>NC_091065.1:47446267-48696267 GCF_000393655.2 Nicotiana sylvestris | reverse complement strand
TAGTCACCTTGCAAAGTGGGGCCCACCCCTATAACAAAGATGTCTCTAAATCACTTAAGGAGATGGATATCTCTACCATATGAGGAAAGGAAGGCTTTAGCCAATTCATATGATAATTCATGTGGTAATAACGTGATCCTCTTGAAACAAAATTCTAACCAGAATTCTTAGTATCTTAGAAACGTGAGATTTTATAATTTTAAGGGAGTACGGTGCAATCTTTCTCAAGAATATCATACGAATTTTCCCTACTCCGATCTTGTTGTCACGTGTTTTGTCGTAATTGACGTGTATTAGAAGGATTGTCAAGGGAATCTGCTCAGGTATGTTAAGGCTATCTCTTCTTCTTCTGGCATGATCCAAGTAATGATACGTAAACATAATGCTATTTCATAAGTGTTTCTACTCTTAGCTGTTAAGGATGTCTATGTTATTCATTCCTGTAAAATGATATTCAAGCATGTCTAAGTATGATCCTAAGTCTCTATTGAGGTATGTGATAAAGATGTTAATGTTTATAATATAGTAATACATGCATATACATTTACCATAGTGCTACGGCCAGTTGGGCAGTCATGCATATTTATTTACTATTGTGCTACGCCCGGTGGGGAAGACATGTATTTACCATCAGCTACGGCCGGTCGGGCAGTTACCACCGGTTGGGCAGTTATGTATCATTATTTACCAATGGTTGGGCAGTTAAGTATCATTATTTACCACCGGTTGGACAGTCATACATTTACCATAGTGCTACGACCGGTTGGGCAGTCACGCATCTACCATCGAGCTACGATCGGTTGGGCAGTTGCACATTTACCATCGAATTACGGTCGGTCGGGCAATCATGCATTTACCATCGAGCTATGGCCGGTTAAGCAGTCATGCATTTACCACCATGCGAAGGTCGGTCAGGCAGTTACCACTTATTAGTTGGGCAGTCATGCATCATACGATATGGATAGTAGAAATAGTCTTAAAGAGATGCATATATATTGGCAATTTAGAGATTCAGGTTGATTTATATATGTCTTTAATTAATGTTGACTTATTGTTCTGTTTCAGTTCTACCTTACATACTCTGTACATTATTCGTACTATCGTCCTTTTTATGGGGGACGTTGCATTCATACCTGCAGGTATAGACAATCAATTTTACAAGCCATCATAGTAGACGCGGTTAGCGTTCAGCGAAGGATCGGTAAGACTCTACCTCATTCAGAGTGTAGCCGAGTGCTGAGTCATCGTATTAGAGTTATGCTATAGACTTATGGGTAGGATGGTACCCTGTCCCATTTAATGTCAAATAATCTTATAGGCTTTGTAAACAGAGATTCACTTTGTACAATGTCAGAGGCCTTGACGGCTTATATATATTCATGTTTTCAGAAAGATGGTTCATTGATACAGTGTTTTCCCACTTAAAGTTATACATTACGAGTTGTGGCCCACTTATAATTATACATTATGGTTTGTGGCCATGTTGGCCCATGATAATTACAGGAAGAATAAAAAGTAACAGAGTGATTCGCACAGACCAGTACGGCACCGGGTGCTAACCACACCTCCCCAGGTTTGAGGCGTGACATGCGGACTACTCAGTTTTGCATTTACGATGAAGTAATTACTTTTGCTATATTATAGGCTTAGAGGCTGATTCACAATTGTGACCAGTTGTTCGAATACAATATCTGCAGCTGGGTAAAGGTTGGTATAGTACTTAGTTTATTTTACACCATTTTTGAAATATAGACGCCATATAGGCAATTTTACAGAGTAATTCCTTCAAAACATCATATGTTAGTAACTTTTAAATTTGTTTACATTCAATTTCCATTACATTTTCACGAATTTCATCATCAAATCTAAGATTTATAGAGTAGAAATTGGGGGGTTATGGGTAGAATTTAGGAATTTTGTAAAACTTGAGATTTAGACCTCATATTGAGGTTGGATTTCAAAACAAATCACATATTCAGGACCAGGGGTGAATGGGTAATGGGGATTTGATCGTAATTTTGGATTCGGCCATATGGGCTTGGATTGACTTTTTTGTTGATTTTTTTAATTGTGTTAAAGATTAAACCCTTTTCATTCGAGGGTAGTTTTTTGTGACGACCCGACCAGTCATCTCATGAGTTTTCGCTCTGCTTCCCCTATTTCTACTTCTTATTGATTTGTCTATCGGTTCTATATGTGATCGGGTTGGTTGACTTGGGTTTGGAGAGGATTTGGTAAGGTTTGAGACACTTAGTCTCTTTTGCGGAGGCTTAAGTTGGAAAAAGTCAATTGGATGTTGACTTATGTGTTAGAGGGCTTGGATGTGAGTTCCGAGGGTTCGGATAGCTTCGGGAGGTGATTTGAGACTTAGGAGCGTGATCAGAATGAGTTTTGGAGGTCCAGAGTAGATTTAGGCTTGAATTGGCGAAATTGGATTTTTGGCAATTTTCGGTTGGTAGGTGAGATTTTGATATAGGAGTCGGAATGGAATTTCGAGAGTTGCAGTAGTTCCATTGTGTCATTTGAGATGTGTGTGCAAAATTTCAAGTCATTCAGATGTGGTTTGGTTGGGTTTTTTTATCAAAAGCGTAATTTAGAAATTTTGGTATTCTTAGGCTTGAATCCGATGCGAATTTGGTGTTTTTATATTGTTGTGAGCATTCCAAAAGTTGGAACAAGTTTGAATGAGGTTATGCGATATGTTGGTATGTTTGGTTGAGATCACGGGGGGCCTCGAGTGAGTTTCGGGTGGTCAATCGGACCATTTCATGATGTTTAAAATTGCAGAAAATTGTTGTGTGTTGCAGAAGACTTAGACCTTCGCGTTCGCGAGTGGGTCCTCGCCTTCGCGAAGGGTCAGTTGGTGAAGGCTGGGATTTAATCCTTCACGTTTGCGAGGAAGGTTACGCGTTCGCGAAGGGCTGGGTGTTTGGTCTTCGCGTTCGCGTGAAAGGGACCGCGTTCGTGTAGAGGAAAGTGGTCAGCTGGGCTTGAGGTATTTTATTCATTCGCGAGAGGGGTAACGCGATCGCAAAGAGTGGTCAAAGGAAAGCATCGCGTTCGTGATGGGAACGTCGTAATCGCGAAGAGTAATTTTTGGTCAAAGTTTATTTGTGCTTCGCGAACGCGAGGCATTGACCGCATTCGCGAAGAAGGATTTCAGGCCTGGGCAGAATGTTTAAATAGTCGTCTTGTTCGCGATTTTGGGATTTATTTTCACCATTGTTGAGCGTTTTTTGGAGATTTTTGAAGAGGATTGAAGAAGGATTCAAGGAGAATCACTTGAAGGTAAGATTCATGGACTTAATACTCGATTCTAATGTGAAATCTACCTAATTAATCATGGGAATTAAGCCTAAAATTGAAGAATTAAGGCTTGAAATTGGAGACCTAGAATTTGGGATTTGAGGGGTCATTTGTGGTTGGATTTTGATGCTTTAGGTATGTATGAACTCGGGGAGTGATAAGAAATTCATTGATATGAATTTTATCGGAATTCGAAACGTGGGCCCGGGGGTCGGGTTTTCGTAATTTCAGGATTTGTGTTGTAAATTAAATATTTTCGCTTGGGCTTCGTTCCCTTAGCATATTTTGACGCCGTGATTCTGATTTTGGATAGATTCGACATGAGTGGAGGCCGATTCGAGGGGCAAAGGCGTCGCAAGCTAGAGATTTGACCGGATTGAGGTGAGTAATGATTGTAAATGATGTCCTGAGGGTATGAAACCCCGGATTGCACATTGTTGTGCTATATTGAGGTGACACACATGCTAGATGACGGGTATGGGGTCGTGCACCATTGGGGATTGTGACTTAGTCCGTCCCAAATGATTATTTTACCGCGTATTTGACTGAAACTTTTTTGTGAACACCATGTTTTGGGTTGAATGTTATATCTGAGCCTAGTGCCAACTATTTGAACCCTTAGGGGATTTTTATTGATATTTTCTCACTGTTTTGAATTTATACTTAAACTCAGTCCTGCTATATTCCACTATTTTCATAACTCAGCCATGTTTTCTCTGTTTTTAACACTTAAATGATCTTTAAATGATATTCTGGGCTGAGGATCATGTTTTACTATTGCCCGAGTGGCTTGTGAGGATTTTGACTGAGTAAGGCCGATGGCCTATGTTGTGAGGAAACATTGACTATGATTATGAGGCCGAGGGCCTAAGATATGTACGCCACGAGGTGGCTTGTTGATATGAGGTCGAGAGCCTAGTGATGATGCCACGAGATGGCTTGATATTGCGCTTGGGCCATAAGGGGCCCCTCCAGGAGTATGCACACCCCCAATGAGCGCGGGTACCTATTGTGATGTGAGAGATAGCCCGAGGGGCTGGCATTATTGACATTTTAGCCCGAGAGGAAATCCTTTATGTGTTTATCTGTCTTATTTGTCTGTCATTTACCTATTTAATTTTTTAATAGGCATTTCTTGAAGTTTAAACTGAACTTATATGGTTTTACATATCTTTACTGAATCACTGTTCTTGCCTATTTTATTGCTTCACTATAGCCTATAATGTGCTTTACGTGATTTCATGCTCTCAATCGTTTATTTATGATTATTACTCACTGAGTTGGAGTACTCACTTTACTCCCTGCACCTTGTGTGTAGATTCAGGCGCATCTGGTCCCGCTCCCGAGTTTTGATCTTTCCAGCTCATGCAGATCCGAAGATTCTCTAGGTAGCTGCCGGCGTTCACAGCCTAGAGCTTCTTCCCTTGTCTTACTTCTCTTTGTTTTGGATTTGTATTGAACTCTGTAGACTTTCTTGTCTTATTCCGAATTTTTAGATGCTCATGACTAGTGACAGACCGGTATCGGGCTGTGTTGGGTTGTTCTTCCGCATATTGTACTGTTGATTGCTTAAATGTTGGGTCATTTATCATATTTTAGACTTAATTCTCATTGTTAACTGCTTAAAACTGAAATGGATAAGTGTCGGTTGGCCTTGTCTTCACGAAAGGCACTATCACGACCGGGTCCGGGTTTAGGGTGTGACATTTCTAAAGCTTGTTTTGACTTGATTGAACAATAATTGACTAGAGACGAGTGGTTTAGAGGCTTGTTCTAAAGAAAAAGTAGTGTTACATTGTTGATTTTGTACCAGAAAGAGGTAAGCGTCTTGGTTAACCTTGATTTGAGGGAAATAGGGTATAATCGAGTCTATATTCTATGTGATCTATATGTTGGGGCGGCATATATGCAAGGTGACGAGTGTATATATGTTGTCCATGGAATAAGCATGCGGGTATAATTAGCCTTACTTGTGTCATGTTTCTTGTATATTATATCTTCCATAATTTAGATAGACTGTATAATTCTTTAATTTCTCGTATTCATGTTATTTCTTATGTTGAAATTATTGAGATATTGGATGTTGAGATCATTGAATTATTGATTGGTTGTTAGTGCTATTTGTTGGAAGATTCTCTTATAATGAGTTGTGTTCAAATACTATTGTTGATGTTGAATTTTCTTCCCACCTTGCTTGATATTGTGTTGTATGATACTTGGTAAGTAAGAGTGAAATGCATGACGGGTGTTTTCGTGCTTGTGAGGAAGAGTAAAATTCACAAAAGATGTTCCAGTGCTTGTGATAAAGAATGATTGTACACGAAGGATATTTTCGTGCCTTATTCATATATTGATTTCATTACATGAAATGGGTTTCCGTGTTTGAGTGAAAGTGAGGCTATGCACGAAGGGTATTTCTGTGCTTGTTATTATATTATTAGGTTAGTATGAGAGTAAAAACACGAAGGGTGATGCCGTGTAGTTTTGTTAATTTCAATGCTCTTTACTTGATGTTCAGAATGTGGACTTGGCTTTGTAGCTTCATTATTTACTTCTAAAAGATTGTTCAAAATGTTGTAAAACTACGAGTTGAGGCTTTCTCGGTGACACTTTACTTTCCTTCCCTATTTTATGCCATTTTACTTGTGTACTAGTTATCCTTTTCACTTGTTGTTACCCCGTAACTACACTTTATATATATATATATATATATATATATATACACACACACACACACTTCTATTAGTTCTTGTGCAGATCCGGATATCGGTACCAGCAAAGCACGAGAGTTGCTTAGCAGATACCGGGCAGGTGATTCGAGGTAGAGTTGCTCCCTATTCGCAGTCCTCCATGAAATTTTCTTATTTCTATTGTACTGTTTCCATTTTTCAAACTGTGTTTTACTTCTTTCAAGATAATATATTAGTAAACTCTAGTAGCTCGTGTACTTGTGACTCCATGTCATGGGATGGTTGAACGTTTGTGTTTATTGTAGACTTATTATGTATACCTTTTGAGTTAATTTTACTTTATATTATTATCTTGCTGTTAGTCGTTAATTACAATTATTTCGCATTATTTTGTTGTGTGTTGGCTTGCCTAGCAAGTAATGTTAGGCGCTAGCACGCCTCTGATTGGTTGAGATTTTGGGTTGTGACTTATACATTGATAATACCATGGGTAATATTGAATCATGGTATTCTTTGTTTGAGTATGTATATTAAATGTATACCTAATATTGTTGGTGTATTATATATTGATATACTATGATTAATTTGAATCATTGTATTCTCATATTTTTGGTATAGTACACGTTGGTATAGCATGATTTGTATAGTATAACAAATTTTAGGATTTGCCGGTTTAACTATAAAGAAAAAAAATGTACAAAAGAGATAAAAATTTATTATCAAAAAAATTAAATTTTCTTATAAAATTTTAAAAATTCATCTACAAATATAAAATAAATAAAATTCAAAAATAACTAAAAAGTGTAACACGATAACTCTCGCTAATTATAGTCGATTAATAATTATGTAGATAGTATACTAATACCAATTATAGGAGTCGATTATTTATGTGGAAATAACTAAAATAAATATAAAAGTTAAAGAAAGTGATAAAAATTTTAACGAAATATTTTTTCTAAAAAATAACAGGAAAATATAAGATAAAAGTAATAATAAAAGGGAGAAAGTGACAGATGTTTTACACGAAGAAATTTTACTGGAAAGAATAGAAAAAAAAATAACCAAAAAGAAAAAAGAAGAAAAAAATAAGATAAAAAGGTGTGAGGGATTGTCACTAGAAAGAAAGAAAAAAGAATAAAAAAGAAAAGATTAAAAGGAAAACAATTACGAATAAAGAAAATAAATAAATAAAATAGTGCATAATTTTATTACGAAAAAAATAAAGAAAAACCTCAACAATAAAATAAAATAAAAAAATAAAAAAATGAAAAATATTTCGGACAAAAGATTTTACTAATTGTACAAAATTGCAAATAAATAAATAAATATGGCAAAATTTCATAAAATTTAAGAGCAAAAAATAAATGAAAAAGAGTAAGGGATTATTACTGGAAAGAACAAAAAATAAATAAATAACTATAAAAATAAAAAAAATAAAAAAAATAGTGCAATATTTTGTAGAAAGAAAATGAAAGAAAATTGAAGAAAAAAAAAGTGAATAAAGAAAAGGAGATACCCTTTGGTGGAGCTTGGGCATAGGACGGGAAAGGACATCCAAGTAATAAAATCTTCAAAATGGGCATACTTTGTTAATTCAAAATAGGAAGCATTTTCGTTATAAAGTTTTAAAAAAAAGATCGTAGTGTCTTTTTCTCAATATATAATTGTACTTAGATAATACTAAATGATAATGCCTAGATATTTTATAATTTTCTTAAAATATTGCGAAAATATGAATATATCATAACCTGTGCTTCCTAAAGAACCCTGCGACCCTTCCGATTTGCCGGATTAAGGATCCACAATATTTCCTAAATTCTCTAGCACTTCCGACAACAATATCAACACTTGCCATTTTTATCATTGCATTTGCAAAACTCTGTCTGAAGGCATTCTCGTTGGTAGCAAAACCTGAGACAATTGGAGTACTAGACTTATCCAAGGTAAGCTCCTGATCTATCTTCAGAATGCCTTTTTGTAACATGATCTGTCTAAAGAACTGGTAGTCAACCATGAAAGATATATTCTGATCCAAAAACGTCATTGCGGTACTTTTGGAACAAGTTTTCAAGAGTTGGGCAGCCAAACCAAGATCCATGGTGTTATCAGGTACTGCAGAAAGGTACCTTGGAAAAAATTACAGCATGAGCTCCTAATAGGGTCACCATATCATTTAAGGACAGCCCTTTATTTCTGAACGATCTGATGTCTTGTGGAACCGTAAATGATGGGCCTGGCAAGTTTACATATGCTGCATTTGAAACCAGGCCATCTCGCCTTCAAGTTTGAATGGCATAGCTAGGACCTCCAGCTAGCGCTATTGCATCCCGCGTTGCTAGTGTTGTTATGTCAGCGCATGAAACAGTCGGTAGGCATGTTGTTTCTGTGCTTTCTTAATTTCATCTATAAGCTCGAAACCACGTACTGTTTGGTTTGGTCTAGCGTTTCTTTACGATTGCTTAGACTTTGTTGACTTTATGAGTATGGATGCATCACAGCCCTGAAATTCAGTCTTACTTTACGTAAAGGAACACAATTAGATGCAATATTTTGAATTAAGCATCTTTAATCCAAAATAGAAAATGTATTTTACTAATTAAAATTACGAACAGTGGGAAACGATGTCGACAAAATATTTTCCATCTCCAGGTGATAGTGCCTTTAACGATAAAATAGATATAAGAGGTATTGCTCTTTGCGCATTAACTCTGAATAATGCTTGTGTAAAACCAGTGGCAGAGGTACCAGTTTATAAGGGGTGTTATTCGTCACAGTTTCTCAACTACAATATATTTTTCATTTTGTATGCATAAGTATTTTTTCTACATGTTGTATGTACATATATATATATACACTCAGACGGATATTGTTTAAAAAAAAATATAAACTAAATTGATAAACGATGAACAATGCATATTTTTAAGTGTATTTGTGTATCATTTTTTGTGTGAGTTGCGGCAGATCACATGGTTATTGACGTGAAATATGCTCATTACTTGTTTCTTATACGTATGAATGATCTTGTGTGAAAAAGGATCAAAATGAAGAAAAATTAGCGAAAAAAGAGTTGGAGAGTAAAATTTCGGATTGCAAAGAGGGGTTCGCTTCGCCGAGACAGGAGCAAAAAAAATAGAGAGTTGGGAGTGGTATGTGTCTCACACGACGCGGATCATGGTCGTATCTCCAGCGTCTCCTATCCGTAATAGGAGGTGCCAAGTCCACCGTAATGCAGTTCTACCTCGTACAAGTATGACTTTAAGCCACCCTTTTAGGGGGACAAGACTTTTGGAGCCAAGAACACGCTAGAATAAAGACTAGGATTCAACTTTATGTTTTTTCCTCTTTCTTCTTATTTTTCCATTGTTATGAATTCTAGTATTATATTTTTATATACTAGTATGCATAGCAAAACTTCTAATCTATGATTTCATGAAACCTATTGAAGGATGACTTTTTGTTACATTTAATATGATTTACCGCTGAATTTTCTCCGCTTGTTCAACTATGTGATTATTTTTATTGGAGTTAGAATAGGTTTGTTGCGTCGTTCGGGAGTTGAACGAAAAATTTAAGGTCATTCCGAGTTGTTTAGGCATATTCGCATGTTGTAACGATTCAACTATTGTTTTGTTTTCTAGAACCATGTTTTCCTAAATAAGATTTTTCGTATTGCTTTTATTGTTTTGTAACTTGCGGAGATGGTTAGTTTGGGATTTGGAAGAGTTCAAGTTGAAATCGGAACACTTGGTTCCTTAAGGTTGGCTTAAAAGGCTAAGTTTGACTTCGGTCAGCATTTTGGGTAAATGACCTCAAAATCGGGATTTGACAGTTCCAATAGGTTCGTATGATGATTTCGGTCTTGGGCGTATGTTCGGATCGAGTTTTGGACGATCCGGGAGCGTTTCGGCGCCCAATAGTGAAAGTTTGCATTTTGAGAAAATTCCATAAGTTTGGGGTGAAATGGATTTTTACATTTTAGACGTTCGTTTGGGATTCCGAACCTGGGAATAGCTCCGTATGGTGATTCTGGACTTGGGAGCGCATCCGGAAGTGGATTCGGAGGTCCGTAGGTCGTTTCAGAGTCATTTGGCGAAGGTTAGAAATTTGAGGTTTTTGGAAAGTTTGACCGAGGGTGGACTTTTTGATATCGGGTTCATATTTCAGTTCCAAAAGTTAGAATATGTCCATAATGTCATCTAAGACTGGCACGCAAAATTTGGCATCATTCCGAGTTGATTTGATAAGAATCAGACGCGCGGAAGTGTTTTTAGAAGTTTTTGAGTTCATGAGTTGATCCATGCTTTTTGGCGTTCGATTCGTGATTTTTTATGTTATTTAAGTGTTTCGATCGCGCAAGCAAGTTTATATGATGTTGTTAGACTTGTGTGGGTGTTTGGTGTGGAGCCCTGGGGAATCAGATAAGTTTCGGATGTTCGGAAGGATGATAAACACTTCAGTTTTTCTAGTGTTTCCTGGAAGCAGTTGCAGGTCTCGCAAATGCGAGAAAATATTCGCAAATGCTAACCTCGCATTTGCGAGAAGAACTTCGCAATTGCGAAGAAGCCCGACCTAGGCAGTGTTCGCATTTGCGATACAAAGGTCACATTTGCGATCTCAGCAGGGTCCGTATTTGCGACTCCTTGGTCGCATTTGCGATGGTTTTGTCGCATTTGCGAATCAGGTGTCGCAAATGCGACATCTGAGACCTGTGCACAACTTATTAGTTACGAGACTTAGACTATTTATCTCATTTCCTCTCATCTCTTGGGCGATTTTTGGAGCTTTTGGAAGAGGGTTTTTACCTAGCACTTTGAGGTAAGTAATTTCTACACAACATGAGTTAAATACATAGATTATGGGTAGATTAACATGTAAAAGTTGGTGAAAATCAAGGGTTTAGATGAAAACCTAGGTTTTTGATAAAAATGAGATTTAACCACGAAATTGGTTATGTAACTAAGTGAAAACCATATATTTGAGTTCATGGGGTTATGGGTAACAACATTCTTAAAAAAAATTCGGAATTCGAGCACGTGGACCCGGAGGTGAATTTTAGAATTTTTTTTAATAGGCTTGGAAAATCACTTGATAGTTAGGATATGAACTTTTGAGCATGTATTGACTATTTTATATAATATTGATTAGTTTCGAGTCGTTTGGGCACCAAATTGAGGGTTTGGGCACTAACTTGGACCAGAAAGTAGGCTTTGAGGCGAGGTAAGTCTCTTTTCTAACCTTGTAAGAGGAAATTAACCTCATAGGTGAACTTAATTAATATGTTCTTCTATTTGCGGGGGCTATGTACGCACGAAGTGACGAGAGTCCGTACGTAGCTACTATTCATGTTTATGTTCGGGTAGTTCTAGGCTTACACCATACTTTATGGAACTAGTTATTTTATTATGTTTGTTAATTATCTTGAATAGAGATGGGGTTGAGGATTTATAAATTTTAAAAGTTTCAAGTTGAATTTCTTTATTTTGAAAAGAATTGAGGGATGTTATGATTAACTTGAGAAAATTTATATTTAACCGCGTCGCAAGTATATTCCGCAAGCGACGTGACTTTTCCACTACTCTCATGGGAGCAGGCCGTTCGCCTCAGCAGGTTAATAGATGCATCTATGGTTCATGTCGTTTGACCCTCGGCAGTACACACAGTTATGTATATGTATATTTGGATCGGGCCATACGTCCTCAGCATAATTCATGCGAGATAATAGAACTGGAAGAACCTTTAATAATTGATATTAATTCATTTGCTTGAGAGATTATTTTCTTAAAATGAAGGAAATGATTCGATTCTTAAATATGGTGAAAGGATTGTTCAGTTATTTCTTATTCTGAGTTTTATTGTCATCTCTATATAGACCATGTTTAATTAAAATTTCATATTATTATATTGTTGGCCCTTAGTAAGTGTCGGAGTCGACCCCTCGTAACTCCTTCTTCGAGGTTAGACTAGATACTTATCAGGTACATATTGTTTATGTACTCAGGCTACACTTCTGCACTTAAATGTACAAGATCTCAGGCAGGTGCATCTGGATATCAGTCCGGTGCGCACGCTTGACTTACACTTCGAGACATCACAGTGAGTTGCCTTCTGAGCCGTTCTGTAATAGCTAGAGTCTTTCTTTTGTTATATTTTCTGTCTATTTCATTTCACATAGTAGACTAGTATTCTTTTGTATATTCTACAAGAATGCTCATATACTTGTGACACCAGGTCTTGGCACACACTAGTAGACTTATGATTTTGGGTTCATTTTTATGATTACGATTTGCACTCAGTTGCGTTCATTTAATTATTTTACTTATGTCATTTCTTAAATCTTTTAAAAATGAGGAAAGCCGTCTACTTAGCAAACTTATTAAAAATGTGAAACCACCAGATTGATCAGTGTTAGCTTGCCTAGCAACGTTGTCGGGCGCCATCATGGCCTATAATAGAATGGGGTCGTGACAAAATGGTATCAGAGCACTAGGTTCATGTAGGTCTCACAAGTTATGGGCAGGCCTAATAGAGTCTTGCTGATCGGTGCAGAGACGTCCGTACTTATCTTCGAGAGACTATAGGGTTTTAGGAAACTACTCTTTATTCATATCCTATTGTGCAGTTGATGGTATACTAAGTTCTTTCTCCTACTCTCTCACAGACGGTGAGAATGCGCGAGGAAGATGTTCCGGACCCGAAAGGAGCTGCTCCCCTTGTTGCGGGAGGCCGAGGTAGAGGCTGGGGGAGGGCACCGGTTCGAGGTAGGGGACAAGGATGTCCCAGAGTTGCCCTAGTTGCACCACCAGCAGATCCAATAGAGGATCCCATTGTTGAGGAGCAGGGCGAGGTACACGCAGCAGAGCCAGCCCCGGTAGATTTCATGTCAGCACCAGGCTTTTAGGAGGTCATGGGTCGTATGTTGCGATTCATGGATTCTATGACCCATGCTGGTTTATTTCCAACAGACCCAGCCACATCTTAGGCAGGAGGGGGAGCACAGACCCCTACTGCTCAGGCTTCTGGGCATGTAGCTATCGTATATCAGACCCTAGGCACACTACCTGTGGGCGGGGCCCAACTAGTTGCAATGGCTATACTCGAGCCTAGACCAACTGCGACCGGTGAGCCGCAAAAGCTTTTGGATAGAGGGACTAGGTTACACCCTCCTGTCTTCAGAGGTGAGCGCCATGAGGATCCCCAGGACTTCATTGATAGGTGCATGGATAGACTGCACAACATGGGGATATTGGAGTCCCATGGTTGGATTTCACTACTTTCCAATTGTAGGGTAGGTGGTGTCAGTCTTATCTTCTCGACAGACCAGTGGGTTCTCCTCCCATGACTTGGGACCAGTTTACACAGCTTTTCTTAGATAGGCATATCCCACCCTCCTAGAAGGAAGAGTTGCGGTGTCTGTTTGAGCAGCTCGAGTAGGGTCAGATGTCGGTGATTGATTATGAGGCAAGATTTTCTGAGTTGTCTTGCCATGCACTTATGATACTTCCTACTGACGCAAAGAGAGTGCGGAGGTTTATTGTAAGGTTGCACTCCGGTATTCAGGCTAGTATGGGCCGGGAGGTTGAGATGGGGACTTTTTATCAGCTAGTGGTGGAGATTGCTCGGAGGATTGAGGGTTACCATCAGCGGGGTAGAGAATAGATGCAACGGGACAAGAGGGCCCTGTTTTCTGGAGAGTTTAGGGGTGCCCCGCCTAGGGGTAGAGGTCAGTTTGGGAAGGGTCAGCCTAGCAGGCCTACATTTCCTGCACCACCACCTCCTAGGGGTGCTCCAATGCGATCTAATTTCAGCGGAATGCCAGAGAGTTCTTACCGCCCACCAGCTATTCAGGGTTCTTCTAGTGGGAATTCAGGTAATCAGGGTTCTTCCAGCGCCCATTTCAGTGTCATGCCAGAGAGTTCATACCGCCCAACAACCATCCAGGGTTTTTCTAGTGTGTATTCAGGCTATCAGGGTTAGACTTTGGGGAAGCAGTCTATGTGTCACGACCCAAACCGATGGGCTGTGACGGGTGCCTGAGTCCTACCTGTCAAGCACCCCTAAACATACGTCTAGGATATGAACCTGTATAATATCTTCTGAATTACGAAGATAACATAGATGAAGGAAACCTGCCAACAAGGCATATGTACGTATATCTGCAGAATACAGGGGGCGAATCGGTAAGGCTGCTATAGACAACAATACATCCAATAACTGAAAGCTGACAAGGCCACATATATCCTCTTACAGAAACATAACTGTACAAAGACGGGACTGATCCACATCATACCCATATATATATATATATATACACACACACAAACATATCGTACCAACATCAAAAGCAGCTCCAGATAAAATGGAGCATGCCAACTCTTGCTGATCAGGGATATTAAGAAGGGGGACCGTCATCTTGCCTACCTGTACCTGTGGGCAGGAAACACAGTCCCCTTGAAATAGGGCGTCAGTACGAAAAATGTACTAAGTATGTAAGGCATGAAAATTAGTACGTAAAAGACATAGATGAAACATGGAATACAGAAATACCTTTAAACCTGAATAACTCTGTAAATTCCGAAACGTTTATAATATCATTCATATGCATATAAATGTCGTGCCATTCATAGGTATGGGTGTACATAATATCATCAAGCCAGTGAGGGCATCCCATCATATCGTCTCGGCCACTGTGGGCACATCATCAACATATACCAGTTGATTAGGTGGTGGTGCGTATATAACGTCATAACCTCTTTCCATATCCCATATACATATACGTACATATATACACGTATATAACACCGTGTGAGTCATATTTCAGCCATTGTGGGCAACTTCATCATCATATGCCAGCTGATCAGGTGGTGGTGCGTATATAACGCCGTAACCTTTTTCCCGTATCCTATATAAATATAATATACATATATACGCATATATATATATATATATATATATATACGTGTATATAACTTCATCTAGTCATAGGTCAATACACATGTATAAATGAGTGAAATGCATGAAAAATACGTAATAATCTCAATATTTCTTCCCGATAAACTTTTTCAACTGTGTATTATTCTGAGACCCATGAACAGAAGATAACAATATTTTTCATAGGGAATCAAGAATATAGACACCCCTACTATTTCTATGAATAGAGTAATTTATGGAAACTATGCGTTTACTCGTTTCTTCAGTATAATTGGACCATGCCAAAAGAAAGAAGGGAAGGCTTTAACATACCTGTTCTTGAAATTATTTGAACGAATCTGCTTCTACGAAATATGGACGAAACTCTGCTTTGAAACTCTCGAAATTCAGAAACGAACTTGGTAGCTCCTTGAAATTGAAACATTGGCTAAAATTGAATTGATGAACGAAAAATTGTTCTGCTTTCACATTTTTGGACGAAAGGTTGGCTAAGGAGCTGAATTGAATGCTTGAAATTTTTGAAAAACAATCTGCTTTCTCACGTTGTTGGTTTAAAAACCAAAAGCAAAATGTTTGAATAATAATCACAAGAGTCTTCCTTTCATAAGACTTGTAAACTAGCCTTTTAAAACTTTGATGACATGTGTAAAGGTGAACAATGAGTCACCTTAGACTAAAGGGGGGCTGCCACGTTTCTCTTTGGGGGGATTGATTTTATTAATTTTTATCCACTTATTAGTTAACTGGATAATATTTTGTTACTCGGTAATTAATCAATTACCCGCATTATTTAAAAATTACCAAAAATTACTTAAAATTCTATTTATTTTTAAAATACTTTATATATACTTTATATATTATACTACCGTGATCATATGGTACCTTGCATGGTACTAGTTCATAATTATCGGGTATTATCGCTCGACCCGTATTTTATTCCAAATTGGCCACTTTCAACGAAACTCGTTTTCTTTCATCCGTGTACCCCTTTATCCTTCATAACACTGATTTATTACTTGTTATAAATAGCATAAGTACGTTAACGTCAAGATGATCTCATCCCCGAGTCTATGTCGATTAACTGAAAATAAAATTTTAACGTACGAAAAGGTGAGATGTAACACTATGGTACCGAGAGGTTGTTACGAGTGTGGGGATCCGGGTCACGTGAAGAGATTTTATTCTAGACTTCGGGGCAAGGAAGTACAGCAGGGTCATCGGCCCATGATTACAGCACTAGCCGTCCGACCGCCTAGAGGCGAAGGGAAGGCGGGTAGGGGTCGTCCTAGAGGTGGAGGCCAGGCAGGGGGAGGTCAGCCAGCTACTGTTCAGTCAGGTATAGGCTAGCTAGCTGGCGCTCCAGCTAGGTTCTACGCCTTACTGGCCAGACCAGATGCAGTGACCTCAGATGCCTTGATCACATGTATTGTTTCTATCTGTGGTAGGGATGCTTCGATTTTATTTGATCTAGGGTCTACATATTCATATGTTCCATCTCTATTTGCTCATTTCCTGGATATTCCTCATGAGTCCTTGGGTACTCCAGTTTATGTGTCCATTCCTGTGGGCGATTCTGTTATTTTTGATCAGATCTATCGGTCATGTATGGTCACATTCTGTGGTTACGAGACTAGAGCGGATCTTCTGTTACTCGATATGACCAACTTTTAGGTCATCCTGGGCATGGACTGGTTATCCCCATATCACACCATCCTTGATTTTCATGCCAAGAGTGTTACTTTAGTGATTCTAGAGTTGTCGAGATTTGAGTGGAAGGGTTCATCTGTCAGTACAACTAGTCGGGTCATCTCTTTTCTAAAGGCTCGGCATATGGCCGAGAAAGGTTGTTTGGATTATCTAGCTTATGTTCGGGATACTACCACAGAGTCTCCAACAATTGATTCAGTGCCATTGGTCTGGGAGTTCGCCCATGTGTTTCCTTTTGACCTTCCAGGCATGCGACCAAATCATGACATTGATTTTTGTATTGACTTGGCTCCAGGTACCCAGCCTATATCTATCCTACTGTACCGCATGGCTTTGAAAGAGTTGAAGGAGCAGCCTGAGGAGTTGCTAGCAAAGGGGTTTATCAGGCCATATGTATCCCCTTTGGGTGCACCAGTGTTGTTTGTGAAGAAGAAAGCTAGGACTATGCGGATGTGCATTGATTACCGCCAGTTGAACAAGGTCACCATTAAGAACAAGTAACTGTTGCCACGTATTGATGATTTATTTGTTTAGTTGCAAGGTGTTAGGGTGTACTCTAAGATCGACTTGAGAACAGGGTACCATCAGTTGAAGATTCGGGACTCTGATATTACAAAGACTACTTTCCATACCAGATATGGCCACTATGAGTTTCTAGTGATGTCCTTCAGCTTGACTAACACCCCAGCGGCATTTATGCATTTGATGAACAGGGTGTTCAGGTCGTATATTGATTCGTTTGTCATTGTCTTCATTGATGACATCTTGATCTACTCACGTGGCATGGAGAGCACGAGCAACATTTGAGAGCGGTGCTTCAGACCTTGCGAGAACAGAAGCTATATGCCAAGTTCTCCAAGTGTGAGTTTTGGCTAGAGTTTATAGCATTCTTGGGGAATATTGTATCAGGCGAGGTTATTAAGGTGGATCCCAAGAAGATTGAGGTAGTTCAGAGTTGGCCTCGTCCCACTTCGGCGACTGAGATTAGAAGTTTTTTGGGGTTAGCAGGTTATTATTGCCGGTTTGTGGAGGGCTTCTCATCCACTACATCACCTTTGACTAGATTGAACCAGAAGAGTGCTCCGTTTTGTTGGTCCGATGATTTTGAGGTAAGCTTTCAAAAGCTCAAGACAACTTTGACTACAACACCGGTTCTAGTGTTACCTTCCGGTTCGGGGATGTATACGTTGTATTGCGATGATTCACGCATCGGTTTGGAATATATATTGATATAGGAGAGGTGAGTTATTTTATATGCTTCATGTCAGCTGAAGATCCATGAGAAGAACTACCCTGTGCACGATATAGAGTTAGCTGCGATTGTTCATGCTCTTAAGATCTGGAGGCAGTATCTTTATGGGGTGTCATATGAGGTTTACATCGATCATCGCACCTTGCGGCATTTGTTCAAGCAAAGGGATCTCAATTTGAGGCATCGCAGATGGCTTGAGTTACTTAAGGATTATGAAATCACCATTCTTTATCATCCGGGCAAGGCGAATGTAGTCGCGGATGCCTTGAGCAGAAAGGCGAAGACTATGGGTAGCTTGGCATTCGTTTCAGCATAGAAGAGGCCACTAGTTTTGGACATTCAGTCCTTGGCTAACAGACTTGTGAGTTTGGATATCTTACAGCCCAGCCGAGTTTTTGTATGTGTCGTTGCCCAATCTTCACTATTGGAGCATATCAAGGCACGACAGCTTGATGATCCGAATTTGATGGTCCTCAAAGAGACGGTACTACAAGGTGGTGCCAAGGAGGTTTCTATCAGCGAGGATGGTGTTCTGTGACTCCAGGGTCGTCTATGTCTTCCTAATGTCGTTGGATTAGGAGGGAGGATTCTAGAGGAGGCACACAGTTCTCGGTATTCCATTCATCCAATTGCTACGAAGATGTATCGTGACCTAAGGCAGCATTATTGGTGGCGGTGGATGAAGAAAGGCATAGTTGAGTATGTAGCTAGGTGCCTAAATTGCTAGCAGGTTAAGTATGAGCACTAAAGGCCAGGTGGCCTACTCCAGTAGATGATTATACCAGAGTGGAAATGGGAGCGCATTACTATGGACTTCATAGTTGGGTTTCCGCGGACCTTGCGAAAGTTTGATGCAGTTTGGGTCATAGTTGACAGGTTGACCAAGTCGGCACACTTCATTCCAGTTGTGACTACATATACTTCAGAGAGGTTGGCCCAGATTTATATTCAGGAGATAGTCCGGCTGCATGGTGTGCCTGTTTCTATCATATCAGATAGAGGCTCTTAGTTCACTTTGCATTTCTGGAGAGCCGTACAGAATGAGTTGGGGACTCGTGTAGAGCTTAGCACCGCATTGCATCCACAGACTGACGGGCAGTCAGAGCAGATAGTTCAGATCTTGGAGGACATGCTCAGAGCATGTGTGAATGACTTTGGAGGGTAGTAGGATTGATTCTTACCTTTGGCCGAATTTGCTTACAACAACAGTTATCGGTCCATCATCGAAATGGCTCCATTTGAGGCTATGTATGGTTGGGGATGTCGTTCTCCCATCGGTTGGTTTGACCCTGGCGAAGCTAAGTTATATGGTACTGATTTGGTAAAGGATGCCTTAGAAAAGGTAAAGTTGATTCAGGAGCAACTTCGCACAGCACAGTCCAGACAGAAGATTTACGTGGATCAGAAGGTGCGTGATTTATCATTTATGGTGGGCAAGAAGGTTCTCTTGAATGTATCACCGATGAAGGGGATTATGAGATTTAGGAAGAAGGGAAAGTTGAGCCCAAGGTTTATAGGCCCATTTGAGGTGTTGAGACGAGTTGGGGAGGTTACTTATGAGCTTGCATTACCTCCTAGCCTATCGGTAGTTCATCCAGTTTTCTACGTGTCTATGCTCCAGAGGTATCATGCCGACTTGTCACATGTGCTAGACTTTAGCACAATTTAATTAGATGAGAGCTTATTGCCATTGTTGCTAGACAGGATCACCAGTTGAGATCCAAGAGGATTTCCACAGTAAAGGTTCAGTGGAGGGGCCAAACAATCGAGGAGGCAACCTGGGAGTCCGAGGAGGCGGAGCAAATATCCATACTTATTCAGCACTCCAGGTATGATTCTAAACCCGTTTGAGGACGACCGTTTGTTTAAAAGGTGGAGAATGTAACGACCCGACTAGTTATTTTTCTTTCTAGAACCCCGTTCCCCTAAATAAGACTTCTTGTATGTGCTTTTATTGTTTTGTGACTTGCGGGGAAGGTTAGTTCGGGATTTGGAAGGGTTCGGGTTGAAATGGGAACACTTGGTTTCTTAAGATTGGCTATAAGTTTGACTTTGGTCAATATTTTGAGTAAACGACCTCAGAATCAGAATTTGATGGTTCCAATAGGTTTGTATGATGATTTTGGACTTGGGCATATGTTCGGATCGCGTTTTGGACGATCCGGGAGGGTTTCGGCGCCTAATAGTAAAAGTTGTGTCACAGCCCAAACTGATGGGCCGCGATGAGTGCCCGAGTCCTACCTGTCGAACACCCTTAAGCATGTGACTAAAATGTAAACATGAATAATAACTGCTGAATTACGAGAATAACATGCGCGAGGAAACCGTGTCCAAAACACATATATACACATACGTGCGGATTACAGTGGGTGAGCCGACACAGCCACGATAGACAACTATATACCCAAAATTGAAAGCCGACAAGGCCACATACTATCCAACTGGACATAACTGTCTACAAACCTCTAATAGAAATACAACTGTACAAAGATAGGACTGAGCCATGTCATACCCATGTATATATACAAGCATATCGTACCAAAATCAAAAGCCACTCCGGATCAAGTGGAGCACGCTAACTCTTGCTGATCAAGAATCCTAAGAAGGTGGACCGTCAGCTTGCCTACCTGCACCTGCGGGCATGAACGCAGGCCCCGTGAAATAGGGCGTTAGTGCAAAAAATGTACTGAGAATGTAAGGCATGAAATCAGTACATAAAAGACATAGATGAAACATAGAATAAAGAGTTCCATCTGTAAATTTGAATAACTTTGTAAATTCTGAAGCATTTATAAAAGTCATGCACGTGTATATAAATGTTGTGTCATGCATTAGTATAGGTGTACATAATACCATCAAGCCTCTGAGGGCATCCCATCATATCATCTCGGGCACTGTGGGCAACATCATCAACATATACCAACTGATAAGGTGGTTGTGCGTATATAACGCTGTAACCTTTTCCCATATCCATATACATAAATATATACATATAAATACACGTATATAACGTCGTCTGGTCATGGGTCAATGTACATGCATAAATGAATAAAATGCATGAAAATATGTTAAAAATCTCAATATTCTTCTCGGATAAACTTATAAACAGGAAGAAGATAAAGGTCATGCAGAGTTGGCCCAGACCATCCTCAGCTACCGATATCTGTAGTTTCCTTGGTTTTGTAGGCTAATACCGTCGTTTTGTGGAGGGGTTTTCCTCGATTGCAGCCCCTATGACCAGGTTGACCCAGAAGGGTGCTTCGCTCTAGTGGACGGAGGAGTGTGAGGCGAGCTTTCAGAAGCTCAAGACAACTTTGACCACAACCCTAATTTTGATACTGCCTACAGGTTCGGGGTCTTATACGGTCTATTGTTATGCCTCGAGGGTTGGCCTCGGAGCGGTGTTGATGCAGGACGGTAGGGTGATTGCCTACGCATCCAGACAGTTGAAGATACATGAGAAGAACTACCCAGTTCACGACCTTGAGTTAGCTGCCATTATTCATACCCTGAAGATTTGGTGCCATTACTTATTTGGTGTGCCTTATAAGATTTATACTGACCATCGGAGCTTGCAGCACCTGTTCAAGCAAAAGGATCTAAATTTGCGCCATAGGAGGTTGTTAGAGTTGCTAAAGGACTATGACATCACTATTTTGTATCACCCGGGCAAGGCCAATGGCTAATGCTTTGAGTCGTCGGGCAGAGAGTTTGGAGAGTTTGGCTTATTTACCAGCATCAGAGAGGCATATGACGATGGATATTCAGGCTTTATCCAGCCAGCTTGTGAGATTGGATCTTTCGTAGCCCAGTCCGGTTCTAGCATGTATGGGTTCTCGATCTTCCTTATTCGATCGTATCAGGGAGCGTTAGTATGATGACCCTCATTTGTTTGTCCTCAAGGACAAGGTTCAACATGGTGATGCCAGAGATGTGACTGTTGGTGATGATGGGGTATTGAGGATGCAGGGTCGGATTTGTGTATCCAATGTTGATGGGCTTCGAGAGTTGATTCTGGATGAGGCCCATAGCTCGCGGTATTTCATTCATCTGGGTGCCGCGAAGATGTATCAGGATTTGAGGCAGCACTACTGGTGGAGGCAGATGAAGAAGGATATAGTTGAATTTGTAGCTCGGTGCCTTAACTGTCAGTAGGTGAAATATAAGCACCAGAGATCGGGTGGGTTGCTTCAGTAGATAGAGATTCAGGAGTGGAAGTGGGAGAAGATCACCATAGACTTTGTAGTTGGGCTCCCACGGACTTTGAGAAAGTTCGATGTTATTTGGGTGATTGTGGATCGGCTGACCAAGCCCACTCACTTTATTTCTGTGTGTACTACTTATTCCTCGGAGCAGTTGGCGGAGATCTATATCCAGAAGATTGTTTGTCTACATGGTATTCCGGTTTTCATCATTTCAGCTAGAGGTACTCAGTTCACATCACGGTTCTGGAAGGCCGTTCAGCATGAGTTGTGTACTTGGGTAGAGTTGAGTACATCATTTCACCCTCAGACGGACGGACAGTCCGAGCGCACTATTCAAATTCTTGAGGATATGCTCGATGCGTATGTGATTGAGTTCGGAGGATCTTGGGATCAGTTCTTACCATTGGCGGAGTTTGCTTACAATAACAACTATCAGTCCAGCATTCAGATGGCACCGTATGAGGCTTTATATTGTAGGCGATGTAGATCCCTGGTGGGTTGGTTTGAGCCGGGTGAGGCTAGACTATTGGGCACAGACTTGGTTCAGGATGCTTTGGAGAAGGTCAAGGTGATTCAGGATAGACTCCGTACAGCCCAGTCCAAACAGAAGAGCAATGCGTACCGGAAGGTTTGTGATATTTCCTATATGGTTGGAGAGCGGGTTCTGCTTCAAGTATCGCCTATGAAGGGCGTCATGAGATTCGGGAAGAAAGGAAAGTTGAGTCCGAGATTTATTGGCCGTTTTGAGATATTGAGGCGTGTTGGGGAGGTTGCTTATGAGCTTGCCTTACCTCCCAGCTTGGCCAGAGTTCATTAGGTATTCCATGTTTCGATGCTTCGTAGGTATCACGGTGATCCGTCTACTACTAGAAAATGGGCCTACGGCAACGGTTGTTTAGCAACGGTTCACAAATCGTTGTAATAGAATGGATATAGTAACGGGTACAACCGTTACAATAGGATTGGGGTGATATCAGCACACTTTAATTGTACAACCGTTCCAGTCGTATTGGAACCGTTGCCATAGAGTATTTTACCGCAACGGTCTGTACACCGTTCCAATAGACCCATTTATTGGAGCGGTTCTAAAAAATTTTATTTTTATGGGAACGGTTTTCATTCCCTCTTCACTTTCCCCCCAATAATTTGGTAAACCCACCAAATGAACCCCATTTTTTATTTTTTATTTTTGATTAATTTTAATAATATAAAACTTAAAACTAATCTTTATTTCCCCTTTTCCCAGCAAACTCACCTGCACTCGATTTTCAGAACGAGACCCATTTCCACCATTTTTTCCTCTCAAAATTCATTCCTCAAAATCCTCTCTTTAACTCCTAAAATCCAAATTCAGAAATAGATTCATCTTAAAATCCTCCGTTTCCCTGTAGATTCATCTCAAAGATAGACCAAAATACCCAAATTTGAAAATCAATTTTATGGTCGAGTCGAAGAAGCTGTCCAAACGAAGCTAGGTTTCGTGAAACAAACGCGATTCTTGATTGTAGAGGTTCTTAAAAAAGGGAGATTGTTGTTGCATGTCTTCTGATTATTCTGAGAGGTATGTTAATCTCATTCTTTTTCTTCACCTAGGTGTTGTTAGAATTACGCTTTCAATATTGGTTTATTTCTTGTGCTTTTTGATTTCAATATTGTTTCTTAATATTTGATTAGTTTGGTTTGATGTAATTTTATTTCTTTCTCTTTTTCTCTATTACATTGGTATTCTTTTCTGCTTGTTGAAATTTTTTAGCATCCCATGTTTTCCTTGATGCTGTTTTTGGCTTCTGCTTCATGCTTCAATGAATCTTTCCGGTGTTGAACTTGTACAAAGTAACAGTCAATTTTGAGGCGAACTGTGTTTATTTTCCTTGTGTAGGTTTTAAACTTATTGGCTCTGTCTAAATTTATGGCCAATGACTCTGAAAAAGTCAGCTATTTTCCAGCGCATAAAAGCAGTTCTGATCTAAAGTGCTTAAGCATTTGATGTCGGTGTTGGCTTCTCTTTATGTTTTTATCAAACTGATAGTTCAACCGTCTCATTCTTAAAATATCCTAGAGTATCTACTGCTATATGGGAACTTATATTACTCATATTATGCTTAAGCACTCACCTCGAACTAATGTAGTTTCAATGTATCAATTCTTGGGCTATATTAAAGCCAAAGATTTGTCAGACCACTGTTCTTATCTCTGTGCTTTCTTCCTTTTCTTGTTTACTTGCCTAACAATGACTGTTTAGATTTGCATTCTCAACAGGGAGGGACAAATGAATTATAAAGATCCTCCACCTCCAACCATAAGATTGTGGATTCGAGTCACCAAAGTAGGAAAAGGCCAACTCTATTAGAAAGAAGTGATTCACTTTTAGGAAAATTTGAAAAACTTTTTAGTGCAAAAGCTTTTCAACCTTTTTTGAAACAAAAAACACTTTCAGTTAGTGTTTGTTTGCCTTTCTCTGCCAGTATGCAAACAAAGGGGTTGCCTCAAAAGTTGAGACATGATGTTATAACATGTGACATTTGCTTGTGAAGACTGAATCCAGCTTTTGTAACATGACAGTTTGTCCTCCTCTTTTTGCTATGTCAGGTAGTTTTTTTTCACTTGTATTATTAACGTTTTAACCCAGTGGATGATAGGGATATGTCTAGTGCTACAGCTGCGCTACTTTCATATTGGTGAACTATGACCTAGGACCACTTGTTTGCTGCTCGAAATTCTTGCTTGTAGAGCAGATAAAGTCCTTTTAAATAAGGTTTTCTGTTATAGAATCTGATTTGTATTGTGACAATCTTGGTATTCTTACCACCAGAACATGTTTCTCTAGTTTTGTTTGTCATACTTGATTATTGAGATTTTGTTTGATCATGTTCTTGTAATTTAATTATTGCTTTTCAAGATAGATGTAATGAAATAGCAGGCATTAGGTATATCACATGGAGTTGTGGAGGAATGAGTAACCAATAGACAACTATTTTTATTGATTGGTTTCGTCTTCATTTTGTAAAATGGATTTCATAATATCACTTCATGGAAAGGGACAACTTATAGGAAAGAAATAGTTATAGTGTAAATGATATAGGGACAACTTATAGTTGGACATAATATCACTTCATGGATTTCATTAAATAGGAGAAATTACAGAAAAAAAACTTCAATTGTAACTCATGAATAAGGATTCATAGTAGTGTCTTTCACTTTGGATAGCTAATGAAAAAACTCTATCAACTACACCTAATATTAATGCAAGAATTTAACATTCTTGAACTAATAGTGAAACAGAATAGATGAATATATAAAATTTAGATATCTCTAGTTAGTTTAGAATTAAAAAATAATTAGTAAAACAGAATAGATGCCTTAGTGCTGGTTTAAAGGATATTTTCTACCATTTCTTGGAGAGATAGAGGAAGTATCCATGAATAAATAATTCATGAATAAACAACATAATAGGACATAGACTATTACAAATAAGTGATGTGAGTACCAAAAAGCATTGAATCTGGTGAGTTTCTAATAGAGCAACATAAGAACCTAGGAACATAAAACATTTGAAATAGAGCAAAAGACTAATCCAGTATGTTGCTTTTATTGTCTTTAAGAGCTTAGAATTTTAGCAACTCAACATAGAAATTAAAGAGTTAAATTTGTTAAGATGCAACCATCACGAGTGATTATGTATGACTCACGGTGAGAAAAATTCTGTTTCTCGAATGTGATGATTTCTCCACAGATTCATTTTCAATGCCCAAGGTGAACAAGTATCGGAAGATAATAAAGGTTTTTTGTTATACATATTACATTAAACCAAATTACTGAAACTCAGAGAAGATAATCTACATGATACTTCAAACATAAAAAGAGAATCTAATTATCCAACTAACAGTCTTAACTTGTTCCCTATATCTGCCTCAGATTGAGACTTAAGATTAGTACAATATTCATGATTGCAGGGAACCTAAGAATTTAATTGGTAATCGCAGTAGATCAAATGCATGGGAAAGGGCAAGAAATCATAGTCGGGAATTCAACAATTGGTTTGCTGAGAAAGTTAAAAATATTGAAGTGCCCAATTATGTAAGATGGCTAGCTAAAGGGCCTAATGCGATCGCCAAAAAATATACTGCATATTTCATTAATGGATACCGATTTCATACCATAGAACGGGATTCCCGATGCAAGACTCAAAACAATGGAGTGACTTTATCGGCAACAACCGATAGCTTTGCTAGCTCTAGGGACCAAAATCCCATCGATGGTGAGGTTATACAATGGTGATATTTAGGATATCATTGAGATTGATTATTGGGGTTGTTTTAGTGGTGTACTATTTAGATGCGACTGGTTTCGTAATGAAATAGATGAATACGGGTTAACCCGTGTGTACTTTAAGAAATTATGTAGTACAAATGACCCTTTTGTATTAGCATCACAGGTTTATCAAGTTTTTTATGTAGAGGATCCTGTTTAGAAAGATGTTTATTATGCAAGGAATAAAGTCTCTGTTGATTTATATGATTTAGAGGAAGAGAATTGCCCCAATATTGAAGACGCATTTTGGAGGGAGCCTAATGATGACGTTGGTTCCTTAAGTGGATTAGTTAATGTTGAGTTTGGATGCTCAAGAAACGATGCACCCGTTGATGTCATTGATATTCCATCTAATGCATAACATTCACATGATACAATTATAGAAACATCGGAAGAGGAGAATGAGTTTGATGATACTGGATGGAATCAGATGATTAAAGAAGAAACTTTTTATATTCTTTTAAATATATTCTATTTAGAGTGAGTAATAATATTTTTTATCAATATTTTATAATTACTCTTGTTTATATAATTTTAATAATTTATATACCCATAGGGCATTTCATGACAGTAGCTTGAAGAAGTTTATCTTTACATCACTTTGTTCACTTCTAGTAGTTCCTAATCTTATGTGATAAAGGAAATGGTTAGTGTAAGTGATCCTGTAAAGAACTTACCCTAATGATCTATCCTTGTTCAAACAATTTTATCTATTAAGCTAAGCCAATGTGTTATAATGGACCATATACTAACTCATGTACTAAGTGGACCTATTTGCATATTTGTGTGTTAATGTACTGTGAGTTGTTAGTTTAACTATTAAGGTGATCATGTCTTAGTGAGATGTGTGCATGCTCTTAGCTCTATTGGTGTCATAGAAGTATTAGAGACCTACTCTTTCAATATAAACTTGCCTAAGAGAACTGTGAGCATTAGGCCTATAGTGAAACCAACAAAACATGTTCTTAAACTCCCTCTGCATAATGCATGTCTGTTAATATTTCTAAGCCTAGGAGATATGAGTGGTGAAGCATGCTTCCTACCTACACTTTGTGATATTATGTTCCAATAGTGATCTCATGCCTACCTTTTCTCCATATACAAAAAAGAGGATCTATTCTTTTGCTAGCTATGTCAAGGGACCTGAGCATCCAGGTCGCCTAAGATTGTATGGATGTGGGGTTACCAAGACTTTCTTAAAAAGAAAAGTGGGAGATTTCGGAACCTCTTTAAGTTCTACTGATGAGGTGATGGAGCAAAAATTGGAGGAAATGGAAGAAAGAATAGAGCAAAGATTGCAGGAAATGTTCAATGCACAAAAAGATGTCATCGAACTACAAGTTGCAGTTAACATCATTTCACAACTTAAGCATCTGAATCTAGATTTACGGGTTAATCCCAGCATGCTAGCTTTCAATGCTCGTTCACCTGGAGATGCTTCATCTGCCCAACAAGCTGTTGTGTAACTAATCAATCGTCTATCTACTGGGAGTAATAATCAAGGTTAGTACATCTATCTTGGCTCTGCAACCTTATTTTTGGGTTGTGATGAGACATGGAGAAAATGATAATTTAGTTAGTTCAACATGGTGGGTTGTTTGGTCCAGTATGTTTGATCCAGTATGTCTGTTCTTGTCATTGATTGGTCCAGTATGTTGGCCTCTTGAAATAGGACATGATGGGTTGCTTGGTCTTGTATTTGGGTTTCAATGTCAAGGGAGAGTAGTTATTCAAGAATCCTGAGTATGAGGTTATTATAGCTGCAAGGCTTACATTGTCAAGGCTTATGTATTCAGATTACTTCTGCTCCTTTCTCACTTCTTCTCTTTGCTTTCGGTTTTTATTTACTGCGTGCGTATACACCAGACAGGTTGGTTTGTTTTCTTATTTTTATTGCTTGTTTATAAATCTCAATTTGTCTACAACTATATGGTAGTCCAATTTACTTGTTATTTGGTTAGTTTTGACTAATGTCCTATCATATGTAGATCTACTATTGCCCTAAGAAATGGAACTCATATGTACCCACCAATGTAACACAACTTCCAGCTGGTACAGAGCTTCGTCAAGTTATTATAATGAATTTGGCTTTTGACCCAATGTTGTCTGATAGTTATAGACTTGTATGTGTCATTAAATCAAATGGGGTTTATGAATTTTCTGTACTCATCAGAAACTATAATTTGGAGAGATTCTAAGGAGATATTGGATATAAAGCTGGAATATTTTTTAGCTCAGGGTGTTTTCTTGAATGGTTGTATGCATTGGGTTAGTGAAAATGGATCCTTTTTAAGGTTCAATTTGAATTCTTTGTGCTTTAAAACTATGCCTAGCACTGTGATTCCAAATGGCGTGTTAAAAAGGAATATAAGGTATTTTCGGCAGTCAAGTGGACATTTGCATCTTATTGAGGTACAGGGGTTTAGTTCAATGAGTTTTGAGGTTCTTGAATTGGAAAGTGATTACTATCAGTGGTTTGTGCAATATCGTGTTGATCTTAGTTTTGTGTGTACTATGTATTTTGCCTTTTAGACTAGGACTTTTATGCATTTTGTCTTCTTTTTTTCCCTTGTCTTTGAGATTCTTACTGTTATTTTGTGTAATTTGTTACTTAACTTTGATAAAGAAGTCCACTTGATTGGTTCTGTAAGAAAATAGTCCTATCATATATGTGAAACAATAGTAGAATGATTAATTTGTTGTGCAAAGTTCCCAATATATCTTTCTTTGCTTGATTTCTTTGCTTTAGTTGTTCAACTTTGTGCTTTATGCATTGTTTATGGACCATACCCATTCTTATAATGATAAACCAAACCTTGAAGGATAATGACTTTATTTATCCTCTTGTGTAGGTGGATCAATTGAAGAAAGGGAAGATGGAGATTGTGAAGATCTAGACCTTACTTAAGAATTTTAAATTGTTGTCCATGTTCTAGGAATCTTTTGTTATCAACATTTGAAACTTACTCTAACTCTTGATGTTGAAATGTATGACTTATGTGATTTGGGTTAAAACATTTTGGTTTTATGGAGATAATATAAATTATGAAGTATTTTATCTTTTTATTTATATAAATTCCAGATTATTACAAATTATTATATATATAAAATATTCATTTACAGCCAGGGTATAATAGTCTAATAGAACCGTTCCAATAGGTCTTACAAATTGTTCCAAAATGTGCAACAAACTGATACAATAGGTAGTTAGAACCGTTCCAATAGGTCTTGCAAACTGTTCCAATAGATCTTACAAATCGTTCCAAAATGTACGAAAAATTGATACAATAGGTAGTTAAAATTGTTGCAAAAGAAATAAAACCGTTACATTAGCGTAATGAAACCGTTAGGATATCAATAAATAAACGTTGCAATAGCTTACATAACCGTTGCAATAAATTGTATGGTAACAGCTTCCAACCGTTGCTGTAAACGCTATGGTAACAATTTCTAATCATTGCAACTGGAAAGAAATATTCGTTGCTTCAGGTAGAGGAAAAACCGTTGCGATAGATTGCCCTCCAGCAACGATTTAGATAACCGTTGCAAGAAACGTTACTCTAGATCTATTGGCACCGCAGCGTATGTAACTGTTGCCAAACCGTTCCAATAACTCTATGGCAACGGTTCACCTGTCTATTGCAACGGTTTTCCGGCTGTTTCCATAAGCTCATTTTCTAGTAGTGGTCGCACGTGTTGGATTTCATTTCAGTCCAGTTGGAAAAGGATCTATCCTATGTTGAGGAGCCAGTGGCAATATTGGACAGGCAGGTTAGAAAGTTGAGGTCAAGAACATTGCATCAGTAAAGGTTCAGTGGCGGGGCCAGCCGATCGAGGAGGCGACCTGGGAGATCGAGCAGGATATGTGCAGCCGTTACCCTCATCTTTTCACTACTTCAGGTATGTCTTTATACTCGTTCGAGGACAAACGAATGTTTAAGTGTAGGAGGATGTGATGACCCGACCGGTCATCTTAAGAATTAACGCCTCGATCCCCTATTAACTACTTTCCCCAAGTTTATTTCTGCTATTTTGATTTGTCGGGATGTTCGATTTTGAGTTTCGGAGAGTTTTGGAACACTTAGTCCCTAAATGAGAGCTTAAGTGTTGGAAAGTTGATTGTAGTCGGAATAGTGTGAAGACGACCTCGGAATGGAAATCCGATGGTTCTTTTAGCTCCGTTGGGTGATTTCAGGCTTAGGGGCATGTTCGGATTGTGTTTTGGAGGTCCGTAGCTAATTTAGGCTTGAAATGCCGAAAGTTGAATTTTTGAAGTTTCCGGTCCGATAGTGAGATTTTGATCCGAGGGCCGGAATGGAATTCCGGAAGTTGGAATAGTTCCATACTGTTGAATGTGACGTGTGTGCAAAATTTCAAGTCATTCGGACGAGGTTTGATAGACTTTTTGATCGAAAGCGTATTATGAGAATTTTGGAGTTCTTAGGCTTAAATCCATGGTTAATTCGAGGTTTCGATATTGTTTTAGGTGTTTTAGGGATTGGTACAAGTTTGAATAGTGGTTTGTGACTTGTTGGTGCCTTTGGTTGAGGTTCCGGGAGCCTCGGGATGAATTCGGATGGTTGGCAGAAGGATTTGGAGTTTGAAGTTTGCTGCAGCAGCTGGTTTACTATCATAACCGCACCTGTGGTTTGGGTCCCGCAGGTGCGGAGCTGCAGAAGCAGCGGAGCAAGCGCAAATGCGGATTTGGGGAGGATCAACAGGTTCTGCAGATGCGGGTAATTCACCATAGAAGTGGTACCGCACCTGCGGAAGGGTAACCGCAGATGCGGAAATTGGCCTTTAAATGAAAGTCGCAGATGCGATGAAGTCCTCACAGAGGCGGGACTGCAGAAGCGGTCCCAGGGCCACAAATGCGGAAATCACTGGGCAGAACCTATAAATTCTTGCCTTCGCGAAATTTAGCCATTTTCATCTTTTTCAAAACGGAAAGAAGCTTGGGGAGCACTTTTCAAGAGGGATTTTCAGAGGAGTTCATTGGGGTAAGGTTTTTGGTCCTTAAACTCATTATTGGAATGATTTTTATCAATTTAAGCATGAAAAATTAAGGAAAGTTAGTGGTTATTGGGGGGTTAGGGCTTGTCTAATTGGAGACCTTTGACTGATAATTTGAGGGACAAATTGAGGTCCGATTTTGGTACTTTTGATATGACTGAACTCGTGAGAGTGCGAGGTTTCTGGAAATATAAATTTTACCCGATTCCGATATGTGGGCCTGAGGGGCGTTTTGGTTATTTTACATAATTTCTCATATTAGCTTAGAATTTCTTTGTAGAATCAGCTACTTGAAGTGTTATTTACATTATGCAATTGAATTGAATAGATTTGGGCCTTTGGAGTCAAGTACTCGTGGCAAGAGTGTGGTCTTGGGTTGATTTTGAGCCGGTTCGAGGTAAGTGGCTTGTCTAACCTTGTGTGAGGGACCTTCCCCTTAGGATTAGTATATTTGGTAATTGAAATACCTTGTACGTGAGGTGACGAGTGCGTACTTGTGCTAATTGTTGGAAATTCGGTTTTTCAATAAGTAATCACTAGTATGTTTCCTTTCTTGTTTTATTACTTGCACTATTAAGCATGTTGTTAGTTTAGGAAAGCATGTCTAAGTGACTTAATTGCCTTATTTGCTCAATCTGCCTTACCTGAATTCTGTGTAGCATGCTAGGCTAGAATCACTTGTTGCCTTAATATGAAATTTTGCCATTTTTATATATTTTCCTGTTGTTGCTGTGTATTTATTTTGGGACTACGGGTATGGGATTCGGGTAGCTCCTCCCTTGTCTTTTTATTTTAGGACTACGGACGTGGGATTCCGGTAGCTCCCCTTTGTCTGTTTATTTTGGAACTACGGATGTGGGATTCCGGTAGATCCCCCTGCACAGTTATATGGAACTATGGGAATGCACCCGGTAGATTCCCTCTGTACTGGATATTTACATTTGGGACTACGGAACGAGATTCTGGTAGATCCCATGCACTATGAGTTGGACTACGGGACGAAATTCCGGGAGATCCATTGGATATGTAAACATGGGACTACAGGACGTTATCTTGGGAGATCCCCGATTGTTATTATTGGTGTTGAGCTGTATTTCCTTTTCGTGTTTACCTTGCTTCTGTAGTTGTTGTTGTCCTGTACATCCTGTGTTATTTTACTGTTGTACTTATTTATACTGTTCTATTCTATACTGTTGATCTTTATATTTTATTTAACCTCAGTATGGCCCTGACCTTCCTCGTCACTACCCAACCGAGGTTAGGCTTCGCACTTACTGAGTACTGCTGTGGTGTACTCATGCCCCTTCTTCGCATATTTTTCATGTGCAGACCCAGGTACCGCTACTCAGGCCTACCATCCTTGAGGGAGGCGACTGCTCTAGAGACTTCGAGGTACATTTGCTGCGTCCGCAGACCGAGGAGTCCCTTTCTATTCTAGCTGTTAAACATTGCCCTTATGTATTTTCTTTCTTGTTAGATATTCTGGAGTTAAACTGTTAGATATTCCAAAGGCATGTGTTTCCGTGAGTTTTCGGGTTTTGGGATAGTGTACTTGATTTTGAGAATGTTCTGTGGTATACGCCGAGCGGCATTATAACTATTGTTTCCATTTAGTTATTTTGGTTTTTGATTATTTCTTCCGCAAGTTTCATTCATGTTCCGCATTTGTTAGGCTTACCTAGTCGTAGAGACTAGGTGCCGTCACGACAGTTCACGGAGGGCGAACTGGGATCGTGACAAACACATATATTTGGACTCGTACGGAAATGGATGTCCGAAATTTACGATTTTATCGGGTTTCGGGGTGCGTGTTCGAGGTTGACTTTTGGGTTGATATTTTTAATTTTAGTTAAAGATCGAAGCTTTATTATTTGGGATTATTTTCTATGACTTATATTGATGTTATTAAGTCATTTTGGATAGATTCAAGCCGTCCGGAGGTTGATTCACGCATGAAAGGCTTTCTCGAGTACCGGTTTAGATTGTTTGAGGTAAGTATCTTACCTAAATTTAGTTGAAGCACTAGCTGTCTAAGTTATTTGTGATAGTTTCGTGCTATGGGTGGCGCACATGTGTGGAGTTGAACCCGTGTGTATGCACCAGAATATTATTCATACTCGAGGTAGTGCTTAGGCTATGATATGCCTTGTATTGATTATTAAGCTTCATGATGTGATGTTTCTTATATTTGTACCTCTTTTGATAGTTATTTAAATCCTGTTTGAGGTTACATAGAAGTTAATCTCCTAATTGAACCTGATAATTGCTACTTTCGTGATGTAACTGTCTGATTCAAGATATGGTAACACACTTCGGTCATGCATACACCTTAGCATGTCACTTATAGTCCATGAGTATGAAATTTGGAATCCATTGTTCATGCACATATTTTCCTATATATCTGCTTCATGTGTGATATGGTTTGGACTTGTAGCATGTGAATATGTCGTGCGATTGATATTTATAGCACGTGAGTTATCTCTGTAACGTGTGGATAATGATTCATCCCCTAGGGTCAACCTCTCATATTTCTCTCTTGATGTTATACATGCGGTATGAGGAAAGACTGGACAATATTTGATTTGGTTATTGCATTTCTTCTTACTTGCAATTTTCTTGGTTGTTTACCTGTTTTCTTCCCATATCTTCTCTATATGCTGGATTAAAAATTGAGCAGAGCATGTTGTGTTATCTTATGTACCAAGGTAGCCTTATTTGTGATTTATGACTTGATTCTACTACTGCTCTGTACTTATGAGATTTATGAACTGTTCAGGTGATTAGTGAGTATCATTAATAATTCTTGCTTTTATTACCTCGCCGAAGTTAGTTATGATACTTGTTGAGTAAATGTGGCTAGTTGTACTCATACTATACTCTGCACTTAATTGTACAGATCCAGGTATTGGGCCGAGCCATCAGTAGTTGAGATTTATTGCTGGGTTTATCTTTTGAGAGACGAGGTAGAGATGCATCTCGACTGCAGTTTTGGCGTCTCTTTTCATTTTAGTATTGTTATTTTCATTCAGACAATATTATTATTTTTGTAGTCCAGACTTATACCTCTGATTAGAGTTCATGACATTATATTATCAGATTGAAGGATTTGTTATGTACCGACGCTGTTATTTATGTTATTGGCCTTAGACTTTGTACTATTTTTGTTAATTAAGTATTTATGTTTTGCTTTTGTTATGTTTGGCTTGCCTTGCAAGTGAGTTAGGCGTCATCAAGACTGGTTGCTGGTTTTAGATCGTGATACTTGTTTGAGTATGTATATTAATTGATATTCCTAATATTCTTGGTATGCTACACAATGATATATTATGATTACTTTGAATTATGGTATTCACATATTCTTAATATACTACACATTGGTATAGCATGATTAATGTAGTATACCAAATTTTAGAATTTGTCAATTTAGCTATAAAGAACAAAAAAGGTTCAAAAGAGTGATAAAATATTTATTATCAAAAAATTTGAATTTTCTTAGAAAATTTTAAAAAGTCATCTACAAATATAAAATAAATAAATTTTAAAAAGAACTAAAAAAGAATACCATGATAACTCTAACTAATTATAATCGATTAGTAATTATGTAGATATTATACTAATACATAATTATAGGACTCGATTATTTATATGGAAAGAACAAAAACAAATACAAAAGTGAAAAAAATGATAAAAAATTTAGCGGAAATTTTCACTAAAAAATAACAGGAAAAACTAAGATAATAATAATAATAATAATAATAATAATAATAATAATAATAAGGGAGAAAATGACACATATTTTACACGAAGTAATTACTGGAAAGAATACACCAAAAAACAATAAACAAAAAATAAGAAAAAAAAAAGTAAGAAAGAGGGAGGGATTATCACTAGAAAGAACAAAATATTTATAAATAAAGAAAATAAAAAAAAACAAAAAAAAAGAGTGCATAATTTTATTACGAAAAGAATAAAGTAAAAAACCAACACTAAAAAAAAGTAAAAAAAGTGACAAATATTTTGGACTAAGAGATTTTACTAATAGTACAAAATTAAAAAATAAAGAAATATCGCAAAAAAATCATAAAAATTAAGACCAAAAATATAAAATAAAAAATAGTAAGAGATTGTTAATAGAAATAACAAAAAAGAAAAAAAATAACTCTAAAAAACTTAAAAAATAGTGCAATATTTTAAAAAAAAGAAAAAAAGAAAACTAAAAAAATAACAAAAAAAGGAAAAAATTATAGAAAAAGAAAAAGAAAAATAAGGTGAATAAACAAGAAAAAGTGATAACTTTGGTGCAACTTGGCCCTGGGAAGGGAAAGGGTATCCATGTAATAAAATCTTCAAAAGGGACATATTCTGTTATTTTCAGAAAGGTAAAATAAATACTTTACCCATCGACCTTGTACTCAAATTTCTCTTACACACTTATTAAATACAGGAATAGCATTACACACTAAAACTTTTAAAAGTGTGTCAATTACACACCTCTTGTGCTATGTGTCACACACGTGTATTACACATAAAAGAGGCGCGCGAAAACTAAAACATTCACCTGAAATTATGTTTTTTTTAAAAAAATTTCCTTTTTTTTAACTATTTCCTTTTCAAATTAAAGAAAACAAAATATAATCATGTCTTCTTCCCCAACCCCAAACCCCAGCATTTCCTAACCCCCCCCCCTCCCGTTTCGTCTTCTTCCCCAACCTCTATCCTAGTTTTATCCACCCCTCATGTTTTGTCTCTCCAACTCCCATGATTAAGAAAAAAAAAACATAGGAGCTATTGGGTATTGTAAAAATCATCATTATTGACTTTTTGAAAAAGCTTGAAAATTTAATCGGGTTTTGTTGATTTTGGTATTCCATGACCTAGAAAATTAGTTTGAATTCATGATTATTGTTGAGTAAAAATTTACTTAGGTAATTAATTTTGATAAAATTTAAAAAAGCACCATTAACAAGTTTGAAGCTTTGGGTTTGAAGTTGAATTTGAATTTTGTATAATGATTTGTAATGGATGTTGTTAAAACTTGTTAAAAATAAGTAAAGAATTGAATTTATAGTTAGGGAAGAAAGTTCTTGCGGTGGAAGGGTTGGTGGTAGTATGGTGGTGGTGAAGAAGATGATGGAGTTGGGAAGATGAGGAGGGGGGTTTCTTTTCTGTATTTTTTTTTCTTTGGGAAGATGAGAAGAGGGGGTTTTGGGGGGTGGGGAGGGCATAGGTTTTTTTCATTTTTTTTGTTCCGATTTGACACGTGTCAGATGTTGATTGGCGCGTGTAAGAGCAATTTTTAAGCAGATGTGGTCAAATATCGAAGTGATGTGTAATTGATACACCTTTAAAAGTTTTGATGTGTAATATTATTCCCGTATTTAAGAGGTGTATAAGAGGGATGTGGAGACAAGGTCGACGGGTAAGGTATGTATTTTACCTTTTCAAAAAAGAAAACATTTTGATCATAAAGTTCTTAAAAGAGTTCTTAGTGTCTTTTTCTCAATATATAATTGTGCCTAGATAATACGAAACGATAATGCCTAGATATTTTACAATTACCTTAAAATAATGCAAAACATGCACCTACTACTTTCGGGAAAATAAAATTCTTTTCAAACATACTATATCATAACCTATGCTTCCTAAAGAACCTTGTGACCCTTCTGATTTGGCGGGTTAAAGACCCCACAATTATTTCTAATTTCTCCAGCGCGTCCAACGAGAATATCAATACTTGCCATTTTTATCATTGCATTTGCGAAACTCTGTCTGAAGGTATTCTCGTTGGAAGCAAAACCTGAAACAATTGAAGCACTAGACTTATCCAAGGTAAGCTCTTGATCAATCTTCAGAATGCCTTTTTTTAACATAATCTGTCTAAAGAACTGGTTGTCTATCGTGAAAGATGTATTCTGATCCAAAAACGCTGTTGCGGTGCTTTTCGAACAAGTTTTCAAGAGTTGGGCAGCCAAAGTAGGATCCATGGTGTTATCAGGTACCGGAGAAAGCCTATTTTGGAAAAAATTACAGTGTGCAACTCCGACAGTGTGAGCTCCTAATAGGGTCACCATATCATTTAAGGACAGCCCTTTGTTTGTGAACGATTGGAGGGCTTGTGGAACTGTAAATGATGGACCTGGCAAGTTTACATCTGCTGCATTTGAAACCAGGCCATCTCTCCTTCCAGTTGGAATGGCATAGGTAGGACCTCCAGCTAGCGCTACTGCATCCCGGGTTGCTAGTGTTATTATGTCAGCGCATGAAACAGTTGATGGACATGATATTTCTATGCTTTTTTTAATATTATCTATAAGCTCGAAACCTCGTACTGTTTGATTTGGTCCAGCGTTTCTTTCCGATTGCTTAGACTTTGTTGACTTTATAAGTATGGATGCATCACAACCCTGAAGTTCAGTTTTACGTTACGTAAACAAGCACAATTAGAAGCAATTTTTTGAATTTATAAGTATCTTGAATACAAAATAGAAAATATATTCTAACAATTAAAATTACGAGCAATGGGAAACGATGTTGGCAAAATATATTTTCCATTTCCAGGTGAAAGTGCCTCTAACGATAAAATGAATATACGAGATATTGCTCTCTGCGCATTAACTCTGGAATAATGCTTGCATAGAACCAGGTAGAGGTACTGTTTTGTACGGGGTGCTATTCGTCACTGTTTCTCAATTATATATTTTTCATTTTGTAAGTAAATACATTTTTTTTCTACACACTATATGTATATAGATACATAGACATTGTATAAAAATAATACAAAGTAAATTGATAAATGAGAAAAAGTGCATGGTTTTAAGTATAATTTAGTATCTTTTCTTGTGTGAGTTGCGGGAGATCAAATGATTATCGACGTGAAATATGATTATTACGTATTTCTTATATATAGGAATGAGCTTCTGCGAAAAAGACTTTTGTATTACAAGCTTAACTTGAATGATCATTGATGCAATTTACCCGACAATATAAGAGCCCACCACGAAATGATAAATATGGTCGTGGGTGTTGGAGGAGAACGCTAAAAGAAGGTTGTGCGAGTCTATTTGATCAAGAAAGCCATTCCCCGTTTTAATTTGTTTGAAGCTTTTCGGAGTACGAAGTTAAATTAATTTATTTCCAGTATACGAATTGATCTAAAATATTAGCAAAAAAACAGGATCAAAAAAACCTTATTTGATTTTTTAAATAGTAAAATTAAAGATTCATTCTATTTCTAAACGGAGGGAGTAGCAGTTAGAGAAGAAAAAGTAAAACTTGAAGTACTACACTTACTCTCACAAAGCAGTCATGAAAATGCATGCGAAGCAGAGCTGCAGTGATGGAACGGTCGCTATTGAACTGCTTTTGCACAGCTTGTCGAACAATAGTTTCAGCTTGTGGACACGTAGAATTGTAAAAGCCAACTCGAAGTTGAGCTGAAACTAAATGAAAAACACAACAGAGAAATATTAATGGTAATATCATTTTCACAGAACAGAAGGATGTTTCTGAGAGAGTTCTACAAATTGAAGATAGTTTGTACAGTCTATTCTGGGTTTTCCCTACTAGCTAGTGATGAAGCTGATCAAAGCCATTCAAGAAATATATATAGATGCAGGAGAAGGGGGTTCTGACGCTGGCCACATGCATCGTCAACGGACACCTAGTGGGCATGTCAAAAATAGTTTATTCGGTTCACATTCTCCTACGCGTTAATGCACAAATGGCTAAATGCATCCAAGTGGCTTCTTACATAACGTCTTAGGGTGGCACGATTATTAGAGAAAATAACGTCTTAGGGTATGTTTTTCTTCTTTGGTACATTTTTTAACATATATGTGGTACTAATGCAATTATTAATTATATAACCTATTTGGTATTATTCTATGGGTAAATAATGCATAGTAAACCATGGTGTTAGAAATACCAAGGCTATTAATGCATGCATTAGCATGATTAAAGACAAAATTATCTTTAAAGTCCCTTAAAGCTAAAGAATATGGAGTTTATTTTAGTAAACGACTAATTTTCTTAAAAATTATGCAATGCATTTTAATTTTTAATACACTACATCAAACAATATTTTTTTTTTGGTGAAAGAAAACTTTATTGATCTCCACCTGACAAGAATATTTACAATTTGTAACCAACTATAACTATAAGCTATTCTACTTTAGCTTACTTCTATGCATCCCTACTAGGTAGGTTTGCTCTATAGTATACTATCTATACAAGAGGTTTATCCATTCCTTTTCTTTCCTATTTTTCCTATTGTCACCAATCAATTGAATTATGTGCTTGCTATCCTCTTTGATACTCTGTCACATCTTTCCTGGTATTGGCACTTTTTGGTTCCATAAAGCTTCATTTCTTGCTTTCCATATTCCATACATGACTGCTACTATGATGGCAGCACCAAATCCTCTGCATATTCTTCCTTTGATGCCTCTTCTTATCTTCCTCCATATGTTGTGCTGATCTAAATGGTTGATCTTTAAACCCAGCCATATGCATAATTCCTCCACAGTTCTTCTTGAGAATTGGCACTCAAAGTATAAGTGCTGGATTGTTTCATCATGCATACCACATAGAAGGCATGTCTTCTCCTGGCTTACACCTATCATGTGTAGTCGATCTCTTGTAAGCAATCTGTGTCTCATAATCAGCCACCTTATGAAGCAACGTTTTGGCACATTCAGTCTGCTCCAGATCCATCTAGCATATGGCCATTTAGGTACTTCTCCTCTTCTCCATTTATATCCATCTTTCACTCTGTATTGTTTACTCATTCCTTTCCAGCCTTTTTGTTCAAATCCAGTTTCAAATCTACTTTTAATATCACATATCTTCTTCCAGTACCATGTACAGTCCTGTGGTGCTTTATATTGCCACCAATCCTTCCCTTTTATATAGATATGATTCACCCATCTGACCCACAAGATGTCACTCTTTTGTTCAATGTTCTATACATACTTAGCAATTGTTGCTTCATTCCATGCCACACATTCATGTACTCCTAGGCCCCCTTCTTCTTTTGGTCTGCACACAATATCCCATGCTACCAAAGATGGTTTGTTAGTAATCACTTTCCCATCCCATAGATAGTTTCTACATATTGCTACTATTGCTTTTATTAATCTTTTTTGTATTATGAAGATAGATTCCCAGTAGGTGTGCAGGTGCAGTAGTACAATATTCACCATTTGAGTTCTCCCTGCATAAGATAGGTTTCTATACCCCCATCCCTTAATTTGTATTAGGATCTTGTCTATTAGCTTTTCACAGTCAACTGCATTCAGCTTCTTTGGGGATATAGGTACTCCTAGGTAATTGAATGGTAGCTTACCTCTCTTGTACCCAGTCATCTCACTTATATCTTCAATTTCCTTCATGTTCATATTTGCACAAAAGATATTTGACTTCTCTGCATTAACTGTCATCCCTGAAGCATTTGAAAAGGTCATGAGTCCCCTTAACATAAGCATTACAGAAGTATACTCCCCTTTGCTAAATAGAATCATGTCATCTGCAAAACATAAGTGTGTCAACTTTAGTCCTTTGCATTTAGTATGAAATCTAAACTCCTTCTGTTGAGCTACATGCCCCATCACTCTTGTGAAATACTCCAAACAAATCACAAACAAAAGGGGTGATATTGGATCCCCTTGCCTAAGCCCTCTCTTTCCTTTTATACTTCCATAACTTCCTCCATTCAAGTTGACGCTATAACTAGTTGTAGATATGCATTCCATGATCCATCTTATAAACTTTCCAGGGAAGTTCAGGGTTTGTAACATCTCCCTTACAAACTTCCATTCTATAGAGTCATAAGCTTTCTTTAAGTCAACCTTGATCAAGCAGCTTTTTGTAGTAGTCTTCCTGTTATATAGTCTGACTTAATGCTGCTCGGTGGGCCGGGCCTGAACCGGACCGGACCGGGCCCGCAGTCCTAACGGGCCTGGTGGGCCTGGTGGGCCGGTCCTGGGTGGGCCGGTCTTGGTGGGCCTCCTGAGCCCGTCACGGGCTGGTCTCCATGGTTGAGCCCACGAGCCCGGGACCGTTTAGCCCGGGACCGGCAGGCGGGCCTGGGCCGGTCCTGGCGGGCCTGGCGGGCCCAACGGCTATTTTTCAAAAAAAAAAAAAAAATCTCCAACGGCCATATTTAAAATCTAGCCGTTTGGGCTGAAAATATGACCGTTTTTTAAGTTAAAAAAATGGCCATTTGGCCCCCAAACTTTATATAATTACACTTTTCCCCATTTCTCAACTATAAATACCCCCTCATTCTTTCATTTTTATTCACCAATTCATCAATATCTCTCAATATCTCTCAATCTCTCTCAATCTCTCTACTACAATTACTTAATTTATTGTTGAAATTTCGTGAAAAATTGTGAAGTTGTTGAATTGAAGTTTTCAAGTGTTCAACGATTTTCAATTTTCAAGAAGTTGTTCGGCAATCCGGTAAACTCGTTTCAACTCTTACGTTTTTAGAATATATTTTTGTGTGGTTTAGTTTGCATAATTATAATTAATATGGCATTTACTTTGAAAAAAATGTTTGGTAAAGGAAAAGATAAAACCGGTGAAAGTAGTGGCCAACCAACTACCCTTCCCCCGGCTCCCCGACCTAGAAAAGATAAGCAAGTTGAAAGTAGTCGCCAACCTAGACGTCCTCCTCCTTCCGTAATTCTTGATAGTGATCACCCTTGTTTTCAATTTACCGATAGTGAATTTTATCATAATGTTGCACCAGGTGATAGATTAGATGATGAAATTATGAATGCTCTTTATCCTAATGAAACCATCTTAGAAAATAATGAGGAAAATGAGGATGATGATGAAACTCAAGCACCGGATTTAGATGATACACCTACTAGTCCTCTTAATAACCCAAGTGATGCACCGGTCGACCCACCTGTAGAAACTCCTACTTTTAATAGAGAACCTGCTAAACGCTTAGAAACATCATTAGTTTGGAATTTTTTTACTCAAGTAAGAGAAAAAAATAAGGCTAAGTGTAAAACTTGTGGGAAATTAATGTCGCATAAATATGTAGGAGACCGTAGCGGCACAGGTAGTTTGACTAGGCACATAAAAACACACCCTAGAGATAAGGCTAGATTTTTTCAAATGAAAGCGCATCTAGAGGGGACAAGTGTAGATTCTGCGGTTAACCCTAGTACAGGTTCAAATCTAGTTCAACCAGGAATTAACACTGTCACTGGAGGTATTTTATATTACGATCCAAATAGAGATCGTGAAGAATTAGCAAAGATGATTACTGTTATGTGCTTACCTTATACTTTTGCTTCTAATCCTAATTGGGTTCATTATATTAGAAGAGTGTTTAATCCTACTTATAAAGGTTGGCCTCGCGCAACAGTTAAGAGTGATATTTATAAATTCAAACATGAATATGAACAATATTTGCGTTATTTATTTACTCATATACCTAATCGGATTTCTATTACTACTGATATTGGTAGAAGTGGTAATGATTGTGATTACCTAACTGTTACAAGTCATTGGATAGATGAGGAATGGATAATGCAAAAACGCATAATTGCATATAGAATAATTAATTCGCGTCACACAGGTAAGTTTATAGCTAACACTGTTGCAGATATTTGTAGATATTTTTGCTTTAGCGATAAAATAATGGCAATTTCAATGGATAATGCTTCTAGTAACACCAGTGCTATAGGCATGCTTACAACAACACTAAATCCTGCATTTACTAATATTTTCCATGTTAGATGTATTTGTCATATTTATCATTTAATTGTCGGTGATGGTATGCGAATATTAAACATAGAAATTGAAAAGGTTAGAATGGCTCTTAATTGGCTTTTTTATTCAAACCGTAGAAGTAGACTTAGAGAGTATTTTAAAAAATGTGATGAATATGGCCTTAGAGAAAGAAAGGTTCCTAAACCTTGCCCGACTAGATGGAATTGTATGTACGAAAGTTTAGTAGTAGCATATGAATATAGAAACCCAATTAATGCAACGTTTAATTCTCGGGTAGGTGGTGAAGATGATGATGAAATGCTTACCACTCAAGATTGGACTAATGTTAAAATTCTTTTAGATTTTTTAGAACATTTTCAAATTGCAACAAATGCATTTTCTGGGCAATATTATCCTACTATTTCAAACTGTTTAGTTTATATTGCAGCACTATCTGATTTGTTTGTTGAATTTAGTGAGGGTGGGGATATTTATGAACTTGCTATAAATGAAATGAAACAAAAGTTTAAAAAATATTTTTTTCCTATCCCTCCTATTTATGGTCTTGCTGCAATGCTAAATCCTACAATGAAATTGGGAGGTCCTCATTTTTGGTATTCAAATATTTATAAGGCTTTAGATCTTTCAAATGAGGAAATTGCGACACTTGCAGATGCAAAAGCTTCAATTAAGATTAACGCTCAAACAGTTTATAATGCTTATCAACTTGCCTTAGAGCATGCTAGGCCAACTATTCCAACCCCTACTTCGTCTAGCTCACAATCCTCTAAAAGAGTTGCGGGCTTAAAAGCTCTTAAATCTTGGACGGAGTTCAGGGGGTCTCAAGGTGAAAATTATGATGAAACTTCACATCTAAATGAGCTTCAAGTTTATTTGTCTCAGGGACTTGAAAAGGAGAATCCAGACGGCTCTTTTGATCTTTTGGAATGGTGGAAGGCAAGGGAAAAATATTTTCCTGTTCTTGCAAGGATGGCTCGGGATATTTTATCAATTCAAGCTTCAACTGTTGCATCAGAGAGCGCTTTCAGTCAAGCAAGACTGCAAATAGGTGATCATAGAGCGTCTATGAGGGATAGCTTGGAAAAATCAGTATTGTTTAGAGATTGGATCCGCTCGGAAAGAAGAAACTTTGGAATTGCAGAAGCACAACCGGCGATAGATGAAGCTTATGAAGAAATGATAGCGGAACTTGCGGAGGATTCGGCTTCGCCCGGAAGTGGTGATGAACAAGCTTCTTTTCCACCACCACCAACGCAACCTCCTCCGAACCTTGAAGGATTTATGAGATTTGTTAGAGATAATACATAGAATAATATGTAACTTGTATTTTGGCACATCTTCCTTAGTTTTTTTTCCTTCTAATGGTGGTATTAGTACCTTGTTGTGCTCATTCCATTGGGGGAAGGATGACTAAGAAAGATATGTCATTTTTTGGTAATAAAATTTATTGCTTCTACCCATGAGCTTCTTTTCGCAATATTTCTTTGTCTATACTTAGAATTATTTATAAGCTACAATATATACATAATATACAATATATATACTACAAGAAAATATATAAGAGAATATATATACATAAGATACAATATAATATACTACAAGAAAATATATTATGCTACAATATATACATAATATACAATATATATACTACAAGAAAATATATTATGCGAATATATATACATAAGATACAATATATATACTATAAGAAAATATATAAGAGAATATATATACATAAGATACAATATAATATACTAAAAGAAAATATATTATGCTACAATATATACATAATATACAATATATATACTACAAGAAAATATATTATGCGAACATATATACATAAGATACAATATATATACTACAAGAAAATATATTATTATGCGAATATATATACATAAGATACAATACATATACTAAAAGAAAATATATAAGAGAATATATATACATAAGATACAATATAATATACTTCAAGAAGTGATATTTATGCATGACAATTTAGTGTTTTACTATTGTTTTGTTATTTTCTTTTTCGTCAAGCACTTTAATAATTAGATATACATATATACTACATATATATTTTTAATATAGTCATGATACTACAAGAAATTGTCTTAAAAAAAAAATTAAAAAAAAAACCCGCTAGGCCCGTGAAGCCCACGAGCCCGGCCCGTTAAGCACAGGACCATATGGGCTTAGGCCCGTCATGGGCCGGTTCCACCCATTAGGCCCACGAAGACCGGGACCGCCAGGCCCGGGACCGTCAGAGCCCGGGACCACGAAGCCCGGGACCGCGAGGCCCGGCCCGTTAGGCCCACTAAGGCCCGGGCCCGGGACAAAATACGGCATTAGTCTGACTAGGTCTTGACATATCAAAATATTTTGTACTATTGTCCTTCCTACCACAAATGCACTCTGGTTCTGTGAAATTATATCTGGTAGCACCTTCTTCAATCTATTACATAGCATCTTAGATATGATCTTGTAGACCACATTACATCATGCTATAGGTCTGTAGTCTCCCACTGTTGCTGCATGAGAGGATTTAGGTATGAGTGTTATTATAGTACTATTCACAGCTCTTAGCATCTTTCCAGATTGAAAGAACTCCAATACAGCCTCAATGATATCCTCACCAATAATGGACCAACTATCTTTAAAAAATTGAGTTCCATACCCATCTGGTCCTGGTGTTTTTGTTCCATCTATGCCCCATAATGCCTCTTTCACCTCCTTCTGACTAAATCGTTTGGTCAGTTGTGATCTTTGCTCTTCTTACACTCTTGGCCCTTCCTGTATTATTCTGCTTGCTACATGATTCCTGTTCTTCTAATCTGTACCCAGTAAATTCATATAGAACTCCTGAAAAGCTTTAGCAACTTCCTCTGTCATTTGTACTGTTTCCTCATGGATATTTTGAATAGTGAACACTCTAGTTGCTATTCTTTTTGCCTTGATCAAAAAGTGGAAATACCTGGTATTCGTGTCTCCATATTTGAGCCATTGCACCTTACTTCTTTGTTGTAGGTACTTTACTTTTGCCTCTTTCCAGTATATATACTCCTTGGTCAGTTCCTTCTCTTCTTTACTTAGTCTTTCATTCTTAGGCTCTTTTTGTATTTTCTCGTGGCACTCCATCAGCCTCTTCATACTATTTTCTTCTTTTTTCCCCACTTTGCTAAATCTATCTTTGTTCAACTTATTCAGTACTTTCTTTAGTCTATTCAGTTTCCCAATCACCTGGTACATTTTTGATCCTTGAATTTGTTGGCTCCAGCTTCCATCCACCCTACTCATAAAGGAACTATCCATACTCCACATGTTGTAGTATCTGAACATCTTCTTTTTTGGACCACCATCCCCTTCCCATTGAATGATTGCAGGACTGTGATCATACTCCTCTGCTGGCATATAGTGTACTTTAGCAGCTGGCAGTTTATGCACCCAGTCATTCTTGATGAATACCCTATCAATTCTGCTAAGTACCCTGGCTTGACTGTCTTGCTTATTACTCCATATATAGAAATAGCCTGATGACTTCATCTCTTGTAGTTCACAATATTCCACACATTCTTTAAATTTCTTAATTTCTGCATATACCACCTTACTCCCCACTCTATCCTCTTGGTTAAGAATAGACTTCATGTCTCCCATTATTGCACATGCCCCTCTATTTTGGTCAGCTATACTTCTTATATCTCTCCACAATTATTTCCTCAATGCTTGGTCATTGAACCCATATATCATTGTAACATTCATTTTCTTCCCTGTACTTCTATGTGTGATCATGCTGTGTATCAATTGTTCTGTTACCATTTCCACCTGTATTGTGAAGATTTGTGGTTTCCACAGTATCCATACTCTCTCTGCATTATGTTTTGAGTGGTTAGTTGTATAAGACCAACCTGTACAAAGATTAAGAGCAGCTGTATTAGCCTTAGCTCTCTTAATCTTTGTTTCCGAGAGTCCAAACATTCCAACTTATTATCTGTGAAGGAATAAATTCACTTCCTTCTGTTTGGTTGGTCTGTTTGGCCCCCTGGTATTCCAGAATCCAATCCTATCCATTAGGGAGGTGGAGTTGAGGCCCCCCACCTTGCCCTATTTTGTTACTGCTTCCTTGCTTTTCATTTATTTTCTCCTTTACTTGTTCCCCTCCTTCTTGGCCTTCACTATTCCTATTGCTCATTTGTGTACCCATTCCATTATTGTTCTGAGTATTTCCTCTATTCCTTCATGCTTTTTTCCTTGCACCACATGCCATTTTTCCTGTTCCACATTGCTTCTGCCTTCTCTTGCTTCCTTCTCCTGCCTTTCCTAATGTTTTCCTGCATTCTGCTCTATTAGATTCTTATCACTTGCTTCAATTTGCTTTTGTTTCTTTGGTTCTCCTCTCTGTTCTGTTTGTTTATTGTTCTCCTTCCCTGTGATACTCTTTTCTTTCCCCTTGTCTTCTCTTATCTGTCTCATACATTCATTGATGTCATGCCCATAGTTGCCACAAGCAGTGCAATAGATTGGTTTCCATTCATATCGCACCTCCTGTTCAATAATTGCCCCACATTCATTCTCAAACATGACTACTTCTAGGTAGTCATGGTCTGTTTCCACCTCCACTAAAATCCTTGCAAATTATAATCTCTGTTTTTGCATAGTAGTTCTATCTGCCTTTAGAGGATTACCTATCATCCCTGCTATTTTAGTTTGTGCATTCTGCCCCCAATACTTAATATCTAGGTTTATTAATCGAATGCACACAGAAATTTTATCAACCACCTGTTTGTTAAACATGATGTCCGGACTCCGTGGCTTCACTTTATCAAACAGTCTAACTCCTTTTTCCACTACCTTCTCCTTGCTTTCCAATGAGTGAAATCTTACTATGAAAACTCCCCGATTAACTTGTGCAATTTTATCTATCCCTAGTGATCCCCATATACGTTTAAAATAACCTTCCATTACTGTTTGTGGGGGATTTGACCCTAGTGCATAACAGATAACTGCCGATTTCCAGTAGATTATCTCATCCTTAATATCATCTATCGTAATTTTCACATTCCCTTTCACTCGTTCTTCTCTCTTCCCAGTTAGATTATATCCTTCACTAGATTCCCCTTCTCCTACTACTTTACTCCACACCCCCTGCTTTTGGAGTTTTTGCATGGGTATATTCCTCAAGCATTACCAATTCACTTACCTCTTCTTCCGTTTGATCTGCCCAGGACCTCGATCTCGGCGTGTTCTTTGCCATTGTTGATGATGCATCCATTGATTTCTCCAGATATAGCGGTGTTATTCCTTGAATTGCATTCACATTCTTGAATTTCCTTGCTTCTGATGTCTGTGGTACTTGTTTTAGGTCTCCTTCAGTAGTATCTAGCTGTACGGTACTCCTTCCTCCTCCAAATTTAGCTTTCCTCACCATCAGTTGCCTGAGAGGAGAGTTCACATTCTAGAGAGAGAAAGTTTCTACATCAAACAATGGATTATACATAATCTATGCATGACTAATGCTTGCATTATTAACCCATAAATTACTAATCCCTGTATTACTAATACACTTTATTCAACACTATTCTTATACACTTTACTAAACAACCAATTACTGATTTTCTTTTACTGTACATATGTTATACTCTCCCCATTCCACTTTATGTGGCACGACTTGGAGTATGAAGGTTAAAATTCTTAGTAGGCGTTTGGACATGTATTCCAAAAAAAAAAATTCAAATTTGAAATTTCACTAAAATTTGAATTGAAGATGAAGTTGTGTTTGGTTATAATTTTTGTAAAATATTTGGATGTCTTTTTTTCAAAATCATGAAACATGATTTATATCTCACAACTTGTAAAAAAATATCAAAACCACCACAATTTGATTATCCTACTTGAAATAAACAATCAAATATGTTATTGTTTAACTGTTATCATATTCTGCTTTACTGCAATATACATAAGATGCAAAATCAATATCACATTTTCTAATATAGTCCGCTTCCCACTGCTATTACCACTGTTATCAAACATGTAGGTTAATAATTGATGGGGTTATTTTATAAATTTTAAAAGTATAGGGTAAATTTGTAAAATTAAAAACTAGCAAATTCTCATTTTCAAGTGAAATTGGAAAAATTGGGAAGATTTTGATAACCATACATTGTTTTCAAAAAAAAAAATTGGAAAAAAAGAAAATTTTTGTATGTCCAAACGGGCTCTTAATTTTGATCGCGAAATTAGATAGAGATTTTTAAATTTTTTGAAAATAAAATTTAATATTTGAAAACCATATAAAATATATTATAACTCACAATAATTTATAATTCAAAATATTTGTAAAATATTTTTAAAAATGTGATCAAGGAACAATCTCGTAACTATCCAAAAATAGTAATTAATATTAACACATAAATTAGAACATAGAGGATAGTAATTTAATAATTTTGAGAATTTAAATAATAACCACAACTTCAACTATTTTAGGACAATGATTAGAGCGGTGATTATTTTACGGTTGTATATTTGTGGAAATGACGCCCCCATAAATAATGCAAACATCATTTTTAAGCCTGCTAGTTGGAGATTCTTTTACTTTTAAATTGATGTATTTTCTTCTTGGTCAAGCTATATATGCTTTTATAGAATACTTCTCAATCGCTCTCTCCACAAGAGAGATAGACTTCTAAGACGGGAATACCTATTTATCCCATTATATATTTTATCTTTTTCTTCCTCATTTTTCATTCTATTTTAGAAAAACTCAAAATTTTTTAATAAAATTAATCAACTATTTTTATTCTCCTATAATTGTTTATTTATTGGTCTATTGGCATCCATTAATGTGCTATCTTCTCTGGTTTCAAACTTTCGCCCATAATTTTTAGGGGAGGAGGTGTGACACCTCTCTTAGACTATAATACCTATTTTTTTTTCTTTTTTCTCTTTTATCTCTCATTCTCAATTTATCTTATTTTTAAAAGCCCAAAAGTCTCAAAATACAGTCAAAATAGCACAGGCTAGCCAGTTTTCGGACTAGTCATTCAAAAATAGCCATCATTTGCCAAGTCATTAAAAACTAGCAACAATCATTGGTATATTATACTGGATTTACAGCAAAGTATTATGCTGGACCGGAAGTATTTTTCGGATTTTGAACCAGATCTCTATGCTGAAGATTATTATTATTATTATTATTTTTATTATCAACAGATCTCTATTTATTGGACCAGACCAGATATGATTGATTGAACGATGGATAATCGAAGAAAGTATTCGTATTTAATTATCAATCTATTAAGTTAATATGTGCTAGTTGAGGTTTGAACCTTTGACCTCTCGAAGTAAAATCAAGAACATAACCAATAAACCAACAACAATATATGTCAAGTAATGTCATTTTTTCTTACTTATTCATTTTCGTACAGTATTAATACATATATTTAGTAAATTTTCTGACGAAACGGTACCGCGTGACACCGCTTCGGTAAGTGTGCATATGCCCCTGTGTGTATGTGTGTGTCTATCTATGTATACATGAAATTAATGTCCTCTATTTCTAGTGGAGTAAATTACGATGGGATAAATTTACTGAGTTTGGATATGGGCTATACGATCATACAAATTCACTAGTACGTTATTAATCTAATACTCTAGAAAGATGCATGTGAGGGATCCCATTATATGTAGATTGATTTACTATCTTTCAGCCTACAAGGTTTACTCTGAATTCCGTTGATGTTCCTTATGATTTTTCTTATCTATTACGATTCTCCCCCTTGGCTCTAATAAGCCAAAATATTTGTAAGCCATATCATATCCACGTGTAACCTAATAAAGTAAAGATTTCTATCATATTTAATGAGATAACTATTTTGCTTTTGCTTGGTATCATTCCTCTTGATTTCATGTTGTTCTTATTTTTCATATATATATATATATATATATATATATATATATATATATCTTTCATATTGTTTTTATGGTGTTACTAATATTGTTTTCTTTTGTCCTTTTGTCTTATTGAGCCGAGGGTCTTTCGGAAACAGTCTCTACTCCTTCGGGGTAGGAGTAAGGTCTGCGTACACACTACCTTTCTCAGACCCCACTAGTGGGATTACCCTGGATTGTTGTTGTTGTTAATGAGATAGCTATACTTTGCTATGCCGAGCAACGAGACATGTTAGAATTCAGAAAAAAGAAAAGAAGATTAGTGGCCAAGCTGTCGAAGTTAACTTTTTCTGAAAAGTAATTTTTTTAAATCAAATGTTCTTTGATTTCGGAGAGCCGTCTATACAATTCTTGCTATATATAAAGTGTTTTTGACCTTTAAAAAATTTGGCAAAATAGACTACAAGTATAAGATAAAGCTTGTGATTCCCAGAATGATGCGACGGTGTTCTGATGATATTATAAAGAAAAGCAACCAAGCTCTCAGAATAAAGTTTAAAATTTTATAGGATTCCTTTCAAATAAGACAGCCGATAGTCACAAGGCAAAGTAGGTGAATGGGATCTGAAAAATGGCCGTCACTTTCTTTCTTCACGCGGCCTTTTTGGCATCATCTATTTAACCTGTGAGGCACACTGGAGACTTCCTCCATTCACCAATTAAAATAGCTTTCTCACAATTTACACATGTGGTATACACATACATTCAAATAACCAAACAAATAAATACAAATGTATTTGTGCGCAAGTAGGGACAAAAGACAAACTTTTATACTAGCTGGCTAGTACTGTTGCAGTCGATATCATATTGGAGTTTGAAGACATAAGTTATACTCCGTTTGTTTCAATTTAAATAACATACTTTCTTTATTAGTCCGTTCCAAAACGAATGACATATTTTTATATTTGAAATATTTCAACTTTAAACTTTTCATTTTACCCACTTTATCTTTAATAAAAAGCTTTTATAGTCACATAATTGTCATGGCTCTGCAAAGTTTTCGCCGCTTAAGCTTTAAGGACCACATATTTCAAAAATTTTCTTTTTTTCTTAAACTTTATGCCAAGTCAAACTATATCATCAAAATTGAAACGGATGAAGTATTATCTTATCTTTGGGAATAAGGACCACTGCCCATGGTCGAATATCGATGCCATATTGGTTCGCACGCGTTTGATCTTGATGAACCATACAACTTATCTAGCTTTGAAAAGTATATTTTGCAGAAAAATTATGAGATTTGTTAAAGTAAATGATAGTTTAACAGTTTGATCATATTGGTTGCTATTCGTTTGCTGTACTCCACATTAATGGCTAATCGACCGACTGATACCTAGAACTATTCACTGATCTTATTACGTTGAAAGATGCAAAAACCCCATGATTAGATGTCACTTTATTTTCAATGGACTTTAATAAGAAAAAGTCATTTTGAAATTTATTTTTTTAGATTATGTATACGGTCGAAATTAGGCATGCCCATTTCCCGGGCTCGAGGGGTCGCTTTAAGACCGAGTTCAGGGAAGGTCGAATTCGAGCTCGATGGACCAGACTCAAGCTCGAAGACAGAATGCAGTGCCCGAGGTTCGAAGTGTGCAAGGAACATCGGAGCCAAGCACGACCAACTCCGAGACATTGCCGTTATGAGTTTATTACAGAAGGACAAGATTCCCGCCACGTCCCCAAGATCATGGCGTAAATTCCAAAATAGATTTGTACGAATCAGTACAAATCCGTACTAGCTGGGTATACAGCTGTCCCAATAAGATTCCTTACTGTAAATAGAAATGTACCTTATTTAGGGTTTCCCTATTATATAAATGAGACCCCCAATCATTTGTGAGCAACATCTAATGATTGGCAAAGAATATACTATCCTACTTTTCTTGCTCATTGTTCATCAGACTTGTCCTTTATCTTTATTGTTCTTGGTTCATCTCGAGGTCACTAAGCTCGAGGTCGACACTACTTAAGTAACACTGGTTTGATTCACTTATTTCTTTCGTTTATACTTTATACTTCTTGATTATTAACTGGTATTGAACTGAATCACGTATCTTTAAAATCACAAATCAAATTTAATTTTTGCTCGTATTTTCGAGGTAAACAGTTTGGCGCCCACCGTGGGGCTAAAGATAATAGTGATTATTTCATTACTAATTCTCATAACACATACTATTTTTACACTTTTTCTTGTCAAGAAATTTTGATTCTTAGGATTAAACATGTCAAACTAGCAAAAAACACCTGTTCATGACGATGAGGGTCATGAATTTCATGGAGAAAACAACATATAAGGGTCGGTGTACTACCAATAAAACCTGGGGAAGTGCCAAATATAGACCCAGTTGATGTTAGTTCACATATTGCTCTAAACGCGGATTTAGGCACAGACCCCAGGGGGAGTGTACGTAGGGAAGCCCGATCTGGAGGCCAAGGAACACAAGGAATATGAGATGGGGGAGTCAGCCTCCAAGTGATATTCGAGATTCTGCAAGCTCAACAGATCGCCATAGCTCAATTTCAAAGTCAGACTAAGACTCCGAGTATAGCTGAACCAGAAAACACTCGGCGTGCTAAACCAGTGCCAAAGAGGTCAAACGGAAATGACTCGGGGACTGACCCCACCATTATGAGGAAGCTCAAAGAGCTCACCAAGAGGATCAAGTCCATGGAAAATAAGATTGAAGACAATGATGAAAAGGTGGAGAATTATAACTCCCGTATTGATCAAATACCGGGGGAACCCCCGGTCTTGAAGGGTTTAAATGCCAAAAAGTTCATACAAAAACCATTCCCTCAAAGCGCGGCTTTGATGCCCATTCCGAAAAGTTTCGCATGCCCGATATACCCAAATATAGCGGGACAACTAACCCTAACAAGCATATTACTTCATACACTTGCGGGATCAAAAGAAATGACTTGAATGATGACGGGATCGAATCAGTATTATTGAAAAGGTTTGGGGAAATATTGTCGAAAGGAGCCATGATTTGGTACCACAACTTGCCCCCTAACTCTATCAATTCATTTGCTATATTAGCAGACGCCTTCGTGAAAGCGCATGCCGGGGTCATAAAGATGGCAATAAGGAAATCAGATGTTTTCAAGATAAAGCAGAAGAATGGCGAGATGTTAAGGGAGTTCGTGTCCAGGTTATAGATGGAAAAAATGGAACTACCACTGGTTTCCGATGACTGGACAGTACAGGCCTTTATGCAGGGTTTGAACGAATGGAGTTCGATTGTATCTTGACAATTAAAGTAGAACTTGATCGAGTATCCAGCTGTGACATGGTTAGATGTGCATAACCGTTATCTATCGAAGAACAGGGTCAATAACGACTAGTTGGGAGCCCCATCGGGCTCAGTTCATCCTAATAGATTGGTAGCCAAGCCTCTGAGGGATATAGACAGGGAATCAAGATCGAACAAGGAACGGTATCAGCCATATATCGATCGGAGAAGCAACGGTTTGGGTCGTAACGCTCCTCGGAACAATCGGAGAAACACTCGAGGACAAAGCTCTCGGGGACTCATGAGTAAGAATAAGTTTGATAAGCATACCAACCCCACAGAGGCACCTCGATTATCGGAGTATAATTTTAGCGTAGATGCATAGGGGATTGTGTCAGCTATTGGAAGAATCAAAGACACCAGGTGGCCCAGGCCTATACAAACCGATCTTTCTCAAAAGAATCCAAACGTAATGTGTAAGTATCATGGCACACATGACAATAGAACCGAAGATTGCAGGAAACTAAGGGAGGAGGTACTCGGTTGTTCAACGAGGGTCACCTTCGAGAATTTCTTAGTGATCTAGCTAAGAATCACTTCAAGGAGAGAGATGCAAGCAGAAAAAACAAGTAGGAAGAATCACAACATGTAATCCACATGATCGTTGATGGTGTCGATATCCTACAAAGACCTATATTCAAACGCACCAAGGTGTCGATCACTAGAGAAAAACGGACTCGAAACTATGTGCTCGAGGACGTCCTATCATTCTATGACGAGGAAGCAAAAGGAATATCTTAGCCACACAATGACGCCCTGGTAATTTCTATTATTTTAAATAAAAATCAAGTTAAATGTGTTCTAGTAGATCCAGGTAGCTCAGCAAACATAATCATATCAAGGGTCATAGAACAGCTCGGCCTACAGGATCAGAATATACCTGCATCCCGGGTCCTAAATGGCTTCAACATGGCAAGAGAAACAACAAAGGGGGAGATAATCCTACCAGTAAACGTATCCAGGACCATACAGGACATAAAATTCCATGTCATCGAAGGTGACATGAGGTATAATACACTCCTCGGGAGACCATGGATACACAACATAAGGGCAGTACCTTCAACTTTTCATCAGATGATGAAGTTCCCGATAGAGGATGGAGTGAAAACAGTTTACGGAGAGCAACACGCTGCAAATGAGATGTTCGCAGTCGATGAAGTGATGCCGATACCAGAGCCCTCGACCTCGGAAAAGTCAAATACCAAATGTAAGCAAGCAGCCAAATAGCAATCACCGCTTCCATTCTCGACAGAATCGGATCAACAGGTAATCGAAGACAAAAATGAGGATTTCCTTACTCCTCGAACTTTCATCGTTCTCGAAGAGTCCGATGCAGCTAAATCAATGATCGAAGAACTGGAGAAGGTCATACTGATTGAATACATGCCCGAGAGAAAGGTATACCTGGGAACGAGATTAAACCCCGAACTCAAGAAAAAACTCATTCAATTTCTTATTGATAATATGGATTGCTTTGCTTGGTCCCATTTAGATATGACAGAGATTTCACCGGAAATAACTACACACCGGCTAAGGCTTGACCCTAGGTTCAAACCAGTAAAGCAACGAAAGAGGCCTCAGCCCGAGGTAAAACATGCATTCATAAAGGACGAGGTAACCAAACTTCTTAAAATAGGATCTATTTGGGAGGTAAAATACCCCGAATGGTTAGCCAACGTAGTTGTAGTTCCTATAAAAAGAAACAAACTTAGAATGTGCATAGATTACAAGAATTTGAACAAAGCATGCCCTAAAGACTCTTTTCCACTACCTAACATCGATCACATAATCGATGCCACGGCCGGTCACAAGATCCTAACATTTATCGATGCCTACTCTAGGTACAATCAAATTCAGATGAACCCGAAGGACCAGGAAAAGACTTTGTTTATTACTAAATTCGAAACTTATTGTTACAACATAATGCCTTTCGAGCTAAAAAATGCAGGAGCTACATACCAATGCCTAGTTAACAAAATGTTCGAAGAACAAATAGGTAAAACAATGGAAGTTTACATTGATGATATGTTGGTTAAGTCCCTACGCACAGAGGACCATTTGACTCATTTGCAAGAAATATTCAAAATTTTGAGAAAATACAACATGAAGCTTAACCCGAAAAAATGTGCCTTTGGACTTAGCTCGGGAAAGTTCGTCAGCTTCATGGTGTCGGATCGAGGTATCGAAATTAACCCCGATAAGATCAAGGCCATTGAGGATAGTGTGAATGTTGTGCAAAGGCTAACAGGATGGATAGCTACTTTGGGTCGATTCATTTCAAGGTCATCAAATCGAAGTCATAGGTTTTTTTCCTTGCTCAAAAAGATAAAGGATTTCGCATGGACCCCGGAATGCCAGCAAGCCTTGGAAGAATTGAAACGACATTTATTTAGCCTGACTTTGCTTCACACTCCGAAGGTAGATGAAAAACTTTACTTATATTTGGCAGTGTCTGAGATAGTAGTAGGTGGGGTTCTAGTTCGAGAAGAGCAAGGTACGCAATTCCCTGTTTATTATATAAGCAGAACTCTAGTAGATGCTGAAACTAGGTACCCTCATTTAGAAAAATTAGCACTCGCATTAATAACCACATCTAGGAAGCTAAAGCCATATTTTCAATGTCATCCCATATGTGAATTAACCACTTACCCCCTACGAAATGTTTTGCATACGCCCGAACTATCGGGCCGATTGGCCAAATGGGCCGTCGAACTTAGCGGGTACGATATCGAATATTAACCCCGAACAGTCATCAAGTTTAAAATACTAGCTTACTTCTTGGCCAATTTTACACCGTCCCTCGTACCCAAAGTGGAGAAATAACTCCTATTGAGATCGTATACATCATCGGGGGTGTGGACCCTTTTCACGGACGGTGCCTCGAATGTGAAAGGGTCCGGGCTTGGCATTGTATTAAAGCCACCTACGGGTAGTACCATTAGACAATCTATCAAAACTTCTAGGTTGACTAATAATAAGGCTGAGTATGAGGCCATGATTGCAGGTCTCGATCTAGCCAAGAGCTTGGGAGCAGAAGTCATTGAAGGCAAGTGCGATTCATTGTTGGTGGTAAACCAAGTAAACAAAAGTTTTGAACTTCAAGAGGATAGGATGCAATGATACTTGGATAAACTATAGGTAACATTGCACCGCTTCAAGGAGTGGACTCTGGATCATGTGCCTCGAGAACAAAATAGCGAGGCCGATGCACTTGCTAATCTAGGATCCTTGGTCGAAGAAGACGATATGGTTCCGGGGACTTTCGTCCAGTTATCGAGGTCTATGGTTGAAGAGGGTCATGCTGATATAAATTCAACAAGTTTGACTTGGGACTGGAGGAATAAGTATATCGATTATTTGAAAAATGGAAAACACCCATCATACTATAAAGAATCAAGGGACCTACGAACCAAAGCTGCTAGGTTTGCATTAGATGAAGACAGAACATTGTACAGGAGAACATTCGATGGGCCATTGGTGGTATATTAGGGCCGGGGGACACCGATTATGTTCTTCGAGAAATCCACAAAGGTACTTGTGGAAATCACTCCGGCGCCGAGTCTTTGATTTGCAAAATTATTAGAGCAGGGTATTACTGGGACATCATGGAAAACGATACTAAGGAATTTGTCAAAAAATGTGATAATTGCCTATGGTTTGCACCGATGATCCATCAGCCCGGAGAACAACTCCACTCGGTCCTATCCCTGTGGCCTTTTATGAAATGGGGAATAGACATAGTTGGCCTCTACCAACGGCCCCAGGTAAAGCCAAATTTATTTTGTTTATGACTGATTATTTTTCCAAATGGGTGGAAGTGCAGGCCTTCGAGAAGGTCAGAGAAAAAGAAGTTATTGACTTCATCTGGGACCACATCATGTGCCAGTTCGGGATACCTGTCAAGATTGTTTGTGACAATGGAAAGCAATTCATCGGCAGCAATGTAACAGGGTTCCTCGAAGCACACAATATAAAGAGGATTTTATCAACACCATACCACCCAACTGGAAATGGACAGGCCGAGTCAACAAACAAAACCATCATTCAAAGCCTAAAGAAAAGGTTGGACAATGCAAAGGGAAAATGGAGCGAAGTTCTACCCGAGGTCCTTTAGGCATATCGAACAACATCAAAATCTAGCACAGGGGATACTTCGTTCTCTTTAGTATATGGATCCAAGGCCCTTATCCCTGTCGAGGTCGGAGAACCCAGTGACAGGTTTTGACATGCATCGGAGGAGTCAAATCACAAGCCTATGAATACTAGCCTCGAGCTGTTCAATGAAAAACGAGAGGCAACACTTATTTGGATGGCCGCGTAGAAGCAGAGAATCAAGAGATACTATAATAGAAGGACCAACCTTCGACACTTCGGAATCGGGGACTTAGTTATACAGAAAGTCACTCTCAATACTCGAGACACGAATGAAGGGAATATGGGCCCGAATTGGAAAGGACTGTACCGAGTCCTCGGAGCTGTCAGTAAAGGATCTTATAAACTTAGCACAATGGAAGGTGTACAACTGCCAAACAGTTAGAACGTATCATTACTCAAATGATTCTATTCCTGAGGTTTGACTTTCTCTTTTTGTCCTTTTGAATTTGAAACTAACCCATTGCAGGTGTTCGGTCGAAGCTATCGAAGGCACCTTTTTACACGAAGGCCTTAGATTTTAAAGAATGTGTTGCACTCTATTTCCCTTAGATCGGATTTTGTCCTAAATGGATTTTACCGGCAAGGTTTTTAACGAGGCAACAACTATGTGCTACCTATGGAGAACTTAACAATATCCGAGGCTTCTTTTCAATCAACCTCGAATATTGGGGGGGGGCATCACCCTCAGAGGTTATATTTTCGAAGAAAATACTTCATGCCAAAGAGGGCCTTGATAGGAGAACTTTGTAATGGGCCAAACGGTCAGATGAACCGTGTCCATATAGAATAGTCGAGCCCCGACGGCAAAACATGTACGCATGTATCAATTATTCAAAGAAGCATTCTTTCTATATCAAAACACTTTGTGTCTTAAAGAAGTTTATTATCATACGAGCTCTACACTTATAATTCTACAAGAAACGGAATAAGGGCCAGAACGTAAATACACTATGAATACTCGGGGACTGTCATCAACAGTCAACACATCTGAGTCATCTAAAACTCGAACTCATAAGACCTCAAAGAGGCATCCCCTCGATATCAAGGCCAAGGCCATCATACCCGGGGACTAACATTTCGAACAAGTTCGAAAGGTTATCGGGAAACAAGTCCAAGAGACATACTCGAAGGTTACAACCATATTAAAGATTACAGTCATATAAAAAGGCCACAGCCGAAATAATGTAGCTCAGAGACGTCTGACTTCCACCATAAATCAAAGGCCTTCAAATAATTTGAAAAAATCGGTCAAATCAGGCTACCCTCGACAAAAGCAAATGATAAAAGGGCTTCGATAAAATCAGACCTCGAATAATTTAAAGGCTTCTATAATATCAGCCTTCAAAAAAAACCTCAAGAGGTATTCGATTATGTTTACATAAACAAATTACAAATAAGATTCCAATCCATCGAACCTCCAAAAAACCTAACAAGTACAAAAAACACATACTAAGGCATAGATAAATTTTCACCAAGTCTTTTAGCTAAAAAAAAGAGAAAAATTATAGCCGCTTTAGAGGCCGAATTGGCCAGACCTAAAAGAGCCTAAGGGTCGATATAAAGAGAGCCTAAGGGCCAAAATATATAGGGTTCAAGACCTTGCTCTCGCTTAACTCGGACTCAGGAGTCCTGACATCTCGAGCTCGCATCACATCAATTTAAGCTCAGCTCGAGGATTAACAAAAAACCTTAAGAGGTATTGTATTGATCAATAAAAAACCTAAGGGTTTATTATGTTTAGAGTTTAGGCTAATACTAAGACTAATCATTAAAGTTATAACATCAAATTTCTTTCACAAATAAAGACGAGACGAAATTCGATAATCAAAGATGAAGCAAAGAGATCCTTTTATATTTATAAGAGGTGTTTACAAAAGATATTTACAACGACAACGAGGGGTCTTTACACAAAAACAAAAAAGAAGAACCTAATCTATTCCGGGTCTACATCTTCGGAAGCAACATCCTTGGGAACTGCATCCTCGGGAGCTCTATCTTCAGGAACCTCCTCCTCCTCGAGAGCAACTTCTTCACCTTCCCCGCCATCGGAATCACTCGCAGCATATTTGTCATCAAAAGAAACAAGAAACCTGGCATCGGTTTCCAGCACCTTTACTTGGGCTATTTCTTCAATAAGGTCAAATCCTCGGGCGTGGATCTCTTCGAGAGTCTCCCTCCGGGCTTGGAACTTGGCCAAATCATTACTCCATTTTTCCCGGTCGGAGCCCTCCCTCAACTTTGCTTGAACACCCTCGGTATCCCTCAAGTATACATCGATAGTCTTATCAGCCGTAGCCTTTGTCTTCTTAACTTCGGCCTTGGCCTCTGCGACCTCAGCCCCGGCTTTAGCGAGTTTTGTCTCTAACTCCTCAATTTTCATGGTCTGGGCCAGATTCTTCACTTTAATACCTCGGAGCTAAGACTCAGCAAAGTCTAGTTGGGCTATAGCAGATTTTTTGTCGGTAGCGAGCCAATCCATGATCTCTTTCCATCGGTGGCAGTCAGTCTTAACTTGATCAACCTCTCCCCGGAGCTGTCCAATCATCTCCAAATTTTGCTGTAGCTGAGACATCAAAGTGTTAGCCTCCGAAGTAAGGCCAAGAAGACCATACTCTGTTAAAATTATAGTTACCTACTCATCTAGCTCGGCCTCATTTTTTCGAGCTTTGGCCAATTCAGTCCGAAGGACCTTGAGCTCCTCATCCTTTTGGCTACAAATGAGCTTCAGGGGCTTCTCTTCACCCGAAACCTTCCTGAGCTTGTCCTCACATTAGCTCAGCTCAGCTCTAAACTTGATAATGGCCTACACATGTAATGAAGATATGTCAGCCGAAGGAAGGGAAGAAAAGAAAAAATTACAACAATAAAAGTTAGTATTTACTCAGGAGAGGAGACGTTGAGCCTTTTCGAAGAGGGTGGATGCATCGTTAAGGTCAAAAGCATTGTCGACCCCGGCAAAATAGTCCCAAAAAGGGTCTTCTTCGAGAACCTTTCTCGGTTCGGGTGTTCGCAGAGACCGAGCATCCTTTATTGCCTTCTCGGAGTAAGATGGTAGAGAAGGTGAGTGGCCCATTGTCATGGCCCTTAGCTCCTCACTCGGGGCGCTCTGATTAGTTTCGGCCCTCTCAGCTCTTATCCCCTCTGGCATATCTGTTGAAGGAGGAGGAACGATCTCAATCTCGGGGGACTCGAGGGCTTTACCCCAGTCTTTCTTTAGAGTTCCTTCACCGAGAGGCAAGGTATCAGGTTCAGAGGACTTGGCGGCCTTGACTAGTTTTCTAGTTCGGGGCACTAGTGCCAATTCTTCACCTTCGTTCTCTTCACCTTCCAGATGTTGAATGGCTGAATCCAAGTCCACATGGATACGCTTCCTCCTCGGCTTCTAAGTAGGGGCCGCCTCATCCTGGGTATCTTCGGGTTTCAAAGCCCTCTTTCTTTTGTTGTCTTTCCTTGATTTCAAATTCGGGGAATCAGTCCCTTCCCCAGGTGGGGCTGGCCTCATTTCGGAGACATCTCCGATGCCTACACAAATAAACATGAATGGGATGACATTACCAATAAAAGAAAGGTACCAAAGCTTGGGAAGAGAACTTACCATGATGTTTGGCCTCCCATTTGTCCCTTGATAAATCGCTCCATTTGCGCTCATCATACGAGGAGGTCGTAGCTAGCTGTCGAACCCAGTCCTCGAGGTTAGGGATAGCATGAGGCGTCCAAGAAACAACTGTATAAAGGGTAAAAACATTAAGGAACATGGAATTAGAATATGAGTAGGTATTCGGAAAAGAACTCCACTTATGATTAAAGTTCCATTTCTCCGAGAACGGAATTTTATCCCTAGGGATGACATCCGAAGTCCTTACTCTGATGAACCAGCTCATCCAGCCTCGATCGTTGTCTTCATCGTTACTAGCAAAGAAGTTCTTCTTTGTTCGACGTTGCAGCTTGATGAGCCCTCGAAACAACTGGGGCCAATACAACTGAATGAGATGGTTGAGAGTAAATTCCATTCCCTCGGCTTTTCTAGAAAAATAGCGCAGCATGATCACGATGCGCCAAAAGGAGGGATGGATTTGGCCGAGGGTAGCCACGTACCTTTTACAAAAGTTGATCACTACCGAATCGAGGGGACCCAGTGTGACGGGGTAAGTGTAAACACTTAAAAACCCCTCCACGTGGGCAGTGATGCTCTCCTCGGGGCCTGGGATCTGCACCACGACCTCGTCTCCCCAGCCGCAGTCCTTCTTCATGTCTTTGAGGTATTTCATCGATATCGAATTGATGTATTGAGATACATGTTCGCATCGGCCTGGTATATTGGGACGATTTTCGACATTAAAATCCTTCTTTATCACGCAAGGACCAGGGGTGGTTTCGTGAAGAGCCGGTGGCGCCACAGGATTGGCCGGCCGGGAAGTGGAAGAAGACGATGCCTTCTCTGTCTTAGGGACTATTTTTGAAGTTTTAGCCATAGGTCTAAACTAAGGAACATAGGCGGTAGCAGAGCGTGGTGTTCCAAGGGAGCTTGAACTTTTCCGGTGACCGGAGTCAAAAGTAATTAGAGGAGAAGGAGATGAAGGGTAAAAAGTGAGCAGAGTAAATACAATGAAGAGGTAAAGTTTTTAGTTCAAAGAAGGAACCCCATATTTATAGATGAGGGGCGACGGTTCGACGGCGCTAGTGGCTGACCATTACTAGCGTGCATTTAATATTTTGGAAAAGCGAAACCGATGGGATGTTTCGGTCACTTCAAACGCCTACATCATGGGAATGACATCATCATAAGAGCTTCCGGAGAACCGAGGTTCAAATCATTTCTTATCATCTTATTCTAATAAACGCGGGGACTATTTGTATACAGTCGAAATCAGGTATGCCCGATTTTCCAGGCTCGAGGGATCGCTTTAAGACCGAGTTCAAGGAAGGTCGAATTTGAGCTTGATGGACCAGACTCGAGCTCGAAGACAGAATGCAGTGCCCGAGGTTCGAAGTACGCGAGGAAAAGCACGACCAACTCCGAGACAGTGCTGTTATGAGTTTGTTACAGAAGGACAAGATTCCCGCCACGTCCCCAAGATCATGGCGTAAATTCCGAAATAGATTTGTACAAATCAGTACAAATCCGTACTAGGCAGGTACACAACTGTCCCTATAAGATTCCTTACTATAAATAGAAATGTACCTTATTTAGGGTTCCCCTATTATATAAAGGAGACCCCAATTATTTGTGAGCAACATCTAATGATTGGCAAAGAATATACTATCCTACTTTCTCGCTCATTGTTCAAGACTTGTCCTTTATCTTTATTGTTTCTTACTTTATTGTTCTTGGTTCATCTCGAGGTCGACACTGCTTAAGTAACACTAGTTTGATTCACTTATTTCTTTCGTTTATACTTTATACTTCTTGATTATTAATTGGTATTGAACTGAATTACGTATCTTTAAAACCACAAATTAAATTTAATTGTTACTCGTATTTTCGAGGTAAACAGATTATAAGCTTTCTTGAGGATACCCAATCCAAAATGTTTTATGGAGGTAACGTTTGGTCCTCTCTGTTCTATTTTGCTATTGAATATATCTCACATCCAGACTCATGAAGTGTGGTTGTGATTAGTCGAGAGTAATATTATACATAAGAATTTGCGTTTGGGAGCAAGAGAAAATACCAAATGATATAGTAATATTCAATCACATTCAAACATTAATTAATTAACGAACAGTTAAATGACAATTTATATGAGAACTCTTATGTTTAGAATGAAATATCACTCTGAAAGGTTGTAATACAGAAAGTGATCATGTGAATAATCGTATGTGTACACATTTGGGTTCATGAATGGTAGCACATGAGTGTATGCAGATTATGTATTGTCTACATATTAGTACTGTATCGCATATGCTATAGCTAATAAAAGGAACATCATGACAATGATATGAGAAAGAAAGGGCCCTCAAAGGGCAAGATATCTAAAACGTTAGCCATTGTGGCTGATTATATAAAAGGTATGATTATCGCTAAAACGTCTAGGAACATAAACTCATGTAATAAAAGATATTTTCAAAACTACTATTCTATAGTTAAAGAATATCTATTATCTACAATACGATGATTTATGGAACTCATGGTATAAAAAAATGCTTTGAAAGGCTTATGGAGAAGTAACATGATTTAGGGCTAAACGCTCAAAAAAAAAAAAAAATATAAAAAAAAAATGCACGAAGTCCTTGTTCATATGGAAGGTTGGTTAGCCAACGCATGACGTAATGTTCGAAAGTGAAAAAGATCAAGAGGAATATGACGAGTATGATCATCTTGCTATGTTTTTAGATCCAAAGATTATTGTAAATTGTAAAAATGAAACAGAAGTTGCAATTTGTATACGGTAGAAATCGAGGCTACCCGATTTCACTATTTGATTACGGTAGAAATCGGGGCTAACCGATTTCACTATTTGATCGAAACAAGAACGTTGCATTGAAGAGCTAAGGCACTGAGTTCGAGATCGAAGGCTCTTTCGAGATCGAGGTCGGTATTAATCGAAGTTAGGGAAGATAGACTTCGAGTAACATCGGGATGGCTAGGTAATGGAAAGGGTGAGATATCCGTGGTTGGTCGAGGATCGTGGCGTGAATCTCGGAATAGACCAAATCAGAAGCGATTAATTAGTTGTTTATTCGATTTCCTTTTGTAATTAGAGACATACCATAATTATGTTTCCTCTACTATATAAAGAGGAGTTCCAATCACTTGTAGGCATCATGATTCACTGAAACAAAAACAATATAGCCCTTCTTTTCTGACCTATATTCTTGTTCATCAATTTATTCAATCTTTGCTGTTCTCATACTGTTATCACCTTGAGGGTACCTTAATTCAAGGCTGAAGCTCTGTTTGTAAACTGGTTTGGATTATTTACAGTTCAATTCTACCTCTTATTTTCTTATTTATCAATTGGTATTGGGTGAAATCACATATCCTTAAAACCACAACTACAAATTTAATTGTTATCCGAATTTAAGGGCAAACAGTTTGGCGACCACCGTAGGGCTAAGGATAATAGTGATTGTTCAGTGCTAATTCTGGTATAACACACTATTTTATACTTGTTTCTTGTCAAGAATTTTATTTTAAGGTTGAATCATGTCAAACTCACAAAACGCATCTACACACAGGAATGGAGGTGCCATAGGCTAACCTCGGAGGAGCATCGCCCATCAACCCGGTTGATGTGAATTCTCATGTTTCTTTGAATACGGATTTAAGCGCAGACCCCGAAGGAAGCATACGCAGAGAGGGTCGAACTAGTGGTCGAGGTACACAGGGTAGAGGAGACAAAGGAGTCAGTTTCTAAGTAATATTTGAAATGCTACAAGCCCAACAAAATGCCATTGCCAAGTTGCAAAATCAGCACGGGGCACCAAATAGGGTCGAACAAGAGGTTACTCGCCGTACCGAGCCAGTGCCTAAAAGATCGGGTGATAATACTTCGACAACCGATCCTGCTATAATGAGGATGATCGAGGAGCTTACTAAGTTATAGAATCGGGAGAAAAGCAAATCGAGGCCAACAACAAGAAAGAGGAAACTTACCACTGCCGAGTCGATCAAATACCGGGGGCACCACCAATCTTAAAAGGAATGGGTTCCAAAACGTTCGTACAAAAACTGTTCCCTTCGAGTGTGACTCCGAAGCTCATCCCAAAGAACTTCCGTACAATGGAACCTCCAACCCAAATACAACGGAACCTAAATACAACAGAACCTCGGACCCAAATGAGCACGTTACTTCTTACACGTGCGCCATAAAGGGAAATTACTTGGAAGATGACGAAATCGAGTCTGTACTGCTGAAGAAATTCGGGGAGATTCTGTCGAAGAGACCCTTAATATGGTATCATAACTTACTCCCTAATTCTATTGATTCGTTTGCTATTCTATTGATTCGTTTGCTATCATAACTTGCAGGAAGTCAGACCTTTTCAAGTTAAGGCAGAAAAATAACGAGATGCTCAGGGAATTCATATCTCGGTTCCAAGCGGAGAGAATGTATTTGCCTCTGGTCACTGATGATTGAGATGTTCAAGCTTTCACTCAAGGTCTCAACACTCGAAGTTCCATAGCTTCATAGCATTTGAAGCAAAGTTTAATCGAGTACCCGGCCGTCACTTGGGCCGACGTACATAATTGGTATCAGTCAAAGATTAGGATCAAGGATGATCAACTGGGGACTCCTTCGGGGTCCGTTTATCCTAGCAAGCCCATAGATATGATCAAAAGGGATATCGATCGAGAGTCGAGGACGAATAGAGATTGATATTAACCTTACAACGGAGACAATAGAGGCAGCGGGTCTGGGCAAAGCTTCGCTTGAAATGAGAGGAGAAATAATCGAGGTCAAAATTCATGGGGACTGGATACCGAGGAAGATCAAATTAAATACCCAAAATCCGAATAAAGGCATGACCCCATTCTAATCCTTTCTATTTTTTGACTAACACTTGCAGGCTATCGATAAGGATCAACACAAAGCTTTGGATCTTAAAGCACGCATTACACTCCTTTTCCCTTAGAACGGTTTTGTCCAAAATAGATTTTTCCGGTGAGGTTTTTAACAATGCAACCATTGTTCGTGCTAACTTAGAGAAATTCAACAGTATATGAGGTTCCCTACAATAAGCCTAGAGTACTGGAGAGCATTACCCTCAAATGTCTACTTTGTTGCAAGGAAATTACTTCATGACAGCGGGGTCTCGATAGGAAAATATTGTAAGGTTCAAATGGGCAGATGAACCGTGCACGTATATGTTACTCGGGCCCTAACATCAAACATGTGTGCATGTATAACCATCTATTGAGAGAAGTATGTTTCCTTTCCGATATCTCCTGCCTTTAAAAAAATTCCCTATTTTATCCTCTTGATCTATTGTGTAAACAAGCTTGAGGGCCGACCATGATGGAAGTTCGAACAACTAACCCCACGTTTGAGGACTGCCATCCGAAAACAGATGAAATCAAACTACTAAAGTTTGGAGACCATAAGACCTTAAAGGCGACCCTCGATTTTACAGGCCACGACCACCCCACTCGGGTACTAACACTTCGGGCAAGCTCAAAGTGAAACAAAAAATTAGCCCAAAGGGCAAGTTCGGAACTAAAGAGGTTACGACCAAATTAACACGGATCGGAGACGTTCAAATCTGTAACAAATATAAAAGCCCAAGGGCTATCTTAACCAAATTCGAGCAAATTCTCACTCGGGGACTATCTATAAAGCTTAAGGGCTAACTTTACTTCGAGTTCAAGAAAATCCACACTTGACTATAAAGCCTAAAGGCTAACTTACTTTGAGTTTGAGCAAGTCCTCACTCGATCTTAAAAGCCCAAGGGCTATCTTAACCCGAGTTCGAGCAGACTCTCACTTGGGAACTATCTATAAAGCCTAAGGTCTAACTTTACTTTGAGTTCGAGCAAATCCTTATTCTACTATAAAGCTTAAGGGCTAACTTTACTTAGAGTTCGACCAAATCCTTACTCGACTAGAAAGCCTAAGGGCTAACTTCACTTCCAGTTCGAGTAAGTTCTCACTCGATCATAAAAGCCGAAGGGCTGTCTTAACCCGAGTTCGAGCAAACTCTCACTCGGGTATTATCTATAAAGAATATCAGCTAACTTTATTTAGAGCTCGAGCTAGTCCTCACTCGATCATAACAGTCCAACGACTATCTTAACCCGAGTTCGAGCAAACTCTCACTCGGGGACTATCTATAAAGCCTAAGGGCTAACTCCACTTCGTGTTCGAGCAAGTACTCACTCAACTACTAAGCCCAAGGGCTACCTGAGTTCGAGAAAATTCTCACTCGGGGACTATCTTTCGAGCCCAAGGTCCACCTTATCTCGTGTTCGAGCATGTTCTCACTCGACCATAAGGCCTAAGGGCTATTTTCATTTCGAGTCCGAGCATGCACTCACTAAGAGCTACTAAAAGTCAAGTTCAAATGGTCATTCAGGGTCCATTGATCAGAAATGTTTGAGGATAGTACTTATTGTCGGTCATTACCATCTCAAACTCTGGACCTTCAAAAGGAATTTTATGCTAAAGCACTTTGACCCGCACAGAATCTTCTCCACCGCCAGACTCACTAGAGTTCTCGGAGTTTTCCTCGGGAAAGGCCAACTTCCAAGCTTTTATTTCCTCTGTACTTACGTCACGATGATGATGTCATGGAAAATCGGTATAAAGATCAAAAACTCAATTCATTTCTTGTCGTTATACTCCAAAAAATAAGGGGACTATCTGTATAAGGTAGAAATCGGGGCTACCCGATTTCACTATTTGATCGAAACAAGAACATTGCATTGAAGAGCTAAGGCAATGAGTTCGAGATCGAGGTCGGTATCAATCAAAGTTAGGGAATATAGACTTCGAGTAACATCGGGGATAGCTAGGTAACAGAAAGGGCGAGATATCCGTGGTTTGTCGAGGATCGTGGAGTGAATCTCGGAACCGACCAAATCAGAAGTGGTTAATTAGTTGTTTATACGATTTCCTTCTGTAATTAGAGACATACCATAATTAGGTTTTCTCTACTATATAAAGAGGAGTTCCAATCACTTGTAGGCATCATGATTCACTGAAACAAAAGCAATATAGCCCTTGTTTTCTGATCCGTATTCTTGTTCATTAATTTATTCAATTTTTGCTGTTCCCATACTGTTATCACCTCGAGGGTACCTTAATTCAAGGATGAAGCTCTATTTGCATACTGGTTTGGATTATTTACAGTTCAATTCTACCTCTTATTTTCTTATTTATCAATTGATATTGGGTGAAATCACATATCCTTAAAACCACATTACAAATTATATTCTTATTCGAATTTGAGGGTAAACATAATTGTTACGAAGAAACTGTATTGTTGCAGCTATAGATCGAGAAAGATACTATTATGCACCAACAAATATATATATATATATATATATATATATATATATATATATATATATATATAATTGAGGGAGAAATAGTGCTAATGTGGCACATCTCAAAAGCTAGAAAATGCATTTATCTTTTCCCATATTTTTTTTGGATTTTTCTCATATTTTAGCCATTTAATTGAGTAAAAAGACTCTATCTACCTATTTCAATTATCCATTTACTTTCCCTATGAAAGCCAAAAAAAACCTTGACTTCCTCTTCTTCCCATTAATTAATATTTTAATTCTTAATTATGCTTCTTTCATTGTCTTCTTTCTCACATACAATTTCATATACTATCAAAATTTCCAGAAACAGTACCTTAGATTCCACATGCAATACACAACATCGGTGGAAGAAGAGCGAAGAAGCAGACAATAACCAGAGTTAGTAAAGGATATTTGTTGAATTAGTTATATGCAGTCCTTTCTTTTTAAGAATAAAATTCATGACCGGATTTACAGAAGAAAATGAGAAACTAGTGTTATATCGAGGAAGAGACAAACCCGAAAATAAAAAAGATAAAGGACACAAAATTTTAACGTGGAAAATCCTTCAAATCAAAGGTAAAATCACGGGGTCACAAAGATCCAAAAAATTCTACTATAACAATAAGATGGTTACAAAAGTTTTCCAAATTGGCTACACAATAAGTGCCAAACACGGAGCAACAATAGCAATAATAAATCAATTGAAGAAAGAGCAGAATCCACAAAAATGAAGCTGCTACTCGAGGCTCTAAATCAGATGCTACGGGACTCTAAATCCGATCTCCACCACTAAAATCTAAGACCAAAATATTACGAACAATCAGTCAAAAGTTCAGCCCGATCCAATGGTTAACGAATCGGAAAATATGATTTGAAGTTGGCTGGTCGGAATAAAAATGTGCAGCAAAACAAATACTTTTCTTCTCTTTTCTCTCTTGATGAAAGCTCTCTCAAAAACCACTCTTACGTGATTAAGTCTTTCAAATACTTGTATCAATGAGCATGGAATGATTCTCCAAGGTTGTCCTATTTATAGATCTTGAGTGGTGCTTTCTCTTAAAGCCAAAACCAACTCTAAATAGGAACACAAATCGAATCCAATTCCGAATAGGAATAGAAACCAAAAGAGAATAGGATTAGGACATTGGGCCTTTGGCTGGACAACATGGACATGTGCCCAACAAACCCCCCTCTAGCCAAGGGGCCAAATGTGTCTTCAAGTAGAGGGACTATGGACATGCTTCATACCTGCCAATTTTCTGCAAAACACAAGCTTATCTGCAAGCTTAACTATGAAGTCATCAGGCTGCTCCATATAAATTTCCTCATCTAAATCACCATGAAGAAAAACAGTCTTGACCTCTATCTGCTCAACCTCTAAATCTAGACTTGCGGCTAAGCCTAGAACCATATGAATAGAAGATAACTTCACAACATGGGAGAAAATTTTATCAAAGTAAACTCCCTTCTTCTGGCCAAAACCTTTAACAACTAACCTCGCCTTGTACCTAGGTGCAAAGGTATGATTATCTTAATTTATTCTGAATATCCATTTGTTAGATAAATCTCTCTTACCTTTCGGCAATTTCACTAACTCATATGTGCCATTCTCATGGAGTGACTTCATCGCATCTTCCATGGCTTCGATCCACTAATTTTTGTGAGTATCTTGCATGGCTTCATCATAATTCTCAGGTTCTCCCATGTCAGTCAAAAATACATACTCATCAGGAGGATAGGGAATGAATTTTTGCTTCTCCCTTATTGATCTTCTAAGAGAGGTTTCATGAGCATTCGAAGTAGTTACCTGAGCAGGAACTGGTTGCTGATCAACCACAACTTCATCAACTGAAGCATTCATAATATTTACACCATGATGATCATTTTGGTCTTGATCACTATCTTCATTATTGTCTTGGGTTCTTTCATGTGCAATAGGTTCCTTAGCAATAGAAACTGGATCAATATCAACTCATCTCACATTACTATGAGAATCTATCTTCTCAGCTTTGTCAATATCTTCAATAGTTTGGTCTTCAAAGAATATTTCATCACGACTTCTAATAAGTTTATTGTCGACTGGATCATAAAAACGATACCCAAACTCATCTTGAGCATAACCGATAAAGATGCACTGCTTAGTATTGACGTCCAGTTTCGATCTCTCATCTTTAGGAACATGCACACAAGATTACACCCAAAAACTCTTAGGTGATCTTAAGAAACATCTTTGGCAAACCAAACTCTATCTGGGACATCAGCATTCAAAGAAACAATAGGAGACGAATTAATAACATAGGCAATAGTGTTAAGTGCTTCCGCCCAAAATATATTTGGAGGTTTAGCCTCTGAAAGCAAGCATCTAACTCTCTCAAATAGATTTCTATTCATCCTCTCTACCAAACCATTCAATTGAGGCGTATTGGGCAGAGTTCTGTGATGATGAATTCCTTGTTCCTTGCAATATTTATCAAAGGGACCACAATAGTCACCACCATTGTCAGTGCGAATACATTTTATTTTTCCCCGTTTTCTCTCTCAGCTAAGGCTTGAAATTCCTTAAACACGCCAATTGCTTGGTCTTTAGATTTTAAAAGGATACACCCAGATCTTACGATAATGATCATCAATGAAGGTCACAAAGTAAAGTGCACTACCTTTTGACTTTACTTTAAAAGAACCACACAAATCAGAGTGTACTAGCTCCAATAAATCGGGATTTGTTGAGGGAGGATGGCTATGAAAGGAAACCCTTTTCTGTTTGCCAGTTAATCAATGGATACACCTTTTCAGCTTTGCTTGTTTCACTCCAGAAAGCAAATTTTTATTAGCCAAACACGTAATCCCCCTCTCGCTCATATGACTCAATCTTCTGTGCCATAATTCTGATAAAGTATCACTTTCCACCAGATTTATTGAGTCATTAAGAATAGAGTCCTATGTCATATATATATGACCAGACTTGACTCCTCGAGCCACTACTAATAAGCCCTTAGTGAGCTTCTATTTGCCACTAAAGGGGGCATTATGCTAACCTTTATCGTCTAATCTTCCTGCAGAGATCAAATTGAAAGGATAGTCCGAAGCATGCTTGACATCTTGAAGAACTAACATTGAACCATTATTAGTTTCCAAATACACCGTGCCAACAACCAATACCTTAATTTCACTGGCATTGCCCATCTTTAACACTCCAGAATCAATAGAAGTATAAGATGAGGAAAAGTCTTTTCTTGGTGTGACATGTGAGATAGCTCCAGAATCTACTATCCAACTCATCTCATGGGATACGAAATTGATGACATTTTCATAATAAGCAAAAAGAATTCATCTTGAATAATAGCAGCAAAATTGTTCTCGTTATTTTCAACTTTCTTTCCTTCTCTAATGTCTTGCAACAACTTGCGGAAAAACCTTTTGCTATGTCCTTTCTTGCCATAGTGGTTGCATGTAATATTATGGTATTTGGACCTTGACTTCTACTTTTACCTCTATTCCACGAGCCTCTTGTTCTATCTCTCCCCCAGTCTTGTGTAACTAAGATATCTGCTTGTGAGGACGAACCATAAGATTTTCTCCTTACTTCCTCGTTAAACACACCACTCTTGTCATATTCCATGGTCACCTTACCTCCAAGAGATGAATTTGTCAAAGAAATACGAAGAGTTTCCCAAGAGTTAGGTAAATAATTAAGAAGCCAAAGTCGTTGTGTCTCATCATCAAAATTAACTCCCATTCCAGACAGCTGGTCAAGGATGCCTTGAAAATCATTTATGTGATCAAGGATAGGGCTGCCTTCCTTGTATTTAAATGTCATCAATTTCTTTAGCAGGAACAATTTATTGTTCCCAGTTTTTAAGCATAAAGAGTCTTTAGCTTTTCCCACAATGATCTCGCATGTGTCTCGTTCATAATATGGTTGTGAACATTATCTTCAACCCATTGTCGAATATATTCACATACTCGTGGGTGCTCAAAATCCCAATCTTTATCAGATATACTCTCGGGTTTATGAGCTGTAAAAACGCGTAGATGCATCTTCTTCACAAACAATAAATCTTTCATCTTGCTTCTTCAAATATTATAATTTCTCCCATTTAAACATACCATCTTGCTCATATTCACCTCCATTCTGTAACAACCCGGATAAATAACTAAGGCTCTGATACCATCGTTATGATTGAAAAAAATTAGGTGTCATGCGGAAACTAGCAACACAAACCTTGAATGATGATAAATCATACAAAAACGAGAAATATACCAAAAGAGGCACAAATATATAATATGGTTTGGTCAATTGACCTACGTCCACAGCGGAGATGAGAAATTCACTGTAATAAAAGAGAGTACAAAATATCAAGAGAACAACCTCACGAAGAAGCAAAAACAAGTGATACACTAACACTTGTCCCGTAAAGTTCTCCCCTTAGACATGGCTCTCAAGCCCCATATGGCTACATTGTGGATGCTACTGAATGACACAGATGGATCTTCAATTTATAGAACTCCAAATCTTTTCCTACAAGAAAAGGGACTAACCAAATATGAAAGAATTATATTTTTTGTTACGCCACATAATATTACGTCAATATTTCGTCCTGCAGTATTATATTACGATGATGTTACACTTTGCAGTACCAAATTACGACGATGTCGCACCCTGTAGTATTGTATGTTGTATTTGTCGTAAGGTAATTAACATTAGTCCAAGTAAAATATTATTTGGAGATTATAAGGATTATTCTATTTACAAGTGATGAGTAAATTCGTGAAGGTGAAAGGGGAAGCAAGTCAAAGAAAATGAATGTTCATCCACGTTTGGCATTTGGGATAAAATACGAATCTAGCAATAATACCCGGTAATTATGAACTAGTACCATGTAAGATACCATATGACCACGGTAGTATAATATATAAAAAGTATATTAAAAATAAGTAGAATTTTAAGTAATTTGGGCAAATTTTAAATTATACGGGTAATTGATTAATTACTGGGTAACGGGATATTACCCAGTTAACTAATAAGTGGGTAAAGATTAATAATCTCCACCCCACTTACCACGTGGCAGTAGGCCACCATTCAAACCTATGACTAATTAGTCATAGGTGCTTAGTGGCTAAAAACGTGTAGGAAATACAAGATAGGCTTGAAAAATCTTGGTCTTTTAAATGCTTAGATTTTAAGTCAAAATGAAAAATTCACTCTTTCACCTAAATTAAACCAGAACGCTAAGAAACCTTAACAATATTTCATTCTTCAAAAACGTGAGATTAGATTATTCAAAGATGTGAGCTTTCAAGAATTCAGTAACATACGAGTTCATGGATTTTCCCCTACTTCGATCCGCCGTTACATGTTATCGCAATAAATGAGTGTTTAAGGGATTGTCAGGAGAATCGGTTCTGGTATGTTAAAGCAATCCCTTCTTTCTTTTGGCTTGTTCTATACGACACAAACGAAACGTGAAAATGCACAAATTCCATGAATGACTCTATTCATAGAAGTATTAGAGATATCTATGTTCTTGAATTTTCATGTGTCATAATATTTTATCATCTGTTCATGGGTCTCAGAAAAATATGAAAGTTGAAAAGAGTTTACTTTATGATATAACTCAAAGACAAAATGGTTTTTTGACATTCCGAAAGATTTTATTAACGTAATTTTCATGCATTGCATTCATGTACATTGACCCGTGACCAGATGGCATTATATACGCGTATATATGTATATATATATATATATATATATATATGATATGTATATGGGATATGAGAAAGGTTATAGCATTATATACACACCACCACCTGATCAGCTGGTATACGATGATGATTGTGCATACAGTGGCCGATATGATATAATGGGATGCCCTCAGAGGCTGATGATATTTTGAAACATGTACCTATGCATGACATGATATTCATACGCGTATGCATGACGCTAAAAGTATTTCATGATTTATAGAGTTATCCAGACTTACAGGTTGAGTCAATTACTCTATATTTCTTCCATGTCTGTTATGTACTTATTTATGTGCCTTACATACTTGGTACATTATTCGTACTGACGTCCTTTTTTCTTGGGGATGCTGCGTTTCATTCCTGCAGGTCTCGATAGATAGGCTGAGAGCCCTCCAAGTAGGCTATCGGCTCAGAGATGTTGGTGCGCTCTATTTGCTTCGCAGTTGCTTGTTTGGTTGGTATGATTTAGATGTGTATTGTTTGGTATGGCGGGACTCTGTCCCGACCTTTATGAAAATTTCATATTCTTAGAGGCTTGTAGACAGATTCATGTATATAAGATATTTTATGGCCTTGTCGGCCTATATTCAGGGTACGAGTGGTTATTTTGGACTTGTAGGCCCATATGTCTTATGTATAGATTGATATTACATGTTGTATCCTACCTATTTCACGGAAGCCTCTCCGGCTCAATTATTTATGATATTATGACATGAAAAGATACGTTATGTTGGTACTCCGTTACGTAAGGTACAAGGTGCCCATCGCGGTCCATCGGGTTGGGTGTCTACAAGCCGTGTCTAGTAAAGTCTTGTTTATGGGTGTGTCGTGCACCACACTTATAAACAAGAGGTTACCGGGCATTTAGGGCTGTCACTCTTTCTTCTTACTCTAGATCGTGTGGTAGAGTTCATTTATAAGAATTCAAGTCCTGAACTTCTATTTGTAATAAGACGATGCCTATAGTCAGAAAGACGATCGATAAGAGATATAGTTGTGAAATTGTTGATTTAGAGGAACTCGATTTTGCATCTTGCTTATGATAAGTAAATGTGAGATCTTTAGCAGATCATAGATGTACTGAAAGGTGTAAACTTCCTGATAAGAAGCCTTAAGGAAAGAATGCCTATCCAATTTTATGGTGAAAGACAATGAGAGATTCAGAAAATAAATACAAGTTTCATCAAGCAAAGGAAGCAAGATGAAAAAGGGTATGAAGCGCCCAATTAATGAAGGTTAACAGTGGTTATAATTCAGGCAAAGGAACATAAGCTTTTTATGTAATATTCAACAGTAACAGAGATATGTACAATTGGTCACACCCATTTCAGTTATGCCCTATGGGGGCTAACAGGTATAGTTAAGAGAAGGACGGGATATCAAGATTCGGCTGGGGTTAGGGTAACCCAAATTAGTGAATGGACTGCTTGTGTTAGTTGACATTGTCGAAGGATATTGTAAAAGTGCTAATAGATCTCCTTGTGAGACACCCTAATGGTGCACACTAAAATAGTACAGCTAGATATGAGCACTAAAAAGATAGGAATTGAAAACCTTGAAGGGATAAATATTACCTTAGTATGACTCCCATCCCTAGTAGAGGGAGAATGTTAGGCAACCCGAAGAGCCAGTAGATGGAGCAAGGGCAGGTAAAAAGTGAAAGAATGTCTTGTTAAAGTTTTCAGGATGAAATGATAAATAGAAATATTAGCAGGGAAGTACAAAGAAGGATAATAAAGCATTATGAGTGAGATGTGATACATGGATGGAAATAGTAAAGTGTTACAGAATCTATAATCAAATGAAGAAAGAGACGAGAGGTGATGGGCCTTAAGACAACAAGAGAGTATAAGCCATACAGTCACATCCTCATCTCGAGAAATAAGGTCGTGACTCTAACGTGATTAACAGAAGGAAAGGTTATACCCAGAGTAATAGAAACTAGTATGGATTGGTGAATAAGATAAACTAAACATGAATTAGGAACTGAGTGATTTGATAATAGTCGGCATCGTGAGAATTTCATATTTCATTTCGGTGAAAGTAGAATGGACAACATAAGAAGATTTATGAGAAATTCAGAGAATGGTCATTCAGGAAGACGCTTCCCTAAAACAAGCAATGTTAGCAAAGTTAAGCTTAAGAGACTGTATGTACCAGTTACATTGAGTGTTACCCTTGCGAGTAAGGAAATTTGTCATCCTTGGTACAGAAGGATTGCCACAAGGCGAGAAAGGATCATTGATGTTGTTAAACGACGCCAAAGATGAAGAGGTAAAACATCTATAGGTAGATCCTCGTGGCTTCAGTTCTTAGTACTCCCCTAAAGGGGGAATATGGAGTGATGTGGAATTAAGTCAGAATTAAGTGGTTCTAGTGACTATGGAATGGTAAAAGAAGAATGCGATAAAAACGAAAAAGGAATGACATGACACTTATTCAAATCTTACAGATACACTATGATTCAAGAATATTGTGCAAGCACGACATCAAGGAGAGAAAGTAAAGGTTCCTGCCCGAGTTGTTATTAATAAGTAAGGAACCAGTGCAAAACGTAAGTTAAGACAAAGGAAATAACCCAATAAAGATTACGAGGAATATTGATATGACAATGAGCCAACGAGTAGTTAGTAATTGATCAGGAAGATCCCAATTATGGCTAAACAGGAGGTTACAGACGAGTCAACAGATCGTGTAAGATAAACATAGTAAAACCCAACATGGAGAATTCAGCCTCGAAGTAATGTCATTATAATACTTGAGATATATTCAAATAAGAGTCGGGGTAGTTAAAGGTACCGTATGAGTGTTACGGGGATAAAAGAAAGTGCCACTATGAAGGCAGTCAAAATATCAGCTTAGAAGCAACCGTACAAGCACAAGGACATGAAAGTAAGCAACTACGAATGATTATAAGCAAGTAAGGACATCAAAAAGGTCCATAATAAGCTCACAGCTTTACGAGAATCAATGGTTCTCCCTAAGTACTACAACGAAAGACTAGCCGAGGTGATAAGAACGAAGGCTTCAACCTAAGCGTAACGACCTAAAGAGGAAATTGTCGTGTAACAACAATCTTGCAACAACATTGTAAGCATTCCAAAGGAAAGGGGCACCTACCGTGGCTAATGAACGGGAAGTAAAAATTAAAAGTAATATTTGAGATCATATGAGTTGTATGAATACTTTGGCAAGTGTGGGCACTAAGATAAGCTAAGTATGGACACAACAATGGGGCAGAAAGACCAGGAAAAGTAATAGCTTATGTTGAAAGAAAGCTAAGATGGAACGAAAGAAATTATTCGATCAATGATCCAGAGTGGGTTATGTTATGAATGCACTTAAGGGTTTAGAGTATTATACATGCAATATATACCACCATAGAAAATTATGATATACGTTAAAAGAAAGACTTGATCCCAGGATTTATACGAAAGATTAAATTGTTGAAGGATTGTATCATGCATATTCCTCAGCGCCCATAAAAGGCTAAACAAAATAACTAATACAATGAACCACAGTTCGGGAGATAACTCAAGGCGACATAAGGCCAAACAGAAGGAAGAGGAAACTAAAGAGTTACATTAACTAAGTAAATTAAGAGTCTGCTTATCGAACCCAGAAAGTTACAAGCATCATGATTGAGAACATTGTAGAATCACTCTTAATATCAGAAGTACAAGAGAAATAGTACAATAGCCATATTCTATAACAACTCTACGATAGAGCCAGTTAGAAAAGTACCAGTATAGAGCTGCCACCGAATTGTGTATGAACCAGATGTACATGTATTATAAGAGAGCTTCAAGATTGTGGGTGTGATTATACCTATGTGGAAGGGAGGTCATGAAAGAGATAAAAGATTTGATATGACTTTAAGATAAGTAAGGTAAAGTTGAACAACATATGAGATACTCAAGTGTAGGAGGTTGTGAATAGTCCGTACTTCAGATAAAAGGCCAGAAGCGCTGAGACTCAAATGATATCAGCATCGTCAGTGGCATACCTTCCAGCCTATGGTATCTAAGTACCGAAAGGTCTAATCGGAGAGTAAAAGAAGAGTTAAAAGCAATGCGATGTCTTGTGTGATGTTCAGAAAATCATAAGGGAATCGATCACAATCTAAAGTATGATAGAGCAACAAGGTTTTATAAAGACAAGAGTAAGGATAAGAAGAAGGCAAGTGAGAAGGTGACGAAAATGAATAAGTCCTCAGGATTAAGCCCATGAAAACAATATGAGCTGACGGCCTAAATAAAATCAAAAGACTCTAAGACTAGTAGAATTTAAAATAGATTAGATGATGCCTTGATAGTGAAATAAAGGTGTAATTGCAATAGATAAAGGATGACGTTTGAGCATTTGATTGAATTGTGATTTGAAAAAAAGGGGAAGAAGGAGAGAATATTTTACAGACGACACGAGATTAGAATACCCCGTAAGGTGAATCACATTGAGACACTATGAACTACGATTATGGAAGTGACTTCAAATATTCCTCAATGCAACGTAAGCCCTAGTGGCAAGGTATTACGTAAGAAGTTTCAAGTTATTAGTGGTATATCGTAGATCAATATTGAGGCAAATCATAATGGGTGGACAAAAGTCACAAAGTATGAGCTGAGATTAGTTCGTCATTTTTAAGATGAACAGTAGTAGGAGGCATTAAAGGACTGGGATTTATACATATGGGATAAGCAACAAGAGTGAGCCGGAATTTGGTAACAGACCTCCCAAATGATAAATCAAAGTAAGAGTTATGGGTGGGCGCCTAATTAAACTAGGACATGAAAATATTCCTCTCGTTATACAGGTGGGCGCCTATTTAACTAAGACATAAAAATATTCCTCTTATTATACAGGTGGGCGCCTATTTAAACTAAGACATAAAAATATTCCTCTCGTTATACATGTGGGCGCCTATTTAAACTAAGACATAAAAATATTCCTCTCGTTATACAGGTGGGCGCCTATTTAAACTAAGACATAAAAATATTCCCCTTATTATACAGGTGGGCGCCTATTTAAACTAAGACATAAAAATATTCCTCTCGTTATACAGGTGGGCGCCTATTTAAACTAAGACATAAAAATATTCCTCTCGTTATACAGGTGGGCGCCTATTTAACTAAGACATAAAAATATTCCTCTTATTATACAGGTGGGCGCCTATTTAAACTAAGACATAAAAATATTCCTCTCGTTATACAGGTGGGCGCCTATTTAAACTAGGACATGAAAATATTCCTCTCGTTATACAGGTGGACGCCTAACTTCAAACAAACAACTTTTAAAATAAAATACCATTCCTATGGGTAAAACAAACTTAGGAGGAAATGCCTCTCCTATAGGTAAAAACAAACTTAGGAAGTGCGTCTCCTAGGGGTAAAAACAAACTTAGGAGGAAATGCATCTTCTATGGGTAAAAATAAACTTAGGAGGAAATGCATCTCCTATGGGTAAGAACAAACTTAGGAGGAAATGCATCTCTTATGGGTAAAAACAAACTTAGGAAGAAATGCATCTCCTATGGGTAAAAATAAACTTAGGAGGAAATGCATCTCCTATGGGTAAAACATAGGAGAAACTTAGGAGAAAATATTCCTCTCGTTATACAGGTGGACGCCTAACTTCAAACAAACAACTTTTAAAATAAAATACCATTCCTATGGGTAAAACAAACTTAGGAGGAAATGCCTCTCCTATGGGTAAAAACAAACTTAGGAAGTGCGTCTCCTAGGGGTAAAAACAAACTTAGGAGGAAATGCATCTCTTATGGGTAAAAACAAACTTAGGAAGAAATGCATCTCCTATGGGTAAAAATAAACTTAGGAGGAAATGCATCTCCTATGGGTAAAAACAAACTTAGGAAGAAATGCATCTCCTATGGGTAAAAACAAACTTAGGAGGAAATGCATCTCTTATGGGTAAAAACAAACTTAGGAGGAAATGCATCTCCTATGGGTAAAAATAAACTTAGGAGGAAATGCATCTCCTATGGGTAAAAACAAACTTAGGAGGAAATGCATCTCCTATGGGTAAAACAAACTTAGGAAGTGCGTCTCCTAGGGGTAAAAACGAACTTAGGAGGAAATGCATCTCCTATGGGTAAAAACAAACTTAGGAAGTGCGTCTCCTATGCGTGAACCATTTCCTTATTCCTGAATTATTTACTTACCTGTGTTGTCTTCCCTCGATTTTGCTGGGGATGAATTTTCCTTTTCTTCCTTACCCACTCTGGGTTGTCCGACCCTCTGGAAACTTGGTCGAAACTCTGTCGGGGATGCTTCTACATCTCGATGATCCGCTGGGGATAACACTGCTGAGGATAACTCTGTTGAGTAAATATGTTATCTTACTCCTTCCAAAATTACTTCCTTTTAAGTAGGATGTTTCATTCCTCTCAAACTACTTCCCCCTTTTTTTTTTTTTTTGCATAGCTTCTTCCTTCGAAGACTAACTCCCTTAAGACTCGTTTTGCCTTTCCCCGAAAGGAACCGCTGAGGACACAAATTTTCACCAAACTTGTGTTGGACTCCTCGAAACTGCTGGGGATAACACTGTTGGGGAATTATTTACTTACCTGTTGGGGGATAGAATGTTATCAGCTGGGGATAGCGCTGTCGAGGATAACACTGCTGGGGGATTCTGATTCCTTCAGAACTAGTGCTTCACTCTTCGGAAGGCTGTTGGGAATGATGCTGGCCTCTTGCTTTTTCTGAGCTCAAGTTTCATCCCTTTGCTGGGGAACAACTTCATCCATTGAAACTTATTATGTTGGGGGCAACACTGGTTCTAAGACCACTTCCCTTGAGACTGGCGTTATCTTTATTCTTCCCCGAATGGGTACTTGACTTCCAAAAAATTTTCTAAATGGAAGGAAAATTTTCTGCCCCAGTTTGATAATATCCCTTGTGGCATGCATTTCTGGCATCAATGTCATTTCCTTTACCTGTTTCAAAAAATCAAACAAAATTTGTTAGTTTAAAACATGGTGGTTGGTTATGATACTCCTACTGGGATGGCTTTTTCCCTTTCTCTTTCCTTGCTCTACGTTCCACAACTTGTTGGGGATGATATTATTTGCTGGGGATAATCCCTTCCTGCTGGGGATATTCCTCTTCTTTTGTGGCATAGCTCGGAAACTGGCATTTCCCCGACCTTTTAGTCTAGTATGAATTTCCCAAATCATGCTCATTGTTTTCCTTGCTTTGTTCACGGGCCTTGGCCTTGAGGTTTATAACCTTTGATTTCGGCAAGGGTATCCCTCTTGACACTCGTCAATCCTTTTGTCAATTCCCTTTTGCTGGGGATATCTTTCTTGACACTGGCCTCGTGCTTGTTCCTTGCTGACTATACCACTTGGATGTACTAGCCAAATCTCATCTTGCATAATTGTAAAGCTGATGGCATATTTTGAAGTCAATTCTCACTTGTTCTGACCAAACAGACTCTACTGGGGTATTTTTCTGTGAAAGGAAAAGATAAAAGGGAACAGAATAAAAAGACAAAGGAAAAAGATGACTCTTTAACAAAAGAAACTATAAATAAAACCTATCAAACGCCGATACCGACTCTAATGGTCGTGACATGCACATGTGGCCTATCCTCCGCCGTCAATCGTCTTTCAAGATCTTCACTTGGAGATTCCCCATCTGATTCTTAATCTTATTCGACTTGTAGTGCCTGAAGGGTTTTCACTATCAAGCCTCTCTCATTTTGTTTTTTTTTTCTCAGCTTTCATCGCCTTATGGTGTCCGTGAAGATTTTCACCGATAAGACTCTCTCATTTGTATCACTTTCCAGCTGGGGATTTGGAGTGTTGCCGATATGACTGTCTCTACTGGGGAATAGAGTCCTTTCTACTGTGGATCAGAGTGTTATGTTCATGGGTAAGACTCTCATTTGTCTGACTTGACATCCTTTGAAGACTGATCAGAAGGTCTTTATTTGGACCGTAATTGTGGGTTTTTGGATAGGCTAGAAAGAAAGGGTTTTAAAGGCTCAAAAACAAATCAATTTGGGGTTCAAAATTACAACCTTCGGAACCGGCTTTCTTTACATCAAGCACAACCTTTGCCCCAGTTTCTTGCTTGGGGATTTTTATTTTTTGCTTTACACTATGTTACACTATGCACATTATGCACACTATGACCAAGCCGTGAGGCGCCTACGTATCCTTTTTGAGGAATCAGGTCAAACGTAGTTCCCAATTCCTCTGTTTTCTTCTGACTTTTTTTTTATCATTTTTCTCTTCTTTTCTCTTTTTCCCTTTTTTCTCTTTTGTTTTGGTTTTGTTGTTTTTTTTTTCTTTTGTTTCCCTGCCATGCTTGTATTTTCTAGTCGTTGCTACTGATTCCGAACGAGGGGTATGAAAGAAAATAAATAAGGCTCAAATGGGGTAACGAAGGAGAAAGTGTTTAGGTAGCAGAACAAAATGTCTTCGTCATTCCAGTCTTCAAAACATGCCAAGTGCAAACAACACAATTAAACAAAGATTTGTAGCCTCTTCTGATGGTGCTGGACTTAAAAATTATATTCACACATTTGCTTTTTCATTTGTCATTTCTAAAGCACCGTTGGACGACACTCTCACTTCTCATTATCATGAAGACCCTTATGTCAATTTGGCGAATCTTGCTTTTAACGGTTTTCTTTATGTTTTACTTGCCCCAGTTGCATATGACTCGAGCTATGAATAATCTCAAACCGTCCTTATTTTCTTTAAATGTTCTGATCACCTCTCCAGGGTTTTATGATTAACTTTTAAGATTAGGCCCGAACTGTGTGCGCATGTCATGTCACTAGAATCGGCATTGAACAAAAATGATAAAAGGACTAAACAAAAAAGATGACTGGAAATAATAAAAGATCGGATTTTGCATTAGACTACCGGTGAAATGGTTTGAATAACAAAACAAAACAAACCAGAACAAAACCCAAAAAACAAACTGGACAAAACTTAAACAAACCGCTATGACAAATGGAAAGATAAGAAAGTTTGACACAACCCTAAGAATAATCCGGTCAACAGAAATGACAACAAAATAAACCATCAAAAACTTCTCTTTTGATAACCAAGGAATGAAGCACCCTCCCAATTATCAAACCGGGCATCTTAGCCACTGAGCTTTGCGTCAATACTGCCAAAACCATTACCAGCTTCAACATCATCAACCTTGGTCAGCGAGCTCTCAAGAAGATTCGCGTGCTCCATGTCACTGTCATTGATCACAATTTCCCCTCCCTGAATCATTCTTTCTATTTCATTTTTCAAGGAATGACAGTCTTCAATGCTATGTCCTCTGACATTGGAGTGGTATGCGCATCGTGCTTCCGGATCAAAGTTCCTTGCACGTGAATTTGGAGTACATGCGGTGAGTGGCTCAATCAAGCCAGCAAGCCTTAGCCTTTCAAACAGACTGGCATAAGATACTCCGATAGGGGTGAGAGCCTTTCCTCGTTTCAGCAGTCTCTCATTCCTAAATGCTTGATTGGGCCGGAAACCTGATTCAGGGGGCTTCCGGTAGGCTTGTGAGGGTGGATAGGCCTTCTGTGGAGCTGGGTATTTGGACAATGAAGTCTGTCCTTGGGAATCTCGTGGAGAATAGTAGCGTTGGGGAGGGGAGTAGTGTTGATGAGTGATGGAGCTACTCGGGTAGCTGGGAAAGCTGCCATAAGTGGGTTGGGATGGAGAAGATGGGGGATCTTCCGTTATGGTGTTGGGTGCTTGGGAAATCACAGAGTTCAAGAGGCTTGGCGGTGGAGGGGGCGGTGTTTTCCCAGTTATCCATGCCTGATACATGTTTGCCACATGCTGTCTCAGCATTTTCACTTCTTCTACCAACTCGTTGTTCCGTTCGACCAATTGTTGTCGGTCATCAGTACCGACCTACTCTGTTCTGAGGTTCTGTGTCATTTGCTTTGCAGGGAGGAGTTACCACAACCAACCACTTTTCTATATATGAACACAACAAAGGGAAGCCATCACGTTAGTGTTAGGGCATTTGACAGACAATCATATATCAGAGATGCAATGCACCTAAGCAGTTAAACCGTTCTATCAGAGATGTGATGCACTCGCGCTTTCCTTTATTTTTCTTTCTCTTTTTCAGTGGTGGTCGAATCTTATGGAGATTGCCTACGTATCATGACCCCGCATGAATCAGACCTTGCGTAGTTCGGACCAAATGAAAGGTAACAACAATGAGACATTTTTTTTCTTTCTCAATTTTCATAATAAAACAAATTGGGTTTCAAAGGTTGAAAGATGACCAACAAACTCAAAAATCAAACAACCCACATATTCTAGTCAAAAGATTTATAACCTCAAAACAAAAAGGCCAGCTTCCTTTCCCCGTTTGACAAATGCAACCAAACGGCTATTTTTTGCAAATGTGGCCCCTTCCAAATTTCACATGAATTTTGAGGCCGGGGAGGATTATTTTATGACACTTTACAAACTTGTCCGTTCTTTTACGAAAATAGCCTTTCGACAACTGAAAGATACTCTAAGGCTATTTCGGCAAGAACGGTTTAAGACGCGGCCGAAGCTGGCTCGACTTATTTTTGACAAAAATCCAAACGGTATTCACCTGACCGCTGACTCTTTTTTTTGCAAATTATAATAAAAACCTGGTGTTGCAAACACGGCCTTTCAGCGCCTCGGGGACGAAGATTTTTAAGGTTGTGTAGGTCAATTGGACCAAATCTAAAACAATGACCCAAAGGTGGCTGTTTATACAAAGTCAGCCTTCCGGCGTCCCTTTCGGTAACATTTGGCTATTTATGACAAAACAACATCACCTGACTTATTCATGACTCTTTTTATCGTTTTTCAAATTAGCAAACTCAATATTGCAAACACGGCCTTTTAACGCCTCGGGGACGAAGATTTTTAAGGCTGTGTGGGTCAACTGGACCAAATCTTAAAAAATGACCCAAAGGTGGCTGTTTATGCAAAGTCAGCCTTCCGGCGTCCCTTTCGGGAACATTCGGCTATGTCTTGATAAAACAGCGTCACCCGACTTCTTAAAAATTTGACATATAAATATATATTTTTTTGCTATTTTTTGCAAAAGGGGAGGTTGGACATCACCCGACTTATTAAAACATATATATATATATATATTGGCTATTTTAGCAAAAGGGGGGGTTGGACCCGATGAGGGTTGCCTACGTATCTCACATCAGGTGAGAATCAAACCTGCGTAGTTCGGGCGAATTAACTGCACTATTTTAAAATAGGATTCTTTTTCATTTTTATTTTTTGACATTTCATAAGCAAAAATATAAAAAAAAAAACTACTTTTTAAAACAAGACCCCTTTTTTCTTTTCTTTTTTTCAACAGACAGCCTATTTTCCAATTAAAAAAATCTTTTTTTTGACAAACAATATAACAACCTATTTTTCGAACCAAAAAAACAACTCTTTTTCTTTCTTTTTTTCAGCAAATAATTTCCAAAAATGAAACACTCTCTTTTTCCTATTGCTCTTTTTTTTAGTAAAACAAACCAATAAAATAAAACTTTTTTTTTATTTTCCAGAGTTCCGACAGTACTTGGGCATTGATTTTTTTCAAAACAATCAGTTAACTCTCCAACTGCTATTTTTCTTAATTTTCTAACATTCTCGAAATTCAAAAACCGGTCAACATCCAGGCCCGAGCAAATAAATGCACAGAAAACAATTAGGATGCATCAAGATGGTCTTTTCGTTTTAGGTTGCTAGCCCTAGACGGACCCAACCCCTGTGTTGAGTCCCCTAAGTCAAAATGCACATGAAGCAAACAAGCGTTCCTACTAGGGATCTGGCATGAGGCTGAGTTATTCTAGGTTCAAAACCTGGGTGTTTGTTCTAGACATGGCTTACCCGAGCGGACAACTTGAGCCGAGAAGGAGGCGGCAGTCCGGGAATACAGAAGCTTCACCGGCTTTGTAACTTATCCAAACCTCGTTCTAAATTGGGACTTGACACTAGACAGAAAAGAAGTCGTACACCGTACACCCTTCTTCACAATTCAGAAGACTCAGAGAGGAGATGGGTTTCGGCACAGCTTATATACAGTTCACAAAATATTAAAGCAGTAAAAGCAGTTAGTTAGCATAGTATGCACAGATCATGTAACAAAATCTGATAAAGCGGAATACAACAATTATTCCAAGCTCGAATTCTGAACCCTGAACCAGAGATTCTGGGTTACATGTCCCCGGCAGAGTCGCCAGAGCTGTCACACCTCCTTTTTCCTCCCCCGCGAGGGTGCAAGGAGTTTTTTCCAATTAAAGGACAATCGAAACGAGATTTATTTATTTATTTCAGAGTCACCACTTGGGAGATTTAGGGTGTCCCAAGTCACCAATTTTAATCCCGAATCGAGGAAAATAATGACTCCATATTACAGTCTGCGTACCAGAAATCCGGATAAGGAATTCTGTTAACCCGGGAGAAGGTGTTAGGCATTCCCGAGTTCCGTGGTTCTAGCACGGTCGCTCAACTGTCATATTCGGCTTATTTATCTGATTTTAATACAATTATGAACCGATGTGCCAATTTTAACTTTTTACCACTTTATTATTATTATTTTTAAAAGAATGTGAACATCGCTTAAAACACGTCTTTGGACTGCGTCACATGAAATGCACCCACAATCCGGAACACATTTTATTTGATGTTTTGGGATTTGGATTTGGGTCGCATGAAATGCACACCCAAGCTTAAGAAAGTAAACTATTAAACACGCGCCTAAAGAGACTATCGCATTATTATTTTGGGAAGGCCATGAAATTCGCTAAATGGCCCTCCCGAATTCTAAGTAATTAACACATATATTTTTGTGAGGGCCTCGCAATTTGTGTGTTTTATTTGGCGAGGCTCGTCTCGTTTTATTTAAAAGGATAAACCTATAGTGACTACATTTCTTCTATTAAGTTCGTCTCTAAAATAAAAGGAAATCCCTCAATTAATTACATGCTGAAAAAGTCGAACTTATTAGTTATTAATTTACGGCTAATGCAAATGGAAAATTGCAATCGAGTTTGTACAAAGAGAGATTGCTTCCGTTCTATATTCTATTATTTAATAACACTGGAACATGAGATTTACGCACAATAATATCAAAACAGATTACTTGTTCTTTGATTAATTTAAACTAACATTATTAGATGAAGAAGTTATGCAACCTCGTTACTCATTAATCAGTCAACTACATTTTTATACAACGAAAGGAAAATTATATTCAAACACAAATCTAAACAGGAGGAATTCAACAGGAACAAAGCCTGATTAATATTTCATTTCGCTTCAAGCCGAGAGTGTACAACTGTGTACCTGGAAATGGCAGTACAAGAACAAAAGAAGGAGGAGTCAGCAGTAGCAATAACACAGCAACATAATCCCACAACAAATAACAGCAACAAAACCAGCAATAACCAGTGTAACAATGGTCAGAACCAAACTGAAAAAAACCCCGGAAAGCCTAACTGAAAATCAGTAACACTAAACGCAATCCACAGAGGCAGTAACAAAGTTCTGATTTCAGTAGTAAAGAAAAGGACCTCACTTTCAGTTTTTAGCTCTCAAAGACTGATTTTTAGTTCTGAAAAATTAGCCTATTTCTCTCTTTTAAGTTCTGAAAATTTTTCCTCTCTGAATTTTTTTCCAATCCCCTATCTCTATATCAACTCCTCCTATTTATAGGCTATAACTAAACATTATTTATTCAAAGTTTTTCACTTTCAGCCTGTATATTCCCTCTCATGTGCATCTATACACTTTTATCATTAATCCCATGCTTATTTTCTGATTTTCCACCTTTAAAGATACCAGACATGGTGTATTCTGCACTATTAATTCCCCTTTCATTAAATAATTCATTAATTTTAATTATACACTGAATATTCAACTGGCAGACTACTAACACTAAACATTTAAACTTTTTTAACACCCAAAAATAACCCTGAAAATCCCCTATTATTATTGCCTTGCCCTCACTCTTAACAATCTGTATTTAAACCTCTCTGATTTACAACTACATCAAATCACTACACAGCTACAACCAATCCTTAAGTCAAATTCACACAAATGATTCAAGCATCAAAACAGACCAACGAAGTGATTCATGCTGTATTCGTCCAAACAAAGCAGTCATAAACTAACTATTCGACGAAGTTGTTCAAATCGAATGTAGCTTATAACGCACACTCAAACAAACAGAAGAAAAACCTTGACCAAATAAAAGGTCTTGAAGAAGAAGGAGAACTAACGAACAAGACAAGATTTACAAAAATAAACACTTTAAACAAAGATTCAATAATCCGAAAAAATAGAACGAACAAAACAAGATTACGAACAACACTTAAAACCAAAAACCCTAACGGAAAATAAATCAAAGGAACTAAATAATCTTGAAAGAAAAATCTAAAACTTGAACGAACCCAAGTCGAACTCGGAGTTGAACTATTGGAGGTCGAACGGACTGTTTTGTGGACATTGAAAAAGGACGAAGCAGAAGCTGGACATTTGGACTGTGGCGGATTAGCATGGAGGGGCGAGGGTGTCGTGAGGAGTAGCAGCGGCAGCAGCTTGATAGCAGCTGAGGCGTGGGGGTCGTTTGCGGGTTCAGCTAGTGAGGAAGACGATGGTTATGGTGTGAAGCAGCTGCAGCAACTGTTGCTCGACGGGGTGGTCGACGCGACGGAAAACTGGTATCGTTTGGACGTGAAAGAAGAAGAAGCAATGGCCAATGTTTTTCTTTTCCATTTTCTTCAGTTTTTTTTTTCAAAAAATCAAGAAGAAGGGTGAACAGTCCCCTCTTCAGTTTTATTTTGTTCTCCCTTTTCACGTGCTCCCCTCCATTTTCAAAATCTTTTTGCTTTTAAAATTTCAATCCCCTTCACCTGTTGTCCCCCTTTCTCCTTTAAACAATTTTCAGCCTTTTTCAATTTTCAATCCCCTCCCCCATGCCATGCTTTGTCCGTGTATCAAAGGACATGGACCCCACGTATGTAGGGGTCCAAGACATGTGTCCCCCATGCGCGGTGGGGTTCGGATTATTATGGGTCAGGTCCGAAAATTAGGCCTAAAAACGGGTAGTTTAAACCCAAATATTATTCTTTGCACGGACCCGAGAATAAAAACATGATGTTATTCATTTAGTCCTATGTAAGCAAAATACTACCAAATAAGACTATTTAAAACAAAACTATTTCTTTCTTTTTTTTTTAGTATTTTTTCAAGATTAAAATAGCTACAAAGCATAAATAAAACTATTTGTCATTTTCGTTTTTATATAAAGATAAAATATAAAGTACTATTTTTTGTATTTTTCAAGATTAAAATGGCTACAAAACGCTAATAACTCTTCTTTTTTTTTTTTTATAATTTTTGAAATTATACAACGATAAAAATATAAAGTACTATTTCTATATTTTTTAAGTTTAAAATGACTACAAAACATTAATAAAACTACATTTTTTATAATTTTCGAAATTATATAAAGTATAAAAAATAAGGTACTATTTTTGTATTTTTTTTCAAGTTTATGAGAAATACATAAGCTAAAATTTACGTATATATTTTATAATTTTTCTTTTGCGACGAAATAAGGTAAAATAGTCAAAATAGCTATATTAGACTCAATTCAAATATTAACGTTTTGTAGCCCTCTTTTTCCTTTTTTTTTTTTTGATAAAACTAAAATTCTAAATTGAGATACAAACTAAATTAACTCCAAAAATACTAATTAAACTTCTAACAAAAATTATCATACACAATTAAACACCAATTAAAACAAAATTGCATAATTTGACATTAAATGCTAACAATGCAAAATATTCCTATTTTTGTGACTTTCATTTTTTTGTAAAACAAACTTAATTAAATACTAAATGAAAATATGATATATTTTATTTTTTTATTAATTAAAACAAATAAACATGAACTCATAAAAATACAAATAATTATACAAAAATACCACAAAAATAACAAAAATTGCACACAAAGGAAAATTATTTTATTTTGAATTTTTTTGGGAGTAATTCTTTCATAGGGCAAAAATCACGTGCTTACAATTAGGTACACTTAAATATTACGCCTTAATCAAATATTTGTAGAAATACTTTAGGCGCGATTAATTAACTATCGTGACTATGGGTACGATTCTCGTGGCATAGTCATGGCATATAATCCCAAATGCGAGTGTGCATTTCATGTGACCCAATCATAATAACTTTGAATAATAATAAAATAAAGATGTTGCGAATCGCGGGTGCATTTCATATAGTGTGGTTTGTGGTGTGTTCTAAAATGGCAAGTGTACGACAATCGTAACTTTTCAAGAAATAATTCCATAAATCCTAAAAGCTATTTAAAAATAATTAAAAGTGGTTATAAAGTTAAAAATGCACAATAGGTTTAAAACATGTAATTAATCAGATAATTTGGCCAATTATTAATAGTTAAAGCGCCCGTGCTCGAACCACGGAACCCGGGAATGCCTAACACCTTCTCCCGGGTTAACATAATTCCTTACCTAGATTTTCTGGTGTTGCAGACTTTTAAATAAAGTCAAAATTCTCCTCGATTTGGGATTTAAAATAAATCAGTGACTTGGGACACCATAAAATTATCCCAAGTGGCGACTCTGAATTTAATAATAATCCCATATCGAATAATGTCACTTAAATTGGAAAAGCTCCCTTATACCTCTTTTTAGGTAAAAAGGAGGTGTGACAGCTCTGGTGACTCTACTGGGGATAAAGAACCCAGAACTTTTGGTTCAGGGCTCAAGAAGTCGAGCTTAGAATAACTGTTATACTTGGTTTTATTTATTATCTGATTTTTATATGTTTGAGCCTAATGTGCTAAATGCCGCTTTTTACCACTTTGATATTGTTTGGACTATATTTAAACTATTACGAAACCCTTCTTCTCTCTGAGTCTTCTAAATCATCTGGGAAGTGTGCACTAATGTGTGACTTCTTTTTTTTAGAGTCATATCCCAATTTTAGAACGAGGTTTGGACAAGTTGCAAAGCCGGTGAAGCTTCTATTTCTCGGTATGCTGCCCCCCTCCCCCCGGATTGAGCTGTCCGCTTGGGTAAGCCAGGTCTAGAACAAATACACCCAGGTATTTACAAAAATGACCTAATCACAGAGCCTATCAATCTCACTAAAAATAAGTGATGCGCCGAGCTTAGGGTTTTCTTTGGGCACGGCAAAAGGTTTGTCAAACACATCTTTAACTCCGAAGGGCACTCCTACATCAGAAGATTCTTTATTTTGGGCATCCCGCATCTCCCTCGGAGGGAGAATCGGTATCGTAGGGGAATCACTCACTTCAATAGCCTCGACTGGATCAATCGGGGCCATCTCTTGTTTCTAGAGAGCTTCAGGACTAGGCTCCCCTTGACCACCTATCAAATGCACCTTAGCCCAAGGAATATTTAGGCTGTCAACTAGCTCGAGGACATTATCTGATACACCCTCAAAGACCTCTTCGGCCCAAGGTAAGACAACAACAGTATCAAGTCCCGACTTGAAAGCCACCGTCTCAACAATATGAGGAGCGATCGGGTTCCCCCCCCCCTCCTCGGATGCTATAGAGGAACCATTTTTCTCCTCACCTTCAGCTCGAGAACTCCCCGCTACTCCTGGAGTTAAGGCTGCAGAATTAACCTTAGGTTCTTCCACTCTGGCATTCTTGGATTTCGAAGGCTCAGTTGACGATTCCCTTCGTCATTTCTCCTCTTTGTCAGGTTTTGGGGTATCTGCTTCCCCAGGCGGTGCTTCCTTCATCAAGGAGGCCTCTCCCAAACCTGCGCAAATACAAAATATAAATACAGGGAATGAGGACATAATTGGCGATAGTTCTTCTGAGAGATTCAACTATAGCAGAAATGAGGGCTTACCATGGTCCTTAGCCTCCCATCGAGCCCTAGACAGGTCGTGCTACATACGCTCGACATACGAGCAAGTTGAATCCAGCCTGTGAATCCAGCCCGAGAGATCCCTAACCGCGCCAGGGTACACCACGTCAACTACATCAGCGGAAGAAGTCAGTTCATGGGGAAATTGATCCTAAAGGGAAAGAAAATGCTTAATCAGCGTATCCACTTACGTTTTATGTTCCAACTTTTTGGGGAATGACATCTTCTCCATTGGGATCAGATCTGAGGCCCTAACTCAGACAAAACAGCTCATCCACCCTCCGTTCCTAACCTCGTCAGTACAAGCAAAAAAGTTTTTTGAGGCCCAACATCGGAGCTTAAACAGGCCCCCTCGGAGAAGTCTTGGACTGTTTATTCTGATCAGGTGGTCGAGGGTGAAATGCATTCCCTTAATCATGTTCACAAAATATTTTGTCATGTAAACAATATGCCAAAATGTCGGATGAATTTTGCCGAGAGTCACTCGATGTCGTTCGCAGAATTCGAGGATCACGGGGTCTATTGAAGGCGAGGATGGCTCCACTAGGCTGAGAGTAAAAGGATAGGTAGACACACTAAGGAAGCCAGCCTTGTATGTCGTTATGTCCTCTCCAAGAGAAGGAATCTCCACCAACACTGTGTCCCCCCTACGGTAGTCTATCTTCACCTTCTCAGCATCTGCTACTAAGCTAATATATCGGGACACGGGTTCACACTATCCCGGTTTTGAGGAAGGCTTCTTAATCTTGAAATTATAGGTCATTTCGCAGGATCCTGGGATGCATTCCTCAAGATGAGGGGACACTACCGCCTTACCCATAGATGAGCATGAAGGTGAGAGAGGCGCATCCTCTTGAGGGACAGAGATGAAAGCCTTCGCCATTCTTGTTAAAAGGTTTTAGAGGGGAGAGGAGATCGTAATCAGAGAAAGAGCACAAGAGAGAAGTAGGAAGAACCCTTTTAAAAAGTTTAAGGATACAGTGGAGAATAAGGGGCGAAGGAATAAGTATTTATAAAAGCCAAACATGCACGTTGGAGCAGGTCAAACAGTAGCCAACCACTGTAGTTAATTCAAAGGCTCTTCAAGGGTTGTATGGATGCGATTTTTTGACATCCTTTTTTGGCACATCAATCGCTTGATATAACACAACTAACCTCATGATGGATGCATTGAAGAGGCAAGGATTCAAAGCCGTTTCTTATCATTTTCACTCTAAGAAATATGGGGACTATCTGTACATGGCTAAATTCCGCAGCCCAGAAGGCTCGATGCACCGATCGAGGTGCGACCCCAAGGTTTCCATATGCTCGACCTCGGGACAACACAGATCGATAGCTCTCATTGAAAAATGGGAAATTCCTGAGGCACGTGATCAAAGCTGACAACGCCTGAAAGAATAGTACAAGTCTGTACCAGACCTTTAAGTAGCTGCACCAGCTACTTTTCCTTGTAATAATTACTATGCATGTACCACATTGGGATTTCCTCTCTTATATAAAGGGGACCCTTGCTATTTCTTGCACTTATGATATTCAATACAACAACAAGAATATTCTTTGCTCTCTAACCTAAACACTCTCGGTTGTCTTTCCTTTGATTTATTACTTATAATTACTACGTTTCATTGATTGTTCTTCATTTATTATTCATCATTGATCATAAAGAGTACTCATTAAACCTCTTGGAATTGTTAGTCCTTCATTAGCTACCCACAGCCTAAGGTGTTAGCTCGACCTCGAGGCCTCATTTAGTCTAGCTCGAGGCCTCGATTCTCAGTCACTCAGTTTGCATAGCATACTATCTTCAAGCTCCTATTTTATTTTCTAGTCTCTCACTTAGCATCTACTACCTAACAACTAGCATAAAAATAAATTATGTATTTTTAGAACCACAAAATCAAATCTAATTGTATTACCATTTCTCCTGTAAACAGCCATGTCGTGGCAAAAATTCATTTTAAATGATGGTAATATACATCGTGCCGCGATGTTAAATCATGCACTTCTTAGGAGGCAACCCATATTTTTTTGTTATTTTTCTTTTTATTTTGTACTAACTGGTTTTGAAGTGTGTTGCAGAAATAAGTGTGGTTTACAGAAACTGTGCTAAATTTTTTTAGCTAAATATGGAAAAATTGCAGACCGCACATGTATTGTGCGGAGTGCAAAATTTTGAATGCCACAGCAGAAGGGAAACGCAGCCGCACAATTCTTTTGTGGACCGCACAATTCTCGTGCGGACCGCACAACTTGAGATGGAAAACTGGCACACTCTCTGATGTTTTCTTGTTAGACAAATGGCCAAAGTGCGGCCGCACAAGGAAATGTACGGTCCACACAAAATTCTACAGTCGCACAGGTAATTCTGCAGACTGCAGTTTCATAGAGGGTAATTGAACAAAAATGTAACAGAGTGCGTACCGCAGAAGGAATTATGTGGACGCACTCGTCTCTTGAACTCTTGGCCAAACCCGTTAAGTATAAATAACAACCCTCATGCTACTGTTGAACTTTTACACTCTCTGAGAAATTAAAACATAGGCTAAAATCTTGCACTAGTGATTCACTCATCTGCCACTTAATTTAGCATCCTTGATCCTTCCTTAACACCACTTCATCACTGGTATGTTCAAATCATCTCTAGAATTTTCAATTTTCTTAATTTAGTTTCTAATTTGTTAGTAATTTTTAGGCCACTTGTCAAATTCATACCCATGTGGGCTGCAAATTGTGTTGGGTAAACTCTTAGTTGCTTTTAGGGGGAATTGGTATTTGCTTATCATGATTAATTGCTAAAATAAAAAACCTAAGAACCCTGCCCGATTAAATTTTTGAATTGTGTGGCCATACAAGGAATTGTGCGGTCCATAGATGTGTAGGTTAGGGAATTTGGTTTAATAACATCGTGTGGATTGTACTTGAAATTGTGTGGTCCGCAGAAATTCAGCCGCGGCCGCAGAAAAGTGTGAGTAGCCGCAGTTCAGGGCATTCTCTATCTTCAGAGAGTTGCCATTTTTGAGGTACCCATTGTGCGGACCGTACTTCAGATGTGCAGTCGCACTCAAAATTGTGCGCACCGCAGAATCATCACTGCGGCTGCACTTTCAAATTGTGCGGTCCGCACAACCCTATCTGCGGCCACACTAAAAAATGTGTGGACTGCACATCCCCACCCTACATAATATTTTGTTCTGCAAGTGTCTACTCTTCTGCACTTAAACTAGAACTGACTCCTATTGCTGTTTATTGCATAAAATGGTTAGGTCGCCTAGTCGTGGTGATATGTCGAAGGGGAGGGGTGAACCCTCTCGAGGCCAAAGCAAGAGTACCTTACCACTCGCCTTACAATAGCCATATCCAAAAAGGCAATCGCCGGGTGAGGTAAAGTTCAGAGCAGGCTGAATCTAGTTCATATGTCCCGTCTAGGGAAGCATCGGAGGGCAACTCTATGCAAGAGCAACCTGATGCTCAATCACAGCCACAACTGCTTCAGGGAGATTTCAACTCCGGGATGAACCTTCCACTTTAGAGAGCACTTCCAAGGGTTCGGAAGGTGTCAAGATTCAGAGCCTTGATCTACACATGCACCCGACACACCAGTTACTACAATGGATGAGAATGATATCCCAGATAATGGCCGAAGGGGTGATACCAAAGTTATCGGCCTTGAGAGGTCGAAGAAGAAAGAAATTTGGGAAGATAGGTTCATCAATCTGACTGGATTCAACAATTTTCGAGAGTGGTGGCCGTCAAGATCGCTCACTCTTAAGCGAAGTTCTTATTGAAGGATCTTTATAAATACAACCCGGAAGTGTGGAGACAATTCCAGGAACGGAAGGGGTAGACATGGTTCACTCCAAGTGTGGTGGATGCCAAAGAGCACCTGATCCGGGAATTTTACACCAATGTGGCACATATAAAGAAGGGGGCCAAGGTGACGAAAGTGAGGAATTTGAAAATGAGGTTTGATCAGAGCACCCTAAACGCATATTTAGGGTTTGAAAATGTGGAGCCGGTGCAATACGTGTAGAAGTTCGCACTGGGTGATATAGCTCGCCCATGGCTAGCTAAGATACTGGCATTTCCGGGACTACCACCACCATAGATCACAACATGGGTTCCTATTCAGCAGAACACCCTCAATTTTGAAGCAAAAAGGATGGCAGACATTTCTGTAGCATACTAGACCCATGCCAAAATGAAACCAATCTCCCAATCCCGCGGGCGGTGATAGTCACTTCTATCATGGCTAGGTACCCAATAAATGTGGGTGTCGTGATGTCGGCCAATATGTCTCTGGTTGGTAGGCTAGGTGACAGCTCCTACTCGTATCCCAATACTATTACGGAGTACCTTACGGTTGCGGGGGTGGAGTCGAAGAGTTTTGACACAAAAGTTCAGTCAAAGAAGCCCTTCACTTGGTATTCTCTGAAGGACCCGAGGAACCCGAAGAATAAGGGTCAGCCGACTACTACCGTAGGCCAGTCTGATGAGCCTTCCTTGGTAGCTACAGATTCAGCAGACATGCCTTCCACTATAGAAAGGCCTTCTTCCAGTACAGCTGTCATGCCTACACCTCCATCTTCAGGGCCTTCAGCATCAGCTCCCTCCATTTCGACTTTGAGGCCCTGTGCCTATGCCTGCTCATCCACTTTCTGCGATGCTAGTCTCGCAGACACTGGCGAGCCTCAACAACTGGATGTAGACAGCTACTACAAAGCTGTCTGACATATCCAGTGCTGTTGCAGCACAGACATCTACCCCGACACCCCAGATTCCTCCGACAGTGGAGGGCACATTGAAGATTATTTTGGAGAACCAGAAGACCATCATGGATACTTTGGTGGAACATGGAGGAGTAATTGAGGAGCTTGGGAATCAGGTATAGAAGATGAGGAAATCCTTGGCATCCAAGAAATCAAAAGATAGATTGAGGAGAGAGGTTACCAAGATAGCAGCCGCTGGAGACCTTTCATTTGATATGCTGATTGAGACAGATCCAGTAGCACCAGTAGGCCTAGTAGCACTAGTGGAACCAGCTGGCAAGTCTGAGGAGCTAGACCTGGCTACCGACACTACTGAGGTGGTGCAACAGATATTCTCCAGATGATTTGACACTTGGTTTATAATAACTAATAACATTTTCGTCTTTCCTTTTATTATGCATATATTCTTCTCTCTCTCTCTCTATTGATGTATATATTTTCTCTTCCCCTCTCTCATTATGTATATTCGCTTATGCTTTCAGCATCTTGCTTCGTAGCTTCTTTATTTTGTTTTCTTGTTAGTCAATGTTTAATCTAATAGCTTCTTTTTAATCTAATAGTTTCTTTTTATGTTTAAGTGGTCAATATGCCTTTGGTTTTCTTAATGCCACGGTTCTTTTCATAGGTGGTTTTTGTGTGAACTGGGCGACTCTTCCCAATGATGGACGGTGTGACAACCTTCTTAAGGGATTGAGTATGTTTTTGTTGTTTAGGTAAGAATAGTAGTAATAATTAATAAAAAGACCTAACTGAGTCAGACTCGAAGAGTCAAACATGCTTCACTTGGTACTAACACACTTAACAAAGTGCTTAGTGACCTTCTGACTCTTGGAAAGAAATAACTCTAGTTAGTGACCTTCTGACTCTTGTGTTGACTTAAGTAATCATCGAGTGGTTTAGTCGAACCATTAGTATTTTCAATCTTGAATATGGTTGTCTTGGGACCTCGATTCTATCCTCTTTAATATGGTTATTATGGGACCTCGACTCTATCATCTTTAACAATCCAGTTGTGTGATAGGTGAGATGTTTTTGTTGCAAGTCCAAGTACATGGTCTAGAACTTGCCCCAAAAGTGTTTCTACGCAAATTTTAAGTTTGTTTAGCTTGAGAAGTGATTGTAGGCTATCCTTGACCCACTTGGAATTTTCCATGTCACACCAATGTTGTTATCTCTAGCCAAACCATTTGAGCCAGAAACCTTTCTCATTTGATAACCATGTTACAAGGCTTTACTCGTTTTGTAGTGACCCTCTCTTGGCACCCGAGCTTTCCTTAACAATCTTGAGAAACCATTGGCTAAAACATAAGTTTGGGGGAGAGACGAGGAGTTTGAAATAGGTATCAAGGCATAAAAAGATAAAAGAAATGAAGAAAATGAAAGTCAAAAAAAAAAAGAAGAACAAAACGAAAAATGCAAAAAGAAAGCAAATAAGTTGAAGAGTTGAAGGGATTCAAAGAAAAGTAATGATGCAAAGCATGAAGAAAACAAAGAAGGAGAAAATGAATATCATGACTAAGAAAAAGTGATGTTAAGTCTCTCTAGTTCCCCTAAGGAAAAAGAAAATTCCTCAAAGAGTAGGCAAAACATAAGCTAAAAAGAGAAAATGGAGTGCTTAAGGGAAGGTAAACCTATTCTATTCTAACATATCCAACCTTAGTCCAAAAGCCTTCATTGCATTCCAAAAAAGCCCTACATGATATCAAGCCGAGTGAACTCACATTGGTGGTGATCTATATGAGAAGCAAGCATATGATACTTGGAGACGTACTTGTGACATTCTTTTGAGTGAGATGAGCGAACTTTTTACAAATCTTTGAATAAAGTGATACATTCTTAAGTGAGATATGCTAATGGGGAGTAGAGAAGGAGGAGGAGTTTGGGATCCATAATGACCTACATGAAAGAGCAAGCTTCCTTGATGAATAAAGTCAACTCTGGATGCTCAAGTATCATATTAGAACTATTTCTGCTTAAAAGTTAAAATCATTGCCTTGTTGATAATCCATAAGTGTTGTGGGTAATTGTTGGTCCCAATTGATGCGTGATTGATGCAACTTTGATTAGTTGGAATAGCTCTTAACTTGTGGAGGTAGGAATTACCTTATTTGCTTGAGGACAAGCAAAAGCTTAAGTTTGAGGGAGTTGATAAGTGGGGATTTTGACTACTTATTAGCGCCTTTTAGCTTTCATTTTAGTCCAAAAGCATTTAATTGTGTTCCTGAAAACTTATGAAATATGCTTAATTGCAGGAGTATTGGAAAATGAGCTACTACGATAAAATCCAACTCAAGAAGGAGTGATCTGAGCTCAAGAACAAAAACAGGCACAAAAGCTCAAAGTGCGGACCGTAGATTTCCATCTGCAGCCGCAGATTGTGAAGACAAATTTATCAGAGGACAAGTCCAAAGTGCGATCCGCACATGAAATGTGTAGCCGCAAAAGCTTAGCAAGAGCAGAAGTTCTGATATTTCTTATTTCAAGTTCAAAGGAAGTGTAGATTGCACAATTACTGTGCGGTCGCAAAAGATCAGTTACGTGGCCGTAGATGCATTTGTGCGGTCCGTAGAAGAGCCAGGTGCAGCCGCACTCAGAAATGTGCGGATCGCAGAAAATAGGAGATGCGGCCGCAAGATTCAAATCTTGTTAAGCTGAAGCAAAGTGTGGACCGCACATGGAATTTTGCAGCCGCAGAACCTCCAAAAGGGCATTTTTGTTCGAAAATTCCATCTTTGTATAAATAGAAGAGTTCTACTTTTTTAGGTCACGTTTTGAATATCAGCAGCCACAATAGACATTTTTCTTTACCCTCTTTAGTATTTTATGCCATTTTGAACTTTGTGAACATATATTTCATTATTTTAATTATCACTATGAGTTTAATTATCACAACCATTTTATTCATTACCCATTTGGATTTAAGAAAGCCGAATTGCGAAAAAACACTCTCTTACCGAGAGGTATTGAGTGGGTACTTGACTGTTGATGGCTATAATACACCCCGACAAATAAAACAAGCTTTAAAGTTTACAATCCGTTAGGTAAACACCTAGGTGAAGGTGATAGCCCTAGACCTTTTGTACCATTTGAAAAACAACAAAATAATTTCCTAATTCTCATTCTTAGTTGGTAATCTTAGCTTAACTTAGACTTAAAGACAACCCAATTTTGTGGAAGTGCAAATTGAGATAATTCTAGCTCATTCACTAAAGTATATCCTCCTAAGTCCCATTCTATGCTCTCTGTGAAAAATCGACCCCGACTCCTTGTTAGGTATTAGTATTGCATCGACCATTTCATAACCTCAAATAGAGGTGTGACTTGGATGAGATCACCCCCGACAAAGGGGACATTAGTACTCTCGAATAGTACTAGTATGTATAACTAAACCATCTCAATAGAGTGAATAACATTACAAAGAGGAACAATCATGAAATCAATACCAAAACATCAAGTTAAGAACCACATAAGTTTTCAAGTAAATTTCCATGTAATTAGGTTAGGAGATCTTTAGTACCGATATACCATCATTCATAATACCACTGTGCTTTTACACGGAGTTCGATCATGACCCAATCGGCTAGACCGCCTCATTTGAGACATCAAACACTATCACAATTTCAATTACATTTTCCAGCACAATCACCACCATGTGTGCGGCATGGCATCTGATCACGGCCCGATCGGCTAGGCCGTCTAACCTGAGACATTATCATTTTTTTTATCAATCATCTAACTTCATACTTATTTCACATCTTTTCAATTCATTGGCACTTGTAGCCACAATTATAATATCATTGTTGGCACTTGGCCGTATTTCATACTTCATGCTCCCCTTTTTCATTTTCACACATTATCATTATTATCAACAAAAGACTATTCAATTCAAGACTTTAGGTACACATGTGAGCAATTAAGAGTCTTAGACATATAGAGATTTTTCACATAATTTGGCATGATAACCTTCATTCAAACTTGACTTGAAGTCGTAAACACACAACCATACTTTGAACATATCCTCAAATGATAACATAGCATGATAAAAGCATTAGGAACACATATTGAACATATATTTTTCAACACAAGTTTACTCAGAATAGCCAATTTCATAATGATCAACTCGGGTTTTACATAACTTATATGAACATCGTGGAATTCAATTCTAAGGAAGGTGTTTAGCCAACATACCTCAATTGAGCTTCCTTAAACTCTAAAATATTCCGGAATTCTTAGCAACTTCAATTTATTTTAGAAATATATCAAATTGAACCAAAATTAGGAAGATGATCATGGTTCTAGCTCATTTGAGCATTTAATCAAACACTAAGTGTGCATTAAGGTTTCAAGGTCCCTTTATGGAGGATTCCATCATCCCACAATCCATTCTTTACCATTTTTAGCTCACAATCTTCCTAAACCTTTTGATGAAACATGCATGCAAAATAAACAACTCCCATGCCCAAGAATTGTCTTGCTTATTACCCATTTCTAGTTATATTTAGAAATTAAGAGTTGGGTGTAGAATCTAACCTCTAGGATGAAGGCTTAGTGCACTTTCCTTGATAATCTTCCAAAATTTGAGTAGGAATTGGTGGATGAAGCTTAAGAACTCCCTTTCTCACTCTATTCCATTCCCTCTCTCTAGAAACACATAATTTATCCTTCAAAAATGATCCCCATGGGTGTTTTATTTGGCGGGTTCAAAATTTAGAAAAATAGGATCCCCAACACAGGTCTGCGGTCGCATATGCGATCGCATAATACTTTTGCGGTCCTCGAAATGGGCCGCAAAATGGCCCTCCAGAACTGGGCAGGTTTGCCCTACTCTGCGGCCATTATGTAGTCTACATACCTGTTCTGCAGCCGTATAATGTGCTGCAGAACCTCCCTCCGAAAATATTTCCACGCTGAATCAGCAATCGGTGTGCGACTTGCGAAATTGTTGTGCGAGTGCATAATGGACAGTAAATTGGTCCTACAATTTTGCTCAAATTTTGCTTTACTCTGCGGCAATTCATAGTGGGCCGTAGAAATGTCTTTTTCTGCCAACATTTCCCTTATCTCCTTAGTGCTCTGTTCAACCCAAAAAGTCCGCACTGTGGCGAGTTTCTTTAACACATAAGTCTATCTCGGCACCACAAAATCCCCAATTTTAGGTAAAACTTTTATGGGACCTTACAATTAGTCCCAAGGTTGGAAGCTTAACTTGAAAGAGTTACCCAGATGTTGACTTATGTGTAAATGACTCCGAAATGGAGTTTTGACGGTTCATATAGTTCCATAGTGTGATTTTGGACTTAGGAGTGTGTCTGAATAGTGATTTGGAGGTCCTTAGGTGATTTTTGTTTTAAATGACAAAGGTTGGAAAATTTGAAGTTTAGAGAGTTAAGAAGTTTGATCGAGAGTTGACTTTGTGGTTATCGGGCTCGGATATTGGTTCCATAAGTTGGAATAGGTCCACTGTGTTATTTTTTACTTGTGTTCAAAATTTGAGGTCAATCGGAATTGATTTAATAGGTTTCAGCATCGATTGCAGAAGTTAGAAGTTCATAAAATTCATTAGGCTTGAATCGATGTGCGATTTGTGGTTTTATTGTTGGTTGATATGATTTGACACTTCGATCGAGTTTGTATGATGGTTTTTGACTTGTTGGTATGTTTGTTTGAGGTCTCGAGGGTCTTAGGTGAATTTAAGATGATTTACGGATTGGAATTTGGACTTAGAAGATGGATGATGTTGTAGATTTCTGGTGTCTAGTTTCCTTCTTCGCGTTCGCGAAGAGTATTTAGAGGCAGGTGAGGAATTGTTCTCCGCGTTCGCGAAGACAACCATATTTACAAAGGTCTGTGGAAAGTGTGGATCACGAACGCGAGAAGGGAGTTGAGTTCGCGAAGAAGAGAGAGGCAGGCTGGGGACCTTGCGAGTTTGGTCAACGCGTTTGCAATAAAGGCTTCACGTTTGTGATGCTTGGGTCATTTGGCCTTCGCATTCGCGAGGGGGATCTTGCCTGCGCATAAGAGGATTTTGGCAGTAGAATATTCTTGTGCTTTGCAAACACGAGGCACCTTCCGCGTTCGCGAAGAAGAGTTCCCTGTGCAGAATATAAATCTTCAAAATGAGGGTTAGAGTAAAATTTCACAATTTGATTTTTGGAGCTGGGATTGATGCGATTCTTGGAGAGGTTTTCACGGGAGTGACTGGGGTAAGTGATTCTAACTTGGTTTTAGTTAAATTACAAGAATATATCATTGTTTTCATCATTTAATTAGTGTTTGGGGTTGAAAAATTGGGAAACAATTGTAGAAACTTCATAGGCTTTGATTTGAGGATTTGAAGGTCGAGTTGTGATTGGATTTGAATAATTTTGGTATGGTTGGACTCATGGTTGAATGAGTATTCGTGTTTTATTAATTTTTTCGGAGTCCGAGATGTGGGCCCGGGGTTGACTTTTTTAGTTGACTTTTTGACTTTAGTTAAAGAAGTTAGTTTTGTCATATGGAATTGATTCCTATTGCTCGTATTGATTGCATCGAATTATTTGTGGCTAGATTTTATGTGTTCGAAGGCCGATTCGCGAGCCAAGGGCTTATTGGAGTAGAGATTTGTGCGGTTTGAGGTAAGTAACACTTCTAAACTTGGTTCTAAGGGTACGAATCCCTGAATTCTGTGTTATGTGATTGGTGTTGAAGTGATGCGCATGCTAGGTAATGGGAGTGTGGGCATGCACCGTAGAAATTTTGAACCGGTTGATTTTGTGGTACTGTGTAGTCATTAAACCTTGTATCCATTCATGTGATCTTTGTATGTTAGAGTAATTGAGTTGCAGATTCATGTTAGAAATCGTGTTAGGCTATATGTTAATCCTGTTGAGACCCACTGTGGTCATTTTTACTATTGAATTATTTTCGTAGATAGAAATTTTATACTCAGTCACTTCCATCATTTGCATATCATGTCTCGGTCTTTGTTACTATTATTGTTATGTCATATATCATTGTTTGGGCTAATTGGAATGAGAGTTGTGAGCTTGAGAGACTGGAGAGAATGAGGACTAAATTAGGGCCTGAGCGCCATGTTTTGAGTGAGATTTGTGGATCGGATTGCATGCCACAACAGGCCTTATGGCTATATGTGGATCGGGTTGCAGACCAAAACAGGCTTTATGGCTTTATGTGGATCGGACAACACACCGTAGCAGTACCGTACAATACTGAGTGTCTAAGTGTGACGAGCAAGAATTGAGACAATCAAATTAAGTATTCTGAGAGTGTGAGTATGTGAGGTTTTTTTGTGTTGCATCACATACAATTTGCATTTTGGCATATAGATATAGAGATGTCATATTTCTAATATCAATCACACTTGGCATATTTTATTTGTGTTGAGCTTAACTGTTAAACCTGAAATCATGTCTACATTTCCTGTACTGTGTACAAACAAATAATGAGTTTTCTTGGAGATATTGATGTCCTATTTCCTGTCATTTCTGCACTGTTAACCTCTGTATTTATACTATATTAGTTGAGCTTGTCACTACTTTCAGCCCAAAGGTTAGTTTTGTTATTTATTGAATTGGTTTTACTCATACTACACTCTACACCTCGTTTGAAAATCCAAGTATTTCGGGGCACGGTGATCGTTGATCTTAGAGTTTTTGCCCGTTCGGAGATTATCGAGGCAGCTGCTTTGATGTCCACAAACCTTGACTCTGCTCTTCTATCTCTCAGTTTTACTTATATTGTTCTACCTTCTTAGATAGTGTTTCACATTATGTTATTGTTTAGATGCTCATGTACCTAGTGATACTCAGATTTTGGGAAAGTTTGTATTCGAGTCGCTGTTGTCTATATTGGATATTTATGAGAGTTACTACTGTTAAACGTGCTTCACCTTATTTTTAATATAAAATTCCCAGTACTATTGTGATTGTCGGCTTGCATGGTTTTGTAATAGGTGTCATCACGACATGTTGAGTTTTGGGTTGTGACAAGTTGGTATCAGAGCCTAGATTATATATGTCTCACGAGTCTTGAGAAGGTTTAGAATCTTGCGGATCGGTATAGAGATATCTGTAGTTATCTTCAAGAGGCTACAAAACCCTTAGGAAAACTTCACATTCTTGTATTCTTGTCGTGCAAATTTTTTGATTTCGGAAACTAAACTTTTGTTACTCTATTCTGTCATAGATGGTGAGGACACATTCTATTGGACCGGGTAGACGACCACCAGTACCACCAAATAGGGCCACGAGAGGTCGGGGTTGCGGTAGAGGCTGAGGTGCAGCTCGTACAATCGCTAGGTCAGCACCTACAGATCCACCGGGTCTTCCAGCTTAGGAGCAGATTCTAGATGTGGTTGAGCCGGTGGGACTAGCTTAGACACCGGTTGTCCCCATTTTTATTCAATGCCTTCAGGAGTCTCTTGCCCAGATATTGACTGTGACCCTGTATGAGAAGACTGTGACCCGTAGAGAGGAGTTGCACAGGTAGTTTGAGAAGCTATGCCAGGAGGGCATATCTATGACCCAGTATGAGATGAGGTTTTCAGAGTTGGCTCGTCATGCGATCTGGTTGGTTCCCACTGAGAGAGAAAGGATTAGGAGATTTATTGATGGCCTCAACTATCAATTGCATTATGGTATGAATCGGAAGAATGCATCGAGTATTAGGTTCGATGAGGTGGTTCATATTGCTCGACAACTAGAGTTGGTCCGTAGTGAGGAGCGTGAGGAGAGGGACACCAAAAAGCTTCGTGGTTCGGGTGGTTTCAGCGGTGTTCCTTCTGGGGCAGTCCTTATAGGCCCGCTCAGATGGTTTGACCAGTTCATCGTGGTGCATCAACTAGCCATGGTTCATACAGTGCATATTCGGGTCAATCATCTCTCACCGTTCTCCCAGCTGAGAGTTCATCCCGTGCTCCATCGGTTCAGGGTCTGTCTATGCCAGGCTCTTCTAGCACTTATTCTGGTTCTTGGGGTCCAATTCAGTCCCCACCACCATTGACGTATCAGGTTTGCTATGAGTATAGGGAGCTTGGACATATCAGGAGGCAGTCCCCATATCTTGGGAGGTCCCATTTGGCAGAGGGGTCAGGCTATGATTTCTGCACTAGTCATTTCACCTCACGCATGGCCAGTTTGGGGTGGGGCTCTAGTAAGTTTCCCTAGATGGGGAGGCTGATCAGGTGGCAGTGAGGCTCGATTCTATGATATTCCTTCCAAGCTAGAGGTCGTTGCTTCAGACACAATGATCATAGGTATTGTCTCAGTATGTCACAGGGATGCTTCTATATTATTTGTCGATGGTGTCACTTATTCGTATGTATCATCATAATTTTCTCATTATTTGGATATGCCCCGTGAGTCCTTAGTCTCACCTATTCGTGTATCTACGCTGGCAGGCGATACTATTATTGTAGACCATGTGCATTAGTCATGTATGTTGACCATTGGAGGATTGGAGACTAAGGTTGATCTTTTATTACTTAATATGGTTGATTTTGACGTGATTTTGGGTATGGATTGGTTGTCTCCGTGTCATGCTATTCTAGATTGTCATGGTAAGACCATGAAGTTGGCGATGTCGGGGTTTCCAAGGATCGAGTGGAGAGGTTCTCTAGATTATGTTTCCAGCAGGGTGATTTTATATTTAAAGGCCCAACGAATGGTTGGGAAGGAGTGTTTGCCATACTTGGCCTTTGCGAGAGATGTTGGTGCAAATACTCCTATTATTGATTCTATCCTGGTATTACGAGACTTTCCTGATATGTTTCCTATAGACCTATTGGGCATGCCACTCGACAGGGATATTTATTTTGGTATTGACTTGGTGCCGGGCACTCAGCCTATTTCTATTCCTCCATATCATATGGCACCAACTGAGTTGAAGGAACTGAAGGAACATCTTCAGGAGCTTCTTGATCAGGGGTTTATTAGGCCTAGTGTGTTGCCTTGGGTGCACCGGTTCTGTTCGTGAAGAAAAAGGATGGTACTATGCAGATGTGTATCGACTATAGGCAGTTGAGCAAAGTTACAATCAAGAACAAGCATCATTTGTCGTGCATTGATGACTTATTTGACAAACTTCTAGGGGTGATGGTGCTTTCTAAGATTGATTTGAGGTCTGGGTATTACCAGTTGAAGATTTGGGACTCGGATATTCTGAAGACGACATTCAGGTTCCGCTATGGTCACTATAGGTTCCTTGTGATGTCTTTTGCGCTAACCAACGCCCTAGCAGCATTCATGCATATGATGAACAGTGTATTTCAGCCATATCTTGATTTGTTTGTCATAGTATGGATTGATGACATCTTAGTGTACTCATGTTGCTAGAAAGAGCATGCACAACATTTGAGGATTTTACTTTAAAGGCTGATAGAGAAGAAGTTTTATGCCAAGTTCTCCAAGTTTGTGTGTTGGCTTAGGTCGGTGGCATTCTTGGTTCACGTGGTGTCCAGTAAGGGGATTAAAGTGGATCCAAAAAAGATAGAGGCAGTTTAGAGTTTGTCCAGACCATCTTCAGCTATTGAGATTGAGAGTTTTTGTGGCTTGACCGGATATTATTGTCGCTTTGTGGAGGGTTTCTCATCCATTGCAGCGCCATTGACCAAATTGACCCAGAAGGGTGCTCCATTCAGGTTGTCGATGAGTGTGAATAGAGCTTTCAAAAGCTCAAGATTGCCTTGACCAAAACTACACTGCTAGGTTTGCCTTCAGCATCAGGCTCTTATACAGTGTATTGTGATGCTTCTTGGATCAGTATTGGGTGTGTCTTAATGTAGGTGGGTAGAGTGATTTCTTACGCTTCGTTCCAGTCAAAGCTTCATGAGAAGAACTAGCCTATTTTTGATTTGGAGTTGGCAGACATTATTCATGCATTGAAGATTTGGAAGCACTGTCTCTACGGCGTGTCTTGTGAAGTATTTACATATTATCGGAGTATCCAGTATTTGTTCAAACAAAAGGATCTAAATTTGAGACAACGAAGATGGTTGGAGTTGTTAAAGGACTATGATATCACTATTCTGTATCATCCCAGGAAGGCCAATGTGGTGGTCGATGCCTTGAGTAGAAAGGCAGTGAGTATAGGTAGCCTTGCATTTATTTCGGTAGGTGAGAGACCACTTGCATCATATGTTCAGTCCTTGGCCAATCAGTTCGTGAGATTAGATATTTTGGATCCTAGTCAGGTTCTAGCTTGTGTGGTTTCTTGGTCTTCCTTATATGATTGCATCATAGAGTGTCAGCATGATGATCCCTATTTGCCTGTCCTTCAGGATACAGTTCAGCACAGTGATACCAAGGAGGGCACTATTGGGGATGACATGGTTTTGCGGATGTAGGGCCAAATTTGTGTGCCCAATGTGGATAGGATACGTGAGTTGATTCTTAAGGAGGACCATAGTTCGCGGTATTCTATACATCCCTGTGCTGCAAATATGTATCACGACATGAGGCAACATTATTGGTGGAGGAGGATGAAGAAGTATATAGTGGGGTTTGTAGCTTAATGCCTAAACTATCAGCAGGTGAAGTACGAGTATCAAAGGCTGGGCAGATTGCTTCAGAGGCTTGAGAGTCCAAAGTGGAAATGGGAGCGTATCACCATGGATTTTGTATTTGGGCTTCCACGGACATCGAGAAAGTTTGATACTATTTGGATGATTATGGATAGATTGACAAAGTCTGCATATTTCATTCTAGTTAGGATTACTTATTCTTCAGAGCGGTTGGCTGAGATCTACATCCATGAGATCGTTCTCCTTCATAGTGTGCCGGTGGGCACGCAGTTTACATTGCAGTTTTAGAGAGAAGTGCAACAATAGTTGGGCACACGGGTTGAGTTGAGTACTACATTCCACCCTCAGAGTCACGGATAGTCCAAGCACACTATTCAGATATTGGAGGATATGCTACGCGTTTGTGTCATAGATTTCGATGGTTCTTGGGATCAGTTTCTGCCACTTGCAGAGTTTGACTACAACAACATCTACCAATCGATCATTTAGATGGCTCCAAATGAAGCTTTATATGGGAGACGGTGTCGGTCTCCAGTCGGTTGGTTTGAGCCGGGTGAGTCTAGGCTATTGTGTACTAACTTGGTTTAGGATGCTTTGAAAAAGGTCTAGTTGATTCAGGATTGGCTTTGCACGGTGTAGTTTAGACAAAAGAGCTATGCTGATCGGAAGGTTCGAGATGTTGCTTACATGGTTGGGGAGATGGTATTTCTCAAAGTTTCACCCATGAAGGGTGTTATGAGGTTCGGGAAGAAGGGCAAGTTGAGCCCTCGGTATATAGGGCCTTTTGAGGTGCTTGAGAGGATTGGAGAGGTGGCTTATAAGCCTGCATTGCCACCTAGTCTATTGAGTGTTCATCTTGTATTTCATGTTTCCATGTTACGAAAGTATGTTGGCAATCCATCTCATGTTTTTGGACATCAGCACTTTCAGTTGGATGGTGATTTGACATATGATGTGGAGCCAGTGGCCAGTTTTGATCGGCAGGTTCAAAAGTTGAGGTCAAAGAATGTAGCTTCAATGAAGGTGCAATGGAGAGGTTAGTCAGTTGAGGAGGCTACTTGCGAGACTATGTGGGAGATGTAGAGTAGATATCCATGCCTATTTGAGACTCCGAGTATGATTCTAGCCCGTTTGAGGATGAACGTTTGTGTAAGATAAGGAGGATATAATGACCCAGCCAGTCGTTTTAAGTGTTGTAGCCCAGTTCCCCCATTTACTGCTTATTTTATGCTCAATTATTGTTATCTTACTTGCCGAGGTGGTTAGCTTGGTTCCAATAGGAACATATGCTTCATTTAGGTCTTTATCAACACTTTCTGATGCTCAGTCGAGCTTATCAGTAGAGACAAGAGCGAGACCTGAGAGGGAGACTTCCGGAGTTGGTCAATTACCTCGTAGGCTGCAGTTTTCATTTTTCGGAAGAATTCCTTTGGTTTTTCGGCACTGACTGGCTTTTCAAGTAGAAAACGCTTCTGCTTGGCATTGTTCACTTCCTCTAGATTGAGGTACTTCCCAAATGGGTTAGTTTCATTTACTTCCCCCCATGATTTCTTTCCCCTTCTACGTCACAATTGCTCTGTTGTAGTTCCAGGGGACTGCAGTGGGGCCTTTCATGGGCCTTTGTGGTGCGCGCTAATGATCACGGGCTCGTTCAGCTTAGATGGAATTACTGGTTGCCACACCACATAAGTCCCTTTGGGTACATACATCTTAGGTCCCTTGTTCAACTCGAACCTTTTAGGAGGACTCAACGCCAATTATTCTTTCTTGTAAGCCCGGGGAACTTAAAGAATGGCATCTTTAGGGGGTACTGCCCCTGTTCTAGCTTCCATAATCTTTTCTACACTTCGAGGAGGAGTTTCTCACCTTCTCCCCCTTTTCTTGATTTACAACTGCCATTGGCTTCTTTTTAACATCGGCGATAGCAATGATGGCTTTCAGAGTCGGGTCAAACTCTTTATCTTCACAAATCATCCCAATAACGGCCCATTGTTGTGAGCCGGCAATGGGTGATTGGTCACATTGGGGATCTCTTCATCTTTCAGCACTAACCTCTTTTGCTCTATTAGGTTTTCGATTGCCCTTTTGAGAGTCCAACAGTCTTCAGTGTCATGCCCTTCCGCTCCTGAATGGTAAGCACATCGAGCACTGTGATGGTAGGAAGGCGACTCTAGGTTTTGCCTGGTTTAGGGTATGGGTTGCAACAAACCCATTTGGACCAGTTTGGGAAAAAGGCTAGAGTATGATTCACCAATAGGCGTGAAGTTGTTTCTTCTGGGTGGCTCCCGGGCATGGGCATTGGATGGAAAATTATTTTGTTGGGGATGGGGATTATATAGAGCTTGGTGAGGAGGGTTATTTCTAGGAAGCGGAGCTCGGTTTTGGTTAAACTATTGTTGTGGCCGAGCGTATGGCTGAGCATTCATCACCGCATAAGGCTGAAGATCCATGGCATAAGCCACATCCTAGTGAGGATAATAATGTAGCGGAGTGTTTGGCGGGAAGTAACCTCGGGGTTGACAGAGGTTTCTCAGGCTTGAAGACACCATTGCCACTTCTTCTTTCTTCTTTCTATTTGCTACACCTCCTGACCCGCTCTGTATTGCTTGGGATGTAGCTCTTATAGTAGACTGGCTCAATATGTGGCCTGTCTTCAGACCATTTTCGACCATCTCCCCAATCTTGATAGCTTTAACAAACGGCTTTCCCATTGCAGACATCATATTCTGGAAGTAGTCAGCCTCTTCGTCTTGTAGAAAAACACTGACCATCTCGGTCTCATCCATCGGGGGCTTTACCCTGGCCGCTTGTTCACACCACTTAACAACATATTCTTGGAAACTCTCTGAAGACTTCTTTTTGAGATTAGACAGGGAATTTCTGTCTGGAGCTATGTCTATGTTGTACTGGAATTGCCTGACGAAATCTCGAGCCAAATCATCCCATATTTGCCAGTGAGACATGTCTTGATCCATGTACCACTTGGATGCAATGCCAACTAGACTCTCTCCGAAATAAGCCATTAGGAGCTCTTCTTTTCAGCCTACCCCTCTCAATTGATTGCAATACCTCTTGAGGTGGGCTATGGGGTCCCCGTTCCTGTTATACTTTTCGAACTTGGGGGTCTTGAAACCGATGGGCAAATGAACATGCAGGAACATACATAAATCAGCGTAGGATACGCTCTTTTGGCCATTTAAACCTTGTATATTCTTAATGCTTTATTCCATGCTTCTCATTTTCCGAGTGATTTTCTCTTGCTCGGGATTTTTTGTAGCTCTCTCTTGCCCCACGATAAACTCATACCGGGGTTGTTGAGGGTAAGAATTGGTGGTGAAATGAGCAGTGTCTAGTGGAAAAGATGGTACTTAGAAAGTAAAGGAAGATGGATCAAAACTTGGCCTGGGCAAGGTTGGCTGTGCCATAGCCAAAGCTGGTGGTGCAGTGAATATATTAGAATCCACTCCCGAAATCAATGCCTAGGGGCGAACCTCAGATGGCGTTCCGGCGAAGTGGGACAACATGGTGGGGTATCCAAGTGGGATGTTCGGGTAACTTATTAGGATGTTGGAAGTTCCACTTACTCTGGGAAGTAGCTCGGGGAAACCAGGTATTGCACTAGGCGGCTCTCTACCGTTGGAACAGGCATATCACATTTCCAACATGCGGAGGCGCAGTGCCCTATTCTCTTCAGCAGCCGCTGACTCTGAGGTTGGGATAATCGATGGCTGGCTATCCTCTGGGATGGGAATTGTTGGTAGATGACTTTCTGATGATATTTCGACACTTCCCTTGGATCTGGTAAAGTAAGTGTGCGAAGCCAGGTTACCACAAAACCAACCACTTTAGAACAGAACCTATACTCAACAGTAGGTACAACAAACTGGTTAGTTCGAAGCAATTAACACATAGGGAATCGCACATTGGGGGTGTGATGCACCTATACAGTTAAATGTGTTTCTATATGTTTTGCAACAATTACGTGTCTCATCCCGGCCTTTGTTTATCTCCTCGATCTTTCTCTTGCTCTCTTTTACACTCTCTCGATGTTTTCTCTCTTGTTTTCGCTCTTTTTTTTTCTTGTTTTTTTTCTTCTTTTTTTTGTCCTTTTGGTTCTCTCTTTTTGTCATTTTCTTTTTATTTGAGTTATTTAAAAAATATGACCGGATCCGATGGGGATTGCCTACGTATCACGATGCTGCGTGAATCAGATCATTACGTAGTTTAAGGAATAAATGCAAAATAAATAAACACTTTTTGGGTTTTTTCAAATTTTCATTAAAACAAAAACTCCTAATTTTCTCTATTACAAAGACTCGATCCTACATACTTGAGAATTGAAAAACTAAAACACACTCTAGGAATAAAAATACAGACTCTAAAAGAGAAAACAATCAGGAGTACATAAGTGCCTCCAATCCTGCCCTAGGGACACTAGCTGGTCTTGCCGCGGGCCTACGCGCCATGTCATCCTAGAGGCGTTAGAGATCATCCATTATCTGGTGAACAAAGATCATTACTGTGGCGAAGAACATGGATCTAGTCATGTCCTCGCACGTGTTGCACTTCATCACAATATAGTCGGTGATTCTTCTAACCCTTTCCCTGATGATGCCCTTTTCTTGCAACAACCGCCCAATCTGCTGAGATTTAGCCTCCAAAACCTGGGTGGCCGTATGATTTTGCTCTTGCAAATGTTGTAGGTCTCCCTCTAGCTGTGCCATCAAAGCATAGAAATGTTCTCTCTCAGCTTTGAAGCTCTTGGCTTGTTTAGTCATTTCACCCTCAAGGCTATTAAGCTCTTTTTTTCCAACCCATGACCCCTCTGTTATATCTTTCCTTCAGCTGTCGAATGAAGGTTGCCCGTTCTTCTGCATTTCTAGTCAACTTTGTTCGGGCTTTCGCTAACTCAGCCTCAGTCTTTCGCAAATCATCCTCATAGTTATGTACTTTCTGCGTAAGGCTGTAGATGAGCTTTTCATATTTTCTACTTCTGCTCGGGTTCTCAGCTGCTACTCTCATACTTCGAACTTGGGCCCGGAGAGCTTCATTTTCTTGGGCCAACCTTCTTCTTTCACCTTCAGCTTCTTGTGCCTGTAGATCATTATTGAATACGACGTTCCTCAATTCTTCTAGCAAAGCGTGAATGTTGGCTTGATATTTTTTCTCCTTCTCTCCCCAGGCCAACCTTTCCTGGATTTTATTATCAAAAGCTGGAACATGAGGTCTTTTGGCGGGCCTTTCAGGCTCAGGCTCAGGCTCTGGCTATCATTCGGACGAAACCTTCTCTCAAACCATGCAACATAATTTGGATCTACTTCTCCTCTCGCAAGATCTGGTACCTGGGTGTCAATTTTCAGATATCGGCAACCATTCCAATCCTGTTGGACTAAAGCCTTAGGTAGGGTTGCTTCTGGGTGTAGCTCAATGACTTGGGTACTCAAATCTACATCTTCGGGTACCACTTGATACCTTCCTAGTTGACTTAGAACTCTTTGTTGTGCATATGGTTGGATACTCCTCAGGCCCATCATCATCAAGTAGCCTTTTGAAGCTGTCATGTATACGACTTCCGTTACCGAAGCCATCATATGGTCCATTCAATTTGACTTGCTTTTAGAGTTCTTAAATGGGAGACCTAGGTCTCAAACCCTTCTAGAGATTTGTAGTCTTCCACCCTTTCCTCATAATTCTTGATGAAGTTGTTCCCTTCCAACCATAACTTATAAACTTGGGGTGACGACGGAGATGTTCGATCAACCACATTTGGAGAAGAATGTTGCAACCCTCAAAGAATTGAGCCCCGGATTTACACAAAGTTAATGCTTGATAAATGTCTGTTAGCACTAGCGGAACAAGTGTGTGATCTTTCTTGGTATTGAGGATTTGTGCAATTTTGGCCATGCGAGTATCTATTGTCCCTTTTTCATTTGGAAAGACCATGATTCCCAAAAACGCCACGATGAAAGCGAACTGACAATGAATCTGCCAGGTGCTTTTATCTTGTTTGTTGTTTGACCCCTTTTCATCCGTTTCAAACCCAGCTGAGTGCCCGAACCGGAAGTATAAGAAGTAGAAAGAACAACACTCATTCTTTACATGGGCCTTCTTCATTTGCTTGCTTATATTCAGAAGATCAAAGAACTTGTGCACAGAGGGAGCCCTTAGGAATATAAGCTATTGTTTCCTCATGTCCTGGCCAAATTCAACGTATCCGGCCATTTCTTCCAGAGTAGGGGTGAGCTCGAAATCCGAGAAACGGAACACGTTGTGGACAAGATCCCAGAAGGTTACCAAGGCTTTGATTAGATCCTCCCAGGGTTTGATGCTCATGATGTCTATAAGGTAACTCAACTGCTTTTTTACCCAATCCTAGCCATCTTTATCTAAATCATTCCACTACATGCGAAGTTGCAGCTGAGCCTGTTCTATGACCAGTTGTGATGGGTTCTGGACATTATTCATTTGTACCTGTGGAGGGTTAAGGTTAGGGTTGACTCTTGTGGACTCTTTTTGCAAAACAAGTTTTCAATTTCTAAAAGAAAATCAACGGACAATGACCCCCCTTATGCTACTTTAGCAAAAATGGTCGTTTTTGTAAATGTGGCCCCTTCACAATTCCAAATAATGATATTCAGGCTCTTCCTTCAAGTCCTCTTCTGGATCATCTTCGAACTCGATCTGCATATGCTTCACTATATTATCGTCACCATCTGGTAATGGTAGCATATAGTCGGCCAATCCTAGTACCACTTGCTGGTACATAATGGGAGTGACATGGTAATGGGGTAAGATCGCGTGATATACTTGCAGAGCTACCCTTGAATCTTCCAATCCTGCTAACCCTTCTCGGATACGCCTAACCAACTAGTATTTCTTAGAAATCCATACAGAGTATTCTGAAGTGCACCATGCGCTCCGTTTCATTCTCATTATGACCAAATGGCTCCATTTATCATGTAATCGTCTCACTCTTTGGATTGGGATTTTTCCATTTGTAATAATCCTCGAACAAGACCATCCGGGACCATAAGTGTACATCTCGTACCAGACCAAACTGTCTCAGAACTATTAATGGTGCATAGGGCTGAATCCCTTCTCGTCCCATCAGCTCAATAAAGTACTTCTCTGGTCCCCTCACGATAGTTCTACCACTTATCCAGGGGAGTTTCCTAATAACGAAGTCCCCGGTAAGAGGAGTCAAAAGATAGCGCCATTCTTTTTGCCCATAGGGTGCTCCGTAGTGCATCATCCATTCTTTATGGCTCTGAATCATATTGTTGGTGCTAGCGAAGTAGTCTATGACCGGTTCTATCTGAAAGAAGTGATCTGTTCCTCATACGTACAACAGCAGGTTGCAACCTTTGATGAAGTCGTAGCCTCCAGAACACACTAACAAAGCCCTAAACAATTCTGCCAGCAGCATGGGGACGAGGGTGACTCTTAGGTTTCTCCGAAATGTCGCCAAAACCAATGGTAGCATATTAACATTGATCCATCGTCTTTGTTGCGGAAAAATCAAAAGTCCCAATAATGCCAAATAGAAGGTCAAGGGGCGAAGGCTCTACCATGTCTCCATATTACATAGAAACGCCTCGTGATGTAGATCATAACACTCTAGATGCCCAAAAATATTGAACAATTGATCTAGACTTATACATCCATCAACGACGTTTATCAAGTTTTGGGTGTTCTTCAATCCTAATGTATGTAGGGACCTGTGGCCCGACATAATGACCGACAATCTGGACTTTCGTCCAGCAAACGGCAGCTCTTTAAAGCTGGTGATATCCTCAACTGTAGGTGTTAGCTCACATGAGAGATTTGAAGACTACCTTGGCAGGATCCCAAAATTTGACCAGCAACCTTGTAAGCACCTTGTCAGCTCGGAAGTTCATCAATGCGGATAATGCTTCTAGGTGCGTCCTAATCCCGTCTCAATGTACCAACCGGGTATTCTTCTACCGTTGCTTCAATTTGTGGGGTACTCCCATGACCATGATAATGTCGAGGGTGTGGAAATTTATTTCCATCTAAAAGGAAGGAAGAAGGCTAGGCAAATGTGTTGCTACAAATTATTAGTGCCTTAATTTGGATTAATTAATTATTTTATAGAAAGCATGTCGTTAGGTGCATAACTAGTTGACATTAGGGAGATTTTCGTATTTGTGAGTCATTGTCAAGGATCGACTCACATAGGGTATATGCAACATGACCTATATGTTTCAAGAGTAGAGTGTTTCATAAATACTTGGAATGCAACTGAATAACTGCGAGACGACATGTCAGTTGACCTCACATGTCGATCTCTAAAACAAAAGAGCTTTTGAAAGAAGGTTTGGAGGGGTGAAAAAAATCCCTGCGTGACTTGTGGGTGATTGTGTACGATCAAGACTCGATAGGAAAGTGCAATGATAGTGTATAAAAGCGGTAACATATAATTGTGATAAACTAGTGATTATATTGGTGATAAAGCAAGTAAACACATAATTGCAAATTATGAAAACATATAAACATATAACGAAGTATTAAGCAAATGAAATATAAACAAACATACCCAAGTGTTATAGTTTTTTAAGACTAAGTCTGCTAATGTCATAACATAAGTGGGATATCCCAGCAAAGTCGCTATGTAGTTGCACCCTATTTTGCATAGGCTAAAATGGAACACAACTTATGATTCCTTTGAGGTTAATAGAAATGAAGAGTTGCCACCTAATATTTAAAGGAATATCAGGGTACCTATAAGTTGGATAAAGATCAACATCTTAATAGTCTTTTAAACCAGTGAGAATCTAGGTAAGGGTCCAGGTTATTTTCATCGGAAGGTGTTAGACATACCTTAAAATCTACCCAAAGGTAGTTCCTTAAATTTAGTCTAAACATGGGGAGGGCATTATTTATATTTTAATCTATCATTGGCTTGAAGTTGTTAAGTGAGTGTACACAAAAACTTAATCGAAATGATTAGGTGCTTAGGTGATAGTCTTGTTTAAAATATTTTAGGAAAAATACGTTGATGGCTTATTTGAACAAAAGAGTGTTTAATTAAGGACTATATTATAAAGTATTTCCAAAGTAATAAAAGTTGTTCATGATATAAAGAAGTAGTCAAAACTATGAGTTTGTGACAATACCTGACCCTAAAATTCATGTAAAACATTTATATACCTCATACGTGTTAAAAGAAAATAGTTTGGGCCAGACCGTTGGACTTCCAAAATAGCTTTATCTTTGTGACAATCGGGTTCAAGCCTGTGTTCTTCCCGTGCGTCTTTCCTTCCAAAATATTCTGTTTCTAGTTTCGTCTAAGTGATCAATTGAAAATCTTTTAAATGGTTACTTCACTTATCTTGATGAAATTTTGCAAATATTTCTAACAAAATTCATTAGAGAAACAAACGGGTGAAAACAGAACTTAATTGATAATCAGTCAACATATACTCAAGTTTTAAGGGTTGTTAGTCTTGTGAAGTGAAAATTACCTTAATTGAGTTTGACTGTATCCTACCTGACTTGTCACGTTAAAATAAAGCAGATGAGCATATAATATCAGTGTCAGTTTTCATAACACAAGTACACAAATGAACTAACAAGCGACAATAGTGTAAAGTGAGGGGGGATTTGCATCTATACCCGCTTTTTGAGTCACGTTTTAACTTGTGCCCGCTTTGCAAAAAAAATTGCAAGTGTAACCACGTTTTCACGTAACTTCAGCATACAAGGCTGAAATAGTAAAGGGTAATCAGGCAAAACTTCAGCATTCTAGTAGACGGGCCTGAAGTAGCAAAAATTGCTGAACCAAGTGTGCTGAAGTTTTTGTTTGTAATTACTGAACTTAAGCATAGTAGTTGAAGTTTTGTTCTCCATTTGCTGGAGTTTTTGTTTGTAATTGCTGAACTTAAGCATAGTAGCTGAAGTTTTGTTCTCTATTTGCTAAAGTTTTTGTTTGTAATTGCTGAACCTAAGCATAGATGCTGAAGTTATTTAGTTTATTCATAAAAACTTCAGCACTAAATAAGCTGAAGTTTTTTTGTCCTGGATTCATTAGTGTTGTCATTAAGAAGATGCTGAAGTATTTAGTTTATTTATAAACACTTCAGCACTAAATAAGCTGAAGCTTTTTTTTGTCCTGGATTCATTAATTTTGTCATAAAGCTTTTTCAAAAATATCAGCAGAAGATGCTGAAGTTATTTAGTTCATTTGAAAAAAATTCATCATTATATAAGCTGAAGTTTTTAAAAAAGCTTTCTGAATGTTACTATAGTACAGAAGGGAGGACAAACAAAGCAGGAGGCTTACATGACGCTCTACCAATTGAAGTGTGATTTTGTGGCTCTTACTTTTGTCTCTCTCACATTCCCATCTTATTCTGAATGTTACTATATTACAGAGACAGATTGGTTGTTTTGCAGTGCAAAAGATACTATTCACAACACTCTTACTATTCTGCTTCCTCTTTCCCCACTTCTCTTTAAACTCTTCCCTTTGCATATCCATATGAAAAATATATAAAGAATACCACTCACCTTCCCATTCTTGTATGTATAGTAATAATACACCTTTCAATAGTTTAAGCTAGTTCTTGAATTCATAGAGAAAGATAGGTTTAAAAAAAAGATTGTGCTTTTTTTATATTTTCTTGAGTTTAGAGTTGTGGGAAATCGATAAGACCGTGATCTGATGATGAAAGATTTATGTCTTTGTGCTTGACGCTACTGCTGCGTTGTTTTGATGGAAGCAGAAGAAGAAGAAGAAGAAGAAGAAGAAGAAGAAGAAGAAGAAGAAGAAGAAGGAGGAGGAGGAAGAGGAGGAGGAGTAGGAGGAAGAGGAGGAGAAATGGGCTGAAATTGTTTAAAAAGTGGGTACAAGTTAAAAAAAATTTTAAAAATGGGTATAGATGAAATGAGGGCGACCAAATAGGGCGCCCGGTGCATTAGGAGGCTGGACTCTTTGAATTGGCTGATAAAGCATTATGTCCACTAATTTAAAATCAACAGCGGGCATCAACAAGATCGCGAGAATGATAGCAGCAGCCCAGTTTGTTCGAACTTGGGCCAAAGTTCAAGGTGAACTCTGCTGGCCCAAGGTGCTCATGCAAAAGAATGAGAGAAAATTCAATTAGTACTTGCTCTTAAAAGTAAAAGCAAAAATGTAAAAATGAATGCATAATGGTAATCTTAAAGGAACAAGACAAGTTACATTACAATTTATGATAACCCTCTAGGGATTAATCCTAAAGATTAATCAAAGTCAACATCTATTGACCTATATAGTAGATTACACTCCTTCACAAGGTTTCTCTTTGTCCCCCCGACACTTAAAAATTTACAAGGGTCTCAGCAAAGGCCCTGAGCAGTAATTGTGCCAGGGAGGTATCCTTTTTAGTGAGATTAGATCGACATTAAATACCAATCGCTTATTCATCTTTGTTCCTCCATGGATGTTTAAACACAAATATCACTAACTTATAAGGTTAATAGAAATTGACCAACCAAACTTAGTCACTCATTGTATACGATGGAAATTGGGGCTATCCGATTTCATCCTTTGATGGAAAAAGTGATACCACCTCGGAAGGCCAGGACGTCGAGTTCGGGGTCGAAGTTCCTTTTCAAGATCGAGGTCGATATCACCTACCGAGGTCAGAAGGAGGCATGCTTCAAGATTATGCTGGTATGATTCAGTAACGGAAAGAGCGAGATACCCTCAACAGGCCGGAGATCACCGCGTGAATTTCAGAATGGATTGGTCTTCCGCGGTTAATCAGTTGTCAAATACGATTTCCTACTATAATTAGAAGTGTACCTTATTTAGGACTCCCCTATTATATAAAGGAGGATCCCATCCATTTGTAAGAATCATCATTGTTCACTAATAAGAAAATATACGCACATTACTCTCTTGCTATTTCACTTACTGTTCATCAGAGTTGTTTTATCATTTGCTAATCCTACTATCACACCTCGAAACTACTATAGGCCGAGGTCGAGATTTTGCTTGCATACCAGTTTGATCTATTTTATTCTCTAATTTGTCTATCTAATTCCTTGTTTATCAATTGATATTGGATTAAATCACATATTCTTAAAACCAGAATAAAAGTTTAATTATTACTCAATTTTTAGGGTAAACAGTTTGGCGCCCACCGTGGGGCTAAGGATAATAGTGGTTGTTTCAGTGCTGATTCTGATAACATACATTATTTCACACTTGTTTATCAAGTATTTTTGCTCTCAGGTTAAAATATGTCAAACTCACAAAACACACCCGTACATGGTGACGATAGTCTCGGATTTCATGGGAAAAATGACAATGTAATTGCTCTAGGAGTCGGGGTGCCACCAGCTATTCTCGGGGGAGCTCTGGTTGCCGATCAAGTCGATATCATTCACACGTTGCTCTAAATGCGGACCTAGGCGTGGACCCCGAAGGGGGTGTGTGCAGGGAAGGCCGATCTGGTTTTCAAGGTGCATAGGACAGAGGAGGCGGATGAGTTAGTCTCCAGGTGATATTTGAGATGCTACAAGCTCAGCAGGTCGCTATCGCTCAGTTGCAAAATCACTATATGACTCCAAGTGGGGCCGAGTCGGAAATCACTCGCTGTACCGAGCCATTGCCAAAAAGGTCGAATGGTAACGAATCAGGGTTGATCCTGTAATAATAAAAATGGTCGAGGAGTTCACCATAAGAATTGAGTCGGGAGAGAACAAAATCGAAGATAATGATAAAGAAGTGAAAACATACAACTCCCGAGTTGATCAGATACCGGGGACACCCCCGATCATAAAGGGTTTGGATTTGAAAAAGTTCGTGCAGAAGCCTTTTCCTCAGAGTGCGGCTCCAAAACCCATTCCTAAGAAGTTCCGAACACCGAGTATACCTAAATACAACGGAACCACCGATACTAATGAACACATCACTTCATACACGTGCAGAATAAAGGGAAATGACTTAGAAGATGATGAAATCGAGTCCGTTTTGTTGAAAACGTTTGGTAAAACTTTGTCAAAGGGAGCAATGATTTGGTATCACAACCTTCCACCAAATTTCATCGACTCATTTGCCATGTTAGCAGATTCTTTCGTGAAGGCCATAAAGGTCGCAATGAGAAACCAGACGTTTTCAAGATAAGACAAAGGGATAATGAAATGCTAAGGGAATTCGTATCCCGATTTCAAATGGGACGCATGGAGTTGCCACCGGTCACAGATGATTGGGCCGTTCAATCTTTCACCCAAGAGTTGAACAATCAGAGTTCGATAGAATCACGACAATTGAAATAAAATTTGGTCGAGTATCCAACTGTAACTTGGGCAGATGTGCACAATCGATATCAATCGAAGATCAGGGTCGAGGACGACCAATTAGGAGCCCCTTCAGGTTCAGTACATCCAAATAAGTTGGCAGTTAAAACCTCTAGGGACGTTGACATGGAGCCAAGGTCGAACAGAGAACAATATTAACCATATACCGCAGACTAAAGGAATAATAGTTCAGGACGCAATCCCTCCCGGACTGATCGAAGAAGAGATTGAGGACAGAATTCTCAGGGACTTATGAGAAAAAATGGTGATGATAAGCATGCCGATCCCGTAGAGGCACCTTGGTTATCGGAGTATAACTTTAGCATCGATGCATCGGGCATTGTATTGACAATAGGAAGGATCAAAGATACTAGGTGGCCCAGACCTATACAGACCGATCCTTCCCAAAGAAACCCAAATTTGATGTGCAAGCATCATGGCACGCATGGTCACCAAATCGAGGATTGCAGGCAACTGAGGGAGGAGGTAGCCCATCTATTCAATGAGGGCCACCTTCGAGAGTTCCTCAACAATAGAGCTAAAAATCATTTCAAAGAAAGGGATGCCAACTAGAAAAATGTATAGGAGGAACCCCAGCTTGTCATTTAAATGATCGTCGGTGGGGTCGATGTTCCACAAGGACCCATATTCAAACGCACTAAGGTTTTAAGCACTAGGGAAAAAGCGAACATGAGATTATGTGCCCGAAGGCTCCTTAGCATTCAACGACAAAGAAGTAGAAGGCATTTCTCATCCACAGAATGATGCTTTGGTAATTTCTATCTTATTAAATAAAGTTCAAGTTAAGCGTGTTTTAGTGGATCCAGGTAGCTCGACGAATATCATCCGATCAATGGTCGTGGAGCAAATTGGCCTACAAATCAAATCATGCCCGCAGCTCGGGTCTTAAACGACTTCAACATAGCTAGTGAAACAACTAAAGGGGAGATTATTTTACAGGTGAACGTGGCTGGAACCATTCAAGATACCAAATTCCATGTGATCGAGGGCGACATGAGGTATAATGCCCTAGTGGGGAGGAGGCCTTGGATCCACAACATGAGGGCAGTCCCCTCGACTCTCCACTAATGATGAAATTTTCGACGATGGACGGTGTAAAAGCACTATATAGGGAGCAGCATGCCGCAAAGGAAATGTTTGCGGTTGATGAGGTAACACTGATATCAACACTATCAACTTCGAAAAGGTCGAGCATCAAATGTAAACAGGAAGCCAAATAGCAATCACATCCATCATCCTAGACCAAATTAGGAAAACAGGGGACAGAAGAAAAAGAAGAAGAGGATTTTCTTACTCCTCGAACTTTTATTGTTCCCGAAGAATCTGATGCCACCAATTCAATGGTCGAAGAGCTAGAATAAGTTATATTGATAGAGTACATGCTCGGCCGAAAGGTATACCTGGGAACATGATTAACCCCCGAACTCAGGAAAAAGCTTATTCAATTTCTTATAGATAACATAGATTGTTTTGCCTGGTCCCATTTAGACATAACAAGGATCCCACTGGAGAAAAAAACGCATCGGCTAAGCCTTGACCCTAGGTTCAAACCGGTGAAAACAAAAGAGAAGGCCAGAGTCTGAGGTAAAGCACACATTCATAAAGGATAAGGTAACTAAATTTCTCAAAATAGGGTCCATTCGGGAGGTAAAATATCCCGAATGGCTAGCCAATGTAGTCATAGTCCCTAAAAAAGGGAATAAACTTAGAATGTGTGTAGATTATAAGGATTTAAATAAGGCATGCCCAAAGATTCTTTTCCACTACCTAACATAGATTGCATGGTTGACGCCACAACTGGCCACGAGATCTTTACCGTTCTCGATGCCTATTTCCGGTATAATCAAATTTAAATGAACCTGGAAGACCAGGAAAAGACTTCATTTATCACCAAATATGGAATGTATTGCTATAATGTAATGCCCTTCGGGCTAAAACAATGCTGGACCTACTTACCAACGCCTAGTAAATAAAATGTTCGAAGAACAAATAGGTAAGTCAATGGAAGTTTATATTAATGACATGCTAGTTAATTCCCTGCACGCAGAGGACTATTTAGCTCATTTGCAGGAAACGTTCAAGATTTTGAGGAAATATAACATGAAGCTCAACCCCGAGAAATGTGCTTTAGGGGTCGGTTCGGGTAAATTCCTGGGCTTCATGGTGTCGAATTGGGGGATCAAGATCAACCCCGATAAAATCAAGGCCATCGAGGACATCACCGTTGTGGATAGTGTAAAAGCCGTACAAAGGCTGACTGGATGGATAGCTGCATTAGGCTGATTCATCTCGAGGTCGTCGGATCGAAGCCATAGATTTTTCTCTCTACTCAAAAAGAGGAACGATTTCACCTGGAATGCAGAATGTCAGTAAGCATTAGAGGCGCTAAAGCGATACCTATCAAGCCCACCACTGCTTCACACTCCAAAAGGCAAATGAGAAGCTTTAGTTATACTTGGCAGTATCGAAAATCGAGGTAAGTGGTGTCCTAGTTCGTGAAGAGCAAGGTATGAAATTTTCCGTTTATTATGTAAGTCAAACCTTAGGAGATACAGAAACTAGATATCGACACTTAGAGAAGTTGGGACTTGCATTGATAAGCGCCTCTAGAAAGTTAAAACCATACTTCGAATGTCACCCCATATGCGTGTTAACCACTTACCCACTTCATAATATTTTCCATAAGCCCAAACTATCGGGCTGATTGGCCAAATGGGTCGCTGAACTCAGTAGGTATGATGTTGAATATCAACCCTGAATGGTCATTAAGTCTCAAAACTTCTGTTAAATACCAACCCTCGTATTTGAAGTTAAAAAAGAACTTTTTTTAAAATCAGGCACAATATTGGTGGTGTGGACCCTTCTAATAGACAATGCTTCGAATGTAAAGGGGTCCGGGTTAGGCATCATTTAGAAGCCGCACATGGGTAGCACTATTAGGCAGTCTATCAAAACTTCTAGGCTGACTAACAATGAGACCTATTACGAGGCCATGATTGCAAGTCTCGAGCTAGCTAAAAGCTTGGGAGCAGAAGTCATTGAAGCCAAGTGTGACTCTTTAATGGTGGTGAACCAAGTAAACAAAACCTTCGAAGTTTGAGAGGATAGAATGCAAAGGTATTTGGACAAGTTGCATGTAACTTTGCACCATTTCAAGGAATGGACTTTACAGCACAGACCTCGAGAACAAAATAGTGAGGCCGATGCACTTGCAAATCTGGGGTCATTGGTCAAGGAAGATGATATCAGCTCGGGGATTGTCGTTCAACTCTCGAGATCTGTGATCGAGGAAGGTCATGCCGAGATAAACTCTACAAGCTTGACCATGATTGGAGGAATAAATATATTGAATACCTGAAGAATGGAAAGCTCCCATCGGACCCTAAAGAGTCGAGAGCCCTACGAACCAAAGTTGCTCGATTCACATTGGATGAAGATCGGACATTATACAGAAGGACATTCGATGGACCATTGGCAATATGTTTAGGACCAGGAGACACCGATTATGTTTTATGAGAGGTCCATGAAGGCACCTGTGGGAACCACTCTGGCGCTGAATCGTTAAATCACAAAATTATTAGAGCGGGATATTACTCAGATAGCATGGAAAAAGACACTAAGGAGTTTGTTCGAAAATGTGATAAATGTCAAAGGTTTGCACCAATGATCCATCAGCTCGGAGAACAACTTCACTCAGTCCTATCCCCGTGGCCATTCATCAAATGGGTGATGGATATCGTCGGCCCTGTGCCAATGACCCCGGGTAAAGCTAAGTTAGTTTTATTTATCGCTGATTATTTCTCTAAATGGGCTGAAGCACAAGCATACGAGAAAGTAAGAGAAAAAGATGTTATAGACTTCATCTGGGATCACATCGTATGTTGATTTGGGATACCCACTGAAATAGTGTGTGACAATGGAAAACAATTTATTGGCAGCAAGGTAACAAAATTCCTCGAGTACCACAAAATAAAAAGGGTATTATCAACACCGTATCATCCTAGTGGGAATGGGCAGGCCGAGTCGACGAACAAGACTATCATTCTAAACTTAAAGAAAAAGTTGAACAACACCAAGGGGAAGTGGACAGAAATGTTACCCGAAGTCTTTTGGGCATATCGAACAACATCAAAGTCCAGTATGGGAGCAACCCATTCTCCTTATTATATGGCTCTTAGTCCTTGATTTCGATCAAAATCGTGGAACCTAGCGCCATATTTCGACATACAACGAAAAAATCAAATCACGAGGCTATGAATACTATCATCGAGCTATTGGATAAAAAACGAAAAGCTGCGCTCGTTTAGATGGATGCGCAAAAGCAAAGAATCGAGAGATACTAAATAGAAGAACCAACCTTTGCCACTTTAAAATTGGGGACTTAGTTTTGAGGAAAGTCACCATCAACACTCGATACCGAAACGAAGGGAAACTAGGCCCGAATTGGGAAGGACCAAATCGGGTCCTCGGTATCATCAGAAATAGATCTTACAAACTTGACACAATGGAGGGCGAAAAATTGCCAAACAATTGGAATGTATCACTCCTCAAACAGTATTATTGCTAAGGTATGAATTTCACCCTTTCCGTTTGCATTTGATACAAACTTATTGCAGGTGTGCGATCGAAGACGTCGAGAAACTCTTTAACAATAGTACCTTAGGTTTTAAAGCACGCGTTGCACTCTTTTTTCCTTAGATCGGTTTTTATCCCAAATGGGTTTTTCCGACGAGGTTTTTAACGAGGCAACAATTATGTGCTACGTGAGGAAAATTCAACAGTATGCTAGGCTTCATTTCAATCAACTTCGAATACTAGGGGGCATCACCCTCGGAGGTTATATTTTTGAGGAAAATGCTTCATGTCAAAAGGTCTCGAATGAACCATGTACATATAGATTAGTCAAACCCTGATGGAAAAACATGTACGCATGCATAAATTATTTCAAGAAGCCTTCTTTCTATATCAAACATTTTGTGTCTCAAAGAAACTTTCTACTATACAAGCTACTTACTTATGATTTTGTGAGAAATGGCCCAAGGGCCAAGCACAAATATACCTTAAACACTCGGGGATTGTCATCGACGATCGACATATTTGAGTTATCTAAACTCGAATTCATAAGACCTCAAAGAGGCACCCTTCGATCTATAGGCCAACGCTATCATTCTCGGGGACTAACAATCAAACAAGTTTGAAGTGTTATTGGGAAAAAACCCCAAGAGTCATACCCAAAGGCTACGGCCAAAATAATGCGGCTCGAAGATGTCCGAATCCCCCAATCACAATAGGCCTTCAAATTCTTTGAAAACCCGGTTAAAAAAGGCTACCCTTGGCAAATAATCAAAAGGGATTCGATAAAATAAGCCCTTGAAAAAACTTAAGAGATATCAAATTATCTTAACACGAACGTGCTAAGGCACAAAAGGCAGAGGGGTTTCAATCATCGAACCCTCAAAAACACCCAACGGGTAAAAAATGCATGCTAAGGCATAAAGAAATTTTTAATAAGTATTTTAAGCCGAAAGATGGGAATAATAGCCATCTTTTAGAGGCCATATCAGCCCGATCTAAAAATCCTAAGGGCTAATACACTTAGAGTTCGAGATCTTGTTATCACTCCATCCTAACCCAAGGGTTCGACTATTCCGAGACCAGATAAAGAATAACTTGACTATGGCTCAGGGACTCACCATTATCCGACACAAACCCTAATGGGCCTATGCCTCAAGTTCGAACCTTATTCGAACTCGACTGTGGTAACTTCGAGGAAGCCACCCAAGACCAAAGTCTCGAAAGCACCGTTCAAAGCATAAGATTGTGCTAAAATATTTATAAGGCAAAAAACATGTTTATAAAAACCGAGAAGGCATTTAAGAGAAAAATTCTTTTGTATATTGATGAAGAGGGATATGTACAAGAGACCGATAGAGGTCTTACATAAAAGAAAAATAAAAATAAAATCCTAACTATGCATGAGGCTGGTTTCTCCCTCGAGGGCAACTTATCCTTTGGACCCCTCGTCGTTATTGGACCCGCCTTGGCTGCCTTCATCGTCGTCATCATCATCGGAGTAACCTGGCATCAGCTTCAAGCGCCTTAACTTGAGCTATCTCTTTAGAGAGGTCAAAACCTCGAGCATGGATTTCCTTGAGGGTCTCCCTCTGGGATTGGAAATTCACCATGTCATTGCTCCATTTCTCTCGCTCAGAAGCCTCCCTTAGCTACGGTTGAGCAGCCTCGGCATCATCCAAATACACGACAATGGACTTATCAGCCGCGATCTTCGTCTTGACCTTCGCCTTGGCCTCAAGAAGCTTGACTTCGAGCTCCTCAATCCTTTTGGCCTGGAATAAACTTTTCTCTTTGACGCCATAATGTTGGACCTCGGCCGATGATAATTTGACCAAGGCAGCCTCTTTCTCCGCAACAAGGCGGTCCATGTTCTCATTTCACCGATCGCAGTCGGCTTTGACCTGATCGACTTCCCCTCGGAGCAGCTCGATCCTTTCTAACTTTTGGTGCAGCTGAGACATTGAAGTATTAACTTCCATAGTTTAGTCGAGACTGTGCTCTTTCAAAAGGATAGTTACCTGCTCATCTATCCCAGCCTCTTCCTTACGAGCTTGGGCCAGGTCAGCTTGGAGGTCCCTAATCTCCTCTTATTTCTTCACATAGAGGCATTTTAGGGCGTCTCTCTCGATAAGATTCTTGATATCAGCCTCACACCAGTTCAACTAGGCTTGGGACTTGGTGAACGCTTCCCGATGAAGCACCACAGCCTATGGAGAAAGGAAAGAAATCAGCAAGAAGGAAATAAAAGCAAACGTAATAATGGGGAATGAAGTTAACCATGTTCAGTATATGATAGGCCTCGTCAAAAACCATCTTCGCATCTAGGTCGGAAACACCATCGATCCCCACGAGGCAACCATGGAATATGTCTTCCCCGTTGTGGGTCGTTCCCATATCGAGGTTTTTTATAGATCGAGCCTCCCGAAATTGCCCTTCTGAAAATTCAGGGCCGGGCGGCAAATCATCAATATGGATTGACCCAAGCAAGTTACTTGCGGCACTCGTCCCCTTTTAAAGGGCCCCAGAACCGAACCCTTCAGGCACACTCGCTGGTTGTTCATCACGGCAGGAAATATCTTGGGCCCTCGATGACTTGGAGACTTTGCTTGGAGTACCTTCTGAGATCTCCTTGATCTGAGGGTGAGTCTCCTCGACCATCAACAGCCCAGCTTCCATAGAAGCTTTGATGCTTCCCCTCTTTCGAGGCATATGCTCGCAACGGTGTCCTCCCCCTCTTCTTCTTAATCTCATAGCTTTTGGGTTACACCGGCAGACAGAGCAGCAGGGTTGTCCTTCGACTTGCGAGCATTACTCTTTTTAGACTTCGGGGTATCAGAAGGCGAGACCCTTCTCCTTTTCTTGTCCTTGGCCACTTTGGGGGCCACCTCTTCCCTAGACGGGGATGGCCTCATCTCAGCAACGTCCCCAAGGCATGCATAAAAATGAGTCAAGTGTGAACAAAGAGAAATGTTATAGAAATGTCATCAGAGGCTTGCAAGATAAACTCACCATGATTCTTGGCCTCCTATCTTCCCCTTGACAATTCACACTAGTAGCGCTTGACATGGGAGAAAGTCGCAGGCAGCTTCCAAACCTAGTCTTCGAGGTTGGGGATCGCATTAGGCATCCAGGCAATCGTTGTATAACAGATGAAAATATTACTTAAAGCAAAAAATAGAGTGCGAAGATGGATGGGTGATAGGTTACTTACGATCGGGGTTCCACTTCTCGGGGAATGACAATTTCTCCTCAGGGATGAGGTCGTAGGTCATTACCCGCACGAACCAGCTCATCCAACCTCGGTCCTTGTCCTCATCGATGCTTGCAAAAAAGGACTTCATTGATAGGCGTTGGAGCTTGACTAATCCTCAAAAAAGTCGAGGTCGATACAACCGTATGAGGTGGCTGAGAGTGAATTCCATCCCCTTGGACTTGCTAGAGAAGAAGCGGAGCATAATAGCTATGCGCTAGAAGGAGGGATGCGCCTGACTGAGGTAACCTGGTGCATTTTGGAAAAATCAATGATAACTAAGTCAAGAGGACCTAATGTGAAGGGGTAAGTGTAAACACTTAGAAACCCCTCCACGTGAGTGGTTATACTTTCTTTGGGGGTGGGAATCTCTACCATGACCTCGGGTCCCCAGTTGCAGTATTTCTTCATGACTTCGAGTGGTTTCACTGTTATTGAGCAAATATACCTCGATACGTGTTCACATCGTCCAGGGACCGACGGAGGGTTCTCGACTTTAAAGTCATTTTTTAAAATACAAGGGTCGGGAAAGTACTCGTGAGGGAGCGGTACCACCAGCGTTTTGTCACCAGCCGACCGGGAAGAAGAATAAGAAGCTTTCTCCTTTTGTATGATGGTTTTGGAGGTTTTCGCCATTGATTTAGATGATATGAAGTGGAAAGATCTGAAATTCAATTTTAGTACTAACGAAATTGACTCAACGGATGGTGAAAGAGAAGAGATAGAGAGAGGAAAAGACTTAGAAAAACTTGGTAGAGATGGAAGTAAAGTTTAGATTCAAATAAACAACTAGTATTTATAGATCCACAATGACATTTCAGTGGCTCTATTGGCCGACAACCCACTAACAGTCATTAATGATTTGGGGAACTGTACCGACGGGATATTTCGATTACCTCGACTGCTTATGTCATGAGGATGACATCATTACCAGGGTCTCTAGAAAATTGAGGCTCAAGTCATTTCTTATCATTTTATTCTAAGAAACGAGGGGACTATCTATATATGGTGGAAATCGGGGCTACCTAATTTTGTCCTTTGATGGAAAAGGTGATACCATATCGGAAGGCCAGGATGTCAAGTTCGAGGTCGAAGTTCCTTTCCAAGATCGAGGTCGATATCACTTACCGAGGTCAGAAGAAGGCATGTTTCGAGATGATGCCGGTATGATTCAGTAACAGAAAGAGCGAGATACCCGCAATGGTCCAAATATCACAGCGTGAATTTCATAATGGATTGGTCTTTGGCGGTTAATCAGTTGTCAAATATGATTTACTACTATAATTAGAAGTGTTCCTTATTTAGGACTCCCCTATTATAAAAAGAGGGATCCCATCCATTTGTAAGAATCATCATTGTTCATTGATAAGGAAATATACACACATTACTCTCTTGCTATTTCATTTACTGTTCATCAGAGTTGTTTTATCATTTGTTATTCCTACTATCACACCTCGAGACTACTATAGGTCGAGGTCGAGATTTGGCTTGCATGCCGGTTTGACCTATTTTATTCTCTAATTTTTCTATTTAATTCCTTGTTTATCAATTGGTATTGGATTAAATAACATATTCTTAAAACCACAATATAAGTTTAATTGCTACTCAATTTTTGGGGTAAACAGTCATCACAACTTGTAAGTTTCTACTTTAAACATAGGGAATTCAAAATAATGCCTCAGATAATGTCAACATAATAGTATTTGAAACTGAAGAAATCATTCAAGCAAAAGCAGAACAGCAGAGCATCTTCAAGAAATAGAATGATAGACATGACTCACTCAACTTCAAGCTCGATTATTTTCAACAAATCAATCACAGAACTTCAGCCTAAAACAATGTTATCAAACGTAATCATGATTGATCAAATGAGGTTTACACAAGGACAACTCATCATAAAATTCCTCCCTTTGTGACAACCCAAAAGGGCATCACCGTAGTTCTTCCTTGTTCCGTGCTTCCGAGGCCTTGAAAACCTCGCTTTTAGTTGCCTCGATTTGCATGCGCAGTTCGGGCGCATAGCCGGAAAGTTTTTATGTTAGAATATGTGAATTTTGTGAAAAAAATTTGATGGATTTTGATAATAATATGCATAATATTTACTTCGGTCAATATTTTGGGAAGACGAACCCTGACCTGTGATTCGACGGTCCCGGAGGGTCCGTAGAAAAATATGGGACTTGGGCGTGTGCCCGGAATCAAATTCCGAGGTTCCAAGCCTGAGAAATGAATTTTTGAAAGAAATTGTTTTCTGAAATTTGATATGAAAATTTGAAATGAAAAGGAGTTTGAAAATATAGGTATCAGGCTCGTATTTTGGTTCCGATGCCCGGTACAAATCTTAAATATGTGTTAAGCACTATCTGTAAAGTTTGGCTAAAAACGGACGTCAAATGACGTGTTTCAGACTAAAAATGGAGAATTTGAATTATGAAAGTTGAAGAAAGAAAATCATGTGTTTGAGGCTTGATCCTATGTATATGATGTTATTTTGGCGATTTGATCGCACGAGTAAGTCTGTAAGATGTTTTAAGGTTGTGTGCATGTTTGGTTTGGAGCGCCGAGGGCTCGGGTGAGTTTTCAATGGGGTCCGGGAGGTCTTGGACTTAAGAAAATGCAGGTTCAGGTGTTGCAGACACCAGCGCGGCCGCGGTCATTTCCGTGCGGTCCGCGCTGGAGCCGTGCGGCCGCGATGCCTTTCTGTGCGGGCCGCGTGGCTGAGTCTGAGGGCTAGGGTTTCAGGTTAACCAGCGCGGCCGCGCACCAAAACAGTGCGGTCCGCGCTGGAAGGGTTAAGAGAAGCCCCAATTTTTCTCCCACTCGGCGCGGTCGCAACACATTTTTGTGCGGTCCGCGCCAGGTCCTCAGAAAGGTATACAAGTTCGGAAAATCTCAGTCATTTTTCACTTTTCAAAAACCCAAAACCTAAGAGGCGATTTTCCAAACAACTTTTCTTCTCCAAAACGATTGGTAAGTGATTTCTAACTTAATTTCTTTATTCCTTAACATCTTTTAACATGATTTCAACTTCAAATCAAAGATTTTCATGGGGAAATTGGGTGTTTTGGGTAGAACCTAGGTTTTCTACAAATTGAGAAGTTGGACCTCAATTTGGGGTCCGATTTCAAAACAAAACATATATTTGGATTCGTGGGAGAATGGGTAACAGGGTTTTGGTCCGAACCTCGAGTTTCGAACCACGTGGGTCCGGGGGTATTTTTGACCTTTTTGGGAAAAACCTTGTAAAAACTATTTTTGTGCATTGGGGTTAGTTCCAATAGTAATTATTAATGCATTCAAGTAATTTGTGACTAGATTCGAGCGGTTAGGTGGTGAATTCGAGAGGTAAAGCTATAATCGAGACTTGAGTTGGAGCATTCGAGGTAAGTGGCTTGTCTAACCTTGTGTGGGGGACCTTTTCCCTTAGGATGTGCTATATTTGATAATTGAAATGCCCTGTACGTGAGGTGATGAGCGCATACTTGAGCTAATTGTTGAAATCCGGTTTTTCCTTAAGTATTTCAATTGAGTTCTTTTCTTGTTTTATTCTACTTGTGAATTTAGCATGTTGCTAGTCTAGAAAGTCATGTTTAGTTGACTAAATTGCCTATTTGCTTAAATTGCCTGAATTTGCATTACGTGAAGCATGTTAGGTTATAAGTAAATGTTTACTTGGTACGAAATTAGCGTTAATTAAATATTCTTGTGTTGCTGCTCTGTGTTTTAAATTGGGACTACGGGTTAGATTCCCAGGAGATTCCCCCTGCACATTTACTTTGGGACTACGGGTTAGATTCCCGGGAAATTCCCCATGCACATTTACTTTGGGACTACGGGTTAGATTCCCGGGAAATTCCCCCCTGCACATTTACTTTGGGACTACAGGTTACATATATTGAGGATACCAAGAGATCCCTCACTTATATTGAGGATACCGAGAGATCCTCGGGATACCAAGAGATCCCTAGTACACATTGAGGATACCAAGAGATCCTCGGGATACCAAGAGATCCCTGGCTTATATTTAGGATACCGAGAGATTCTCGGGATACCAAGAGATCCCTAGTACATGTCGAGGATACTAAGAGATCCTCGAGATAGTTAGAGATCCCCGATTACTTTCCTTATGGTTTGCTTTCATCATTGTTTCAGTTATTGTACTCTTATTATCCTGCATAGATTCTTACTGTAGGTTCTCAATTGCACTGCTTATCTTATCCTGGCATCTTTATATTTTATATAACCTCAGTAGGGCCCTGACCTTCCTCGTCACTACCCAATCGAGGTTAGGCTTGGCACTTACTAAGTACCGCTGTGGTGTACTCACGCCTCTTCTGCGCATGTTTTCATGTGCAGATCCATGTACCTCTACTCAGGCGCACTATCAGTGAGGCAGGAGGACTACAGAGACTTCGAGGTAGATCTTCTGCGTCCGCAGACCGACGAGTCTCCCTCTTTATTCTATCTTTAGTACTTAGTTCTCTTTACATCCGTTTGTTAGATATTCTGGAGTTTGGAGCCTCACTATACATTTCTGTAGCCTGTGTTTTCCCATGAGTTTCCGGGTTTTGGGATTGTTTTTGTCTTGAGATATTGAGTCGTATATGCCGAGCGGCATTCGGTACAATTTCCTTTTTAAAAAATTAAATATAGTATTCTATTTTTCCGCAATTATTATGTTTCTGCAAGTGTTAGGCTTACCTGGTCACGAAGACTAGGTGTCGTCATGACATGTTCACAGTTGGTGAACTAGGGTCTTGACAAGTTGGTATCAGAGCTCTAGGTTCATAGGAGTCACGGGACACATGCCAGTTTATTAGAGTCTCGCTGATCAGTACGGAGACGTCTGTACTTATCTACGAGAGGCTACGTAACTATTTAGGAAAAATTCTTCAGTTCATTGATCTCCTTGTCGTGGGATATTTGACATCAATTCTAAACTTCTGTCTTCTATTCTCTTACAGATGGTGAGGACACGTGCTACTGGGACATTGATTTTGGTATTGATTTATTGTCGGGCACTCAGCCCATATCTTTCCTCCTTACCGTATGGCTCTTCCTGTGTTGAAGGAGTTGAAGGATCAGTTATAGGAATTGCTTGATAAGGGTTTTATTAGACCCAGCGTTTCACCGTGGGATGCTCCTGTCTTGTTCGTAAAGAAAAAGGATGGTTCTATGCGCATGTGTATCGATTATCGTCAGTTGAACAAAGTTACAGTGAAGAACCGATATCCTTTGCCTCGTATTGATGATCTATTTGACCAGCTTCAGGGTGCACAGGTGTTTTCTAAGATTGATTTGCGCTCAGGCTATCACCAGCTAAAGATTCGGGAGCCGGATATCCCGAAGATTGCTTTCAGGACTCGGTACGGTCATTACAAATTCCTTGTCATGTCATTTGGGCTGACCAACGCCCCAACAGCTTTTATGCATTTGATGCACAGTGTATTCAGGCCCTATCTCAACTCGTTTGTCATTGTTTTTATAGATGATATTCTTGTATACTCCTGGAGTCGGGAAGATCATGAGCAGCACCTGAGGACAGTGCTTCAGACCTTGAGGGAAAAGAAATTATATGCAAAGTTCTCAAAATGTGAGTTTTGGTTGAGTTCTGTGGCGTTCCTAGGCCACGTGGTATCGAGTGAGGGCATTCGGGTAGTGGAGGCCGTGCAGAGTTGGCCCAGGCCCTCCTCAGCTACTGAGATCCGTAGTTTCCTTGTCCTGGCGGGGTATTACCGTCATTTTGTGGAGGGGTTCTCATCGATTGCAGCCCCTATGACTAGATTGACCCAGAAGGGTGCTCCTTTTCAGTGGTCAGACGAGTCTGAGGCAAGCTTCCAAAAGCTCAAGACGGCTTTGACTTCAGCCCCTATTCTAATTTTGCCTACTGGTTTGGGGTCCTATACGGTTTATTGTGATGCCTCACGAGTTGGACTGGGAGTGGTGTTGATGCAGGACGGTAGGGTGATTGCCTACGCGTCCAAACAGTTGAAGGTACATGAAAAGAATTATCCTGTCCATGACCTTGAGTTAGCTGTTATTGTTCATGCCTTGAAGATCTGGCGACATTATTTGTACGGCGTGCCTTGTGATATTTACACGGATCACCGGATTTTACAGCACTTGTTCAAGTAGAAGGATCTGAACTTGCGCCAGAGGAGATGGTTGGAGCTACTGAAGGATTATGATATCACTATTCTATATCACCCGGGCAAGGCCAATGTGGTAGCCGATGCCTTAAGTCGTCGGGCAGAGAGTTTGGGGAGTTTGGCATATTTACCAGCTTCAGAGAGGCCCATGGCGATGAATGTTCAGGCTTTAGCCAATTAGTTCGTGAGATTGGACCTTTCGGAGCCCATTCGGGTTCTAGCCTGTGTGGTTTCTCGGTCTTCATTGTTTGATCGTATCAGGGAGCGGCAGTATGATGACCCTCATTTGCTTGTCCTTAGGGACATAATTCAGCATGGCGATGCTAGGAATGTGGCTATTGGAGATGACAGGGTATTGAGGATGTAGGGTCGTATCTGTGTACCCGATGTGGATGATATTCGGGAGTTGATATTGACCGAGGCCCATAGATCGCGGTACTCCATCCATCCGAGTGCCACGAAGATGTATCAGAATCTGAGGCAGCATTACTGGTGGAGGCGGATGAAGAAGGATATAGTAGAGTTTGTAGCTAGATGCCTCAACTGTCAGCAGGTAAAGGCTGAGCACCAGAGGCCGGGAGGGTTACTCCAGCAGATGGAGATTCCGGAGTGGAAATGGGAGAAGATCATTATGGATTTTGTGACTGGTCTCCCTCTGATGGCGAGGAAGTTTGATTCTATTTGGGTTGTTGTGGATCGGCTGACTAAGTCCGCTCATTTCATTCCAGTGTGTACTTCTTACTCAGCGGAGTGGTTAGCATGGATTTATATCAGGGAGATTGTCCGTCTGCACGGCATTCCAGTTTCTATCATCTTAGACAGGGGTTTAGTGTTTACATCACGGTTCTGGAGGGTCGTCCAGCACGAGTTGGGTACCTGGGTGACTATGAGTACAGCTTTTCACCCTCATACGGATGGTCAGTCCGAGAGGACTATTCCGATTCTTGAAGATATGCTCCGAGCCTGTGTTATTGATATTGGAGGCTCGTAAGACCAGGTTTTTCCTTTAGCAGAGTTTGCCTACAACAACAGCTACCAGTCTAGCATCTAGATGGCTCCGTATGAGGCGTTGTATGGTAGGCAATGTCGGTCTCCAGTTGGATGGTTTGAGCCGGGAGAGGCTCGATTATTGGGTACTGATTTGGATCAGGAGGCCTTGGATAAAGTCTGGATTATTTAGGATAGACTTCGTACAGCTCAGTCCAGACAGAAGAGTTATGCAGACCGCAAGGTCAGAGATGTTGCTTTCATGGTTGGTGAGCGGGTATTGCTCCGTGTATGGCCTATGAAGGGCGTGATGAGATTTGGGAAGAAGGGCAAGCTCAGCCCTAGGTTCATCGGTCCATTTGAGATTCTTGATCGTGTAGGAGAGGTGGCTAAAAGACTTGCCTTGCCACCTAGCTTGTCAGCTGTGCATCCCGTGTTTCATGTATCTATGCTACGGAAGTATCACGGAGATCCATCGCACGTGTTAGATTTCAGCACTGTCCAATTGGACAAAGATCTGTCATATGAGGAGGAACCGGTGGCTATTCTAGAGTTTTCGACAGTTGAGGTCGAAGAGTTTTCCTTCGGTGCGTGTTTAGTGGAGAGGTCAGCCTCCTGAGGCATCGACCTGGGAGTCCGAGTCCGATATGCGGGGACATTATCCCTATCTATTTCCAGACTCGGGTACTTCTTTCTTTTGTCCATTCGAGGACGAACGGTTGTTTTAGAGGTGGAGAATGTGACAACCCAAAGGGGCATCACCGTAGTTCTTCCTTGTTCCGCGCTTCCGAGGCCTTGAAAACCTTGCTTTTAGTTTCCTCGATTTGCGTGCGCAGTTCGGGCGCATAGCCGAAAAGTTTTAATGTTAGAATATGTGAATTTTGTGAAAACAATTTGATATATTTTGATATTAATATGCATAATATTGACTTCGGCCAACATTTTTGGTAAACGGACCCGGACCTGTGATTCGACGGTCCCGGAGGGTCCGTAGAAAAATATTAGGCGTGTGCCCAGAATCAAATTCCGAGGTTCCAAGCTCGAGAAATGAATTTTTGAAAGAAATTGTTTTCTGAAATTTGATATGAAAAATTGAAATGAAAAGGAGTTCGAAAATATAGGTATCGGGCTCGTATTTTGGTTCCGACGCCAGTTACAAGTCCTAAATATGTATTAAGCACTATCTGTAAAGTTTGGCTAAAAACAAACGTCATATGACGTGTTTCGGACTAAAAATGGAGAATTTGAGTTATGAAAGTTGAGAAAAGAAAATCATGTGTTTGAGGTTTGATCCTATGTATATGATGTTATTTTGGCGATTTGATCGCACGAGTAAGTCCGTAAGATGTTTTAAGGTTGTGTGCATGTTTGGTTTGGAGCCCCGAGGGCTCGGGTGAGTTTTGAATGGGGCCCGGGAGGTCTTGGACTTAATAAAATGCAGGTTCAGGGGTTGCAGACACCAGCGCGGCCGCGGTCAGTTCCGCGCGGTCCGCGCTGGAGCCGCGCGGCCGCGATGCCTTTCTGTGTGGTCCGCGTGGCTGAGTCTGAGGGCTAGGGTTTCAGGTTAACCAGCACGGCCGCGCACCAAAACAGTGCGGTCCACGCTGGAAGGGTTCAGAGAAGCCCCAATTTTTCTCCCACTCGGCGCGGCCGCAACATATTTTTGTGCGGTCCGCGCCAGGTCCTCAGAAAGGTATAGAAATTCGGAAAATCTTAGTCATTTTTCATTTTTCAAAAACCCAAAACCTAAGAGGCGATTTTCCAAACAATTTTTCTTCTCCAAAACCATTGGTAAGTGATTTCTAACTTAATTTCTTCACTTTTTAACATCTTTTAACATGATTTCAACTTCAAATCAAAGATTTTCATGGGGAAATTGGGTGTTTTAGGTAGAACCTAGGTTTTCTACAAATTAAGAAGTTGGACCTCAATTTGGGGTCCGATGTCAAAACAAAACATATATTTGGATTCGTGGGAGAATGGGTAACAGTGTTTTGGTCTGAACCTCGAGTTTCGACCATGTGGGTCCGGGGGTATTTTTGACCTTTTTGGGAAAAACCTTGTAAAAACTATTTTTGTGCATTGGGGTTAGTTCCAATAGTAATTATTAATGCATTCAAGTAATTTGTGACTAGATTCGAGCGGTTGGGTGGTGAATTCGAGAGGTAAAGCTATAATCGAGACTTGAGTTGGAGCATTCGAGGTAAGTGGCTTGTCTAACCTTGTGTGGGGGACCTTTCCCCTTAGGATGTGCTATATTTGATAATTGAAATGCCCTGTACGTGAGGTGATGAGCGCGTACTTGAGCTAATTGTTGAAATCCGGTTTTTCCTTAAGTATTTCAATTGAGTTCTTTTCTTGTTTTATTCTACTTGTGAATTTAGCATGTTGCTAGTCTAGAAAGGCATGTTTAGTTGACTAAATTGCCTATTTGCTTAAATTGCCTGAATTTGCATTACGTGAAGCATGTTAGGCTAGAAGTAAATGTTTACTTGGTACGAAATTAGCGTTAATTTAATATTCTTGTGTTGCTGCTCTGTGTTTTAAATTGGGACTACGGGTTAGATTCCCAGGAGATTCCCTCTGCACATTTACTTTGGGACTACGGGTTAGATTCCCGGGAAATTCCCCCTGCACATTTACTTTGGGACTACGAGTTAGATTCCCAGGAGATCCCCCGCACATATATTGAGGATACCAAGAGATCCTCGGGATACCAAGAGATCCCTGACTTATATTGAGGATACCGAGAGATCCTCGGGATACCAAGAGATCCCTAGTATACATTGAGGATACCAAGAGATCCTCGAGATACCAAGAGATCCCTGGCTTATATTGAGGATACCGAGAGATCCTCGGGATACCAAGAGATTCCTAGTACATGTCAAGGATACTACGAGATCCTCGGGATACTTAGAAATCCCCAATTACTTTCCTTATGGTTTGCTTTCATCATTGTTTCCGTTATTGTACTCTTATTATCCTGCATAGATTCTTACTGTAGGTTCTCAATTGCACTGCTTATCTTATCCTGACATCTTTATATTTTATATAACCTCAGTAGGGCCCTGACCTTCCTCGTCACTACCCAACCGAGGTTAGGCTTGGCACTTACTGAGTACCGCTGTGGTGTACTCACGCCTCTTCTGCGCATGTTTTCATGTGCAGATCCAGGTACCTCTACTCAGGCGCACTATCAGTGAGGCAAGAGGACTACAGAGAATTTGAGGTAGAACTGCTGCGTCCGCAGACCGACGAGTCTCCCTCTTTATCCTATCTTTAGTACTTAGTTCTCTTTCCTTTCGTTTGTTAGATATTCTGGAGTTTGGAGCCTCACTATACATTTCTGTGGCCTGTGTTTTCCCGTGAGTTTCCGGGTTTTGAGATTGTTTTAGTCTTGAGATATTGAGTCGTATATGCCGAGCGGCATTCAGTACAATTTCCTTTTTAAATAATTAAATATGGTATTCTATTTTTCCGCAATTATTATGTTTCCGCAAGTGTTAGGCTTACTTGGTCACGAATACTAGGTGCCGTCATGACATGTTCACGGTTGGTGAACTAGGGTCGTGACAAGTTGGTATCAGAGCTCTAGGTTCATAGGAGTCACGGGACACAGGCCGGTTTATTAGAGTCTCACTGATCGGTACGGAGACGTCTGTACTTATCTACAAGAGGCTACGTAACTATTTAGGAAAAATTCTTCAGTTCATTGATCTCCTTGTCGTGCGTTATTTTTTACATCAATTCTAAACTTATGTCTTCTATTCTCTCACAGATGGTGAGGACACGTGCTACTAGGACGATCAGGCACCCGCACCCCCTCCTGCAGCCGTCAGAGGCAGGGGTCGGGGAAGATGCCGTGGACGCGCACGGGTGCAGCCAGAGCACCTGCGCGAGCTGCCACTGAGGTACCGCCAGCAGATCCAGCCGGAGTTCAGGCACCCGACACGCCTACAACCACTACTACTCCAGCCCTTTAGGAGACATTGGCACAGTTTATGAGTATGTACACCACGCTGGCTCAGGCAGGGTTGCTTCCCCTTGCTGCAGCCACATCCAAGGCTGGGGGAGGGGCACAGACTCCCGCCGCCCGCACTCCTGAGTAGCGAGTGCAGGTTGAGCAGGTCCTATAGATCATTCTTGTACAGACTGCAGTTCCAGTTCAGCCCGAGGATGGGGCAGCTGCTTCTGAGGATGAGCAGCGGAGACTTGAGAGGTTCAAGAAGTATGATCCTCCGGTTTTCAGTGGACTAGCGACAGATGATGCCTTGGGATTTCTGGAGGATTTCCACCGTATTCTTCGTACTATGGGTATTACCGGATCGAGCGGGGTTTCTTTCACTACTTTCTAACTTCAGGGAGCCGCCTATGAGTGGTGGCGCACCTATGAGTTAGATAGTCCAGACGAGGCTGCTTCACTGACTTGGACCCAGTTCTCAGACATGTTTTTGAGAGAGTTCATCCCTCAGAGCCTCAGGGACGCATGGCATGCAGAGTTTGAGCATTTGCGCTAGGGTGCTATGACTGTTTCTGAGTATGCTATCTGTTACACCGGATTGGCTAGGCATGCACCAGCCTTGGTTGCTACTGTCCGCGAGAGGGTTCGCCGGTTTATTGAGGGGCTTATTCCTCCCATCAGATCTAGCATGGCTCGTGAGTTGGAGATAGATATTTCTTATCAGCAGGTAGTGAGCATTGCTAGGAGGGTTGAGGGTCTGCATGCTAGGGAGAGAGAGGAGAGTGAGGCCAAGAGGTCTCGTGAGTCGGGCCATTTTTCTGGTGCCCGTACCCCAGCTGCAGGTTGTCATGGTAGGGGCTATATGAGTCGCCCCGTTCATTCAACTCTTCCAGCAGCCAGCAATGCTTCAGCTCCTCCCAGATCTTAGGAGCCATATTATGCAACTCTAGTTTCTAGCGCGTTTCTTGCGCGGGGTGCTTCAGAGGTCAGCCTAGCAGACCTAGCCCTAGCCAGTCACAACCACCACGTCCTCCCAGAGCTTGTTTCAAGTGTGGTGACACATGCCACGTGGTGAGGGATTGCCCTAGACTTGGGAGGGGTGCACCTCCACACACTTCTCAGCCACAGCGTGCCCCGCAGAGTTCTCAGGCCATTGTTCCAGCTCCAGCTGCCACCTCACCTGCCCAGCCAGTCAGGGGCGGAGATCGGGGAGATAGAGGTCGCCCTCAAGGGAGGGGCCGGGCCAGATTTTATGCCATTCATGATCGTGTCGAGGCTGTCGCCTCTGATTCTGTTATCACAGGTATTATATTGGTTAGTCACATAGAGGCATCAGTTCTATTCGATCCAGGCTCTACTTATTCTTATGTGTCATCTTATTTTGCTCCGCATTTGGGTACAGCCCGAGAGACTTTGAGCTCTCCTATTTATGTTTCTACTCCCGTAGGAGATTCCCTTGTTGTGGACCGCGTATATCGGTCATGTTTGGTTACTATTCGTGGTTTTGAGACCAAGGTAGATATTTTATTACTTGATATGGTTGATTTCGATATTATCTTGGGCATGGACTGGTTATCGCCCCAGTATGCTATTCTTGATTGTCACGCTAAGACCGTGACGCTGGCTATGCCAGGTATTCCCCGTATTGAGTGGAGTGGTACTTTTGATCACACTCCCAGTAGAGTTATATCTTTTCTTAAGGCTCAGCGTATGGTTGAGAAGGGATGCGCCGCGTATTTAGCTTATGTGAGAGATGTTAGTGCTGATACCCCTTCTGTTGACTCTGTCCCAGTAGTACGGGATTTCCCCGATGTGTTTCCAGCTAATCTTCCAGGCATGCCGCCTGACTGGGACATTGATTTTTGTATTGATTTGTTGCTGGGCACTCAGCCCATATCTTTCCTCCTTACCGTATGGCTCCTCCTGAGTTGAAGGAGTTGAAGGATCAGTTACAGGAATTGCTTGATAAGGGTTTTATTTGACCCAGCGTTTCACCGTGGGGTGCTCCTGTCTTGTTCGTAAAGAAAAAGGATGGTTCTATGCGCATGTGTATCGATTATCGTCAGTTGAACAAAGTTACAGTGAAGAACCGATATCCTTTGACTCGTATTGATGATCTATTTGACCAGCTTCAGGGCGCACAGGTGTTTTCTAAGATTGATTTGTGCTCAGGCTATCACCAGCTAAAGATTTGGGAGCCGGATATCCCGAAGATTGCTTTCAGGACTCGGTACGGTCATTACGAATTCCTTGTCATGTCATTTGGGCTTACCAACGCCCCAGCAACTTTTATGCATTTGATGCACAATGTATTCAGGCCATATCTCAACTTGTTTGTCATTGTTTTTATAGATGATATTCTTGTATACTCACGGAGTCGAGAAGATCATGAGCAGCACCTGAGGACAGTGTTTCAGACCCTGAGGGAAAAGAAATTATATGCAAAGTTCTCAAAATGTGAGTTTTGGTTGAGTTCTGTGGTGTTCCTAGGCCACGTGGTATCGAGTGAGGGCATTCGGGTAGTGGAGGTCGTGCAGAGTTGGCCCAGGCCCTCCTCAGCTACTGAGATCCGTAGTTTCCTTGGCCTAGCGGGGTATTACCATCGTTTTGTGGAGGGGTTCTCATCGATTGCAGCCCCTATGACTAGATTGACCCAGAAGGGTGCTCCTTTTCAGTGGTCAGACGAGTGTGAGGCGAGCTTCCAAAAGATCAAGACGGCTTTGACTTCAGCCCCTATTCTAATTTTGCCTACTGGTTCGGGGTCCTATACGGTTTATTGTGATGCCTCACGAGTTGGACTGGGAGCGGTGTTGATGTAGGACGGTAGGGTGATTGCCTACGCGTCCAGACAGTAAGAAGGTACATGAAAAGCATTATCCTGTCCATGACCTTGAGTTAGCTGCTATTGTTCATGCCTTGAAGATATGGAGACATTATTTGTATGGCGTGCCTTGTGAGATTTACACGGATCATCGGAGTTTACAGCACTTGTTCAAGTAGAAGGATCTGAACTTGTGCCAGAGGAGATGGTTGGAGCTACTGAAGGATTATGATATCACTATTCTATATCACCTGGGCAAGGCCAATGTGGTAGCCGATTCCTTAAGTCGCCGGGCGGAGAGTTTGGGGAGTTTGGCATATTTACCAGCTTCAGAGAGGCCCATGGCGATGAATGTTCAGGCTTTAGCCAGTCAGTTCGTGAGATTGGACCTTTCGGAGCCCAGTCGGGTTCTAGCCTGTGTGGTTTCTCGGTCTTCATTGTTTGGTCGTATCAGGGAGTGGCAGTATGATGACCCTCATTTGCTTGTCCTCAGGGACACAGTTCAGCATGGCGATGCTAGGAATGTGACTATTGGAGATGACGGGGTATTGAGGATGCATGGTCGTATCTGTGTACCCGATGTGGATGATATTCAGGAGTTGATATTGACCGAGGCCCATAGCTCGCGGTACTCCATCCATCTGGGTGCCGCGTAGATGTATCAGGATCTGAGGCAGCATTACTGGTGGAGGCGGATGAAGAAGGATATAGTAGAGTTTGTAGCTAGATGCCTCAACTGTCAGCAGGTAAAGACTGAGCACCAGAGGCCGGGAGGGTTACTCCAGCAGATGGAGATTCCGGAGTGGAAATGGGAGAAGATCACTATGGATTTTGTGACTGGTCTCCCTCTGACGGCGAGGAAGTTTGATTCTATTTGGGTTGTTGTGGATCAGCTGACCAAGTCCGCTCATTTCATTCCAGTGTGTACTTCTTACTCAGCGGAGCGGTTAGCATGGATTTATATCAGGGAGATTGTCCGTCTGCACGGCATTCCATTTTCTATCATCTCAGACAGGGGTTCAGTGTTTACATCACGGTTCTGGAGGGCCGTCCAGCACGAGTTGGGTACCCGGGTGACTATGAGTACAGCTTTTCACCCTCAGACGGACGGTCAGTCCGAGAGGACTATTCAGATTTTTGAAGATATGCTCCGAGCCTGTGTTATTGATTTTGGAGGCTCGTGGGACCAGTTTTTGCCTTTAGCAGAGTTCGCCTACAACAACAGCTACCAGTCCAGCATCCAGATGGCTCCGTATGAGGCGTTGTATGGTAGGCGATGTCGGTCTCCAGTTGGATGGTTTGAGCCGGGAGAGGCTCGATTATTGGGTACTGATTTGGATCAGGAGGCCTTGGATAAAGTCCGGATTATTCAGGATAGACTTCGTACAGCTCAGTCTAGACAGAAGAGTTATGCAGACCGCAAGGTCAAAGATGTTGCTTTCATGGTTGGTGAGTGGGTATTGCTCCGTGTATCGCCTATGAAGGGCGTGATGAGATTTGGGAAGAAGCGCAAGCTCAGCCCTAGGTTCATCGGTCCATTTGAGATTCTTGATCGTGTGGGAGAGGTGGCTTATAGACTTGCCTTGCCACCTAGCTTGTCAACTGTGCATCCCGTGTTTCATGTATCTATGCTGCGGAAGTATCGCGAAGATCCATCTCACGTATTAGATTTCTGCACTGTCCAATTGGACAAAGATCTGTCATATGAGGAGGAACCGGTGGCTATTCTAGAGTTTTCGACAGTTGAGGTCGAAGAGTTTTCCTTCGGTGCGTGTTTAGTGGAGAGGTCAGCGTCCTGAGGCATCGACCTGGGAGTCCGAGTCCGATATGCGGGGCCGTTATCCCCATCTATTTCCAGACTCAGGTACTTCTTTCTTTTGTTCGTTCGAGGACGAACGGTTGTTTTAGAGGTGGAGAATGTGACAACCCAAAGGGGCATCACCGTAGTTCTTCCTTGTTTCGCGCTTCCAAGGTCTTGAAAACCTCGCTTTTAGTTGCCTCGATTTGCGTGCACAGTTCGGGCGCATAGCCGAAAAGTTTTTATGTTAGAATATGTGAATTTTGTGAAAACAATTTTATATATTTTGATATTAATATGCATAATATTGACTTCGGTCAACATTTTGGGTAAACGGACCCGGACCTGTGATTCGACGGTCCCGGAGGGTCCGTAGAAAAATATGGGACTTGGGCGTGTGCCCGGAAGCAAATTCCGAGGTTCCAAGCCCGAGAAATCAATTTTTGAAAGAAATTGTTTTCTGAAATTTGATATGAAAATTTGAAATGAAAAGTAGTTCGAAAATATAGGTATCGGGCTCGTATTTTGGTTCCGACGCCCGGTACAAGTCCTAAATATGTATTAAGCACTATCTGTAAAGTTTGGCTAAAAATGAACGTCATATGACGTGTTTCAGACTAAAAATGGAGAATTTGAGTTATGAAAGTTGAAGAAAGAAAATCATGTGTTTGAGGCTTGATCCTATGTATATGATGTTATTTTGGCGATTTGATCGCACGAGTAAGTCCGTAAGATGTTTTAAGGTTGTGTGCATGTTTGGTTTGGAGCCCTGAGGGCTCTGGTGAGTTTTGAATGGGTCCCGGGAGGTCTTGGACTTAAGAAAATGCAGGTTCAGGTGTTGCAGACACCAGCGCGGCCGCGGTCATTTCCCCGCGGTCCGCGCTGGAGCCGAGCTGCCGCGATGCCTTTCTGTGCGGTCCGCGTGGCTGAGTCTGAGGGCTAGGGTTTCAGGATAACCAGCGCGGCCGGGCACCAAAACAGTGCGGTCCACGCTGGAAGGGTTCAGAGAAACCCCAATTTTTCTCCCACTCGGCGCGGCCGCAACATATTTTTGTGCGGTCCGCGCCAGGTCCTCAGAAAGGTATAGAAATTCGGAAAATCTCAGTCATTTTTCACTTTTCAAAAACCCAAAACCTAAGAGGCGATTTTCCAAACAACTTTTCTTCTCCAAAACCATTGGTAAGTGATTTCTAACTTAATTTCTTCACTTCTTAACATCTTTTAACATGATTTCAACTTCAAATCAAAGATTTTCATGGGGAAATTGGGTGTTTTGGGTAGAACCTAGGTTTTCTACAAATTGAGAAGTTGGACCTCAATTTGGGGTCCGATTTCAAAACAAAACATATATTTGGATTCGTGGGAGAATGTGTAACAGGGTTTTGGTCCGAACTTCGAGTTTCGACCACGTGGGTCCGGGGGTATTTTTGACCTTTTTGGGAAAAACCTTGTAAAAACTATTTTTGTGCATTGGGGTTAGTTCCAATAGTAATTATTAATGCATTCAAGTAATTTGTGACTAGATTCGAGCAGTTGGGTGGTGAATTCGAGAGGTAAAGCTATAATCGAGACTTGAGTTGGAGCATTCGAGGTAAGTGGCTTGTCTAACCTTGTGTGGGGGACCTTTCCCCTTAGGATGTGCTATATTTGATAATTAAAATGCCCTGTACGTGAGGTGATGAGCGCGTACTTGAGCTAATTGTTGAAAATCCGGTTTTTCCTTAAGTGTTTCAATTGAGTTCTTTTCTTGTTTTATTCTACTTGTGAATTTAGCATGTTGCTAGTCTAGAAAGGCATGTTCAGTTGACTAAATTGCCTATTTGCTTAAATTGTCTTAATTTGCATTACGTGAAGCATGTTAGGCTAGAACTAAATGTTTACTTGGTATGAAATTAGCGTTAATTTAATATTCTTGTGTTGCTGCTCTGTGTTTTAAATTGGGACTACGGGTTAGATTCCCGGGAGATTCCCCCTGCACATTTACTTTGGGACTACGAGTTAGATTCCCGGAAAATTCCCCCTGCACATTTACTTTGGGACTACGGGTTAGATTCCCAGGAGATCCCCCGCACATATATTGAGGATACCAAGAGATCCCTGACTTATATTGAGGATACCGAGAGATCCTCGGGATACCAAGAGATCCATAGTACACATTGAGGATACAAAGAGATCCTCGGGATACCAAGAGATCCCTGGCTTATATTGAGGATACCGAGAGATCCTCGGGATACCAAGAGATCCCTAGTACATGTCGAGGATAATAAGAGATCCTCAGGATACTTAGAGATCCCCGATTACTTTCCTTATGGTTTGCTTTCATCATTGTTTCCGTTATTGTACTCTTATTATCCTGCATAGATTCTTACTGTAGGTTCTCAATTGCACTGCTTATCTTATCCTGACATCTTTATATTTTATATAACCTCAGTAGGGCCCTGACCTTCCTCGTCACTACCCAACCGAGGTTAGGCTTGGCACTTACTGAGTACCACTGTGGTGTACTCACGCCTCTTCTGCGCATGTTTTCATGTGCAGATCCAGGTACCTCTACTCAGGCGCACTATCAGTGAGGCAGGAGGACTACGGAGACTTCGAGGTAGATCTGCTGCGTCCGCAGACCGACGAGTCTCCCTCTTTATTCTATCTTTAGTACTTAGTTCTCTTTCCTTCCGTTTGTTAGATATTCTGGAGTTTGGAGCCTCACTATACATTTCTGTAGCCTGTGTTTTCCCGTGAGTTTCCGGGTTTTGGGATTGTTTTAGTCTTGAGATATTGAGTCGTATATGCCGAGCGGCATTCAGTACAATTTCCTTTTTAGATAATTAAATATGGTATTCTATTTTTCCGCAATTATTATGTTTCCGCTAGTGTTAGGCTTACCTGGTCACGAAGACTAGGCGCCGTCATGACATGATCACGGTTGGTGAACTAGGGTCGTGACACCCTTATAGTCATGTTTTCTACATATGAAGATGATTTCAAGTTTGGAATACTAACCTATCTAACTATAAACTCAAGCAGAATATTGGACAAAAATTTTAGCAAGAGGTTTCTTTCTGAATAAATAAACACACAACCATGTCATTCGTTCATTAAAATTCAATAGAGATATGGTATCTTATTAAGGCCAGACAAGTGTATCAAACAACACAATAATGACTTTTATCGCATAGACATAGCTTTCACACATAATGAATCTATTTTAGAAAGTTGGGAACTAAACGAAACTTATGCCAAACTAGGAAAGTCACTCAAGTGCTAGCAAACACATTCGTCAGAAAATGGTGGCTCATGCTCAAACCTCGCAGGATGCTTAACAGTCAAACCAATGATCTTTAGGCTTATACTTAGTTTCATAAAGAGTCATGCTAAATAGGGAACAAAAAAACTAATAAAAAAGGACGAGGATGAAGTTCATCAAGTTGTTTGGAACCTAAAAAAGTAAGGTCTTATAGACTTGGTATCTACTCACAGCAACATATAACTTCATGATGATAGAGGATAACATTTACAGCTAATACTAGTTGGGAAGCAAACACCTTGAATCAACAAAGGTTTAATAAGCATGAAAGATCAGTGTTAAACTCATGAGATCTAACATGATAAATAAACGGATTCTACAACATGCATTTACAATCAAACTCAGCTAATACAGGTCTGAAACACAACTGTTAGCATGGAATCCCCTGAGTTTTTAACTAATAAATATTATACTAGTCAAATATAAGAACTGTTACACTTATTATGCATGCACATATATTTAAACGTTAAAGTGAACAAAATGAAACATACTGACCTTCTCCAAGGCAGAAAACCAAAGTATTAAACTGAGTCGCCAAAGAGTTATCCCAAAATAAGCTTACACATTACTAGAGATTCAACGCCATTTTAGTTAATTCTGGTGTATTTGCTGAGTTATTAACTTGTGCTTATTCAAGGAATTTATGTCCAATATTTAAAGTCAAAATTTAGGGTTTTAGTGTTTCGATTTTGAATTTCATATGAGAAATTGATGATGACACTCTGATAATGAAATTAAAGATGAATAGAGGTGAAATCAGGAGAAAAGGGGGAAGCAATCTTACCCCTTTCTTGAAGAATCTAGATGTTGACACTAGATACTCTTCGCGAACGTGTGGCCCCTCTCGCAAACGCGAAGAAGCAAACTAGACACCAGAAATATGCAATATCAGCCATCTTCTAAGTCCAAATTCTAATATGTAAATCATCTGAAATCCACCTGAGACCTCGGGACCTCAATCAAACAAACCAACAAGTCCTAAAACATCATATAAACTCGCCCAAAGTGTCAAATCACATCAACCAATAGAAAAATCACGAATCACACATCGTTTCAAGCCTAATGGATTTTATGAACTTATAACTTCTAAAATCGATGCTGAAACCTATCAAATCAATTCCGATTGACCTCATATTTTGCGCACAAGTCATAAATGACACAACGGACCTATTCGAACTTTTGGAACCAAAATTCGAGCCCGGTTGTTGATACCTAATTTTTCTCATATATTTTTAAATATGCATACATACTTTTAAAATATTGTACATGCATTTACAATCATTCACAAGTGTTTTTACCATTTTCCTATAATTTGTAAAAAGGCCTTAAATAAATTTATTTCTGCATTGTTAATTATATAAATATTCAATAATTATCCCTTATATTACTCTATGATGATTTAATCATCTAAATTCATCATTTATGCCCATATAAGTATTCAAATATTTTAATTATATTTTTATAATTACATTTGCATTTTTTAAGACTATAATTACATATTTTGCTATAATAGCCCATATATATGCATAATTACCTTATCTATATAGAAAATGACTTATTATATTTTTATAATGTTAAGTAATTATTTTAAATTATTTTCATGCATAAATCATATTTTTATAATTTATAAATTATTTTATTAAATTAAAGGGTATTTAAAACATATCCCTTTTCTTAATTAAATTTCCTAACCTAACCCAACCCAAATACTCGTCCAACCCGACCCAGAACCCCCTGTGATCATGGCCGTTGATCTTTCAGATCAACGGTCCACGTTATTTCTTACCTTTTAAATCCAACAAACCCCAAAACCCTACCCATTTCTCTCAGACACCGCCGCCCTCTTCTCCTCTCTTCTCTCTCGGACGCTCTCAAACCCTAGAGCATCGTCACTCAAAACACCCTCCAAATCCCTTCGATTCCCAACCGGATATGGAATAATTTGGCGATTTACCGTCTTATCCGATCACCTACCTCTACTAGTTCTTCGATTTTAATGTTACGGAAATGGGATCTCAAGGGATTCGAACCAGTTTCGGTTCAAATCTCTCATATTAATGATGAATCCGCCTATATTAAACCCTATGTCTGTGAGTACTATCATTTTCGTGTTCTCGTGACTTCAAATCTCTGGTTCGAACTAGATTTTCTACATCTGTTCAAAAGCCTAGCTATTTCTGTTAAATCCGTTTAGATCTTTTTAGATCTGAGACAGTTTTGAGTTTGTTTGGTATTTTCCTTAAGATTTTTCTGCTTTTACTATTATTGTTAACCAATTTTATTTTACCTAGGGTTTTGATCTATAAAGGGTTTTCTGTCAAAATGCTTAGACATTTAAATGCTTTCAACTATGGTTTTCTTCTTTACTATTTCGACCGATCCTTTTTGAGTTTCATCTCTATGCCTTTGACATATCCTAGGGTGTTGATTCTCTGACTATTTATCCTGATGTCTTTTGCCCATTACCTTTTAACTCTGTCAATTGAGTTGTTAATTGATTTACTTACCTAAATTAGGGTTTGAATTTAGTACCCATATTTCCTTATTTAAATTTTACTTGTTCTTACCCTATTTATGTATCCGTATTATTGGCTTGATTGTGTGTCCTAATTCCTAATTGATTCTGGAAACTGTTTTTACCTTATTAATCTTACTCTTAATTACGAATTGATTCTGTGCGAGTTTTTCCTTAAATTAAGTGGTACTTATTTGATTTTGTCCTCTTAATTGATTCCTAACTGATTGCTAATTGATTTTTCATACCTTATGTATGTGTAATTGATTTATTACCTTATGTGACCTACCCTATTGAATGCTATTAAAACCCTTCATGTTCTGATTTTCAAGGGACAGACTCAGACCCTTACATGAACACACTCAGAAAGAAATACGCACACACACACAAACTATGGCTCTCATTCAAACCTTTCTTTTACTTGTGTTTGCTACATTGTCTAGCCGGCTGAAAGCCAAGGCTAGACTATTGGATTCTGCATGCTTTCAACTTCCTCTTTGCTATTTCTTAACCGGTATGTCTCCACTTCTGCCATCATTCAATATGCTATGTAATTAGACCTATGTGCTTCATGCTTATTGATCTTAATCAGCATGTCTACTTCTATGTAATTAGACCTATGTGCTTCATATTTATTACTCTTAATCAGCATGCCTACTTCCATGAAATTATACCTATGTGCTTCTTGTTTTCAGTATGTCTGTTAGACATATGTCTATTTGTTTCTCAACTAGCATGATTTCTGTCCTGTTTTCAGTGTTCAACCCCTAACAGGTTCCTAAATAATTTATGATTTTCTAGGTTTCCAACTTTTGCTACCCTTCTACATGACTGCCTGATTGGGACCCTGATCCCAACATGCTATTTTTTAATACATGTCCATAGGATAACCTAGTGATAACTAGTGAACTAAGTCAATCCCCAGGCAATATGGAACCTTGATTGAACTTGTTGTGACTCTGTTCTGCTATGTTGTTGATTGATATCTAAGCTCAATCTGGTAAATGTGGTTCTGTTGCAATGTTGATCTTATGATCTTTTTCTATGCACTTCTGAAATCCAAACTATTTTTTTCTAAAAAAACTATCTCCTACTTTTATACACTATTTTCAACTCCTACTCTTAGTTAACTAGGGTCTTGCTAGCCCCAATATGATCACTGCTTAGGGTCCATGAGACTCCTCTAAACTCTGACACATTGTGGCTTGTTTCCAATCCTTTATGAACTACTTCTGAACATTTGTTCTCTAGTGTGAGCACTGCCCTGGGTTCTCGAAGCCCTTGGGAACTTTGACACACTAGAGATTTGGATTCTTGGTGCTTTGCCAATGGTTATTGTGTATCTCTGAGCTTTGGAGCTGTTATGGTTTGAAGGCCTGGGTTACCCGGATGCATTGGGCCTGTTGCAGGCCTCCTACAGTTATATACTTTGTAATCTATTCATCTGCTTATGGTGTGTAATAATTATTTGTAATAACAATGGGGCAATAGTGAATTGGGGAAAACTGGGCCTAGTTTAATGTTTTCATGATAATAGGGTAGAAAACCTGCTTTAGGTGCCTGTTTTCTTTCAAATATTTTTCACTACTATATGTTAGATATCCTGCCTATAGGTTGTTTACTTGTTCAGTTATATTCTGTTACAGCATGCAGTAGATAACATGCCTATAGGATCAAAATAGTTATGAATATACCGTCAAGATTCACTACTGCATTTAAATCATGCCCACAAAGTTTCAAAATCAGTTCTGCATTTTAAAAATCACGCCTATAAAGTTTTAAATCACTTCTGCATTCAGATGCCATGTCTATAGGAAATTTCATAATCATTTTTGCATTTAGATACCATGTCTATAGGAAATTTCAAAATCATTTTTGCATTTAGATACCATGTTAATAGGAAACTTCAGAATCATTTCTGCATACCATGCCTATAAGGTCTTATGATCAGTTGTTCTACACTTAGATATCATGCCTGTAGTGTCTAAAAGATAAAAATTAGCCTGCTAAAACCAGTAACTGTTTACAGTTCAGATACCCGATTTATAAAATTATGTCCGGCTATCACTTAGACAATCTTGTAGGTTAATTGGATTCTGGGTTTAAAATTGCTATTTTCCTGTTGCTTGAAACCTGCCCAAATTCAGGAAGTAATAAAATCAATAGGCGAACTCATTAGGTATTCCCTGCCTCGCCTTAATGAAATTGCTTCATATTTTGTGCTCATCTAGATATCTTGCTATAGGAATTTAAATAGTTTAAAACTGTTTGTTCGAGGCATGCAATTTTTTGCTTATTTGTGGAGGTAAATATGAGCCCCTTAATTGCATCTTTATGTGATAGTCCTATTTGACTTTTTGTTTGTCGCTTAGTTTCTCCTTTTAAAAAAACATAAGTGAGTCTAGAACTTCCTTAAATAAAGGTCCTAAACACCTCCAGGGCCACATGCAAGGGACGGGTAATGCACGCATAAGGTACGTACTGGATACTATTAGAACGCAGAGGTAATAATAATTAAGGGGAGGGTAATCGGGTAGTAAAGAATATGATGACATGTCCGTTAATGCTACACGTAACACCTCTATTTGAGTAAAGTTTACTGAGTATTGGACAGAAGTGACCCTTAGGCTAAAAAACCTAGGACTCCTTTTACTCCTTGTTTTAAGAGTAATATCTATTTGTTTAAATTTCTTATAAGACTAATTCACTTAAATTGAGTTTGGCCGGGACCCACTGTTATGGACCTAGAGGGGTGCCTAACACCTTCCCCTCAAGGTAATCTTAATTCCTTACCCAATCTCTGGTAATGCAAACCGATTTATGAGTTATTTGCTTTAGGTGCCCTAACGCACCTTACATCCGTTATGTGGAGACTCTTCAAATTACATACCCCTTCCCAAAAGGAAATGATTTCTCCCAAAAAATGTCGAAACCCAGACTCTGCGAGGAAAAAAGGGGGCGTGACAGCATGGCAACTCTGCCGAGGATATTAGGCTCTTACCATAACAAACTTGTTTTGTAAATTAGTCTCAAACATACTTTATTTTGTTAATACATGTGCACCCTTTCCCTTCCCCCTTATTGGATTTAATTGTCTATTTTTAAGCATTTATGATTTGCTTTACTACAGAAACTGACTTGTCTCCATGTTTTCTTTCCTAAAGTCTTTTAATTATAAAATACTGCATTTATCTTTTCTAACGTGCAAATACGTGACCACATGCTATTTATTGTTGCATAAATTATGATCAACATCATATTCCACTCATGCATAATCAATCCTATAGAAACGCTTGATGAGTGTTTGTGCTCTTCCTTATATCACCATTAAAATTTGGAAAGGCGTATTTACGGTAAAACTAGCCGATCGGCGGTGCAGTCGATGGTTCTGTGCCTTTCTCCCTCAAGTTTTCCACTTGAGGGTACCAGTCTAGACCTCTCTAGAAACCTTACTCTGATTAATTGTACATGCATCGTGGTCAAACCTAGCCAGGTTAATATGTTGTCCACATAATAACCCTTTAAGACAAGCCTCGTCCAAAAGTCCATCGGGTTTTCCATAACCCAACGGACGCAACCATGATTGTGTGCATAAATTTGTAAGAAATAAGTGCCAATATGCTAATCATTGTTGTATAAATAGTCGGATATGGAGGGGGAAAGGACCTAACATATTTGTTTTGTAGAAAATGAGGCACGAAGTCCCAAGGTTCAGCATGATCCGTACCATACGTCCACTGTTGCTAGATTGGTGGGAAGATCTTCAACCAAGTGATAATAATCATGTCAAAAGGGTCTTGGGAAATCTACCTTCTCTATTGGGCCTTCATCCAAACAACATGCTAATCGAGGCTACCACAATGTTCTGGGACAAAGAAAGAGCCGTGTTTTGCTTTGGAAACATAGAAATGACCCCTCTCTTGGAATAAATAGGGGGATTCACTGGGCTACCTTGGGATAGTCCATGTTTATTGCTGCTAGAAAATCGCTCTACTAGGGGGTTTCTAAAGATGATGGGATTGATGAAGAATGATGACTTGGAGTTCCTGAAAAATTCCTACAGACCCTTCGACTTTCTCTATGAACGATACGGTCACAAAAGATCTTATCTTATCTTTGATGACGAATTCTCCATCACTTCTTTGGGTTGGATTCACCACAGGGTTTTTGTGTTCATCGTCTATTTCTTGGGTATGTTAGTGTTCCCGATCCAAGGGGATAGAATCCACACCATACTGGCCATGGTAGCAAAAATCTTGATAGAGGGGATCGAAGGGAAAACATATACTATTATCCCTATGATCATAGCTGACATATACCGGGCCTTGGAGCGCTGTCAGAAGGGGTACAAATACTTCAAAGGTTGCAACCTGCTATTACAAGTATGGCTGTTAGAACATCTCCAAAAGGTCAATACCATCAAAAGTTACCGCGAAGGCCGTGAAATGATTATATAGCCTTCCATCATCCCAAGAAAATGACCTATATCCCAGACAGGTTTGCTCAACTAGAGGACAGGATGGGTGCAGTTTTTCAACAATTTGACCGAGGACCAAGTTCAATGGATGCTCGAATGGTTCCCTACCGATGAGATCATCATCAGATCTAGGGATGTTCCATACTTGGTATTGATCGGGTTAAGGGGCATATACCCTTATGCTCCCCTCAGGGTTATGAGACAGGCAGGCAGGAAGCAGGTCATACCGCGAGTTGCTAAAATGAGTTATTTCATAGCCGATTTTTAGAGTGGCGTCATTCCATACAACAGTGAAGCGCAACACATGTGGCGCTGGAAGATTATCGTGGAAAAGGATACCATCGATCCAGATCGATATCATGCTGGTCATGTGTACTTATACCCCTCATTGTTGGATGATAACATAGGGGGAATATTCGAGCCAAGGGTTGGTCCAAGAAACTGGGTCATAGACGAAGTTGCTGAAGCATAGGTGAAATATAACAAATTGCACAAAAGGGTTCACGAGTCCGAGGCCGAGCACATGGAGTGACACAAAACCAACATGGAAATAATCAATAAATGGAGAGAGAGGGCTATTAAATCAAGCAAAAGGTTGGAGTATCTGGAGTACAGTCTGATGGAATTAGAGGGAAAGATAAGGAAGAGAGTCATCGATTCCCAGAACGCTGAAGGAAGCGAAGGAGGACATTTAGCAAGGGCATACTTACTGCTGAACCTGCACGAACTGGGGGATCTGATCGACAAAAGCATCCTGCCTGGAGAAAGTCCTTCTGGGACCAAGTAGATTAGGTTTATTTGCTTTTACAAAATATAATAGGGCCAAGTGCCATTAGTGACTTATCTTATAATAAGGCAGTTATTGGCACTGAAATTCTCCAAATCTATTTTTCGCTAGGCTTACCTCGAGAATAACGAGGCTCCCAAACTAGGACGTGAATTTACTCAATATGTGTTTAAATACTACAAACTTTTTAGAATCCTTAGTGACTTGTTTACCTTTTTTTTATTTTTTTATTATTCCCATCCCCTAAGGTTGGTTCGCACATATTGGTATCATCAGCATATCACGCCAGATCCATAGGCCCTCCACCTCCTCCTCCTCCAAGTAATACGAAAAATCGAGGAAAAGCTAAGATGGATGACTTGAGTGGTATTCGAAAAGAAAATGCTGAAAACATCAAAACTTCAGACGGTCGGAGCACTCTGGCCCAGAATGAGTTGGTCCTGTATTTAGAGGAGAAAATACTGGAGTTACAAGGAGAACTTAAGAAGATCCATAACTTGGGAAACTTCTCCCTCACCCTAAACATCCCAGACGTCAACCAACAAAATGTTCCAAACCCAACACCTCCTCAAAATATGCCAAACCAATGTCCAAAAAATCCTCCCGCACCCCATCAGTACACCACACCACCTCAAAACCCAAATCCTCTACCGATATCAACTTCTCCACAACACCACCATCAACCAACCCAGTACCCACAAACCACTACCTATTATACTCCTCATAACACACCATAACCTATTCCGGATCCTCAAAACTCAACCAACAACCACCACTACACCCAAATCCCTAGCACTCACCAAAACAACCCCATATACGTGGAAACAATACCCCACTCCACTCAACCAATCTCCTATGCACCAGAATCCGTTGAGAAGGACTTGCTCATCAAGAACATGGCCGAGGATCTCAACAAGTTGACAAGTCGAGTTTAGGGTGTTGAAGGGGGTAAAGGAATAGTCTGAACTATGAGGACTTATGCATAAAACCAGATGTGGAACTACCGGAGGGTTACAAACCTCCCAAGTTCAAGATGTTTGATGGAATGGGTGATCCCAATGTTCATTTGAGGACTTATTATGACAAGGTCATAGGGGTCGGAAAAGATGAAAGGATCCGAATGAAGCTCTTCATGAGAAGTCTTACCGGAGATGCCCTGTCCTGGTACATAAGCCAGAACCTTAAGAAGTGGGACAATTGGGTAAGCATGATGTCAGACCTTATGGACCGGTTCAGGTTCAATACGAATAATGCACCAGATGTCTTCTATATCCAGAACCTAAAGAAGAAACCAACTGAGACTTTTCACAAGTATGCTACTTGGTGGAGGTCGGAAGTAGCCAAGGTCAGACTGGAATTAGACGAGGAACAGATGAATAAGTTCTTTATCAGGGCATAGGACCTATAGTATTATGAAGGACTAATGGTCATTGAGAATCACAAGTTCTCCGATATCATCAAACTCGGAGAAAGGATTGAAGAGGGTATCAAAAGCGGTGTCACGACCCAAACTGATAGGCCGCGATGGGTGCCCGGGTCCTGCCTGTCAAACATCTCTAAACATGCATCTAAGCTATAAACCTGAATAACATCTACTGAAATATGAGAATAATGTACATGAAGGAAATCTGCCCAAAAAGGCATACATACATGTATGTACAACATACGTAGGGCGAGCCGACAAGGCTGTTATAGACAACTATACATTTCAAAAGTGGAAGCCGGCAAGGCCACATACTATCCAACTAGACATACTATCTACAAACCTCTAATAGAAACATAACTATACAAAGACGGGACTGAGCCATGTCATACCCATATATATACAAACATATCGTACCAAAATCAAAAGTAGCTCCGGATTAAGTGGAGCACGCCAACTCTCGCTGATCAGGGATCCTAAGAAGGGGGACCATCAGCTTGCCTACCTGCACCTGCAGGAATGAAATGCAGGCCTCGTGAAATAGGGCGTCAGTATGAAAAATGTACTAAGTATGTAAGGCATGAAAATTAGTATGTAAAAGACATAAATGAAACATGAAATACAGAAACACATATTTAAATCTGAATAACTTTGTAAATTCTAAAACGTTTATAATGTCATGCACGTGCGTATAAATGTCGTGCCACGCATAGGTATGGGTGTACATGATATCATCTAGATGTTGAGGGCATCCCATCATATTGTCTAGGCCACTGTGGGCAACATCATCAACATATATCAGCTGATCAGGTGGTGATACGTATATAACGTCATAACCTTTTTCCATATCCCATATACATATATACGCGTATATAACTCCATCTGTTCACGGGTCAATGCACATGTATAAATGAGTGAAATGCATTAAAAATACGTAATAATCTCAATATTCCTTCCAGATAAACTTCTTCAACTGTGTATTATTCAGAGACCCATGAACAGAAGATAATAAAAATTCTCATGGGGAATCAAGAATATAGACACCCCTAATATCTCTATGAATAGAGTAATTTATGAAAACTGTGTATTTGCTCGTTTCTTCAGTATAATTTGGACCATGCCAAAAGAAAGAAGGGAGGGCCTTAACATACCTGGAGTAGGGAAAATTTCGTATACTATTCTTGACGAATTTCACATTACTACTATTCCAACAAATCCTTTTTTGAACCGCAAAATTTTACATTACTACAATTCCAACAAATCCTTTTTTTGAAGCCTTTTTTTTGGGAACGAAGACTATCTTCTGTGTTTAACGTTTTCTTGAATCTTTAAAAAGGAAATGTTTCTAATCTTCTCATGTATTTGGACTTAAGAGTGAATGAAGATAAGACAATATTTAACGTTTTCTTGAATCCTTTTAAGAAGGAAATGTTTTTTATCTTATTTGGACATAAGAATGAAATGAAGATAAGACTTATTCAAGTCTTATGTTAGTTAGATTTTAATTTGGCTATAGGTAGCCACATGGCATAGATGACTTATGAGTCATTCTTAGCCTTGTGGCATTTGTGCCACATTTTTTTAGTGAGATTTTTGTTAATTTTTATCCACTTATTAGTTAACTAGGTAATGTTCCATTACATTATAATTAAGCAATTACCCGCATAATTTAAAAATTACCATAAATTACTTAAAATTCTATTTATTTTTTAAAATACTTTATATATTATACTACCGTGGTCATATGGTACCTTGCATGATGCTAGTTCATAATTATTGGGTATTATCGCTCGACCCTTATTTCATTCCAAATTGGCCACTTTCAACGAAACTCATTTTCTTTAATCCGTGTACCCCTTTATCCTTCGTAATACTTATTTATCGCTTGTTATAAATAGTGTAAGTATGTTAACATCAAGATGATCTCATGCCCGAGTCTACGTCGATTAACCGAAGACAAAACTTTTAACATATGAAAACGCGAGATGTGACAAGCGATATTGTTACAAATTTCGAGGCACTGCAGGCCACAAACAAAACATTACAATCAAGGGGCATATCAAAGAAAGAAGTAGGGGCAGTAATGGTGGCCCAAGGTCCAAAATAGCCACTCACATACCAAACACCTCCACCTACATACCAACCCTCACCTCCCAGATATTACCAACCTGCCACCGCATATCACACTTATAACACCCAGCCAGATACTATACCTCCAACTCGTCCAAATTACCAGAAACCCTAACTTAAGCAATGGCAGTTAGCCACTCGTACAACTGGTCGATGGGTTCAGCAATGGCAGTGTACCCAACCTGGTTAGCCACTTAACTGAAAATTAAGGAGGAAGTCACTAAGAATTTCAATGCCAAAGTTCTCAGGGTAGTTGAGTACCCGACCTGGTTAGCCAACATTGTACCGGTTCTAAAGAAAGATAGGAAGGTTAGGGTATGTGTTGACTATCGAGATTTAAATAGAGCAAGTCCCAAAAATGATTTTCCATTACCAAATATACACATCCTAATCGAAAATTGCACCAAGCATGAACTCCAATCCTTTGTAGATTGCTTCGCAGTTTATCACTAGATCTGGATGGACGAAGAAGATGCAGAGAAAGCAGCTTTCATTACACCGTGGGGAGTGTACTACTACAAGATGATGCCATTCGGTCTAAAGAATGCTGGGTCCACCTACATGAGAGCCATGACAACCATTTTCCATGATATGATACACAAGGAAATAGAGGTGTATGTCGACGACGTCATCATCAAATCCAAGAAGGCCGCAGATCACATAGCAGACTTGAGGAAGTTCTTCGACAAACTAAGGAGGTACAATCTGAAACTGAACCCCGCAAAATGTGCATTCGAGTTTCCTACATGAAAATTGTTGGGATTCATTTTCAGCCGTCGAGTTATTGATTTGGACCCGTCAAAAGTTAAGGCTATTAAAGAGTTACCACCATCAAAGAGCAAGAAGGACGTGATGAGCTTCCTAGGGTGTCTCAACTACATCAACTGCTTCATAGCACAATGCACAGTTATATGTGAACCCATCTTCAAAATGTTGAGGAAAGATGCTGAAACTAGTTGGACTGAAGATTGTCAGAAGGCTTTTGACAAAATCAAGGAATACTTGTCCGCACCACCAGTCCTAGTCCCGCCAGAACCTGGGAGGCCTTTGCTACTCTGTTTGTCCGTATTAGATGGAGCTTTCGAATGTGTTTTGGATAACATGACGAGAACGGAAGAAAGGAGCAAGACATATACTACTTGAGTAAGAAGTTTACACCTTATGAAGCACGATACTCCCTGCTGGAATGCACTTGCCGTGCTTTGACTTGGACATCTTAGAAATTGAGGCATTACTTTTGTGCCTGTTGTCACACCTCCTTTTTTACACCCCGAGGGTATATGGGAGTTTTTCCAATTATAGTGACATTATTCGAAACGAGAATATTTAATTTATCAGAGTTGCCACTTAAAATAGTTTATTTGGTGTCCCAAGTCACCGATTTATTTTAAATCCCAAATCGAGGAAGTTTCGACTTTATTCTAAAAGTCTGTGAACCAGAAATTCTAGATAAAGAATTCTGTTAACTCAGGAGAAGGTGTTAGGCATTCCCACGTTCCATAGTTCTAGCACGATTGCTTAGCAATTTATACTTGGCTTAAATTGTCTAATTACTCATTTTAGGACCTATGTGCATTTACCTTTTAACCGCTTTTAATCACTTAATTTATTTGTAATTAAATAATTGAGCTACGCGTACGTATACTCTTTCCTTTGGCGCGTCAAAAATCATGTCACGCGAACATGTTCACAATTAATAATGCTTGGTTTATTTTATTAAGAAAAGTTTGGTTGAAGTTGCGCGAGCGCATCCCTCGAGTTACTTTTTTAGAAATAAATTCGTAATTATATTACGTGAACGTATACATAATCACAATAATAGTCTAAGTTGAGCCTAAAGCAAACAACGAGTGTTTAAGATCGTTTAATACTAAGTTAATATTAATGTGAGGGTCATAGCTTAGGGATCTTGTTTGTGTATGGCACACCTCGAATTATATTTTAGAGAAAATTACATTTAATTAATGGGTCTAAGGATGTGCACTTAGTAGGCAGCTATAATTGTAGAAAAGGTTTGATGTGCATGACTGAGCCTTTAATTTTTTAAAGCATCTCTGGGCTTAAGCTTAAACCAAACGGTTCAGAAGGGGAAAACTGGGCTCAAAATCGAGCCCAGAAGTTGGCCCAAGCAGGCGGTCAATGGACTCTCAAAAGGAGTCAGCGCATACTAAGCCCCAAATCTGCACAGCTATGCCTTGGGGTAATAAGGCCAATATCCATGAATGCCCATCATGCCATTTAAATAAAACTAAATACAACAAAGATTAAAATTGGACCCATAATATGAATCAAACAATGCCTAAATTTTGAATTGGACTTAGGCCGGCTGCCTCACCTAGGCTACTGTCAAGCCCAAATGAATATTCAGCTTTCAAGTTAGATGTAACCCCAAGCATTTTAGCAAACTAGTAGAAATCCAAAACGACATTTATTTACCCACGCATTTGATTATCAACAATTAACACTAACCATGAAAACTATAACTTAACGCATTCATGAATTAGCCTCAATTTGAGTTGCCAACTTCCTTAACCAAATAGAGTTTGAATTTTTACAAAGCATACATAAACCATTCTAACAGTTATCGATCAAGATAACTAATCTTGTGAAGGGGGCTATACATGATCAAATCTTAAAATTTAGAATATTCCAACAGTCCTTTACTATTGACAATCCATAATTATACAAGATTCCCCTAAATACAATGATGTGTCTAAGAAAGAAAGAAGAAAAAGAATTAAACTAAAGAGCTACTTTCTTTCTAACTTCTAATCTATTGCTGCTTTAACTTCGAGCAAGGTAAGACTACTCATGACTTTACCAGCAGAGTCCAGTTCCTCTAATGCACTGATTGTTTCAGTGACCCAAAAAGAATTTATGCACCATTACGTAGTGAATCTGACCATTAAAGGATCAGATTCATTTCCTTTGGTGCTGTTGTTAAGAGGTGAATTTGGAACACAGTTTTACAAGTATATAGACACTGGTTCAGCAATCAAACAATGACAAATTGAGCACATATACAACACAATATTTCAGATTTCATGATCAAATTTAGCAGCCATTTTAAGGTAACATTAACACATGGTTTATAGTCATTAACCAACCCTAAGTTCATATACTCAGGATTTCTAGATTTTCAGCCAACCAAAATAAGTTCTGAGCATACATTTTGAACTCAAAATTAATTCTATTTAAAATAAACATTGTTACATACCTTGAAATTGACAAATACAACAGAAAAATGACCAAATAAAGGTCAGAAAAATCAAGGCTGATTCAGGGCTTAAATCAACAACAATCAGACAACAGCTACTGAGAAGTTTCAACCAGAAATCAGCAAGAAAACCACCAGTTTTAACCAGTAAACCACAACTAAAAAGAACCAGTGTTTCCAGAAAAATCCACAACTAAGAGACCCATTTTTGAGTGTTTTGGTATCTAATCTTGGTATTTTTTAGAATCAGTAGGGATTTTTTCGAATAAGACTAGTATCTCTATATGTTTTTTCAGAACTTTTGAGCGTAGAAAATGATGTTGAAATCTCTGTGTATGAGTGAGGGAATGTTTCTCTTTTATAGAGCATACAAAAAGGCATCAAAAAAGCATATTCTAACCTAAATCTGAACTTTCAGGATAGTACAACATCTTTTACAGTTATCTGTCCTTATCCTTATCCAATACCAGCATTTTTATGCTAAGGATAGGGACAACTGTGCAAAATCTAGAACATTCTGATACTAGCTTAAAAAGTCCATCTTTACCCTTCTAATTACTGACTATTTCAGCTTTGTCCTAAGTTCTTTTAGTTTAATTAGGTCCCTATAAGTTTCTATTGATTTACACACTAACCCTATATGTTTCTATTGATTTACACACTAAGGCAAACAAAAACAAATGGGCTAATATTAGTAATTTAATCAAAAGCAAACAACCAAGCTGACCTAAGCATCTGAAAAATTAAAACATAAACCTAACCTCTAAAATAAACCAAGTTCATAAGAAAACTTCACAATGCTCTTCAGATTATCATTTGTAATGAGCATAGGCAGACGAGTTTAAACAAGCAAACAAAAAAATTGAACCTAAGCTAATTATGCATTAAAACAACTATTTTAAAAAAAATTAGACTAAGCATGCAGTTTCAGTATACTAGAAGATGGTTCAGAACAAGCAAAAGGAAATTAACAGCTATGACAGCAAAATGAAGCTATTTCAGGATTTAAACTACATGAATCACTAATTGAAACTAGGTTAATTAAACCCCCTAAGAAACTGATTTTAAACAAGTTCAAAGATTGAAATGGGGACGACTCCTAAAAATAAAGAACAAACAGATTCTTATACGATAAAATTTTAAACATGCTTACTAAACTAATCACCAGATGCAAAGATAAACAAACAAAATAATTTTGAAAAGAAAAAACCTAAAACATGTGACTAAACATAAAGAAAGGAGATGAAAAGGATTCTCAGAAAAGGAAAGGAGAACAGAAGCAAAGAGATTTACCAAACTTGTTTTCGAACGGACCAAACAAGGCTTAAAAAGACGAATCTTGACCAAACTTTGAAGCAAAAGGGGTAAATGAACATGGAACTAACATTAACCGACTGTTCTCAGCAAGAACAGTCGGCTAATGAAAGTTTGGGGTTCACATGCCCAAACTATGACTAAAAAGAGAAGGGTGCAAGAGCTCAGATTGGAAATTCGGATAAATTGGCTGGGGTTTTCGGGGACTTGGTTGTAGTTTAGGGTTTAGAGGGGTGTGAGGACTATGTGGTATGATTTTCGGGTGATTTGGAGAAGTTAGGGTTTTTGGGGATTGAAACTCAGAATTGAAAGTCTGGGGATTTAAAGGTTTTTTTGGGGAAATTGACTGTGGAATGGTGTTGAGGATGGACTCAGGGTTATGGAGGATGAATTTGGGAGGTTTTGGAGCAGCGGAGTCGCCGTGAGGCGATTTCCGGTGGGCGGTTGATGGCGGAGGCGGCGGAGGAAATCGGGACGGCTGAGGTTTTAGTAGGTTTTGTATTAGAGACGACTGAGGAGTTCCGAATAGCGTGGGAGAGTGTTTTCGGACAGTTTTATAATTAGTGAGAGGTTAGTTAGGAGCCGTTGGATCATAAAGATCCAATGGTCGTGATTGGGAGGGAAGAAAACGGGGTCGTTTTGGACTATAGGGAGACAGACCGGGTAAGGGGTTTTGGGCTTGGGTTTGGGATGTGTTTGGGAAAAATTGGGCTGGTCTGGTGTAAGGCTAAACCAATTTCAAAGCACATTAAACCTTTTCTTCACTTAGCCAATTATTCCTTTTCCTTTATTTTTTCTTTTTCTTTTATTTAAATAAAAACCTAAATTAAAATCCCAAATTAATCTAGATTGTAAAACTAACCAATTACCTAATTATAAAAATTACTTGATCCTAAATTAAAAAAAAATCAATAATCTAAAGATTAAAGGTAAAAATGTAAAATGGGCCATCTTTGGGATTTTCATTTTTTAATAAAGGAATCAGGCCAGTGTAGTTCTAGAAGTTTTGGTAGCTAGGACTACCGGGAAACTGTGATTTCACTATTGTTGCTGCTGTTTCTACTTGCTGAGCTCCTTATTACACCAAAATGAAAGATAAAAAGCTAAATTAGCTAAGCCTATCAACTACGAGTTACAAGATTCCTATCTATAAACCTTCTAAAGCTTGATCTTGAGTCTTGGCCAGTTCTTCCTACAGACTATGATCTGAATCTTGATGCTTGTTAGCTGCAAATGTTGGTTCATTCTTCTTCAGCTTCTCGGATCAAGGCAGGACATGCAAAACTTCTGACTTCAATCATATCTTGGGCAGTCCGCATCTTTTCTCCGCTTCTACACTTAGAGTTCAACTTTTTTTCTTGTTACTTATTTTCTTTTATTTGGGTTGAGACTTCTTCTTTCGGTCATCTCGAACCTTGTGCCACATGGTAAAAGACCTGTTCAGGCACCAAAGCAAACAAACGAACAAAATTTTCTGTCCAAGTTTTTACTAGGAAAATTTCGTGAGTTATTCGTAACAAAATCTAAACTATTTCTTTATTGAAAGCAATAAAATCAGGATTGTGTATCCTTAGAAAAAGAGATTAGGGAGTGGAGACCCTATGCCTAAAATAAAATCAAATAGGGAGTGGAGACCCTATGTTGGAAAAGCGACTAGGTAGTGAAGACCCTATGTCTAAAATAAAATTAACTAGGGAGTGGAGACCCTATGTCTAAAATAAAATCAATTAGGGAGTGGAGACCCTATGTTGGAAAAGCAGACTAGGGAGTGGAGACCCTATGCCTAAAATAAAATCAACTAGGGAGTGGAGACCCTGTGTCGGAAAAGCAGACTAGGGAGTGGAGACCCTATGTCTAAAATAACTTCAACTAGGGAATGGAGACCCTAAGTTGGAAAAAACGTAAGTAGAGATTGGGGGCCCTAGGCTACCATGTTTTTGAATTTTCTTCTCTTCTTTTTTTATTTTATTTAAAAAATGAGTAAGAATGCAAGAAAGAATTTGGAAGAGACTTCCCTTTTTTGGATTGATTATTGTTGCAAAACTGTTCTAGCCCTTGCCCAGTTTCTTTTGGTTGCACCTGCTTCTTGCAAGGTTTCTTTGGATTGCACCTGTTTTATGTTTTCAAACAAAGAACAATTGTTAGTTTGAAAAGGTGGTTGGTTTTGTGGCCTTGATTGTTTTGATCTCGACCCAACTCTTTCGATGAAAACCTCTATTACTCGCTGGCTTTCTGGAGATTGATCTTTTTTTCTAAACCCAGGGATCTTGACTTTTCAAAATTTCACACGATGGTTCACCCGTGTGGGGTTTTGGCTTTTTCATATTATTTTTCCTTTATGGGAACTTGACTTTGTATTTCTTTCCTTTTCAATAATTTTGACTCTAAAGCATCGGCCATCATAGCTAGTCGAGATCGACTTGATGCACCTGCTGAGTCTGGGTGCTTTTCCTTGAATTTGGCATTTGTTAAGCAGAACTCTATAAAACCAATCTTGCCACCTTTACTTTGTATTAGTTTCGGAGAGGATTAAACTGAAAGAGATTCAAAGAAAAGTAAACAAAGGACGAGATAATGAATTTATCAAGAAGTGTCCCTTTAGGTGGAAGAAAGAAGGACTTATCTTGAGTGCATGCAAACTTCAATAGACATGACATGCTTCTTGGACTGGATACCCGATATGCTTAACCATCCAATCTCTCATAAACCTATCATAACTCGTATCTTAAAATCAAGAAACCTTGCCACGACTCTATCCATGCTGATATTTGTAGGAAATTCCTTCTTTTCAATCAATGGAGCCCTTTGCGGGTTTTCGCCAATCAACCTCTCTCATTTCTCTTCTTATCATTGCCTTATAGTGCTCTTTGCGAGTTTTCACTAAGAAGACTCTCATTTTCAGTTTTTGTTCTCACCATCGCCTTACGGTGCCCGTGTGGGTTTTTACCAATAAGACTCTCTCATTTTGATTGCATTGGATCAAAGTAGTTGCATTCTCTGATCCTTGGACATTCTCACCAATTGATCGGAAAGACTTGAAAGGATTTGGGTAAAAATAATTTGGACTGAATTACAACTTTGGAACAATTCAGGCGGGATCATCGCCGAACCATTATAACATCTGCCCCAGTTTCACTTTTGGGGGAATTTGGATTTTTGTTTTGGTGTGACTGAACCCTAGAGAGAGGCTACCTACGTATCCTTTCAGAATCAAGTCGAACGTAGTTCAGGAAAACTTTTTTTTTTGACAAATGTTTTTAGGTTCCAAAAAGGGTGATCAAAGAAAGGTAACCGACTCAAAGGGTTAGCAAAAGGTTGAAGTGTTTGGGGTAGCGAGAATGAAAGCCTTCATTATCCTAAATGGATAATATTGGTACCGCATAAAGTTTAAACGTAATACCTCTTGACCGCGTCTACATTGACAGTTGTTTCAGGGTAATTTCCTTCAATGTCTCCCAACTACAATGCCCCTTTCGGCAATAATTTTCTTATAATGTATGGGACCTTCCAGTTTGGAGCGAACTTTCCTTTTGCCTCCTTGTGATGTGGGAGGATACGTCTCAAAATGAGATACCCTACTTCAAAGTTTCTAGGTCGTACTTTCTTGTTGTAGGCACGGGCCATTCGTTGTTGATACAACTACTCGTGGCAAATTATGGCCATCCACTTTTCATCAATCAGGGTTAGCAACTCTAGACAGGTCTTGACCCACTCATTATCCTCAATCTCGGCTTCAACGATGATTCGGAGAGAAGGAATATCAACTTCTGTGGGTATCACGACTTCAGTTCCATAAACCAATAGATAGGGTATTGCTCCAACTCATGTGCGCACAGTTGTGTGATATCCCAATAATGCAAATGGCAACTTTTCATGCCATTGTCTAGAACTTTGAATCTTTTTGATGTTCTTGTTTGCTGCTTCAACAACACTATTAGCTTTGGGCCGATAAGGAGTAGAATTCTGATGCGTGATCTTAAATTGCTCGCATACCTCCCTCATCAAATGACTATTCAGATTTGTAGCATTGTTTGTAATTATAGTTTTAGGAATACCAAAATGGCAGATGATGTTGGAGTGCACAAAGTTTACCACTGCTTTCTTAGTGACGGCTTTGAGAGTGACTGCTTCAACCCATTTTGTGAAGTAGTCAATGGCAACCAATATGAATCTATGCCCATTTGAAGCTTTTGGCTCGATTGGCCCAATGACATCCATACCCCAAGCAACGAATAGCCACGGTGCTGACATAGGATGCAGTTCTGAAGGTGGTGCATGAATGAGGTCACCATGTACCTGACACTGATGACATTTCGGACAAAACTGAAGCAATCCTTTTCCATAGTCATCCAGTAATAGCCTGCTTGAAGGATTTTTTTTGCAAGGACGTATCCATTCATATGGGGACCACACACTCCTGTTTGCACTTCATTCATGATTCTTCCGGTCTCTTGGGCATCCACACATCTTAAAAGGTTCAGATCCGGAGTCCTTTTGTACAAAACCTCGTCACTCAAGAAGAAACCACTGGCAAGCCTTCTAATGTTTCTCTTTTGGTCTCCACCAGCTTGCTCGGGATATTCCCTTGTTTTCAAAAATCTCTTGATATCATGATACCAAGGCTAAACATTTGGTTCTACCTCAACTGTATTGCAATAACCATGCCTTTCTTGGATTTGGATTTCCAACGGGTCAATGTGGACATTGCCTGGATATGGCAACATCGAGGCCAAAGTAGTGAGTGCATCGGCCAATTCATTGTGAAACTGAGGAATGTACCTGAACTCGACTAGCGTGAACCACTTGCCAAGATCTTCCACATCTTGCCTGTATGGAATAAGCTTGACATCCGAGTTTCCCATTCACCTTGAGCTTGTCGGATAATCAAGTCCAAATCTCCCATGATTAACAATTCTTCCGCATCTTGGTCGATTGCCATGTTCATTCCCATAATGCAGGCTTCATACTCGGTAGTGTTGTTGGTTCAGAAAAACCGAAGTTGGGCTATGGCCAGATAGTGCTGACCAGTGGGTGAGATCAAGATTGCCCCAATCCCGACACCTTTTGTGTTCACAACTCCATCGAAGAACATTTTTCAAGCATTGGTATCTTCTGAAGTTACCTCAACTGAATTTACTTCCTCATCCGGAAAGTAAGTACTTAAAGGCTGATACTCATCATCAACATGATTTTCCGCTAAGTGATCCGCTAAAGCTTGAGCTTTCATTACCGTGCGGGTGATACAGACTATGTCAAACTTGGTGAGCAGGACTTGCCATTTTGCTAACCTCACCGTGGGTATCAGCTTTTGGAATATGTACTTCAAAGGATCCAACCTGGTGATGAGATAGGTGGTCTAGGCCAACAGGTAATGCCTAAGCTTCTGAGCGACCCAAGTTAGGGAACAACAAGTCCCTTCCAACAAAGTGTATTTGGCTTAGTAACTAGTGAACTTCTTGCTCAAATAGTATATTGCCTGTTCTTTCTTCCTGGTCACATCATGTTGCCCAAGAACGCACCCAAAGGAATTCTCCAACACTGTCAAATATAAAAACAAAGGCCTCTAAGGTTTGGGTGGGACCAAGACTGGCGGATTCGACAGATATTCTTTGATTTGTCGAAGGCTTCTTGACACTCATCTGTCCATTTAATCGCTGCATATTTCTTCAACAGCTTAAATATGGGCTCACATGTGGAAGTCAACTGAGCAATGAATCGACTGATGTAATTCAACCTTCCCAAGAGACTCATAACCTCTTTCTTAGTTCTCGGAAGAGGTAAATCCTGAATAGACTTTATCTTTGTTGGATCTAGCTCGATGCCCTTCGGACTGACTATAAATCCCAAGAGTTTCCTAGACGAAACTCCAAATGCACATTTGGCTGGATTTAACTTCAAGTCATGCTTACGCAGATGCTCAAAGAACTTTTTCAGATCCCGAACATGGTCATCCTGCGTTCTTGATTTAATGATTACATCGTCCGCATACACCTCAATTTCTTGGTGCATCATGTCATGAAAGATGGCAGTCATAGCTCTTATGTAGGTTGCCCCGGTGTTCTTCAAACCGAAAGGCATGACCCTATAACAATAGGTGCCCCAGGGTGTGGTGAAGGTTGTCTTTTCCGCATCCTCTTCATCCATCAAGACTTGATGATACCCAGCATAACAACCCACGAAAGACTGTATCTCATGTTTGGCACAATTGTCAACAAGGATGTGGATGTTTGGCAAAGGAAAGTTGTCTTTGGGACTTGCTTTGTTCAGATCCTGATAGTCTACACATACTCGGGTTTTCCCATCTTTCTTTGGCACTGGAACCACATTATCCAACCACGTGGTATATCGGATCACACCCGTTTTTAACTATTTGGTGACCTCTTCTTTGATCTTGTCACTAATATCAGTTTTGAACTTTCTCTATTTTTGCTAGACAGTGGGATGATCGTGGTAAGTTGGCAATTTGTACACCACTAAATCAACACTTAGTCCTGGTATATCATCGTAGGACCAAGACACATCTTTAAATTCGAACAAAAGTTAGATCAATTCATCCCTCGTTCTTTCATCCATGTGAATACTTATCATGGTTTCTTGGACCTCTTCTGAACTACCCAAATTAACCGGCTCGGTTTCATTTAAGTTTAGCTTAGGTTTATTCTCGAATTGTTGCAGTTCCCAGTTTATTTCCCTAAAAGCCTCATCTTCATCATATTTTGATTCTTGATTCATTATTTCACAGTTAGACAGCGTGCTATGATCTGGGAACGAAGTCTGCAAGCATGTCATGTTATTTAATTCCACATTATTAGAACTGAAAGTTAAGATTTTTAAAGGTAATTGGATTTTAACCTTTGCAAAGAAAGAGGAGTTAATAAGCCATCATAAAGGAATGAGTTGGGACACTTAGTCTCAAGGTTGGAAGCTTAAGTTAAAATAGTTTACCGGATGTTGACTTATGTGTAAATGACTCTGGACTGGAGTTTTGACAGTTCTAATTGCTCCATAGGGTTATTTGGGATTTAGGAGTGTGTCCGGATAGTGATTTGGCTTGAAGTGGTAAAAGTTGGAAAATTTGAAGTTTGGAGAGTTAAGAAGTTTGACAGAGAGTTGACTTTGTAGTTACCGGTGTCGCACCCCCTTTTTCCTCGTGGAGTCCAGGTTTCGACATTTTTTGGGACAACTCATTTCCTTTTGGGAAGGGTTATGGAATTTGAAGAGTCGCCACCTAACGAATTTAAGGTGCGTTAGGGCACCTAAATCAAATAACTCATTAACTAGTTTGCATTACTAGAGATTGGGTAAGGACTCGAAATTACCTTGAGGGGAAGGTTTTACACACCCCTCGAGGTCCACAACGTTCGGTCTCGGCCAAACTCAATTTAAGCGAATTAGTCTTATAAGCAATTTAAACAAATAGATATTACTCTTAAAACAAGGAGTAAAGGGGGTCCTAGGTTTTTTAGCCTATAGGATCACTTCTGTGCAATACTCGGTAAACTTTCCTCAAATAGAGGTGTTACGCGTAGCATTAGCACATATGTCATCATATCCTTTACTACCCAATTACCCTCCCCTTAATTATTGTTACCTAAGCGTTCTAATAGTATCCAGTGCGTACCTTGTGCGTGCATTACCCGTCCCTTGTTTGTGGCCTTGGAGGTGTTTAGGACCTCTATTTAAGGAAGTTCTAGACTCACTTACGTTTGTTTACAAGGAGAAAACTAAGCGACAAACAAAAATTCAAATAGGACTATCACATAAAGATGCAATTAAGGGGCTCATATTTACCTCCACAAATAAGCAAAAAATTGCACGCCTCGAACAAACAGTTTTAAACTATTTAAAGTCCTATAGCAAGATATCTAGATGATCACAAAATATGAAGCAGTTTCATTAAGGCAAGGCAGTGAATACCTAATTAGTTCGCCTACTAATTTTATTACTTCCTGAATCTGGGCAAGTTTCAAGCAGTAGGAAAATAGCAATTTAAACCTAGAATCCAATTAACCAACAAAATTGCCTAAGTGATAGCCAGACAGAATTTTATAAACCGGGTATCTGAGCTGTAAATAGTTACTGATTTTAGCAGGTTGATTTTTATCTTTTAGACACTATAGGCATGATATCTAAGTATAGAAGAACTGATCTTAAGACCTTATAGGCATGGTATGCAGAAATGATTCTGAAGTTTCCTATTGACATGGTATCTAAATGCAAAAATGATTCTGAAATTTCATATAGACATGGTATCTAAATGCAAAAATGATTCTGAAATTTCCTATAGACATGGCATCTGAATGCATAAGTGATTAAAAACTTTATAGGTGTGACTTTTAAAATGCAGAACTGATTTTGAAACTTTGTGGGCATGATTTGAATGCAGTAGTGAATCTTGACGGGATATTCATAACTATTTTGATCCTATAGACATGTTATCTACTGCATGCAGTAACATATAGTAGTGAAAAATATTTGAAAGAAAATATGCACCTAAAGGAGGTTTTCTACCCCATTCTCATGCAAACATTAAACTAGTCCCAGTTTCCCCCAATTCACTATTGCCCCGTCGTTATTACAAATAATTATTCCAGATCATAAGAAAATGAATAGATTACAAAGTATATAACCATAGGAGGCCTGCAGCAGGCCCAATGCATCCGGGTAACTCAAGCCTTCAAACCATAACAACTCTAAAGCTCAGAGATACACAGTAACCATTGGCAAAGCACCAAGAACCCAAATATCTAGTGTGTCAGAGTTCCCAAGGGCTTCGAGAACCCAGGGCAGTGCTCACACTAGAGAACAAATGTTGAGAAACAGTTCATAAAGTATTGGAAACAAGTCCCAATGTGTCAGAGTTCAGAGCAATCTCATGGACCCTAAGCATTGCTCACATTGAGGGTAGCAAAACCCTAGTTAACTAAGAGCAGGAGTTGAAAATAGTGTATAAAAGTAGGAGAGAGTTTTTTTAGAAAAAATAGTTTGGATTTCAGAAGTGCATAGAAACATATCACAAGATCAACATTGCAACATAACTACATTTACCAAATTGAGCTCATATATCAATCAACAACATAGCAGAACAGAGTCACATCTAGTTCAATCAAGGTTCCATATTGCCTGGGGATTAACTTAGTTCACTAGTTATCACTAGGTTATCCTATGGACATGTATTAAAAAATAGCATGTTGGGATCAGGGTTCCAATCAGACAATCATGCAGAAGGGCAACAAAAGTTGGAAACCTAGAAAATCAGGAATTATTCAGGAACTTGTTAGGGGGTGAACATCGAAAACATGACAGAAATCATGCTAGTTGAGAAACAAATAGACATAGGTCTTACAAACAGGCTGAAAACAAGAAGCACATAGGTCTAATTTCATGGAAGTATGCATGCTAATTAAGAGTAATGAACATGAAGCACATAGGTCTAATTACATAGAAGTAGACATGCTTATTAAGATCAATATGCATGAAGCACATAGGTCTAATTACATAGCATATTGAATGCTGGCAGAAGTGGAGACATACCAGTTAAGGAATATCAAACAAGAAGTTTAAACTATGCAAAATCCAATAGTCTAGCCTTGGCTTTCAGCTGGCTAGAAAATGTAGCAAACACAAGTAACAAAAAGGTTTGAATCAGAGCAAGAGTTTGTGTGAGTGTGCGTGTTTCTTTCTGAGTGTGTTCATGTAAGGGTCTGAGTCTGTCCCTTGAAAATCAGAACAAGAAGAGTTTTATAGCATGCAATAGAGTAGGTCACATATGGTAATGAATTAATCACACATAAGGTATTAAAAATCAATTAGCAATCAGTCAGGAATCAATTAAGAGGACAGAATCAAATAAGTACCACTTAATTTAAGGAAAAATCTCACACAGAATCAATCCGTAATTAAGAGCAAGGTTAATAAGGTAAGAAATAGTTTCCGGAATCAATTAGGAATCAGGACACACAATCAAACCAATAATACAAATACATAAATAGGGTAAGAACAAGTAAAACTTAAATAAGGAAATGTGGGTACTAAATTCAAACCCCTAATTTAGGTAAGTAAATCAATTAACAACTTAAATGACAGAGTTAAAGGTAACATGCAAAAGACAATAGGATAAATAGTCAGAGAATGAAAACCCTAGGATATGTCAAAGGCATAAAGATGAAACTGAAAAAGGATCGGTCGAAATAGTAAAGAAGAAAACCATAGTTGAAAGCATTTAAATGTCTAAGCATTTTGACAGAAAATCCGTTAAAGATCAAAACCCTAAGGTAAAATAAAATCGGTTAACAATAATAGTAAAAGTAGAAAAATCTTAAGGAAAATACCAAACAAACTCAAAACCGTCTCAGATCTAAAGAGATCTAAACGGATTTAACAGAAATAGCTAGGCCTATGAATAGAGGTAGAAAATTTGGTACGAACCAGAGATTTGAAGTCACGAGAACACGAAAATGATAGCACTCACAAACATAGGGTTAATATAGGTTGATTAATCGAAAAGATGTGAGATTTGAACCAAATCTGGTTTGAATCCCTTGAGATCCCATTAAGTAACATGAAAATCAAACAACCAGTAGAGATAGGGGTTGGATAAGACGGTAAATCACCAAATGATTCCATATCCGATTGGGAATCGAAGGGATTTGGATGGAGTTTTAAGTGACAGCACTCTAGGGTTTGAGAGCGTATGAGAGAGAAGAGAGGAAAAGAGGGCGGCAGTGTCTAAGAGAAATAGGTAGGGTTTTGGGGTTTGTTAGATTTAAAAGGTAAGAAATAACGATGACCATTGATGTCAGAGATTAATGGCCAGATCAAAGGGGGTTATGGGCCGGATTGGACGGGTATTTGCGTTTGGTTAGTTTAGAAAATTTAATTAAAAAAAGGGCTATGTTTTAAATACCCATTTAATTTAATAAAATAATTTTATAAAATATTTTATAAATGATAAAAATATGATTTGTGCATGAAGATGATTTAAAATAATTACTTAATATTATAAAAATATAAAAAGTCATTTTCTGTATAGATAAGGTAATTATGCATATATATGGGCTATTATTGCAAAATATGCAATTATAGTCTTAAAATGCAAAATATAATTATAAAAATGCAATTAAAATATTTGAACACTTATATGGGCATAAATAATGAATTAAGATGATTAAATCATCATAAAGTCATATGAGGGATAATTATTGAATATTTATATAATTAACAATTCAGAAATAAATTGATTTAAGGCCTTTTTAAAAATTATAGTAATATTGTAAAAACACTTGTGCATGTTTGTAAATGCATGTACAATATTTTTAAAGTATGTATGCATATTTAAAAATATATGAGGGAAATATTGGGTATCAACAGCTGCCCCTCTTTACCCGGGAAGGATTAAAGAGTTTTCGAGTAAAGAAATGATGACCGATTTTGACCAAATGGGATTTTTTTAAGAATATAGGCCGCACCTTGGTCTCTAAGCTGCCTACATATCCCTAGTTTTACAGGAATCAAGTCATGTGTAGTTCGGAACCCAAGGGTGAATGAAGGCGGATTATTATAGGAGAGGTAGCAAGTTTCCGAAAAGGTTCTTTTGTAAAGGGTAGTATTGGATGGGTTTGTGTGGGGTTGTGAAGACAAAACTGAATTGTAACGGTCGCGGGGTAGATGCGAGCAATTGATGAGAATCGGTTGCGTATGAGATAACAGCAAACGGTGTGGATGATACGAGCGGAAATTGGGGCGAAAGATGCTCCCCTTAGAAGAACAGTTACCTCTTGGATTACCTGCAAAACTTGAAACACGGTGCATGCAAATATATAGATTATTGCAAAAATTTAATCATGATGCAAATTCCCTTTGGACCATGAAGGTGGTCTTTGGACAGTGAAGATGACGTCCTTAGACCATGATGTCTCGGACCATGGATCATGAGATAAGAGATTTCCAGGCCATGAAATGACGTTCTCGGGCCATGAAAATGGTGCCTACGAACTATGATGTCTTTGAATAATGATATGCAATTTTGAGGGAACCTTAGGCCATGGCATGATGTCTTCAAACTATGAGGATGATGCCTTCATACGATGATGCCTTCGGATAAGTTAGCTATACATCAGCCCATGAAATGCAGTGACATGATGTCAAAGGAAACAACAAAACAAAGCTTAACCTTGTGCAGAGTTTTGGGGAGTAGAGCTTAACCCCGAGAGAAGAAGATAATGTAAGTTTTAGAATAGAGCAACACTTACGCAAGGAGAGACAATGCTTAGTCTCATGAGAAGGCAGTGCTTAGCCTTATGCAGGTATGGAGACAGGGCTTAGTCTCATAAAAAGAGAATGAAACGCTTAGCCTTATGCAAATATGGAGGCAGGGCTTAGCCTCATGCAAGATTTGAGACAGGGCTTAGTCTCATGCAAGGATAAGGCAATGCTTAGCCTTATGCAATATGAATGCAAGGCTTAGCCTCATGCAATATTTGAGACATGGCTTAGTTTCATTCAAAGAGAAGGAAGTGCTTAGCCTTATGCAAATAAGGAGGCAGGGCTTAGCCTTATGTAAATGCGGAGGCATGGCTTAGACTCATGCAAGATTTGAGATAGGGCTTAGTCTCATGCAAGGAGAAGGCAACGCTTAGCCTTATGCAAATATGGAGGCAGGGCTTAGCCTCATGCAATATTTGATACAGGGCTTAGTCTCATGCAAGGAGAGGCAATGCTTAGCCTTATGCAACGAGGGAGGCATGGCTTAGCCTCATGCAATATTTGAGACAGGTCTTAGTCTCATGCAAAGAGAAGGTAGTGCTTAGCCTTATGCAAATAGGGAGGCAGGGCTTAGCCTCATGCAAGATTTGAGACAAGGCTTAGTCTCATGCAAAGAGAAGGTAATGCTTAGACTTATGCAAATGTGGAGGCAGGGCTTAGCCTCATGCAAGATTTGAGACAAGGCTTAGTCTCATGCAAAGAGAAGGCAATGCTTAGCCTTATGCAAATGCGGAGGCAGGGCTTAGCCTCATGCAAGATTTGAGACAAGGCTTAGTCTCATGCTAAGATAAGGTCGTGCTTAGCCTTATACAGTGAACAAGTAACAAATAGGAGTAGAATATTTCTTAGATGGAGGTATATTTGCATCTCGTGGTCTGATTGTTATGAGGATAGTGACTTTGATATGTATGTTTGTGAATACTCCTGTCGTGTTCACTGTGCCTGCATCCAAAGAAAATTGTGATTGTGGGCGTGAGGGGGGGGAGGTTTGTTCGTGCCTTTGTCTGCTTGATTTGCTTTGCTCTACTTTGGGAACCGTGTTCGAGTTACCCTGGGTAACACCTAGTTGCCATAGAAATGAAGTTTTCGAAAATACGTACTTATTGACGAAATAGAGTTATTTTAGAAAACATAGTGATATGTAATATCAAGTAAATTAGATGAACTAATGACTGTGACACTTTTAGAGACATTGAGGCTTCCTTGCAATAGAATTTTTAGGGTCCTCAAAATTCTACCCCAGTTTGGTGAATGATCCTTCGGCCTTTTTGCGTGTGACGAAATATGTCGGATCGGATCCGGAATGTTGAGAATCCTTGTCAAAATTCTGCCCCACTTACTTAAACGATTGTTGACTTTCTGGCATATGATGGCATCGGCTGGACTTTCGTCGGAATTTTGAGGGTCCTTCTCAAAATTCTGCCCAGTTTCTGGTTATGTGGGAAATGAAAATTTTATTAAGATATGACCGAACCCACATGGATGCCTACGTATCCCCTTTTAAACAGGAATCAGGTCAAGCGTAGTACAGTTACATCATATATATGTAAACAGTCTAAACATAGTATCTCTTGACTGCGTCTGAATTGATTGGTTTCGGCCAAACTTCTTCGTCCATTTCTGCAAGTATGAGTGCTCCTCCCGTTAGCACCCGGTAAACCATGTAAGGACCTTACCGGTTGGGAGAGAATTTCCCTTTAGCTTCATCTTGATGCGGGAAGATCTTCTTCAGCACCAACTATCCTGGTGCGAATTGTCTTGGTTTGACCCTTTTGTTAAAAGCTCTGGACATTTTGTTCTGATAAAGCTGACCGTGGCATACTACGTTTATTCTTTTTCCGTATATTTGGGCTAGTTGCTTATAGCAGCTCCTTATCCATTCTGCAACACTGATTTCAGCTTCATGTATGACCCTTAAAGAGGGAATTTCTACCTCGGCTGGAATGACAGCTTCGGTACCATAAACCAGTAAATAGGGGGTTGCCCCAGTTGATATGCGGACCATAGTGTGACACCCCAATAGGGCAAAGGGTAACTTCCCGTACCATTGTTTGTGATTTCTACCATCTTCTTTAGTATCTTCTTGATGTTTTTGTTGGCAGCTTCCACAACTCCATTCATTTGAGTCATGTATGATGTAGAGTTTTTGTGCTTGATTTTGAAGGTTTCACACATGGCTTTCATCAGGTCACTGTTGAGATTGGCGGCATTATCAGTGATAATGGACTTGGGAACCCCGAATCGACAAACAATACGATCCTTGACAAAGTCTGCGATGACTTTCTTGGATACAACTTTGTAAGATGCGACCTCGACCTATTTTGTGAAATAGTCGATAGCCACTAAAATGAACCGATGCTCGTTTGATGTAGTGGGCTCTATCGGACCGATGGCATCCATTCCCCAGGCAGCAAAAGGCCAAGGTACACTTGTTGTGTTGAGCTCATTAGGTGGTACCCTTATCATGTTTGCATGTACCTAGAATTTGTGGCATTTCTGTACGTACCGGATGCAATCCGTTTCCATGGTCATCCAAAAATATCTAGCTCTGAGTATCTTCTTGGCTAGAACAAAATCATTTATATGTGGTCTGCAAGTTCCGGCATGCACCTCCTCAAGCAATCTGGAAGCCTCCTTTGCGTCAACACACCTTAACAACCCCAGAACTCTTGTATATTCATATTTATGGCCAAATTGAGCCCCATGTAAGCCTCATATTCTGCCATATTGTTGGTGTACAAAAACCTAAGCTTTGCAGACACCGGGTAATGTTAACCTATTTCTGATACCAAAACTGCTCCAATGCCCAATCCCTTTGAAATTGGCAGCTCCGTCGAAGAACATTCTCCAACCGTTGTAGGCTTCAGCAATGTCCTCTCCTATGAATGATACTTCTTCGTCAGGAAAATACGTTTTAGTGGTTCGTATTCTCCTCCCATAGGATTTTCAGCAAGATGGTTTGCCAATGCTTGTCCTTTGACTGCTTTCTGAGTTACATAGATGATATCGAACTCACTTAGCAGTATTTGCCATGAGGAATATTTTTATGTCCTAGTTCAAATAGGCGCCCACCTGTATAATGAGAGGAATATTTTTATGTCTTAGTTTAAATAGGCACCCACCTGTATAATAAGAGGAATATTTTCATGTCTTAGTTAAATAGGCGCCCACCAGTATAATGCGGGAATACATTTCTGTCTTTTCATTTCTGTTCTAGGTCGCCCACCAGTATAATGCGGGCATACATTTCATATTTTTGCATTCACGCACCCACCTGTATAACGAGAGGAATACTTTTGAGTCTTATACTACAGATCTTGAAATCAGTAACCCACCGGAAGGTAGAAGGTTACAACAGGAATCCCCAGCAGGAAACAATAAAAATCCCCAGCACCGGAAAGCAGAAGGTTGCAACAAGAGGTCCCAACACAAGTTCAAGCGCATGAGTCAAAAGAAAGAACAGACGCATCTTGAAAGAAGCGGCCTGTGAACATTAAATTATGCCCAGCATAACAAATCTGATAAAGGGAGTCGTATCCCCAGAGGAACCGCCGAAAAGCTTAATGAAGAAAGTCATGTCCCCAGCGGACCGAACAAAATGATGAAAACTGGTATTCAGAAAAGCAAAGGGCCAGTGTCATCCCCAAATTCACGGAATAAAAGCACCGGAGGAAACACAAGCTGACAAGAAAGCAAGGCAACAAGAACAAGTTGCAGTCTAGCCTAGCTTCTTGTTTTCTTTTAAGCACGGTGTAACAGGGAGATCGGTAAGCAGTGGTAATAGCATGCAACAGCAGTAACATTGCAGTCCCACGGTAGTCCCAGCTACCAAAACTTCCCGAACTACATTAACCTGATTCCCCTTTAGCCAGGGATATGTAGGAAACCTTTGAAGCAAAGGTTCGGTTAAATCTTTTTCAAAAAAAAATGCTTCACACGGAAGTACTCGGATGGGCAAAAATCGCTCACTTTATCTTTGCACGAAAACCCTTCGTGTCTTCGGGCAAAGAGGGGCAGCTGTAAGCACGTGATTTTTGCCCTATGAAAGAATTACTCCCAAAAAAATTCAAAATAAAATAATTTTCCTTTGTGTGCAATTTTTGTTATTTTTGTGGTATTTTTGTATAATTATTTGTATTTTTATGAGTGCATGTTTATTTGTTTTAATTAATAAAAATATAAAATATATCACATTTTCATTTAGTATTTAATTAAGTTTGTTTTACAAAAAAATGAAAGTCACAAAAATAGGAATATTTTGCATTGTTAGCATTTAATGTCAAATTATGCAATTTTGTTTTAATTGGTGTTTAATTGTGTATGATAATTTTTGTTAGAAGTTTAATTAGTATTTTTGGAGTTAATTTAGTTTGTAGCTCAATTTAGAATTTTAGTTTTATCAAAAAAAAAAGGAAAAAGAGGGCTACAAAACGTTAATATTTGAATTGAGTCTAATATAGCTATTTTGACTATTTTACCTTATTTCGTCGCAAAAGAAAAATTACAAAAATATATACGTAAATTTTAGCTTATGTATTTCTCATAAACTTAAAAAAATACAAAAATAGTACCTTATTTTTTATACTTTATATAATTTCGAAAATTATAAAAAAATGTAGTTTTATTAATGTTTTGTAGTCATTTTAAACTTTAAAAATATAGAAATAGTACTTTATATTTTTATCGTTGTATAATTTCGAAAATTATAAATAAAAAAAAGAGTTATTAACGTTTTGTAGCCATTTTATCTTGAAAAATACAAAAAATAGTACTTTATATTTTATCTTTATATAAAAACGAAAATGACAAATAGTTTTATTTATGCTTTGTAGCTATTTTAATCTTGAAAAAATACTAAAAAAAAAAGAAAGAAATAGTTTTGTTTTAAATAGTCTTATTTGGTAGTATTTTGCTTACATAGGACTAAATGAATAACATCATGTTTTTATTCTCGGGTCCGTGCAAAGAATAATATTTGGGTTTAAACTACCCGTTTTTAGGCCTAATTTTCGGACCTGACCCATAATAATCCGAACCCCACCGCGCATGGGGGACACATGTCTTGGACCCCTACATACGTGGGGTCCATGTCCTTTGATACACGGACAAAGCATGGCATGGGGGAGGGGATTGAAAATTGAAAAAGGCTGAAAATTGTTTAAAGGAGAAAGGGGGACAACACGTGAAGGGGATTGAAATTTTAAAAGCAAAAAGATTTTGAAAGGGGGGGGGGGAGCACGTCAAAAGGGAGAACAAAATAAAACTGAAGAGGGGACTGTTCACCCTTCTTCTTGATTTTTTTGAAAAAAAACTGAAGAAAACGGAAAAGAAAAACATTGGCCATTGCTTCTTCTTCTTTCACGTCCAAACGATACCAGTTTTCCGTCGCGTCGACCACCCCGTCGAGCAACAGTTGCTGCAGCTGCTTCACGCCATAACCATCGTCTTCCTCACTAGCTGAACCCGCAAACGACCCCCACGCCTCAGCTGCTATCAAGCTGTTGCCGTTGCTACTCCTCACGACACCCTCGCCCCTCCATGCTAATCCGCCACAGTCCAAATGTCCAGCTTCTGCTTCGTCCTTTTTCAACGTCCACAAAACAGTCCGTTCGATCTCCAATAGTTCAACTCCGAGTTCGACTTGGGTTCGTTCAAGTTTTGGATTTTTCTTTCAAGATTATTTAGTTCCTTTGATTTATTTTCCGTTAGGGTTTTTGGTTTTAAGTGTTGTTCGTTCTATTTTTTCGGATTATTGAATCTTTGTTTAAAGTGTTTATTTTTGTAAATCTTGTCTTGTTCGTTAGTTCTCCTTCTTCTTCAAGACCTTTTATTTGGTCAAGGTTTTTCTTCTGTTTGTTTGAGTGTGCGTTATAAGCTACATTCGATTTGAACAACTTCGTCGAATAGTTAGTTTATGACTGCTTTGTTTGGACGAATACAGCATGAATCACTTCGTTGGTCTGTTTTGATGCTTGAATCATTTGTGTGAATTTGACTTAAGGATTGGTTGTAGTTGTGTAGTGATTTGGTGTAGTTGTAAATCAGAGAGGTTTAAATACAGATTGTTAAGAGTGAGGGCAAGGTAATAATAATAGGGGATTTTCAGGGTTCTTTTTAAGTGTTAAAAAAGTTTAAATGTTTCGTGTTAGTAGTCTGCCAGTTGAATATTCAGTGTATAATTAAAATTAATGAATTATTTAATGAAAAGGGAATTAGTAGTGCAGAATACACCCTGTCTGGTATCTTTAAAGGTGGAAAAATCAGAAAATAAGCATGGGATTAATGATAAAAGTGTATAGATGCACATGGGAGGGAATATACAGGTCTAGCTTATAAATAGGAGGAGTTGATATAGAGATAGGGACTGGAAAAAATTCAGAGAGGAAAAATTTTCAGAACTTAAAAGGGAGAAATAGGCTAATTTTTCAGAACTAAAAATCAGTCTTTGAGAGCTAAAAACTGAAAGTGAGGTCCTTTTCTTTACTACTGAAATCAGAACTTTGTTACTGCCTCTGTGGATTGCGTTTAGTGTTACTGATTTTCAGTTAGGCTTTCCGGGGTTTTTTTCAGTTTGGTTCTGACCATTGTTACACTGGTTATTGCTGGTTTTGTTGCTGTTATTTGTTGTGGGATTCTGTTGCTGTGTTATTGCTGCTGCTGAATCCTCCTTCTTTTGTTCTTGTACTGCCATTTCCAGGTACACAGTTGTACACTCTCGGCTTGAAGCGAAATGAAATATTAATCAGGCTTTGTTCCTGTTGAATTCCTCATGTTTAGATTTATGTTTGAATATAATTTTCCTTTCTTTGTATAAAAATGTAGTTGACTGATTAATGAGTAACGAGGTTGCATAACTTCTTCATCTAATAATGTTAGTTTAAATTAATCAAAGAACAAGTAATCTGTTTTGATATTATTGTGCGTAAATCTCATGTTCCAGTGTTATTAAATAATAGAATATAGAACGGAAGCAATCTCTCTTTGTACAAACTCGATTGCAATTTTCCATTTGCATTAGCCGTAAACTAATAACTAATAAGTTCGACTTTTTCAGCATGTAATTAATTGAGGGATTTCCTTTTATTTTTAGAGACGAACTTAATAGAAGAAATGTAGTCACTATAGGTTTATCCTTTTAAATAAAATGAGACGAGCCTCGCCAAATAAAACACACAGATTGCGAGGCCCTCACAAAAATATATGTGTTAATTACTTAGAATTCGGGAGGGCCGTTTAGCGAATTTCATGGCCTTCCCAAAATAATAACGCGATAGTCTCTTTAGGCGCGTGTTTAATAGTTTACTTTCTTAAGCTTGGGTGTGCATTTCATGCGACCCAAATCCAAATCCCAAAACATCAAATAAAATGTGTTCCGGATTGTGGGTGCATTTTATGTGACGCAGTCCAAAGACGTGTTTTAAGCGATGTTCACATTCTTTTAAAAATAATAATAATAAAGTGGTAAAAAGTTAAAATTGGCACATAAGTTCATATTTGTATAAAATCAGATAATCAAGCCGAATATAACAGTTGAGCGACCGTGCTAGAACCACGGAACTCGGGAATGCCTAACACCTTCTCCCGGGTTAACAGAATTCCTTATCCGGATTTCTGGTACGCAGACTGTAATATGGAGTCATTATTTTCCTCGATTCGGGATTAAAATTGGTGACTTGGGACACCCTAAATCTCCCAAGTGGCGACTCTGAAATAAATAAATAAATCCCGTTTCGATTGTCCTTTAATTGAAAAAAACTCCTTGCACCCTCGCGGGGGCGGAAAAAGGAGGTGTGACACTAATTCTTATGATTATATCTCTAAACCATTCTACCTTATGCAGCTAGGCGTAAAGGTATGATAATTATTTGAATCAGAAGGGATTAATTTGCTTAATGGCTGCCTATCAGGCCTATGTTTGGACGTTTGGGCCTAGCGAATTGGCCTCGATGGCCCCATCAAATAAGCCCTAATATTTAAGCTTCAGATACTAATCTAAAGGAGTTTTCTAAGTGTGGGCCTGAGCATTTGCAAAGCCCAACGCCTAGAGCAAGTTATAGTAAGCTGAAATATACTAAGAACAATTTATACCAAAGCTAACAAAATTACAGAAAATGCCCAATTTTCAAAAATCAACACTTCATGCTTCCTTTTTAAAAGATGATTGACAAGAAATGTACGTTATTTTACTTCCAGAAATAGTATTACTACAAGGAAGAACAGTATATGGCAAGGGTGCAGTTTCACTTTTGATACAGGATATAAATATCATTCTAATTACTAATGTAATGTTATTTTCTATGAAGGGAAAGGGAATGAATAAAGCAACTACAAATATTTGTTTATACAAACTTTTGTTCCATAAATTGAATAACTTCATTGTATATAAATTACAAGACTTCAAAATATGCTATCCATGTGTTTCTTTTCATCAAGGCAGCAGGCAGAATATGTCATCATACTCCATAGCTTTGAGCTGATTCCATTATCAGCTAGTGTGCAAATCTGACCAACCAGTGATCAGATTCACATCTTTGTTTCTAGACTGCCTTAAATATTCACTGAAGTTCCTAGCTATTGTTTATCTAATACCAATATCAGGCAGAAATTAAAGTAGCATGCTTAAGATTAAATGACAACAAGTATCAACAAAGGCCATATCATTAAACTATTTCAAACCAAACCTGAAACCAAGCATGGTGATATTCTGATTCGAAAAACTTAATAGGAATAAAGGAACAACAACAAAGCAAAACAAATCAACCAACCTGGTCTTTTTTATGAAAAAAAAGTATTCAGCAGCTAAGAGACTATACTCCATAACATTGTGAACTAACAAAGATACCAAGGGAACATTCATCAACTGAGAAACATAGGGTAAACTTTCAGAGAATGTTTCAAAGAAGAAGAAGAAAACTTAATAGAAGAACATGTATTTTCAACAAAAATAGCAGTTCATATTTCCATTCATATACTTCAAAATGGGGCTATAGATAAGATATCAACATACCTACTTCTGGAAACAAAAGCTGAGACTAAATATAGGTCTAGTGGCCAAGAGGAAAATCCAATAAAACCCCAGAAAGAGAAGCAATCATCAGGCAGTTTAAAGGCTGGAATCATGAAACTTCAGCACCAGAAAAACCAATTTCAGTCCAGATCCAGCTTAGATAAACCAAAGTTTTTAAGACAAAATCAGAACTTCTAAACCTTCTCAGTAAATGCAGATGGTTTTTGTGAGTTTAAACACAACCTCAAAATGAGTGTTCATTTAGGGAATATTTTCAGTGTATTCAGAGGATTTTATGTGTCTGTGAGAATGAGTGAATGCCTATTCTTTATACAGAATGCACAAAGATAGCAAAAAAATAGAATATTCTACCCTAATTTCTGAAATGCCAGATAGTACAACATCTTTGGATAGTTGTCTGTCCCTTTTCAGCCCAATTCTAGCACTTTTCATGCTGGAAATGGGGACAGCTGTACAGATACTAGAACCTTATGATATTTTCCTCATTTAAAAATCCAAAATTACCCCTTCAACTACTGATTATTTCAGTTGTACCCTACATTCGGATCCCTTTTTTGATTTCAGAAAATCCTCTTAGGACCTTCTAGGACCAACTAGGTGATTCTACATTAGGGTTTCTAAACTTGTTTCAATTATCCTTTTTTTAAATCTGAAATGAGTTCTAGGCCTAAGGGTATCTAAGATTTAATTCAAACAAATTAATCCTAATTAGTGAATTAACTGATTCGCCAAATTAACCTTAAACAAGACTGAGTTTAAACAACTAACACATCGAAATAGTAAACAAACAAGAACTAGAATGAAGATGCAAAGGAACCCTATAAATTAACCTAATTAATTTATAAATCAAAACAAATTAATCAACTAAATTACCATTTGAAAATCTGACTGAAACTAAGCTAATCATTGCATCTAAAACAAAGAATACCAGAGAGGAACAATTACAAAAATGGAAACAAAAAACAAAATAGTCATGTGATTATAACAATAACATAAAAACTAACCCTAATCAGCCTAAAATTTTATGCAATTGAAACCAACCTTTAGATAATTGTAAGATTCAGCATGCTTCATAAACAAAGGAAACAAATAGACAGTACCAACCAAGAGAACAAGAACTAAAACTGTGATTACCAAAGTCATGCAGGCTAAAAGAAGAAAGAAGACAAAACAAAAAATAAAAAGAAAACAGAAAAGAATTTTACCTAAGGCTCATTTTGGAGGGGACCAGTCACAAACTCGACCAATTTTTATGGGGTAAAAATGAACTTTAGATGACCATTGCTCTTATCAAAAGCAGTTGAATAATGGAAGTGTTGGGTTCAAATGGCCCAGAAACTGCCCGAAATTGGAAATGGAAAAGTTAGAGTTTTGGATCTTAGATTCGAGAAGTTCTAGGCTTCTTTGAAAGAAATGGTTAAGATATATGGGAAGAAGAGGGTGAGGTGATTATATGGTGTTAATTTGGTAGGGTTTGGAGGTGGTCCACCGCCTTAACCCACCCCTGGACCATGGCGGAGACGGCAAGGGTTATAAGGGCGGCTAGGGTTTTCATTAGAGAGAGATGGGAGAGGTAAATGAGACACGTTTCTAAGGTCCAGGGGTGGGTTAAGGACAATTTTATATTTTAGGGTTGGTCAGTTACGAACCGTTTGATCAAAAGAATCCAACGACTGTAATTGAAAGACGGGGAAACGATGTCATTTGGTAAGAAGGGAATTGGACTGGGTATTTATGAGAGTTTGGTTGGGGCGGAATTAGGTAAAAAATCACATTTGGGTCATTGCATTTTGCTCTTTGGGGTGGCCCAATATCAGAAAACCCAATTGTTTCTCTCCCATTTTGCTTTTTTTTGTTTTCTTTTTCTTTTATTTAATTTAAAACCATAATTAAATTAATTAAGTCCTAAATTAAATTCTAAATTAATATTACCTATAAAATCAAACTAATTATATATTTATAATAATTACAAAATTAGTTAATCCTAAATTAATGAAGAGGAAAATACTAATCTAATATTAAAAATAAATTATAAACATGAATAATATTTTTTGCGATTTTAATTTTAATTAAGCAATTAATTAACTAATTAATCCTAAAAATGTGAACACAAAACCTAATATACAATGCATGAAATTTTCGACATTTTTTTTCATGATTTGAACAAAATTAAACATGCACAAAAATGCAAATAATTAATAAAAATACTACAAAAATCCTATAAAATTGAAAAATAATTTGGAAAAAATCTATTTCTTTAATTTTGTTGGAGTATCTTTTAATAGGGCAAATATCACATGCTCATAGATACCCTCCAGGGGAAGGTGGTTTTAGTCGATCATCAACTTCATGATGCGTGGGCGGAGAGTAATAAGTACAAAGATCTTCATAGTGAGTTAGTTGATGCGTTATCCAGGATCAAAACTAAAGTCGGGGCGCTCGTATCCTTGTATAAAGAAAGTGTTGTTGCTGCAAATGCTCAGGCCAGGAGAGTGCCCGAAGGAGCCGAGCTACAATTGACTCGAGCCATGGAACATGCTCAGTTAGAATCTCGGAGGCGGACTCTCGAGGATATACATGCAGGGGCATTGATCTGTCAGCCGATCTCGAGAGGACGAAGACCCTAGAAGAGAATGTTGCGGCCCTGCTTGCTTCTGAAAGTGATTTGAGTAGTGGCTTAGGAGATGATGAGGATGGAGGCGAAATCCCCAAAGGGGAAGAGGCCGTTGAAGACCCTGGGACAGTGGCCAGAGCTGTTAGGCGCACAACCTCCGAGGGAGCCGTCAAAGGCATAGACCCGGTGGTAGATTAGGGTTTTATTTGTTCTCTCCCTTGTAAGGGCTTTACAGGCCTTGTAAATGTACCCTTGTGAGAAATATATAGATAGCCTTTCATTCCTCATCATTTCACATTTTACCTTTGCTTTGACGATTGATCTGGGAATTCGGACCTCGGACTAAAACCTTGGGTTCTTGCTACTGTTGGGAGATTTGTGACGGTCGAAAGTCGACCATTGTGGACTTAGTCCCCGAGTCAGGTTCTTGACTCGAGTTTTATGACCTTTAGGTCTAGAAATCTGCCCTGGACCCTTTTAAGCTGGTGGCGATGGCTCTTACTCATTGGGTCGGTACGACCTTTAACTTAAGCTGGGAACAGTGGTTCTTACGTATTGGGTCGGTACGACCTTTAACTTAAGCTGGTGACAGTGGCTCTTACGCATAAGGTCGGTACGGCCTTTTAATTTGAGCTGGCGACATTGGATCTTATGCATTGGGTCAGTACGACCTCTAATATAGGCTTTATTTTTCCCTCGTTAAAGACTTTTTGAAATTTTTGTGTTCGTCCGACTCTTCGACGGTTCGATAAGGACCTCGATTTTAAGTCGTTATACAACAATAAATGAGCACCTCGGGAGGTTTTGGTCAATGGCTGAATCGTTTCGAAGCCTTTTCGTTGTTTGGAGCTGATATGATCGAAGCTCTTTTGCTTATGCCAAGGGTAGCCTAGTTAACCGGTTCTTTTCGAAATATTTTCTAAGTAATTGAAGGCCTGTGATTTTATGGCGACGGTCGGGCATCACCGAGTCACGTTAGTTTGGTCGGAGCCTTGTGACCGGAGACATTGTGTTTGGCCGTAGCCTTTTGACCAGAGTCATTGTGTTTGGTCGTAGCCTTTTAGTCCCCCAGTGAAGCAGCCTCGGCGTCTATATCGAGGGTATGTCTTTTTAGGGGTCTTACAAGTTTGAATATATAGCCTATACTTTAAGATCATGATTATGCCTTTTTTAAGGTCTTATAAATTTGAGCATGCCTTGCTTGAGGTCTTACAGATAGGTTATTTGGTACAAGTATAATTCATGCCTGGCTTGAGGTGTTACAGATTTGGGCATGCTCGGAGGTCTTATGTTGTTGATAATGCCTCATGGAGGTCTTACATTATTGATAGTGCCTCATGGAGGTCTTACATTTTTAGGCATCGCCATATGGAGGGCTTTCAGGCTCGAGACATCGAAATTTTTTGGCTCTGGAGCCTTCTTTGAAAGTTTGATGTTGAGCTCGAAGTTTATGGCCTAGAGGTCTTACGGATACGAGTTTTTGTGTCAGTTCTAGAGTTTTTGGGAAATTTCTGGCCTTGTGGCCATTGCTCGTAAAAACGGCAAACTTCTTTAAAGTGCGGAAAAGATACTCAGTTGTTTACTTGGTACAAGTATAGATGTTTTTGTTGTCAAGGGTTTGATTATTCTATGCGGACATGGTTCATTTGACTGTATGGCCCCGTACATCATTTTTCTATCGAGACCCTCTTTGACTTATCTTGATTTCTGTGGGGAGGTAACCTCCCGGGGGGATGCCCCCTAGTATTTGAGGTTGATTGAAGAGTAGCCTTGAATACTCGATAAGTTTTCCTTAAGTAGCATATAGATATTGCCTCGTTAAAAACCTTGTCGGTAAAACCCTCATTGGGATAAAAATCTGATCGAAGGAAAAGAGTGCAACGCATGTTTTAAAACCTAATGTCTTCAAGTCGGAAGGTACTCTGATTTTTCTAATCGGACACCTGCATATAGGTTAGTGTAAGGCGTAAATGGAAAGGGAGACGGTTATACCTTAGCAGTTATGGCGCTTCGAGCCTTGATATTCTTCAGCTGCTTGCTCCGGGGATGCAGTACGGTCCTTTGCTCATTTACTCGGGTGCAACCGAGAGTATGGCTTGCAATTGCTACTTTGTTGTTTGTTTATCTTTTTGGCTCCTTCGATGTTGAAGGGATCGATGTCAGAGTCGTAGGGTGTTTAGGTGTCTTCCATCAAACACCTTAGCAGTAATAGCATTTGAGCATTGATATGTTCCAATTGCTAGGAAGTTATTCGCCTTCCATGGTGCTGAGCTAGTACGACCCTTTGCCGATAATTCCGAGGACACGGTACGGTCCTTCCCAGCTTGGGCCTAGCTTCCCTTCATTAGGGTTTCGAGTGTTCAGGGTGACTCTTCTCAGGACTAAGTCCCCGACTCTGAAATGTCAGAGATTGGTTCTCCTGTTATAGTACATTTTGATTCTTTGTTTTTGGGCTGCCATTCGGACCAGCGAAGCTTCTCGCTTTTCATCTAATAGTTCGAGGGCTGCAGTTATAGCCTCGTTGTTTGAGCTCTGGTGGCATGTCAAAATATGGCACTTGGTTCCCCAACCTCGACCGCTATTAATGCCTCAGAGCCATATACCAGAGAGAAAGGCGTTTCTCATATTCTCGATTTTGGAGTAGTTCGATATGCCCAGAGAACCTCGAGCAACATTTCTCTCCATTTTCCTTTTGCATTTTCCAACTTCTTTTTCAAGTTTTGAATGATGGTCTTATTTGTGCACCCGTCCTGGCTGTTTGCACATGGGTGGTAGGGTGTTGACAGGATCCTTTTGATTTTATGATCCTCGAGGAACTTTGTTACTTTTCTCCCAATGAAGTGCTTCCCGTTATCATATGTTATCTCGGAGGGAATCCCGAATCGACGCATGATATGGTCCCAGATGAAGTTAATGACTTCTTTTTCCCTTATCTTCTCAAAGGGCTGCGCTTCCACCCATTTTAAGAAGTAGTCAGTCATAAATAAAATAAATCTAGCCTTACCTGGTGCTGTCGGCAAGGGTCTGACGATGTCCATCCCCCACTTCATGAACGGCCATGGTGACAAGACTGAATGCAGCTGTTCACCGGGTTAGTGAATCATTGGTGCAAATCTTTGGCATTTGTCGCATTTTTGGATGAATTCTTTAGTGTCCTTCTCCATGCTGTCTGAATAGTAGCCTGCTCTGATCACCTTTCGGACTAAAGAGTCGGCACCGGAGTGATTCCGTAGGTGCCCTCATGGATTTCTCGGAGCATGTAATCTGTGTCCCTCGGTCCCAGACATACTGCTAGGGGCCCATCAAAGGTTCTTTTGTATAGAGTTCTATTTTTGTCGAGCGAGAACCAGGCTGCCTTGGTTCGCAGGGCCCTCGACTCTTTTGGATCCGCAGGTAGCTTTCCACTTTCCAGATAGTCGATATATTTATTTCTCCAATCCAATGTCAAGCTAGTGGAGTTGATCTCGGCATGGCCTTTTCGATCACTGATTTGGATAGTTGAACAATAGCCCCGGGGTGTATGTCATCTTCTTTGACTGATTATCCCAGGTTTGTGAGGGCATCGGCCTCACTATTTTGCTCCCGAGGTATGTGGACCAGAGTCCATTCCTTGATGCGGTGCAATGTGACTTGAATTTTAACTAAGTATTTTTGCATCCTGTCTTCCCGAACCTTGAAGCTCCCATTTACCTGATTTACCACTAGAAGGGAATCAAATTTTGCTTCGATGACTTCCGCTCCTAGGCCTTTGGCCAATTCCAGACCTACAATCACAGCCTCATACTCGGCTTCATTGTTAGTCAACCTTGCAGTTTTTATAGATTGCCTAATCATGCCACCCGTGGGTGGCTTCAAAACTATACCGAGCCAAGATACTTTCACATTTGAGGCACCATCAGTGAACAAGGTGAAGACGTGTCCGTTTTAGTAGAAGTTCTTCCTTACCTCGGGCACGAGGGCAGGCATAAAGTGAGCCACAAAGTCCGCCAGAATTTGGACTTGATAGCTATTCGGGGTTGATACTCGATATCGTACCCTCCGAGTTTGATAGCCCATTTGGCCAGTCTGCCCGATAATTAAGGCTTATGAAATATGTTTCAAAGAGGATATGTTGTTAAAACACAAATACGATGGCATTGAAAACAAGGCTTTAATTTTTGAGATGCGCTTACCAATGCAAGAGCTAATTATTCTAGGTACGGATACCTGGTTTCGGCATCTCCCAGGGTCCGGCTTACATAATTAACAGGAAATTGCATACCTTGTTCTTCTCGAACCAGCACGCCACTTACCGCTACCTTGAATACGGCCAGGTACAAATATAGTTTTTCACCCTCCTTTGGGGTGTGGAGTAAAGGTGGGCTTGTCAGATACCGCTTCAACTCTTATAACACACGTTGGCATTTTGGAGTCCATTCAAAGTTGTTTTTCTTTTTAAGCAAGGAGAAGAAATGATGACTCTTGTTTGATGACCTTGATATGAATCGGCCCAAGGCTGTTATCCGCCTGGTCAGTCGTTGCACGACCTTCACGTTATTTACCACTGTGATCTCTTTGATGGCTTTGATTTTATCGGGGTTGATCTCAATCCCCCTGTTTGACACCATGAAGCCTAAGAACTTGCTTGAACCTACTCTGAAGGCACATTTCTCGGGATTGAGTTTCATGTTGTAGCTTCTGAGGATATCGAATGTCTCCTGCAAATGAGTCAAATGGTCTTGTGCGCGCAGGAATTTAACTAACATATCATCAATGTAAACTTCAATGGATTTGCCTATTTGATGTCTGAACGTCTTATTAACTAGGTGTTGGTACGTGGCTCCCATGTTTTTAGCCTGAGGGGCATTACGTTGTAGAAGTACGTACCGTACTTCGTGATGAATGAAGTCTTTTCCCTATCCTCGGGGTTCATCTAAGTTTGATTATACCCTGATTAGGCATCAAGAAAGGCAAAGATCTCGTGGTCGGCTGTAGCATCGATCAAGCGATCATGTTGGGCAACGGGAATGAATCCTTGGGGCATGCCCTGTTCAAGTCTTTAAAATCTACGCACAATCTTAACTTATTCCCCTTTTTGGGAAATACCACCACATTGGCCAACCATTCGGGGTATTTTACCTCCCTAATTGACCCTATTTTGACAAGTTTTGTTACCTCGTCCTTGATGAATGCGTGTTTTGCTTCGGATCGAGGTCTCCTTTTTTGGTTCACCGATTTAAACCTGGGGTCGACATTTAGTCTATGGGTGGTTATTTTCGGCGGGATCCCTATCATATCTAAATGGGACCATGCAAAGCAATCGATGTTATTGATAAGAAATTGAATGAGTTTTTTCCTGAGTTCGGGGTTAATCCTGTTCCCAAGTATACCTTCCGATCCGGGAGATGCTCGATCATAACAACTTGCTCTAGTTCTTCAATCGTTGATTTTGTTGCATCTGATTCTTCGGAGGAAATGAAAGTTCGGGGAGCGAGGAAGTCTTCTTCATCGTCCTCGGGGGTCTATTTTCCCTTCGGCTCTTTCGGGTGGGGGGGGGGTATAGGAGTTGATGTCTCCCCGTGAACCGCGAACATCTCCTTTGCCGCATGTTGCTCTCCAAATACTGTTTTTACGCAGTCTTTTGTTTGAAACTTCATCATCTGATGAAGAGTTGATGATACTGCCCTTATGTTGTGTATCCATGGCCTTCCAAGCAATTCATTGTACTTTATGTCACCTTCGATAACATGAAATAGTATTTCGAACTATATCAGACATGATGACCGGGAGAGTGATCTCCCCTTCGTTGCTTCACCGGCCATGTTAAAGCTGTTGAGGACTCGAGAGGTAGGTATGATTTGATTGAGCAATCCGAGTTGTTCTACCACTTTCGGACTGATTACGTTGGCCGAGCTACCTGGATCCACAAGGTCACATTTAACTTGGATTTTATTCAAGAGAAATTAAATTACCAGCGCATCGTTATGCAGATAAGACAAGGTCTCGAAGTCTTCTTCACTGAATGCTAGGATGTCCTCGGGCATGCGGTCCCGAATTTTCTTTTCTGTTGCAGCAGAAACCTTTATCCGTTTAACCATGGGTCCTTGAGGAACGTCGGTTCCCCCAATGATCAAATGAATGATGTGCTGAGGTTTTCCTGTTCTATTCCTCCTGTCTGCCTCAATTTCCTTCCGGGATGGGGTTTTTCGAGCTTCCTATTGGTTTCCTTGGCATATACTTCCATTGGACTAGGAGCCTATATCGACGTGTTGGGCGTTGTGTGAGCCCACACCCACAGGGATTGGTACTGGTGCGTCCTCACAGTTTCCCGGTGGCATACCGACGCCTGAAACAGCTACACCATTCTCTCCATGGTCCTCAGGACCGTTGTTTTTATGTGCATTCTCTGAGTTAGACATTTCGACCTGAAATCAAAGATTCTTGGGCAAGCAAAAGTGTAAAGAATAACTTGTGTTTTCAGCAAACTATCACGAAAACAATCACTATTATTTTTAGCCCCACGGTAGGCGCCAAACTGTTTACTGCAGAAATGGTAATAATAATTAGATTTGATTTTGTGGTTCTAAAAATACATGATTTATTTTTATACTAGTTGTTAGGCAGTAGATGCTAAGTGATAGACTAGAAAATAAGACAGGAGCTTGAAGATAGTATGTTATGCAAACCGAGTAACCGAGAATCGGGGCCTCGAGCCAGACTAAAGGGGGCCTCGGGGTCGAGCTAAAACCTTAGGTTGTGGGTAGACGATGAAGGACTAACAGTTCCAAGAGCTTTAATGAGTACTCTTTATGCTCAATGATGAATAATAATGAAGAAAAATCAATGAAACGTAGTAAATGTAAGTAATAAATCAAAGGAAAGACAATAGAGAGTGTTTAGGTTAGAGAGCAAATAATGTTCTTGTTGTTGTATTGAACATCATATGTGCAAGAAATAGCAAGGGTCCCTCTTATATAAGAGGAAAAAACCCAACATGGTACATGTATAATAATTATTAAAAGGAAAAGTAGTTGGTACAACTACTTAAAGGTCTGGTACAGACTTGTACTATTCTTGAAGGCGTTGTTAGCTTTGATTCCGCGCCTCGGGAATTTCCCATTTGTCCATGATAGTTGTCGATCTGTGCTGCCCCGAGGTTGGGCATATGGAACCCTCGGGGTTGAACCTCGATCGGTGCCTCGAGCCTTCTGGGCTACGGAATGTCATATTTATCACAAAACGGAGCGTTCAATTTTAGCCGTGTACAGTGGCCATCACCAACTTTTCCCAGATAATGCTTCACTTGGTGAGCATTTACTCTAAACACCTTATTATTTTTGTTCTTCAAGTCCAACGCACCAAAGGGTGTCACACCCAAAACATCAAACGAGCCACTCCCTTTAGATTTCAACTTTCCTGGAAACATCCGTAACCGAGAATTGAACAACAACACAAGATCACATTCTTTAAACTCTTTGTTCCGTAAGTACTTTTCATGGAGGTATTTAATTTTCTCTTTTTATAAGGACGAACTTGTGTATGCATGGTACCAGAATTCATCCAACTTATTTAATTGTGTCACCCTTAAGTTGGCGGCGACATCCCACTCAACATTCAACTTCTTTAAAGCCTACATGGATTTGTTCGCAAGTTCCACCAGAAGATGACAAGCTTTTCCGAACACCAACTCGTATGGAGACATTCTGGTAGGTGTTTTTTAAGCCGTCCTATAAGCCCATAAAGCATCATCAAGTTTCTTGGACCAATCCGTCCGGTTAGCATTCATAGTTTTGGACAAAATACTCTTTATCTCCCGGTTGGAGACTTCCACTTGACCGCTTGCTTGTGGATGACAGGGAGTCATGACCTGATGAGTGGCACCATACTTGGTGAGTAAGGTATCAAAAGCTTTGGTTCAAAAATGTGACCCCTCATCGCTTATGATAGCCCTTGGAGTACCAAATCTTGTGAAAATATTCTTCTTCAAAAACGCCACCACACTTCTCGCTTCATTCTTAGGTATAGCAACGACCACAACCCATTTGAACACATAATCAACCACAACCAAGATGTAGGTGTTTCCACAAGAACTCACAGAAGGACACGTGAAGTCAATACCCCACATATCGAAAAATATCAATCTCCAATATGGTAGTGAGGGGAATTTTATTTTTCTTTGAGATTCCACCAGCCCTTTGACATTCATCACAACGCTTGACGAGATCACTTTCATCCTTATAAAGAGTGGCCGATAGAAACCGCAACTTAACACTTTGGCCACCGTTCTTGCTCCACTATGGTGACCACAATATGGTGATGAATGACAAGACCCAAGAATTTCACATTGTTCCTCCTCCGGTACACATCTTCTAATCACTGCATCCGTACAAATCCAAAAAAGGTATGGTTCGTTCCAATAATAGTCTTGACAATCCCGTTTGAGCTTCTTCCTTTAGTTTGAAGAGAACTCATCCGGGATGATACCACTCACAAAAATATTTGCTAGATCCGCGAACCGTGGCATTTCTTTCATTGAAATAGCCAAGATTTTCTCATCGGGGAAAGAGTCATCGATTTCAAGGCCATCATGCAGTCTCCCTCCTTATCCAAATGAAACAAGTTGTCCACCACTTGATTTTCACTTCCTTTTCGATCTTGGATGTATATATAAAACTCTTACAACAGAAGTACCCATCTCATCAACTAGGCTTTGGAATCTTTCTTGCTCATAAGATACCAAGTGTCGTATGATCCGTATGGACTTTTGCACCCATCAAGTTTGGGCGGAACTTTTCAATAGCAAAAACAATGGCAATGAGCTCTTTCTCAGTAACGGTGTAGTTGACTTGGACACAATTCATGGACTTACTTGCATAATAAACCGGATGAAAATTTTTGCTAATGCATTGCCCCAAAACAGCCCCTACCGCTACATTACTTGCATCACACATGAGCTCAAATGGAACATTCCAATTTGGAACGTTGATGATGGGAGTAGTAGTCAACTTGATCTTTAGTAATTCAAAGGCTCTCATGCAATCATCATTGAAATGGAACATAGCATCTTTCTCCAAAAGCTTGAACAACGGGCTTACCACTTTAGAGGAGTCCTTGATGAAAAGCAGGTAAAATCCCGTGTGGCCTAAGAAACTCCGTACGCATTTCACTGAAGTTGGAGGTGGAAGTTTAGAAATAACCTCAATCTTTGCCTTGTCGACTTCAATGCCAATCTTTGAGATTTTGTAGCCAAGGAAAATGCCTTCCTCAATCATGAAATGACCTTTCTCCCAATTAAGCACCAAGTTTGTTTTTTCACATCTTGCCAACACTTTATCCAAGTTTGCTAGACAAACATCAAAAGAATTCCCGGCCACCGAGAAGTCATCCATGAATACTTCAAGGTAATCCCCCACCATGTCCGTGAAGATTGTCATCATACACCTTTGAAAAGTTGCATGTGCATTGCACAGCTCAAATGGCATCCGCGAGAAAGCAAAAGTGTTGATACCCAATTTTTCCCTCATATCTCTCAAATAAACATATATATACCTTCAAAATAGTGCATGCGTATCACCAATTATTTTCCATAATTTTAAAGGCTTTTAATCAATTTATTCATGTATTTTATTATAAATAATTATTAATTGCATCATAAATAATTTTATAATGATTTATTATTTAATTTTTTCATCATTTATATCCATATTAAGCTGTAAATATTCTTATATATGCTTATTTTGCATCCTTAGGCTAAAATTGCATATTTGCAATAAAAGCCCAAATATATGCATAATTACATTATTTACATAAAAAATGACTTTTTATATTTTTATAATTTTAAGTAATTATTTTAAATCATTTTCATGTAAAAGTGATATTTTTGTTAGTTATTAATTATTTTTTACAAATTATGTATTTGTTAAATTGATTATTTAAAATATAGCCCCCTAAAACCCCAATTTCGGACCTAGCCCAATTACCTACACTACCCAATAAACCAGCCACATCAAATACCCAATACCCAGACCCATTTAAAACCCCGATCAAATCCCTTTTTAAATCACAATCGTTGATCTCTAAAGATCAACGACTCATATCACCTCACCCCCTTTTAATTTACCTATCCCAAACCCTAACCCTCATAATCCCAAACCCGACGCCCTCATATGCTCTCGTCTCTCATCCCTTCTCCTGTCAAACCCTAGCACCGTCACTTGTTACCCCCTCTGATTCTGACCCAAAATGGAATCAATCAATGATTCCCTTGCCTTATTGAGCCTTTCTCGCTACTGGCTACTCATTTATGGTGTTACATAATTGCTTGCTTAACATGGCAACTAGATCTCTCCTGTTGTGAACCAAATCCGGTTCAGATCTTTGCTCCTTTCCATCTATGTTCATTCTCCGTCTCTTTATGGCATGAATCTCTGAGAATTTTTTTATTCTTTATTTACCCTAGAGCTAGGGTTTAGATCTTTTAAGATCTATTGAGATTTTGTTCTTATTTCTTTTGTTAAAGATCTTATTTATGTTTTCCCATGTCTATCTATGAATGTTTTTGCGATTTTTCCTCAAAAGTTTTCTGCCTAATTTACTCGCCCTAAATTAGGGCCCAAATATTTTCAAAGATCAATTATGGTTCTGATTTTTGTTAAGCACCTTCTTTAATATCCATCTATGTGCAATTCCTTAGTGATTTTCATTAATGTTTTCTGACTAATCTCATTTGCACTAAAATTAGGGCTCAGATCTTTTAAGATCTGTTCTGGTTCTATATTTGGTTGAATATCTTCACTAATGTTCTGTATACATGTCTATGTGCATGCTATTGTGATTCTACTCGCCCAAAATTAGGGCTCGAATCTTTTCTAATGTATTATGATTCCTTAATTCTGAGTACTTTCTCTTCAATATTCTCATGTACCTATGTGTATCTATGTTATTCCTTTGGTTATTTATGATAGATTCCTCACTTCCTTGTTGATTCTGTCTATCTATCTATGGCTCTTGCTTTTAATTGTTACCTAAGAGTCTTTGATTTTCAGACTTGTTTGATTTCCTAAATTATCGTAATTGCATATTTCACGCATCTACGTACTGTTATTGTTGGCTTACCTTAAATAATGTTTGGAGTTTTACTTCTTTAATCAATTGTTAGCATTCCTTGTTTGATTGTTACCTTATTTATGGACCCTAGTCTAATGCTATTTAAACCCCTCCCCTCTAACCCTAGAGGACAGACTTGAGCTCTCATACTCCCACTAAAACTTAGTTCTTATACTCTGATTTTTTGCTCATTGTTTCTGGTCTTGGCCGGCTGAAAGCCAAGGCCAAGTGGTTTTGGAACTTAACTGTTGTAGCATATCTACTTGCTTTCTTGCTTAATTGGTAAGCCCTAATCCATTATCTTTTCATTCTCCATGTTTTTCATAATTAGTGTTACTTGAACATGTCTTGAACCTTACTTTTAGCATGATTCTACTTTTTATGCTCCTATGACTCTCTTCTAATCTTGTGGTTAATACTGTTAGTTTAAGATTAGCTATTTTGAATAATATGAATCCTCTTATAAGTTAGTTTAATGTCCAAATTTGTCCGAGCACACTATTTGTTAATCTTGCACCCGTTTTGAACCTTGCATTCTTAGGATACTACAAGCATGTAATTAGTTAATTTGTCCTAATTTGTTGCTTAACTCATGTGACATGTCTATCAATATGTCATGTAATGATCGGATTGCTTTACCTAAGTTATTTCTATGATTAAACAATGGTTGTCTTGGATTTCAGCTTGCTCCCTTAGTGTAATCAAGTCTCCCTTCTGAATTAACCTGTTTGAAACTATGTACTTTGCAAACTTTGCTATTTTCTGGATGCAATTTTGTGTTCTAAACCTTGTTTCTTCTGAAATCAAACTGTTTTGAAATCTTCCTCTATTTTTTTTATATGCTGATTCTTAAAACCTCACCCTTAGTCCTTTAAGTTCTCAACCACCAGGTCCACATGAGACTCTTGTGAGCTCTGATACACTAGGAAATGGTCACCCATCTCTTGTGAATCATCTGCTGAATACATAGTTCTGGTGTGAGAATTGCCCTGGGTCCCTAAGGCCCTTGGGAACTTTGACACACTGGAAAGTTGATTGGTGTGAAGGCCTGGTTCCTAGGTTCAGTTGGGGCTTAATGAAGGCTCCCTATAGTTTATCTTACTACTATTATGTAATTTATTCATTTACTATGACCTGTAATAAGTTTGTAACAAACAGATTTTGGGGTATATAGTAAAATTAAGAAGGGTCTTTATTCTCTTTGGGCAATTCGGGTAGAGATCCTTCCAATAGGGTTTCATTTACTCTGTTAATCCTATTTTACCTCATCTCTGTTGAAATCGTGTGAGTGATGTACTATGCTTTCATATTACAAATCCTGCCAATAGGAAATTAAATTGTATTAAAGATCCTACCTATAAGAGATTAATTGCATTAGAAATCCTGCCTATAGGTTGTATTAATTTGTCCAACAAGCATATGTTAGCAATCTTGCCTATAGGACCTCAATGTTGATCTAACTATTTTTCCTTTCCAGCAATGTGCACCATTTCTGCCCGTATTATTGTTCAATAGATACCATGTCTATAGGACTAAAATTGTTTTCAAATCTGGAAATCATGCTTATAGGATAAAAATTAGTTTCAAACCTAGAGACCATGTCTATAGGATTAAAATCAACTTCAAATCCTAGAGATCATGCCTATCGGATTTAAGTCAGTTTGATATTAGAAATCATGCCTATAGGATTCTATCAAATGATTCTGAACATAATCACCACTGTCATTACTTAGACAATTTGCATGTATGACTTTAATAACAATTCTGGCTCTGCAACTGTGATTCATTACTGTTTGAAGTGCTTAGGTGATATTCATTAAAATCAGTAGGCAAAATAATAGGTCCTAATACCTGCCTTAAAAGAGATGCTCCAATATAACACTGGTCGCCTATTTTCTCACATTGATATCCTGTCTATATGATTCTGCAGATGAATAAAACCTGCTATTTAATTGCGTGCATTTGATGTTTATGTGCGGAGGTTAACATGAGCCCATATTTGCTTTGTATTTGCAAGTCCTGACATGGTTTTTTTCGTCGCCTAGTCTTTAATATTTTGAGCAACCTAGTCTAGAGCTATCCCAAATAGAGGTCCTAATACCTCCAACGCCATAGGTAAGGGACGGGTAGTGCACGCATAGGGATCGAACTAGAATCAACTAGAGCGCTTTAGGTAACAACTTAAAGATAGTAATCGGGTAGCAGGAGATGATAGTATGTGCCCGCTAAATAATATGAGTAACACCCCAACTCGAGGGAGTTACGAAGTATTATTTATGTTGCACGGGGTGATCCTTTAGGCTAAAAAATTTAGGACCCCCCATCCCTATTAAATATTCCTCTCGCTTCTTTATTAGACTAATTCATAATTTAAGTTCGACCGGGACCTACCATTGTGGACCTCGAGGGGTGCCTAACACCTTTCCCTCGAGGTAATTTCGAGCCCTTACCTGACCTCTGGTGATGTATACTAGTACAACATGAGTTATCTGCTCTAGGTGCCCTAACGCACCTTAATCCGTTAGGTGGCGACTCTTTCAATTCCAATTCCCTACCCTTTTAAAGGGAGTTGTCCCAGAAATGTCAAAACCTGATTTCGCGAGAAAAATGGGGCGCGACAGCATGGCAACTCTGCTAGGGATATCATTAGGCTCTTACCATTACGAACTTTTTTATTAATTAGACTTTAAGCATGTCTTTATTATTCCGTTAATACTTGCACACCCCTTCCCCTTCCCACTCTATGTGAATTTATTTACCTATCTTCATTCATTTATGATTTCTCTTCCCTGTTTTATCACTTTTTACTATGGAAACTGACTTATCTCATTGTTTTTCTTTCTTAAATGTCTTTACAATTATTAAATACCACATTTTTTCATTATTCATCATGAAAATACATGACAACATGTTATTTTCTTTTGCATAAGTACATGCTCAATATTATATTTCACTCGTGCGTAATTAATACCATAGCAGCACTTGATGAGTGTCCGCGCTCTTCCTAAAAACACATTTTAAATTTGGAAAGACTTATTTGCGGTAAAACTAGTTCTTCAATCGTTGATTTTGTTGCATCTGATTCTTCAGGGGCAATGAAAGTTCGGGGAGCGTGGAAGTCTTCTTCATCGTCCTCGGGGGTCTATTTGCCCTTCGGCTCTTTCGAGGTGGGGGGTATAAGAGTTGATGCCTCCCCGTGAACCGCGAACATCTCCTTTGCCGCATGCTGCTCTCCAAATACTGTTTTTACGCAGTCTTTTGTTTGAAACTTCATCATCTGATGAAGAGTTGACGGTACTGCCCTCATGTTGTGTATCCATGGCCTTCCAAGCAATGCATTGTACCTTATGTCACCTTCGATAACATGAAATAGTATTTCGAAGTATATCAGACATGATGACCGGGAGAGTGATCTCCCCTTCGTTGCTTCACCAGCCATGTTAAAGCCGTTGAGGACTCGAGAGGTAGGTATGATTTGATTGAGCAATCCAAGCTGTTCTACTACTTTCGGTCTGATTACGTTAGCCGAGCTACCTGGATCCACAAGTACACATTTAACTTGGATTTTATTCAAGAGAAATAAAATAATCAGCGCATCGTTATGCGGATGAGACAAGGTCTCGAAGTCTTCTTCACTGAATGCTAGGATGTCCTCAGGCATGCGGCCCCGAATTTTCCCTTTTGTTGCAGCAGAAACCTTTGTCCGTTTGACCATGGGTCCTTGAGGAACGTCGGTTCCCCCAATGATCAAATGAATGATGTGCTGAGGTTTTCTCGTTCTGTTCCTCCTGTCTGCCTCTCTTTCCTTCCGGGATGGGGTTTTTCGAGCTTCCTATTGGTTTCCTTGGCATATACTTTCGTTAGACTAGGAGCCTATATCGACGTGTTGGGCGTTGTGTGAGCCCACACCCACAGGGATTGGTACTGGTGCGTCCTCACGGTTTCCTAGTGGCATACAGACGCCTGGAACAGCTACACCATTCTCTCCATGATCCTCAGGACCGTTATTTTTATGTGCATTCTCTGAGTTAGGCATTTCAACCTGAAATCAAAGATTCTTGGGCAAGCAAAAGTGTAAAGAATAACTTGTGTTTTCAGCAAACTAGCACGAAAACAATCACTATTATTTTTAGCCCCACGGTAGGCGCCAAACTGTTTACTGCAGAAATGGTAATAATAATTAGATTTGATTTTGTGGTTCTAAAAATACGTGATTTATTTTTATGCTAGTTGTTAGGAAGTAGATTCTAAGTGAGAGACTAGAAAATAAAACATGAGCTTGAATATAGTATGTTATGCAAACCGAGTAACCGAGAATCGGGGCCCCGGGCCAGACTAAAGGGGCCTCGGGGTCGAGCTAAAACCTTAGGTTGTGGGTAGCCGATGAAGGAGTAACAGTTCCAAGAGATTTAATGAGTACTCTTTATGCTCAATGATGAATAATAATGAAGAACAATCAATGAAACGTAGTAAATGTAAGTAATAAATCAAAAGAAAGACAATAGAGAGTGTTTAGGTTAGAGAGCAAATAATGTTCTTGTTGTTGTATTGAACATCATATGTTCAAGAAATAGCAAGGGTCCCCCTTATATATGAGTAAAAAACCCAATATGGTACATGTATAATAATTATTAAAAGGAAAAGTAGCTGGTACAACTACTTAAAGGTCTGGTATAGACTTGTACTATTCTTGCAGGCGTTGTCAGCTTTGATCCCGCGCCTCGGGAATTTCCCATTTATCCATGATAGTTGTCGATCTGTGCTACCCTGAGGTTGGGCATATGGAACCCTCGGGGTTGAACCTCGATCAGTGCCTCGAGCCTTCTGGGCTACGGAATGTCATATTTATCACAAAACGGAGCGTTCAATTTTAGCCGTGTACAGTGGCTATCACCAACTTTTCCCAGATAATGCTTCACTCGGTGAGCATTTACTCTAAACACCTTATTATTTTTATTCTTCAAGTCCAATGCACCAAAGTGTGTCACACCCAAAACATCAAACGAGTCACTCCCTTTAGATTTAAACTTTCCTGGAAACATCCGTAACCGAGAATTGAACAACAACACAAGATCACATTCTTTAAACTCTTTGTTCCGTAAGTACTCATGGAGGTATTTCATTTTCTCTTTTTATAAGGACAAACTTGTGTATGCATGGTACCAGAATTCATCCAACTTATTTAATTGTGTCACCCTTAAGTTGGCAGCGACATCCCACTCAACATTCAACTTCTTTAAAGCCTACATGGATTTGTTCTCAAGTTCCACCAGAAGATGACAAGCTTTTCCGAACACCAACTGGTATGGAGACATTCTGGTAGGTGTTTTTTAAGCCGTCCTATAAGCCCATAAAGCATCATCAAGTTTCTTGGACCAATCCGTCCGGCTAGCATTCATATTTTTGGACAAAATACTCTTTATCTCCCGGTTGGAAACTTCCACTTGACCGCTTGCTTGTGGATGATAGGGAGTCATGACCTTATGAATGGCACCATACTTGGTGAGTAAGGTATCAAAAGCTTTGTTGCAAAAATATGACCCCTCATCGCTTATGATAGCCCTTGGAGTACCAAATCTTGTGAAAATATTCTTCTTCAAAAATGCCACCACACTTCTCGCTTCATTGTTAGGTATAGCAACGACCTCAACCCATTTGAACACATAATCAACCGCGACCAAGATGTAGGTGTTTCCACAAGAAATCACAGAAGGACATATGAAGTCAATACCCCGCATATCGAAAATATCAATCTCCAATATGGTCGTGAGGGGAATTTCATTTTTCTTTGAGATTCCACCGGCCCTTTGACATTCATCACAACGCTTGACGAGATCACTTGCATCCTTATAAAGAGTGGGCCGATAGAAACCGCAACTTAACACTTTGGCCACCGTTCTTGCTCTACCATGGTGACCACAATATGGTGATGAATGACAAGACTAAATAATTTCACATTGTTCCTCCTCCGGTACACATCTTCTAATCACTGCATCCGTACAAATCCGAAAAAAGGTATGGTTCGTTCCAATAATAGCCTTGACAATCCCGTTTGAGCTTCTTCCTTTAGTTTGAAGAGAACTCATCCGGGATGATACCACTCACAAAAATATTTGCTAGATCCGCGAACCATGGCATTTCTTTCATTGAAATAGCCAAGATTTTCTCATCGGGGAAAGAGTCATCGATTTCAAGGCCATCATGCAGCCTCCCCTCCTTATCCAAATGAAACAAGTTGTCCACCACTTGATTTTCACTTCCTTTTCGATCTTGGATGTATATATAAAACTCTTACAACAGAAGTACCCATCTCATCAACTAGGCTTTGGAATCTTTCTTGCTCATAAGATACCAAGTGTCGTATGATCCGTATGGACTTTTGCACCCATCAAGTTTGGGCGGAACTTTTCAATAGCAAAAACAATGGCAATGAGCTCTTTCTCATTAACGGTGTAGTTGACTTGGGCACAATTCATGGACTTACTTGCATAATAGACCGGATGAAATTTTTTGCTAATGCATTGCCCCAAAACAGCCTCTACCGCTACATTACTTGCATCACACATGAGCTCAAATGGAACATTCCAATTTGGAACGTTGATGATGGGAGTAGTAGTCAACTTGATCTTTAGTAATTCAAAGGCTCTCATGCAATCATCATTGAAATGGAACATAGCATCTTTCTCCAAAAGCTTGAACAACGGGTTTACCACTTTAGAGGAGTCCTTGATGAAAAGCAGGTAAAATCCCGTGTGGCCTAAGAAACTCCGTACGCATTTCACTGAAGTTGGAGGTGGAAGTTTAGAAATAACCTCAATCTTTGCCTTGTCGACTTCAATGCCAATCTTTGAGATTTTGTAGCCAAGGAAAATGCCTTCCTCAATCATGAAATGACATTTCTCCCAATTAAGCACCAAGTTTGTTTTTTCACATCTTGCCAACACTTTATCTAAGTTTGCTAGACAATCATCAAAAGAATTCCCGACCACCGAGAAATCATCCATGAATACTTCAAGGTAATCCCCCACCATGTCCGTGAAGATTGCCATCATACACCTTTGAAAAGTTGCATGTGCATTGCACAGCTCAAATGGCATCCGCGAGAAAGCAAAAGTGTTGATACCCAATTTTTCCCTCATATCTCTCAAATAAACATATATATACCTTCAAAATAGTGCATGCGCATCACCAATTATTTTTTCATAATTTTAAAGGCTTTTAATCAATTTATTCATGTATTTTATTATAAATAATTATTAATTGCATCATAAATAATTTTATAATGATTTATTATTTAATTGTTTCATCATTTATATCCATATTAAGCTGTAAATATTCTTATATATGCTTATTTTGCATCCTTAGGCTAAAATTGCATATTTGCAATAAAAGCCCAAATATATGCATAATTACATTATTTACATAAAAAATGACTTTTTATATTTTTATAATTTTAAGTAATTATTTTAAATCATTTTCATGTAAAAGTGATATTTTTGTTAGTTATTAATTATTTTTTACAAATTATTTATTTGTTAAATTGATTATTTAAAATATAGCCCCCTAAAACCCCAATTTCGGACCTAGCCCAATTACCTACACTACCCAATACACCAGCCACATCAAATACCCAATACCCAGACCCATTTAAAACCCCGACCAAATCCTTTTTTAAATCACAATCGTTGATCTCTACAGATCAACGGCTCATATCACCTCACCCCCTTTTAATTTACCTATCCCAAACCCTAACCCTCATAATCCCAAACCCGACGCCCTCATATGCTCTCGTCTCTCATCCCTTCTCCTGTCAAACCCTAGCACCGTCACTTGTTACCCCCTCCGATTTCGACCCAAAATGGAATCAATCAATGATTCCCTTGCCTTATTGAACCTTTCTCGCTACTGGCTACTCATTTATGGTGTTACATAATTGCTTGCTTAACATGGCAAGTAGATCTCTCCTGTTGTGAACCAAATCTGGTTCAGATCTTTGCTCCTTTCCATCTATGTTCATTCTCTGTCTCTTTATGGCATGAATCTCTGAGATTTTTTTTTATTCTTTATTTGCCCTAGAGCTAGGGTTTAGATCTTTTAAGATCTGTTGAGATTTTGTTCTTATTTCTTTTTTTAAAGATCTTATTTATGTTTCCCCATGTCTATCTATGAATGTTTTTGCGATTTTTCCTCAAAAGTTTTCTGCCTAATTTACTCGCCCTAAATTAGGGCCCAAATCATTTCAAAGATCTATTATGGTTCTGATTTTTGTTAAACACCTTCTTTAATATCCGTCTAAGTGTTCCTTAGTGATTTTCATTAATGTTTTCTGACTAATCTCATTTGCACTAAAATTAAGGCTCAGATCTTTTAAGATCTGTTCTGGTTCTATATTTAGTTGAATATCTTCTCTAATGTTTTGTATACATGTCTATGTGCATGCTATTGTGATTCTACTCGCCCAAAATTAGGGTTTGAATCTTTTCTAATGTATTATGATTCCTTAATTTTGAGTACTTTCTCTTCAATATTCTCATGTACCTATGTGTATCTATGTTATTCCTTTGGTTATTTATGATAGATTCCTCACTTCCTTGTTGATTCTGTCTATCTATCTATGGCTCTTGCCTTTAATTGTTACCTAAGAGTCTTTGATTTTCAGACTTGTTTGATTTCCTAAATTATCGTAATTGCATATTTCACGCATCTACGTACTGTTATTGTTGGCTTACCTTAAATAATGTTCGGAGTTTTACTTCTTTAATTAATTGTTAGCATTCCTTATTTGATTGTTACCTTATTTATGGACCCTAGTCTAATGCTATTTAAACCCCTCTCCTCTAACCCTAGAGGACAGACTTAAGCTCTCATACTCCCACTAAAACATAGTTCTTATACTCTGATTCTTTGCTCATTATTTCTGGTCTTGGCCGGCTGAAAGCCAAGGCCAAGTGGTTTTGGAACTTAACTGTTGTAGCATATCTACTTGCTTTCTTGCTTAATTGGTAAGCCCTAATCCATTATCTTTTCATTCTCCATGTTTTTCATAATCAGTTTTACTTGAACAACATGTCTTGAACCTTACTTTTAGCATGATTCTACATTTTATGCTCCTATGAACTCTCTTCTAATCTTGTGGTTAATACTGTAAATTTAAGATTAGCTATTTTGAATAATACGAATCCTCTTATAAGTTAGTTCAATGTCCAAATTTGTCTGAGCACACTATTTGTTAATCCTGCACCCGTTTTGAACCTTGCATTCTTAGGATACTACAAGCATGTAATTAGTTAATTTGTCCTAATTTGTTGCTTAACTCATGTGCCATGTCTATTAATATGTCATGTGATGATCAAATTGCTTTACCTAAGTTATATCTATGATTAAACAATGGTTGTCTTGGATTTCAGCTTGCTCCCTTAGTGTAATCAAGTCTCCCTTCTGAATTAACCTGTTTGAAACTATGTACTTTGCGAACTTTGCTATTTTCTGAATGCAATTTTGTGTTCTAAACCTTGTTTCTTCTGAAATCAAACTGTTTTGAAATCTGCCTCTATTCTTTTTTATATGCTGATTCTTAAAACCTCACCCTTAGTCTTTTAAGTTCTCAACCACCAGGTTCGCATGAGACTCCTATGAGCTCTGACACACTAGGAACTGGTCACTTATCTCTTGTGAATCATCTGCTGACTACATAGTTCTGGTGTGAGCATTGCCCTGGGTCCCTAAGGCCCTTGGGAACTTTGACACACTGGAAAGTTGATTGGTGTGAAGGCTTGGTTCCCAGGTTCAGTTGGGGCTTAATGAAGGCTCCCTATATTTTATCTTACTACTATTATGTAATTTATTCATTTACTCTGACCTGTAATAAGTTTGTAACAAACAGATTTTGGGGTATATAGTAAAATTAAGAAGGGTCTTTATTCTCTTTGGGCAATTCGGGTCGAGATCCTTCCAATAGGGTTTCATTTACTCCGTTAATCCTATTTTACCTCATCTCTGTTGAAATCGTGTGAGTGATGTACTATGCTTTCATATTAGAAATCCTGCTAATAGGAAATTAAATTGTATTAGAGATCCTACCTATAGGAGATTAATTGCATTAGAAATCCTGCCTATAGGTTGTATTAATTTGTCCAACAAGCATATGTTAGCAATCTTGCCTATAGGACCTCAATGTTGATCTAACTATTTTTCCTTTCCAGCAATGTGCACCATTTCTGCCCGTATTATTGTTCAATAGATACCACGTCTATAGGACTAAAATTGTTTTCAAATCTGGATATCATGCTTATAGGATAAAAATTAGTTTCAAACCTAGAGACCATGTCTATAGGATTAAAATCAACTTCAAATCCTAGAGATCATGCCTATAGGCTTTAAGTAGTTTGATATTAGAAATCATGCCTATAGGATTCTATCAAATGATTCTGAACATAATCACCACTGTCATTACTTAGACAATTTGCCTGTATAACATTAATAACAATTCTGGCTCTGCAACTGTGATTCATTACTGTTTGAAGTGCTTAGGTGATATTCATTAAAATCAGTAGGTAAAATAATAGGTCCTAATACCTGCCTTAAAAGAGTTGCTCCTATATAACATTGGTCGCCTATTTTCTCATATAGATATCCAGTCTATATGATTTTGCAGATGAATAAAACCTGCTATTTAATTGCTTGCATTGATGTTTATGTGCGGAGGTTAACATGAGCCCATATTTGCTTTGTATTTGCAAGTCCTGACATGGTTTTTTCGTTGCCTAGTCTTTAATATTTTGAGCAACCTAGTCTAGAGCTATCCCAAATAGAGGTTCTAATACCTCCAAGGCCATAGGTAAGGGACGGGTAGTGTACGCATAGGGATAGAACTATAATCAACTAGAGCCCTTAAGGTAACAACTTAAAGATAGTAATCGGTTAGCAGGAGATGATAGTATGTGCCCGCTAAATAATATGAGTAACACCCCAACTCGAGGGAGTTACGAAGTATTATTTATGTTGCACGGGGTTATCCTTTAGGCTAAAAAATTTAGGACCCCCCATCCCTATTAAATATTCCTCTCGCTTCTTTATTAGACTAATTCATAATTTAAGTTCGATCAGGACCTACCGTTGTGGACCTCGAGGGGTGCTTAACACCTTTCCCTCGAGGTAATTTTGAGCCCTTACCCGACCTCTGGTGATGTATACTAGTACAACATGAGTTATCTGCTCTAGGTGCTCTAGTACAACATGAGTTATCTGCATAATTTCTCTTCCCTGTTTTATCACTTTTTACTATGGAAACTGACTTGTCTCGTTGTTTTTCTTTCTTAAATGTCATTACAATTATTAAATACCGCTTTTTCTCATTATTCATCGTGAAAATATATGACAACATGTTATTTTCTTTTGCATAAGTACATGTTCAATATTATATTTCACTCATGCGTAATTAATACCATAGCAGCACTTGATGAGTGTCCGCTCTCTTCCTAAATGCACATTTTAAATTTGGAAAGATTTATTTGCGGTAAAACTAGTCGATCAGCGGTGTAGTCGATGGTTCTGTATCTTTCCCTCTCAAGTTGCCCGCTTAAGGGTACTAGTCGATCAGCGGTGCAGTCGATTGTACATGCATCATAATCAAACCTAGCCTTGGTTAATATGTTGTCCGCATAATAACCCTCTAAGAAAAACCTTGTCCAAAGTCCACCAGGATTTCCATAATCCCAACAGGCGCAACCACAATATGTGCATTATTTGGAGAGATAAATGCCGACATGCTTATCGTTAATGTGTAAGTAGTCGAATCCGGAGGGGGCAAGGGTCTAACTCTATTTATGTTTTGCAGAAAATGAGGCACGAAGTCCCCAGGTTTGGCATGGTCCGAAGTATACCACCGTTATTATTGGATTGGTGGGAAAACCTTTTGCCAAGCAACAAAAATCATGTGAAAACGGTTCTTGGAAACTTACCCTCCTTATTGGACATCCAGCCAAACGACATGCTGATCGAGGTTGCAACTATGTTCTTGGATGGAGAAAGGGTTGTATTCCATTTTGGCAATGTAGAAATGACTCCTCTTTTGGAGGAAATAGGAGGATTTGCTGGATTACGATAGGATAGTCCCGATTTACTAGTATCATAAAACCGCACTACCAGGGGGTTTTTGAAGATGATGGGTCTGAGAAAGAATGATGACTTGGAGTACCTAAAGAAATCCTACATATCCTTCGACTTCCTCTATGAATGATATGGACATAGCAAATCTTACCGTATCTTCCATGATGAATTCTTCATCACTTCCCTGGGTTGGACTTATCGTAGGGTTTTTGTATTCATCGTCTGCTTTCTAGGTATGATAGTGTTTCCATGCCAAGGGGACAGAATTCACACCAGGTTGGCCATGGTAAGCAAATCTTTAATGGAGGCAAGTGAGGGACAACCCTATACTATTGTTCCGATGATTGTGGCAGACATATACCGGGCTCTAGATCGTTGCAAGAAAGGGTTTAAACATTTTGAGGGTTGTAACTTGCTACTGCAGATTTGGTTGTTAGAACATCTTCAGAGGGCCAATATAGCAAAGAGTTTCCACGGACACCATAGAATGATCACATAGCTTTCCACCATCCGAAAAGAATGATCTTTAGCCCAGACAGGTTTGCACAATCGGAGAATGCTACAGAATGGGCACAGTTGTTCAGCAATTTGACTGAGGACAAGGTTCAGTGGATATTCGAGTGGTTTCCCACTAACGAATTCATCATCAGATCCAAGGATGTTCCGTATTTGGTGTTGATTGGGTTAAGGGTAATACATCCCTATGTTCCTATCAAGTTCATGAGACAAGCTGGTAGAAAACAACTCATACCACGAGTCTCCAAAATGAGTCATCACAGCGCCAACTTTCAAGATGACGCCATTCCATACAAATGTGAGGCCCAACACATGTGGCATTTGAAGATTATCGTGGAAAAGGATACCATCAAGCTAGATCAATATCACGAAGGTCATGTGTACTTCTACCCATCATAGTTATAAGATAACATAGCAGGAATAGTCGAGCCAGGGGTTGGTCAAGGAAACAGGGTCATAGAAGAGGTTGTCGAAGCACAATTGAAGTATGAGAGGTTACGCAAAAGAGTCTTTGAGTCTGAAGCCGGGCATTTGGAACAACACAAGTTAGATATGGAGTCAATCAACGAGTGGAGGGAAATGGCTACAAGGTCGAAAAAAAGGTTGGAATATTTGGAACAGGGTCTAATGGAACTGGAAGGGAAGATGAGGAAAAGGGTCGTAGCCTGTCAGAATGCAGAGGGAAATGAGGGAGGACACCAGCAAAGGGCGTACCTGCTACTGGACATGCACGACGTGGGGAATCTAATTGATGGAGCCAAGAGGGTCAAATATGGGGAAGGTCCCTCTGGGACCAAGTAAATTAGGTTTATCTGTTTTGAGTCTTTTTGGACTTCGAATATACTAAGGCAGCTGCCATTAGTAACTCATTTATTTATTGTCGTTTTTAGGTTCGTCTTATTTATTACATTAATGAAATGAGGAATTTATCGGCATTAAATTTCTCCAAATCTACTTGTCACTAGGCTTACCTTGGGCACTACGAGGTTCCCCAAATTAGGACACCAATTTACATTCCTACAATACATGTTTAAATACTGCAAACACTTTTCAATACGTGTTTAAATACTGCAAACACTTTTCAAAATCCTTACTGACTTGTTTACCTTTTTGCATTTTTCTTTATTTTAATTATTCTCATCCCCTAAGGTTGGTTCGCACATAATGGCATCGTCAGCATATCACACCAGATCTAAAGGCCCTCCACCTCCTCCTCCTCCAAGTAATCCGAAAGGCAAGGGGAAAGCTAAGATGGATGATATGAGTGATATCCGGAAAGAAAATGATGCGCCCGTGGAAAATGTTGAAACTTCAGATGGTCGGAGTACTCCGGCCTAGAATGATTTGGTCATACGTTTGGAACAGAAAATACTGGAATTGCAAGGGGAACTTGAGCATGTCCGCAACTTGGCAAACCTCTCCCTCACCCTAAACGTCCCAGATATTAACCAGCAAAATGCTCAAAACCCAGCACCTCCTAAAAACACACCAAACCAACGTCTGCACACCCCATCAGTACGCAACACTTCCCCCAAAATCCTAATCCTCCACCAATACCCACTCCTCCTCAACACCAACATCTTCATACTCAGTACCCGCAAACCACTTACCATACTCCTCAAAATACTCAACAACCTATCCCTGATCCGCAAAATTCAACTAATGATCACTACTACACTCCAACCCCCGGCACCCACCAAAATAATCTCATAAACGTAGAAACCTTACCCCACTCCGCTCAACCAATCTCATACACACCAGAATTCGCTGAGAAGGACCTGGTCATTAAGAACATGGCAGAGGAGCTCAAGAATCTCACAAGCCGAGTCCAGGGTGTTGAAGGAGGCAAAGAAATTGAGGGTCTGAATTATGAAAATCTATGCATTCTACCAGACATAGAACTGCCGGAGGGTTACAAACCTCCCAAGTTCGAGATGTTCGACGGAACAGGTGACCCAAAGGTACATTTGAGGATATACTGTGACAAGCTCGTGGGAGTTGGGAAAGCTAAAAAAATTCGCATGAAGCTATTCACAAGGAGTCTCATTGGAGACGCCTTATGTTGGTATATCAGTCAAAATCCCAAGAAGTAGGTTAATTGGGTAAACATGGCATCGGACTTCATGGACCAATTCAGGCTTAATATAGAGAATGCACCAAACATCTTATACACATAGAACCTCAAGAAGAAACTAATAGAAACCTTCTATGGGTATGCTACTCGATGGAGGTCAGAAGCTGCAAAGGTCAGACCGATACTAGAGGAAGAGAAGATGAACAAATTCTTCGTCAAGGCCCAGGATCCACAATACTATAAAAGGTTAATGGTCATCAAATATCACAAATTCTCTGACATCATCAAACTCGGGAAATGTATTGAAGAAGGGATCGAGAGTGGGATGGTAAACCAATTTTGAGGCACTGTAGGCTACGAACAAAGCATTATAGTCAGGGAGTATATCAAAGAAGAAAGAAGTAGGGGCAGTGATGGTGTCCCAAGGTCCAAAATCTCCACTCACATACTAAACACCTCCACCCATATACCAACCTTCACCTCCCAGATATCCTCAATCCACTACCGCCTACCACACTTATAAAACCCAGCCAACCTATTACCATTCACCTCCAACCCATCAAAACTATCAAAAACCCAGACCCAATTTTGATCGCAGGCCGGCCAGACAACACACCCCTATTGCCAAGCCCATAGACCAGCTATATGAAAGACTGAATGCCGCCATATATGTCACCCCTATTCCCGTTATCGCCATGGAAAACTCCTCCTAGTGGGTCAACCCTATCAAAATATGTGCGTAGCATTCTGGCATGAATGGGCATACTATTGATGAATGCCGCACTCTGAAAGATAAGATTCAAACCCTGATTGATACTAAAGTCATACAAGCAAAGGAAGCCACACAAAATGTCCGTAACAATCCCCTCCCAGATCATAGGGGTGAAGGAGTAAATGTGATAGAAACCGATGAAGAATGGGATCCTGAAGGGTCAATGGGCTTATTCGGGAAGGTGGCGACCCTAAACCTGCAGTCACACTCACTCCTATTATGGTACAGATACAGCCACTGGTCGAAGTTAAAGTAGCCGCATCAGCTCCGTTTGAAATCGAAATGACAGCACCTGCGACTAGACCTACTCCTTTTGAAGTTGAAGTAGTCACACCCTTCATTGTGACGGTATCATCCACAACACCCTTCAATTCCAATGCCATACCTTGGAATTATGTTGTCGAAGCTAGGAAAAAAGGAAAAGTAAAAATGGAAGAGTCTGGTGCTACACAGGGGATGACCAGAACTGGAAGGATCTATACACCTAAAAATTTGGGAGGAACAAGCAAGGAAGCTACTGCCAAACAAACCATCATTGAAACTGGTCCAGATGATCTCTGGAGGAAAGTACAAGCAAGAGAATACTCTGTTGTTGATCATCTGAACAAGACTCCCGCCCAGATATCCATCCTATCGCTGCTACAAAATTTTTAGGCGAATAGGAATACTCTAATGAAGGTGTTGAATGAAGCATACGTGCCCAAAAACATTACCAGTGGAGAGATGGCCAACATGGTAGGGCAAGTACTGGAAATCCACAAGATCACCTTTCATGAAGATGAACTGCCACCTGAAGGACTAAGTCACGACAGGAACCTGCACATCACAGTACAATTTGAGGACAAATTCATCACTGGAGTCCTAATAGATGGGGGTTCAAGCCTCAACATTTGTCCATTGACTACTCTAAAAAGGTTGGGTAAAGATTTCCATGAGATCCGAGCAGGGAGTATGAACTTGAAGGCATTTGGTGGGTCTCAAAGAGCCACAATTGGGGAAATTAACCTTTGTTTGCAGATGGGCCCAACTTGGTTCGATGTTGAAGTTCAAGTATTGGACATATCTGCTACTTACAATCTTTTACTAGGACGACCTTGGATACATGCCACTGGAGCTATGGCTTCTACGCTACACCAGGTCGTGAAGTTCGAATGGAACCATTAGGAGGTAATCATTCATGGAGATGAGAGTAATCTCATTTACACCAGTCAAACTATCCCGGTTGTCGAGAATAAAAGAACGTTGGATGGAGAAACCTACACCGCATCAAGCGTGTTAATGCAATTGAGAAAGATAAATGGTGGAGCAACAAAATAGAAAGAATACTGGCATGGTCAGGGTATGAACCCGGCAAAGGGCTTGGGAAGAAACTCCAAGGAATTACCAAACCAATACAGTTGAAACATCATGGTACAACTTTTGGGCTCGGATATCAGTATATGTGACAAGAATATGATGATAGGTCGCCCCCATGGTGTGGTCCCTATTACCCTCTTGAGCAACTAGGGCCACATCAGAGTCAAACCTTCCATCAAGCCGATACAATATGGGGATCTGAAGAAGAAAAGGCTTTGGCTGGGCTAAGGAACCTGTTTCTAGAAGACGAAGATATGGATTTCAATGTGATAGTTAAGGAGAAGGAGGAAGAAGACCTTACCATTCAGACGGTGGAAAGGGGAGCATTTGTCAGGAACTGGACCGCCATGCCATCAAAGGCCAGACAAGTCCCGGGGTAGCATGGCTACTAATTCTATTTATAAAAAAAGTCTTTTTGAGCATTTTGTTTTTAAAATATCTTTCTTTCAGCATTTTGTTTTGAAAAACATTGTTTTGAAGTCATACAGATGATATTTTGTTTAACATTTCAGCATTTATCAAATAATTTAATGTTTTATTATCATTATCTTTTATACCTTTCTTCTACAGCATTACTATTTCTTACCTTGATGAACCAACAACTGTGACATGTCATGAGACAACGTAACATAAGGATAGTGACTCATAAGAAGAGGATGAGATACTTAAGGAAGTTATCAGAGAAGTTGAGAATTTTGAGAACAAATCTATGTCCAACTTGGACGAAACAGAGGCAATCAATTTGGAAGATTCTGAAACCATCAAAGAAACTCGCATAAGTATTTACCTTTCACCATCAGAGAAGAAAGAATACACTCATTTATGGAAAGAATACACTCATTTCTTGAAAGAATATGAGGATATGTTTGCATGGTTATATGATGACATGATCGGCCTGAGCACATCCATAGTGGCTCATAAGTTGCCTACCAATCCAATGTGTCTGACGGTGAAGCAGAAACTCAGAAAGTTCAAACTAGACATGAGCCTAAAAATCAAGGAAGAAGTCACTAATAAGATCAAAGCCAAAGTCCTCAGAGTAGTTGAGTACTCAACCTGGTTAGCCAATATCGTACCGGTTCCGAAGAAAGATGGGAAAGTCAGGGTGTGTGTTGACTATCAGGATTTAAATAGCAAGTCCGAAAGATGATTTCCCACTACCAAATATACACATTTTGATCGATAATTGCGCCAAGCATGAACTCCAATCCTTTGTAAATGTTGGCGACGTCATCATCAAATCCAAGAGGCCCACAGATCACATAACAGACTTGAGGAAGTTCTTTGATAGGCTACGAAAGTACAATTTACTAAACCCCGCAAAATGTGCATTCGGGGTTCCAATAGGAAAATTGTTAGGATTCGTCGTCAGACGCCGAGAAATCGAGTTGACCCATCAAAGTTTAAAGCTATCCAAGAGTTACCACTACCGAAGAGCAAGAAGGACGTGATGAGTTTCCTGGGATGCCTCAATTACATCAGCCTCTTCATAGCACAATCCACAGTAATATGTGAACACATCTTCAAAATGTTGAAGAAGGATATTGAAACCAGTTAGACAAAAGATTGTCAAAAGGATTTTGACAAAATTAAGGAATACCTGTCAACTCCACCAATCCTAGTCCCGCCGGAATTCGGGAGACCTTTGCTGCACTATTTGTCCCTACTAGATGGGGCTTTCGGCTGTGTTTTGGGACAACAGGACGAGACACGAAGAAAGGAGCAAGCCATATATTACTTGAGTAAGAAGTTCACACCTTATAAAGCACGGTACTCTTTGCTAGAACGTACTTGTTGTGCTTTGACATGGACAACTCAAAAATTGAGGCATTACTTCTATGCCTATACCACATACCTCATATCAAGGATGGATCCTCTAAAGTACATCTTTTAGAAGCCTATGTCTACCGGGAAGTTATCCAAGTGGAAAATATTACTGAGTGAGTTCGATATCATCTATGTAACTCAAAAGGCAGTCAAAGGACCAGCGTTGGCAGACCATCTCGCTAAAAATCCTGTAAGAGGAGAATACGAACCACTAAAAACATATTTTCCTGATAAAGAAGTGTCATTCATAAGAGAAGACATTGCTGAAGCCTACGATGGTTGGAGAATGTTTTTCGACAGAGCTGCAAACTTCAAATGAGTATGTATTGGAGCAGTCTTGGTGTCAGAGACCGGTCAGCACTACCCGGTGTCCACAAAACTCAGGTTTCCATGCACCAATAATATCACTGAGTATGAAGCCTGCATATTAGGGCTCAATTTGGCTGTCGACATGAATGTTCAGGAACTGTTGGTAATTGGTGACTCAGACCTGCTGGTGCATCAGGTACAAGGAGAGTGGGCTACGAAAAACACCAAGATATTTCCATATTTACACCACGTACAAGATATGATGAAGAGGTTCACAAAGATAGAGTTTCGGCATGTTACCAGAATCCAGAATGAATTTGCAGAGGCATTGGCCACCCTGTCCTCAATGATAAAACATCCAGACAAGAATTTCATCGATCCCATTCCAGTAAGGATCCATAGTCAGCCAGCTTATTGTGCTCATGTTGAAGAAGAAATAGACAAAAATCCATGGTTCCATGACATCAAGGAATATTTGGCGAAAGGAGAATACCTAGAGTAGGTGAACCATACTCAGAAACGCACACTGCAGAGGTTGTCCAATCATTTCTTCCAAAGCCGAGGAATTTTGTATAGGAGAATACCTGATCTAGGACTACTAAGGTGTGTTGACGCCAAAGAGGCTTGCTCGAAGAAATACATATCAGGACTTGAGGTCCACATATTAACGGTTTTGTTCTAGCCAAAAAAATACTCAGAGCGGGATATTTTTGGATGACTATGGAAAGAGATTGCATCCAGTATGTCCAGAAATCCCACCAATGCCAGATACATGCAGATATGATACGGGTGCCGCCAAAAGAACTTAATGCAACAAGTGCATAATGGCCTTTTACTGCCTGGGGAATAGATGTCATTGATCCAATCGAACCCACTACTTCAAACGTGCACAAGTTCATTTTAGTGGCCAACGGTTGCTTCTTAAAATGGGTAGAGGTTGCATCTTACAAAGCTATAACCAAGAAAGTTGTCGCAGATTTTGTCAGGGATCATATTATTTGTCGATTCGGGGTTCCCAAGTCCATTATCACTAATAATAAGGTCAATCTCAACGGTGATCTGATGAAAGTAATGTGTGAAACTTTCCAAATCAAGCACAAAAATTCCACAGCATATAGGCCTCAAATGAACGGAGCCGTGGAAGCTGCCAACAAGAACATCAAGAAGATACTAAGGAAAATGGTAGGAAATCACAAGCAATGGCATGAGAAGTTACTATTCGCCTTATTGGGATACCGTACCACAGTCCACACATCAACTGGGGCAAATCCCTATTTGCTGGTTTACGGTACCGAAGGTGTCATTCCCACCGAGGTAGAAATTCTTTCTTTAAGGATCTTACAAGAAGTTGAACTCAGTGATGCAGAATGGATAAGGAGCCGCTATGAGCAATTAGCCCTCATAGATGGAAAAAAAGGATGAAAGTAGTATGTCATGGTCAGCTTTATCATAACAGAATGTTCAGAGCTTTCAACAAAACGGTCAAACCAAGACAATTCACACCGGGACAGCTGGTGCTAAAGCGAATCTTCCCGCATCAAGATGAAGCCAAACGAAAATTTTCACCCAATTGGCAAGGGCCCTATATGGTTCATAGAGTACTGACAGGAGGAGCACTCATACTTGCAGAAATGGACGAAGAAGTTTGGCCAAAACCCATCAATTCAGATGCAGTCAAGAGATACTATGTTTAGATTGTTTACATTTCTTCATCTGATGTAAATCAACTACGTTTGACCTTATTCCCATTTAAGAGGTGATACATAGGCATCCCTGTGGGTTCGGTCACATCTTAATAAAATCTTCATTCTCCTAGAACTAGAAACTAGGGAAGAATTTTGAGGAGGACCCTCAAAATTCCGGAGCAAGTCCAGCTAACATCATCTTATGTAAGACAGTTAGAAAACCGGTTAAGTAACTGGGAAGAATTTTGAGAAGGACTCTCAAAATTCAGGAGCAGGTCTAACAAACTTTCTTGCAAGAAGAACAGCCAAAGAATAACTTACTAAACTGGGGCAGAATTTTGAGGAGGACCCTTAAAATTCTAACGCAAAGAAGTTGCAATGTCTCTAAAAGTGTCGCAGTCAATAGTTCATCTAATTTACTTGATATTATATACCACTATGTTTTCTAAAAATAACTTTATTTCATCAAATATGTGCATATTTTTTCGAAAACTCTATTTCTATGGTAGCCAAGTGTTACCCAGGGCAACTCAAACAGGATTTCCAGAGCAAAGCAGAGCAAAACAAATAGACAAAGGCACGAACCAGCCTCCCTTGCAAAATCACGATTTTTTTGGATGCAGAAACGAGGAATAAACACAAGTATGTGTTCCTTAAAACCATTACCTTCATAACAACCAGACCGCCAAGCGCAAATATATCTCCAGCTAAGAAATGTTCTGCTCCTGTTTGCTATTTGTCCATTGCATGAGACTAAGCCTTGTCTCAAATCTTGCATGAGGCTAAGCCTTGCCTCCCTATTTGCATAAGGCTAAGCATTGCCTTCTTTTTGCAAAAGACTAAGCCCTGTCTCAAATCTTGCATGAGGCTAAGCCCTGCCTCCCTATTTGCATAAGGCTAAGCATTACCTTCTCTTTGCATGAGGCTAAGCCTTGTCTCAAATCTTGCATGAGGCTAAGCCTTGCCTCCCTATTTGCATAAGTCTAAGAATTGCCTTCTCTTTGCATGAGACTAAGACCTGTCTCAAATCTTGCATGAGGCTAAGCTCTGCCTCCCTATTTGCATAAGGCTAAGCATTGCCTTCTCTTTGCATGAGGCTAAGCCCTGTCTCAAATCTTGCATGAGGCTAAGCCATGCCTCCTTATTTGCATAAGGATAAGCATTGCCTTCTTTTTGCATGAGACTAAGCCCTATCTCAAATTTTGCATGAGGCTAAGCCATGCCTCCCTATTTGCATAAGGCTAAGCATTGCCTTCTCTATGCATGAGACTAAGCCCTGTCTCAAATCTTGTATGAAGCTAAGCCCTGCCTCCCTATTTGCATAAGGCTAAACATTGCCTTCTCTTTGCATGAGACTAAGCCCTGTCTCAAATCTTGCATGAGACTAAGCCCTACATCCCTATTTACATAAGGCTAAACATTGCCTTTTCTTTGCATGAAACTAAGCCCTGTCTCAATTCTTGTATGAGTCTAAGCCCTGCCTCCCTATTTTCATAAGGCTAAGCATTACCTTCTCTTTGCATGAGACTAAGCCCTATCTCTTCTTCTTGCATGAGGATAAGCCCTGCCTCCTGAACTGCATAAGGCTAAGCATTGCCTTCCATTGCATAAGACTAACCCCTGTCTCTTCTTCCTACGTAAGGCTAAGCTCTGCCTTTCCTTGTCTAATGCCGAACGTTAGCCTATCTAAAACCTAGCACTATTTTACCTTTTTTGGGGCTATGCTCTATCCCGATTCTGTACTAGACTAAGCTCTGTCTTGTTTTACTCACATGCATCACCATGTCTGTATTTGAAGGCGTCATAGTCCGAAGGCATCATCCTCATAGCCTGAAGACACTATGTCAAGGCCTGAGGATCTCTCAATATTGCACATCATTATTCAAAGGTGTCATGGTTCAGAGGCACCATTCTCATGGCCGGAGAACATCATTTCATGGCCTGTGAATCCTTTATCTCATGATTCATGGCCTGGGATGTCATGGTCTAAGGACGTCATCCTCACTATCAGAAGACAACCTTCATTGTCCAAAGGGAATTTTTATCATTTTCAAATTCTTGCAATAATCCATAAATATTTGCACGTATGGTGTCTTAAGTTTTGTAGGCAATTTAGAAGTGAACCGTTCTTTAAACAGGAGCAACCTTCGCTCCGGTTTCCGCTCATACCATTCATACACTGCCACTATTTCAAACGTAACTGATGCCCACCAATTACTCGCTTTTACTCTATGACCGTTCAGACATCTGCCCTGTGATACATCCGTTATGCTTTAGACACATTCATAACTCCACATAAATCCAGACGATACTATCCTCCCCAAATGAACCCTTTCCAAAACACACGACTATTCATATTCCATCGGTTTCATTCAACGTTGGGTCCAAAACTACACACGGCCTGATTCTTGTAAAACTAGGGATATGTAGGCATCTTAGACACCATGCACAGCCTATATTTTTCAAAAACACCCCATTTGGTTAAAATCGGTCATCATTTCTTTACCCGACAACTCTTTCATCCTTCCCGGATAAAGAGGGGCAGCTGTTTATACCCAATTTTTCCCTCATATCTCTCAAATACACATATATACCTTCAAAATAGTGAATGAGCATCACCAAGTATTTCTTTCATAATTTTAAAGGCTTTTAATCAATTTATTCTTGTATTTTATTATAAATAATTATTAATTGCATAAAAATAATTTTATAATGATTTATGATTTAATTTTTTCATCATTTATATCTATATTAAGCTTTAAATATTTTTATATATGCTTATTTTGCATCCTTAGGCTAAAACTGCATATTTTGCAATAATAGCCATATATATGCATAATTACATTATTTACACAAAAAATGACTTTTTATATTTTTATAATGTAAAGTAATATTTTAAATTATTTTCATGTACAAGTGATATTTTTTTAATTTATTAATTATTTTTTATAAATTATTTATTTGTTAAATAGGGTATTTAAAATATAGCCCCCTAAAACCCAAATTTCGAACCTAGCCCAATTACCTACACTAACCAATACACCAACCCACATCAAATACCCAACACCCAGACCCGTTTAAAACCTCGACCCAATCCCATATGTCTATCTATGAATGTTTTTACGATTTTTCGCCAAAAGTTTTCTGCCTAATTTACTTGCCCTAAAATTAGGGCCCAAATCTTTTCAAAGATCTATTATGATTCAATTTTTTGTTAAGCACCTTTTTTTATATCCGTCTATGTGCATTTCCTTAGTGATTTTCGTTAAAGTTTTCTGACTAATCTCATTTGCCCTAAAATTAGGGCTCATATCTTTTATGATCTGTTCTGGTTCTTTTTTTGGTTCAATATCTTCTCTAATGTTTCATATACATGTCTATGTGCATGCTATTGTGATTCTACTCGCCCAAAATTAGGGCTTGGATCTTTTCTAATCTGTTATGATTCCTTAATTCTGAGTATTCTCTCTTGAATGTTCCCATGTACCTACGTGTATCTATTTTATTCCTTTGATTATTTTTGACTACTTTACTTACCCTAAAATTAGGGTTCCGATTCCTCACTTCCTTGGTGATTTTGTCTATCTATCTATGGCTCTTGCCTTTAATTGTTACCTAAGAGTCTTTGATTTTCAAACTTGTTTGATTTCCTAAATTATCGTGATTGCATATTTCACGCATCTATGTATTGTTATTGTTGGCTTACCTTAAATAATGTTTGGAGTTTTACTTCTTTAATTAATTGTTAGCCTTCCTTGTTTGATTTTTACCTCATTTATGGACCCTAGTCTAATGTTGTTTAAACCCATCCCCTCTTCCCTTAGAGGACAGACTCGAACTCTCATACTCCCACTAAAACTTAGTTCTTGTACTTTGATTATGTGCTCATTGTTTTTGGTCTTGGTCGGCTGAAAGCCAAGGCCAAGTGATTATGGAACTAAATTGTTGTAGCATATCTACTTGCTTTCTTTCTTAACTGGTAAGCCCTAATCCCTTGTTGTTTCATTCTCCATATTTTTCATAATCAGTGTTACTTGAACAATATGTCTTGAACCTTACTTTTAGCATGATTCTACTTTTTATGCTCTTATGAATCTCTTCTAATCTTGTGGTTAATACTATTAGTTTAAGTTTAGCTATTTTAAATAATATGAATCCTCTTATAAGTTAGCTTAATGTCCAAATTTGTCCGGGCACACTGTTTGTTAATCCTGCACCCGTTTTGAACCTTGCATTCTTAGGATACTACAAGCATGTAATTAGTTAATTTGTCATTATTTCTTGCTTAACTCATGTGCCATGTCTGTTAATATGTCATGTGATGATCTGATTGCTTTGCCTAAGTTATTTCTGTAATTAAACAATGGTTGTCTTGGATGTCAGCATGCTCCCTTAGTGTAATCAAGTCTCCCTTCTGAATTAACCTGTTTGAAACTATGTACTTTGCAAACTTTGTTGTTTTCTGAATGGAATTCTGTGTTCTAAATCTTGTTTCTTCTGAAATCAAACTGTTTTGAAATCTACCTCTATTCTCTTTTATGTGCTGATTCTTAAAACCTCACCCTTAGTCCCTTAGTCCCTTAGGTTCTCAACCACCCCAGTGTGAGCACTGCTCAAGGTCCACATAAGGCTCCTATGAACTCTGAGACACTAGGAATTGGTTACCCATCTCTTGTGAATCATCTGTTAAATACATGGTTCTAGAGTGAGCATTGCCATGGGTCCTGAGGCCCTTGGGAACATTGACACACTGGAAACCTGGTTTTATATGTGCTATGAGTAAATCACTCATGTTTTGGCTATGTTGTACCTATAAAATGAGAATAAAAGTTGATTAATGTGAAGGCCTGGTTCCCAGGTTCAGTTGGGGCTTAATGAAGCTTCCCTATAGTTTATCTTACTACTATTATGTAATTTATTCATTTACTCCGGCCTGTAATAAGTTTGTAACAAATAGATTCTGGGGTATATAGTAAAATTGGGAAGGGTCTTTATTCTCTTTGGGCAATCCGGGAAGAGATCCTGCCAATAGGTTTTCATTTGCTCCGTTAATCCTGTTTTACCTCATCTCTGTTGAAATCGTGTGAGTGATGTACTATGCTTGCATATTAGAAATCCTGCTTATAGGAAATTAAATTGAATTAGAGATCCTACCTATAGGAGATTTATTGCATTAGAAATCCTGCCTATAGGTTGTATTAATTTGTCCAACAAGCATATGTTAGCAATCATGCCTATAGGACCTCAATGTTGATCTAACTATTTTTCCTTTCCGGTAATGTGCACCATTTCTGCCTGTATTATTGTTCAATAGATACCACGTCTATAGGAACGTTTATATGACTAAAATTGGTTTCAAATTTGGAAATCATGCCTATAGAATACAAATTTCTTTCAAACCTAGAGACCATGTCTATAGGAAATAAAAAAACAACTTCAAATCCTAGAGATCATGCCTATAGGATTTCAGTCAGTTTGATATTAGAAATCATGCCTATAGGATTCTATCAAATGATTCTGAATATAATCGACATTGCCATTACTTATACAATATGCCTATAGGACTTAATAACAATTCTGGATCTGTAACTGTGAATCATTACGGTTTGAAGTGCCTAGATGATATTCATTAAAATCAGTAGGCAAAATGATAGGTCATAATACCTTCCTTAATAAAGTTTCTCCTATATAACACTTCTCCCTTATTTTCTCACATAGATATCCTGTCTATAGGATTCTGCAGATTAATAAAACCTGCGATTTAATTGCATGCATTTTCTGTTTATGTGCGGAGGTTAACATGAGAACATATTTGCTTTGCATTTTCAAGTCCTAACATGTTTTTGTTTGTCGCCTAGTCTTTTACATTTTGAGCAACTTAGGCTTAGTCTAGAACTATCACAAATAGAGGTCCTAATACCTCCAGGGCCATAGGTAAGAGACGCGTAGTGCACGCATAGGGATCGAACTGGAATCAATTAGAGCGCTTTAGGTAACAACTTAATTATAGTAATCGGATAGCATGAGATGATAGTCTGTGCCCGATGAATAATATAAGTAACACCCCAACTGGAGGGAGTTACGAAGTATTATTTATACTGCACAGGGTGATCCTTTAGGCTAAAAAATTTAGGACCCCCATCCCTATTAAATATTCATCTCACTTCTTTATTAGACTAATTCATAATTTAAGTTCGACCGGGACCCACTGTTGTGGACCTCGAGGGGTGCCTAACACCTTTCCCTCGAGGTAATTTCGAGCCCTTACCTAACCTCTGGTGATGTAAACTAGTACAACATGAGTTATCTGCTCTACGTGCCCTAACGCACCTTAATCTGTTAGGTGGCGACTCTTTCAATTCCAATTCCCTACCCTCTCAAAAGGAGTTATCCCAGAAATGTTAAAACCCGATTTCACGAGAACAAAAGGGCGCGACATAAAGTACCATAAGGACATGCGAAAGTAGTTTTCTCTTCATCCTCCGGAGTAATAAGAATTTTATTATAGCCGGAATACCCATCAAGGAAACAATAGAAAGCATGGATGGCCATTTTATCAAGCATGTGATCTAGGAAGGGCAGTGTGTAATGATCCTTTCTTGTGACTTTGTTGAGCTTATGATAGTCCATCCACACTCTCCACCCGGTTACCGTTCTTCTAGGAATCAACTCATTCTTATCATTGGTGACCACCGTCATGCCCCGTTTCTTTGGGACACAATGAACCGGAGAAGTCCACAAACTATCGGAAATAGGGTAAACAACCTCGGCATCCAACCACTTGATAATCACCTCTTGCATGGATTTATTTAGTCTCCTTTGATGTTCAATATATTGTTTGGCACCTTTATCTGAGTTAATCTTGTTCATGCAAAATACGGGGCTTATCCCCGAATATCTGACAATGTCTATCCAATAGCCTTCTTCCTCTTTTGTAGCACCGCCAATGTAGAATCTACATGCACGTTAGTCAAACAAGAGGACCGGTAAAGTAGAAGAAGGGCCAAGAAATTCATACCGAAGATGTGGAGGAAATGGCTTCAACTCCAAGCTGGGAGGCTCCTCAATTGAATGCTTTGTTGGAGGAGTTGTTCTATTTTTAAGATCCAAGGACAATTTACAGGGCTCATAAGTGTACGATCCTATCCTTGCAAAGAGTTCACACATTCCATGCAACCCTCCATCTCTTCATCATCACAGTTGAGCAAGACAACCTCCAATGTATCATCAACATTCATCACAACACTTGTTTCATCCATAATCAGATCGGTCACCAAGTCCCGAAAAAGCACACCTCATTGCTATTGGATTGCCTCATATACTTACACACATGGAAAACTACTTTTTCATAACTAACCGGGAAGGTAAGTTCTCTGGCATTAGCATCAACTAGAGCCTTCCCCGTGACAAGGAAAGGTTTCCCAAGAATAATCAGCACCTTATAGTCAACCTCACAATCAAGAATGACAAAATCCGCTGGAAGAATGAATTTATCAACACGAACCAACACATCATCAATTGCTCCCAACGGTCTCTTTATGGTACGATCGGCCATTTGTAATCTCATAGATGTGAGTCTTGGTTTCCCAATTCCCAAAGTCTTGAAAACATAATAGGGCATCAAATTGATATTTGGCCCAAGATCACAAAGAGCTTTAGCAAATTTGACACTTCCAATGGTATAAGAAATTGTGAAAGCGTCAGGATCTTCCAATTTAGGATCCATTGAATGCACAATTGCACTCACTTGATGAGTCATATTTATAGTTTCACAACTCATCAAATGCTTCTTTGTCACCAAATCCTTCATAAACTTTGCATAACCGGATTTGCTCCAAAGCATCAACGAATCGCACATTGATAGATAGACTCTTCATCATGTCAATGAACTTTTTGAATTGATTCTCCCCATTTTTCTTGGCAAGCTTTTGAGGATATATAGGAGGAGGCCTAGGTATTGGTGCCTTAGCCTTTTGCACTACCGGTTCCGGTATGTCAACAATGTGCTCCCTAGACGGTTCACTTCCTCTTGAGCTTCCTCCACATTGTCATTAATATCAATCTGCACTTCATCATTTGCTTGCACCACATTGTTTGGGGTCTCATCTTCTTGTACCACTTGCTCATCATCCACAAGTTTCCTTTGACTTGAGGTGGGTTCATCCCCACCTTTTCCACTCCTTGTAGTGACGGTCGTGGCATGTCCCGTGTAGTTTCCACCTTTGGTTTCACCATTGTATCACTTGGTAGTGCCCTCTTAGGATGAGTGTTTAGAGCTTGGGAGATTTTCTCCAATTGAACTTCCAAGTTGCGAATTGATGTGTCGTGTGAGGCTAGTTGGTCATTGGAGTCAGCATTTTTCTGCATCATTTGTTTGAACATATTCTCAATTCATCCCATTTCATTGTTGGGAGAACTTGGACCATGGAAAATATAAGGAGGCGGGTTGCTCGGTTGTTGATACATCGGGGGACTTTGAAAGCCCGGCCCCCGATTGCCTTGATTATTGTTCCATCCCCCTTGGTTGTTTCCTCCAAAATATCCTTGGTTTTTGCCACTCCAATTGCCTTGGTTATTTCCACCACTCTAATTCTCTTGATTGTTGTTATTATTCCAATTCCCTTGATTGTTTCCACCACTCCAATTACCTTGGTTGTTAGACTTCAAATTACCTTTATTACTGTGAGGTCACCATTGTTGTTGATTCGGGCCTTGAGAGTTGTTTCTTTGCCCTTAAAAGTTGTTCACGTATTGCACTTCCTCCTCTTGTTCATTGTAAGACTCATCTTGATCAAACCCATTATCTTCTTGCACAAAATTCTCCACACGGTTTTGCATTTGTGGTCCCTTTTGCCTTCTCTTGTTCACCATCATACTAACTCCCTCCATTGCATTGACTTGCTTAGGACTTTGCACTTGTTGAAGTTGATCCTTGGTTAATTCATTCATTGTGGTGGTCAACTCGACAATGGCTTGTCCATGATCATGCAATTCTTTATGTAGGTGAATCATGTCCGGATCACCTTGAGGAACATTTGCTTTACTTTGACATGCATGAAGTATCCGCCATTTTATCTAAAATCTCACAAGCTTCCGCATACAGTGTTGTCATGAAATTTCCACTGGCAAGTTGGTTGACTACACATTGATTGGTAGTGTTAATCCCCTGATAGAAAGTTTGTTGAATCATAGCCTTTGTCATGTCATTATTTGGGCACTCTTTCACCATTTTTAGGTACCTCTCACATATTACATGCAACGGCTTATTGGGCTCTTGTTTGAATGATAGAATCTCGTCTCTAAGAGTAGTCGTATGACTGGGAGAAAAAAAACATGGAAATAAATTTCTCCATCAATTTATCCCATGTATGGATAGAATGGTTTGGCAATCTCTCTAACCAATCCAAGGCTTTCCCCCGTAGAGAGAAAGGAAATAGCCTCAACCTTAAAGCATCCTCGAAGACATTTGTCTGTTTACTCCCCCAACAAGTGTCCACAAACCCCTTCAAGTGTTTGCATGTATTTTGACTCGGAGCCTCGGTGAAGAATCCCCGTTGCTCTAGCAATGTGAGCATTACATTCTTGATTTGGAAGTTGCTCGCCCTAATGTGGGGTGGGACTATGGCACTTGCATACCCTTCAATTGGCAACACCCAGTGTGGAGCCGCTCTTGGTGAAGGTGGGGGTGGAACTGGGACATTGTCTTTAAGTTGTCGGCCTCTTCTATTTGCTTGAGGTTCAAGAGGAACCTCTTCAACTTGGTCATCTTCCACGTCCACATCCCCCAAAGGCATGTTTTCGAGTTGATCATTGTTGAGTGCCATTGTTTCACCTACAATTAATTCACAAAAATCAGTAACACGGAAGTAAAAGAAGATAATTCATACACAAAACCAAATATATAGCTAAATCCATTTTTAGCTCCCCGGCAACGGCGCAAAAAATTGATCTCGTCCAAGTCAAACCTCTATTTAAGGTTATGAAACAGTTGATGCAATAGTAATACCCAATAAGGACTCGGGGTTGATTTTTCACATGGAGCTTAGAATGGGACTTAGAAGGATATACTTTATTGAATGAGCTAGAATTATCTCAATTTACACTTCCAAAAAATTGGGTTGTCTTTAAGTTTAAGTTAAACTAAGATTACCAACTAAGAATTAGAACTAGGAAATTGATTTTTGTTGTTTTTTAAATGATATAAAAGATCTAAGGCTATGACCTTCACCTAGGTGTTTGCCTAACGGGTTGTAAAATTTAAAGCTTGTTTTATTGGTTGGGTTGTATTATATCCATCAACACTCAAGTACCCACTCAATACCTTTCTATAAGAGAGTGATTTTGCCTAATTCGGCTTTCTCAAGTCCAAATGGGGAATAAACAAAATGGTTGATAAAAAGCTCAAGTCGGGTTTTACTATCTCTAGGTTTAACCCTTTAATTGGGACCATCAATCTCTTGATTTACCCCAATTTCTTGTTAGCCAAGTTTTCCTAGACTAAGTTTCTCTTTCTCAAGTAGAGATCAAGTCAAATAGGAATGAACTAATGTTTGTAACCATTAATTCTACAATTAAAAGTAAGAACAACGCTAAATAATAAACACCCAACCATAAACAAGCAATAAATCAAACACCCATTAAGTTTACACTCTAAGGTTGGGTCACAAACCTAGTGAAAATCTAGCTGCTCATGCTTAAAATAGAAGAAATAGAAGAAGAAATGATAATTAAACCCATATTGTTAATTAAAATAATGAAATCTATGTTCACAAAGCTCAAAATGGCAAAAACTACTAAAAAGGGAAAAGAAAAACGTCTGTTGTGGCTGCTGATATTCAAAACTTGACTTAAAAGCTGCAATTTTCGGACAAAAATACCATTTCGGATGTTTTGCGGCCGCACAATTCCATGTGTGGTCCTCACTTTGCTTCAGCTTAACAGAATTTGAATCTTGCGGCCGCGCAATTCTGAACTGCGACTGCATCTCTCATTTTTTGCGGTTCGCACATTTCTGAGTAAGCTTGCAACTAACTGCGGATCGCACAAATGCAACTGTCGTCGCGTAGCTGATCTTTTGCGGCCACACAATAATTGTGCAGTTCGCACACTAATTATGTGGTCCGCACTTCATTTGAACTTGAAATGAGAACTACCTGAACTTCTGCTCTTGCCTAGCTTCTACGGCCACACATTTCATGTGCGGACCGCATTTTGAACATGTCCTCTAATAAATTTGTCTTCACAATCTGCGGCCACAAATGGAAGTCTGCGGCCTGCACTTTGAGCTTCTATGCCTTTTTTGTCCTTAAGTTCAGATCACTTCTTCTTGAGCTGAATTTCATCTTAGTAGCTCATTTTCTAATACTCCTACAATAAAGCATATTTTATCAGTTTTCGGGAACATAATTAAACATTTTTGGACTAGAACAAAAGCTAAAGGCGCTAATATGTAGTCAAAATCCCCACTTATCAAGAGGCGTTACATCTTTAATGGATGCAGGTAGTTCTGTAGCAGGTGGCATTGATCAGTGATAGTGGTGCACCCTCCTCCCAGCAGACTTGGTGAGCCCCACTTAATTCTAGGGTCATGTATATATCTTTTGTTCATTATATCATCACGTTTTCAGGTATAACGGGATCAACGTACTCTTTTGTATCTAATAGAGGCTTTGTAGACATAGTGTGGGTTTTATGTCGATGTTGGGGAAAGTCAAACAATTCATGTTATGTTTGAATCACTTATTCCATTTCAGACTATGAAAGTGTGTGTATTTTGAAACTTTAAAAATGAAGTAACTAATGAAAATGATTTGATATTGTACACATGATCTCCTTATAGTCTAATTAATGAGAATATGTATTCTCTTTGTTAATGAGTGAGTTTGGGTAGAAAGCATCTAACAGGCTTTCTCGGTCGGGTTCACTCGGTTGAGCATCGGTCGCGCCCCTTGAGTTTGGGGTGTGACAAACTTGGTATCAGAGCCTAAGGTTTTAAAGTGTCCTAGGATGTCAGGGAGTCGTGTCTAGTAGAGACCTTCTTATCGGTGTTTTTGACTGCATCTATAAGTTGGAGGCTACATGGATATCTATGAGTAATACCCTTCTTTGATGTTCTATATCGTGCGATAGAGCTGATTGTGAGGTTGTTCCTCCTCTAACTCATATATTGCTCTGACGTTTAGTACATGGCACCTAGGAAGAAAGCAAGAACTGGCCAAGGAGCCAATGCCTCCCCAGGAGTGGCAGTTGATTATTTTCTTGATGATGCAGGTGAGTACCCGAAGGGTGAGGATAATCCCCCGACTACTATACTGCCAGATTCCACTACACCTGACAAGACTGCACTAGTTCCTACATCTACTCAGGGTATAACGATCCCTCCAACTCATATTTCGGTTCCACCTCCAGCCCTAGCTTCTGGTCCCAATGTTTCTGATAGGGACCTTAAGGGAGCCATACAGATGTTGGCTCAGATAGTGGCTTCCCCGGACTAGAGATCTAACGTTGCACCCGCTTCTTCTAGCCAGCAAGGGAATTCTACTGGTTCCAGGGTGAAGAGTATTCTTCAGTTAGATCCTCCAATGTTCAAGGGTACTAATCCCGAGGAGGACCCCTAGGACTTCATTGATAATATGCACAAGACTCTTTGAGTTATGCGCGCCACCGAGACAAAGGGAGTGGGTTGGCCGCCTACCGCTTGAAAGTGGTGGCCTACTCTTGGTTTGAGTTATGGAAGGACTGCTGTGAGGAGGGGAGCCCTCCAGCGAGGTGGAGTGAGTTTGTTGACACCTTCATGGATCATTTCTTGCCTGCCGAGACAAAGGAATCTCGTATTGCTTAGTTTGAGAACCTAAATCAAGGTAAAAAGAGTGTGTGGGAGTAGCACATAGAGTTCGTGCGCCTGTCCAATTATTCTATTTACATGTTGCCCACTATGGAGGCTAGAGTGCGTCGGTTTGTGTAGGGCCTTAGACCCTTGGTTATCAATAAGACCACTACAGCTGCCAAGAATTTTGACATGAACTATAGGAAGATGGTGTCATTTACCTGGAGCGAAAAGGTAGCAATAAGGCCTGGTCTGCAGGCAACCTTGGAGCTTCATTTAGTGGTGGTAGGTCAGCATTCAGAGGAGGGTCATCAGGGCCATCCCGTCTTCTGCTCACTCTTCAGCTAGTGCACCACCCTCAGGGCCCAGTCAGTAGTAGTTGAGTCATTTCAAGCCCAGCTAGGGCAACAGATGACCCCACCAGCAGGTCCAGTAAATATGGAGATTCCATCAGTAGCGGAGGCTCCTATTCCCCAGGTGTGGGAAGATGCACTTGGGTATCTGGTACCTGGACATACCTATATGCTACGGGTGGGGATTGAGGGATCATATTCAGAGAGAGTGTCGTTCGTCCCGCCAGGGTACGGGCAGGGGCACAGCACAGCCATCCAGTTGTGTAGTTGCTACATCCACAGCACCCCCTCTAGCTTGAGGCACTCTAGCACCCGTGGGGTATGGTGCAGCTAGGGTTGGTGCACAGGGTTTCGGGAGGACCTAGTCATTTCTATGCCATGACTGGTCGCCATAGTGAAGAGGCTTCTCCAGATGTTGTCACAGGTATGTTGACTGTCCAATCTCATGATGTGTATGCTCTTATTGATCCTAGTTCCACTTTGTCCTATGTCACTCCTTATGTTGCTACGGAATTTGGGATAGAACCGGAACAACTCCATAAGTCGTTCTCTATATTTACTCCGGTTGGTGAGTCTATTGTGGCCACACGGGTTTATAGAGATTGTGTTGTCACGGTGCGTGGTGGGGATACCATAGCCGATCTCATTGAATTGGGGATGGTTTATTTTGATGTAATAATGGTGATGGACTGACTTTATTCATGTTTTGCCAAGCTTGATTGCCGAACTAGAACTATGAGGTTTGAATTTCCAAATGAGCCAGTTGTTGAATGGAAGGGGGATAATGTGGTGCCAAAGGGTAGGTTTATTTCTTACCTTAAGTCCACGAAGATGATTAACAAGGTGTGTATCTATCATTTGGTCCGGGTTATGGACACCGATGTTGAGGCACCTACACTTGAGATTGTGCCAGTTGTGAATGAATTTCCAGATATCTTTCCTGATGATAGGATCCCACCAGATAGGGAGATTGATTTTGGGATTGATGCGATGCCAGGCACACAGCCTATATCTATTCCGCCTTACAGAATGGCACCGATAGAATTAAAAGAGTTAAATGAGGAATTAAAGGATTTGTTAGAGAAGGGTTTCGTCTAACCCAGTCTGTCACCGTGGGGCACATTGGTTCTCTTTGTAAGAAAGAAAGATGGGTCCCTACGGATATGTATTGACTACCGGCATATCAATAAAGTCACAATCAAAAATAAGTATCCACTACCAAGGATAGATGATTTGTTTTATCAATTATAGGGTGCTAGGCACTTCTCCAAAATTGATTTATGGTCTGGGTATCACCAATTGAAGATCAAGGAGTAGGATATTTCAAAAACAACTTTCAGGACCGATATGGTTGAACTTCTGGTGATGTCTTTTGGGCTAACAAATGGCCTGGCAGCTTTCATGGATCTTATGAATTGAGTTTTCAAGTCGTTCCTCGACTCTTTTGTGATATTTTTCATTGACGATATTCTTGTATATTCACAAAGTCGAGAGGACCATGCCGATCATCTCAGGGTAGTTCTACAGACCCTTCATCAGCACCTACTGTATGCACAGTTTTTGAAATGTGAATTTTGGCTTGAATCAGTCACATATTTGGGTCATGTCGTCTCTAGAGAAGGAATTAAGGTTGATCCTCAAAAGATTGCAGCTGAAAGAATTGGCCCAGGCCCACAACTCCAATAGAGATTCGTAGTTTCTTGGGCTTAACTAGTTACTACAGGAAATTTGTAGAGGCATTCTCCACTTTTGTCTCTCCATTGACTAAATTGACGCAGAAGGCGGTTATGTTCCAATGGTTCAGTGCTTTTGAAAGGAGCTACCAGGAGTTGAAATCAAGATTGACTACGGTGGCGGTGTTGACCTTGCCTAAGGGTGCAGATGGGTTTGTGGTATATTGTGATGCTTCAAGGATCGGGCTTGGGTGTGTATTGATTCAACATGGCAAGGTGATAGCTTATGCTTCTAGGCAACTCAAGAATCATGAAAGGAACTATCGAACATATGACTTAGAACTTGTAGTGGTGGTTTTTGCATTGGAGATTTGATGTCATTGCATGTATGGGGTCTATGTGGATATATTCACGCACCATAAGAGCTTCAATATATTTTAAAACAGAAGAAATTGAATTTGAGGCAGAGAAGATGGTTGGAGTTACTCAAAGATTACAACATCGATATTCTATATCATCCGGGGAAGGCTAATGTTGTGTCGAATGCTCTTAGCCAGAAATCTACGAGCAGTTTAGCTCACTTGGAAGCACATCAGAGGCCACCAGCCAAGGAAGTTAACCGGTTAGCTGTTTAGGAGTTCGTCTTGTGCACTCTAGTGCAGGCAGGGTGATTGTGCAAAATAGGGTTGAATCATTACTTGTGGTGGAGGTCAAAAAGAAGCAACGCAATGATCCATTGTTGATACAATTGAAGGAGGGCATTCATAAACATAAGACTATTGCTTTTTCTATCGACATGGATGATGGTACAGTAAGGTACCAATAGCGACTATGTGTTCCAAATGTAGATGGTCTCTGGGAAAGAATCATGACCAAGGCCCATCATTCCAGGTATTTCGTGCACCTAGGTTCTACAAGAATGTATCACAATCTCAAGGAAGTCTAATTGTGGAATGACATGAAGAGGAATGTAGCTAACTTTGTGGCAAAATGTCTAAATAGTCAGCAAGTGAAGGCCGAGAATCTAAGGCCTAGTGGGCTGGCACAAAATATAGAAATTCTAATATGGAAGTGGGAAATGATTAATATGGACATTATGGTGGGACTACCGCGTACTCCGTGCATGTTTGAGTCAATTTGAGTGATTATGGACCGACTCAGGAAATCAGCACACTTCTTGCCAGCTAAATCTACAGATAGAGCGGAACAGGATGCTCAGTTGTATATAAAGGAAATAGTCAGGTTGCATAGAACTCCAGTTTTTATAATTTCCAATCTATGCGCACCAGTTCACAGTTAACTTTTGGAAGAAATTTCAGGGCTTGAGTACTCAGGTGAATCTTAGTACAGCCTTTCATCCAAAGACCAACGGGAAGGCAGAACAGACTATTGAGACGCTCGAGGATATGTTGCGTGTTTGTGTTCTCTACTTCAAGGGTAGCTGGTATGATCATTTGCCACTCATAAAATTTGCCTACAACAATAGTTATCATGCTAGTATTCAAATAGCACCATTCAAGGAACTATATGGTAAGAGATGTAGATCTCTTATTAGGTGGTTCAAGATTAGGGAAGTTGAATTGATAGGACCAGACCTCATGCATCAGACTATGGAAAAGGTCAAGATCATTAAGGAGTGGTTGAAAATTGCTCAGAGTCATCAAAAGTCCTATTCGGATGTTCGTCGTAGAGATTTAGACTTCAAAGAAGAAGATAGGGTATTCTTGAGCATTTCCCCATGAAGGGTATACTGCGGTTGGAAAGAAAGGGAAATTGAGTCCGAGGTATGCCGGACTGTACAGGATCATTCAGAGGATTGGTTAGGTGGCATACAAGCTTGAGCTACCACCTAAGATATCGTTAGTGCACCCGATGTTTCATGTGTATTTGTTGAAGAAAGTAGTCGGAGATCCGTCGCTTATCGTACCAGTTGAAACTATTGAGACTAATGAAGAACTGTCATATGAAGAAATTGCAGTTTCCATTCTTGACAGGCAAGTCCAAAACTTGAGAAATAAAGAAATTGCCTCCGTGAAAGTGCTATGGCGAAACCAACAGGTTGAAGAGGCTACTTGGGAAGCCGAGGAAGAAATGAAGAAGAAGTATCATTATTTGTTTGAATAGCTATGTAATCTTTCTATGAAATTGTCACCAATGAATTTTATATCACTTGTACAATTGATGTTAAGAAGTGTTCCCTTCTTGTTATATATTGATTATGAGGCCACAGTTGGTGTTGTTTTGTGTTCTGTTATGCCATCGGATTATGTATATGTTGTTAGGATTTGTTTCTGGGGTTCTCTGGTAGGTGGATAGGCCCAGTTACAAGGAAAACTCTGGCAAAAGTTTTGGAAATTTTTGGGAGTTAGTTGAAATTTGGGACTGCTGGTGTGTAGTGTGGCAGTTGAGTTACATCGGATGCTAATATGAACTTTGACCCTCATTCGAGGACAAATGATCTTAAGCGGGGGAGGATGTAAGGCCCCGTAATTTTTTTTTTACCTAAAATGCGGGATTTCGTGGTGCTGAGTAGACTTATGTGTTAAAGAAGCTCGCCGCAATGCGGACTTTTGGATTGAATAGTGCGCTGAGGAGTTAAGGGAAAAATTGGCAGAAAAATACATTTCTGAGGCCCACTATGCAGCTGCAGAATCGCTCTACGGGCCATAGAATGGCTGCAGAGTGAAGCATAAACTTGAGTAAAATTATAGCACCAATTTGCGTTCCATTACACGGCCGCACTATGATTTTGCGGGCCACACACCAATCGTAGATTCAACATGGAAATTACGTTGGAGGGAGGTTCTACCATCATTATGCGGCAATAGAACAGGTCTACGGACCGCATAATGACCGCAGAGTAGGGCAAACCTGCCCAGTTTCAGAGGGCCATTTTGTGGACCACAAAAGCATTATGTGGTTGCATATGCGACCGCAAACCTATGTCATGGCTCCTATTTTTCTAAATTTTGAACCCGACCCCATACAAATAAAACACCCTTGGGGATCATGTTAGAAGGATAAATGATGTGTTTCTAGAGAGAGGGGGTGGCATAGAGTGAGAAAGGGAGTTCCTAAGCTTCATCACCAATTCCTGCTCAAATCTTGGAAGATTAACAAGGAAAGTGCACTAGGCCTTCATCCTAGAGATAAGATTCTACAACCTAACTCTTAATTTCGAAATTTAACTAGAAATTGGTAATAAGCAAGTAAATTCTTGGGCATGGGAGTTGTTTATTTTGCATGCATGTGTCATCAAAGGGTGTAGAAATATTGTGAGCTAAAAATGGTAAAGAATGGGTTGTGGGATAATAGAATCCTCCATAAAGGGACCTTGAAACCTTAATGCATACCAAGTGTTTGAAAAAATGCTCAAATGAGTTAGAACCATGATCATCTTCCTAATTTTGGTTCAATTTGTTATATTTCTAAAATAGATTGATGTTGCTAAGAATTCCAGAACATTTTAGAGTTTAAGGAAGCTCGATTGAGGTATGTTGGCTAAACTCTTTCCTTAGAATTGAATTCCGCAGTGTTCATGTAAGTTATGTAAGACCCGAGTTGATCATTATGAAATTGGCTATTCCGAGTAAACTTGTGTTGAAAGATATGTGTTCAATATGTGTTCTAGATGCTTTTATCATGCTATGTTATCATTTGAGAATATGTTCAAAGTATGGTCTATGTTATACAAATGTTACGAATTCAAATCAAGTTTGAATGAAGGTTATCATGCCAAATTATGTGAAAAATCTCTATATGTCTAAGACTCTTAATTGCTCACATCTGTACCTAAAGTCTTGAATTGAAAAGTCTTGTTGTTGATAATGATGATGATGTGTGAAAGTGAAAAGGGGATCATGAAATATGAAATACAACCAAGTGCCAAGAATGATATTATAATTGTGGCTACTAGTATTAATGAATTGAAAATATGTGAAAGAAGTATGAAGTGAGATGACTGATAAAAAAGGGTAATGTCTCGGGTGATACGGCCTAGCCGATCGGGCCGTGATCGGACGCCACGCCGCACACATGGTGGTGATTATGCTGTAAATTGTAATTGAAATTGTGATTGTGGTTGATGTCTCAAAAGCGGCGGCCTAGCCGATCGGGGAGTGATTGGACTCCGTATAAAAGTACTGTGGTATTGTGAATAATGGTATATCGGTACTAAAGATCTCCCAACCTAAAAATATGGAATTTTACTTGTAAACTTATGTGGTTCTTAACTTGATGTTTGGTATTGTTTGAGGCTTCTATTGATTTAATGATTGTTCCTCCTTGTATTATTATTCATTCTATTGAGATGGTGTTTAGTTATACATACTAGTACTATTCGACAGTACTAATATCCTTTTTTTTGGGGCACTGCATCTTTAATGGATGCAGGTGGTTTCACAGTAGGTGGCGTTGATCAGCGATTGTGGTACACCCTCCTCCTAGCAGAGTTGGTGAGCCCCACTTCATTCCAGGCTCATGTATCTTTTTTTCATTTTATCATAATATTTTAATGTATAGCCGGAGCCTTGTTGCTGGCACAATCATCATACTACCTTGTATCTATTAGAGGCTTTGTAGACATAGTGTGGGTTGTATGTCGGTGTTGGGGAAACTCAAACAATTCATGTTATGTTTGAACCACTTGTTCCACTTCAGACCATGAAAGTGTGTTTATTTTGAGACTTTAAAAATGAAGTAACTAATGGAAATGATTTGGTATTGTACACATAATCTCCCTATTGTCTAATTAATGAGAATATGTTTTCTCTTTGTTCATGAGTGAGTTTGGTTAGAAAGTATCTAACAGGCTTGCTCGTCCGAGTTCACTCGGTTGAGGCCGGTTGTGCCCTCGAGTTTGAGGCGTGACACTAAGTGTCCTACCTCACTCCGAAACATCCCCAGAATCAAATTAACCACTCTGACAAGTCATATAACAACAATTGAACATAGAATAAGCAGTAAATGAGGGAATGGGGCTACAACACCCAAATTGACTGGTCGGTTCGTTACACCTTCGGTTGGGAGCGATTTTGTTACACCCCATGTATTCGTACGTAAAAATATGTCATAAGTAAATTGATGAAAGCTTGGAAATGAGATATTACATCCCGTATTTTCGTACGATAAAGTTTTGTCGTAAGTTAATCGACGTAAGTTCGGATGAGATTATAAGTATTGTACTATTTCAAACAAGTGATAAGTAAATTCATGGAAGTGAGAGGGTGAGAGAAATAAAGAAAACTAATATCGTCGAAATTTGACATTTTGGGGTAAAATATGGTCTAAGCTATAATACCCCGTATTTATGGACTAGTGCCACACAAGGTACCACATGACCATGATAGAAAGGTGTGCAAAGTGTATTAAAAGTGAGTAGTATTTTATGTAATGTGAAATAATTCTTAATTATGTGGGTAATTGGTTAATTATTAGGTAGTGGGAGATTATCCAAGTAATCATGATATTAGTAATTAATTAATGGTAAATTGGGATGCGGCTTGCACTACCAAAAACGTGGCAGCTCTTGAATTTCGCAACAAAACCCATTAGATGGCTCATGAAAGGTTTGGCAAGGTGTCACTTTAACATATATGTATGGCAAGAACAAGAATTATACAAGTATAAGGCCTTTAACATTCCTAAAGCATTCTTCCAAAGTAAGTTACATTCTTCCAACGTAAGTTACATTCTTTCAAAATGAGTTACAGTCTTTTAACATTCCTTCAACGTGAGCTACACAAATAAAGTTGTGAAGATACAACATCACGTTTCAGAGAATTTTGCATACGTTATTTACAATGGTCGGAGCTATAACGTAATATTTTGCGATTCTAAGGAAGTACGGTACAATCTTTCTCAAGAATATCATATGGATTTTTCCCTACTCTGATCTCGCCGTTACGTGATTTGTTACAATTGATGTATATTAGAGGGATTGTCAAGAGAATCGGCTCAGATATGTTAAGGATATTCCTTCTTTCTTTTTGGCATGATCTATACAACACGAACGAAACGAGCAAATGCGCAACTTCCACAAATGACCTATTCATAGAAATACTAGAGATTCCTATGTTCTTGATTCCCCATATGTCTTATTATTCTATCGTCTGTTCATGAGTTTCAGAAAATATGTAAATTGATAAAGTTTATTTCATGATGTTAATCAGAGGCATAATGGTCTTATGACGTGCCAAGAGATTTTATTAACGTATTTCATCTGCATTTCATGCATTTATACATGCATATTGACCCATGACCAGATGGAGATATATACGCGTATGCATATGTATATATATATGGGATACCGGAAAGGTTATGACATTATATACGCAGCATCACCTAATCAGCTGGTATACGTTGATGATTTTGCCCACAGTAGCCGAGATGATATGATGGGATGCCCTCAAAGGCCTGATTATGTTATGAAATATATACCTATACACGACATGACATTCATACGCATATGCATGACACTATAATTATTTCATGATTTATAGAGTTATCCAGACTTATAGGTTAAGCCATTTACTCTATATTTCTTCCATGTTTGTTGTGTACTTATTTATGTGCCTTATATACTAGGTACATAATTCGTACTGACGTCCTTTTTGCATGTGGATGCTGCGTTTCATACCCACAGGTCCTGATAGACAGGTCGAGAGTCCTCCAAGTAGGCTTTCAGCTCAGCGGAAGATGTTGGTACGCTCAATTTGCTTCGGAGTTGCTTGTTTGGTTAGTATGATTCAAACATGTATTGTTTGGTATGGCGGGACTCTGTCCCGACCTTTATGAAAATTATATATTCTTAGAGGCTTGTAGATAGATGCCATGTATGTAAAAGATTGTATGGCATTTTGGCCTTTGTTTAGTGTACGAGTGGTTATTTTGGTCTTATAGGCCCGTATATCTTATGTATAAGTTAGTATTACATGTTGTATTCTACTTATTTCACGGAAGCCTTCCGGCTCAGTTATCTATGATAGTATGACATGAAAAGATACATTATGTAGGTACTTGGTTGAGTAAGCTACCGGGTGCCCATCGCGGCCCATCGGTTGGGTCATGACAAAAGTGGTATCAGAGTAGTTCTGTCCTAGAAAGTCTATAAGCCATCTCTAGTAGAGACTTATTTATGGGTGTGTCGTGCACTACACTTATAAGCAGGAGGCTACAGGGCATTTAGGACTGTCACTCTTTCTTTTTACTCTAGATCGTGTGGTAGAGCTCAGTTGTAAGAACACATTTTCCTAAACTCTATCTTATTCATAATACGACGATGCCTACATCTAGAAAGATAGTTGGTAAGGGATTGAATGTGGCCATGGAAGAATTGAGTCAGAGGAACTCGATTTTGCATGGTCCTTATGATGATTAAATGTAAGGTCTTCAGTAGATCATCTGTGCACTAAGACGTGTAAGCTTCTTTATAAGGAGCCTTAAGGCAAGAATATCTATCCACCTCTATGGTGAAAGATAATGAGAGATTCAGAAGATAGATACAAATCTCAACAAGTAAAAGAAGCATGATGAAGAGGGGTACGAGTTACCCAGTTAGTGAAGATGATCATTATTTACAATTCAGGAAGAAAGATATAAGCATTTTAAGTTACCTTCTACAGTAACAAAGGTATGTGCAATCAGCCACATCAATCTCAGTTATGCCCTATAAGGGTTAACATGTGTAGATTAAGAGAAGGACGGGATATCAAGATCCGACTGGGGTTAGAGTAACCCAATATGGTGAATGGATTATTTGCGTTAGTTGATGTTTTGGAAGGACATTGAAAATATGTTAATGGATCTCCTTGTGAGACACCTAGATAATGCATTGTAGAATATTATAGCTAGATATGAATATTATAATGTTCAAAAAAAATTATAAAGACAAGCACTGGAATCCTGGAAGAGATAAATGTTACCTTAGTATGACTCTCATCCCTAATAGAGAGAGAATGTTAGGCAACCTGAAGAGCCGGTGGATGGAGCAAAAGGGAGGTAAAAGCAAAAGAATGTCTTGTTGAAGTTTTCAGAATAAGGTAAGTGACACAAATGTTAGCAGGGAAATAAGAAGACGGTTAATGAAGCATTACGAGTAAGATGTGATACATGGATGACAAAAAATGATGACAGTATTACAACGTCTATAGCCAAGTGAAGGAAAAGATGAGAGTTGATAGGCCTTGAGACAACAAAAGAGTATAGGCCATAAAGTCATATCCTCATTTTGAGGAATAAGTTCGTGACTCCAACGTGATTACCAAAAGTAAAAGTTAGAACCCATAATAATAGAAATCAGTATGGGCCGGTGAACAAGATAAACTAAACATGAATTAGGGACTGCGTGATTTGATAATAGTCGACATTATGAGAATTTCAGATTTTGTTCCGGCAATAATACAATGGACAACAGAAGAAGATTCATGCAAAATTTAGAGAATGGTCATTTCGGAAGACGCTTCCCTAAAGTAAGCAATGTAAGCAAAGTTAAGCTTAAGGTACTGTATGTGCCAGTTACACTAAGTGTCACCATCGCGAGTAAGGAATTATGTTATTCTTGGTACAGAAGGATTAACGCAAAGCGAGTAAGGGTCATCGATGATGAAAGGACGCCGAAAATGAAGAGGTAAAACGTCTATATGTAGGTCATCGTAGCTCCAACTCTTAGTACTCCCCTAAAGGGGAAAATATGGAGTAATGTGGTGTTAAGTTAGAATTAAGTGATTCTTGTAATTATGGAATGGTAAAGGAAGAATGCAATAAAAATGAGATTGCACTTATCCAAATCCTACTGATATGCTACGATTCCAGAACATTTATGCAAGCACGACGTCAAGGAGAGGAAGTAAGAGTTCTGGCTCGGGATGTTTTTTGATAAATAAGGAGCCAGTGCGAGATGTAAGTTAAGACAAAAGAAATAACCCAAGAAAGATTACGTGGAATATTTATATGATAATGGGCCAATGATTAGTTAGCAGTTGATTCAGGAAGAGCCTAGTTATGGTTAGATAGGTGGTTACAGACGAATTAGCAGATCGTGCAAGATAAACATTGTAAAACCCAATATAGTGAATTCAGCCTCGCAGTAATTTCATTATAATACTTGAGCTATATTCAATTAAGAGTCGGGGTAGTTAAAGGTACCGTAAAAGTGTTACGGGGATAAAACAAAGTACCACTAGATAGGCAGTCAAAATATCAGTTCAGAAGCAACCCTACAAGCACAAGGGCATAGAGGTAAGAAACTACGGATAATTATAGGCAATGAAGGACATCAAAAGGTCCGTAATAACCTCACAGTTTTACGAGAGTTAAGGGTTCTCCCTAAGTACTACAACGAAAGACTAGCTGAGGAAATAAGGAAGGAGGCTTCAAGCTAAGCACAACGACCTAAAGAGGAAATGGTCGTGTAAAACCAGTCTCACAACAACATTGGAAGCACTCCAAAGGAAAGTGGCACCTACCATGGCTAATGAAAGGGAAGTAAAATTAAAAGTAATATTCGAGATCATATGAGTTGCACAAAAACTCTGGCATGTGTGGGCACTAAGATAAGCTAAGTATGGACTCAACATAGGGGCAGAAAGACCAGAAAAAGTAATAGCTTACCATGAAAGAAAACTAAGATGGAACGAAAGAAATTATTCGATCAATGAACCAGAGTTGGTTACGTTATGGACGCACCTAAGAGTTTGGAGTTTTATACATGCAGCATATATAGACATAGAAGACTCCGGTATAAGTTAAAAGAAAGAATTGAGTCCAGGTCATAGACAAAATATTGAATTATTAGAAGATTGTATCCTGGATATTCCATAAAGGGTTAATGTAATAACTAATACCATGATCCGCAGATCGGAAGATAGATTAAGCCTATACAAGGGTTGATCAAAGGGAAGAGGAAATTAAAGAGTTACATCAACTAAGTAAATCAGGAGTATAATTATTGGACCTAGAAAATTATAGAAATCGTGATCGAGAAAATTGTAGGATCACTCTTAATATCAGAGGTACAAGAGGGATAGTACAACAACCATAATCTATAATGGCTCTACAAGAAAGCCGGTTAGAAGAAGTACCAGCCTTATAAGAAGTTAGTATGAAGCTCTCACCAAATTGTATATACACCAGAGGTGCAAGTATTATAATAGAGCTTCAAGTTGTGAATATGAATTACACCTATGTGGGAAGGAGGTCATGAAAGAGATAAAAAGATATGATCCGAGATTTTAAGGTAAGTAAGGTAAAGGTGAACAATGTACAAGATACTCAAAGGCAGAAGATCGTGAATAGTCCATTCTTCGGATAAGAAGGCTAGAAGCAGTAGGATTCAATATCCAGTAATGATAGCAGCATCGTCAGTGGTATACCTTCTAGCCTATGGTTTCTAAGTACCGAAAGGTCTAACTAGAGAGTAAAAGAAGAGTTATAAATGATGTGATGTCTCTCTTGATGTTCCAGAATAACATAAGGAAATCTACAAGCTAGCGAACAAGTGTAAATAGATATGTGTAGGTCGCAAGCTAAAGTATGGTAGAGCGACAAGGTTTTAGGAAGACAGGAGTAAGGATAAAAAAAAGGTGAGTCAAAAGGTGACAAAAGTGACAAGAATGGATACGTTATTGGGATTAAGCTCATGAAAATAAGAGAGCTGATGGATTCTCTAAGTTACAGATGGCTCAGTATAGCCAGAATGAACTCAAAGGAGTCTAAGACTAGTAGCATTTAGAAGAGATGGAATGTCGCCCTGGTAGTGGAATGAGGGCGTAATTGTGATAGATAAAGGATGACATTTGGGCCTTCGATTGAGTAATGACTTGAAGAGGATTTCATGAATTGTAAGGGGCTAAAAATACTCACGTAAGGTGAATCACGTTGGGATGCTATAAAATACAATTATTGAAGTACAGTATCACCCCTAGGTGGATCAATCTAATTATTTTGAATGTCCCCGATGAGACGCGAGCCCTAGCGGCGGTGTTACATAAGAGATCAAGTTATCAGTGGTAGATGATGGATCAACATTAAGGTGAATCAACAATAGATGGATAAAAGTTCAACAGTATGAGATGAGATTAGACTATCAGTCTTAAAGATAAGCAACGAGAGTAACCTGGAGTTGGTTGCAGACCTCAATAACGATAATCGAAGTAAGAGTTATGGTATAGTATGACCTACCTAGATGAAGTAAAGTCATACGAATGGATAAGAGGATCTATGAAATAAGGTATAACAATATTCGTAAGTTCGACAAAGTACCGAGCGAAGAACTTCAGAATACCTACAGATGCCCAGAGGGACATTTTATCAAGCTCTGTATATGTTTGCAAAGTGAGGCCTAGAGATTGGCTAAAAGCTGGAGAAAAGAGGAAAGAAGAGTCGCATAGGCGCACATATAAGGAACAAGTCGTACAGGACGCATGACTGGAGGCAGCAAGAGTTACGAGATTGGAAGAATTCCGACCACAGACTGTGGTGTGAGAAAGAGTCCTAAAGGAGGGAATGCCCTAGCCTTTGGATTTATTCAAAAAATAGTTTCCTACATAGATAGAAGAGTATTAAAAGTGTTCGTAAGAGCTATGGGTTATGAGAATGATAAGTGCATCAGTCAATATTCGAGGACGAATGTTCCAAAGGGGGGAATGATGTTACAACCTATGTTTTCATACATAAAAATATGCCATAAGTAAATTGATGAAAGCTCGGAAATGAGATATTACATCCCGCATTTTCGTACGATAAAGTTTCATCGTAAGCTAATCGAGGTAAGTTTGGGAATGAGATTATTGTGAGATTATAAGCATTGTACTATTTCAAACAAGTGATAAGTAAATTCATGGAAGTGAGAGGGTGAGCGAATGAAAGAAAATAAATTTCGTCAAAATTTGACATTTTGGGGTAAAATTCGGTCTAAGCTATAATACACCGTATTTATGGACTAGTGTCACACAAGGTATCACATGACCATAATAGAAAGGTGTGCAAAGCTTATTAAAAGTGAGTAGTATTTTATATAATTAGAGATAAATCTTAATTATGTGGATAATTAGTTAATTATTAGGTAGTGGGAGATTATCCATGTAATCATGATATTAGTAATTAATTAATGGTAAATTGGGATAAGGCTTGCACTACCAAAAACATGGTAGCCCTTGAATTTGGCAACAAAACCCATTAGATGACTCATAAAATGTTTGGCAAGGTGTCACTTTAACATATATGTATGGCAAGAACAAGAACTATACAAGTTTAAGGCCTTTAACGTTCTTTAAGCATTCTTCCAAAGTAAATTACATTATTCCAACATGAGTTACATTCTTTCAAAGTGAGTTACATTCTTTTAACATTCCATAAACATGAGCTACACAAATAAGGTTGTGAATATACAACATCACGTTTCAAAGAAATTTGCATACGTGGTTTACAATGGTCGGAGCTATAACGTAAGATTTTGCGATTCTAAGGAAGTACGGTACAATCTTACTCAAGAATATCATATGTATTTTTTCCTACTCTGATCTCGACGTTACGTGATTTGTTGAAATTGACATATATTAGAGGGATTGTCTAGAAAATCGGCTCAGGTATATTAAGGCTATACCTTCTTTCTTTTTAGCATGATTTATACAACACGAACGAAATGATCAAATGCACAACTTCCACAAATGACTCTATTCATAGAAATACTAGAGATGTCTATGTTCTTGATTCCCCGTATATCTTATTATTCTATCGTTTGTTCATGGGTCTCAAAAAATATGTAAATTGATAAAGTTTATTTCATGATGTTAATCAGAGGCATAATGGTCTTATGACGTGCCAAGAGATTTTATTAACGTATTTCATATGCATTCCATGCATTTATACATGCACATTGACCCATGACCAGATGGCGTTATATATGCGTATATATATGTATATATATATATATATATAGGAAAGGTTATGGCGTTATATATGCACCACCACCTGATCAGCTGGTATACATTGATGATTTTGCCAACAGTGGCCGAGATGATATGACGGGATGCCTTCAGAGGCCTGATGATGTTATGAAACATGTACCTATGCACGACATGACATTCATACGCATATGCATGACACTATAATTATTTCATGATTTACAGAGTTATCCATATTTACAGGTTGGGTCATTTACTCTATATTTCTTCCATGTCTGTTATGTACTTACTTATGTTCCTGACATACTCGGTACATTATTCGTACTGACATCTCTTTTGCCTGGGGACGCTGTGTTTCATGCTCGCAGGTCCTGATAGACAGGTCGAGAGTCCTCCAAGTAGGCTATCAGCTCAGCGGAAGATGTTGGTGCACTCCATTTTCTTCGGAGTTGCTAGTTTGGTTAGTATGATTTAGACGTGCATTGTTTGGTATGGCAGGACTGTGTCCCGGCCTTTATGAAAATTATATATTCTTAGAGGCTTGTATACATATGTCATATACGTAAAAGATTGTATGGCCTTGTTGGCCTATGTTCAGTGTACGAGTGGTTTTTTTGGTCTTATAGGCCTGTATATCTTATGTATAAGTTAGTATTACATATTGTATTCTACTTATCTCACGGCAGCCTTCCGACTCAGTTATCTATGATAGTATGCTATGAAAAGATACATTATGTAGTTACTCAGTTGAGTAAGGTACCGGGTACCCGTCGCGGCCCATTGGTTAGGTCGTGACATATTTGATTATTTGAGTTGTCATCTGTTTTTCCTTATTTGAGTTCATTTACATCTTATTGGTGTTCTGACTATGTTGTTTCTTCATTACTCGTTTACTACGCGCTGCCATTTATGTTTCTATTACTTCATTGTTCATTGTAAATCCATAATTTTTTCCATTGGTCTTAAATAATGTTCTTTCCATTGTTAGCTTATGTATATCTTGAACATGTTTCTATGTCAAGTAGGTGTCTTGACCTGGTCTCGTCACTACTGTATGAAGTTAGGCTTGATTCTTACTGGGTACCATTGTGGTGTACTCATGCTATATTTTTGCACATATTTATGCAGATCTAGGTATTCTAATTGTGTTACTGAGAGTTACGTCTGTGTGGTGGGAGACTTCAAGGTATACCTAGATGACGTTTGCGGGCCTTAGAGTCACCATCTTACTTTATTATGCTATTGTTGAATTGTAATTCAAAACAGTATTATGTTTAGAATTTCTAGTGTGTTTTAGTAGTGCTTATGACTCTATACTACTAGATTTGGGAAATGTATAACTATTGGCCTCTTGTTAGCCATTTAATGGTTTATGATAAATTCTTAAGTAGTTCAATTCTATTATTAAATCAGCACGTCTTATGCTTACCTAGTCATTGAGATTAGGTGACATCACGGTATCCTAAGGTAGAAAATTAGAGTCATGACAAGTTGGTATCAGAGCTCTAGGTTCATAGGTGCTACGTGTCATAAGATAGTTTAGTTGACTCTTGCGGATCGGTACAGAGGCGTTTGCATTTATCTTCGAGAGGCTACAAAACTATTAGGTACCACACCTTTCATCTATTTACATCCACTCATATATGATTTTGTGCGCTTGGTATTAGATATGCTCCGATAGTTTGTAATGCTACGGATAGGCTACGAGGGGCCATTGTTGCTCGATCATTTTCTCGAGGTATTGCCTAGACTAAGGATGTGAACGCGTTGGTAGATCTTCAGTTGTTCAAGTGTGGGATGCAACTGGTTCATGAATCTGATTGGTGTTGTATGAGCTTATGAAGGTTGGTAATGTGGATCATCGGATGTAGTGTCCTATGACTCCGTGCCAAGTGTGGTAGTCTACTATCGACGATCATATTGCATGGACAAGTGTCATATCAGTCATGGGTATGAGGTATATATGCAGCGGTGAGGGGTTCCCTGGAATTGTACATTACTAAGATCTGAGATTTTCATGGGATGGTGTTGGAACTTGCAGTATGTCTGTATAATTGCTAAATCTACATTTCAGTATTAGAGAGGTTAGACAAACATCTTCAGATTCACAGAAGGTCTCTTCAGATTGGGTATCTCGGTTGCAGCATTATTGGGTGCTCTGGAGGAAATACAATTGTTTATGGGATTTCAGACGACGTGGTTTGTGCTAGGGTCTTCCGCAATGAGTTTTGATTTAGGATCATTATGTACGAATAAGGGGAAGTGTTGACCTAAATACAAGTCGAGGAGAATTAGAAGAAATGGGCCAACTCGGTGGTATTGGGTCAGCATAGCAACAAAGGTAACTGGTCTTTTGGTGAGGTAATGTTTCACCATCATTCTATGACAATACTATTGGGTTTGACGGCTTGCATGACTTGGCTGAGTTGGGGAAGTTCAGTTCTTATGGCTTGGTGATGTGTGGACTTGCTCGAAGAGTTCTTGAAAGTGTCGACCACAACTTGAGCTAGATGTCTGCTACCAGCATAAGGAACGCGTTGCATGTTATATTTTTGCCTGGATGGTGTCATGACTTCTAGACAACATGGATGATTTCAGATGTTTAGAAGAATGATAGCATTATTTGATACCACCTAAGAATGGTACGCACTCCAGAACGTGCACTATGTTTCGACTTGTTGATGCATGACTGGTATTATTGTAATCGACTGGTTGATAGACTGTTGATGTCCAGATTTTTCTTTGTGGCACGAAAGAATTATTGAAGTACTTCTCATGGGCTGACTGTATATGAGGAATATGTCAGCTATTTGAGTGGTGTAGTTGTGATCGGATATAGAGAATCTAGTATTCTAGGGATTTGAATACCAAGAGGGTTCTCAAGGCAGAGTGTTCCATGGTTGTGAATGGTGAAGGTATGTTAAGAGGTTGGAAACTGATGGTATGTACTATAGATATGTTAATGTGGGCTTTTGGGAGGCTATGTACCTACTTCGGAAGGATCAGAATATTTGGAGGCTACTAGTAGGTCTAATAAGGATGTGTGTTCTAAATCAGGTCAGATTTATCTATTCAGCACATTTATTATGGAGGGGTATGTTATCGGTTAGGGTGGATCCCATTCATGTTCTGATATGTCTCATGGGTTACTATCCTATGCTGTGATGGGTTATGATCTGTTCGTTAACTGCACGCTGGTGCGGTTATGTTTGGGTTTTGTAGCAAAATTCGAGCAAGATTGCTATTGGGGTGGTGAACGGTTGATTGTACCTTGGATATGGTCTTCCTGTTACTGGTATATAGTGATATCCATATCTCCATAGTTATGGCCACGTGCTTTGTGTTTAATGTTGATATGTTTATGGTTGTTGATTGTGAGTATCATGGCTCTACGTATTCTAGGTGGACCGGAATCGGATTGGGTCATGCGTCACAGCGGCGTTATACTAGGATATGATCCTTTGTGATTATTTCGTGTGTTATGTTTCCCCTTGTGTGGGGGATTGATAGCATTACACTTCGTGGTGGTACCTGTTGAACTGGAGGGGTGGTTTCTTCATTTCCATTCTCTTTCCATCATTAGGTATATTTGACTTAATGTTCGTTGGTGCACGGATTTGTATGACAGGTCGGTCGAGTAGCTTGTACTAGATGAGATGAGGTTATTGGGAATGAAATGAGTGCCATCGGATTTGATGAAAGTATGTTTGCAAGAATTGTGTCACTAGTCGGCTAAGATTTTGTCTATGGTTCTTATCGGGCAAAAGAGCTCCACGACTTGTTAATCTGATGGGTAGTTATGAGTTTCTATATGTTTCTTTCAATTTATCCACATGTATTGAAAGTTTTGGGGTGGTTTCGGACAATTTTTAGACCCTTTTTAGTTGCTGATTTTTGGCTACAGGGGACTGAATCGCGATCCTGAACCTTTGAGTCACATTCGCGAAGAGTAAATTGATGTTTAGGCCTTATGAATCACGATCATAGAATATTTTCTCGTGATCACGTAGAAGAACTTCTGTTGTCACATGACTGATGTTAGAAGCTTATATCTTGTATCTAGTTGCAGCCCTTTGTATCTAGTTTTCATAATATCAAACCATTTATCATTTAAAGTTTTGTTCAAAAAGTTATGGCCATTATACTAGAGATTGTATGGGAGAGTTGGGCAAGCTGGTTGGAATTTTTTCATTGCAATGGCAGGGCCATGGCCGCGACTGTGAAGGCTAAAAACTGTGCTGGAAACTTTTTTAAATCATGATCGCGAGATTGGCAGCCACGATCATGAGGAAGGGCCCCTACCAGTGCATTAAAATATCAAATTTTGGGATTTTGAGTTGGAGCACAAGCAAAGCGATTTTAGAGGAGATAAAAACCTAAATCTTGAGGGTAAGTAATTTTTATCTTTGATTTGATTATATATATTTTTTTCATGGATTATTACACCGAAATTAACGATTTGAAGAGAGAAATTAGGGGTTTTGTCTAAACTTTCTTAAACTGAATATTTGGGATTTCAATATCGATTCGGAGTCGGATTTAAGTGAAATTAGTATGGTTGGACTCATAATTGAATGGATTGTTGAAATTTGTGAGTTTTGCCGGATTCTGAGGTACAATCCTGGATTGGACTTTTTAGTTGACTTTGAGTATTCGATTAATAATTCGACTTTTATTGCTTGGGTATATTTCCTAAGGCATTATTTGATGTTTTGGGCTACCTTTGGCTAGTTTCGAGCCGTTCGGAGATTAATACGCACTGGATGGCATTTCTGGTGTGGTGTTTCGCTTGCTTGGTATTTGTTTTGGCATGTTGAGGTAAGTAGCTTATCTAAACTTGGTTGAGGCAGTAGTTGCTTGAATTATTTGTTATAGTTATGTGTTATGGGTGATAATATGTGTGGGGTTTGAGCCTATGTGCAAGCACCAGGGTATTCATCCATGTTTCGGGTAGTGCTTAGGTATAATATGCCTATAATTGACTATTAAGCTTTAAGCTATGATGTTTCTCATACTTGTAACCTTGTTGTGAACTATTTGATCCATGTTTAGGGATTACATAGAGGCTAATTCCCTGAATGAACTTGATAATTGATATTTTCATGATGAAATTGCCGATTTGAGCTATGATAGCACACTTTGCAAATGCCTACTCTTTAGCATGTCATTATACCAGTCCAGGAGCTTGAAATTCGATAATCATTCATTATATACATATATTCTTGTATAATTGCTTTTGTATGATATGATGTGGACTGGATGCATATGATCATGTCGGGCGAATTGTGTTGTTATGCCTACGAACACACCATACAGATTGAGTGGTTATGCCTGTGACCACGCCGGGTAGATTGTAATATATCCTATGACAATGTCGGATGGATTCTGATATAGCATATGACAATGTCAGGTGGATTTTGATATTGAGCATATGACCACACTAGGCAAATTATGATATTGAGCCTGTGACCATGCTGGGTTGATAGCACGTTGAATTGGTAATGCTTGCATGTGGATACGGATCCATCCTCTTATGGTCACCCTATCATGTTTCTCTATTGTGTACACGCGGATTGTGAAAAAACAATGGGTTTCTGATTGATGTGAACTTTGGGAAAGCTAGTTACTATTATTTGGATCGGGTTGCATGCCGCAACGGACTGATATCTATTTATTACATATTATCTTTACTTGCAATTTCCTTGACAATTTACCTAATTTGATTCCTTATATGTCGGATTGTTGACTGAGAATAATAATTTAAAACAAAGAATTGTGAGTACCAAGGTGGTTTCACCTGAGATTTTTCTTGATTTGATCATATGTCTGTTTTATACTTGTTGAATTTATGAATTATACAGGGACATCGAGTGTCATTTACAATTCTTGCTTCTAATACCTCGCAGAGGTTAGTTATGATACTTATTGATTACATTGGGTCGATTGTACTCATACTACACTTCTGCACCTTACATGTAGATCTTGAAGCCAATGTTGTTGCATCTGGCGAGAGCTGGCATCGAAAGCTTACGTGATTTTCGGGCATAATTATCACTTGTCCTTGGTAGTTTCAAAGTTGTAATATGTTATGTATATTTCAAACATATGTTGAAAATATTATTTCGTATCAGCTTTGTAAATTTAAAGTCTTACTGGCTCATGACTTGTACTATCAGTCCTTGGGTTATTGAATAAAGTTTCAGTTGTTTTATTACTAATCCCTTATTATTCTCAATTTAATTGTGATGACTGTTAGTTGTCTTACCTAGTGGGTTGGGTTAGGTGCCATCACGACTAGTGGATTTTTGGGTCGTGACATTGCAGGTGCGACTAATCTGTCATCAATTATGCTCTTGTAGGCTTTGAGGTTTGTTCCCCTCTCCCAAGTATTCTCCTCTACATCACAGCCTTGTCATTTCACCAAGAACTCTAGGTGATCTTTCCTTGAGGTGTGAATCACTCGATCATCAAGAATAGCTTCAGCACACCTTTTCCCGGTTGAATTGGGGCCTCTAATAGTGGGTATTATGAGTTGGCTTCGTGAAGGATCCTCCATGTCTTCCTGAAAAGGTTTCAAAAGACTGACATGGAAGATAGGATGGATTTTCCACCAAGTTGGGGTATCCACTCAGTATGCAACTTTCCTAATGAACCTTTCAATGGAAAAGGGTCCAATGTATTTTTGCAATAGGCAAGGGTGATGGACCCTTGCAAACAAGTACTTATTTGGAATTTTAACCATCACTTTGTCTCCTACTTGGTATTCGACGAAGCGACGATTTTGATCAGCATGCCTCTTCATCCGCTTTTGGGCTTTGACAAGATAGCTCTGCACTATCTCCAAATTTCACTTCCATTCTTTGGAGAAGCTAGCAGCTCAAGGAGATTTTGACATGTTTGGTGCATTCATAGTGTGTGGGAGTAGCAGTTGTTGTCCGGTAACAATTTCAAAATCACTTTTGTTTGTACTAGAACTCTTTTGTGAATTGAAACACAGTTGAGCAGTGTCTAGAAGCTTCACCAAGCTCTTCTGCAATCCGGTTACAAAGTGGTGGAGATATTCCTCCAGTATGCGATTGAATCACTCCATCTAGCCATCAAATTGCGGATGAAAACTTGAGTTGTGACTCAGTTTCAACCCGAGGCACTTAAAGAGTTGGGTTTAAAAGTTGCTAGTGAAGCGTGAGTCATGATCACTAACATTGTCTTTAGGAAGGCCCCAATATTTGACGACATGAGAGAAGAAGAGTCGAGCTGTATCTTTTGCTGATATGTATTGTGGGGATGCTACAAAGGTAGCATATTTGGAAAACCGATCCATGACAATAAAGATAGTTGTGAGAAATCCGACCTTGCGCAATACGGTAATGAAATCTAGGGAACCATTTTCCCAAGGTCTCTTTGGGATAGCTAATGGTTCCAAGAATCTTGCTTGTGTCGAACAGTCCGATTTATTCTTATGGTATACTAGACAAGTCTTCACATAATGAGCAACGTCATTAGCCATTTGAGGCCAATAATATGCACGGTGAAGTAATGCCATGGTGCATTCTTCACTGGAATGGCCGGCCTACAAAGTATCGTGACATTCCGCCAAAAAAGTCCTTCACAGATCTCCTCCTTTAGGAACATAAAGTCGGTTCGCTTTCACTTTCAGGAAACCATCTTCCATGTAGAACTAGTGAGTCTTGCCATGTCCTACCAAATCAACCAAATACTGTGCAGCAGGATCCTTGATGAGTAGATCTTGTTTCTGGTCTTTTATGGTGGTGGCTACTTTATTTCCCTTTAGGGTGGCGAGTAGGCACACTGATGCTAGATCAACTCTCCGACTGAGCGCATCAGTAACATGATTAGTCTTCCCACATTGGTACTCCAGGTTGAAGTAAAATTCCGCTAGGAGTTCCTGCCACCTGGCCTGTCGACTATTTAGCTTCGGCTGGGTTATGAAATGGCTAACAGATGTGTTGTTTGTCTTGACCACGAATGGGGTTCACAGTAGATAGTGCCTCCAAAGGCATAAGCAATGAATGACATCCAACAATTCTTTTTTGTGGGTGGCATAGCCCCGCTCAGCATCCTTCATATTCCGGCTCTCGTACGATACAGGATGCTCATCTTGTAGCAAGACTCCGCCAAGGGCATAGTCAGAGGCATCCGTTTGTGCCTCAAATGGCTTGGCCAAATCAAGGAGGGCCAAGACGGGGATACTAGGCATATCCTCTTTTAATGTGTTAAAGGCCTCCGCTCGCCTGGGTCCCCAATCCCAAGGCGTGACCGTCTTGAGGAGATCTGTCAATGGCACTACAATGAGGGAGTAATTTTCACATATCGCCTATAGAAGTTGCATAGGCCAAGGAATGCCCTCAAGGCGTGGATATCCTTAGGTGGCAGTCAATCTGTGATAGCCTGAATCTTTTGTTAGTCCATCTTGATCCTCTCTTCCTTGATGACATGTCCAAGGAAGTCAATCTGTTTTTTAGCAAAGGAGCACTTGGATAGCTTTGCATATAATTCCTGCTCCCGCAATCGGGCTAAGACCTTCCACAAGTGCTCCAAGTGTTCTTCCAGTGTTTGGCTATATACCACAATGTCATCCAAGTAGACCACCACGAATTCATCAATGTACTCTTGGAAGACTTGGTTCATCAAGGTGAACAATATGGCTGGAGCGTTAGTTAAGTCTAATGGCATAACCAGGAAGTCGTACGAACCATATCTTGTCACATAGATCGCCTTGTGTTTATCAACATCTACAATCCGAACTTGCCAATAACCTGTCTTCAGGTCTATTTTGGAAAACATCGTCGCACCACCCAGTCTATCAAATAAGTCTGCCATCAGCGGAATAGGGTACTTATTTTTCATGGTGATTTTTTTAGAGCCCAATAATCGACATAGAGTCGTAGGCTTCCATCATGTTTCTTTTGGAATAGAATAGGGGACCCGTGGGGGGGACTTGGAGGGAACGATGATCCCTGTGTCTAGCATTTCTGTCAACTATCTCTGAAGCTTGGTGAGTTTGGGTTGTGACATTCTGTAAGGTCCCGAGCGGTTGGCATCACACTCAGTACCAGCTCAATCTCATGGTCCACAGTGCGCCTAGGCGGCAGTCGCTTTGGCATGTCTTGTGGCATGACGTCTTAAAACTCCAGTAGCAGCTCCTTCATGGGTGCAGGAATGGGACCCAAGGAGCATTCTATATCTTCAATGCAAAGGGTAGTCAGGAACGTAGGTTCATGTCTTTTGGCCCCCTTCTTCAACTGCAAGGCTGAGACGTTCTCAGCGGACATTTTCATGGCCATGCACGGAATAATACAGAGCTTGGCCCTATTAGTTCCCATCATCAGTATCATGTATGCATATGGTATAAGCATGGTGTTGGTTTGCCTCAGGAATTCCAACCCAACTATCAACTCGAAGTCATCTATGATCACCACGCGTAGGTTGAATTTTCCTTCATAAAGGCCAAGCTTCACTGGTACTTCTTTGGCTATTCCACCCACTGGCTGAGGAGGTGAGTTGATAGCCTTGACACGACCTTTGTCCTTTCCTACAACTAGACCAAGGCACTCCACTTTGAGTCGAGAACAAGTAGTTATGGGTAGCACCCATGTCTATCATCGCTCGTATGGGCTTGCCATTTACCTTCATCTCAACGAACATTAAGGTCATCTCTTGTTTAAGAGGGGTCCTCTCATCCGCCTTCTTTTTTCCTTTCTTGGTAATTGGGCAGTGGTCCTTCTTCTTACAGATACCAGCACTAGTTCCCGCTAAGGTCTCAGAAATAGAGCCAACAATTGCATTGAAGGCACCTACTGGTTTGGTTTGGTCCGCATCATCTACGTTATCATCCGTCCCATCATCAAAATCTTGATGGGCGCGTATCTGTGCATGTGGGCATTAATTATTCCAATGTTGTTGGCCGCAATGATGACATCCTAAAGGGGGCTTTCTTCCCCAATCATTGTTGTTTAACTAAGCATTATTGTTGCCTGAGAAAGGAGCCTTAGATTTGGTTGCACTCCGATCTCCTCCACTTCTGCTAGGGCCACCATTGCTAGGGTGGCCCCTTTTGTATCCCGCTCGGACCGCCGTTTGAGGCATATCCTTTTGAGATTCCACTTGATAGTCACCAAGGCATTTCGCTGCTTGGATCGTCTAAGGTAGGGTATCTACCCATTATCTTTGCAGCTCCATACGGGCATAAGGTTTCAACTCTTCCAGGAATTTGAAGAGTTTTTCTTTGTCCCCATGTCACGTATGTTTAACATGAGCACGGAGAATTCTCGCACATAATCCCGCACTGATTTGGTCTGGAAGAGCTGCCATAGCTTTCTCCTTGCATTATACTCAACATTTTCGAGGAAGAACTGTAGGTGTATGGTTGCCTTCAGTTCTGCCCATGTCTTGAGAGCATCTTCACCGGCCCTGATGGTTTCATACTTCACCCGCCACATGAGTTTAGCATCACCTTGAAGAGACATGGCATCAGTTGCTACCTTCTTAGCTTCTTCTAGGTCCCCCACAACATCGAAGTATTGTTCGATGTCGAAGATGAAGTTTTCCACTTCTTTGGAATTCTGAGCTCCACTGTATGGCTTTGGCTTAGGAATTTTCAGTTTTTGTACCACGGGTATGAGATTCACAGCACCCCAGATTTGGTTTCCACCTCCTCGAAGCAGACCTTGTAAAGCAGCATTGACAACATTGAGCTGGCCTGTCAAGTTATCTATAGTTTGTTGCATGGCAGTCACCATGTCTGCCTCTTGTGCCCTATAGGCTAAATCCTCAGCACGCTCCTATTGGAGGCCCTCGAATTTACCAAAAAATTTGGTTGCCTCTGTGGTTGCGGTTTGTCGGTCTCCCTCAGAGTTGCGACTGATGTTTTCTATGTCAACTTCAGCCTGGAGCATTTCGCGTCCTAGGTCGTCCAACATTTGCACTAGTCTGGTTCTTAGTTCATGCACTGTATCCACGATGGGCCATAATACGTCAACCATCTCTTCAAGGGACGCAATGCGGTCCCCATGATTCACCATGATCAGAAATGGTAGTAATGGCTATGCGTTCCCTCATCCGATGTCGAGCCTAGGATCTGATACCAACGGTTATGCGATGCCTTCCTAAGATTTCTTGGAAGGGCGATGTAAGGCTAAGCAACTGATGTCAGTACAGTTACTATCCGCCAACTGAGGTCCCCTTCATACACTAGACGAGATTCTCAGTGTCGTACGGGAAAACCAATGTCAAGAGAAACTGAGAGAACAAAAATGAGAATTAAGAATGAAAGAAAGCTTTATTACATTAATTAAAGCTATTAAAGAAAAGCAACACGGTGTCGAGGGGGAGAGATAACAGTACAGATAATTGTTTACATGCTAGAAAGTTTGATTATTTGATCCCCCCTAATTGTGCTTAAAAAAATAAATCAAAGTTACAAGACTTGAACTAATCTAGAGAATCATAATAGAAGTACATGAAATAAAACTACTCTATATTTACAACGAAAAGGACTTAGTTTTACACAAGGTAGAAATAGGTTTGTTGTTAGCAACCTTGTCTTTGGCGTCACGGTCTGCGCGCGTGGTGTTGTCTACGCGCACGGTGTTGTTGGCATCTGCCTGCGGCTGGGTGTTGGCGAGGTCTATTGGTAGGGCGACAGAGGCACATGCGCGTTTGTCACTTGGCGCAGCCAAGATCACGGGACCGTCCATGGCGCTAGGTGTTGGGAGGCTTGCTAGGACACCATGGGGTGAGTCCAAGGGGTCATGTGGCATGGCTGGAAAGCCGCCCATGACATATATCATGAATTCCCATGCATTTATACACTTTAATCATGAGAATTCAGATAACAAATTGGGGGTTTCACTTACAACTTAAAAGGATGAATTTTGGGGATTTGAGAGTCAATTTAGACTTGGTCTTGGAATCTAGTCATATATTTAGACTCATGGGGTTATAGATAGTTGGGATCTACCCTTTGAGTTGAATTTTCACCATGTGGGTCCAAGTTGACTTTTATTGACCTTTTGAGAATTGAATAAAGATTGAAGCTTATTATTTGGAACTGATTCTTATGGATTTGTTTGACGTTATTGTGTTATTTTGGGCTATATTTGAGCCAATTGGAGATAATTTATAAGAAAAATTCCTTCTTGGAGTATTGATTTTGCTCATTTGGGGTAAGTATCTTGCCTACTCTTGTGTGGGAGAATACCCCTTAGGATGTGACCTTATTTGTCTAATTGAAACATTTAAAAATTGGCATATATACGAGGTGAAAAGCATATATGCTGGTGCTATGCATGATTTTATTTGGACTTTAGGCTTCTAGTATGCCCTGTTGGACTATGTACTTCTTATGATCTTTTTTTGGATCATTTGTATAATTTTGTAAACTCCTTGAATTTCGTTAGAGACCATGTATATGCTTTGATATCCTGCTTGAGCATGATACTTGTTATGGTATGGCTTACCTGCCTAATTTGAGTTGTAGTTGTACACTTTGCACATGCATACTTTTGTATGTAATTTTTCTCAGTCCATTAGTATGTAATTTGATACATGTTATTCATATACATATATTCTGGTATATACTTTCTGTGATGTAGACTGATTTGAGAGCACGTGATTTATCCGTGTAGATGATATGTTATGCACGTGAGTTGTCCGTATAGCATGTGGATAATGATCCTTCCCTCTAAGGTTGTCCTCTCATATTTTTCCTTGATGACATACACACGGATTATGGAAATTGATCATTGTTTAGACTTTGTGTATCTTCTCAATATGTAAGTTTTTTGGATGTATACATGCTTTTATTGCGTATATTCTCTATATGCTAGCCTCAGCATTCATGTCTTTTATATTTATCTTCTCTATATGCCGATTTAGTTTATGTAATAATTCATGTACATATATTCTCTATATGTGAACTCGGTAGAACTGGATTTGTTATTCTTGAATATATTCTCTATATATTGAAGTGTTAGCCTGATACTATGCCTAAATTCTAGTACTGTTGATGTGTACATATTTTCATGAACTGTACATGTTTGATTAGTGAGTATCATTGACCATTCTCGCCACTACCTCAATAAGGTTAGTCATGATAGTTACTAAGTACATATGGGTGGTTGTACTCATACTACTCGTTGGACATTATTATGTAGATACAAGTATAGGCCCCAACTAAGTGTTGAGTTCGGTTGTTGTTATTGTTTTTGTTGAGACACGAGGTAGATTTGCATCCCGACCGCAGTCCCTGACATCTCTTTCTATCTTTCATTATTGTTGTTGCTTCAGACAATATATTGTATTAGCAGCTTGTATTCATGTATTAGAGTTATGACTCAGTGTTACCAGTTTCTAGGTATTTGTTGTATTGATTTGTATTATCTATGTTTATCTTACTTTTAGACTCATATATTTTTGTATTGTTATAATTCTTTTGCTTTGTTGTATGGTTGATTTCCCAGAAAGCGAGTTAGGAACCATCACGACCAGTAGGGGCCTTGGTTCATGACATTAATAATACATGTGATTTACACACTCAAGCAAATCAATTCCCATAATGACTTCACTTATAGTTTAGAATCGAAAGGTCGTGTAATTTCCAATTATCATCAACAATTCAAACGTTTAATCAAAAATGAAAAAATATTTCTTAGTGTGTATTAAATTATATATGTGACTAGGATCGCAAAAATTCTTTAAGTCTTATCCTCTTACAAAACTGTATTATATGTAGCAATAATTAAAAAAATAACATAAGGTACAACAACACATGTTCGTAAAAAATATTTATAGCTCTTCCATCCAAAGCTTAGTTAGCTTGTATATAAGAGAAGGCTGATAAAAAGGCTTTGGACATGTCTTTAGAAGCCAAGATCTCTCAATTTTAGCTTTTATGTTCTATTTCTCCCACTCGGCTAAAAGTGCTCGATTATATACTCAAAGGGACATACACAAAGGGACTTCTTTGGACTATACTCATAATGAATATTACCCAATAAATTATCTAAATTAATGAGGATCCCTCAATTTGGAAAAAGTGACCCAAGCTTCAACTCATCATAGTTCTTAGGGTCCATTCTCAAATTTTTAAACCTTTTATTATCTTCTTCCTTCCTTTCACCAAGCTCTTCATCCCTGAATATTCTTAGTACCGACCTCAAAACATTAATCCTGATTGTTTCAGAATCAAAATCATTACTGATAGTAGTCATTTGACGATACACTCTTCTACGTTGTCTCCTTGCCCGACTTCTAATATCACTCTTACTTGGAGTATTTCGATCTTTTTCTCATCTAATTATTTCATAAATAGGAATAAAGGAACAACTAGAACGAATTTTTATAACCATTCAATATTACAACATATGCTCAATAACTCATGTAAGAGAAATAAATTCAAGGATGATAAAGGCTTGACTTCGTTTCGTCACTTGAGAAACAATGAACTGTCTAGATAAAAAGAACTACATGACTATTATAGTCAAATCCATACAAAATAGTAAAATCCAGAACATCATTCAAATACAATCTAATCAAGATTATTGTTCTATAAGAGTGTTTTTTCGTAGAACAGTGCAGTTAAATTTGTAACGTGATTTATAGACAAGCGAATTGATTTGATCCCAAAATAATAAATAAATTAAATTAAATATAAGACATAGCTTTGAAATCAATATAAGACAATGAATATCTTTATTTGGGGAGGGACACTTCTAAAGGCAACGATAGCAATACCAATAAACAAGAAATGAAATGTTATTGAGCTTTTGAATAGTATATAGCATACGTTTGTCAGAAAATTCATGTACTTACAATGGTTGTTGAACTCATATTTATAGTTTCACCTAGGGAACAAAGTCCTAGAATCAAACCCCTCTTAAATAACATTTATGAGGGTCATTGAAGAAAGTGTAATGGCAGGCCATGAATGTCATATTCTCTATAACGGACTATATATTTAATACTGTAGAATATTCTTCATTGAATGCTATAGAGTGGTAGACATTCATTTGTCTTCATAAGCAATATTCCTAACTTCCGCATATTCCTTTACTTATATACTTCAATCTTCTTCTTTTACACTTTACAGTTTCTTGAACTCTTTCAACTTTTTTCACTCAACTCTCTCTTGATTTCAACTTTCTTTAACCTTCTTCTTCATAGAAACCCTCACTTCCTTCTGCTAACTATGACCTCCTCTTCCAAAAACTCTAGCTCTTCAAAGAACAAAGCCGAATCTAGCGGAGCGGGTAACTTTCCCTAAGAAGGGTTTTACGTATGTTTACACGTAACCCTTCACTTTGGGACCATTCTCATTAAGCGGAGGACTTAACTCCATAATCTTAGAGTTTTGCATCTGTTACCTAGTTGTCTTGGCGCAGGTAAGATCTTCTGTTCGGGGGATGGTAGAATGTCTTCGGCGGCTATGCCAGGAGACAGGGGAAGATCTCTCCCTGGATCGACTAACAAACCTTTATTTCCCCAAGATTTTCCATGGGGGGATGATAAACTTCAGCAAACGTGGTCACCATGATGTGCTCACCAACATGGATGATGACAATTACCTTGGGTGGATAGAGCGGTTCATTGTAATTGCCATCGGGGACATCATCCCGGCCATAACTCCATCTTTTCCCAAGTCTTGGAATCATATACGTAAGTTAAACTTCTGTCTTTTTTCTGATTAAAGGTTGTTCCATGATATTACTGATTTCTCTTTTCATTATTCCAGCAACTCGCTGGACATTACCTAGGGTTGAAGGTTTGGACTAGTGGGTCTAGAAGATTTTGGACGCCACCATGCCTAAGACCTGCCGGTGGAAAGAATTGACGCTCAAATATGGATAGAAGACCAAAAATTATGGTAAGTTGATTCTCGAGCTTATCTTGTCCTTTATCTCACATATAAGAAAGCTCACTAACCTTTCCTTTTGTTGAATTTAGGTCTTCCGCATGGCTCTATTATCGTCCCAAAAGAGGATGTTTTGGATGATCCCTCAGATGCGGCGAGGTTGTTATAGGAGGCCTTTACCCGAATAGGTGTCATCAGACCTTCTTCCGGTATGGGTGCTTCCTCTTAGAGCCCCGGGAAGGAGAACAAGCAACAAAAAGGAGACATTCATCTATTGTTGAGGGTAAAAAAAAGGTGAAGAGTGTCACGCCCGAGTCAGCCGCAAACACTGTGTTGTTCGCTGATGATGGGGAAGCTATTAATGAAGGGGATTTTCTACATAGAAGACGACGACCTTCATCAGCTCCATAGACTGCTGCTTAATCTATTAAGCTGGTTACATCAAGCGAGGATGACGTCCATGCGCTCTAGGGAGAGTGTGATAGAGTAAAAGATGCCAACTCTCACTTCCGGTCCCCCGTCGCTGCCCCAGTACCATGAGGATTGGTACTGGCCTTTTGCATCTTTGGTTGACGAGAAACAAATAACTAGAACTGTTTTTGCCGCAATTTCTTCTCAGCCAGCAACACCATTAGCTTCATCTTCGTCCTCGCCAATCATGCCTTCTCCACCAGCAGCTGTTACATCATCTCCACCAGCGGCAGAAACTCGAGAGGGGTATGTCCCTCCTCCGCAGTCCCCATTCCATGGGAATTTGGCGCATAACTATTCGCCCCCTTCCGAAGATCCTAGGAGGAGGAGGAGGATCCTTTACCTCTCGATCTCTACCGGGTGCCATCTATTGTCTCGGCCGGTGGAACTTGCTAATTACCTGAAGCCCTATGTCTTCAGAGAAAGATAAGAATAAAATACATTCTCTCTCTAGGGAATGTATGATAAACAATGCCATGCACAACTCAACAATAGTACGATGTTTGTTCCCTCCACATTTCTTATAGATTTCCTATGACCAGATTTTTTATTTAAACTTTTGATTTGTAGGCTAACATTCTTGCTTCCGAGGGCCTTCAAAATTAATCCTTGATAAAGAGAAACTCACATCCGAGTTGGATCAACCGCTTGCTGAGCGGGATCAAATTGCTACTGGCCTCCCTATACTGGAAGCACAAGCTGTCAAGGCCGTCAAGTTGGAGGCGCAGTTATAGCAAAGCAAACAAAAGGTGGTGACCCTCAGCCAAGAGGTTGCCCTTTTAAGGGTATAATTTCATGAAGCCAAGGCAAAGTGGACCGAGGTCCAAAATATTGTTCTTGCTATTGCCGATCGCGAGGCTGCCTTTACTAAAATACTGAATAATCTGGAGGCAGCCTTGAACTCAAAAGCTGAAAAGGCTGCTGCTGTTGAGGAGAAGTATGCCCGTATGGACGAGAAGAATAGCAAGTTCATGGAGCATAATAAAGTTTATAACTTCACTATTCGTGACCATGACATCAGCCTTCAAGTAGCTGAGGCATTTACTAAAGGGCTGAATCCGAGGAGTTCAGACACTTCCTAGAAATTGAAAGAAAGTCTGCTGGAGTTCTAAGCAACAATATGGGCAGATGTACATAACCGCTTCGAGTTTAAGATAAGAATAGAGGATGACCATCTCTGTTTCCTGGCATTAACCAAGGATTATGACCGAGAAAAGAATAATAAAAAGGTGAAGGATGATTTCGACGCAGATCGACGGTCTTCTAGAGGTCGATTTTCGCTCTACAAAAAGGGCTGAAGGACACGGCAGAGACTTCTGATCAACAGATAGGTTCGCCACCAATATGAGAGTGGATATTGGCCAAAATAACACATCATTGCAAGATAAAGAGGTATCGGGCTCCCGGGACTCAACCTACCCCAGGCTATCTGAATACAATTTCAATGTCAGCATAGTAGATCTAGTGTCGGCTATGAGGAACATTAAGGAAGCACGGTTCCTAAGGTAGAATAGATTACGACCCCAGTCAGAGGGATCCTAATTTATAGTGCGAATACCATAGGATTAACGGCCACTAGACTGGGCACTACCGACATCTGTGCGATGAGGTGGCAACATTGCTGAAAATTGGCCATATCAGAGAATTCTTAAGTGACTGGACTAAGAATAGCTATGATGCAACGGGGATAATGCGGAACCTTCAAAAGTAGAAGAAGATCTTCCTCTTCTGACGATCAACATGATTTGTTTTGGGGGGGGATGAGATTAATGGCGTAACATTTTCGGCAGCGAAAAAGACGAAGGTATTGGTGACTCACAATAAGAGACTCCAAGATGTCATTGAGGATGACATTACCCTTACGGAGGAAGACACAGATAGAATCTTTCTACCACACAATGATGCCCTGGTAATTTCTCTTAATGTTTTAGATTTTAAAATTAAAAGTGTTCTAGTGGACGCAGGGAGTTCAGACAGCATTATCCAAAGGGGACTGCTGGAACAAGCCAAGATAACATGAAGCATTATTCCGGTCACAAAACTTCTCGTTAGCAAGCGTGACAACCCGAGGGGAAATTCTGTTGCCAACACTTGTCGAAGGGGTAATGAAGACGAGAAGTAGTGGACAACGATATGGGCTACAATTTTATTCTTAGAAGACCATGGTTGCACGAGATAAAGGTTGTGCTGTCAACATATCATCAACTTCTGAAATTCCCAAACTCCGGAGGGAATTAAACAAATAAGAGGAGATCAGCTAGCACCAAGGGAGATGAACCCGATCTCAGTTTCTAGTAGAAAAGGGAAAGACCATACAGTATAGAAATTACATGAATCGACGCCTACTCCCGAGCCGAACGAATTCAACAAAGGGGAGGAGTCGTCGGAATCCTATCAGGTACCAAGGTATTTCCATGTACCAGAGGAAACAGACGCAAGCAAATCAACAGTAGAAGAACTCGAGCAAGTCGCATGTTTGAGAAATTCTTGGAGAGGAAGATCCACTTGGGGATAGGACTAAACCCCGAGCTCAGGTCAGGATTTATAGAATATCTTAAATTTCATGTTGACTATTTTATGTGGTCACATGTGGATATGATAGGTATTCCGCCAGAGGTGGTCGAGTTAAGTCTGGATCCTAACATACCTCCAGTAAAGTAGAAAAAATGCCCTATTACCGAGGTCAGAAACAAATTCGTCAAAGAAGATGTAACTCGATTGCCTGGTATCGGTTTAATCTGGGAGGTAAAGTATCCTGACTAGCTATCTAACGTAGTAGTAGTTCCAAAAAAGAAAAAATGTCGCATGTGCGTAGTTATAAGGATCTGAATAAGTCGTGCCCAAAAGACTCGTTCCCATAGCCAAATATTGATCTAATGATTAATACGATGTTCGGGCACGACTTGATGAGTTTCCTATTATGGGTACAACCAAATCAAAATGAACCCGGAGGATCAGGAAAAAACTTTTTTCATACGAACTTCGGCACATATTGCTATAATGTGATGCATTTTGGGCTTAAGAACGTCGGAGTGACTTATCAGAGGCTTGTGAATAAGGTGTTTGAAAAACAGATAGGGAAAATCATGGAAGTTTACATAGATGATATGTTGGTTAAGCCTTTGAATGCAGGTGATCATCTTAAACACCTATAAAAAACTTTTGACATCTTAAGGAAGCATAATATGAAGCTTAACCCTGAAAAGTGTGCAATTGGAGTCAGCTCTGGTAAGTTCTTGGGGTTCCTGGTGTCACAAAGGGGGATCGAAGTCAATCCCAATAAAATTAAAGCCATCGACGACATCCTCGACCGGCTTTCAAACGTGAAAGAGGTTAAAAAGTTGGCAGGAAGGTTGACCGTTTTAAGCAGATTCATTTCCCAATCTTCGAAAAAATGTAATCACTTCTGAAAAAGAAGAACAACTTTAAATGAACTCTGAAATGTCAGCAGGCTTTGAAGGATTTAAAAAGGTATTTATTGAGCCCTCCATTATTATCAAAATCTGAGGAAGGCGAGCAGTTACTAATTCACTTAGCGGTCTCGGAAGTAGCGGTAAATGTTGTTTTAGTCCATGAAGACAAAGGTACGCAATCTTCTATCTATTATATTAGTAAAATTTAATAGAGGACGAAACCCGCTACCCACATCTGGAAAAATTTCCCTAGATCTCGTAGTCGCCGTTCGAAATCTTAAACCTTATTTCCAGTGTCACCCGATAGCCGTGGTGACAACCTTTCCCCTATGGAATATCCTTCACAAACCTAAACTTTCAAGTCGACTAGCCAAGTGGGCAGTCAAAATGAGTGAATTTAACGTAAAGTATAAACTTAGAACTGCGATCAAGTCACAAGTTTTGACCGATATTGTGGCCAATTTCAGTCCTCGACTATTGCCTTTGGCTACCAAAGAAGTGGTGATGGTGTCAGAATCAACATTGGGAGTCTAGACCTTGCTCACGGACGGAGCGTCCAACATAAAAGGGTCCAAGCTCGGTTAAGTGCTAATCGCGCCCTCAGGGGAAACCCTAAGGCAGGCCATAAGAATTGTTCCCTTGACTAACAATGAAGCTGAGTATGAGGCTTTGATTGCAGGACTCGAGCTGGACCGGGGACTAGACTCCGAGGTTATAAAAATCAAATATGATTCCCAACTGGTAGCAAATAAGGTCTACGGAATCTTCGACACCAAAGAGGAGCGCATGTAACAATATATAGTAAAAGTCTAGACTCTGCTCGCACAGTTCAGGAATGGTCAATTACCCACATATCGAGGGAACAAACTGTGAAAGCAGATGCACCAGCCAATCTGGGCTCGTCCACAAAAATGAAGGGATCAGACATCGGTACGATCATGCAGCTTATGCATTCGGCATTGGATGTGGATGGCTATTATGAAATAAACGCAACCAATTTGGTTTGATAGTGGAGGAATAAGATCATCGACTATATCGAGCACAAAAAACTACCCGAAGATCCCAAGGCATCCCGGGCGCTACACACTAAAGCCACCTGATACTGCTTCAATGGAGGTCAATTATATAGAAAATATTTTTAAGACTCGTTGGCCCGGTATTTAGGAGCCTCCGAAGCTAATTACGTCATGAGAAAATTTCACGAAGGAAGTTGTAGAAATCACTCGAGTGCAGACTCTTTAGTATTAAAGCTAATTAGGGTAGGATACTACTGGCCCCGAATGGAATATGATGCAAAGGTTTATGTTCAAAAATGTGATAAGTAACAATGCCACGCACCGTTGGGGCATCAATCAGTAGAGTTATTGCACTCGGTATTGTCGCCTTGGCCATTCATGAAATGGAAGATGGACATAGTCGGTCCGGTGTCGCCAGCTCCTAGTAAGGTAAGATATCTTTTAATTTTAACTTACTACTTTTCTAGGTGTGTTAAAACAGGTCCTTACCATAAAATCGATGAGCGCAAAGTGATCAATTTCTTGTGGGAGAATATAATTTGCACGTTTAAAATAACAAAAGAGAGAGACTGCAACAACGGACCACAATTTATAGGTGCAAATGTCAAAAAATTCCTTAATGACCTGAAAATCAAAAGAATCACATCGCAAATGACCAAGCGAAATGGACGAACAAAGTGATTATTCAGAATCTTACAAAGAGATTGGAAACAACCAAAGGTAAATGGCCCGAAGAGCTACTGGGAATGATATGGGTATACCGAACAACAGCCAAATCAAGCACGTGGGAGAAACTTTTATCTCTCTTATACGAAGTAGAAGCCCTGATTCCGATGGAAGTAAGCGAACCTACCATGAGATACATCAGGGCGGACAAAGAAGCACACAACGAAGCATTACTGGTTAGATTGGAGCTGCTCGAAGAATGCAGGGACTTGAAGCATATAAGGATGGTGGCCCAAAAACAAAGATTGGAAAGATATTACAACCAAAGAGCTAATCTCCATTTTTTCAAAGTGGGAGACTTGGTTTTAAGAAAAGTGATTCAAAATACTCAGGGCTCAATGGAGGAAAGCTAGGTCTAACGTGAGAAGGCCCATACCAGGTTTTAGCTATGACCAGAAAAGAATCATATGAATTGGAAAATCAAGACACAGCAAAATTTCCGAGCAACTGGAACGTGGCACACCTCAAAATATACTATTGGTGATGAGCATTGCCTACACTGGAAGTATGTTCCTTTTTCCCTTCGTCCAGTCTTTGTACCAATTGAGTTTTTATGGCAAGATTTTTAACGAGGCAGTAACGGAAAGCATACTACGGAGAAAGCATTGTCATCACAAATAAGATCTTTAAATGATAAGGCATTGAAGCAATAAGACACTACGGGAAGGTTAGACAGTCTTTTGCTCGATAGCAAAGTTCCTACCAAGAAATATAGCTTGCTATCGGGCCAAAGGTTACCTGACCGTTCACGAGTGCAAGTTATTGGGGGCGGTTAGGTAATCTTTGGCTCTATAGAAAAGTTCCTAATGGGAAGTGAAGCTAGCTATCGACCAAAGATTATCCAACCATTCACTAGTGGAAACTTCAAAGGAGCAAGACTTCTAGTGTTCAAATTTGCATTCTTCACATTCGAACATGGGGGAGGGGGATGATATGAGAATGTGGAAACATGACTGCCACATAAATAGGGACTACGAAATATGGGAACAAAGATGTATCATTGGGACCGAGGACTGCACGACCAGCCCCCTAGAAACAAGTTGTACAGATTAGCCACAAGTAATAGTAATTTCTTTTTTAGCACAACGAATGCTTATGTACTTTTAAAAATGGAAGGAATAAAGTAAAGCCCTTTTATTTTTATCTTGATCTTATACGAACGATGAATTAATTTTATCATTTGAAAGTTAATCAAGTAATTCAAATGCTAGTGCCGGAATGAATATGAGATATCCTCTTCAAAAGCACAGTAAACGTAAGAGGGTCCTCTCTTATGAAACCCTCACAATAAAGGGTTGTTTTCGGACAGCTTGGGGTAGGTGGAGTCCCCGGAGCCCGATAACTCTTTATCTTGCAACGATATGTTATTTCGGCCGCGATCCGCTCTCCTATCAGTGGCGAACCTATCTGCCGACCTGAAGCCTCTACCGCATCCTTCGGTCCTTTCATATGGCAAAAAACCACCTCTACAAGACTGTCGATCTGCGTCAAAATCATCCTTCACTTTTTCCTTATTCTTTTCTCGGTCCCGACCCTTGTTTGATGCCAAAAAACTGGGCTAGTCATCCTCTATTCTTATCTTCGACTCATAGCGGTTGTGTACATCTGCCCTTGTTATTGCCTTGAACTCGAGCAGACTTTCTTTCAATTTCATGAAGCATGTTAACTCCTCTAATTCAGCACATTGGTAAATGCCTCAACCATCCATTCGTCTGGTATGGCCGGTAACAACATCCTTTCTTTCTGAAATCTGGTCATGAACTCCCGCAGCAATTTGAACTCTCCTTGCGCAATTCTGAATATGTTGGTCTTCCAGGCCTATACCTTCCTGACCTCGGCATGGTCCTTGATGAAAGAATCCATTAGAATCTCGAAAAAATTTATTGAGTGCTCGGATAAAGGTAAATACCATGTCAGGGTGTCCTTTGTGAGGGTCTCCCTGAACTTTTTCAGCAAAACTGATTCAATCTCGTGCAGAGCTAAGTCGTTTCTTTCCACCGCCGTTGTATAGGTGGTGATGTGCTTCTAAGGATCTGAAGTCCCATCATATTTTGGTACGTCGAGCATTTTGAACCACTTCGGGATCAACTCTGATGTCGCACTTGGTTTGAATGAAAACTAGGTGTATTTCTTTAAATTTGGTCCCTTCAATACTGGTGATGTACCCCGGATTTGGTCGATTCGGGCATCTATTTCCCTCATAAACAGCATGAGTTTAGATTTAAAGGGATCATTCTCATTGTTGTTACCGGATCCGTTGTCATCCCCCCGGCCCTGTTGAAGATGACCTCACCCCTCGGGGTGTTGTTATCAATCCTTTGTGTTGTTCACTTTGTGGGAGCACTGAGAGGAACTGGGCCTCGTCTATTTGTGTGTTGGAAGCACCCGACAATGCCTGACTCAACTCCGTCATGACTAGATCCTGTGGTAAGAGATGGCCCATTATAGCCATTTGTTGTTCTCTCAGGACTCTCACTGTTTCTGTGACGTGCTCGTCCTCAGCATCATTAGGAGTTGCCTCTCGAACATGTCGGGGATATTGTGAGCACGTGATTTTTGTTTTTCGTGACAATCACTCCAAAAGAAACGTAAATAATAGCAATTGGTCTTGCTGTACAATTTTTGGATTTTTACGTGGCATTTTGTTAATTATCTATGATTTTTGCCCATTTTTATTGAAACAAAACATAAAAAAAATGTGTGTCATATTAGTTTGAACCGTAATCCGATCATTAAACGGAAAATCATAAAATATGCATTTTGTTGTCCTGATTGTTGCCTTGGTTGATTTTACTTACTTTAAATATTTTAATATGCGTGTAATAATTACATTAAGTGTTCATTAATGGTGTTTAATTTTATTTAATTAGGCTTCGTGTTTAAGAAAAATTAGAAATAAAAAAAGAAAGGGTGCAATTTGTTTTAAACAAATTTGGGTTGATTCCCCATTTTTAAAATCTGAGGCCCAAACGAGCAGCCCAAGCCACCAGTCCAAGCAGCCCATCTCCAGGCCACAAAAATGACGTAGTTTGACACCAAAACTACGTCGTTTCAATGTCAACCCATCTCGACCATCAAACCAAACTGATCCAACGGTCCAGATCTCTCACCCATAATCCCATTACCCGACCCGTTACCCGAACCAACCGAGACCCCTACTAAGCTAAACGACATCATTTCGTTTAAGCCTTCATATCCAAGCCGTTAATCCCGATTGATCCAACGGCTGAGATCAATCCACCCATTCCATATATAAACTTTCCTATCATACCCTGCCCCCCTATCCAAGACCCCCGCCTTCGTCCTCATCCCCTTTCCCCACGAAACCCTAGCCGCCCCCTTTCCCCTCACCATTAATCCCGGCGGTATGAACGTCGGTAGCCCTCACCTTAATACCATAGATGCTCCTCACCATCCTAAACCCAAATCCACCAGCCACTTAGCTCGAATCCCCTCCCACCTTCTCGAATCTTCATTTGAAGATTCGAGTCGGAACCTGACTTACACCAATTGACCCCAGTTTCACACCAGACAGTCCCCGGACCTCCTCGTGACCAAACCATGCTTGGTTTGGTCCGAATCTAACCAGGGAAACATGAATCCCAGATCTGATTTTGGGAGCCCTAGGGTTCCTCGTGACAGGTCTGTATCCGTTTGAGCCAAAGTATTTAGGGTCTAATAGACTTTAGTCGAAGTGTTCTCAATGAGAACACTTCGATTAAAGTCCGTTCAACCCCAAGAAGGGTCTATTCAAACACGAGTTGGTTTCTCTGATTTTTTAAAGGGCTTTAAGGTAAGTTGGTTTTCTTTTCTTTGTCCAGTTCATGTATGTGGTTAAAGGTCTGTCCGTATGGCCAAACGTCTGTTTTGGTTTGTGCTTTTGAAATGTATCAACTTTTGTTGCCCACCTTGCCCGGACCTTTGTATTCGATCAAATTTTCCCTCCCTTTACTGATCATGTATATGTGTTGAGTTGCACAACTAATTGAGTTCAAATTCGATTGATTAATTGATTCCCCAGTGCAATTTTTGTTTAGTCAGTGCCATTCGGATCATGTGTTGACACTGTTAGATGTCTGATTATGGTTTTCGATTGTACATGTTATAATTAGTATAGTCGAGTCGACATATGTCGTCAATTAGTTTCAGCTGTTTGAACAATAACAAATTGATCTGCTTCTGTTAAGCATTGTCTGAATCAATTAGGATTTGAACTAGTTACTTATAGTTAGTGTATTTGAATCAGAAATTTAAGGGTCTGGTCTGTTTAGCTGCCATCTGAATTGGTGGCATGTGCGTTTGTGCACAACATGTGCATAAAGGCCCTTGTTTAGTTTAAAATAGTTTGACAGCATATGCTGTCAGATTATATTCTTGTTGCCCCTGGCCTGATTTTAGTTTAATAAATTGTTAAAAGGGGACTGGCAGGGAATATGATGGAGGCTCCTAATTTTAAATGTTTGAGTTGGAAAAACAGCTAAAAAGGAATAGGTTCTGATGTGTTTTAACAGGCTGTGAATAGCCTGATGTTAGGATAAAAAAGGGGGGAACTTCCATTAGTTAAAAAGAAGAAAAAGAGGAGGAACTCGGAGAGATTGATTTTGGGGACTGAATTTTGAAAAGAAGAGAGAAATAGAGGGGATATACAGATACACATTGAGAGAGGCATAACACAGAAAATAGGAACTGCATTTCCATTGTTGTCTTGATTTTCACTGGTCTGGACTTGTCTGCTCCACACTGATTTCTTCCGAGTCCTGACTGAGGTTACTGGTTGTGTGTAGCATTAGTTCATTTCTGGATTTGTTCTGCGTGAATTCTGATTCCATACTACTGGTTATTGCTGTCATTATGCCATTTTTCCATCGGCTCTAGCCGCATCTTGCGCTGGGATTTGTTCTATTTGTTACCTGCTGTTACTGCTGCTGTTTGGTATTGCTTCTATTGCTCTACTGACCTCCTTGCTTCTTCTGTTGTATACAACATCCAGGTACATACTAGAACTTCGCATCTGATGTAACAATGAAAGCATGAAATAAAAGATACGCGGGAGTTTAATCATTTGTTGTTGCAGTTACAGTTTTATGAATGTTATTAGATTTGTGTAACTTGTTTAGTTTGTAACTCAATAAAGAAACACATTAGGTAGCCTGTACTTAATTGAAGCTTAGTTTGTTTTAAAATTGTGATTTCAGCTATTTAGTGGTTTGTATGATAAGGAATGCATTAGTGTTTGGCACACAGATAATTAGACTTCCTTTCGGCCATATTTTGTATGTATAGAGCAGAATGCTTTAACCTTTCGGCTATATTTTGCATGTATAGAGCAGAATGCCTTAACCTTGCCAGATATAATGTAGTTTTATCGGATCTCGTTAGGCAGTTCACATGACCACGTTCAAACCCTATTAGCAGCAGTTTCCGATAGTTAATTCTACTGACCTGGTTTAAATAAGTAAGTTTCAAATTCGGGTTTGAAGAACATTTAACATAGGCTTTAGCAGTTTTATTAATCTTGTATATTAATCTCCTCTAGCAATTGAACAACATGTTCATCCATGAAATAAGGCACAAAACAATTCACGCCTCATAAACAACTAATCAGATAATCAAATAAGAATCCGAAGTTGGTCAAGCATGTAATTAGCGTGTATTTCCCCTTCTTTTATTTTATTAGAGACGAACATAACAGAAATGTAGTCACTGTAGGTTTATCCTTTTAAATAAAAATGAGACGAGCCTCGACAAACAAAAGGGCACAAGCTGCGGGGCCCTCTAAATGTATATATTAAAATGCTTAGAATTCGGGACAGGCCGTTTAGCGAATTTTACTGCCTTCCCCAAAGATAATAACGCGTTAGACTCTTTAGGCGCGACTTAATTAAATTACATTCTTAAATTCGGGTGCGCATTTATGTGACCCAAATTCAAATCTCAACGGAGTCGAAATGTGTTAACAACTACGGGTGCATTGATTGTGACGTGGTTCGAGATGCATTTTCACGACGTTGCAATTCTATAAAAATAAATGATAATAATAAAAGCGGTTTAAACTTAATAAAAGCACGTAAGTCATAACATGTATTTAAATCAGATATTTAGCCATTATAACAATTTAAGCGACCGTGCTAGAACCACGGGATTCGAGGGTGCCTAACACCTTCCCTCGGGTCAACAGAATTCCTTACTTAGAATTTCTGGTTCGCAGACTTCATTCGGAAAAGTCGAAAATTTCCTCGATTTGGGATTCAAGATAAACCGGTGACTTGGGACACCAAAAGCCAAACCTTTCCCAAGTGGCGACTCTGAATTAAATAAATAATCCCATTTCGAATATTGTCACTTAAATTGGAAAAACTCTCTCGCGCATTTAACCCTTCGGGGGCGGGCGCGCAAAAAGGAGGTGTGACAGCTCTGGCGACTCTGCTGGGGAGAAGTATACCTAGAACCTCCGGTTCAGGGTTCAAGAATTCGAGCTTTGAATAATTGTTATATTTGGCTTTATTATCTGATATTTATTACATGTTTTGACAAAACGTGCTGCAATGTCTGTTTTTTTTACTGCTTTGATATTATCTGAACTGTATATAAACTGTGCCGAACCCTTCTCTTTTCACCTCCGGGGAGAAGCTCGCTGGTCGAGGCTCCCTATTCTGTTAGTGTCGATACCTGAAATAAGAAAGAGGACGGATAAGTTACGAAGTCGGACGGCCTTTTGGTTCCCGGTAAGTTGCCCCTCCTCGACTCGAGTTGTCCGCTCGGGTACACAGTCTAGAACATCTACCCAGGTTATAAACCTAGTATAACGAAACCTCATGTCGGATCCCTAGTAGGAACGCTTATCTGCATCATGTTGCATTTGACATAGGGGACTCAACACAGGGGTTGGGTCCGTCTAAGACAGGCAACCTGGAATGAAAAGACCATCCTGCTGCATCCCGTTTGTTTTGCGCATCTATTTGCTTCAGATCTGCATGTTGACCGGTTTACGAAAGTTTTTCAAAAAAAATAAAAATAGTAGGGTAGGGAGATAATTACTTATTCTTTTGAAAAAAAAAACAATGTCCGAGTAATGTCAAAACCTCGCCGGAATTTTCTTAAAAAAAAATTATACGTAAAAAAAAACGAAAACAAAGCTTGTCTTTTTGACTATTCCTTTTAATCACTTTCAAAATCCAAAATATGAATAAATAAAACAAAATCAAAAAAAAATTTGTTTCATTTGTAGTACCTCTTAAAAGATTTCCGAAATTTCAAAAAAAATGAAAAAAAAGGAAGTTTAGAATGTATAAGTATTTCCTTGGTCTCTTTTCAAAAAATAAAAAAAAAAGAGTTATTCTTCTTTTCTTTAGAGGATTTTACTTTTGTTTCCCCTATTTTGATCCGACCGAACTACGCCGGTTTGATTCTCACACGGTGTGAGATACGTAGGCAACTCTCATTGGGTCCAACCTCCCGTTTTGAAAAAAAAATCTTTTAAAAAAAATCTAGATAATTTTAAATTTTGAGTCTAATAAAAGTTTTTTAATCACCCTAGATAAATGTGCAGGATGAGCACGATACAAAACGAACCTTTTTCAATGATGACCAAGATCCTTTTTGAGTTGCGATTATGGTGGAACAACTTAGGCAAGGAAGGGCAAGGCAAAGTGAGGAAATATCTGAAAAATCTCCCGGATTTACTAGACATTCAGCCTCGGGGCGATATTATCAGATCTTTGGTCACTTACTGGGATTCGGCGCACAATGTATTTCATTTCTCAGATTTCGAGCTCACCCCGACTTTGGAAGAAAGAGCGGGATACATTGGGGGTGATGAAGCTCCGTTAAGGTTCAAATACTTGATTGCACCTAGGGCCGTCACGGTACACCGGTTTCTGGATTTTCTGAAAATACCCCGAACATTTCACCATCCAGATCTTGCCAAAGGTTTCTACAGTTTCCACCTCATGTATGCTAGATACGGTCACGAGGGCGGGTTCAATAAGCCGGATTTCAAACTGTGTAGTAAAGGCAACCGACAGAAGTGGGACGAACATAGGTTGTTAGCTTTTATGACGGCCTTCTTGGGTCTTATAGTGTTCCCAAAGAAGGACGGCAACATCGATCTAAAAATAACTGGGGTCGTCAGTACTTTGCTTACCCAAGATAAAAGTACTCTAGCGCCTATGATTATGGCTGACATTTTCCGGGCTCTCATTGCTTGTCGATCCAGGGGCGACTTTTTCGAAGGATGTAACCTACTGTTGCAAATATGGATGACCGATCATTTATGCCACCGCTCCCCTCTCTTGGGTTACGGTTCGCCCGAAAAAACTTGTATTGGAGAATTCTACACTAGAATCAAAGGTTTCAATCTACTTGAGGGCGTCACATCATGGACCTCATTTTTCCGAACTCTCACTGCTAGCCAAATCCAGTGGACGCTCGGATGGTCGCCTATTGAGGAAATCATATACATGCCGGCAACCAGGCCCCACTTTCTGTTGATGGGACTTAAAAGCATCCAACCCTACGCACCATATCGGGTTTTGAGGCAACTTGGGAGATATCAAGTGGTGCCGAAAGATGAAGATCTGAGTACCCAAGTGATTGAAATCAGTCCAGACGGTCGTTTCCCCGAAGAAGAAGTTCGCCAAATCTGGAGTGAGTGCCAACATCTGACAGCAAGCACTTGTGTGATGGATATAGCAAAAGGGGAAGTTGCCCCAGGGTATCACGCTTGGTTCAGAGGCGACCTGTCTTGCGAAAGACCAGCTAAGAGACCGCATCTCAAAGAATTTTGTAGAATCGTCCCAAGGGCAATGGAACTGGTTAGCAAAAGAAAAGGGGTATCGGGCAGAGATCGGTGATTTGAAGCTACAAATTGACAGTCTGAAATTCAATAACAGCATACAAATCGCGGCGGATCGAAGCGAAAAGAATAAATTGGTCCAAGAGAATGAAGAACTTAAGGCCCAAATCCAAAAATTGAGATTGTCTCTTGATGAACAACCCAGAAGTCGATCAGACCAGCAGTTGATTAAGGGTTTAAAAAGAGAAGTCACGGAATGGAGAGATGGTTTAGAAGAATCGGGAAAGATTATGGCAAAGCTCAAGGCACAGTGGGGAATAAGAGTAGAGAAGCATCGCCGATGTTTGAACCAATTGAAACGCGACCACGAGAAAACTATTGCCAAAATGAAGAGAGAGATGGCTATACTTGAGATCAAAGTAGCTAATCAGGCCAAGGATTTCCAAATTGAGAGCAGATGCTGGTACGACTCATTAGCCCAAATGAAGTTAGAAGTACGGCGACTGAAGAATCAGCACATACAGGACTCTCAGGTATTCAAGATATGTAGCGATCAGATAAAACGCCTACTCATAGAGAAGAAGCAAACCAGAGATAGGATCAAGGCACCAGACGATGTCTACGATGTGAGGACATGACCAGTATTACCGTCCTCTCGGCAGTGATGGGTTATGTCAAACAGACCATGCATGAGCTGGAGCAGCTCGAGAGGGATCTCACACCTAGGACCGCGGCGAGGCCGAATGATGCCCCGCGAGCACCAATTTTCAAAACCATAATGTACTCATAAGACGAGTCTGTATCTTAGCATCTCCTGCCTGTTTTTCCCATCAGTTTGTTTTAGTCTATGTTGAGTCTAGGTTTATTTTCAAGGTTTGCTCTTTCTTTTGCAAAATGTAGTTTGTAATAGACCGTTTCAACAATAAAAGGTGTGTTTCTTCTACGCTCATTTGTGTTCTTGAACTACATAATGATCTGATTCACGTGGCATCGTGATACGTAGGCAATCCTCATCGGATCCGGTCGCGGTTTAACCAAAGAGAAAAATTGAAAAAAAAGGGGGGAAAGTAATAAAAGGCCTAAAAGAATGCCGGAATGACACATGCTTTCGTCGCAAACATGTAAGAATCCATTCAACTGTATAGGTGCATCATGCCCCAACGTGAGATTGCCTATCTGTTATTTGATTCGAATTAACCGTTCGTTTGTCATTGTAAGCATTTCCCAGGTCTTTGGAAAAGGCGGTTGGTTTGGTGAAAGTCTGGCCTCGCACTCATACTTCACGAGGTCGAAAGGTAGTGTTCTATTACCTATTGTTAAGACAGGAGGCAGTGCTCACATTTACTTCACAAGGTCAAAAGGAAGTGTAGAAATGTCTTCAGAGATTCCGTTGCCAACAATCCCTGTTTCCGAGGAAAGTTCGATCTCGGCTGTCCTCACACCCGAGTCCGCAACTGCGGAGGAAAATAAAATCCTACGGCTCTGCATGTTGGAAATGCTGGACGACTGGAATAATGGGAAAGAGCCGCCAAGTGTCGTCCCCGGATTCCCTGAGTTATTCTCCAGGTCAAACGGGACTTCTAATGTCCCCATAAATTATCCTGCTACCCCATTCGGGTACCCAGCCACTTCAGCCTTCTCTGCTGGATCGCCTTCTGAGTCTCATCCCCGAATGTCAGCCACCAATGCAAGCACGAACATCTTTACTGCACTGCCCTGCCCGATTATGGCTCAGCCTGCTGCGTACAAGCCAAGCTTTGACTCATCCTCCTTTACATTCCAGGCACCCTCCTTCTCAATGGAACCAACTAGGTTCGCTACCAGCACTAATCCTCTACCGCCTCAGTGCGAGCTTGCACCCGGGCAGGATCAGAACCCCAGAATTGCAGAACAAAATGAGATTGCCAAGAGAATGAGAAGCCTTGAACAAAGTTTGAAGAATATGCAAGGATTGAGCGGACAGAAGAGCGTCTCTTACGCCGACCTATGCATGTTCCCTCACGTGCACCTGCCAGCGGGTTTCAAGACCCCAAAGTTCGAGAAATACGATGGGCACGGTGACCCCATTGCACATCTTAAGAAATACTGCAACCAATTGCGGGGAGCCGGCGGAAAAGAAGAACTGCTAATGGCATATTTTGGGGAAAGTCTAGTAGGGATAGCCTCGGAATGGTATATGGACCAGGAAATGTCCCGATGGCATATATGGGATGATCTCGCCAGAGATTTTGTGAAACAATTCCAGTATAACATCGACATTGCACCAGACCGAAATTCTCTGTCGAATTTGAAGAAGAAACCTTCAGAAAGCTTCAGAGAATATGCCATTAAGTGGCGCGAACAAGCTTCGAGGGTGAAGCCTCCCATGGATGAGGTGGAAATGGTCACTACTTTCCTCCAGGCTCAAGAGTCTGACTATTTCCAAAACATGATGTCAGCCATGGGAAAACCGTTCGCAGAAGCGATTAAGATTGGAGAGATGGTGGAGAATGGTCTGAAGACGGGTAGGATTTTGAGTCAAGCAGCCATAAGGGCGACCTCCCAAGCCGTCCAAAGCGGGTCCGGAGGAATGGCAAGAGGGAAGAAAAAGGAAGAAACGGCCATGGCAGCCTCAGGAACAAGGGAATATCGTAATCCCCGACCCCGTTTTCCGGAAAGAACCCCACAACACTACTACCCCCACTCAAATCTGGCATATGCTCATCAACCCTATATGGTCATGAATGCCCAGCCTTATGTCCATCCGCCGCAACAAGCCAACCGAGGCCAAGCTCCACCTCCCAGAAATCAGCCTCCTTACCACAACCATTATAACCCACAACCTCCACAGAATAACTTCCGCCCTCAGGAGCCGCCTAGAAGGCGGACTTTCACGCCCATCGGTGAACCATACTCTACTTTGTTCCCGAAGCTAGTCCAGTTGGGCTTCCTGCAACCAGTCCCTCAAACAAGGCAAAACCCGACGTCACCTTCTTACAAAGCTGGAGTCAGATGCGCCTATCATTCAGGGGACGAGGGGCACGATACAAATGATTGCTGGTCGTTGAAAAGAGTAGTCGAGAATTTGATAGAGCAAGGGAAAATAGTGCTAAGGGACGAGGAGGTCCCAAATGTGACTAACAATCCATTACCTGCTCACAATAACGGGCCGCTGATCGGGATGATTTGCGAAGACAAAGAATTTGACCCTGCTTTGAAAGCTATAATCGCCATTGTCGACGCATGGAAAAAGCCCGAAACAGCCCAGAAACCAGAAAAAGAGGAAAAGGCCAATGCTGCGAAGCGCGAGCCAGAAAAGAAGGTAGAAAAGAAAGCGGTACCGGTAAAGGATGGAGTTCTTTACATCCCACGAGGTCGAGCAGAGAAGCCGCAGAGCTTCGAAGTCAAAAAGGCAAAACCTATGTACGTACCAAAAGGGGCCTATGTGGTCCGGGGGACGATTCAACCACCTCGGCTGAATGAGCCAGTGGTTATCGGATGCGTGCCACAAAAGCCAATGACAAACCTGTCCACAGTACCATGGAACTATCAGAGGACGTTGGTAACATACAAAGGTAAAGAAGTCACGGGGGAACTTCCAGAAAGTACTCTCATTGGAAGGTATTCAAACACCCAAGAGCTGAACAACGCCACACGGAGACGCTTCCCACCAAAGAAACCTGTAAGCGTTGAAGAAGCAGAAGTTTTCTTCCAACAAATGAAAATGCCAGACTACGAAGTGGTAGACCAACTACGCCAATGCCCCGAGCAAATGTCCATGCTATCGTTATTGATGAGGTCGGCCGAGCACCAAAAGATCTTGATCAAGACTTTGAATGAAGCATACGTACCAGTTGAAACCTCAGTTGAACAACTGGAACGGATGACGGAGAGGTTCTTCGCCATTAACCAGATCTCTTTCAGCAAGAATGACTTACCTCCAGAGGGAGCAGCTCACAACAAAGCCCTGCATCTAACAGTTAAATGCGAAGACTACTATGTCAAGAGGGTGATGTTGGACGGAGGTTCAGGTGTCGACATTTGCCCGCTCTCCACGCTACAAAGAATGGAAATTGGGACCGGAAGAATCCGACCCAATAATGTCTGCGTAAGGGCTTTCGACGGCATCAAGAGAGATACCATGGGGGAAATAGACCTGTTGTTGGTCATAGGACCAGTCGAGTTTGAAGTAACCTTCCAGGTGCTCGACATGGATACATCCTACAATTTTCTCCTCGGCAGACCTTGGATCCATGCGGCAGGAGCTGTGCCTTCCACTCTTCACCAGATGGTGAAGTTTGAGTACGAAGACCGAGAGATCGTGGTCCATGGAGAAGACGAGCATGCTATTTATCGGGACCCATCCATCCCATATCTTGAACCAAGAGAAGGGAGTGAACATACGGTCTATCAAGCTTTCGAGATTGTACTAGCAGAGCAGCATGAAGAGGGAATACCTTGCCCCCAGCCTTTCTTGTCTAACGCCTCGGTCATGGTGGCCAAAGAGATGATCCGGCACGGATTTAGGCCAGGGAAAGGGCTTGGACGAACCCTGCAGGGAATAACAGAACCCATCACCTTGCCGACCACCAAGAAACCTTTTGGACTAGGTTTCAAACCCACTCCAGGAGAAGAAGAGTGGGCAAAGAAAAGGAAAAATGAGGGTTGGAAGTTACCTCGACCATTTCCGGATTTATATGAAACTTTCATCAGGCCAAGGTGCACCGAAGAAGAAGACGATGAGGTCTTCACGGCTGAGGAAATCGAAGAGATATGTGGGGCAATGAGAGAAATGCTCTACGAGACTCACATGGTTCAACTAGGTGAAGGCACAAGCACTGCTGAGATGCTGTACGTGGGGCCGAATGCAAAACTTCGAAACTGGGAGGCCACGCCATTCCCGACTAGACGGAAGTCCGGGTAGACCTATCCTGCCACCTTTCCTGTGTCACAAGTTATCTCCATGACATAACTTGAACGTTTTCTTCCCTTCAATTGTTGTTTTGAATTCCTAAGTTGTAAACATTGTTGCCTTCCAACTTCCCAAAGAAAATGAAAAAAAAAATCGTCATTGCTTTCCCATTTTTTCTTTTGTTCTGATTTTTGTTATTTTTCCTTTTATCTTTCCTTTCAGTTATAATAATGCAGCTTTAAATATGACATGCTTGTGGACTTCACGCCCAGATCACAACGAGCTATTTAACTGTGAATTAATGAACCCAGAACCAGAATATGATGAAGAAGAGGCTTTTAGGGAAATAAACCGAGAGTTGGAACATTTTGAGAATAAACCTAAGCCAAATCTGAATGACACCGAACCGGTTAATTTAGGAACTCCTGAAGAAATCCGGGAGACCAAAATAAGCATTCACACGGACAAGAAAACGCGAGAGGCGATAATTCAACTTCTTTTTGAATTTAAAGACGTGTTTGCTTGGTCATATGATGACATGCCGGGTCTAGGTGTTGATCTAGTGGTTCATAAATTGCCGATTCATCCTGATTGTCCTCCAGTTCAACAAAAGCAACGAAAGTTCAAAACTGAGGTCAGTGACAAGATTAAAGAGGAAATCACCAAACAACTGAAAACGGGAGTGATTCGGGTAGTCCAGTATACAACATGGTTGGCAAATGTAGTTCCAGTACCGAAAAAGGACGGGAAAACTCGGGTATGTGTAGATTACCGAGATCTGAATAGAGCAAGTCCCAAAGATAATTTCCCACTGCCCAACATCCATATCCTCGTTGATAATTGCGCCAAACACGAGATACAGTCTTTCATAGATTGTTACGCCGGGTATCATCAGGTATTGATGGATGAAGAAGACGCCGAGAAAACTGCCTTCACCACGCCTTGGGGCACCTACTGTTATCGGGTCATGCCATTTGGTCTGAAGAATGCTGGGGCTACTTACATGAGGGCCATGACTGCCATTTTTCATGACATGATGCATCAGGAAATAGAGGTGTACGTGGACGACGTGATAGTCAAGTCCAGGACGCAGGATAATCACATCCAAGACTTGAGGAAGTTCTTCGAGAGACTAAGGAAGTATGACTTGAAGCTGAACCCAGCCAAATGTGCTTTCGGAGTTCCGTCGGGCAAACTTTTGGGCTTCATCGTAAGCAGGAGAGGTATCGAACTAGATCCAACTAAGATAAAATCTATCAGAGATCTACCTCCCCCGAGAACGAAGAAAGACGTGATGAGTTTGTTGGGCAGGTTGAACTACATCAGTCGATTTATTGCCCAGCTGACAAGCACGTGTGAGACCATATTCAAGCTGTTAAGGAAATATGCGGCGATCAAATGGACGGTTGAGTGTCAAGAAGCCTTTGACAAAGTCAAAGAATATCTTTCGAATCCCCCAGTTTTGGTCCCTCCAGAGCCAGGGAGACCGCTGTTCTTGTATTTGACAGTCTTGGAAAACTCTTTCGGTTGCGTCCTCGGGCAACATGACATAACCGGAAAGAAAGAACAAGCGATCTACTACTTAAGCAAGAAATTCACCGGCTACGAGGCCAAGTATACTCTGTTGGAAAGAACGTGTTGCGCTTTAACGTGGGTGGCTCAGAAACTGAGACATTATCTCCAAACTCACACCACTTTTCTCATAAGTAGGTTGGATCCCTTGAAGTATATATTTCAGAAACCGATGCCTACGAGAAGATTGGCTAAGTGGAAAATCTTGCTTACTGAATTCGACATAGTCTATGTCACTCGCACGGCAATGAAAGCCCAGGCGCTAGCGGATCATTTGGCCGAAAATCCAGTCGATGAGGAATACCAGCCATTGAGTACCTACTTTCCAGATGAAGAAGTAAACACCGTAGAAGTGGTCTCGGAGGACGCTCCTGTTTGGAAGATGTTCTTTGATGGAGCTGTAAACGCCAAGGGTGTAGGGATTGGGGCAATTTTGATCTCGCCTTCTGGTCAGCATTATCCCGCCACAGCTAGACTTCGTTTCTTTTGCACAAATAATACAGCTGAGTATGAAGCCTGCATCATGGGCATGCATATGGCAATCGATCAGGATGTCGAAGACTTACTGATTATGGGAGATTCTGACCTGATTATCCGGCAAGCTCAAGGCGAATGGGAAACTCGGGATGTCAAACTTATCCCTTACCGACAGCATGTGGAGGACCTCAGCAAGCGCTTTACATCAATAGAGTTCAGGTATATCCCGAGGTGTCACAATGAACTGGCAGATGCACTTGCTACTTTGGCTTCAATGCTACCCTACCCGGGCAACGCCCACGTCGATCCTTTGGAAATCCAAATCAAGGAAAGACACGGTTACTGCAATGTAATCGAGGCGGGATCAAATACGCAGCCTTGGTACCATGACATCAAGAGGTTCCTGAAGACACAAGAATACCCCGAGCACGCTACTGGAGATCAAAAGAGGACCATTAGGCGACATGCAAGTGGTTTCTTTCTGAGCGGTGAATTGTTATATAAGAGGACCCCGGACCTCAATCTCCTAAGATGTGTCGATATCGAGGAAGCGAGAAAGATCATGCACGAAGTACACGCAGGTGTGTGCGGACCTCACATGAACGGGTATGTCTTAGCGAAGAAAATCCTTCGAGCAGGTTATTACTGGATGACCATGGAAAAGGACTGCTTTAGCTTCGTTCGGAAGTGTCATCAGTGTCAGGTGCACGGTGATTTGATTCATGCACCTCCCACGGAACTGCATCCCATGTCTGCACCTTGGCCATTTGTCGCCTGGGGCATGGACGTCATTGGACCAATCGAGCCAAAGGCTTCAAATGGACACAGATTTATACTGGTTGCCATCGACTACTTCACAAAATGGGTAGAGGCTGTCACACTCTCAAGTCGGTCACTAAAAAAGCTGTAGTGGATTTTGTACACTCAAATCTTATCTGTCGTTTCGGTATTCCTGCGACTATCATTACAGATAATGCAGCAAACTTGAACAGTCACTTGATGGGAGATGTATGCGAGCAATTCAAAATAACGCATAGGAATTCTACTCCTTATCGGCCAAAGGCCAATGGCACTGTAGAAGCGGCGAACAAAAACATCAAGAAGATTTTGAGGAAAACGATCCAAAGTTCCCGACAGTGGCATGAGCAGTTACCATTTGCATTGTTGGGATATCGCACTACGGTACGCACGTCAGTAGGAGCAACTCCTTATCTTTTGGTTTATGGGACCGAGGCTGTGATACCAGCGGAAGTAGAAATCCCTTCGCTTCGAACCATTGTTGAAGCAGAAATCGAGGACAGCGAATGGGTTAAGACTCGATTGGAGCAGTTGACTTTGATTGATGAAAAACGAATGGCCGCGGTTTGTCACGGGCAGTTGTACCAACGAAGAATGGCCCGCGCTTACAACAAGAAAGTCCGACCCAGGAATTTCGAAGTAGGTCAGCTGGTACTGAGGCGTATTCTGCCACATCACCAGGAAGCAAAAGGGAAATTTGCTCCAAATTGGAAAGGCTCATACATCATAAGGAAGATATTGTCGAGAGGAGCATTGTATCTAGGTGATATTGAAGAAAATGACCCCGAAACAGCAGTAAATGCGGACGCAGTCAAAAGATACTATGTCTGAGTGACGCCCCAGCGGTCCTGACACATTTGAAATGCTGAAGGTTTTATTCCCACTATCAACTCTCTCTCTACAAGCCTTTGAGCCGGTTAAAAAAAAAAACAGAAACAAAACATTGATTGAGGCTTGAACTACGTTTGACTTGATTCCGAAAGGATACGTAGGCAGCCTCTCCCTAAGGTTCAGTCACACCAACAATAAAATCCCATTTACCCTAAAATTGAAACCGGGGCACGTCAAGCGGTTTAGAAGTTAGTATCATCTACCTCTCTTTACCAAGCACAAGCCTTCAGATCAATTACCAAAGATAGCGGGAAGCCAAGAAGCATCACGAACGGAGGCCGGCACACTCTAAATTGAGAGAGATAAAATGAGAGAGTCTCGTCGGTGAAAACCTTCGGGCACCGCGAGGCGACGGGAGTAGAGAAACCAAAATGAGAGAGCTTGTTTAGTAAAAACTCGCAAAGAGTGCTATCAAGCGATGACAGGAAGAGAAATGAGAAAGGTCAGCCAGTGAAAACCCGCAAAAGGCGCTGTTGGCCGAAAGAATGACTCCACCCAAGGAGGTCTCGGCAAACTTCCACCGGTTTGGGATCACAGATCCGTTTTGGTTCGGGGAAACGCAAGTTCATTGAAGGTCAGGCGTCCAATCCAAAGAGCATGTCATGTCCATTTAAAGCCAGCATTGTCTTCCTCAGATAAGTCTTTCTCGTCCTGAAAGGGACACTCCTTTTCTGAAATTTGCTTTCTCCTTTCTTTGTTTTTCTTCGAATCCCTTTCATGTTTAACCCCAAATTCCAGATATACCGGAAAGGACAGGTGGCAGGTTTGGTTTCACGGAATTCTATTTCATGAAGGAAAACACCTCGTTTCGTTGGTACGTTTGTCCAAACCTGATGAATCATGATGTTTGACTGCGTCCGAAGTAAAGAGGAAAGAGAGAAATTTCCCCAACAAGTCCGCCTCGTACAAATCCGCACAGGGTTTCCCTTTGTACAAATCCGCACAAAGAATCCACTGCGTAAATATTCCCCAAAGAGTCTGCCCCAACGAAATCCACACAGATTCTCTCTCTTGTAGAGATCCCCACAAGGTCTTCCCTTTGTTAATAATAATAAAAAAAAAGAGGATTTTCCCAGCAAATCCCCAGCGAGTCCCTTTGTAAAAATTCCCCAGCGAGCTTACCCCAACAAATCCTGGAAAGTTCGCTTTGAAACAAATCCCCAGCATGTTCCCGTTGTACAAAAATCCACACAAAGAATCCACTTCGTAAATATTCCCCCACAGAGCTTCCCTTTGTACAAATTCTCACAAAGTATCCCCAATAAAATCCCCATTGAGAATACCCAAGCAAAACGGGACAAAAAAAGGGGAGCATCACAAGGCAAATCATCACGAAATTTGGAAATACAAGCCTGAGCAGTCCAAAGGGGTTTCGCCATTTGAATCCAATCAATGGCAGGATTTCTCAACAGAAATAAGGATGCAACAAAGCAGTGGGAACAATCAAGGTCACCGAACCAACCGCCATTTCCGAACTAACAATTGTTCTTTGTTCGAGAAGTTGAAACAGGTATAATCCAAGACAACCGTGCAAGAAGCAGGTGTCACCCAACGAAGAAGGTATATGAGTACAAGAACAGTTTGGCAATAAGGAATTCACTCGAAAGGTAAGTTTCCAAGAGATTCCCTTTTATCTTCTACTAAAACAAGAAAATTCAAAAAAAAAAGGTCAGTTGGTATCCACGAACTTTGTCCCCAGCCAGTCAGCATTAGGGTTTTAAAACCCTAAACTGAACTCTTTCCTTTAGTCAGCATTAGGGTTTTAAACCCTAAACTGAATTTTCCATTCAATCAGCATTAGGGTTTTAAACTCTAAACTGAACTTTTCCTTTAGTCAGCATTAGGGTTTTAAACCCTAAACTAAACTTTTTCCTTTAGTCAGCATTAGGGTTTTAAACCCTAAACTGAACTCTTTCCGTTTAGTCAGCATTAGGGTTTTAAACCCTAAACTGAACTCTTTTCCATTCCAGTCAGCATTAGGGTTTTAAACCCTAAACTGAATTTTCCATTCAATCAGCATTAGGGTTTTAAACCCTAAACTGAACTTTTCCTTTAGTCAGCATTAGGGTTTTAAACCCTAAACTGAACTTTTCCTTTAGTCAGCATTAGGGTTTTAAACCCTAAACTGAACTTTTTCCTTTAGTCAGCATTAGGGTTTTAAACCCTAAACTGAACTCTTTCCTTTAGTCAGCATTAGGGTTTTAAACCCTAAACTAAACTCTTTTCCATTCCAGTCAGCATTAGGGTTTTAAACCCTAAACTGAACTTTTCCATTCAGTCAGTATTAGGGTTTTAAACCCTAAACTGAACTTTTCCTTTAGTCAGCATTAGGGTTTTAAACCCTAAACTGAACTTTTCCTTTAGTCAGCATTAGGGTTTTAAACCCTAAACTGAACTTTTTCCTTTAGTCAGCATTAGGGTTTTAAACCCTAAACTGAACTTTTCCTTTAGTCAGCATTAGGGTTTTAAACCCTAAACTGAACTTTTTCCTTTAGTCAGCATTAGGGTTTTAAACCCTAAACTGAACTCTTTCCGTTTAGTCAGCATTAGGGTTTTAAACCCTAAACTGAACTCTTTTCCATTCCAGTCAGCATTAGGGTTTTAAACCTTAAACTGAATTTTCCATTCAATCAGTATTAGGGTTTTAAAACCCTAAACTGAACTTTTCCTTTAGTCAGCATTAGGGTTTTAAACCCTAAACTAAACTTTTTCCTTTAGTCAGCATTAGGGTTTTAAACCCTAAACTGAACTTTTCCATTCACTCAGCATTAGGGTTTTAAACCCTAAACTGAACTCTTTCCGTTTAGTCAGCATTTGGGTTTTAAACCCTAAACTGAACTGTTTTCCATTCCAGTCAGCATTAGGGTTTTAAAACCCTAAACTGAACTTTTTCCTTTAGTCAGCATTAGGGTTTTAAACCCTAAACTGAACTCTTTCCGTTTAGTCAGCATTAGGGTTTTAAACCCTAAACTGAACTTTTCCTTTAGTCAGCATTAGGGTTTTAAACCCTAAACTGAACTTTTTCATTTAGTCAGCATTAGGGTTTTAAACCCTAAACTGAACTTTTCTTTTAGTCAGCATTAGGGTTTTAAACCTTAAACTGAACTTTTTCCTTTAGTCAGCATTAGGATTTTAAACCCTAAACTGAACTCTTTCCGTTTAGTCAGCATTAGGGTTTTAAACCCTAAAGTGAACTCTTTCTGTTTAGTCAGCATTAGGTTTTTAAACTCTAAACTGAACTTTCCATTCAATCAGTATTAGGGTTTTAAACCCTAAACTGAACTTTTCCTTTAGTCAGCATTAGGGTTTTAAACCCTAAACTGAACTTTTCCTTTAGTCAGCATTAGGGTTTTAAACCCTAAACTGAACTTTTTCCTTTAGTCAGAATTAGGGTTTTAAACCCTAAACTGAACTTTTCCTTTAGTCAGCATTAGGGTTTTAAACCTTAAACTGAACTTTTTCCTTTAGTCAGCATTAGGGTTTTAAACCCTAAACTGAACTCTTTCCGTTTAGTCAGCATTAGGTTTTTAAACTCTAAACTGAACTCTTTTCCATTCCAGTCAGCATTAGGGTTTTAAAACCCTAAACTGAACTTTTCCTTTAGTCAGCATTAGGGTTTTAAACCCTAAACTGAACTTTTCCTTTAGTCAACATTAGGGTTTTAAACCCTAAACTGAACTTTTCCTTTAGTCAGCATTAGGGTTTTAAACCCTAAATTGAACTTTTTCCTTTAGTCAGCATTAGGGTTTTAAATCCTAAACTGAACTTTTCCTTTAGTCAGCATTAGGGTTTTAAACCCTAAACTGAACTCTTTCCGTTTAGTCAGCATTAGGGTTTTAAACCCTAAACTGAACTCTTTCCGTTTAGTCAGCATTATGGTTTTAAACCCTAAACTGAACTCTTTTGCATTCCAGTCAGCATTAGGGTTTTAAACCCTAAACTGAATTTTCCATTCAATCAGTATTAGGGTTTTAAAACCCTAAACTGAACTTTTCCTTTAGTCAGCATTAGGGTTTTAAACCCTAAACTGAACTTTTTCCTTTAATCAGCATTAGGGTTTTAAACTCTAAACTGAACTTTTCCATTCACTCAGCATTAGGGTTTTAAACCCTAAACTGAACTCTTTCCGTTTAGTCAGCATTAGGGTTTTAAACCCTAAACTAAACTCTTTTCCATTCTAGTCAGCATTAGGGTTTTAAAACCCTAAACTGAACTTTCCATTCAATCAGTATTAGGGTTTTAAACCCTAAACTGAACTTTTCCTTTAGTCAGCATTAGGGTTTTAAACCCTAAACTGAACTTTTCCTTTAGTCAGCATTAGGGTTTTAAACCCTAAACTGAACTTTTTCCTTTAGTCAGCATTAGGGTTTTAAACCCTAAACTGAACTTTTCCTTTTGTCAGCATTAGGGTTTTAAACCCTAAACTGAACTTTTTCCTTTAATCAGCATTAGGGTTTTAAACCCTAAACTGAACTCTTTCCATTTAGTCAGCATTAGGGTTTTAAACCCTAAACTGAGTTTTTTCCTTTAGTCAGCATTAGGGTTTTAAACCCTAAACTGAACTCCTTCCTTTAGTCAGCATTAGGGTTTTAAACCCTAAACTGAACTCTTTAATTTCAGTCAGCATTAAGGTTTTAAACCCTAAACTGAACTTTTCCATTCAATCAGTATTAGGGTTTTAAACCCTAAACTGAACTTTTCCATTCAATCAGTATTAGGGTTTTAAACCCTAAACTGAACTTTTCCATTCAGTCAGCATTAGGGTTTTAAACCCTAAACTGAACTATTTCCATTCAGTCAGCATTAAGGTTTTAAACCCTAAACTGAACTCTTTCCATTCAGTCAGCATTAAGGTTTTAAACCCTAAACTGAACTTTTTCCATTCAGTCAGCATTAGGGTCTTAATCCTTAAACTGAACTTTTTCCTTTAGTCAGCATTAGGGTTTTAAACCCTAAACTGAGCTTTTTCCTTTAGTCAGCATTAGGGTTTTAAACCCTAAACTGAACTCCTTCCTTTAGTCAGCATTAGGGTTTTAAACCCTAAACTGAACTCTTTCATTTCAGTCAGCATTAGGGTTTTAAACCCTAAACTGAACTTTTCCATTCAGTCAGCATTAGGGTTTTAAACCCTAAACTGAACTCTTTCCATTCAATCAGTATTAGTGTTTTAAACCCAAAACTGAATTTTTCTTTATGTCAGCATTAGGGCCCCAACCCTAAACTGAACTAATTTCATCCCGCCAGCCTTAGGGCTCCAACCCTAAACTGAGCACTCATATCTTGTGGCCGTACCGTGGATCCAATCCCGGAATTGGAATTTTGGAAACTGAAATTTTCCAAATTCCTTCATCAATTCTATGAACTTCCTGGCAAATAACTCACGAAATTTTTCCTAGTGAAACTGGGGCAGAAAATTTTGTTCGTTTTTTTTTCTTCCCCGCAGGTCTAACCTCGAGCCACACGAATCAAAACGACCCACGAGATGAGTCTCAACTCAGAATCAAAGAAGAAAAAGACAAAAAGAAGATGTCCCGAGATACCGGAGAAAATGGAATGCGGATCGCGCCAGGACTTGATCAAGGTCCCGAACTCTGCCACTCGCGTCTCACTAAGTATCTCAGAGATAAACAAGCACCTCCAACTCACAAGCATCAAGATTCGGATCGAAGTTTCCAAGTAAAATCAGCTAAGACCCAAGATCAAGTCGCAAAAGAATCATAGATAGGAATCTTGTAACTAGCAGTTGACATGCATATAAGTATTCAGTTCAGTTTCGATTTTTTTTTTATTGTAATAAGGCGGTCAGTAAAGCAACGGTGACAACAGCAACAGCAGTAACAGCAAGAATTGCAGTCCCATGGTAGTCCCAGCTACCAAAGCTTCCCGAACTACATTGACCTGATTCCTGTTTAGCCCAGGATATGTAGGAAATCTTTGAAGCGAAGATTCGGTCAAATCTTTCAAAAAACATGCTTCGCACGGAGTAGTCCAATAGGCAAAAGTCGCTCATATCCGCTCACTTTATCTTTGCACGAAAACTCTTCATGTTTCCGAACAAAGAGGGGTAGTTGTGAGCACGTGATTTTTGTTTTTCGTGACAATCACTCCAAAAGAAACGTAAATAATAGCAATTGGTCTTGCTGTACAATTTTTGGATTTTTACGTGGCATTTTGTTAATTATCTATGATTTTTGCCCATTTTTATTGAAACAAAACATAAAAAAAATGTGTGTCATATTAGTTTGAACCGTAATCCGGTCATTAAACGGAAAATCATAAAATATGCATTTTGTTGTCCTGATTGTTGCCTTGGTTGATTTTACTTACTTTAAATATTTTAATATGCGTGTAATAATTACATTAAGTGTTCATTAATGGTGTTTAATTTTATTTAATTAGGCTTCGTGATTAAGAAAAATTAGAAATAAAAAAAGAAAGGGTGCAATTTGTTTTAAACAAATTTGGGCTGATTCCCCATTTTTAAAATCTGAGGCCCAAACAAGCAGCCCAAGCCACCAGTCCAAGCAGCCCATCTCCAGGCCACAAAAACGACGTAGTTTGACACCAAAACTACGTCGTTTCAATGCCAACCCATCTCGACCATCAAACCAAACTGATCCAACGGTCCAGATCTCTCACCCATAATCCCATTACCCGACCCGTTACCCGAACCAACCGAGACCCCTACTAAGCTAAACGACATCGTTTCGTTTAAGCCTTCAGATCCAAGCCGTTAATCCCGATTGATCCAACGGCTGAGATCAATCCACCCATTCCATATATAAACTTTCCTATCATACCCTGCCCCCTATCCAAGACCCCCGCCTTCGTCCTCATCCCCTTTCCCCACGAAACCATAGCCGCCCCATTTCCCCTCACCATTAATCCCGGCGGTATGAACGTCGGTGGCCCTCACCTTAACACCATAGATGCTCCTCACCATCCTGAACCCAAATCCACCAGCCACTTAGCTCGAATCCCCTCCCACCTTCTCGAATCTTCATTTGAAGATTCGAGTCGGAACCTGACTTACACCGATTGACCCCAGTTTCACACCAGACAGTCCCCGGACCTCCTCGTGACCAAACCATGCTTGGTTTGGTCCGAATCTAACCAGGGAAACATGAATCCCAGATCTAATTTTGGGAGCCCTAGGGTTCCTCGTGACTGGTCTGTATCCGTTTGAGCCAAAGTATTTAAGGTCTAATGGACTTTAGTCGACTTCGATTAAAGTCCGTTCAACCCCAAGAAGGGTCTATTCAAACACGAGTTGGTTTCTCTGATTTTTTCAAGGGCTTTAAGGTAAGTTGGTTTTCTTTTCTTTGTCCAGTTCATGTATGTGGTTAAAGGTCTGTCCGTATGGCCAAACGTCTGTTTTGATTTGTGCTTTTGAACTGTATCAACTTTTGTTGCCCACCTTGCCCGGACCTCTGTATTCGATCAAATTTTCCCTCCCTTTACTGATCATGTATATGTGTTGAGTTGCACAACTAATTGAGTTCAAATTCGATTGATTAATTGATTCCCCAGTGCAATTTTTGTTTAGTCAGTGCCATTCGGATCATGTGTTGACACTGTTAGATGTCTGATTATGGTTTTCGATTGTACATGTTATAATTAGTATAGTCGAGTCGACATATGTCGTCAATTAGTTTCAGCTGTTTGAACAATAACAAATTGATCTGCTTCTGTTAAGCATTGTCTGAATCAATTAGGATTTGAATTAGTTACTTATAGTTAGTGTATTTGAATCAGAAATTTAAGGGTCTGGTCTGTTTAGCTGCCATCTGAATTGGTGGTATGTGTGTTTGTGCACAACATGTGCATAAAGGCCCTTGTTTAGTTTAAAATAGTTTGACAACATATGCTGTCAGATTATATTCTTGTTGCCCCTGGCCTGCTTTTAGTTTAATAAATTGTTAAAAGGGGACTGTCAGGGAATATGATGGAGGCTCCTAATTTTAAATGTTTGAGTTGGAAAAACAGCTAAAAAGGAATAGGTTCTGATGTGTTTTAACAGGCTGTGAATATCCTGATGTTAGGATAAAAAGGGGGGAACTTCCATTAGTTAAAAAGAAGAAAAAGAGGAGGAACTCGGAGAGAGATTGATTTTGGGGACTGAATTTTGAAAAGAAGAGAGAAATAGAGGGGATATACAGATACACATTGAGAGAGGCATAACACAGAAAATAGGAACTGCATTTCCATTGTTGTCTTGATTTTCACTGGTCTGGACTTGTCTGCTCCACACTGATTTCTTCCGAGTCCTGACTGAGGTTACTGGTTGTGTGTAGCATTAGTTCATTTCTGGATTTGTTCTGCCTGAATTCTGATTCCATACTACTGGTTATTGCTGTCATTCTGCCATTTTTCCATCGGCTCTAGCCGCATCTTGCACTGGGATTTGTTCTATTTGTTACCTGTTGTTACTGCTGTTGTTTGGTATTGCTTCTATTGCTCTACTGACCTCCCTGCTTCTTCTGTTGTATCCAACATCCAGGTACATACTAGAACTTCGCATCTGATGTAACAATGAAAGCATGAAATAAAAGTTACGCGGGAGTTTAATCATTTGTTGCTGCAGTTACAGTTTTATGAATGTTATTAGATTTGTGTAACTTGTTTAGTTTGTAACTCAATAAAGAAACACATTAGGTAGCCTGTACTTAATTGAAGCTTAGTTTGTTTTAAAATTGTGATTTCAGCTATTTAGTGGTTTGTATGATAAGGAATGCATTAGTGTTTGGCACACAGATAATTAGACTTCCTTTCGGCCATATTTTGTATGTATAGAGCAGAATGCTTTAACCTTTCGGCTATATTTTGCATGTATAGAGCAGAATGCCTTAACCTTGCCAGATATAATGTAGTTTTATCGGATCTCGTTAGGCAGTTCACATGACCACGTTCAAACCCTATTAGCAGCAGTTTCCGATAGTTAATTCTACTGACCTGGTTTAAATAAGTAAGTTTCAAATTCGGGTTTGAAGAACATTTAACATAGGCTTTAGCAGTTTTATTAATCTTGTATATTAATCTCCTCTAGCAATTGAACAACATGTTCATCCATGAAATAAGGCACAAAACAATTCACGCCTCATAAACAACTAATCAGATAATCAAATAAGAATCCGAAGTTGGTCAAGCATGTAATTAGCGTGTATTTCCCCTTCTTTTATTTTATTAGAGACGAACATAACAGAAATGTTGTCACTGTAGGTTTATCCTTTTAAATAAAAATGAGACGAGCCTCGACAAACAAAAGGGCACAAGCTGCGGGGCCCTCTAAATGTATATATTAAAATGCTTAGAATTCGGGACAGGCCGTTTAGCGAATTTTACTGCCTTCCCCAAAGATAATAACGCGTTAGACTCTTTAGGCGCGACTTAATTAAATTACATTCTTAAATTCGGGTGCGCATTTATGTGACCCAAATTCAAATCTCAACGGAGTCGAAATGTGTTAACAACTACGGGTGCATTGATTGTGACGTGGTTCGAGATGCATTTTCACGACGTTGCAATTCTATAAAAATAAATGATAATAATAAAAGCGGTTTAAACTTAATAAAAGCACGTAAGTCATAACATGTATTTAAATCAGATATTTAGCCATTATAACAATTTAAGCGACCGTGCTAGAACCACGGGATTCGAGGGTGCCTAACACCTTCCCTCGGGTCAACAGAATTCCTTACTTAGAATTTCTGGTTCGCAGACTTCATTTGGAAAAGTCGAAAAATTTCCTCGATTTGGGATTCAAGATAAACCGGTGACTTGGGACACCAAAAGCCAAACCTTTCCCAAGTGGCGACTCTGAATTAAATAAATAATCTCATTTCGAATATTGTCACTTAAATTGGAAAAACTCCCTCGCGCATTTAACCCTTCGGGGGCGGGCGCGCAAAAAGGAGGTGTGACAGATATTGCCCGCCATGGACCGGTGTGGCCTCATCGCCTTCGTTGCTGGTATCACTGATCAAATCTTCGTGTTGAGGCTGATTTCCTTGGGGGTAAACGTTGTGTGCGATGTTGACATCGTTATCTGCCATTTTTTATGATTTTTTGCTAGGAAACAAAGAATTAATTAAACAGGTTAGTAATAGATGCAAGGATCAACTCAATTACGCAACTGTCTAAGCCTAACGATGGCCGCCAAACTGTTTACCCGTAAAACTGTACAGTTGAATTTGTAACATGATTTATAGACAAGCGAATCGATTTGATCCCAAAATGATAAATAAATTAAATAAAATGCAAGACTTAGCGTTGAAATCGATATAAGACAATGAATATCTTGATTCCGGGAGCGAGACTTTCGAAAGCAATGATAGCAATATTAATAAACAAGAAATAAAATGTTATTGAGCTTTATAGTATATAACATAAGTTTGTCAGAAAATTCTTGTCCTTAGAATGGCTGTTGAACTCACTATTTATAGTTTCACTAACGGAACAAGGTCTTAGAATCAAGCCCATTTAATGACAATTATGAGGGCCATGAAGAACGTGTAACGGCAGACCATGAATGTCATATTCTCTATAACGAACTATATATTTAGTACTGCAGAATATTCTTCATTGAATGCTACCGGATGATAGCCATTCATTTGTCTTCATGAACAACATTCCTTTCGGGCCTTCCTGGTGCCAACCGAGGCTGCTGCCTCGGTCTTGATTCCCGCCTCTCTCGCTTTTTATTTGTCTCTGATTCCACGTATAGTTCTATTATGCGAGTATTTAATATAAACAAATTTTACCTTATCCATAGAGAGTTGGACTCGAAAAATTCAGATAGGAGCAATTTGTCTGCATTCATTCAAAAAAGGAATTGGTGCTACTGTGAAGAAAGAAGTCATCTCGACCACTTTAAATATAATAAAAGTACAGTGGTGAAATAAAGTTTATACTTTACATAGTTTGTTTACTATATGTCCTGTTTACCTCTTCCTTATGTTCCTTTTCGATGTCAAATATATCCGGATCGAGTAATAATATTACTGCTTCATGATTATTGCAGTCACATACTTGTAAATTGACTAAAGGAAAAATAACAAAAGCTTGCCATCAATGTATATATACCTTTAGAAAACGTGGCAGTCACATGGCTTAAGTCATAAGAAGTAGACAAGTGATACAATTTGAGAATGTAAAAGGAATCTAAAGCAATGTGGTCAGAAGTTTATCACTCAAAGACCTTTGTGAAAATTTTGTCCAACTTTTTAAGGGCAGTTCTCAAGTTTGTTTTGTTATAAACAAAAGGCAAAATACATAAGATACCACCGAACTATAGGCCAAATTCATGTTACACATTTTTTTATGACAAAAATTATATTACACATTCAATCCGTTAAAAGTGTATCTATGACACACCACTTTGTTTAGTTGGCATTCGCGTGTTACACATAGAAAAAGGGCGAGTGAACTCAAAAAATACTTAAAATTTTAAAATAAAAATAAAAAACTTAAACTTCAACTGGGTTTTGAACTCATAAGAACTCAACAGTGGAAGTCCAGAACGCCTCCTTCAATCCGTCCATTCAAATGTTTTTAAGCTCAAGGAATTAGTTCTTAATCAATTCCAAGCAGTAAACAATCTACTTAAAGTGTTAGATCTCAAATTCGCATCAACCTAGAGCCCAGTAACTATTTTTACATTCTGTTCACCAGTGAAGTCTTTGAAATCAGCAGTTGATTTCGAAATTCAACCCAAACAATTGTTACCCAATGATGTCAACTACAAATTCGAGTTAGAAATCGAAGTTTATATGTGGCTCGAACAATGAAACCCCAATCTCAAGTTTATTACATTAAAATCAATATTTTTTAAATCAATATTTCTTTTTAAAAAGTGTGGTGTCGTCGGGATCGAAAATTGAATTGCAATCACTGTTTGGGAAAGTTTTGGGTGGAGTACTGTTCAAACCACCATTGACGGCAAAGCTTCAAAGGTTGAAGTTGGAAAATTACATTCGAATATGAAATTTCATGTTCAAATTCAAGTGGGTGCTATAGGTCCTTGATGGAAACACTTGCACAAAGCTGAATTTGATGTTTGGAATGAATTGAAAATTGAAATTGATTAGGGGTGGCTTTGAATTAAAAAAAGTAACTAAAAGGGAGCTAAATCCTAAAAAGAGTTACAGACCTAAGAAGGAAGAAGACGAGGGTAGATTTGCAATTCCAAGTATTAAATCTTTTATGTTAAGCACACGTGTCGCAACCTTATTGGTGCGTGAGTTAGAGATGTTTTATGAGGCTGGTCAACTATAAAAGTAGTGTGTCATAGGCACACTTTTGAAAGGTTGAGTACGCAAAATAATTTTTCTCGTCATAAAGTGTGTGACAGGGATTTGGTCCATAGTTCAGGTGGCAATCTATATATTTTGCCTAAACAAAATACCAAATCATTCTGGTCTTCTTCAGAAAAACAGCAAACGGCACTATGAAATTAGAAGAAACTTTTTTGTTGTTTTTCTCTCTTATTTTTATTTATTTATAGAGAGATCAATGGATTGAGAACTGAAGGTTACAACTTCGAATGTCTTTCCCACCAAAATACCGAACCCATATATCATTCCCAAAGAAAGGAATAAAAAATGCAACAAAAACTCAGGAACAGTGTAAAACAAATGAACAGTGTGTCACACCTTCTTTTTCCGTCCCCGCGAGGGGTGAAGCTTTTTCCGTCCCCGCGAGGGGTGAAGGAGTTTTTCCAATTAAAGGACAATCGAAACGGGATTTGTTTGTTTATTTCAGAGTCGCCACTTGGGAGATTTAGGGTGTCTCAAGTCACCATTTTAATCCCGAATCGAGGAAAAGAATGACTCTGTATTACAGTCCGCGAACCAGAAATCCGGATAAGGAATTCTGTTAACTCGGGAGAAGGTATTAGGCATTCCCGAGTTCTGTGGTTCTAGCACGGTCGCTCAACTGTCATATTCGGCTTGTTTATCTGATTTTATACAATTATGAGCTCATGTGCAAGTTTTAACTTTTAACCGCTTTCGTCATTATTATTATATATTTTTTCAAGAATTTGCAACATCATGGAAATACATCTCCAACCATGTCACATCAATGCACCCGTGGTTGTTGGCACATTTCAACTCTGTTGAGATTTGGATTTGGGTCACATAAATGTGCACCCGAGTTTTAAGAAAATTAAATTATTAAAAGGCGTGCCTAAAGCGACTAGCGTATCATTTACTTTGGGTAGGGCCGTGAAATTTTGCTAAACGGTCCATCCCGAAGTCTAAGCAATTTTAAAGCAAATATTTACCGAGGGCCCCACAATTTTGTATTTTTATTCGGTGAGGCTCATCTCATTCTTATTTTTTAAAGGAATTTGCAACGTCATGGACATGCATCTCGGACCACGTCACAATCAATGTACCCGTGATTAGAGACACATTTCGACTCCGTTGAGATTTGGATTTGGGTCACATAAATGTGCACCCGAGTTTAAGAATGTAATTTAATTAAATCGCGTCTAAATAGGCTAACGCGTTATTATCTTTGGGGAAGGCAGTGAAATTCACTAAACAGTCCATCCCGAATTCTAAATATTTATTATGACCAATTATTGAGGGTCCCGCAATTTGCATTTTTTTTTTTGGCGAGGCTCGTCTCATTATTTTTTTTTAAAAAAAAAGGATAATCTTAGAATGACTACATTTTTTATTTTTTCGTTTTTCTCTAAAATAAATGAAGAAAATGTCCTACTTTATTTACATACTTTCGAGTTATTATAGTTAAGTTTCGAAAGTGAGTCGTTTAAAGAGTTTACATGGGCAGCGCATAGAATGTTCTACATACAGACAATAAAAGAAAGAAAAGACTACATTAAACTACAACTTCAAATCTTTCTCATTTTTGCATTCATGTTTCGAGTAGCTTACAAGATGAACCAGTGTATCGTTTGTGTACCTGGTATTGTCAATACAAGAAGAAGAAGGTCAGCAAAGTAGTATGTAACACAGCAACATACAGCAGCAGAAAGCCCAACACAGTAGCTTCAACACCTCAATCCAGAAATCCCAGCAACACGGAGAAAACTAGTAAAAATGGAGAAGACAAATAGTGCGGAAATCTCTCTTTGTTTTTTCTTTCTAGATTTGAACTCTCTATGGTGTTCTTCCGCTCTCAATATTTCAGAAAATTTGGTTCTATCTTTTTTACTCTCTCCAAAATGAATTCTGTCCCTGTATATTCTGTGTATCCAGAGTGTATATCGAGTGTATACTGCTCTCTCCGCCCCCTCTTTTTTTTTCTTCTCTCTATCTAGTTTTTCCTCTTTTTTTTCAACTCCCTTCTTCCTAAATTTTCTCTTCTATTTATAGCAAAATTTTTGAAATTTTCAGATTTATTTTTTTATTTTTATTTTTTTTAATTAAAAGAAATCCTACTTACAAATTGTTTTTATTTTTTTAGAAAAAGAAATCACACCTTTATTTAGTTTTATTTTTAAAATTCCAACTTTAATTACTTTATCTTATTTAAAATCCCACTTTTTATTTTTTTAAAAGAGAATCTCACTTTATTTAACTTTTCTTTAAAAAAACAAACCACTATCTTTTCTTTTTCTTTCAAAAATGCTACTTTCAATTACTTTAAATTTTTAAAATTTTCAGATACCTTTATATTTATTTTTTAATTCCAACCTTCTTTTACTTTTTAATTTTTTAAAAATTTCCACAAAACTTTTTATTTTTTAAAATTTTCTACATTCTTTTACTTTTTAAAAAAAAAGAGAATTCCACCTATTTTTTATATATATTTTTTTATTCAATACTTCCCTTTTTCTTATTTTTTTAAATCATTCCCGAAATTATTATTTTTGTTTTAAAAAAATATTTTCGGATTTTTTTATATAAAAAAAAACAAAAAATAGTAATAAAAATATTAATAGTGATAATTCAGCTTTTAATTTTTTAGTATTTTTATCCTATAATAAAAAGTGTAATAAAGCTAAAATAATAGTATGTTAAAACCCCCTAAAATATTTATATAAAAGAAGTGATAAAAAAAATTAAATGTTGTCAAAAATTAGGTGTTCACACAATGAAAACCACAAACCAGCAAAATGTATTTAAACCAGAATACATTATACAAAGCTCTAATACTAATGTTATGCGGAACGAGGACAACAAATTGTGTACATTCTTAACACAGCATAGATTGTTGAACTCACGAGTGGCTCAATGGATCACGTGACCTAAGGCGAAACCATATTAAAAGACCCTTAAATTTATTTTATAAAATATTTATAATAACAATAAAATTTACTTTCTAACAAATAAATTAATCATTTGAGACAAAAATAAACGAATTTCAACAAAAAATAAAATAGGAAGAAGAGCATAAAAAATAAAGTAGTGGATTATCGCATGTTGAGGTACACAAATTTTGATTTTGCTATCATAAAAAATAAGAAAAAAAAAATAAACATACATAACGTAATAGCTTAAGTTTTGAGCATTAACGATGTCAAAAATATTTATTCCTTATGATTAATTTAAACGATAATTAAAGTTCATTCTATTAAAGTGAATATATAAATTATAAATAACCCAATATAATATATCGAATTACATTAAAAGAAAATTGATGCATGAATGCTTTTGTGTTCATGCAGTTTGAGAGAACATAATAAAATAAATTCATTATGTTGATAACGAATATAACTTAATTTATATATAAAAATGATGCAATTAAAATTGAAGACTGAAGCAAATATATTAATTAATCAGTAAAAAAGATTATCATAATTTATGAATTTATTAACCTCAATTAAATAACAAAAAACTATACTGTAACACTTTTTTATATTAATTATTTATATAATAATAATTTAAAATAAGTTTGGGATCTTCAAATTTTGGGGCCTAAGGCGAGGACCTCACTGCCCAAGCCTTTAGAGCCGCCCCCTGTTTAAAAAATTGTTCCAGTCGCCTAAGAAACAAAGGTATAGACTCCCACTGTGTTTTTATGGAAGAAACAAAAAATAACTTTCTCCCTCGAGAATTTTTCTTACGAAGAGCGGAAGGAGAGAAAAAAACGTACAGGGGATAACCGATTAATTCCTGTTTTATAGACGTTACTTTGCGGGTTTCTTTCAAGTTATGTGGTAACTGGTAACTTCTCCTACAGTTATCCCTTCTAAAATGAGTTGGGTAGGGTAGGGTCAGTCTACATGTACGATCCGCGACTCAGATCCAATATCCAACACCAAGAAAATTAGTGTGAGGCAAATTGTAACCAAGGGAAAGCTTTCTTTAAATGCTTCTTTTCCAGAGATGCAGTAATATTTAAATTGACCTTCTTTTCCAATTGCTTAAAAGAGAGAAAGTCAAAAGGGTGTATACACAACAGCCTAAATAAGTAGTGGAGAAAAATTACATTGTAATTACAAGGTGCTGCTTGATTCAGACCTGCTCATTTCGATACGGTTGGAATGCAGTCTTAACAGTAGCAGATTTCCATAGCTTCGGGAAACATCTTCTCTTGCATGAACTCCAAGGATGAGTGAGATCCATTATTCACAGTACTGAAGGGTACTTCTGCTGCTACTGAGTTTTTCTGATGTTGGAATATGCATTTGTTACTCGAAACCCACTTTGAGAAGGATGAAAATGGTGAAGGAGGAGATGGAGGATGAAGATGAGCAGCTGTTTCTTGAGAGATTATTGATCTTCTGCTTTGATGGCCAAGCATTAGCATTGCTGCTGTTGGTGCCATTGAATTGAGTGTGTTACGTTACGTGTAAAGAGATTGCTGGATCATGAAATTGGTGTATGTAGAGTTAAATGAAATTGTAGCTAGATTTATGGAAAATAGATATTGTTGGAACTTGGGAGGTTTCAAACTGTGGGCGCTCTTTGTATATTGATCACTGAATCAGGTCCACCGGAGAATAAGAGCATGTTTGGAAAAGTGGGCGTAATTATAGAATTTGGCATGTTTGTTTGGCCAAGTAATTACTTGATCAATATGAAATTGAGTGTAATTGTAAGAACGTAATTACACTCTTCAATTATCAAGGGGAGGTGAGAATTGGTAATAATTACACGGTGTAATTACAAGGTTATTTTTTAGTTTCTTTTTCTTTTTGTTTTTATTTTAGTTTATTTTCTTTATAACTTTTTATTTCTATTATTTTTAATTTTTTAATTTTATTTTTACTTTTTAATTTCTTTTGAAATTTTAAAATATATTTTTTTTTGTACGTTATTTATCTTTTATTTTTCTATCTGTACTTCTTGTGATTCCATGTAATTGCTTATATTTTATTTTTTATTTATTTTATTATTCTATTTTTTGAAACTACACCTCCTAATATTAGAAATAATGAGTCATTAACAAACTTGGCATATAATGAGTGATGCAATTACAGTGGAATTTCGTTGTTGAATGTGGTTATAAACTTATCATATATCCTAATCTTAAGTTGCAATGAAACTTACTATTATTATGTTGGAATTTGACATATGTTAAACGATTTTATTTTTTTTGAATTTTGAAAATGTGTTTATTCATGGTTCCAATTTACTTATTTTAGTAGTACTGGCTCACATTGCATGTTGTTCATTTTTAGTTAGAATTGATCGATTTGTTTTGTCAAACATTTGAATAATGTTATGACATTACATTTATAAATATTAATTTATTTTATCAAACATGAATTCCATGATGTTCTTACAAAACGTATATTTTTAATTTTTGTAAGTATCTAAACTAAATTTTATTAATTTAAATATATATATATATATATATATATATATATATATATATATATATATATAGAGAGAGAGAGAGAGAGAGAGAGAGAGAGAAATTATTTTTTCAATATTAGTTATAAATATATGATTACTAATTAGTGTATATTCATGAAAAAATATACATCTTAAATACCAAATATAATATAATTTATACTTATATAAATTTATAGGCATATATTTATTATATTAGCTTTTAAGTTTTGATAATTGCTTAATGTAAAATTTAATCTAACTGTGTAATTATACTTGTGCAATCAAACAGTAAACTTGTAATTACATTATAATTACACTATGACAAACAAACAGGTCGTTGTAATTACACAACTGTGTAATTACTAGGCTGTGTAATTACTACCCTAGTAATTACACCAATTCCAATTACAGGGTGGCTTTCCAAACAGACTCTTAAAGAACAACAAAATTGTTTCTCTTAAACACCTGCTTTTCTAAATATTTTAGTAATTACGAATTCTTAATTTTAATTAAATACGTGTTTGTAGCATATAGTTCTTCCAACTCTCTCTTATACTCTCTATGTTCCAGTTTATATGAATCTATTTCCTTTTTGGTCATTTCCAAAAAGAATGATGTCTTTCTTAATTGGGTAACAATTTAGCCTAAACTTACAATTCTACTCTTAATGAGAAGCTTTTATAATCACACAAATACTCTGGCCCCCTTTTTGACTTGTTTAGGACTACAAATTTCAAAAGTCTTTATTTTTTTCTTAAATTTCGTGTCCAGTCAAACAGGTTCATATAAATTGAAACGAAATAAGTAATTTTTGTTCTTATTCTGTTAACTATGTAAAAATTACTAATACTACACGTGGACTATGAGTTACTCCATTATTTTATTTCAATCTTGATGTTTTTTAGTCAAGTATATTTAGTCTCTAATTAGATTTTGGTATAATTATTTGAGAGATTAAACATCTCTCCCTCTGTTTCAGTTTATGTGAACTTATTTTCTTTTTGGTATGTTCCAAAAAGAATGACCTATTTCTAAATTTGGAAATAATTTAGCTTAAACTTTCAATTTTATCTTTAATGAGAAGCTTTTATAACCACATAAATACTCTGGACCCCTTTTTAAAATGTTTAGGATCACAAATTCTAAAAATCTTATTTTTTCTTAAACTTCGTGCTCAGTCAAACAGATTTACATAAATTACAACGAATGGAATAGTTAGTATCATCTGAATTAGAGAGTAAAGGTTCTGAGCTAAAAAGCAAAAATACTTAATGACTAAAATTTGAATATTAATTTAAATTCAAATTTGTCAAGTACAAATAAAAGAGAAGTTAGTTAATTTAGTACTTAAGCAACAATGTAGCATCGTGTTAAGTCTATCTCGGATAGTAACTGTATTTATAGCCTGTTTGGCCAAGCTTCTCAAGACAAAAAAGTGTTTTTTTCCCAAAATTACTTTTTTTTCCTAATTTGAGGTGTTTGGCCAAGCTTATTTGGGGAAAAACGTGCTTTTGGGAAAAAGCAGAAGCAGTTTCAGAGAAGCAGAAAAAAAGTAGCTTCTTTCCAAAAGCAAAAGCAGTTTTGGCTTTTTTTCTTACCTAAAATACCCTTAACAAAATATAGTATATACCAAAATAATCCTTAAACCTAATACTTAGGATATTAATTTATAAATATTTCTTCTTATTTTAGGAAACTTTCTAATATATAGTGACTTTAGGGGTGAATGCTTTTATATTTGTTGAAGGAATTTTAATATATTTAATTTATATTAAAAGAATTAAGTACTTTTTAATTTATTTTCATATTTTACTTAAATAAAATGGATTATTTTTTTAATTATTGCATGTAATAACAAAATTTTGATATTATTTATTTACTTATAATGTTAATTATTAAGTAAATCTATTCATGTCCTTATTCGTAATTTGACATTTAAAAGCACTTTCTAAAAAGCTTGGTCAAACACAAATTATTTCTCAAAAGTGCTTTTCAGAGTGATTAGCCAAACACAAACTGATTCTCTCCAAAAGTACTTTTTTTCAAAAACACTTCTCAAAATAAGTTGATTTCTCCAGCTTGGCCAAACAGGCTATTAGTTAGCATCCGTTGGTAATTTAAATGTCCTAAGTGGCATTTTATGTAAATAACAACAATATTAGTATTAATGAAATTTCCTTATTTCTAAAAAAAAACAAAAAAAAACAAAGTACTCCTCCGTTTCAATTTAGATTGGGCAGTTTGATTTGGCACGGAGTTTAAGATTTTTTTTTTTTAAAACTTATGATCTTAAAAGTTGAAGGGGTAAAAGTTTTATGGGACTATAACATTTAAGTGGTTATAAAAAATTTTCATTAAGGGTGAAATGTGTAAAAGGAAGAATTTAAACTTGAATTATATCCAAATGTAAAAATATACTCCCTCCGTTTTAATTTATGTGAACTCATTTGATTGGGCACGGAGTTTAAGAAAAGAGAGAAGACTTTTGAACTTGTGGTGTAAAATAAGACACATATATTTTATGTGGCTATAAATTATTGCATAAAGGTAAATTATTTTTAAATAGGAAAAAAAATCATTATTTTTGGTATGAACTAAAAAAAATAGGTTCACGTAAATTAAAATGGACGGAGTATCATTTATTTTAAAACGAACAAAAAAAAAGTAACTTATCTAATTTTAAAGGGATGGAGTAACATTTTTGCACTCTGTCGTGTCACATCAGACTGATCACCAACTTGAAAATTTGTTTTCCAACACGTGTGATCCGTGAAGTATACACGGTACAAGCGCAACCGACAAATGGATGACACAAGAAAGCAGAGGTTTACGGTGTGCCTTGTGACTTAAAATACTTTTACATTATATAGCCGTTTTTTAAATAATAATTGATAAAATATATAATTTTTATATATTTTTTATATATGTATATATTCTGTATGTTATATGTAAAAATTATATATTTTTTTAACTATCAAATATAAATAGTTCTAGGTGCGAATTAAAAGTGATAATACCCCTACTTTATTGGCACTTAGCTGTGTTAATCGGTTCCATTCTGTTTTGCTAAATTTATGTTTTTCAACTTTCAAGTTGGTGAGATAACTTGATTTTTATATTTATAAGTCTTCGTACACGTACTTTAATGTGCATTTCGTATTAATCATTATCAAATTGTAAAGCCTCTTAATTTTTTATTTTTATATTAAGCTAATTTCGAACTTTAATAAAGTTATTTGATTAACCACGAGGTAGGGCTGCTTATTCGGCCGATTGGGTGAATATTTACGCTTAACGGTTCGTCTTAAAAGTTATCGGCTTGTAAATATACTAATCCGCTAGCTACTCGATAAGAATTGGGCGGATTGGTATCGGATTAGCGATTATCAGGCAGTTATCGAGCGGTTATCAGCTAAATCAAATAGACAATAAAAACGACATAAATAAGCAAGACATTAAACAGTAGATGGACGATATAATCACAATCATACTTCAGTGCTCTAATGAAGTTCTCGTTGTTAATGGTAGTTACTTCTTCTTTTTATTCTTTTACAATAAGCAAGCTAAAATACAAGTTAGGGATCCTTAATCAGTAATAGATGTTTAATTAACATAAATTTTGGATATAGTTTTGCTTCAGTTACCAAGTTAATTGATTTATCTGAGCAGAAATATATCAAACTATCTAGATCTGCTTAGTCCTACCCCAAAAATAAGTTATGATGACGTTGAAGCCCAAGCTGCTAAGAAGTTGCTTCAAATGAGTAAAAATATAAATATAATAATTCTTAACGGGTTAACAATTTATCCGATAAGAAAATCAAGTAATCCGCCCACAAACCGATAAACCGTTAATTACAAAAGTTTAATCTATTCACCAACCGTTAATCCGATAACACGATACCAATAAGCCATTAAGTCACTTTTACGGTTCGGTTAACAGTTATAGTTTGATTTTGAACAGCCCTACCCTGAGGCGAGTAGAATCTATATGAGAGTGGGAAAGTACTTGCACCACTGTACATGCATGTCAAATTAATCAGAAATGGTTTGAAGTTGGAGAACTGGCAAAGGGACAAAAGTGACCAACGTTGGGATAAAAGACGAAGCCCATGTCTGTAATGATCAGGCCAATCGTTTTGTGTACTTGAGTTTCATTTCCCAATTTGATGATTTTTGTATGCTTAGTTGTTTTATATGACTTGCGGTGACGGTTGATTTGATTCCGGGAAGGTTTTGGAGTGAGTTAGAATACTTAGCTCCATTGTTGGAAGCTTAAGTTGCAAGAGTTGATTAAAGTTTGACTTTTGTGTAAATGGTCTCAGATTCGTATTTTGATAGTTTCAATAGGTTCGTATGAGTATTTTGGATTTAGGCGTATGTCCGGATTTGAATTTCAAGATTTATAGGATGATTTGATTCTATTTGCCGAAAGTTGACAATTTGAAGGTTTAGAAAGTTCATATGTTTGACCATGAGTTGACTTTGAGGCTATCAGATTCGGATTGTTATTACAAAACTTGTAATAGGTTCAATTTATCATTTGAAACTTGTGTGCAAAGTTTGCTTTCAATTCAAGTGAGTTTGGTATGAATTGGACGTTTGGTTATGAATATTTGAATTTCTTGAACTTGAAGGTTAACATAATGTGTTCTTGTTGATACCCAATTTTTCCCTATATATTTTTATATGCATAAATACCTTTTTGATATGCATATATAAGCATGCACAAGGTTTTTATAATTTTTTTCATAACTTTAAGGATTTAAATTGATTTATTTCCTCCCCTTTTTATTCATAAAATCCCAATAATTATTCCCCAGATTATTGTTATGATGATTTATTCATTTAATTTCTATACTTATACCAAAATATGGTTAATATATTTTTTATGCATTTTTATAATTGCATTTGGTATTTTAATATAAGCAATGTTAGCCCGTTTAATGTATAATTACTTCTATATGCGTAAAATTGGTCCCTATATTTTTAAAAATGATAAATATATATATTTATATCATTTTGTCACATTAAATTATTTTCTAGAAATTATTTATTATTTATTATAAATTAAATAGGGAGAAATGGCTATTTAAATTATAGCCGGATTTGGCATTTCAATTGCAGCCCAAATTGGACCCAACCCCAATCCAATTTCTTATTAAAATACCTGATGCAGACTCTACATATACTTACCCGACCCAGAGCCCGTTAGATCATGGCCGTTGATTTGAAAGATCAACGACCCACATTGTTTCTTTCCTTGTTTAATACTAATAACCCCTAACCCTAGTCATTCTTTACAGCCCGCCGCCTCTGAATTCTCTTGTCTCCTCTCTTCTCTCAACCTAACCCTAAATCTTATTCAACCGCCTTCCTTCTCCGGTCTTCTCCGACGACCACTCTTCAACCCCAAGCCTCCAATGGCTCCTCCATTGCCTTGTTCATCCTCTCTGAGGCCTTCAAGGGCCCTGGGCCATGCCGACTTGTATCTAGGGTTGCTGTTTTGGCTGTTCATGGCTTCTCCGGTGTGATTTTGGGCAAAGTCACACTATATTTGTTACGATCTTTGAAGTTTTAAGCAGGTTCTTCCATCTCTATTTAGGTTTCTTTTGAAACTCTAATTTTCATTTATATTTCTTAGATCTGGGCCATTTTTAACGATTCGAGTTTGTTCCTTCATTGTTTTACGCTGTTCTCGAACCTCTTTTGAAAAATCATCGACTTCAAGCTATTTTTACTTTCTTTAAAGTTAGGGTTTCTCAGAGTTTCTTCTGCACTTGTTCAAATCGATTTTTCTTTATGTTTAAACCTCTATCCTTTGCATATCTCAACTGATTCTGTACTCCTTTTTCAACTCGTCTATGTGAAAACCCTAGTTCTTGGTCTTAACCCTCGGTTTTGAGTCTGTATTTGATGATTTGTTCGTATGCTTGCTTGTTTCTCATGAATCCCTGAGTTTTCTGTGATTTTACCCTACTATGCTCATTAAGATTTCTAATTTTTTGCTTCTTCCGCCTCTACTATGTTTATTCTGTTAAACTCCTCTAATCAGTACTATGTTCCATGCGAATCCCTAATTTTGTGTGATTTTTACCCTACTGTGCTATTAGGGTTTCTGATTTTTGCCTCTTCTTGCCTATTGTGTGTTTATTTCATTTGTTCATAGAAATTTATGGTAACCCACCCTAAATCAGTACTATTATCCATCGGAATCCTTGATTCCCTACGATTGATATCCTTCTAATCTCTTGTAATATTCTCTACTGATTTTCAACCTCTAAGTTATTTTCCTTGCCTTATTTTATAGTCGACTATGATGTCAACCGACTCTTATGCTATTTCCTTAATTAGGATATTATGTACTTAGCCTTAATTACATGTTCTATACTTGCACTATGCTGAAACTATTTCCTTGTGTGTTATATGCCAGTCTTATGTGATCTCTTTCCTTATTTGACTTTACAGTTTGAAATTAACTCCCTTAATTAAGGGAGTACTTCTACTAATTTTATACTAATTGATACCTAGTTCCATAATACTGCTTGATTTTGATTCTTGCCTTACTATTCTACCTAGTTTCAAACTATATATATGCTCTCTCATTAACACACACAGACACGAACTCTTTGTTCAAAACTATCTCTCATACTCAAAAATTTCTGCTCTCTCTCTCTCTTGTGTGCTACTTGCTACTGCTTTAAGTTAGCCGGCTGCAAGCCAAGGCTAACCATTTATGTTCTCTTGTGCTTTCATTCTGCTCACTATCCTCTTTACTGGTATGTCTTAGTTTTAATTCCAAGTTCCAACAACAATATGATTCTCTTATTGTTTCAGTTCATCTTGTTTCTAGTTTGTTTCTATTTGTGGTTTTGTTGTGAAACTTATAGTTGAGGGTTATATTATTAGCATGTTATCATGTCTTTCCTTCCCTTGAGATCAGTATATTTCCCCTTATGTGTATTTCTGAGCACGTCTTACCAATTATCCCTTACTTGATGTGTGCTTATGTGCTCCATGAACCACCTATATCCCTATCACCCCTGTAAATGATCTTGTTCTTTGAGTCTGGTTTTGTGACTATGCCTGGCCAGCTTCTTCTGAGTATGACTATACCAATTCCTAGGTTTTTGCTTAATTATGTGTCTTATGTATCCCAAACCCCTTGACCCCTGTCTATGGCTATTGAACTTACTTTGGTCCTGTGAATACTGGCTGTGTATGAACCTGCCTCAAGGTGTTGTGTTTGGACTTTGTTAACTAATCCAATCTCTTTCTCAAACAGTTTTTGTTGCTTTACTAAATTACTTTTAAACAGACTTTTGTTTTAATAAAGTTTCTTACTAAAACCTTTCAACTTGTGTAAATCATTTTCACTCTACTCTTAGTCAATAAGTTCTGCCCCCTCCAGTATGTGTACTGTCGTGGGATCCTCTTGTGAACCCTCCGAACTCTGGCATACTGAGGCTGGCCCTTCCACACTGCACTTGTTCAATTTTGGTTACCAAATCTAGGTGTAAGCACTGTCCAGGATCCTTGAGATTCTTAAGGAACTTTGATGCACCTAGACTATGTCATTGTCTATGGAATTGAAGCATATGAGGTCATTGGAGTCTTTGGGAAATCTGGGCCTAATTGAAGGCTCTTTATAGAATAGCTTCTTGATTTTTATTTACTTATGTAATTCATTCATTGGTCTGTAATAACTAGTAAACATATATTGGGGTATTTAGTGAAAAGGGTGGGTAGATACATGCTTTATGGGGTAATACGGGTAGAAATCATGCTCCTAGGACCTTACTTTTAAATCTGATTGTTTTCCAATAGAAATCATGCTCCTAGGACTTCATGCTTAAATTCGATTGCCTCACTAAGTAGAAATCATGTTTGTAAGGTTCTACATTTTGCCATGCTTAGAAACCATGCCTATAGGTTCCAAACAATCTGTCTTAAAATTAGATTAACTAATAGATGTCATGCCTATAAGACTTAATCCAGATTCTGTTATAACAAGTATGTTTTCCATGCCTGCAAGTCTTTAAAATCAGTATCTACATAGATATCATGCCTATAGGGAACAACACTCGCAATTCTGCATGTCAGTCTAATTTAGTCTAAATAAATCAATTTAGTCCACGCCTAGTTCATTTCTGAATTGGTTTTATTAAGTATTTCATATTTCCTGAAACAAGTTCTTTAAAATTGTCTCAACCTATAATTAGATATCATGCCTATAGGTATTAAAAAAGTCTGTTTCAAAACCTACTTTGTTTCGATACAAATGTGCTAATCAGTACTCCGCGTATAGGTAAGCCCTTAGGGCGTTTTCAAAACTGCATCTCTGAAACTGTTTCTATCACTTAATGTTTTCTGATCCTAACAAGCTTTAAAAATCCATAGGCAACTGCTAGGGTTATAACTTCTGAGTCTAAATGAGGTTGTTTATCTTCTGCATATTCACCTAGAAATCCTGCCTTAGGACATTGTCTAATAAAAGACCTTAACTGTGCTTGAGTCGTGCTGTTTATGTGTTTGTTTGAGGAGGAAACTCTGAGCCTCTAATTGCTCCCTTTATGTGTTGAAAGTCCTAAGTGTTTTTTATTGTCGCCTTAGAATTTTTGCCTTTTAAAACCTTAGGGGGTCCGTCTAGAACCACCTATAGGTAGAGGTCCTAACTCCCTCCAAGACCATTAAGAAGGGACGGGTAGCAGCACACAATAGAAATCGTTGACCAAACACTCGCTTTGCATGACCAATAAGGGGATGGGAAGGGTAGATATGGGATATGATAACTGCGCGCTAATATCACGTGTAGCCCCTCATCGAGGAGTATTTACTAGACATTATGTGGGGTGATCCTATAGGATAACCAACCTAGGTCCCCTCCTTTACCAAAGTTCCTTTTTTTATTTTATTTAAAAACCTTTGTTTTACAATTTGTCTAAATCTTATTACTTGAGTTATCTAACGTGATTTACTTGCAACCTATGTGATTCAACTATTTACTTGTAATGAACTAATTTGTATATATAAGTTCAGTCGGGACCCACAGTTGTGGACCAAGAGGGGTGCCTAACACCTTCCCCTCGAGGTTACTTCGAGCCCTTACCCTAATCTCTGGTAATGCAGACCAACCCAAGAGTTAATCACTCTAGGTGCCCTAACGCACCATAATCCTTTAGGTGGAGACTCTTCCAATACCCAATTCCTAAAAGGAAATGAGTTACTACCCCCATGAATGTCGAAACCCAGGCTTCCCCGTCAAAAGGAAAAAAGGGGGTGCGACAGCATGGCGACTCCGCTGGGTATATTTTAGGCTCTTACCATAACGAACTTGTCTTTTACAAATTAGTCCAAGCATGCTTATCCCATACCCTTCTCCCTTATTTGAATTTAATTGTCCATTTGTTAAGCATTTATGATTTCTTTATTGTCCTGAAACTAACTTGTCTCTTTGTTTCCTTTTTCCTGTAACTGTTTTTCAATTATTTAAATGCTGTATTTATTTTTCCTACGTGAAAATACTTGACTATATGTTATTAATTGCTGCATAAATCATGCTCTACATCATATTCCACTCGTGCGTCTCAAATCCTATAGCAACGCTTTAATGAGTGGTTGCGCTCTTCCTATTTACTACCCTTAAATCCAGAAAGGCTTATTTGCGGTAAAACCAGTCGATCAGCGGTGCAGTCGATGGTTCCGTGTCTTCCCCCTCAGGTTGTCCGCTTGAGGGTACCAGTCTAAAACCCCATAGAAACCTTACTCTGTTTAAAATTGTGCATGCATCATGGCCAAACCTAGTCGGGTCAGTTATGTTGTCCACATAATGATCCTTTAAGATAAGCCTTAGCCAGAGTCCATCGGGTTTTCCATAATCCGAACGGAAGCAACCACATTTTGTGCATTAATTTGGAGAACTAAATGCTGACATATTGATCATAAATGTATAAATAGTCGAGTCCGGTGGGGGTAAGGTCTAACCCTTTTGTTTTGCAGAAAATGAGGCACGAGTCCCCAGCTTCGGTATGGTTAGCACACCCTTATTCTTGCTAGACTAGTGGAGGAATCTTCCATCAGATGACAAAATCAATGAATGGAAAGAGAGGGCCGCCAAATCCAACGAAAAGCTGGAATATCTGGAATATAGCCTGTTGGAATTGGAAGGAAAAGTGAGGAAGAAAGTCACTGACTACCAGAACGCTGAGGGAAACGAAGGAGGACATTTGGCAAAGGCGTTCTTACTAACGAACCTACATGAACTAGAAGATTTGATCAACGAGAACATTCAACCTGAGAAAGATCCTTCGGAGACCAAATAGATTAGGTTTACTCGATTTCCAAATGTAATAAGGCCAAGTGTCAGTAATGACTTATTTTATCATTATATTAGTGTCGTTTTGGATTTGACTATTTTTATATTATGAAATGAAGCATTTATCAGCATTTGAAGTTCTCCAAATTTATTTGTTGCTAGGCCTACCTCGGGCACAATGAGGCTCCCAAATTAGGATACGAGTTTACATTTCACAATATGTGTTTAAATACTGCAAACATTTCAGAATCCTCACTAACATGTTACCTTTTTGTTTTTGCTTATCTTTATTATTATTCCCATCCCCTTAGGTTGGTTCGCTCATACTGGCCTCATCAGCATATCATACTAGATCTAGAGACCCTCCACCTCCTCCTCCTCCAAGCAACACAAAAGGCAGAGGAAAATCAAAGATGGACGACTTAAGTGGAATCCAAAAGGAAAACATTGAGAACGCAAAGACTTCCGACGTCCGCAGTACTCCGGCCCCGAATGACCTGGTTTTGAGACTGGAACAAAAGATACTAGAACTACAAGGAGAACTCGAGCAGGTCCACAATTTGGCAAACTTGTCACTCACTTTCAATGTCCCTGATATCTACCAACAGAACGCTAAGAACCCAACACCTCCTCAGAACACACAAAACTAATAGCCACAAAATCCTACTGCACCAAATCAATACGCAGCTCCACCCCAAAATATCAATCCATTGCCAATACCAACTCCACCACGACATCATTATCAACCAATTCCGCACCCACCAACCACTACTTACCACACTCCCCAAAATATACCACCACTCATTCCTGATCCACAAAACTCCACCAATGACCATCACTATACCCAAGTCCCTTGCACCTATCAAAGCAACCCCATATATGTGGAAACTATACCACATTCTACCCAACCAATTTCCTGTGCACCGGAATCCTCCGAGAAGGACCTACTCATTAAGAACATGGCTGAAGAACTCAAGAAGTTAACAAGCCGAGTTCAAGGTGTTGAAGGCGATAGAGGAATAGAAGGTTTGAACTATGAAGATTTGTGCATACCGCCAGATGTGGAATTGCCAGAGGGGTACAAACCTCCCAAGTTCGAAATGTTCAATGGTACAGGTGATCCCAAGGTTCACCTAAGGACCTACTGTGACAAGCTTGTCGGGGTTGGAAGAGATGAAAATATTCGGATGAAACTTTTTATGAGGAGCCTTACTGGGGACGCTTTGTCTTGGTATCAACCAGAATCCCAAGAAATGGTTCAATTGGGTAAGTATGGTATCGGATTTCATGGACCGGTTCAGGTTCAACACAGAGAATGCAACAGATGTCTTCTACATTCAGAATCTCAAGAAGAAACCTACTGAGACTTTCCGTGAATATGCTACTCATTGGAGGTCGGAAGCTGCTAAGGTCAGGCCCGCTTTGGACGAAGAACAGATGAATAAATTCTTTGTCGGGGCATAGGATCCACAATATTATGAGAGACTGATGGTCAACGAAAATCACAAATTCTCTGATATCATCAAGCTTGGGGAAAGGATCGAGGAAGGAATCAAGATCGGGATGGTAACAAATTTCTAGGCACTGCAGGCCACAAATAAGGCACTACAATCAGGTGGCATATCGAAGAAGAGAGATGTTAGGGCAGTAATGGTGGCCCAGGGCCCAAAAACTCCACCCACCTATCAAAAACTTCCACCCACATATCAAACACCTCTACCCACATACCAAGCATCACCACCTACATATCAACCTTTATCTCCCAGATATTCCCAACCAACCACTGTCCATCACACCTATAATTCCCAACCATCCCACTTCCAATCACCACCAACTCGCCAAAATTATCCAAGACCCAACTTCAACTGCAAGCCGCCCAGACAATACACTGCCACTGCTAAGCCCATCGACCAATTGTATGAAAGGTTAAAGGCCGCAGGTTACATCACTCATGATCCCGCTGTGGCATTAGAAAATCCATCCCAATGGGTCAATCCAAACTAAACTTGTGCGTACTATTCTGGTATGAAAGGGAACACCACTGTTGAGTGTCGAATGTTGAAGGATAAGATCCAGACACTCATTGACAACAAGGCCATATAGGCAAAGGAAGCCGTACTTAATGTCCGCAACAATCCCCTCCCTAATCATAGAGGTGATGGTCTACACGTGATAGAGACAAATGAAGAATGGGACCCTGAGGGATCAATCGGGCTTATTCGAGAGGGCGATGACTTTAAGGTTGCAGTCACGCTCACTCCTATTGTGGTTGAGACTCAGGCACTTATTGATGTTGAGGTAACCACATCAGGTCCATTCGAGGTAGAAGTGGCTCTACCCGCAGCCACCTCCGCTCCATTTGAAGTAGAAGTGGTCATACCTTTTATTGTGACGGTATCAACCACATCCCCATTCAACTCAAAAGCAATACCCTGAGATTATGTTGCCGAGGCTCGGTGAAAAGGGAAGACTAAGATAGAGGAATCTGACGCTGCACAAGGGATGACTAGAACTAGAAGAGTCTATACACCTGAACATTTGGAAGGATCAAGTAAGGATGCCACTGCTAGGCAGCCTATTATTGAGACAGGGTTGGATGATCTGTGGAGGAAAGTACAGGCAAAAGAGTATTCTGTCATTGACCATCTGAACAAAGTCCCTGCTCAGATATCTATTCTGTCACTATTGCAGAATTCAGAGACACACAAGAACGCTCTGATGAAAGTACTGAGCGAGGCCCATGTATCCAATAACATCACTGGTGGAGAAATGGCCAATATGGTTGGTCAAATATTGAAAAGCCACAAGATTATCTTCCACGAAGATGAGCTACCGCCCAAAGGTTTAAATCACAATCGAGCATTGCATATCACAGTACAATTTGAAGATAAGTTCATTGCCAGGGTCCTAGTTGATGGAGGTTTGAGTCTAAATATCTGTCCATTGGATACCCTAAAAAGGTTGGACAAACGTTTCCATAAAATACGGACCGGAATCATGAATGTGAAGGCATTTGATGGGTCCCAGAGGGCCACGATCGGTGAAATCAACCTTTGTTTGCAGATGGGGCCAACTTGGTTCGACGTTGAATTCCAAGTGCTTGACATACCAGCCTCATATAATCTTTTATTGGGCCATCCATAGATCCATGATACTGGAGTCGTGCCCTCCACACTACATCAAGCTGTAAAATTCGAATGGAACCGTCAGGAGGTAATCATTCACGAAGATGGAAGTAACCCCATCTACAGTAGTCAAACCATCCCGGCCATTGGACATAGAAGAAGGCTATGAGGGGAAACCTATCATCACATTGAATGGGCCAATGCCGTTGAGAAGGATAAGTGGTGGAGTAACAAAATAGAAAGCATACTAGCATGATTCGGATATAAACCCGACAAAGGGTTGGGAAAGAACCTCAGGGGTATCACCAAGCCAATACGGCTAAAAAAATCATGGTACCACCTTTGGGCTCTAATACCAGTATACATGGAAAAAGTACAATGATTGGTCGCCTCCATGGCGTGGACCGTATTACCCTATTGAGCAACTGATACCATGTTTGGAACAAGCTTTCCACCAGGCTGACACAATATGGGGAACTGTAGAAGAAGAAGCACTGGCTGGGCTGAAGGATCTGTTCTTGGAAGACAAGGACATGGATTGTTGTGCCATAATTGAGGAGGAGGAGGAAGAAGGCCTCACTATTCAGACTGTGGCAAAGGGAATTGTTCTCAGAAACTGGACCGCCACACCATCCCGAGCCCGCCGAGTCCCTGGGTAGCTTGGTAGGATTTACTTCTATAGCCGTTTTAGGCATTTAAAATTTCCTATAGTTTCGTTTTAATCTTTACTTGTTTCAAAATAAATTCTCGATTCATCGAGCCGTGTTTTGTCTGAACAATTTCTCAAGTTTTAATCAAATGCATTTGCTCTTTATTATTCAACACAATCTTTACACTTTTTCTTTCTATAGCACTATTATTACTTTTCCTGATGAACCAGTAACTGTGACATGTAATGAGGAAATGCAACATGATAAGAGTGACTCAGAGGAAGAAGTGAGATACCTGAGGAAATTGTCAGAGAAGTTGAGAATTTTGAGAACAAGCCTAAGTCCAACTTGGACGAAACAGAAGTAGTAGATTCGGGAGACACCGAGACCGTCAAAGAGACCCGCATCAGCATTCACTTGTCGCCAATAGATAAGGAAGAGTATATCCATTTTCTAAAGGAATATGAGGACATCTTCGCATGGTCGTATGACGATATGACCGGTTTTAACACATCTATAGTGGCCCATAAGTTGCCTACTAATCCCATATGTCCGCCAGTCAAGCAGAAACTCAGAAAATTCAAACCAGACATGAGTTTGAAAATCAAGGAGGAAGTTACCAAGCAGATCAAAGCCAAAGTTCTTAGGGTAGTTGAGTACCCAACCTGGTTAGCTAACATTGTGCTAGGTTCCGAAGAAAGACGGGAAGGTATGAATATGTGTTGATTATCGGGATTTAAATAGAGCAAGTCCCAAAGATGACTTCCCACTGCCAAATATACATATCCTGATCGATAACTGCGCCAAGCATGAACTCCAATCCTTTGTAAATTGCTTCGCAGGTTATCACCAGATCTGGATGGATAAAGAAGACACGGAGAAAATAACTTTCATTACACCGTGGTGTGTATACTGTTATAAGATGATGCCATTCGATTTGAAGAACGTTGGGGCCACTTACATGAGAGCCATAACAACCATCTTCCATGATATGATACACAAAAAAATAGAGATGTATGTAGACGATGTCATTATCAAATCCAAGAGGGTCACAGATTATATAGCAAACTTGAGGAAGTTCTTCGACAGGCTCAGGAGGTACAATTTGAAGTTGAACCCCGCAAAGTGTGCGTTTGGGCTTCCCACAGGAAAGTTATTGGGATTCATTGTCAGTCGCCGAGAGATCGAGCTAGATCCGACTAAAGTCAAAGCTATTCAGGAGTTACCACCACCTAAGAGCAAAAAGGATGTGATGAGCTTCCTGGGACGACTCAACTACATCAGTTGATTCATAGCACAGTCCACAGTAATATGTGAACCCATCTTCAAGATGCTGACGAAAGATGCCGAGACAAGTTGGACCGAGGATTGTCAGAAAGCTTTTGACAAGATCAAGGAGTACCTATCCACACCACCAATTCTGGTCCCGCCAGAAACAGGACGACCTTTGCTACTTTATCTATCCATGTTAGATGGAGCCTTCGGATGTGTTTTGGGAAAACATGACGAGACATGAAGAAAGGAGCAAACCATATATTATTTGAGCAAGAAGTTTACACCCTATGAAGCACGGTATTCTCTGCTTGAACGCACTTGTTGTGCTTTGACCTGGACAACCCAAAAATTGAGGCATTACTTTTGTGCCTACACTACATACCTCATATCCAGGATGGATCCTTTAAAGTACATACTTCAGAAACCCATGCCCATTGGGAAGTTGGCTAAATAGCAGATACTACTAAGTGAGTTCGATATCGTCTATATAACTCAAAAGGCGGTCAAAGGACAAGCATTAGCATATCACCTCGCTGAAAATCCGGTGGGAGGAGAATACGAACCCTTGAAAATGTATTTTCCTGATGAAGAAGTATCATTTGTAGGAGAAGACATTACCGAGGCATACGACGGTTGGAGGATGTTCTTTGATGGAGCTACAAATTTCAGAGGAGTGGGCATTGGAGCGTTTTGGTATTAGAAACGGGTCAACATTATCCCGTATCTGCTAAACTCAGATTTTCCTGCAGCAACAACATGGCAGAGTACAAAGCCTGTATACTAGGGCTCAACATGGCAGTCGACATGAACATTTAGGAGCTGTTGGTGATGGGCGATTCAGATTTGCTCGTGCACCAGGTACAAGGAGAGTGGGCCACCAAAAATTCCAAGATATTGCCATATCTGCACCATATGCAGGAATTGAGAAAGAGTTTCACAAATATAGAATTCCGACGTGCCCAAAATTCAGAATGAGTTTGCCGACGCATTAGCCACTTTGTCATCGATGATATATCATCCAGATAAGAACTACATTGATCCCATACCGGTGAGGATCCATAACCAGCAGGCGTATTATGCTCATGTCGAGGAAGAAATAGATGGAAAGCCTTACTTCCATGACATCAAGGAGTACTTATCAAAAGGAGAATACCCGGAGCATGCAAATCACATTCAGAAACGCACACTCCGGAGATTGTCAAATCACTTCTTCCATAGTGGAGGAAATTTGTATAGAAGAACTCCAGATTTGGGTTTACTAAGGTGTGTCGACGCAAAAGAAGCTTCTAAACTACTTGAGGATGTGCATGTTGGGACCTGTGGTCCGCACATGAATGGTTTCGTCTTGGCCAAGAAAATACTCAGGGCAGGTTACTTTTGGATGACTATTGAAACGGATTGCATTCAATATGTTCGAAAATGCTTTCAATGTCAAGTGCATGCCGACATGATAAAAGTGCCGCCAAATGAGCTCAATGCAACAAGTTCACCTTGGTCATTCGCCGCCTGGGGAATGGATGTTATTGGTCCTATTGAGCCCATTGCTTCAAACGGACATAGGTTTATTCTGGTAGCCATTGACTACTTCACAAAATGGGTAGAAGCTGCATCTTACAAAGCTGTAACCAAGAAAGTCATCGTAGATTTTGTCAAGGATCGTATTGTCTGCCGATTCGGAGTTCCTAAGTCCATTATTACTGACAATGCCGCCAACATCAACAATGATATGATGAAAGCTATATGTGAAACTTTCAAAATCAAGCACAAGAATTCTACAGCCTACAGACCTCAAATGAATGGAGCCGTAGAAGCCACCAATAAAAACATTAAGAAGATACTCAGGAAAATGGTAGAGAACCACAAATAGTGGCATGGGAAGTTACCCTTTGCTCTGTTAGGGTACCGCACCATGGTTCGCATGTCAACCGGGGCAACCCCCTACATGTTGGTTTATAGTACCGAGGCCGTCATCCCAACTGAGGTGGAGTTTCCTTCTTTAAGAATCATACATGAAGCTGAACTTAGTGATGCAGAGTGGATAAGAAGCCATTATGAACAATTGGCCCTTATATATCGATGAAAAGAGGATGAACGCAGTATGTCACAGCCAACTTTACCAGAATAGAATATCTAGACCTTTCAACAAAAGAGTCAAACCAAGACAGTTCGCACCAGGGCAACTGATATTGAAGAAAATCTTCCCACATCAAGATGAAGCCAAAAGGAAATTCTCTCCCAACTGACAAGGTTCGTACATGGTTCACAGGGTCTTGACAGGATGAGCACTCATACTTGCAGAAATGGATGGAGAAATCTGGCCAAAACCAATCAATTCAGATGCAGTTAAGAGATACTATGCCTAGATTAATTCACATTTCTTTTCTGATGTAATTGAACTATGCTTGACATGATTCTCGTTTAAGAGGGGATACATAGGCAGCCTTATGGGTTCGGTCATATCATAATAAAATTTTCATTTCCCCCAAAATCAGAAACTGGGGCAGAATTTTGAGGAGGGTCCTCGAAATTCCGGACCAAGTACAGCCATCACCGACGCGTGTCAGGAAGTCAGTAATCAGTCAAGAACTGGGGCAGAATTTTGAGAAGGATTCTCAAAATTTCGAAGAAGATTCAGTAGGGTCCGCCATCCGCAAACAGTTAAAAATCATCTACCAAATTGGGGCAAAATTTTGAGGACCCTCAAAATTTCAACATAAGAGAGCTGCAATACCTTTGAAATGTGTCACAGTCTCTAGTTCATCAAAATTACTTGATATATCAATGCGCTTCCAAAACAATTCTATTTTTTTTATCAATGATTGCATATTTTTCAAAAATTATATTTCCATATCAGTCAGGCGCTACCTAGAGGAACTCGAAGGGGGCTCATAGAGCGGAGCAGAGCAAGGCCGACAGACAAAGCAAGAACCAACCTCCCCTCATAAAACTTACGATTTTTCTTTGAATGCAGGCACATTTGACGTAACGGTAGCATTCGCGAAACATGTATACACAAAGAAAATTCACCATCGATCCGGCCATCAGACACTGAATATATCTCTAGCTAAGACATACACTACCCTTATCTGCTATTCACTTTTTGCATGGGACTAATCCCTATCCCCCACATTTGAATGGAACTAATCCCTGCCCTCCATATTTTCATAAGTCTAATCCTGGACTCCACATTTGCATGGGACTAATCCCTGTCTCCCATATTTGCATGAGTCTAATCCTGGGCTCCACATTTGCATGAGACTAATCCCTGCCCTCCATATTTGCATAAGTCTAATCCTGGACTCCACATTTTCATGGGACTAATCCATGTTCCCCATATTTGCATGAGTCTAATACTGGGCTCCATATTTGCATGAGTCTAATCCCTGACTCCATATTTGCATAAGGCTAACCCTGGCCTCCACGTTTGCATGAGTCTAATCCTTGACTCCATACTTGCATGAGTCTAATCCCTGACTCCATATTTGCATAAGGCTAAACACTGTCTTCTCTTTGCATGAGGTTAAGCTCTACCTCCATATTTGTATAAGGCTAAGCACTGCCTTCTCTTTGCATGAGGCTAAGCTCGGCCTCCATATCTGCATAAGGCTAAGCACTGCCTTCTCTTTGCATGAGACTAAGATCTGTCTCCAATCTTGCATGAGGCTAAGCCCTGCCTCTATATTTGCATAAGGCTAAGCATTGCCTTCCATTTGCATGGGACTAAGCCCTGTCCCGAATCTTGCATGAGGCTAAGCTCTACCTCCTATTTTACATAAGGCCAACATCGCCTTTATTTGCCGAGACTAAGCGCTATCTCTCCGGCACTATCTATTCGCTTTCAATCGGGCTAAGCTCTGCCCTCCATTTCATAAGACTAAGACTTGTCTTGTTACATCATATTATTGCATATCATGGGCTGAAACATTGCCAATTTATCCGAAGGCGTCATAGTCTAAAGGCATCATTCACATAGCCGGAAGACACCATGCCATGGCCTGAGGATCTCTCGAACTTGCATATCATTATTCAAAGGTGTCATGGTTCGGAGGCACCATTTTCATGGCCCGAGAACACCATTTCATGGCCTGCTAATCCCTCACTGTACAATTCATGGCCCAGGACGTCATGGTCTAAGGACGTCATCTTTAACCGTCCAAAGACAACCTTTATGGTCCGAAGGGAATCTGTATCATGTTTAAATTTTCGCAAATACGTTTGTAGCATCTTTTATCTATAGATAACCAGTAAGCAACCGCTATCCTAGTAGGAGCAATATTGCTCCAGTTCCCTCCAACCGTCCCGAGCCTTAACCGCTCACCGTAGCCACTTTCGCATCTCGTGTCCGTTCTTGCAATAATTTCATCAGCCTACTCCGCGGGTGAATCCAGAACTACACATGGCCTGATTCCTGTAAAACCAGGGATATGTAGGAAACTCGAAAAATCGAGGTTCGGCCTCCGTCTTTCAAAACATCCCATACGGTCAAAATTGGTCATCGTTTCTTTATCCGAAAACTCTTTCATCCTTCTCGGGTAAAGAGGGGCAGCTGTTGATACCCAATTTTTCGCTATATATTTATTATATGCATAAATACCTTTTAAATAGCATATATGTGCATATATAAGCATGCACAAGGTTTTTATAAAAAAAAATTCATAATTTTAAAGATTTAAATTGATTTATTTCCTCCCTTTTTTAGTCATAAAATCCCAATAATTATTCCCCAATTTATTGTTATGATGATTTATTCATTTAATTTTTATACTTATACTAAAATATGGTTAATATATTTTTTATGCATTTTTATATTTGCATTTGGTATTTTTTGAGCTAAATTGCATATAATTGCAATGTTATCCCGTTTAATGTATAATTACTTCTATATGCGTAAAATTGGTCCCTATATTTTTAAAAATGATAAATATATATTTAAATCATTTTGGCACATTAAATGATTTTCCAGAAACTATTTATTATTTATTATAAATTAAATAGGAAAAATAGCTATTTAAATTATAGGCGGATTTGACATTTCAATTGCAGCCCAAATTGGACCCAACCCCAGCCCAATTTCTTATTAAAATACCCGACCCAGACCCTACATATACTTACCCAACCTAGAGCCCGTTAGATCATGGTTGTTGATCTGAAAGATCAACAGCCCACATTCTTTCTTTCCTTTTTTAATCCTTATACCCCCTAACCCTAGTCATTCTTTACAGCCCGCCGCCTCTGAATCCTCTCATATCCTCTCTTCTCTAAACCTAACCCTAAATCCTTTTCAACCGCCTCCCTTCGCCGGTCTTCTCGGGCGACCACTCTTCAACTCCAATGGCTCCTCCATTGCCTTGCTCATCCTCTCTGAGGCCTTCATGGGCCATGCCGATTTGTATCTAGCGTTGCTATTTTAGCTGTTCATGGCTTCTCCGGTGTGATTTTGGGCAAATTTACACTATATTTATTACGATCTTTGAAGTTTTAAGCAGGTTCTTCCATCTCTATATAGGTTTATTTTGAAACCCTAGTTTTCGTTTGTTTCTCTTAGATCTGGGCCATTTTTTAATGATACGAGTATGTTCCTTCTATGTTTTACACTATTCTCGAACCTCTTTTGAAAAATCATCGAATTCAAGCCGTTTTTACTTTCTTTAAAGTTAGGGTTTCTCGGAGTTTCTTCTACACTTGTTCAAACCGATTTTTCTTTATGTTTAAACCTCTATCCTTTCCATATCTCAACTGATTCTGTGTTGCTACTCCTTTTTCAACTCGTCTATGTGAAAACCCTAGTTCTTGATCTTAACCCTGGGTTCTGAGTCTGTATTTGATGATTTGTTCGTATGTTTGCTTGTTTCTCATGAATCCTTGAGTTTTCTATGATTTTACACTACTATGCTCATTAGGGTTTCTAATTTTTTGCTTCTTCTACCTCTACTATGTTTATTCTATTAAACTTCTCTAATCAGTACTATGTTCCATGCGAATCCCTGATTTTGTGTGATTTGTACCCTACTGTGCTATTAGGGTTTCTGATTTTTGCCTCTTCTTGCCTATTGTGTGTTTATTTCGTTTGTTCATAGAAATTTATGGTAATTCCCCCCTAAACCAGTACTGTTATCCATCTTGATTCCCTGTGATTGATATCCTTCTAATCTCTTGTAATATTCTCTACTGATTTTCAACCTCTAATTTATTTTCCTTGCCTTATTTTATGGTCGACTATGCTGTCAACCGACTCTTATGTTATTTCCTTAATTGGGATATTATGTACTTAGCCTTAATTACATATTCTATATTTGCACTATGCTGAAACTATTTCCTTGTGTGTTATATGCCAGCCTTATGTGATCTCTTTCCTTATTTGACTTCACCGTTTAAAATTAACTCCCTTAATTGAAGGAGTACTTCTACTAATTTTATACTAATTGATACCTAGTTCTATAATTACTGCTTGATTTTGATTCTTGCCTTACTATTCTACCTAGTTTCAAACTATATATATGCTCTCTCATTAACACACACACAGACACAAACTTTTGGTTTAAAACTATCTCTCAGACTTAAAAATTTATGCTCTCTCTCTTATGTGCTACTTGCTACTGCTTTAACTTTTCCGGCTACAAGCCAAGGCTAACCATTTGTGTTCTCTTGTGCTTTCATTCTGCTCACTATCCTCTTTATTAGTATGTCCTAGTTTCAATTCCAAGTTCAAACAACAATATGATTCTCTTATTGTTTCAGTTCATCTTGTTTCTAGTTTGCTTCTATATGTGATTTTGTTGTGAAACTTGTATTTGAGGGTTACATTATTAGCATGTTATCATGTCTTACCTTCCCTTGAGATCAGTATATTTCCCCTAATGTGTGTTTCTAAGCAAGTCTTACCAATTATCCCTTACTTGTTGTATGCTTATGTGCTCCATGAACCACATATATCCATATCACCCCTGTAAATGATCTTGCTATTTGGGTCTGGTTTTGTGACTATGCCTGGTCAGCTTCTTCTGAGTGTGACTATACCAATTCCTAGGTTTTTGCTTAATTATTTGTCCTATGTATCCCAAACCCCTTGACCCATGTCTATGGCTATTGAACTTACTTTGGTCCTGTGAATACTGGCTGTGTATGAACCTGCCTCAACGTGTTGTGTTTGGACTTTGTTAACAACTCCAATATCTTTTTCAAACAGTCTCTATTGCTTTACTATATTACTTTTAAACAAACTTTTGATTTAATACAGTTTTTTACTAAAACCTTTCAACTTGTGTAAATCACTTTCACTCTACTCTTAGTCAATAAGTTCTGCACCCTCCAGTATGTGTACTGCCTTGGGATCCTCTTGAGAACCCTCTGAACTCTGGCATACTGAGGCTGGCCCTTCCACACTGCACTTGTTAAATTTTGATTACCAAGTCTAGGTGTAAGCACTGCCCGGGATCCTTGAGATTCTTAGGGAACTTTGATGCACCTAGACTATGTCATTGTCTATGGAATTGAGGCATATGAGGTCATTGGAGGCTTTGGAAAATCTGGGCCTAATTGAAGGCTACCTATAGAATAGCTTCTTGATTTTTATTTATTTATGTAATTCATTCATTGGTGTGTAATAACTTGTAAACAAATATTAGGGTATTTAGTGAAAAGGGTGGGTTGATACATGTTTTATGGGGTAATACGGGTAGAAATCATGCTCCTAGAACTTTACTTTTAAATCTGTTTGCTCTACTAAATAGAAATCATGTTCCTAGGACCTTACTTTTAAAATATGTTTGCTCTACTAATTAGAAATCATGCTCCTAGGACCTTACTTTTAAATCTGATTGTTTTCCAATAGAAATTATGCTCTTAGGACTTCATGCTTAAATTCAATTGCCTCACTAAGTAGAAATCATGTTTGTAAGGTTATACATTTTGTCATGCTTAGAAACCATGCCTATAGCTTCCAAACAATCATGTCTTAAAATCAGATTAACTAATGTATGTCATGCCTATAGGACTTAATCCAGATTCTATTATAACAAGTATGTTTTCCATGCCTGAAAGTCTTTAAAATTAGTGTCCAACGTAGATATCATGCCTATAGGGAACAACACTCACAATTCTGCCTGTCAGTCTAATTTAGTCTAAATAAATCAACTTAGTCTACGCCTAGTTCATTTCTGAATTGGTTTTATTAAGTATTTCATATTCCTTAAACAAGCTCTTTAAAACTGTCTCAACCTATCATTAGATATCATGCCTATAGGTATTAAAAAAGTCCATTTCAAAACCTGCTTTGTTTCTATACAAATGTGCTAATCAGTACTCCACATATAGGTAAGCCCTTAGGGCGTTTTCAAAACTGCATCTCTGAAACTGTTTCAATCGTTTAATGTTTTCTGATCCTAACAGGCTTTAAAAAATCCATAGGCAACTGCTAGGGTTATAAATTCTGAGTCTAAAAGAGGTTGTTTGTCTTCTGCATATTCACCTAGATATCCTGCCTTAGGACATTGTCTAATAAAAGACCTTAACTGTGCTTGAGTCGTGCTGCTTATGTGTTTGTTTGAGGAGGAAACTCTGAGCCTCTAATTGCTCCCTTTATGTGTTGAAAGTCCTAAGTGTTTTTGATTGTCGCCTTAGAATTTTCGCGTTTTAGAACCTTAGGGGATCCGTCTAGAACCACCTATAGGTAGAGGTCTTAACTCCTTCCAGGACCATTAAGAAGGGACGGGTAGCAGCATGCAATAGAAATCGTTGACCAAACACTCGCTTTACATAACCAACAAGGGGATGGGAAGGGTAGATATGGGATATGATGACTGCGCGCTAATCTCACATGTAGCCCCTCATCGAGGAGTGTTTACCGGACATTGTGTGGGGTGATCCTATAGGATAACCAACCTAGGATCCCTCCTTTACCAAAATTCCTTTTTTTTATTTTATTTAAAAACTTTTGTTTTACAATTTGTCTAAATCTTATTACTTGAGTTATCTAACGTGCTTTACTTGCAACCTATGTGATTCAATTGTTTACTTGTAATGGACTAATTTGTGAATATAAGTTCGGTCGGGACCCACAGTTGTGGACCAAGAGGGGTGCCTAACACCTTCCCCTCGAGGTTACTTCGAGCCCTTACCCTAATCTCTGGTAATGTAGACCAACCCAAGAGTTAATCACTCTAGGTGCCCTAACGCACCATAATCTGTTAGGTGATGACTCTTCTAATACCCAATTCCTAAAAGGAAATAAGTTACTACCCCCATGAATGTCGAAACCCGGACTTCCCCATCAAAAGGGAAAAAAGGGGGCACGACAATTCTGGTACTTGATTCTTGGTTATGGATGTTATTTTGATGTTTTGATCATACCAGTGAGTTCGTATGAGGTTTATATGCTTATGTGGATATTTAGTGTGAGGCCCGAGGGGATCGGGCGAGTTTCTGATGAGCTATGGATTGAATTTGAAAATTTAAGATTTTCTAGTGTTGCAGACCTCACATTTGCGAAGGACCGCAATTGCGGAATGTGGGTCGCTTTTGTGAGGCTTGCTGAGAAGGCCAACTTTGTATTTGTGAAGCTGGTATCGCAATTGTGGCATCCGCATTTGCAAAGGCAATATCGCATTTGTGACACATGGTTCCATTTGCGACTCTCCTAATCGCATTTGCAAGGAATGGTGCTTGGGGGAGGGGGTATCGCAATTGCGGCATCCGCATTTGCAAAGGCAGTATCGTATTTGTGACACTTGGTTGCATTTGCGACTCTCCTGGTCGCATTTGCAAGGAATGATGTTGGGGGGGAGAGAGGGGAGCCTATTCGCTTTTGTAAGCCATATCTCACATTTGTGAACTCCCCAACTAGTTATTAAGAAAGACTTTCGGGACTTAAACTCATTATCTCATATTTTTGAATCGTAGACCTGGAGATGTCTGATTTTTGAAGAATATTTTCACAAAAGGCTTGGGATAATTGATTTTTACACATTTTTAAAATTATTTCACGAATCTACATGGATTATTAATACCCAAACACATAAAATTTTGAGGGAAATGTCACAACCCAAACTCTCACCAGATGCATGATGGAGCCAAACACTGCTTGCTAGGCAAGCCATCTAATCCACGATAACAATAACTAAATCAACAGAAGCTTAATAACCTCAACAATTGTAATACCAAAAAATATATGCGAAAACAACAATAACACAACTACAACCATCCCAAAGATCCGGTATCAATGAATATATGAGCACTATAAAATCTCTAAACACATGGCTAAATCCTAAATACAAACTATCTGAACAATAGAACAATGATAACGGAAATAAATGAAAGAGAACTTCAAGGTCTGTGAACGACATAGCAGCTACCTCGTAGTCTCCATAAGTTGGTACCGGTGCGAACTCTAGCAATCACTACGCCCAGAAGTACCTGAATCTACACATAAAGTGCAGAGTATAGTATGAATATGACCGACACCATGTACTCAATAGGTAAAAAACCTAACCTCGGGCTAAAAGCAGTGACGAGTTCGGGAGAAGGTCAAGGTCCAACATCAATAATTAATAACAACTTATACTATAATAAGGATATTAAAAACAAATAACTCAAAAGATATTATATTTGGCTCGTTCATAATTAAGAGAAATTAGACATGTTTTTCAAGTATAACAGTAAAAGCCCAATACAGATAAAGCATTTTATTTATCAGCTAGCATGAAATACATATCTATGCCTACATATCAAATATATATATATATCAAGTTAATGACATCACAGTGTAATCATCTAGTACACTCACTCTCACACACTCATGGAGCATGGCACAAATGCCCCTCACCATCACACACAATGACACTCACCACTGTATGGGTGCGTGGTACAAATACCCCTCACTAAAGCACATATATACCACTCTTCCTGCACTCACTGTATATCAGACTCCGAATGGGTGGATCCTCGCCCAAGCACTAATAAATAATCAATATAATCATTGCGGCATACAATCCGATCCAAATATTAATTTGTTGCGTCGTGAAATCCGATCCAACATAACTCACAATACGGCTCTATGGCCACATCAGTGATCAACCACTTAAGTCTCAATTGGCTCACATCTCATAGAACTCAGCCCAAACAGTATCACATATAGAAGACAACAACAACATGTGATATAACAAACAAATAATGTACAGAGATTGAGATACATCATGCAGATGAAGGATTATGACTGAGAATATGGCTACAATTAAGGCAAACAGCTCAAATCAGCAAGAATAGCTCTACCATGTCTCAAATACCTATGCACATAGCCAAGACATGATTTTTTAACATGAATTATAGCTTAAATTATCGTTCAAGTATAGAAAACACGGATATAACGAGGCATGAAATCAAACTAGTCTCACAATAGTCTAAAGTCTACCTAGATCATGAATACCCCGATGTACTCACACATGATGTTACATCCCGTACTTTAATATTAGGATTCGTCGAAGTAATAACATATGAGTTGAAAGGGATTAAGGTTATACATGAAGATAGGGATGTAAGACCCTGTAAGTTTGAAGAATTTCAGAACTACTATATATTGGCTTGATATGTATTTTCTTTAAAGTAAACCATTTTCGGTAAAAGTTGATAGATACGATTTTATATGGTTGTGATAAGTTTTAAATTAAATACATGACATGTGCGAGTTTACAAATGAGATTTTATTTATTATAAGAGTAGATAGCATTTTATCATAAGAAAAGTTATCCTTTTTCCGTTTTGAGAATTTGTAGTACAAAAAAAAATTCTTTATTGTAAAGATATAAATTATTTTCTCACAAGAAAAGAAGGTTATCTTTTTATCATTTTAAGAATTAAGCGTTCAAAATTTTTACTCTTTATATGAGATTAGAAAAATTAGAAATTGAGAAAATATATATATTTTTACATGAATATTTTAATAAAATAATAGTGTATGTATTTATTTTATATGGTATCACATGACCATAATAGTAAGTTATATAAAGTGTATTAAAACTGAGTAGTATTTTAAGTAAGTTGAAATAATTCTTAATTATGTGGGTAATTAGTAATTATTCAAAACATTTTGGATAAAAACATAACGTGGCAGCCACATACAATGTATTAGGTGATTCATATACTCACATTACGTGAGTCATATTCATTAAGTGACAACTCGTGTAGTGAAGATATACACACCGTGGTGCATAAGGTGTGAAACCACAAGCAAGCAAATAGAGAAGTAGGCCAAGCATTTCAAGGGTTTGGCGAACTTGATCTTTGCAAGGATAGATGCTTCCCTAAATGAGCATCAAAACTTACAGGTGAGGATAATAAATACTTTACTCCTTTGCTTTAAATTGATAGTGTTCAGATCTTTAATGTTTAAGATGGAAAAAGGTTCAGCTTGAATATTCAGTTATTCAGGTTGAAGAACGTCATTTCACATGAGCTTTATTTTTTTCACTTTCTTTTTATAGTTTTGACAGTTTACCAGAACCTAGATCTTACATGGTCCCATTTTTGCCTAGCTAAAAATATGAGTTCTGTCCTTTGGATGAGAAACAGGAAAACAGATGAATGGACAAGAAGATAGTGGCATGCTAAGTTATAGTTCAATTTCCTGTAGCGTTTGTGACGAAGGAAAGATATGAAAAATTGAAGAACGCATAAACAAATGACTCAATTCATAGAAGTATTAGAAGTGCCTATGTTATTGAATCCCCATATGTCTTATTATTTCATCGTTTGTTTATGGGTCTCAGAAAATACGTAAAATGATTTTATGATATTAATCAGAGGTATAATGGTCTTATGACGTACTGAGAGATTTTGCTATCGTATTTCATATGCATTTTATGCATTTATACATATGCATTGACCCATGACTATATATATGTATATGGGATATGAGAAAAGGTTACGGCGTTATATACGCACCACCACCTGATCAGCTGGTATACGATGATGATGTTGCCCACAATAGCTGAAATATGACTCAGACGACGTTATATACGTGTATATATGTATATGGGAAAAGGTTACAGCGTTATATACCCACCACCACCTGATCAGCTGGTATATGTTGATGATTTGCCCATAGTGGCCGAGATGATATGATGGGATGCCCTCAGAGGCTTGATGATGTTATGTACGTACAGAACTATGCATCACATGACATTCTTGCGCATATGCATGACATTATAAATATTTCATGAATTACAGAGCTATCCAGACTTTCAGGTATATATAATCAGTTTAACGAACCTCCATCATAAGCGAGATTGGCATTCAGCGAAAGATCGGTAAGACTCTATCTCATTCAGAGTGCAGCCGAGTTTATGAGTCACATGTCAGAATTTTGCTACAGACTTATGGGTAGACCGATACCATGTCCCATTTGATGTCAAATAATCTTAGAGGCTTTGTAGACAAAGGTTCATTTTGTATAGTATGTTGGAGGCCTTGACGGCCCATATGTATTCATGTTTTAAGAAAAATGGTTCAGTATTACAGTGTTTTCTACTTACAGTTGTACATTACGAGTTATGGTAATGCTGGCCCATGATAATTACAAAAGGAATGAATGAGTTACAGAGTGGTTCGCTCGGGCCACTACGGCACTAGGTGCCAGCCACGCCTCCCCAAGTTTGGGGCGTGATAAAGTGGTATCAGAGCGAGTCGTGTCCTAGAGAGTCTACAAAGTCGTGCCTAGTAGAGTCTCACTTATGGATGTGTTGCACGCCACATTTATAATTGAGAGGCTATAAGGCATTTAGGAAATATAATAAAATGACAAAACCCCTCGAAATGAAGTATTTAAGTCTTTGTCCAGGCAAATGCATCGTGATCGCGAAGAACAAAATTTCAATTCCACAAAATACCCTACGTGAACGCAGCCCTTGGCTCGTAATCGCGAATCACTAGCTGCCAAGCCAATGCAAACACGGATCTCCCCATGCGATCGTGAAGGCTGAAAACCTAATGCGCCCAACCACTCCCCTTCTATGCGAATGCGGCTCCCTGTACGCGAACGCGAAGGTCACTATTCCTCAAGCTCCACAAACGTGACCTCCCCATTGCGAATGCGTAGAGCAAAACTCACCTGCCACCAAATACCATCCGCGATCGCAACCCTCCTTCTGCGATCATGATAAACAACAAAACACCATAAGATAACTGATGCAAAACAAGGGAAAATGGCCCGAAACCACTCCAGAACACACCCGAGGCCGCTTGGGATCCTATCCAATCATACGGACCGATCCCAAAACATAACATGTATGTTCACTAGGCCTCAAATCACATAAAACAACATCAAAATAACGAATCGCACCTCGATTCAAGCCTAAGAAACTAATGAACTTTCAACTTTCAAAATTCATGCCGAACCATATCAAATCAACTCGGAATAACCTCAAATTTTGCACACAAGTTCCAAATGACACTGCAGAGGTTCTCAACTTGCAACGCCATCAGCTTCATCACCTTCTTCGCCAACATTACCTTCGATACCAGCAACTACTGCATCAGTTCCACCGCTGCAGTCGTTCGAGAGGAGCATGTCCCCCTTCCCCAGTCCCTAGTTCATAGGAATTTGGGACATAACTATTCGGCCCCCTCCGATGATCCCCAAAGAAGGAGGAGTATTTCCCTATCAGTTTCTACCGGATGCCATCTGATGTCCCGGCCGGTGGATTTTGCTAATTATCAAAGCCTCTGACTTTGAAAAAGGATAGGAATAAAATACAGTCTCTCTCGGGAGCGTGTTTGATGAACAATGTCATGCATAACGCATCGGCAGTACGATCTTTGTTCCTTCTGTTGCTCTTTCTAGCTTTGTTATGGCAGGATTTTTAATTTGTACTTCTGTTTTGCAGGATAACTTCCTTGATTCCGAGGGCCTTCAGATATTGATCCTTGATAAAGAGAAACTTACCTACGAACAGAATCAATCATTGGCCGAGCGGGATCAAATTACTGTCTGCCTCTCGGAACTAGAAACATTAGCTGCTAAGGCCGTTGAGTTTGAGGCTCGATTGTAGAAAAGCGAACAAGAGATAGTGACCGTTAGCCTTAGAGGCCTCCCTGTTAAGGGTACAATTTAAATAAGCTAAGGCAAAGTGGGTTGAGGTCAAAAATGCCATTCTTTAGAGGCTGCCTCTACTGAAAGACTGAATAATTTGGAGGTAGCCCTGAACTCTAAAGCTAAAGAAGTTGATGCTGATGAGAAGAAGTATGCCCAATTGGAAGAGATGCATAAGAAAGTCATAGAGCATAATAAAGTTTTTAACTCCACTATCTGTGACCTTGATGTCAGCCTTCGGGATGCTAGATTTGAGCGGGATAACCTTTCGATCGAGGTTGACCATCTTAAAGAAGAACTTCAGAGCCAAGCGGCTTCCCTCATTTTTGAAAAAACATATTCTATGTATAGCATAAGGAGAAAAATCTTGGAAGAGGCCAAACCGGGCGTCATTGACTTTGATGCCGAAATCGCCAAGGCCCGTGAGGTGGAGTCAACTACACAAAGGGGTCTCCCAGTCCAACCTGATGCCACTGACTCTTTTGGTTCTGGTTCTGAGTTCTCGAGAACTAAAGAAGAACCTGAAGGGGATGATGGTGAAGTCCAAGATCTTGAGCCGGCGAAGGATCCGCCTAGTTCTCCTGGGGCTGCAGATACTTCTCTTCCTCCGAATTCCGGTGGTGTGGTAGCTTAGCTTTTTTTTCTTTCCTTTCATTTTTCTTTTCTTTTCCATACTTTTGTACTCGTGCTACTTGGAACGTTTGTTGTGTATAAAAATATTTTTTTAGTTTAAGCATTGTGCAAGTTTTTCTTTTTGCGTCGGGTTATGCGAGGCTTCGGATGCATTTTTCCTCTATAGTATTTGGACTCCGAACATAAGTTATTTTAGAATAAACCCTTTACCGTGAGGTTTTCATAAGAGGTGGCCCTCTTATGTTTATGATACTCTTGAAGAAGACGTCTCTTGTTCATAACGGCACTAGCATTTGAAGTACTTGTTTAACTTTTCAATGATAAAATTAGTTCATCATTCAGACAAGAAACAAGATAAAAATAAAAGAACTTTATTTTATTCCTTCCATTTTCAAAAGTACATAAGCATTCATTGTACTAAAAAGAAATTTTCATTACTTGTAGCTAACTTGTACAACTTGTTTCTACAGGGCTGGCCGCGCTGTCCCCGGTCCTGATGATAGAACTTTGTTCCCAGATTTTGTAGTCCCGGTTGATGTGGCAGTTATTGTTGTACTCTCATAACATTCCCCCTCCCCTCCCCCCTCCTGCAGTGTTTGAATGCGAAGAATGCAAATTTGAATATTGGAAGTCTTGCTCCTTTGAAGATTCCACTAGTGATGGTTGGATAATCTTTAGTTTGATAGCAAACTTCACTTCCCCTTAGGAATTTTGCTTTTGAGCCAAAGATTATCTAACAAGTCCCAGTGGCTTTCACTCGTGAATGGTCGGGTAATCTTTGGCCTGGTAGAAAACTTTACTTCCTGGTAGGAACTTTGCTACCGAGTAAAAGACTATCTAACCGCTTGGTAAGGACTCGTGGTCTACATGCCTTGTCATTTTAAGGTCTTATTTCTTCTGATGAAACTTCCTTCGTAGAATGCTTTCTGTTGCTGCCTCATTGAAAACCTTGCCAGAAAAACCCAATTGGAACAAAAACTGGATGAAGGGAAAAAGAATGCAGCACATACTTTCAAAATAGGATGCTCGTAAACAATAGTACCTTTTGAGGTGTGCCACATTCCAATTGCTCGGCAACTTTACTCCGTCTTGAGTTTTCAATATTATGACCCTTTCCTAGTGAAACTGAAATACGGTAGGGGCCTTCCCACGTTAGACCTAACTTTCCCGCGTTGAGCTCCTGGGCGTTCTGAGTTACTTTCCTTAAAATCAAGTCTCATACTTTGAAATAATGGAGGTTGTCTCTTCGATTGTAATATCTTTCCATTCTCTAATTTTGGGCTTCCATCTTTATATGTGCCAAGCCCCTGCGTTCGTCGAGCAACTTCAATTTGACCAATAATGCTTCGTTGTTTGCTTCTTCGTCCACCCGAAAATATCTCAAGGTAGGTTCCCCTACTTCCACCGAGATCAAAGCTTCTGCTCCATATACAAGAGAGAAAGGAGTCTTCCCCGTGCTTGATTTGGCCATTGTTCGATACGCTCATAGTACTACTGGTAGCTCTTTAGGCCATTTGCCTTTGGCTGCTTCCAATCTCTTTTTGAGATTTTGATAATCACATTATTTGTTGATTCTGCTTGACTGTTTGCACTAGGGTAATAATGTGATCCTATTTATTTTCAAGTCTTCAAGGAATTTTGTGACCTTTGCGCCTATAAATTGTGGTCCGTTGTCGCAGGCTATCTCTTTTGGTATCATGAATCTGCAAATTATATTTTCCCACAAGAAATCTACCACTCCATGCTCGCCGATTTTCTAGTACAAACTTAGGAAAAAGGTCAGTTAAAATCAAAAGAAATCTTACCTTACCGAATGTCGGCGACAGCAGACCGACTATATCCATTCCCCACTTCATGAATGGATGGGCGACAAAATCGAGTGTAGTAGCTCTATCGGTTGATGTACCAGCGGTGCGTTGCATTGATACTTATCGCATTTCTGAGCATAAGCCTTAACGTCTTGTTCTATCCAGGGCCAGTAGTATCTTGCTCTAATTAGCTTTAACACTAAGAAATCTGCGCCCGAGTGATTTCCGTAGATCCCTTCGTGGACTTCTCTAATGATATAGTTAGCTTCGGAAGCTCCCAACCATCGGGCCAACGGGCTTTAGAAAGATCTTATATACAATTGACCTCCCTTGAAGCTGTATCGAGCTTCTTTAGTGCGCATTGCCCGAGATGCCTTGGGATCTTTAGGCAATTTTCCATGTTCGAGATAGTTAATGATCTCATTTCTCTAGTCCTAGACCAAATTGGTCACGTTTACTTCGTAATAGTCGTCTGCGTCCAATACCGAATGCATAAGTTGCACGACTGTACTGGAGTCTGATCCCTTCATTTCCATGGACGATCCTAGATTGGCTAGTGTTGTTGCCTCCATATTTTCTTCTCTCAGGATATGGGTAACTGACCATTCCCTGAACTATGCGGGCAGAGCCTGGACTTTTACTACATATCGTTGCATGTGTTCCTCTTTGGCTTCGAAGATCTCGTAGACCTAATTTACTACCAATTGGGAGTCGCATTTGATTTTTATGACCTCGTAGTTTAGTCCCCGGGCTAGGTCAAGTCCTTCAATCAAAACTTCATACTTTGTTTCATTGTTAGTCCTAGGAACAGTTCTTATGTGTTGCCTTAGGGTTTCCCCGAGAACGTGATTAGTACTACATCGAACCCATGACCCTTTCACATTGGAAGCTTCGTCTGTGAATAAAATCCAAACTTCTGATGTCGATTCTGACACCGTCACTGCTTCTTTGGTAGCCAAAGGTAATAGTCCTGGACTGAAATCGGCCACAAAGTCGGCCAAAACTTGTGACTTAATCGCAATCTTAGGTTTATACTCTAAGTCAAATTCACTCATTTCGACTGCCCACTTGGCCATCCTAGTTGAATGTTCAGGTTTATGAAGGATATTCTGCATGGGAAAAGTGGTCACCACGGCTATCGGATGACATTGGAAATAAGGCCTAAACTTTCGAGCGGAGACTACGAGAGCTAAGGGCAATTTTTTTAGATGTGGGTAGCGCGTTTCTGCTCCCACTAAAATTTTACTAACTTAATAGATAGGAGATTTCGTACCTTCGTCCTCACGAACTAAAACGGAACTTACCACTACATCTGAGACCGCTAAGTAGACCAACAATTGTTTGCCTTCCTTCGATTTTGACTGTAATGGAGGACTCGATAAATACCTTTTCAGATCATTCAGAGCCTGCCGGCATTCCAGAGACCATTCGAAGTTGTTTGAGGAGGGAAGGTGATGACATTTTTCTGAAGACTGGGAAATGAACCTGCTTAAAGCGGCCAGTCTTCTTGTCAACCTTTGAACCTCTTTTACGCTTGATAGCTGGTCAGGGATGTCTTCGATGGATTTGATTTTATCAGGATTAACTTCGATCCCCCTTTGTGACATCAGGAATCCCAAGAACTTACCGGAGCTGACTTCAAATGCACACTTCTCGGGGTTAAGCTTCATGTTGTGCTTCCTTAGGATATCAAAGGTTTCTTGCTGGTTTTTAAGATGGTCACCTGAGTTCAAAGACTTAACTAGCATATCATATATGTAAACTTCCATGGTTTTCCCTATTTACTTTTCAAACATTTTGTTTAAGAGCTGCTGATAAGTGGATCCGACGTTTTTAAAGGCATCATATTATAAGTTCGTTATGAACGAAGTTTTTTCCCAGTCCTCTGGGTTCATCTTGATTTGGTTGTTCCCGGAGTAATCATCGAGGAAACTCATTAACTCATGACCGGCTGTCGCATCAATCATTTGATCAATGTTCGGTAATGGGAACGAGTCTTTTGGCCACACCTTATTTAGATCCTTATAGTCTATGCACATGCAAAATTTATTCTTCTTCTTTGGAACTACTACTACGTTAGCTAGCCAGTCAGGATACTTTACCTCTCAGATTGAACCGATATCGAGCAAACGAGTTACCTCTTCTTTAACAAATTTGTTTCTGACCTCGGCAATAAGATGTTTTTTCTGCCTTACCGGAGGGATGTTAGGATCCAAGCTTAGTTTGTGCACTGCCACTTCTGGTGGAATACCTATCATATCCGCGTGTGACCACATAAATCAATCAATATTAATTTTAAGAAATTCGATAAATCCAGACCTAAGCTCGGGGTTTAGTCTTGTCCCTAAGTGGAACTTCCTCTCCAAGAGCTTTTCGAACAACAGGACTTGATCAAGTTCTTCCGCTGTGGACTTTGTTGTGTCTGTTTCATCCGGTACCTGGAAATATCTTGGTACCTGATAGGACTCTAACGACTACTCCCTCTGGTTGACTTCTCTCGACTCGGGAGCAGGCGTCGATTCCTGTAATTGCTATGCTTCATGCTTCTTCCCTTTGCTATTGGAACTAAGATTGTGTTCATCTCCCTTATTGTTGATTGGTCACCTTTTATTTGTTTAATTCCCTCGGGAGTTGGGAATTTCAGTAATTGATGATATGTTGATGGCACAACCTTCATCTCGTGCAACCATGGTCCCCCTAGAATAATATTGTAGCCCATATCGCCATCTACTACTTCAAAGAGGGTCGTCTCCATTACCCCCTCGACGTTCGTGGGCAACAAAATCTCTTTTGGGTAGTCACGCTTGCCAAATTGAACCCAACGAAGAGTTTTATGGTCGGAATGATACTTTCGGTCAGCTTGGCTTGCTCCAGCACTCCCCACTGGATAATGTTGGCCAAACTTCATGCGTCCACCAAAACATGTTTAGTTTTAAAATCTAACACATTAAGAGAGATTACCAAGGGATCATTGTGCGGCAGCAGTAGTCCATCTGCGTCTTCCTCTGTGAAAGTAATGTCATCCTCCGTGACTTCCCGTAGTCTCTTATTGTGGGTTACTGATACCTTCATCTTTTTCCCGCCGAAAATGTCACACCATTAATCTTGTTCCCCCAAAAATCATGTTCGTCATCAGACAAGGAGGATCTTCTCCTGCTTTCGAAGGTTCCGCGTTATCATGATTGCGGTCGTAGTTGTTTTTAGCCTGTTGCTTAAGAATTCTCTAAGATGGTCGTTTTTCAACAATGTCACCACCTCGTCACGAAAATGTCTGCAGTCCGATGACTGTTGGTCCCATGGTATTCGCACCACAAATTAGGATCCCTTTGAATAGGATCGAATCTCATTGGTTTTGAGAATCGTGATTCCTTAATTTTCCTCATAGCTGACACTAGTTCCACTATGTTGACGTTGAAGTTGTATTCGGATAACCTGGGGTAGGAAGAATCGTGGGAACCTACTACCTCCTTGTCCTGCAATGATTTGTTATTCCGGCCGCGATCAGCTCTCCTTTCAGAAGCGAATCTATCTGCCGACCAGAATCCTCTACCGCATCCTTCGGCACTTTCATAGAGCAAAAATCGACCTCTTGAAGACCGTCGATCTGTGTAAAAATTATCCTTTGATTTCTCCTTATTCTTCTCCCGGTCCTGGTCCCGACCCTTGGTTGATGCCGGGAAATCGAGTTGATCAACCTCAATTCTTATCTTTCACTCGTATTGGTTGCCTATGTTGTTGCCTGAAACTCGAGCAAACTTTCTTTCAATTTTTGAGAAGCATTTAAACTTCTCGGATTCAGTCCTTTAGTGAATGCTTCAGCTGCCCATTCGTTCGGTACGGTCGGTAGAAACTTCCTTTCTTTCTATATTCTGGTCACGAACTCCCATAGAAATTCGGACTCTCCTTGTGCAATCCTAAATATGTCGGCCTTTCGAGCATGTACCTTTCTGGCCCCAGCATGTGCCTTGATAAAAGAATCCGCAAGCATCTCGAAGGAATCTATTGAGTGCTCGGGCAAGAGCGAATACCATGTTAGGTCCCCCTTCGTGAGTGTCTCTATGAATTTCTTCAGTAAGACTGTCTCAATCTCGTGCGGAGCTAAATCGTTCCCCTTCACCGCCTATGTATAAGTGGTGATGTGCTCTTGAGGATCTAAAGTTTTGTCATACTTCGGCACGTCTAGCATTTTGAACCGCTTCAGAATTAAGTCTGGTATCGCGCTTGATTTGAATGGCAACTAGGTGTATTCCTTTGAGTCCGGTCCTTTCAACACTAGTGGTGTACCCGAAATTTGATCCATTTGGGCGTTTATTTCCCCCATAAACTGCATGAGTTCGATTTAACACGGTCATTCTCATTGTTGTTACCGGATCCGCTATCGTCCCCCCCAGTAGTGTCGAAGCTGACTTCGCCCATCGGGGTGTTATTGTCGACCCTCTGTGTTGTTTGGTTTGCGGGAGCACCGGGAGGAATTGGACCTCATCCATTCGCGTTGTTGGAAGCACCCGACAACGCCTGCCTCAACTCCGTCATGACCTGATCCCATCGTGAGAGGTGGCCCATAATGGCTTTTTGTTGCTCCCTCAGGATCCTTACTGTTTCAACAATGTGCTCTTATTCGGCATCACTAGGAGTTGCCTCTCGAACATGTCGTGGATATTGCCCGCCATGGACCGTCATGGCCTCATCCTCCTCATTATGGGTATCACTGATTGAATCTTCGTGCTGAGGCTGATTTTCTTGGGCCTCAACGTTGTGCGAGATGTTGACATCGTTATCTGCCAAGTTCTATGATTTTGCTAAGAACAAGGAATCAAACAAGTTAGTAATAAATACAAGGATCAACTCAATTACAAAACTATCTAAGCCCCGCGGTGGGCGCCAAACTGTTTACCCGTAAAATGATATAGTTGAATTTATGCATGGTTTATTGACAAGCGAATCAATTTGATCCTAAAATGATAAATAAATTAAACAAGAATGTAAGACTTAGCGTTGAAATCGAGATAAGACAACAGAAATATTGGTTCCGGAAGCAGAGCTTCTTGAGGCAGTAGTAATGATATTAATAAGCAAGAAGATAAAATATTATTGAGGTTTGAACAATATTTAGCATAAACTTATCAGAATATTATCCCTCTATCATGGTTGTTGGAATCCCTATTTATAGTGGTACCTACGGAACAAGGTCCTAGGATCAAGCCCCTCTTAAATGATAATTATGGGAGCCATTGAAGAATGTGTAACGGCAAGCTATGAATGCCATATTTTCTATAACGGATTATATATTTAATACTGTCGAATATTCCTCATTGAATGTTATCGGGTGATAGCCAATCTTTCCTTGCCCTGCCTCATTTGCTGTTTACCCTGTCTTGCCCCGCCCTGCCCCCATCTTAATCTTTTCCTGTCCTGCACCATTTAGTATTTACACTGCTCCGCTCCGCCGCCTGCCCCACTTGCCATCCCTATTGTTAAATTGATTCGTTTCCAAACCATTCAAATTTAATCAAATTCGTTCTTTGCCGGTTAAATCCATTTAACTCGAAGGACAAAAAAACCAGAGCTAAAAAGCATAGCCTTAAAACTCAAACTTTTTGTCTACTAAATCTTTTTATATGGAGTAAGCAATTTCTATAGAACATGTAGGAGTGTATTGGTGACATCAAATAATCAGTGAAACTTGGGGTAGTAAAATGTTTTCCTCTTTAGGAAAAGTCATTCAAAGGAGAGTTGGTACCTTTTTTGAAAATCCTTTGCTAAAGTACTTGGACTTCCTTTTGGCGTTTGAAATTTGAAGGGGAGAATCACAAATTAGAAGTTCAAAAATCTTATCAGCCATTCAATATTTTTTGTCAAATTTGTCCATTTCATATTCCAGATTCCAAGAAATAAAAGGTGGGGCCCTAACATTACCCCTTTCAGACATCCAAGCTGTCTTCCTCAAAACCTCAGGCTACCACCACATGTGCTTTTCTCCATAGTCCACACTCACAGTGTCTGCACTTTATTGTGCACTCAACAAAATCACACTGAAACCAGAAGAAGCAAATTCTAAAGTGACAATTCAAGATCCCAAAGCTACGGTTGCCCCCATTTCTTTCTATTTCTTCACATTGCATTACAACGACAATTACCAGATAACAAGAAAGCTACGGTTGGAGTCGCAATCAAATGTTCTCTGGATTACCAAATTATTTCTGTCTCTTTTTCTTGAGTTTGCTTCTCTGCTTGATAACAATTTGTTTAGCGGGAGACCCTTATATATATTATGACTGGACTGTTTCCTACATCACAGCTTCTCCTCTTGGAGTTAAGCAGCAGGTTCTTTCTCTGATCTTGATTCTACCCATATGTTGTTTCTGCTTAAAAATCAGATCTTTACTTCTCAATAAGCTTCTAATTTACTACTACAATATTTAGTTTTGTTACTCTGTTTCCGTCGTTTCTACGCGTAATGCTTGAATTCATTCTTGGGGTGGAGGGGACTTGAATTTTTTCCTTCAATTAGAGTGCAAATCCCAGCTTTAACATGTATACAACTTTCACTATTTCAAGCCAGGGTCTTCTATATAAAAAAATGGATGGGTTAAATGGGAAATTTTTACCGTCTAATCGAAGGCTTTGGTTGCATTGTAACTTGGGTTCTGCTGAACAGATGCAAATAGTGTATTTTGCAAGAGTAAAATGTACTGATATGTTTATACGGATGTTCATTTGGCCATAAAGGGCAACATAATAGTGTATGTTGAAAATTTGATCATCTAATATATAGACAAAAAAATTTGACCTTTATCCATAGTGTAAGGAGTGCATAGTAAAATTTGATCTTATATACAGAGGCATATCCATGATTTAAACTTTATGGGTTCAATATTTAAGGTTCTTAACATTAAACTTATTACTCCGGGTTCAGACCTACTACTTGTTGCAATTTTAATGAATTTTTATATATAAATTTATATTCCGCATTGAAAGTACTGGGTTCATGCTATAAGGCCGCATATGCCTTTGCATATATATAGACAATATAATTTTCTGGCGAAGGGGTTCGGTTGAACCTCTTACAACCTCCTAGCTCCGCCCATGGGTTTGAAGGACCGTCTTCAACTTCAGGACTGAATCGCGCCATTTCATACTTTGAAGTCCTTAAAGTTGTTGAGTCGGAACCATACCTGTGACCTACGACTTTTACTTCGTATTGTTTATCAGCTCGATTACTATATTAAATATGCCTTAATGCTAGTTGGAAATTTTGGGGTTGGAAGAATTGGAAACGAATTTTCCTGCCGCTTGACTTCGAAGAACATCCTAGGGGTTCTTTGGGGGATCAGTTACCAGTTACTCCTTCCTGAAAGACCTATGTTTCTATTCTTTATCAATATCTAATTCCAATTTATATGTGCTGCTATAGTAGCATGTGCAAATCTTTTTTTCTTACCATTTTTGACTGTCATGAGCGGTGACACGTTGTAAGGAACTGTTTGGCTGATCCGCAAGTACTAGTTTTATTTTCCCGGTCTGTCTACTTTCCAACATGTTGTCTCAACAATCTATGGCTTGAAGACTAAATATGGGATTGTAGTGGATGTTTTTCAACAACTCATATCTTGCTTCAAATTACTATGTCAATCACGTTCCAACAAGTAGGCTCAGAACACTTTGGTTGACCTCTTTTGCCCCACTCTTCATAACCTGTCTTATACTCTGGTCTTTCCCTTGTCTGATTCCTTATTCTTGGACACAGTTATGAAATCAACATTAAATCTTTTTCTTTAGGAGTATTGACTACACCAAATTTCAAGAATCATCTTTACTCTTCAAGTAACAACATTATTGGTGATATATGAAGATTTATATCTTTTCAGGTGATTGGAATAAACGGTCAATTTCCAGGACCCATTCTCAATGTCACTACGAACTGGAATGTGGTTGTCAATGTCAAAAATGATCTTGATGAGCCTATGCTTCTTACATGGTAAATCATAAAATCCACTATGATAAATTTATAGGGATGTACAAGGCTAAATGCTGTGATGAACATAAATATGATAATTAAGTGCAGGAATGGCATCCAGCAGAGAAAGGATTCATGGCAAGATGGTGTATCTGGCACAAATTGTCCCATTCCTGCTGGCTGGAATTGGACATATGAGTTTCAGGTTAAAGACCAGATTGGCAGTTTCTTTTATTTCCCTTCCCTAAGTTTCCAGAGAGCTGCTGGTGGATATGGAGGGATCACTATAAACAACAGAAAGATCATTTCTCTGCCGTTTGCAACACCAGATGGGGACATCACACTCTTTATTAGTGACTGGTTTATAAAGAGTCATAAGGTTAGTTGCAAACTTCAACTGGTCAGCCCCTTTTTTGTTGAAAGTAGATCCTTGAAAAATTAATGGCTCACTATAAATGCTTTGTGGCGTTAGGAACTCAGACAAGACATTGAAAACGGAGTTAGCCTTCGAGCTCCTGACAGTATACTATTCAATGGGCTAGGTCCTTACCGTTACGATAATGCGCTTGTATCAGGTGGTATAGCCTACCTGTCAGTGCATGTAGAACCAGGTAATTATATTCTTTTTCTCGTTGGGGTTTTATCGGTATGGTTCCAGTACATCGCCAAATTTTAATACCTTTTACATCATTCAATTCCATTGCATGGTATTTTGGTTCAAGCTTAAACAAGTATTATGATGGAGGATTATTTGAAGTGCATTATAAAGGTTGAACTCTCAGATGCTGCTGTCATTCTCGTTGCTGGAGCTTTATGGCTTTTCTTAGATTACTAAACAAAAATATGTTGCTTTGGATTTAGCAGGGCTGTTAAATTTCACTTCTACATTTAATCGATCTTAAGGAATACTTTGCCTAATAATCATTTTGACCTAAAAACATGCATCTTTACTCAAGTTTGAGCTTATGTGCACAAGGCTTCATTTACATTTGAGGATCACAGTTTGGGGGGAATCCTTGATAAGAAACCGAGTCAATTGACTGTAATTTTTTTTGCACGAGAGACCTTGTACTTGAATCAAGTGAGAGGGTTTGAAAAAGTCCTCTTGTTTTGACCATGTGTATGTACTGAATGGTGTCACTTTGTAGCTCATTGGGGAGTAATGTAATACCGACTCAAAATTTTCATTCAGTTATATACACGCAATCCTTTTTATCAAAAATGTCTTTTGCCATATGTATATGACAGGCAAAACATATCGCCTACGAGTACACAACGTTGGTGTTTCAACTAGCTTGAATTTCAGAATTCAAAACCATAACCTTCTTCTTGTGGAGACTGAAGGTTCATACACAGTACAACAGAACTACACAAGCTTGGATATCCACGTCGGTCAGTCGTACTCATTCCTGGTCACACTGGATCAAAATGCAAGCAGTGATTATTACATTGTTGCGAGTCCGCGCTTTGTTAATTCCTCTGGTTGGTCGAAGTCGGTAGGAGTTGCTGTCTTGCATTACTCAAATTCACAAGGACCTGCTTCAGGCCCTCTTCCAGACCCTCCTAATGAATCTGACACATTTTTCTCAATGAGTCAAGCGAGATCCATAAGGTTGTAGAGTTTAGTAGTTATTCTTTGTTAAATTATGTGATCTCCCCAAGTTAATTGTGTGCATCATTACTTATCAAAAATGTGTATCATCAGCTACTATTTAATTTGTCAACTTGTGTTACTGAAAGTAGGGATAAACCATACTTTGTCCCCTCTACCCTCCTACCCCCTAAAGTATAAAAAAGATAAAGAAATATGTTAGCTTTAATGTCAGAAGGAAGGTTGTGTAGTCTTGATCACTATGTAGCCATATCTGCTCTTTGCTCTACTTTAAGATTTAAGTGTGAGGTTCTCGATTTTCAAGCATCTGTTGCTAACTTTTATTGTATTAATCAATCTGCAGATGGAATGTTTCTGCTAGTGCTGCACGGCCAAACCCCCAAGGATCCTTCAGATATGGCGAAATCACAGTGACTGATGTCTTTGTCCTTCATAATAGGCCTGCAGAGCTAATAGAGGGGAAGCCGCGCACTACTCTCAGTGGTATTTCATACTTAGCGCCATCAACACCTCTAAAACTTGCTCAGCAATTTAACGTCCCAGGTGTTTTCAAGCTGGACTTCCCCAATAAAATGATGAACAGGCCAGCAAAAGTTGATACGTCCATAATTAATGGTACTTACAAAGCATTCGTGGAAATTATATTCCAAAATAATGATACAACTGTTCAGAGCTATCATCTGGACGGCTATGCCTTTTTTGTTGTCGGGTGAGTAGTTATTTTCATACGGTTGCTCTTTATCGCTAGTTTTCAGTTTGGAATCAGACATTTGAACTTTTTGTTCTAAAAATTGACAATAGTATGGACTACGGGCTTTGGACAGAGAATAGTAGAAGCACCTACAACAAATGGGATGGTGTTGCTCGATGCACTACCCAGGTAAAAATTCTGTCTACTTTCTTCTTAGGGCTCCTACAACATCTTGTTGAACAGATATTGCTCAAATAGGTCCATTGTTTCCAATTAATACGTCACCCATAAATATTTTCATAATGATTTATCCCAAGATGCTAATTGCTCCTAAGCATACGAAGATGAAAATACTTGTCCTTTTAGAGTCAAAAGTAAGTATTGGTCGCACCTCATTGTCTTCCTTTTGTAAACGAAAGGATATTTTTCTCTCTTACAGGTGTTTCCAGGTGCTTGGACTGCCATTTTAGTCTTCCTAGACAATGACGGCATTTGGAATTTACGTGCTCAAAACCTCGACTCGTGGTACCTTGGCCAAGAAACTTATATTAGTGTTGTGAATCCGGAGACCACAGATAAAAATGATGTTCCACTTCCAGCAAACGTCATCTATTGTGGTGCACTGTCACCTTTACAGAAGTAAGTTATCTCCTCCTATTGCTACACTTCTTATTATACCTTAGCCAGTTTTTTTCCTCAGTTCTTTACTGAATCTTTCCTAGAAACTTGTCTTTCCACAGGAAAAGAAGAGTTTTCCTGAGTATTTCAGAATAGAGTGAATGTTAGTTGTCTGTAGGGAAAATATAAGTTTTTGTCGTCGCAGTTATTAAGCACTCATAAATCTCTCACTTGTGCAGGGACCAAGCTCACAGAGTAAATTTCTCTGGTGCACCATCATTGAAAAAACCAATCAAATTGATATTTGTAGCATTTGTTCTAGCTCTAATTGGAAGTTTTATGAGGTAGCAAATTCAAACGAAAGTGCAGCAGAAAAGTATGGTAGTTGGAAAATGCCACTGAATTACTATTTGGGCTAGCTGGTTTTTTTTTTTTTTTTTTTTTTGGCTTGTACTAATATGTAATTATAGTTGAACCCTATATTTAGGTACCTCCACTTCAACTGTGAATTAATTTTTTTTATTCTTGTATGGTTTAATTATAGTCAAAATTGTTATAGAACATTATTCTTGGCATCTTAGACATGAGACGCATGTCTTTTTATTTATTTTTATAAAAAAAATTGGGAAGGGCAAAGGGGACAGCGGAAGTAGAATTCACACATGTTGTGTGCTAAACTTCTATGATGCCATGGAACTGAATGCTCGGATGCATGTTTTCACATTTGAACTAACACATTGATCAAGAGAAACAATTTGAGTTATTGGGACTGATAAAAGATATACGTCACAATTTGATTTGTTTTAATAAAGTTGTAGCCCTATGTATTCTATTCAAAATAAGGTCAAGAGAGGAGATTCCAGAAAATGTATAACATCATAGCTAAAAATTAAACCCATGTCAAGGGGAGTTCATTGATAGGTAGCCTGCCACTACTTATCTCCATGGTAATGAACGAAGGCAACCATACTTACTTATAAACAATGGTCATTACAAGTAATGTTTTGGAGTTTGCCGAATAAATTTGAAGCACCATAGTTATTAGTGATTTCTCTTGGGTTGTCTAACATAAAAGTAGATTCAAGACTCTTCAACATCTATATTTACTTAAAAGGAAGAAAGTCAGCCTTGAGATTTTGCCAAGTGTCGTGTGCATGAAATGCTAAGTAGCAATTTTAAGACAAATTAGTTATTTTAGGTAAAATTAGTTTTTCTTTTTAAATTTTGAATTTGAATAGGTATATTGTTTTTTAAAAGAAAAAGAAACAGTAGTTATTGTTTTTAAGGAACACGGTAATTTGGGAACGCTATTTGCCCTAAAATATCATTCTACAGAAACCCCACGATCTCTCACCGCGATTTCAACTCCTCACCTAACGCAACGCCTATTTGCCCTAAAATATCAATTCTACAGATTTGGTTCTTCAATCCTACGATCTCTTGTCGTGATTTCAACTCCTCATCCACGAACTCTTCTGCGCTTCATTTTCAATAACATGATTTCATAGTTTTGTTAAATTAGTTTTCTATTTTTACAGTATAATAGTTCTATTCTTTCTTCCAAGTGTGCATATCAAACAACAATTTTGGACTACAAGAGGTGATTGATATGATTTGTATTTTATGAACAATCTTTCAATTTCGTTAACAGATAATTAAATACAACTCTCTTTATTATTCCAGTTGAGATTATTTTTCTGTAACAGATATTTTCTGTGAAGTTTGTTGACGGCGTATGTAATATAAAAAAGATCAAATTTTCATAATCTATATTCCTGTTTGCGTATTGATTACTTAAAAGGAAGAAAGTCAGCCCTAAGATTTTGCCAAGTGTGGTGTGCATGAAATGCCAAGTAGCAATTTTAAGACAAATTAGTTATTTTAGGTAAAATTAGTTTTTCTTTTTAAATTTTGAATTTGAATAGGTATATTGTTTTTTAAAAGAAAAAGAAACAGTAGTTACCGTTTTTAAGGAACACGGTAATTTGGGAACGCTATTTGCCCTAAAATATCATTCTACAGAAACCCCACGATCTCTCACCGCGATTTCAACTCCTCACCTAATGCAACGCCTATTTGCCCTAAAATATCAATTCTACAGATTTGGTTCTTCAATCCTACGATCTCTTGTCGTGATTTCAACTCCTCATCCACGAACTCTTCTGCGCTTCATTTTCAATAACATGATTTCATAGTTTTGTTAAATTAGTTTTCTATTTTTATAGTATAATAGTTCTATTCTTTCTTCCAAGTGTGCATATCAAACAACAATTTTGGACTACAAGAGGTGATTGATATGATTTGTATTTTATGAACAATCTTTCAATTTCGTTAACAAATAATTAAATACAACTCTCTTTATTATTCCAGTTGAGATTATATTTCTGTAACAGATATTTTCTGTGAAGTTTGTTGACGGCGTATGTAATATAAAAAAGATCAAATTTTCATAATCTATATTCCTGTTTGCGTATTGATTACTTAAAAGGAAGAAAGTCAGCCCTAAGATTTTGCCAAGTGTGGTGTGCATGAAATGCCAAGTAGCAATTTTAAGACAAATTAGTTATTTTAGGTAAAATTAGTTTTTCTTTTTAAATTTTGAATTTGAATAGGTATATTGTTTTTTAAAAGAAAAAGAAACAGTAGTTACCGTTTTTAAGGAACACGGTAATTTGAGAACGCTATTTGCCCTAAAATATCATTCTACAGAAACCCCACGATCTCTCACCGCGATTTCAACTCCTCACCTAACGCAACGCCTATTTGCCCTAAAATATCAATTCTACAGATTTGGTTCTTCAATCCTACGATCTCTTGTCGTGATTTCAACTCCTCATCCACGAACTCTTCTGCGCTTCATTTTCAATAACATGATTTCATAGTTTTGTTAAATTAGTTTTCTATTTTTACAGTATAATAGTTCTATTCTTTCTTCCAAGTGTGCATATCAAACAACAATTTTGGACTACAAGAGGTGATTGATATGATTTGTATTTTATGAACAATCTTTCAATTTCGTTAACAGATAATTAAATACAACTCTCTTTATTATTCCAGTTGAGATTATTTTTCTGTAACAGATATTTTCTGTGAAGTTTGTTGACGGCGTATGTAATATAAAAAAGATCAAATTTTCATAATCTATATTCCTGTTTGCGTATTGGTTACCACTGATCTTTGGAATGTGTTGAAATTTTTGTATAGGAGGTTAAGTATTCACTATGATGCTTGCTTAATTTTGCTGGCTACTTTATTTTCTAATGCAAAACTTTCTTGATTGTTTTTGAACGATGTAAAGTTAATGATTCTGTCTATATTGCGATAGCATTCTCCCAATTCCTTGAATTAGATTATTGGAGTTTTCTTGCTTATTTTGCCTAAGCGCATACCACAATATATTACATTTTATGTTAATTACCTGATTACACTTTGCATCAATGTCTTCATTTTTATGTACACTTCTACTCAATTAACAACGGGCTTAATAGCGGCTCAAATAAATTTTGTTACTGAAATTAACAACAAGTCAATGAATTGGAAGTTAAAGGTTCGTATTGTCAAGCTTTGGGAAAATCAGGATCGCAATAGTCTTGATAGCCCTTTTCAATTGAGATTATTCTGATCGATGAAAAGGTATTATTTTAAACTTTACGCATACTTCTATTTTGCATTGTTTATATATGCATAAGTACATTATAGTTATATATAAAATAATTTTGTCATTTTGACTAATTGAGTATTATTGTAGGGCGACCGCGTTCACGCAAGTATTGGCAGATCTTTTATCCAAAGGTTGAAACAACGAATTAAGGAAATGGGTACATCACGAAGAATTTCGTGGTTTGTCCAAATAATATGCAACTGAAGACTAAAGATCACAAGTTTAAGTTGATGTTCACGCAAAAGATCTTTGTTGATGAAATACAGGATCCACATTTCAACGTGTGTATCTTCATCAAATTTATAACCTATGAGCAGTTGTCAAATCCCCAAGAATTTGACACTATTGAGCTATTCGGTAATTAACTTTTTTCTCATTTTTTTTTCAGTTTCATTTTGCTTTTCGTTATTTGTTTTCTATCTTATAAGTTCTAAGTGATAACTAAATCAATCCTAATTACGGTACAAAAGATCAAAGTTTAAGTTTTATACTAAAGCTGAATGTATTGACTTTGTAATTAGATCCTTAAGCATTTAGGTGGGTGATTAGTTTTGTTTATTGTAGCTTTATTCTTCTTTCTTTCATCTGTTCTCTCTGTCCTTCTAATGAAATTTTAATAATGAAGTTATACTTAAATTCTTAGAATTCTCCAAAAGCTCTCTTTTTTCATGTGTGTATTATATTTTATGATAAAATAAAATAACAAAAGACTGTATTTATTTATGCTTGAGTAAACTTAAGTACCATGGAAGAAGAATCATAAGAGTAAATGCATATGATATCTTAGGCCAGATGCGCATAGTAATAAATTTTACCACATATTTTACATAAGTTGTTATATATACCTGAAAGGTAACTACTTGCTTTTGGTAAACAAATAAAAGTTATTGTAAAATTTAGGCGTCCTCTATCGAAAATAACAATCTGATTTCTGTCTTATAAGTAAATATAGATTTTCAGTTTCATTTAACATTCTTTAATCTATTTTCTGTCTTGTATGTTCGGTATACCAATTGCTATATCTTGGGTAGATATTGAAACTTATTAATTCTTTTACATTCTTCATTTATATTGTCTATAATGATTATCAATATTGCACTTATTTCCTTGGGTCAATTTTATTTTAGATGTTATTGGTGAAATTGTGATCTATGCGGACATACAGACTATCAAACAAGATGATAGCATTCGTATGTTCGTGAACATTGGGATACAAGATAATGAATAAGTTCGCCATAATTAATTAAACAAAATAAATATTTCAACAATTCTTTATTTTGATTCTTGTGCTTAATCTTATAATAATTGTAGGAGTAATAACATTTTTGCAATATTTTGGGGAGACTTTGTGGAACAGATCAAGCCACATTTGAATGGATCTAATGATAAGCATGTTGTCGTTGTCATGCAGTTGATTACAGCACACCGATATCGAGATTATTAAATTGTCTACTTACTTTGGAATACAATGTCAGGAAAACTATGAAATGATCCAACCATCTTACTTTGGAATACAATGTCTGTCTACTTATAAAGAAATACATTCCTTCTCCACATGAAGAGACATTCAAAGTATGTTTCTATAGTCAAGTTCTTCTCAATTTTCCTATTTGTGATTGAATTAAGTTTTAATTATGATACACATTTTTTTTATAGGATCCAGATTTCAATAAACAAAGTCAGTCATGAAGATAACGAAATCACGGTAATTTTATAACTCATTATTAATATTTTACATAATCCATTCTTTTAATTTGTAGGTTATAAAATAATAAAGCAATAAGAACTATATATTAACTACTGATTTTGTCAAGTTTTTATATTTTAAATATGTAGGATTCCGCTGAAGATCATGGGTTGACCGATATTGCAAATACACCTGCCAAGATAGGTATAACTAATCTTGCAGTAGTGGTTGAAGAAGATTCGAATGCACAATTATCAGGAAATAAGATCAAGAGAGTATTTAATAAGAAGAAGACAATATAAGCTTTTGCATATGTAACAGTTGGAGAATCCAAAAATTGTCTGATTAGTTACTTTATTAGTTTTATTAGTTATAAACAAGATGGTTGAATCATTTCATATTTTTCCTAATATTGAACTTTTCATGTTTAGTTAGTTTGGTAATTTCATTTATTATGGACAAAATATTTGAATCAGTTCATGGTTCTTTCAGATACTAAACTATTCCTTATCTAAATACATATGACGTTTCGTATATTTTTAAAACTCCATTGATTTTTTACTTAATTAGGCTTCTTGGTGGTGTTGGTTATTTTTTTTACCCATTTCACTACTATGTTGGTTTTATATGTAGTCGATAACTTTTTCTCTATTATTGGTTGATATATATATCCATTAAGCTATCTATAATTAATATGAGAGTAAAGGTTTGATGTGCGACAGACATGCTTGAATAGATGTGAGTGTGGAGCTATTTAATTATGTTGATAGATTTTTACATTAAACCATTGATAGCTTGCATCTTCCACTAGGGATGGATCATAAAGTTAGTTGAAGAAGATTTTAGCTATATGACTGAAGTACTTTCCATAAAGTGCAGCATCACTCTAAAAAAGTAAGGAAGAAATTTATTTTTTCATGGCAGGTATATTTTCTTAGGTCTAGTGAGAGCGTTGGAGTCGTGACAATCAATATTGATTTCAAGGTTACTGGATATAATTTGTACTTAGCAGTTGTCATTACTTGATAGGACCCTATTTTGTAAAACAACTTAGAGTTGAGATACTCTAAGTTGTCCATGACACCAAGTACGACTGCGATGGAAATAGGAGATTTTGTATCAAGACTTGGAATATGTTATGATGTATATGGGAGTACTCAATATGTTACTATTGATAAAAATAAAGCAGATGGGGGCACTTACAGAATTTATAGTAGTTGAGAAGGAATTAGTGGCAATGAAGCCAAAAAATATTTCATTTAAGGAAGCAACAATCTTGTGAGTGGAATATGACCAGGAGGGAGCCAGAACAGAACATGGAGAGGAAGACAATTTGCAAGAAGTTACTCTGCGCTTCATTGAATTTGGAATGTAAAATCTTTGCTAATTTAATTTATACTGAATAACATAAAGTAGTATTGTCAAATTAATTTCACCGTGTATATTTATGTGGAAACCAAGTACAACTAAAAAATCTAGCCATTGCATTTTCAAGAACAGGTAGCTTTGTGACTCCACTCCTCTCCCGTCTCTCATGTTTACCTACCCAGAAAACCTATAGAAATTACAACTGTTAGAAAAAATTTACAGATATTCTTTTCTTGAGCTATTCTTAAACAACAACATGAAAGCGATTTTAACCCCTCCCCCTAATTTCCTAAACCAAAAGGGGTAACAAATACCGCTATATTTTATATTTACTTTTCATATTTCATTTGAGGAAGCAACAATCTTGTCAGTGGCATATGATGGTGCAGAGTATGTTGAAGCAACATGAACATGGAATAATGGTGAACATATCAGATAAGAAAATTTCATGTTAAAAATCTCATGCTAATTGTAACCTTTTGAAAGTTTATTAAACAATAGGTGTTAATTTTTAATTTTTATTCTTATAAGCAAGTTAGAACGGCATTGATATAATTTCACTATTTAACTAAGGGTTTCTTGCTTTGAATATATATATAGCATATAAGGGATAAAATGAAAAGTCACATGAATAAATAGATTTGATGGCTAGCCAAAAAGAGTTATAGAGACTACCTGATCAAATTCTTCTTTTTGTTTTTTGTTTTAATTGTTTTGATTGCGGTCGATAAATTTAATCTGCAATATACATATATTTTTATTATCTGTCTCCACTCTTTTTTCTTTGAATCGATCCGTGCATCGCGCGGGTACGTATACTAATTTATCAACAAAAGCTTCATTGGACGTCATGAGAACCTACTTGCCAAATCCCAATTCCCCCCCCCTCCCTTCTCTTTTCCATATCCTACTCTTCATGAAAAAAACACCTCCAAAATTTGATTTTTGAATTTAATATTGATTAGTGTTTGGCTAGCTTATTGACATGCCCCAACCTATGGAGGCGTAGCTGGCACCAGGTGTCGCATTGGCTCGAGAAAACCACTCTGTAACTCATGATCGTTCGACGAACACTAAAACATACACAGTCCAACTTAGCTAAACTCTTTTTTTTTGTAGCTACCATGGGCCAACATGGACATAACTCGTAATATATAACTATCGTACTCAAAACATGAATACACACGGGCCGTCAAGGCTTCTGACATATTGTACATAATGAACCTGTGTTTACAAAGTCTCTAAGAGTATCTGACATTGAAACATGGCCGGGACAGGTCCTCAGCCTACCCATAAGTCTGTAGCAAAACTCTAACATGACTTGTAGACACGACTTCACTCCAAATAAAGTGGAGTCTTACTGATCATTCGTTAAATGCTAACCTCGTCTACTATGAGGGCTCGCCAAGCTAATTACCTACACCTGCATGCATGAATGCAGCGTCTACAACAAAAAGGACGTCAGTAAAATAGTGTACCGAGTACATAAGGCAGAGCTGAAACATAACATTAAGCAAACATCAATAAGAGAGATATAAGAATCAGCCTAAACCTCCGAAGTGCCACTGAGGGCCAGGATATGCATACTTATTATACTTACATATTTAATGCCTCTCTTTGGGACTATTATCCATATCCTAACATGATTGCCCAACTGATCAGTGGTAACTGCCCGACTGACCGTAACTCTATGGTAAATACGTGTCTTCCCAACCATTGGTAAATAACGATACATAATTTCCTGATCGGTGGTAACTGCCTGACCGACCATAGCTCGATGGTAAATACATCACTGCCTAACCGGTCATAGCTCAATGGTAAATGCATGACTACCCGACGATCATAGCTCGATGTAAATACATGAAGAGCCTTTTAGGATCATTAGTACATCTTATCGCATGCCTCAATAAGGACTTAGGAACATACCTAGACATGCTTTGGATTACATTTCACACAAGTGGATAACATAGACATCCTTAACTGCTAAGATAGAACCATTTATGGAATAAAGTTACATTTAAGTCTCATTATATGGATCATGACAAAAGAAGGAAGGATTAGCCTTAATATACCTTTGTTGATAACGACTCAATATACCCTGCCCGTAGTACTTCAACCTATATCAAGGTATTAGAAATATAGTTAATACCATGAAAGAACTCAAATCACATTTTTAAGGTAGTAGCTCTCTTATAGAGAATTGGGCAGTACTTCCCCTATGTTTCATCACTTCTCCAAATACAAAATAGCACCAAACAACAACATCAATGATATCAACAATATCAATAACTAATCCTATCTATTCATCCCTTCGACAGTGTAAGAGCAATTCTAACAATTCAAACAATAGTACAACGAGCGGCAAGTTAGGTTTATGATTAAACCACTATAGTTTTAAACTCCTTCTTCCTTCTAGAATTTATCAACAATATTAAGTGCCATATATTCAATCATCCCTAGAAATTTTCAGCCATAATACAACTTTAAAACGATCACATAACAGTCTCACAAGTTTAGCAACTAAATACTAATTTTTCAGATTACTAAAACACGCTTCAGACTTGTCTTTTCTTTCAAATCAAGAAACACAACCAACAGCACATAATAAAGCCTCTTCTCATATAAACCAGCAATAAATTCAACTTAAAAATAAGTTCACAACCAGCCAACAGTAATGCAACAACAAGCATCATACTACTCTTTTGAAACTCGCAAAGTTTTAGTCTTTACGATCGAGCTACATCTCGTAGAAGCTTAGATAAGAAAAAGAGAAACATTAACTTACCTTAGACTGAGTAGAACCCATGAAACCTAGTACCTCTTCATCCAAAATCAATCCCCCAATTCAGCTACAAGAAGGAGAAAGGAAAACTAGCAAGATGTCCGGATTTTTCGGCACTAGAATCACTTCATATCACCCGAAATTACCTAGAGTTTGTATGGGATTTTTGGGGGAGAAGTTGCAGGGATTTTTACCCTAGATTTTGCTCAGGAGATTATGTGTAAAATTTGATAGAATAATTTCATATAAAGGGCCCCTTGGCCTCCCTTAATATGTCCCTTTTTGGGAATTTATTTGGTCCCTTCATTTAAGCAAGTAGGTGACACACCTCTTGTCCCTTGCCAATTTGTGCAGTCTCGCAAAAATGAGAATATCTTTCTACACCAATGTCATATTGACAAATGCTTTAACGAGTTGGAAACTACACTCATATACCTTCAATTTGGTGGGTGTATCACCTCGTAACTCCAATTATATTGGGAGAAAAGCTCATTGATATTAGTACAAAATTTCAGTAAAATTTATGAACATAACTTGTGACGACTTTCGTCGACTTTTATTTCATAACTCGCTTGATTTCAAAACTTAACACACGACTATCATACGACTAAAATACCTCATAAAAATACTTTTTTATCATGTTAAGCACCCTACTCTCACCCAATGCACGGGTTATAACATTCCCAACTTGCCGACTTTCAGTAAAACTTATTTTCTTCAATTCGTTTAGCTTTTAAACCTTCCAACCCTCTTGATACTTGCTGATCATGATCTTAAATATTTGTAACCTCCAAGATAACATGATTAACTTACTTTATATACTTTCAAAGAGGGTCTCATTTTCAAGTTTACATCAATCGATTTACGACATACTTTTACGTATGAAAACATGGGGTGTAACATCATTCCCCATTTGGAAAATTCATCCTCGAATGTTGCCTGATGCTTTTATCAGTATCATAACCTACAATTCTTGCAAATACTTTAATATTATCCTTGACATCTAGGCAACTGTTCTTTGAATTAATCCAAAGGTAAGAGCATCCCCCCTTTTAGGCCTCTTTCTCACACCACGACTTGTAGTCGTAATTCTTCCAATCTCGTAATTGTTTCTACCTTCTGTCTTGCAGCCTGTACCTTGTACACACGCCTACACGACTCTTATCTCCTTTTCCTCCAGCTTTTATCCAATCTCTAGGCCTCACTTGCGAACATATACAGAACTAGACAAGTTGTTCCTCTGGGCATCGGTAGGTATAATGAAATTCTTTGTTTGGTACTTCGTCAAACTTATGACTATCGTTATATTCTATTTCATTACCTCGGAACTTTTATCCATTGATTGTTGATTCACCTTAATTTTGATCTATAATCCACTAGTGATAACTTGAAACTTCTAATGTAATACATTCTCACTAGGGCTCACTGTCACACCTCCTTTTTCCGCACCCGCAGGGCGCAAGGGAGTTTTTTCCAATTAAAGGACAATCGAAAGGGGATTTATTTGTTTATTTCAGAGTCGCCACTTGGGAGGTTTAGGGTGTCCCAAGTCACCAATTTTAATCCCGAATCGAGGAAAATAATGACTCTATATTACAGTCTGCGTACCAGAAATCCGGATAAGGAATTTTGTTAACCCGGGAGAAGGTGTTAGGCATTCCCGAGTTCCGTGGTTCTAGCACGGTCGCTCAACTGTTATATTCGGCTTGATTATCTGATTTTATACAAGTGTGAACTTATGTGCAAAATTTAACTTTTAACCGCTTTTATCATTTACTGTTTTTATCAAGAATTGCAACGTTGTGAAAATGTATCTCGAACCGCGTTACAATCAATGTACCCGTGGTCGTCGACACACTTTGACTCCGTTGAGATTTGGATTTGGGTCACATCAATGTGCACCCGAGTTTAAGGAAATTAGATTATTAAAGGCGCGCCTAAAGCGACTAGCGTATTCATTTTGGGTAAGACCGTGGAATTTTACTAAACGGTCCATCCCGAAGTCCAAATAATTTTTTAAAGCCAATATTTACTGAGGGCCCCGCAATTTGTACTTTATTTGGCGAGGCTCATCTCATTCTTATTTTTTTTTTTTTTTTTTAAAAAAAAATGAATTTGCAACGTCATGGACACGCACCTCGAACCACGCCACAATCAATGTACCCGTGATTAGAAACACATTTCGACTCCGTTGAGAATTGGATTTGGGTCACATAAATGCGCACCCGAGTTTAAGAAGGTAAGATTTATTAAGGCGCGTCCTAAAGAGTCTAACGTATTGTTATTTTTAGGAGAGTTGTGAGATTTGCTAAACAACCCGTCCTGGAACCTAGATGCTTTGATAATGCACATTTAAACAAGGGCCCCGCGTCTGCGCGTTTTGTTTATTTTCATCGAGGCTCATCTCGTTCTTATTTTTTTTTTTTTTTTTAAAAAAAAGGATATCCTATAACAACTACGTTTCTCGTCGTGTTTGTCTTTATCAATTGAAAACAGTAGATAGTCCTAATTAATTAAATGCTTGCAAGTTGTTTGTAATGACATTCAGAAAAGCTAAAAAATTTCAGAAATGAGGCTGTATGTACAGTCAGCCGAACAAACAATTATAGGCCCAAATCCAGCCCATGCGTGATAGGCCAGACCTGGGCCTCTGCCTGTTCGACGCGGACCTACTTGGTTTGCTTCGATTTGGGCTCGACCTTCATGAGGTTGAGGCCCTGAACTGATTCTTTGTTCTGTGAAATGAGTTTACCAATTTATGTGACAATATGGCAAAAGGAGAAAGAACTTTAATTAAAACGGATAGCTTTCCTATTTGGACTACATTAGAGAATATACTACACCATCAGACTAAGTCTGAAATACAACTTATTACACTGGGCATATTTTCACCTAGCAGCATACATACAAGGCTAGCATTCGTTAACCTACATTGATATACTTAGTATGTAGGCTGCTTCTATTGTCCAAACAAAAATGTAACTATTTCATGACGTTTAGAGTAACAGTTCATGTATATATATAAAACAATCTGCAGGTCTTCTCTTTTGCATTCATGCTCAAACTTTCAGTTACATTTGTGGTATTAATTGTGTACCTGGTATGGAGGACAAAGAAGGAAGGAATGATCAGCTAGGCAGTATGCAGTAAACACAGCAACAACAGATACACAGCAACAACCAAATAGCCACGAAGATGAAGCTCACACGTTGGTCGAACAGCAGACAAATATTCCCAGGAAGCAAGATAGGAAACAAGACCAATCGAGAAAAGAACCAGAATATTTTGTGCTATAGCCAACAGAAATTCAATAACCACCAAAGCTCAGTACACAACCAGCACAGTTTCAAACAATCGAGAAGACTACAACTCAATGTACAGCACACAACACTCAATGTGGTAGCAATCACAGCTGAAGATACACAGGCTTCTCTTAATGGAACAGTAATCAACCTAGTTAGGATGACCAGCTTGATTTCTTATGCAGTTTTGGACAATATTCAGTTACAGTATTTTCTGGAAATTTCTTTCTGTTTTTCTTCACTTTTCTTTAACTCACAATATCCCTCTCAAAACTAAAATTTCCAGCCTTTTCTCTTTTTTTTCTGAAGACTCAAAATCCAGCCCCCTTTCAGTTCTCAAATGGCCTATTTATAAGCCAAATGACTCAGTGCAGCTAGCTGCCTGCCCTGCCAATTGGCAGAATGCCCATACCCTTTAAGGCCCATGCCTAAGCATCTTTTGGTGTCAGCCCCCTTTATTCCCCACGCCTGGTTTTTGTTTAATCAGGAGTTATGGGCATCATTTTATTATTCAATTTAAGCCCCATACCCTTGTGTCTTGTTCCCCCATTGGCATTAGTTTAATCCTAATTTAGTACCCCATTTGTCAGCTCACTTAAACTAATTACTTCTGTTCTTTTTAACACCCCAGAATACCCCTGTCAACCTTGATTATTACTGCCCCTGCCTATTGCAGCATCAGGGCATTTTTTGAACTGATGAAAGTTCGAACTCAAGACTGCCTGGGCTGAACCTTTTCAGTCAGTTTTACAGTGCAAACAAACCATTCCAAACAATGCTGGGGCATACAGTCAGTGACAAAGCTCAATTAGTCATGCGACATTATTAGCTCATTCGATTTATTAGTTATAGAAAGCTAATCGACGATATTTATCGAGTCGACTATACTAATTATAACAGGTAATAATCAATCGCTCACATAAACAATATGTTTAGGGACCTAAAGGGCATCAGACAATTTTTGTTCAATTACTGGGGCCTATATGAGTTAACTTATCTGACGATTAAACTAATCGACGATCATGTTTATCACAGAGTACATTCAGAATACACACATAGAAAATCAACCGACCAAAGAAAAAGGTCTTTAAAGAGATGAAAGAAATCCGAATGAAAAATAACAAAAATAACAAACAAACCCAACGAAACATGCTGACCACTTAATTAAAACTAACACAAAAGAAAGGAAAACGTACCGAAAATGTTTAAATCAAACAGACCCAAATCTGATTCATCTTCGAACTTTTGAGGCCGAACAAACTTTAATCAGGGTGTTCTCACATGAGAACACCTTGATTAAGGTCTATTAGACCTCAAACCCTTGTCAAAACTGGCCGGGTTCCCCAGGTGCATGTGTTTCAAGTTCTGGATTTCCAGATCTGGATTTTTAGGAGTTGTGGGTAGATTCGGACCAAACCAAGCTTGGTTTGGTCACGAGGAAGGTCAGGGGAATGTCTGGTATGAAGATGGGGTGGTTTGGCATAGGTCCGGGTTCGACTCAAATCTTCAAACGAAGATTCGAGACGAGGGAAGGTGATTCGAGGCAAGAGGGTAACAGATCCATGTTCAGGAGAGTGAGGGGGTCTTAGGGTGTTCAGGAGGTGGTCACCGGCGTTCGTGCCGCCGGCTTTAATGGCGAGGGAGACGAGGGCGGCTAGGGTTTCTAATGGGAGGTCCGGGTTCGACTTGGGGACGAAGGGGTGGGGTGTTGGTATAGGGGGCGTGGGTATAAGGGAAGGTTTATATATGGTCTATGGGATTGGATCTGAGCCGTTAGATCAGATGATCTCAACGGCTTGGATCTGATGCTGAGAAATGAGACGGGGTCGTTTGGCAGTTAAACGGGGTCGTTTGGTTTAAGTGAGGGGTTGGGTCAGGCTGGTTATTTGGGTCGGGTTTGAACATGGGTCGCTGAAAGAGGTCCTGAACCGTTGGATCGGCTGGGACGGACGGCTCAGATTGATTTGCCTGAAACGACGTCGTTTCAGGAGGTGCCTGGGCAGGCCTGGTCTGGACCGGGTCAGATCGTTGGTTTGGGCTTGTTTTTGTCTTATTTTTTTGGTGGCCCAAATTGATTTCAACTTTCTTTTGTTTTCCAATTTAAAGAAAAATAAAAAATAAAAATAACTAATAAAACAAAATGAAATTAAAACAAATAACAATATGGCATTTCAACATAATTATCATACCAAGTAAGTTAAATCACAACCTAAAACGGACGATGCACATATATTTATATTTTTGAATTTTCTTTTAACGCCACATATATTTTTTGTATTTTTGTTTGATAATGACTAGATGCAAAATGGACAGACTCACAAACGACTAACAAAACATGTCACGGAAAGACCGAAAAATTGTACAGCGAAGCCTTTTGCCACTATTTTTATTTTCTTTTGGAGCGATTGTCCGTGAAGCAAAAATCACGTGCTTACAGCTGCCCCTCTTTGCACGAAGACACGAAGGGTTTTCGCGCAAAGATAAAGCGAGCGATTTTTGCCCGTCCGAATACTCCGTGTGAAGCATTTTTGAAAAAGATTTGACCGAACCTTTGCTTCAGAGGTTTCCTACATATCCTGGGCTGAAACAGGAATCAGGTCAATGTAGTTCGGGAAATTTTGGTAGCTGGGACTACCGTGTGACTGTAGTGTTTGCTGTTGTTGTGCGCTGTTGTATGCTGCTGTAGGATGCTACTGCTCAACCGATCTCCCTATTACATTGCTCTAAAAGGAAAACAAGAAGCTAAGCTAAACTGAGGATCCTGAAATCTCATCCATCTTCAACTTGTTCTTGCTGCCTTGCTTTCTTGTCGGCTAACGCTTTCCTCTGACGCCTTTATTTTGTGAACTTGGAGATGATGCTGGTCCTTCACCTTTTTTGAATGTCAGTTCTCATCACTTTGCTTGATTTGCTGGGGATACGGCTTTCTTCTTTAAATCTTCCAATGGTTTCTTCAGTGGTATGGCTTTTCATCAGAATTGTTATACTGGGCATGCTACACCGTTCCCAAACTACTTCTTTTGAGACGCGTTCCTTTTTCCTTTTGAATTGCGCGCTTGCCTCTGCAGTTGTCTGCTTCTTGGTGCTGGGGATTTCATTGTTTCCCGTTTGGGGATCTCTGTTGTACCCTTCCGTCTTCAGGTGGGGTGACTGATTCCAAAATCTAGAGCTGAATGTATTCCCGCATTATACTGGTGGGCGACCTAGAACTTAAAAGTATTCCCGCATTATACTGGTGGGCGACCTAGAACTTAATGTATTCCCGCATTATACTGGTGGGCGACCTAGAACTTAAAAGTATTCCCGCATTATACTGGTGGGCGACCTAGAACTTAAAAGTATTCCCGCATTATACTGGTGGGCGACCTAGAACTTAAAAGTATTCCCGCATTATACTGGTGGGCGACCTAGAACTTAAAAGTATTCCCGCATTATACTGGTGGGCGACCTAGAACTTAAAAGTATTCCCGCATTATACTGGTGGGCGACCTAGAACCTAAATGTATTCCCGCATTATACTGGTGGGCGACCTAGAACTTAAAAGTATTCCCGCATTATACTGGTGGGCGACCTAGAACTTAAATGTATTCCCGCATTATACTGGTGGGCGACCTAGAACTTAAAAGTATTCCCGCATTATACTGGTGGGCGACCTAGAACTTAAAAGTATTCCCGCATTATATTGGTGGGCGACCTAGAACTTAAATGTATTCCCGCATTATACTGGTGGGCGACCTAGAACTTAAAAGTATTCCCGCATTATACTGGTGGGCGACCTAGAACTTAAATGTATTCCCGCATTATACTGGTGGGCGACCTAGAACTTAAAAGTATTCCCGCATTATACTGGTGGGCGACCTAGAACTTAAAAGTATTCTCGCATTATACTGGTGGGCGACCTAGAACTTAAATGTATTCCCGCATTATACTGGTGGGCGACCTAGAACTTAAAAGTATTCCCGCATTATACTGGTGGGTGACCTAGAACTTAAAAGTATTCCCGCATTATACTGGTGGGCGACCTAGAACTTAAATGTATTCCCGCATTATACTGGTGGGCGACCTAGAACTTAAAAGTATTCCCGCATTATACTGGTGGGTGACCTAGAACTTAAATGTATTCCCGCATTATACTGGTGGGCGACCTAGAACTTAAAAGTATTCCCGCATTATACTGGTGGGCGACCTAGAACTTAAAAGTATTCCCGCATTATACTGGTGGGCGACCTAGAACTTAAAAGTATTCCCGCATTATACTGGTGGGTGACCTAGAACTTAAAAGTATTGAAATTGTTTCCCCGTTCTTCCGAGAAAATTTTCGACAATCGGCAGAAAATTTTCTGCCCGGTTTTTGGTGACTTCCATGGCGGTGCATCTTGCTGCCATCATCAATCCTTTGTTTTCCTGCAGCAGACAAAAGGATCTAATCAGTTTTAATCGTGGTGGTAGAGGGTGCCTTTCTGGCGAGCAATTTTTCTCTCTTCCCCTTTTCTTGCTCTTTGTCCCCATAATTGGTTGGCGGGCAAAGTTGCCTGTTGGGGGTCTCTAGCCTGCTGGGGATTGGTTTTCAATTTATCCCCTTTTCTGCTTTCTTTTAAAACACATGATGTGGGAGTCTGCTTCTAACTCCCGAAACCACTCCCTTTTGGAGCTTACTTCTTCCAACATTTCCGAGCACAATCCCTGCATTGCCTGGGGCCGGCCTTTAAGACTGTTTGTATTATCCTGCATTGGATGAATTCCCCTTCGGTTTCTGGTAGTAAGCTTTGACAAATCCTTTAAAGACACATTTTAGGAAAAGAAATAAAGATATGAAAAAGAGAAAATCTTTCTGAACCAATATTTTGTGGGAGGAGACAATCAAAAGAACTTATCTGGAGGACACAACTGGTCCCCGTGATCATGACGTGCACCATAGATTCCCGACCCAGTCTATTTGTATCAATCGATTTGCCCGATGGTCTGACTTGCTGGGGATGATAAATGGATGTTCATCCTATTGCGAATGTGGTAGTTTTGCTGATCTGTCTCGTCGCCTCATAGTGCCCTTCGAGGGGTTTTCACTGATGAGACTCTCTCTTTTCTCTCATCTCCCGGCGCCTTATGGTGCCTGTGAGGGTTTTCACCAATAAGACTCTCTCATTTCATATCCCTCATCTTACATCGCCTCTCGGTGCCTGCGAAGGTTTTCACCGATGAGACTCTCTCATTTTATTTCTTTCGAGGAATCGGGGCGTTGTAGATACGACCCTCTCTTCTGGAGACTCCTTTGGCTATCAATTCATTCCCAGTCTTACGATCCTCTTCTTTGCTGGGGATTGGTGTATTATTCTCGGTCTTATTTACCTGACTCGACATATTTTGAACATTGATCGGGAGGTCTTTTGGACGTTGAATGTTGGTTCTGGTGTGGAGTTAAAGAAAGGCTATGAAAAAATGAAAATAATTTGATGGGTGATGTGCTACAACTTTTGGAATCAAACCTTTGTTGGAATTTTAAAACATAATTTCTGCCCCAGGTTTCTTGCCTGGGGAATTTATTTTTTATACTTATGTTGCGCTATGTGCGTTACGCACGCTTTACGCACACTATGTACATTATGCATCCTATATTCACTATGATGCATACTATGACCGAGCCGTGAGGCGCCTACGTATCCTCTTTGAGGAATCAGGTCAAACGTAGTTCCCACGGTTTTATATTCCTTGATTTTTCTTTTCTTTCTTTTCATTTTCTTTTCCTTTTCTTTTTCTTTTTCTTTTCTTTTCCTTTCTTTTCTTTTCTTTTTTTCGTATCTTTCCCATTAGTGATTCCAAAAGAGGGGTATTGAAAGAATTTGCTTAAGGCTCAAAGGGGGAAGCGAGGGTTAAAAGTGTTTGGATAGAAGAAAGAATTGCCTCCGTCATCTCATTATTCAACAAATGCCAAATACAAACAAATAAACCAAAATTGCCATAATTTAAAGAAATTACGCATAATATCTCTTGACTGCATCTGAATTGATAGCCATGTCGACACATCTACCTTCGACATCTGTCAAACACAAAGCACCGTTGGACAACATTCTGGTCACGATATAAGGCCCTTGCCAATTTGGGGCGAATTTGCCTTTTGCCTCGACTTGATGTGGGAGGATCTTCTTTAATACCTGCTGCCCTACTTCAAACTTCCTGGAGCGCACCTTTTTATTATACGCTCTTGCCATTCTCTTCTGGTACAGCTGACCATGGCACACTGCTGCCAATCTTTTCTCATCTATCAGGCTCAACTGTTCCAATCGAGCTTTGATCCATTCATCATCATCAATTCCGGCTTCAGTGACAATTCGGAAGGACGGAATTTCGACCTCCGCTGGTATCACGGCCTCAGTTCCATACACCAACAAATAAGGAGTTGTGCCTATGGAAGTCCGGACGGTAGTGTGGTAACCCAACAAAGCAAAGGGTAATTTCTCGTGCCATTGTCTGGATCCTTCCACCATCTTCCGCAGTATCTTCTTGATATTCTTGTTGGCTGCTTCGACTGCTCCATTCGCCTTGGGACGATATGGGGTGGAATTGCGGTGTATAATCTTGAATTGTTGGCATACCTCTCTCATCAAGCTGCTATTAAGATTCGCACCGTTATCCGTGATGATCACTTTTGGGATCCCAAATCTACAGATGATATGGGAGTGAACAAAGTCCACCACTGCCTTCTTAGTTACTGATTTGAAGGTTTTAGCCTCAACCCATTTGGTGAAGTAATCAATGGTCACTAGAATGAACCTATGACCGTTGGACGCTGCTGGCTCAATGGGCCCAATGACATCCATGCCCCATGCTACAAACGGCCAGGGTGCTGACATCGTATGTAACTCTGTTGGCGGAGAGTGAATCAAGTCTCCATGTATCTGGCACTGATGGCATTTCCTCACGAAAGTGATACAGTCGTGTTCCATGGTGAGCCAATAACACCCTGTTCGAAGGATTTTTCTTGCCAATACATATCCACTCATGTGTGGCCCACAAACTCCAGCATGTACTTCTGCCATAACCGTTGTTGCCTGCCTGGCGTCTATGCATCTCAACAATCCCAGATCCGGGGTTCTTTTGTACAATATTCCCCCACTGAGGAAGAAACCATTCGACAAACGCCGGAGGGCTCTTTTTTGGTCTCCAGAGGTATGTTCTGGATATATCCCCATCCTGAGGTATTCCTTGATATCATGAAACCAGGGTTCGCCATCTGCTTCTTCTTCTATGGCGTTGCAGTAGGCGTGCTGATCACGGACCTGGATGTGTAGAGGATCAACATACATTTTGTCAGGGTGGTGCAGCATTGATGCCAAGGTGGCCAAGGCATCCGCAACCTCATTGTGAACTCTCGGGATGTGTTTGAACTTCACCGATCGAAATTGCTTGCTCAGATCATGCAAGCATTGTCGGTATGGTATGAGCTTTAGATCTCGTGTTTCCCATTCACCCTGAATTTGATGTACCAAGAGGTCCGAGTCTCCCAAGACCAAGACGTCTTGGACATCCATGTCGGCAGCCAGGCGCAGACCCAGAATGCAAGCCTCATATTCGGCCATATTGTTGGTGCAATAGAAGCGCAGTTGAGCCGTAACAGGATAATGCCGTCCTGTTTCAGAAATGAGTACTGCTCCTATTCCAACCCCTTTTGCATTTGCAGCTCCATCGAAGAAAAGCTTCCAACCCGGTTCCTCAGGTAATTCCAAATCAGTCGTGTGCATCACTTCTTCGTCAGGAAAATACGTTCTTAAGGGCTCGTATTTTTCGTCAACGGGATTCTCTGCCAAATGGTCTGCCAGTGCCTGGGCTTTCATGGCCGTCCTCGTTACGTAGATGATATCAAACTCTGTGAGCAGAATTTGCCACTTTGCCAACCTTCCCGTGGGCATAGGTTTCTGAAAGATATACTTCAATGGGTCCAAGCGGGATATGAGATAAGTAGTATATGAAGACAGGTAGTGCTTCAACTTCTGAGCTACCCAAGTTAGGGCGCAGCATGTTTTCTCGAGTTGAGTGTACTTGACCTCATGCACTGTGAATTTCTTGCTAAGATAGTAGATGGCCTGCTCCTTCCTTCCTGTGTCATCATGTTGCCCCAGTACACAACCAAATGAATTTTCCAAGACTGTCAGGTAAAGGATTAGGGGTTTCCCGGGCTTAGGCGGGACCAACACGGGTGGATTAGACAGATACCCTTTGATTTGGTCGAAAGCCTCTTGACACTCTGTCGTCCAACCTTCTGCAGCATCCTTTCTCAGTAGCCGAAATATGGGCTCACAAGTTGCTGTGAGTTGAGCGATGAACCTGCTGATGTAATTGAGTCTACCCAGCAAACTCATTACCTCTGTTTTGTTCCTTGGCGGTGGCAAGTCTCGGATGGATTCAATTTTGGATGGGTCTAACTCAATCCCCCGTCGACTGACGATGAATCCTAGCAACTTTCCTGATGGAACCCCGAATGCGCATTTGGCCGGGTTAAGCTTGATATCATACCTCCGGAGTCTTTGGAAAAATCTCCTTAGGTCTGCCACATGGTCCTCCTGACGCCAAGATTTGATGATCACATCATCGACGTACACCTCTATTTCTTTGTGTATCATGTCATGAAACACAGCAGTCATTGCTCGCATGTACGTTGCCCCAGCGTTCTTTAACCCGAACGGCATTACCCGATAGCAGTAGGTTCCCCATGGCGTAATAAATGCTGTCTTCTCAGCATCCTCCTCATCCATTAGGATCTGATGATAACCTGCATAGCAATCCACAAAGGATCCGATCTCGCGCCCAGCGCAATTATCGATCAGGATATGAATGTTGGGTAACGGGAAATTGTCCTTGGGACTTGCTTTGTTGAGGTTGCGGTAGTCGACGCACACCCTGATTTTTCCATCCTTCTTTGGGACTGGTACCACATTGGCCAACCACTCGGGATATCGAGTGACCCGAATGACCTTCGATTGCAACTGCTTAATCACTTCTTCTTTGATCTTTACACTCATTTCTGTTTTAAATTTCCTTAGTTTTTGCTTGACCGGAGGGTATGCCGGGTCAGTGGGCAATTTGTGAACCACTAAATCGGTGCTCAATCCAGGCATATCATCATATGACCATGCAAAAACATCTTTGAATTCCCTGAGAGTTTCGATCAATTCTGCTTTGACATTCGGCTCAATGTGGATGCTAATTTTGGTCTCTTGGATGTTATCAGCGTCTCCTAGGTTCACAGCCTCAGTGTCATTTAGGTTAGGCTTGGGTTTCTCTTCAAATTGGCACAGTTCTCGGTTTATTTCTTCGAAGGCTTCCCCTTCGTCACCTTCGGATTCATTATCACAAACGACCTCTTGCATCATTGAGTCAGATTCAGATTGATTATTTAGACTAGGTCGAAGATCCGCTGTGCATGCCATGTCATTAGGACCAGTAAAAAGAGAACTGTTCAGAAAGAAAAAGAACAAAACAAGAAATTAAAATGGGACAAAAGAAAAGAACTTTATTAAATTTGCAGGATAAAAAGGGTTCACACTTTTACAAAACGGGAGTAAAATTTGGATTACACCCTTGAATAATCCGATCAAACAAATAAACAAACAAAACATTAATCAAAGCCTACTACCAAGACTCCCCTCGGACAGGAAGAGGAGTAACCGTCCAATTGTTGGTCTTGGCCTCAGGCCCCACGAATTGTATCTCTGCTTCTGCTGGAACCCTCTCCAGCTTCCACCATACTGACATCCGCGAATAGTCTCTCAAAACTCTGATCCAGGTCTTCACTTATGCCGATCAAAGGTCCTCGAATCTTTGGGATCGCTGATCCCTTGGCCCTAGCTTTAACAAAAGACCTTGAGAGGCGTGGCACTGGTTTAGGCAGAGACCAGACTCTCTTCTTCATTTTTCGCGCTTGCTTCCTGTCTGCTGCGGTTGGTTTGAACCCCAACCCGAAAGTTTCCAGATTCTTAGGAAGGGAGACAGGTTGGACTATCCCTTGAAGTTCAACTCCCAGGCCTTTTCCCGGCACAAACCCATTACCCAGCATTTCTGATACCATCATGACTGTTGCGGCAGTCACCCTAGGGTGCGGGATGATTTCTCCTTCAGAAATTTTGTTGGCCGACCCTGTATCGAGAATCTGGTAGACCCAGGGACCCTTGTCATCAGTGGTCTCTATGAAAGGCACAATGGTTCCGCCCATGGTGCATGTTGTATCCTCGCCGTGCAACACGACCTCTTGTCTTTCCCACTCGAACTTCACTGTCTGATGTAGGGTGGAAGGCACCGCTTTAGCCGCATGAATCCAAGGTCGTCCTAACAGCAAGTTGTAAGATACCGTGGCGTCCAACACCTGGAATTCCATGGTAAATAGGACCGGACCAATGGTTAATTCAAGTACAACATCCCCCACAGTGGCTGTTCCGTTTCCGTCAAACCCCCGGACACAGATGCTATTCTCCCGGATTCTTCCACGGTCAATCTTTAACTGGTCCAGGGTGGATAATGGACAAATATTGGCGCTTGAGCCGTTATCCACCAATACTCGGGTTACCACCGAGTCTTCACATTTGACAGCTAGGTATAGAGCTTTGTTATGCTCCGTACCTTCCACCGGCAGGTCATCATCTGAGAATGTTACCCTGTTCACCTCGAAAATCTTGCTGGCAATGGTTTCCAGGTGGTTTACAGAAATCTCACTGGGTACATGGGCCTCGTTCAATATCTTTAACAGGGCCCGGCGATGTTCCTCGGAATGGAGGAGTAATGACAATAGTGAGATCTGGGCGGGTGTTTTTCTAAGCTGCTCGACCACAAAATAGTCTTGCACTTTCATTTTCCTTAGGAAGTCTTCAGCCTCCTCTTCTGACACTGGCTTCTTGGTTGCCACTGGGTTTGTTTTTCTTAACTCCACCGGAGCAAAGCATCGACCTGATCGAGTCAGCCCTTGCGCTTCACAACTGACTTCTTCCACCTGTTTTCCTTGGTATGTCACCACTGCTTTTTCATATTTCCAGGGCACAGCCCTGCTGTCAAGCATTGGCAGTTGGACCACCGGCTTTATGGTCACCCGTTCTCTACATACCCCTTTCAACATGACTGCCGGTGTGGGCAGAATCCCTGGTATTACCAACTTGCTTGGCTCGGGTTTGCTTGCTATGACGGACGGGCTCTTCCCCCATATTACTACCGGCTTGACGCCTTCTCCCTGCGACTGTACATTTGTTCCTCCACTGGTTAAGACTTCTCTTGGGGCAGCTTGGATCATCATCACTGTTTGTGAGGGTTTTCTTAATTCTCCTCCCTCACACACCAACTCAATCATGTGAGTTTCGTGGTGCGCTGGCAGTGGGTTTTGGTTGATGTTAGGAGCCTCCGGTGTCTGGACCTCGATCTTATTGGTGTCAATAAGATCCTGTATGGCATGCCTTAACTTCCAGCACTTCTCGGTATCGTGCCCGAGCATCCCTGAACAGTATTCACAACTGATTGAACGATCCAAATTCTGAGGCGGGGGATTTGGTTCCCGAGTATGGACAGGACTAACCAAACCCAATTGCCGCAGCTTGTGGAACACAGCGGTGTAGGTTTCTCCCAGTTCGGTGAAGGTTCTTTGCTTCCGCAACCTGTCATTCCTGGCATCTGGATTTCCCCGGAAACCTGCCCCTGAAGGATTTCTATATGCCCTTGGTGGAGGGTAGGTGTTTTGTGGTGGTGCATATATGTTCTGGGGAGCCGGTGCGCGCCATTGTGGGCGAACCGGAGGCTGAGTGTATACCTGGGCTTGGTGTACGGAACAATGTGGTTCTCGAGGTGGATAGAAATTTTGTGGTGGGTTGTATGGGTAGTTTGACCTGTGAGGCCTGGGTTGGTTGTAGTGCGGCCTGCCAGCCCTGGACCAACTGCCTGCCTCGATCGTGGCAACCTCTTCTTTCTTTCTTCTTAGCGCACCTCCCGTGCCGCTTTGAATAGCCTGGGTTGTGGCCTTAAGTGCCGAATAGTTTAAGATCTTGTCCGACCTCAAACCTTCTTCTATCATGACCCCTATTTTGACCACCTCGTTGAAAGATTTTCCAACCGTTGTCACCAAGTGACCAAAGTAGGTTGGATCCAATGTCTGCAAAAAGTAGTCTACCATCTCTCCCTCTCTCATGGGAGGATCGACTCTAGCTGCTTGTTCTCTCCAGCGGAACCCGAACTCGCGAAAACTTTCTCCGGGTTTCTTCCCAGTTCTCAATAACGTGAGACGGTCAGGGACTATCTCCAGATTGTACTGGAAATGACCTGCAAAAGCCTGCGCCAGGTCATCCCACGTGTACCACCTGCTGAAATCCTGCCTGGTATACCATTCCAGTGCAGATCCGCTCAGACTTTGGCCGAAATAAGCTATCAAAAGCTCATCCTTGCCTCCTGCCCCTCTCATTTTGCTACAGAATCCCCGCAAATGTGCCATGGGATCACCGTGCCCTTCATATAAATCAAACTTGGGCATCTTGAACCCAGCCGGGAGTTGGACATCTGGGAAAGGGCACAGATCTTTGTATGCCACGCTGACTTGATTGCCCAGCCCGTGTAAGTTCCTGAAGGATTGCTCCAGGCTTTTGAACTTTCTCAACACTTCATCCTGTTCAGGGGCCTTAACCGGCTTCTCAACCTCTGCCGGTACTTCCAAATGGGGATTGTAAGCCTGTGGTTCGGGTGCATGGAATGTAGGCTCAGGGGGATAGTATTGTGTATCATGAGCCTGAAACAATGGCTCACTGGTCGTTCGCTGCAAAGGGGCTGATGCAGGTCCCACAAAAATGGGAATATTGGGTGTTGGGAGAGGTTGATGGGGTGGTGGAGCTTGGGAATCATGAGGGCTTCTTTCTTGATGATAGAGGGGATTTGGGCGGCTTGTGGAAGGGCCAGAGTGAGGGTACTCCGGCATGTGTCCCAGTGTCTCAGGGCTCTTTTGTGTTTTGGCCAGGGCTAGCTGCATTGCATGCATCTCTAGTCCCATCCTTTCAATTTTTTCCATTGCTTCTTTTAGCAACTGGCTCATCGGCCTTTCTTCCTCATTACTATTCTCTGAAGTTGTCATGCTTGTTGCTACCGGTCCTTTGGATCTGGTTTGGTATGAATGTGTTGCCAGAATTCTTTAACAACTAACTGTCTGGTATCAGACAACAACAAACTTTGTTAGTGTTAGAGCTTAACAGATTTGATCATAACACATAGAGGATGCAATGCACCTAGGCAGTTAACCGTTTCTACATGCTTTGCTTCAAACCACATGCGTCATCCCGGTTTGTTCATTCGTCTCTTTTTAGAGTATTCTGCGAAACCCCGCGTTTTATTTTATTTACATTTTCTTTTCTTTATTTATTAAAAGCGGTCGAATCTTATGGGGATTGCCTACGTATCACGTCCCCGCGTGAATCAGACCAGGCGTAGTTCTGCCTCAAGGTAAAGACACATAAAAATTCTTCCAGAGTCACTTAATTTCATTATCAAAATTTGTTATTACACATTGCTTCAAACAAAATAGCAACAGTACAGACTCCACGGTTCTTTGACCCTATTTGATTGAAGGCAAAGTGGAAAACAACATATGGGAAAACATCAAAGCTCAACTAAAACAAGACTCGACCAGAGGTTAATTTTCCAACTTAGGGACCCGCGAGGCGTCGTTCGGCCTTTTCGCGGTTCTAGGTGCGAGATCCCTTTCGAGCTGCTCCAACTCGTGCATGGTCTGTTTGACATAACCCATCACTGCTGGGAGAACGGTAACGCATGTCATGTTTTCACACCGCCGACACCTTATGATGATGGCATGGGCAATGGCCCTGATCTTGTCTCTGGTTTGTTTCCTCTCTATGAGTAGGTGTCTTATCTGATCACTGCACGTCTTGAATACCTGTGAGTCCTGTATATGCTGATCCCTTAGCTGCCGCACTTCTTCCTTCATTTGGGCCAACAAGTCGTAACAGTATCTACTCTCCGATTGGAAATCCCCGGCCTGCTTAACTGCTTTAAACTCAAGTGTAGCCATCTCCCTCTTTATTTTGGCCACAGTCTTCTCGTGGTCACGTTTCAATTGGTTCAAACATCGGCGATGCTTATCTACTCTTGTTCCCCACCGTGCCTTGAACTCTGTCATGACCTTTTCGGATTCTTCTAACCTGTCTCGCCATTCCGTGATCTCTCTTTTCAAACCCTTTATCAACCGCTGGTCTGATCGACTTCTGGGATGCTCATCAAGAGACAATCTCAATTTTTGGACTTGGGCCTTAAGCTCTTCATTCTCTTGGATCAATCTATTCTTTTCGCTTCGATCTGCCGCGATTTGTACGCCGTTATCGAATTTCAGACTGTCCATTTGTAGCTTCAAATCGCCAATCTCTGCCCGATAACCCTTCTCTTTTGCTAACCAGTTCCATTGTCCTTGGGATGATTCTACGAAATCTTTGAGATGCGGCCTCTTAGCCGGTCTTTCGTAGGACAGGCTACCTCTAAACCAAGCGTGATATCCCGGGGCGACTTCCCCTTTTGCCGTATCAATCACACAAGTGTCTGCTGTCAGATGTTGGCATTCACTCCAGATTTGGCGAACTTCTTCTTCAGGGAAACGACCGTTCGGACTGATTTCAATCACTTGGGTACTCAAATCTTCATCTTTCGGTACCACTTGGTACCTCCCAAGTTGCCTCAAAACCCGATACGGTGCATAGGGTTGGATACTTTTCAGTCCATCAACAGAAAGTGAGGCCGGGTTGCCGGCATGTATATGATTTCCTCGATAGGTGACCATCCGAGTGTCCATTGGATTTGGCTGTCAGTGAGAGTTCGGAGAAATGAGGTCCATGATGTGACTCCCTCAGGTAAATTGAGCCCTTTGATTCTCGTGTAGAATTCTCCAATACAAGTTTTCTCTGGCGAACCATAACCCAAAAGTGAGGAGCGATGGCATAAATGATCGGTCATCCACATTTGCAACAGTAGGTTACATCCTTCGAAAAAGTCGCCCCTGGCTCGACAAGCAGTGAGAGCCCGGAAAATGTCAGCCATAATCATAGGCGCCAGAGTACTTTTATCTTGGGTAAGCAAAGTATTGACGACCCCGGTTATCCTTAGATCAATGTTTCCATCTTTCCTAGGGAACACTATAAGACCCAGAAAGGCTGTCATAAAAGCCACTAGCCTGTGTTCGTCCCACTTTTGTCGGTTGCCTCTACTGCATAGTTTGAAATCCGGCTTATTGAACCCGCCCACGTGGCCGTATCTAGCATATATGAGGTGGAGACTGCAGAATCCTTTGGCAAGATCTGGATGGTGGAACGTCCGAGGTATTTTTAGGAAATCCAGAAACCTGTGTACCGTGATAGCTCTAGGTGCAATCAAGTATTTGAACCTAAAAGGGGCTTCATCCATCCCGATGTACCCTGCTATTTCTTCCAACGTCGGGGTGAGCTCGAAGTCCGAAAAATGGAACACGTTGTGTGCGGAATCCCAACAAGTGACCAATGATCTGATGATATCACCCCGAGGCTGAACGTTTAGTAGGTCCGGGAGACCTTTCAGATATTTCCTTACTTTGTCTTGCCCTTCTTTGCCTAAGTCGTTCCACCATAACCGCAACTCAAACGGGATCTTGGTCATTACTGAAAAAGGTTCGTTTTGTACCGTGCTCATCCTGCACATTTATTAGGGTGATTATGCCAAGTGAATAAAAAATAAAACTTTATTTAGACGTATACTTTTTATAAAACTTTATGAAAAACCCTGCACATTTTTTTTTTTATATATATATATATATATATAAAAAGTATATAAAAGCAGAACGACGACCCTTTTTTTCTCTTCTTTTCTATTTCCCCTTTGCATTTAATAAAACAAAACTAATAAGACATTTTCTTTTTATTTTCTCAAAATTTCGGCAGAGTTTTGACGGTATTTTGGTATTGGCCTTTTTTCAAAAATAAACAATTAACTCCTTAACCGCTATTCCTTCCCCTCTTTTTTTTTTCATAATTTTCCAAATATTCAAACACTGGTCAGCATGCGGGCATGAGACAAATAAATGCACGAAAAACAATAGGATGCATCAGAATGGTCTTTTCATATCAGGTCGCTAGTCCTAGACGGACCCAACCCCTGTGTTGAGTCCCCTAAGTCATATGCAACATGATGCAAATAAGCGTTCCTACTAGGGATCCGGCATGAAGTCACGTTATTCTATGTTCAAAACCTGGGTCAGTGTTCTAGACAGTGTACCCGAGCGGACAACTCGAGCCGAGGAGGGGCAACTTACCGGGAACCAAAAGGCCGTCCGGCTTCGTAACTTATCCGTCCTCTTTCTTATTTCGGGTATTGACACTAACAGAATAGGGAGTCTCGACCAGCGAGCTTCTCCCCGTAGGTAAGAAGAGAAGGGTTTCGGCACAGTTTATATACAGTCCAAATAATATCAAAGCGGTAACAGCAGCATTTAGCACATTAGGCTCAAACATGTAAAAATCAGATAATAAATAAAGCCAAATAATAACAATTATTTTAAGCTCGAATTCTTAACCCTGAACCAGTGGTTCTGGGTCATAATCCCCAGCAGAGTCGCCAGAGCTGTCACACCTCCTTTTTCCGCACCCGCAGGGCGCAAGGGAGTTTTTTCCAATTAAAGGACAATCGAAAGGGGATTTATTTGTTTATTTCAGAGTCGCCACTTGGGAGGTTTAGGGTGTCCCAAGTCACCAATTTTAATCCCGAATCGAGGAAAATAATGACTCTATATTACAGTCTGCGTACCAGAAATCCGGATAAGGAATTCTGTTAACCCGGGAGAAGGTGTTAGGCATTCCCGAGTTCCGTGGTTCTAGCACGGTCGCTCAACTGTTATATTCGGCTTGATTATCTGATTTTATACAAGTGTGAACTTATGTGCAAAATTTAACTTTTAACCGCTTTTATCATTTACTGTTTTTATCAAGAATTGCAACGTTGTGAAAATGTATCTCGAACCGCGTTACAATCAATGTACCCGTGGTCGTCGACACACTTTGACTCCGTTGAGATTTGGATTTGGGTCACATCAATGTGCACCCGAGTTTAAGGAAATTAGATTATTAAAGGCGCGCCTAAAGCGACTAGCGTATTCATTTTGGGTAAGACCGTGGAATTTTACTAAACGGTCCATCCCGAAGTCCAAATAATTTTTTAAAGCCAATATTTACTGAGGGCCCCGCAATTTGTACTTTATTTGGCGAGGCTCATCTCATTCTTATTTTTTTTTTTTTTTTAAAAAAAAAATGAATTTGCAACGTCATGGACACGCACCTCGAACCACGCCACAATCAATGTACCCGTGATTAGAAACACATTTCGACTCCGTTGAGAATTGGATTTGGGTCACATAAATGCGCACCCGAGTTTAAGAAGGTAAGATTTATTAAGGCGCGTCCTAAAGAGTCTAACGTATTGTTATTTTTAGGAGAGTTGTGAGATTTGCTAAACAACCCGTCCTGGAACCTAGATGCTTTGATAATGCACATTTAAACAAGGGCCCCGCGTCTGCGCGTTTTGTTTATTTTCATCGAGGCTCATCTCGTTCTTATTTTTTTTTTTTTTTTTTTTAAAAAAAAGGATATCCTATAACAACTACGTTTCTCGTCGTGTTTGTCTTTATCAATTGAAAACAGTAGATAGTCCTAATTAATTAAATGCTTGCAAGTTGTTTGTAATGACATTCAGAAAAGCTAAAAAATTTCAGAAATGAGGCTGTATGTACAGTCAGCCGAACAAACAATTATAGGCCCAAATCCAGCCCATGCGTGATAGGCCAGACCTGGGCCTCTGCCTGTTCGACGCGGACCTACTTGGTTTGCTTCGATTTGGGCTCGACCTTCATGAGGTTGAGGCCCTGAACTGATTCTTTGTTCTGTGAAATGAGTTTACCAATTTATGTGACAATATGGCAAAAGGAGAAAGAACTTTAATTAAAACGGATAGCTTTCCTATTTGGCCTACATTAGAGAATATACTACACCATCAGACTAAGTCTGAAATACAACTTATTACACTGGGCATATTTTCACCTAGCAGCATACATACAAGGCTAGCATTCGTTAACCTACATTGATATACTTAGTATGTAGGCTGCTTCTATTGTCCAAACAAAAATGTAACTATTTCATGACGTTTAGAGTAACAGTTCATGTATATATATAAAACAATCTGCAGGTCTTCTCTTTTGCATTCATGCTCAAACTTTCAGTTACATTTGTGGTATTAATTGTGTACCTGGTATGGAGGACAAAGAAGGAAGGAATGATCAGCTAGGCAGTATGCAGTAAACACAGCAACAACAGATACACAGCAACAACCAAATAGCCACGAAGATGAAGCTCACACGTTGGTCGAACAGCAGACAAATATTCCCAGGAAGCAAGATAGGAAACAAGACCAATCGAGAAAAGAACCAGAATATTTTGTGCTATAGCCAACAGAAATTCAATAACCACCAAAGCTCAGTACACAACCAGCACAGTTTCAAACAATCGAGAAGACTACAACTCAATGTACAGCACACAACACTCAATGTGGTAGCAATCACAGCTGAAGATACACAGGCTTCTCTTAATGGAACAGTAATCAACCTAGTTAGGATGACCAGCTTGATTTCTTATGCAGTTTTGGACAATATTCAGTTACAGTATTTTCTGGAAATTTCTTTCTGTTTTTCTTCACTTTTCTTTAACTCACAATATCCCTCTCAAAACTAAAATTTCCAGCCTTTTCTCTTTTTTTTCTGAAGACTCAAAATCCAGCCCCCTTTCAGTTCTCAAATGGCCTATTTATAAGCCAAATGACTCAGTGCAGCTAGCTGCCTGCCCTGCCAATTGGCAGAATGCCCATACCCTTTAAGGCCCATGCCTAAGCATCTTTTGGTGTCAGCCCCCTTTATTCCCCACGCCTGGTTTTTGTTTAATCAGGAGTTATGGGCATCATTTTATTATTCAATTTAAGCCCCATACCCTTGTGTCTTGTTCCCCCATTGGCATTAGTTTAATCCTAATTTAGTACCCCATTTGTCAGCTCACTTAAACTAATTACTTCTGTTCTTTTTAACACCCCAGAATACCCCTGTCAACCTTGATTATTACTGCCCCTGCCTATTGCAGCATCAGGGCATTTTTTGAACTGATGAAAGTTCGAACTCAAGACTGCCTGGGCTGAACCTTTTCAGTCAGTTTTACAGTGCAAACAAACCATTCCAAACAATGCTGGGGCATACAGTCAGTGACAAAGCTCAATTAGTCATGCGACATTATTAGCTCATTCGATTTATTAGTTATAGAAAGCTAATCGACGATATTTATCGAGTCGACTATACTAATTATAACAGGTAATAATCAATCGCTCACATAAACAATATGTTTAGGGACCTAAAGGGCATCAGACAATTTTTGTTCAATTACTGGGGCCTATATGAGTTAACTTATCTGACGATTAAACTAATCGACGATCATGTTTATCACAGAGTACATTCAGAATACACACATAGAAAATCAACCGACCAAAGAAAAAGGTCTTTAAAGAGATGAAAGAAATCCGAATGAAAAATAACAAAAATAACAAACAAACCCAACGAAACATGCTGACCACTTAATTAAAACTAACACAAAAGAAAGGAAAACGTACCGAAAATGTTTAAATCAAACAGACCCAAATCTGATTCATCTTCGAACTTTTGAGGCCGAACAAACTTTAATCAGGGTGTTCTCACATGAGAACACCTTGATTAAGGTCTATTAGACCTCAAACCCTTGTCAAAACTGGCCGGGTTCCCCAGGTGCATGTGTTTCAAGTTCTGGATTTCCAGATCTGGATTTTTAGGAGTTGTGGGTAGATTCGGACCAAACCAAGCTTGGTTTGGTCACGAGGAAGGTCAGGGGAATGTCTGGTATGAAGATGGGGTGGTTTGGCATAGGTCCGGGTTCGACTCAAATCTTCAAACGAAGATTCGAGACGAGGGAAGGTGATTCGAGGCAAGAGGGTAACAGATCCATGTTCAGGAGAGTGAGGGGGTCTTAGGGTGTTCAGGAGGTGGTCACCGGCGTTCGTGCCGCCGGCTTTAATGGCGAGGGAGACGAGGGCGGCTAGGGTTTCTAATGGGAGGTCCGGGTTCGACTTGGGGACGAAGGGGTGGGGTGTTGGTATAGGGGGCGTGGGTATAAGGGAAGGTTTATATATGGTCTATGGGATTGGATCTGAGCCGTTAGATCAGATGATCTCAACGGCTTGGATCTGATGCTGAGAAATGAGACGGGGTCGTTTGGCAGTTAAACGGGGTCGTTTGGTTTAAGTGAGGGGTTGGGTCAGGCTGGTTATTTGGGTCGGGTTTGAACATGGGTCGCTGAAAGAGGTCCTGAACCGTTGGATCGGCTGGGACGGACGGCTCAGATTGATTTGCCTGAAACGACGTCGTTTCAGGAGGTGCCTGGGCAGGCCTGGTCTGGACCGGGTCAGATCGTTGGTTTGGGCATGTTTTTGTCTTATTTTTTTTGGCCCAAATTGATTTCAACTTTCTTTTGTTTTCCAATTTAAAGAAAAATAAAAAATAAAAATAACTAATAAAACAAAATGAAATTAAAACAAATAACAATATGGCATTTCAACATAATTATCATACCAAGTAAGTTAAATCACAACCTAAAACGGACGATGCACATATATTTATATTTTTGAATTTTCTTTTAACGCCACATATATTTTTTGTATTTTTGTTTGATAATGACTAGATGCAAAATGGACAGACTCACAAACGACTAACAAAACATGTCACGGAAAGACCGAAAAATTGTACAGCGAAGCCTTTTGCCACTATTTTTATTTTCTTTTGGAGCGATTGTCCGTGAAGCAAAAATCACGTGCTTACACTCACGTCTCGTCGGCTAACATCTGAAGTTATTTTGTTGATCCATCTTAGGGACGATACTATACTTTAGTAACCGTATTTCATAGCATCTCAATGTGTTTCATCTTATGAGAGGTATTCTAGTCCAGTACAATTCATAAAATCCTTTCTCGTTGAATCATTACTTCAATCGAAGGATATATCCCTAAACATCATCCTCCTATCGTTTCACACTCACACTCATATTCTACTACCAGGGCAGCATTCCATCTCTTCTAAATGCTCCTAGTCTTAAACTCTTACCCATTCTCGTCACCTTCTCACTCACTTTTTCTTATCCTTACTCCTGTCTACCTAAAATCTTGTTTCTCTACCATACTTTAGCTAGCAACCTACATGTATCTATTCATATTACTCGCAACCTTCATTTAACTTGCTAGCACCATAGATTTTCTTATGTTATTCTGGAACCTCAAGCGAGATATCACGTTGCCTCTAATTCTTCTTTGATCTCGTAGTCAGATCTCTCGGTACCTAGAAACCATAGGCTGGAAAATGTGCTAGTGACGACACCACTATCATTTCTGGCTACTAAATCACGATGCTTGTAGCCCTCTATCTGAAGTCTTTACTATTCACAACTTTCTATACTAGAGTATCTCGTACCTTCTTCACTTTTACCTTACTTACCTTTAAATCTCACATCGTATCTTCTGTCGCTTTCATAACTTCCCTTCCGCATAAGTGGAATTTATATCCACACCTTAAAGCTCTACTGTAATACTTGCACCTCCAGTGTATATACAATATGGCGGAAGCTTCATACTAACTTTTTATGACTCGGCTTTATGGCACGATCAGAAAACGAAAGAAAAGTAATATTTCCTAAATGCCCTGTAACCTCTCAATTATAAGTGCGGTCGCAACATACCCATAAGTGAGACTCTACTTGACACGACTTTATAGACTCCCTAGGACACAACATGCTCTGATATCACTTTGTCACGCCATAACCTAGGGAGGCGTGGTTAGCACCCGGTGCTATATTGACCTGAGTGAACCACTTTGTAACTCATGATCGTTCGACGAACACTAGAACATACATAGGTTGACTTGGCTGAACTCATTATTTCTTTAACTATCATGGGCCAACATGGCCACAACTCGTAATGTATAACTGTAAGTAAGTAAATGTTGTATCAGTAAACTATCGTACTCAAAACATGAATATACACAGCCTTTCAAGGCCTCTGACATGTTGTACATAATGAACCCGTGTCTACAAAGACTCTAAGAGTATCTGATATCAAAACATAGTCAGGATAGGGCCCCAATCTACCCATAAGTTTGCAGCAAAATTCTGATATAATGACTTGTAGATACGGCTACACTCTGAATGAAGTGGAGTCTTACCGATCCTTCGCTGAATGCTAACCTCGTCTACTATGAGGGCTCATCAAACTGATTACCTACACCTGCAAGTATGAATACAACGTCCACAACAAAAGATGTCAGTAAGACTAGTGTACTTAATATGTAAGGCAAAATTGAATATAACAATAAGCCAACATCAATGAGAGAGACATAAGGATCAACTTGAACCTCTGAAGTTCCACTTAGGGCTATAATATGCATATTGATTATACTTATATATTTAATGCCTCTCTTTGGGACTATTATCTATATCATAACATGACTACCCAACTAATCAGTGGTAACTTTCCAATTGACCGTAGCTCGGTGGTAAATACGTATCTTCCCAACCAGTGGTAAATAATGATACATAACCGCTGACTGTAGCTCGATGACAAATACTTAACTGCCCAATCGATCATAGCTCGGTGGTAAATGCATGATTTCCCGATCGACCGTAGCTCGGTGTAAATGCATGAAAAGCCTTTTAGGATCATTCAGACATCTTTATCGTATGTCTCAAAAGGGACTGGGGAACATACCTAGACGTGCTTTGGATTACATTTCACAGGAGTAGATAACATAGATATCATTAACTACTAAGATAGAACTATTTATGGAATAACATTACATTTAAATCTCATTACATGGATCATGCCAAAAGAAGGAAGGACTAGCCTTAACATACCTTTGTTGATAATGACTCAATATACACTGCCCATAGTACATCAACCTACATTAAGGTACTAGAACTATGTTTAATACCATGAAAGAACTCAAAACACATTTTTAAGTTGGTAGCTCTCTTACAGAGAATTGGGCAACACTTCCCTTATATTTCCTCATTTCTTAAAATACAAAACAACACGAAACAACAACATCAACAATATCAACAACTAATCCTAGCCATCCAGCCCTCAACAATGTAAGAATAATTCCAACAATTCAAATAATAGTACAACGAGCAACAAGCTAGATTTGTGATTAAACCACTATAGTTTTAAATTTCTTCTTCCTTCCATAATTTATCAACAACATTAACTACTACATATTTAATCATGCCTACTAATTTTCAGCCACAATACAACCTTAAAATGACCCCATAATAGTCCCACAAGTTTAACAAATCAAAACTGATTTTTTAGATTTCTAAACACGTTTTCGGCTTGTCTTTTCTTTCAAATCGAGCAACACAACCAACGGTATATAATTAAGCCTATTCTCATATAAAATATCCATAAATTCAACTTAAAAATAAGTTCAAAACCAGCCAATAGTGAAGCAACAACATACGACATACTACTTTTTCGAAACTCGCAAGTTTTAGTCTTTACGATCGAGCAACAACTCGTAGAAGCTTAGATAAGAGAAAGAGAAGCATAAACTTACCTTGGGCTGGGTAGAACCCACGAAACCTAGTCCCTTTTCATTCAAAACCAGTCCCCCAATGCAGCTACAAGAAGTAGAAAGGGAAACTAGCAAGATGTCCGGAATTTCGGCACTAGAATCACTTCGTATCACCCGAAATCACCTAGGGTTTCTGTGAGACTTTTGGGGGTATAGTGCAGGGGTTTTTTCCCTAGGTTTTGCTCAGTAGATTATGTTTAAAATTTGAGAAAATCAGCTCATATAAATGGCCCCTTTTTGGGGATTTATTTGGTCTTTTCATTTAATCAAGTAGGTGTTGCACCTACTTGTCACCTACTAGTTTGCACAGTCTTGTGAAAACGCGAATATCTCTCTACTCCGATGTCGTATTGATGAACTCTTTAATACGTTGGAAACTAGACTTGTAGACCTTCAATTTGATGGGTGAATCACTCTGTAACTCTAATTATATTGGGTGAAAAGCTCATTGATATTAGACACAAATTTCAGTAAAATTTATGAACGTAACTTATGTCGACTTTTGTTTCATAACTCGCTTAACTTCAAAACTTAACACACGACTATCACACAACTAAAATACTTCATAACATCACCTTCTTATCTTGTTGAGAACCCTAGTCTCACCCCAACGTATGGTCTATAATATTCCCAACTCGCCAACTTTCGATAAAACTTATTTTCTTCGATTCGTTTAGCTTCTAAGCCTTCTAACCCTCTTGGTATTTGCTGATCATGATCTTAAATATTTGTAACCTCTAAGGTAACATGATTAACTTTTTTTATATACATTCAAAGAAGATCTTATTTCCGAGCATGCATTAATTGACTTACGACATGCTTTTACGTACAAAAAACATGGAGTGTAACATTAATGATCATGATTACCTTGATATAGTCTAAAAGGATAGATAATATGTCGATTTAATTGCAGGGCTAATAACCAAGATTGAACAAAAATGTGTGTGCTAAAATGTGACTGAATTTAAGAGGGAAGTGTTGTTTTCTAAACTTTAGAGCAAGTTGCAGCATATGACTTCCATTCACCGAAGTCTATCACTAATTCACTATCAGTCGGGTGCGTACATTACCAAAATTTCAAACCTCAAGGATCTACTTGTAATTTTTCCAAACCTCATGCAGTCCAAATGAATATTGTGAGCACTTTATAAAAACAACACTGGCCTTGGTGGCGCTCAGCCATCGTATCCCTCCGCCGTTCCCCGGAAAAGTCATCGGAGTACATCAGGACGGTAAACACTGGACAGCGAAAGGTAGAAACTAAGGCATTTTCATCTTTCAATGTTACAGAGGCGCTTATTTTGCACGAGGATTTCGAAAACCATCCTCCAATCAAACCCCGGACATAATCATAGCAAATGGAGTGTAAAGCAAGTTACCAAGTCCAATTTCTCAGCGACATTAGAAGAGATAAGTACTTTCATCTCCGACTCTGATTTCATCGCCGTCTCATTGAAGAATACTGGGGCCTACTCTGCACCCTGGCAGCGTATTCTGCCAATTGACACCGCACACACCGCCTATCTCAAAGCCAAATATGCCGCCGAACGGTTTCAGGTCCTTCAGTTCGCCGTTTGCCCTTTCTCCATTAGAGGTTCCAAGCTCATCGTTCACCCGTGCGTTACTTTAAACTCACTCATCTCTCTCTCTCTCTCTCTCTCTCTCTCTCTCTCTCTCTCTTTGGTGTAATTTTTAAATTTCAAATCGCAAGATTGTGCTTTTAATTAATTTTCTGTTCAATCAGTAGTAATGTGTTTTTAATTAATTCTCGCCTACATGTGTGATTATCTACTGAAGTAGTTACAGTTAAATGTTGGGGCACATTGGAAGAAGCATGCTTTTTCGCATGTGCCAGCTGGTCGTGATAGAAAAAGAAGATGAGGAAAGGGTATTGTGTAGATGCAATAGAATATGCAGTTTTCTTTATTAGATTTGCATCATTATTTTGAACTTTCAAACCCCAGAGTAATCTCACATTTGCTATTGATTCCGGGGACTCAAAAGGAGAAAGAAATGTGGCTGAAGGTATCTTACCGGAAGAAATAGGATAAAGAGTACTTTTTGGTTTAGAACTACAGATGGTATAGTGCTGAGATTTCGAAATATTGCTTCCTTTGTAGCCTAATAAACACCATTGGTACTTCTCATTGCTTGAGAACATAATTTGGAGTGTTAATAGTCTTTGTCTGCTCTTTACAGTTTGGATTTCTTTTTCTCAAACCCTTCAAAATCTTTTTGGCAATTTTGATGGTGGCACAGTGATATATCTACATAGGCATCAGATGTCCGTGATGGTGGCATCAATAGTTGTTTTATGGTGGCTCATAGAAACAACTTCACCCATTTTATAGATGTTTTTCTTCTTCTTTCCTTTCATTTTTAACTCTGGTTGACTATTATGCTTAACTTTGTTTCAACAACAAAAAAATAATTATGAAGAAAATGTTGTGTTCGCTCTTTCTCGTGTTAGTTAGGTGCTTGTGTAATTGAACAATTTTAGATGAAAAGTTAGTGGCTACACTTCTAATTTCTAACTTGAAGAATGATGATTTTGTCTGGAAAAAAAAACATGAAACTTGAATAACCAATGTTTTGTGCTTTTGGTGCAGATACAACTTTCATTTGTTCCCTCGTGATGAGTTAAAAATAGGGATGCCTTCTTATAGTTTCTCTTGTCAATCATCATATTTGACCTCTATGGCTCGACAAGGTTTTGATTTCAATGCCTGCATATATGATGGTAAGCTGAGCTAGACTGGTTTGAAATGTAATGCATCACTGACATGTTTTCGTTAAGTATTCATTTTGACTTTGAATCTTAACTGCTTTCGTTGTTCTTTTTTTATTATAATAGATGTTACTGTTTTCTCCTGCATACCGTTTGCTGCCCCAGAGTAGCTTTTGACTGAAAGCTTGAATTAACCTTCCTGTCCCCCCACCTTTCTTGACCTGACAGGCATATCATATTTATCCAGATCGCAAGAATCAGCTGCAATAGATAGAATTGGAAATGCATCACATATTACCCGTAAAGTGCAATCTCCATCAGGGCATACAGTTGCTGATTCCGTATTTGCAGAAAGGATCAAATCTCGAGTTAAGCATTGGATAAGTTCTTGCAGAGACACCAACAAGAAGCCTGAAGGTGCGCAAAATGGTATAGATTATGTTTGTCAATCCAACTCTTCTCTGCTCTCTCATTTATACTCGTGACATCTTCCAGATGCTTTAATCAGTGCCTTGAGAAAAATTGTCTCGGGAGATGAAGTATATGGATCCAGACCATGCTTGAGCATAGATGTATGCAGTGAACGTCAAGTGCACCTTGTGTTGGAGGTTTCTATCTTGTCTCTTTTACCTTTTGAATTATTCTCTTGAATTTTGAACCCCCCCCCAAAAAAAAAAAAAAAAAAAAACTAGAGATGCCAAGATTGACAACAATTGAAAGTTCAGACATAATCGAATTTGGATTATTGTAACCTAGGTAGGTTACAATAATCCAAATTCGATTATGTCTGAACACTGATGTTTTAAGATTTCAATTGTTGTCAATCATGAAGGTCCTGCATATTCCATTATATTGAATGAAAAATCACTTGATAGTTTAAACTGATATTTGTTGAACTTTTATATTGGGTCAGACACTGAAGGATTTTGTTGATGTCATACCTTTACTAACCCCAGCAAAGGGAGGGATGACAATGTCTATTCGAGTTGTTTTGACAAGTTCAGAAGAAGACAAAATTCTTTTACAGGTAATTAACTAGCTTACGGTCTTTGTTTGTAATGCTTGTTATTGTTAATGACTCATTTCCTCCTTTGGATATTGCTTTATACTCGCAGAAGGAACTTCAAAATGAGGAGAAGGAGCATAACAAGCGCATTCGTGGCTTTCGAGAGGTGATCGATTTGATTTCCGCTTCTCAGAAACCCGTTGTTGTCCACAACTCTCTTAATGGTCAATCTCTAAGTGGAAAATTTTGCTCATGTTAGAATTTGCGGCTCCCATACCTTTGTGATATTTATACATGTTGCATTTTATTCGGCAGATTTTACCTTTGTCCATTCCAAGTTCTTAGCTCCATTGCCACCAACGCTGGATGAATTCAAAAGTTCATTATGTGAGGTCTTCCCAAACGTACTTGATGTCACCCATCTTATGAAGGAAATCAGCCCTCTGAAAAAAGTGAACAATTTGCCTGCAAGTATCTCATATTTGAAACAAAGATTTTTTGCCCCTGTTGATATGGAGATATCTAACCAAGGTAATTTAGAACAATCATATTTCCACCTTTCTTTATAACAGGGAGATCGGTTTTATGGCCCGTTACAAGTGTTATTTTAGTTATATAGCCCTTTTCACGGGAGATTGATAGAAATTAACACAGGAGATTTGTAAATAAAATATATGTAGGATCATTTTTCTTCTATTCAAATTGTAACTGTTTATAGGAGATCATTTCCTCCGTTATAACGTGGTTATACTTATAAACACTTGCAGCATGTAGCCAGCGGGAAATGACAATATTCATGTGAAGGAAGTTTTCCTTCTTGCTAATTTATTACAACATTTTTATGTTAAAAACCTATCTATTCTAGATTCTCTCTCATCTCCCTCCACCCCTTCCCCAAAATTCTCTTTTAGTTATGTTGCTAATTGGACTCGACTATTTCTGGCTTTGCATGTAAAATTGCCATTGGTTTCTTTTTCAACTGTTTAGATCAATTCTAATCAGTGTTAAATTACTTACAGCAGCTGAGGCCACGGAAGTGAAGACTCTGGGACATGATGTTTTGAAGATAAGCGAATTGTTTGCGAAGCTGTACTCCATACTGAAAATTGCTCCAAAAGCTCCTGAAGCTGCTGAGGGCCATTTGCCTGATGCAATTGAATGCTACATAAACTTGTTTAACCCTTGCTTTGCCAGTTCTCATGGTCTTGCTGATGAAGGTGTTAGTGTGTGGACTGACAATACTAGAAAAATTAGTATTAAGAATCTGGTTTTCCTATGGGGATTCAGGGGTGGGACATCTGCAGGACAGCTGAAAAGCCTCCTATATGGTTCACATGAAGTTTTCCATAATGAATTTGATGTTAGGCTAGTGGATAAAAGCTGTGCTGTAGTTGTTTTTGGGAACCCTGGCTTTTCGGAAGTCCTGTTGCAGCTAATGGATTCTGGAGGTATCTGTACTAGTACCCTGAAGGAGATGCTGGCAGACGGCCTGACAGCCGCAGGTTATGAGGCATACCAAAAAGTCTGTGAGTTAGGTCTATGGGAAGCAGATTTGGCCAGTTCATTCGAAAGGGCTTTGGAAGAAAATGATAGCTTCTCAGAAGCTCACTCGCAGGAGCTTCCGGGGATATGTTGGAATAATGATGAAATGATTAACCTGGATGACCTTTAAGACGCTCCATATAGATCTGATTCATATCTAACATTACAAGAGCCAAGAAAGGCTGCTTTCTGGTCAGTGGCGAGTCGATATACTATGATCCTATAGATTTTGTTGGTGGCCCGTTTATTGCCATTGGGGATGTATGCAGGAATCAAATTCATAATTGATGCATCAAATGGGGAGAGTAGCTGCTGACATGGAACATTCAGCCATTGTATTTAAGTAAACAGGTATCCTAAGATTGATGGCATTTACTTCTTTCAAGCTGACAAAGCAGGGTGGTCATGTATTTTTTGGACGATGAGATGTGAGGATAGCTGAATGTTGGAGGATAATTCAGTAGAGTGGCATTATTTGGTGTAGCAAAGAATCTGTTTATTGGGTCGTCGTTTTCCTTTCCCACTTGCCAAGTTGTTCTTGCCAAGTTTCTTATCTGGTGGTGTATGTTTGAAGTTGTAGAGTTTGCAAACATTGAGTTTTTGCATGTGAAGCGAAAGTGTAATGAGATTACTTACATAATGTCTTTTTTTCAGTTGATGGCTAAGCAATTCATTCTGTTCAACATTTGTTAAATATAAAACTATGCTGATTATGATACTACTTTTTATCCTTTGCCTCTCTGTGCTTTAATGTTCCATTATACTTCCAGGGATGCCTATGCTACTTTTTACGCATGAAAAGACAGATGGGATTTTTAGTTTCAGTCCTCAAATATCAAACTAATAATCAAAAGATGTTCTCCAAATATGGAATGCAAAAAATTGAAAGTCTCTTTGGCACCCATTAAATGGTTCTTAGCACACATTGATCCTTCAGCATTTATCACTACAAATAAGTACCCAAGCAGTTTCCAAACTTCAAAGTCCTTTTTTCTCTTCTTTTCTTAAATCCTTTCCTATAAGCAAATAAGAAGATAATTGACATAAAATTTCACCACCCAAAAGCAAAAACAGAAGACAGATAAGACGAACATATTGATAAAGGTGTCCTCACATTGCATACTCAGAAACATATAATGGTTAGCGTAACATTTAGGAGATATCTTTTACTTTTAGGGGGATGATTTTGATTATTTATTAGGTAATCTTCTTCAACGTAGAGACCTGATAATTGCAGATATGGAAGACGGATTATGTTCCAATTTTAAGACTTAATGGCACGTTTTACAATATTTTATTGCAAGTTGAAATCCAGGATAAGAAATGGCAACAACTAGCTTTGCGGCACTTGCTCTTCTTAGTTACCTAAAGCTAAACTGGTAAACATTTGCACGCTGACACGACAAGCAAACTCCACACTTCTGCAGCAGAAAATTGAACAAAATGGCTTTGAAAATTACAATAAGCTCTAATCCCAATACCAACGGCGTACTTGCACCTCCTCCGAACAAGCTACATGCTCATCTTTTACCCTCAAATCAAAAGATTTTTGCCCGCAGACTCCTTGGGAGTACACCTCTATCATTGAAACGAAGTAAAAGGAATTGGCATGCGCCGCTTCGAGTTTCGAGTTCGAGTCAGGCTTCTGCGTCAAACTCCTTTGATGTTGTCATAATTGGTGCCGGAATCATTGGGTTGACCATCGCCCGCCACTTGCTCCTTTCCTCTGATCTTTCCGTCGCCCTAGTTGATGCTGCTTTTCCTTGCTCGGGCGCAACTGGAGCAGGTAAAAATTTATCGATACTTTGACGACCAGACCCCAAATTATTGGATATTGGCATGAAATGAGCCCCAATAGAGCCAAATGGATAGTGAGGATTATTATATGCCGACCCAACTAGCTTGGAATGGAGTAGTAGTAGTTATTGTTGTTGTATAGTTGACCCCAACTAGTTTGGAATCAAGATTTAGTTGTTGTTATGGTTGTATTATATTCTTATCAGCGGCGGACTCAAAATTTGAACTTTATGAGTTCGAGTTCAAATACTATCGTAGTTCATTTAATTTACTGGGTTCCAAATCTGTCATTTGTACTAACTTAGTGGATTTTTAACACATACATGATCTGAGCTAAAGTTACTGGGTTTGGATGAACCCATATCTATTCACCCCCCATTCTTATGCACGCCGTCTTGGCTAAATGCTGTATATATCTTTTAATTGCATATGCCTCTAATCATGAAACTGATATGATCTAATATGCACAATGTACAGTTTTCCACAAAGGGTAACAGTCTCAGAGTGGGTGAATCAAGTTTAAAGTCTTTGACTCTTTTAATCCACATGCTTAATACAACGAGAATTAACTTAGTATGCTGTCAATCTCGAGTTTGTTCAAATTCACGAGCTATGCCAGTGTATTGATTGTAGTTAGATTACCCACAAATATCAACTGAATAAGTATGGCAATGGTAAGTCTTTACACCTCCTAAATTAGAAGAAGTTAATTTGTTTTGTATAATAACTATTTGAAGTGTTAACTTTTAGCGTTTCAAATTTCTTTATAAACTTTTCTAAGGTAGTTGAACAAGTTATAAGCTTTTATTCTCTCACCCTAGAAATTTGGAGAACATCATCTGCTGGCATGTCATTTTCAGGAGGAACTTATCGAATGAAATTCTATTCCTACTGTTTCTGGTGTCTTGTCTGATTGATTATGGATTTTTCTTTACATTATCGTTGGCATTTGAGCTGGTTCTAGGTCAAGGATACATATGGAAGGCACACAAATCACCAGGTACTGATAAATGGGAATTAATGATGAGAAGCCATCAATTATGGGAGAGCCTAGCCAAGAGCATTCAACTTCAAGGCATGGATCCTTTAGAGGTACTTGGCTGGAAGAAGACAGGTGACTTTATATCCTTCCATGTATCTGCCTTCAGTTATTCTACTTGCCAATGTTTAGTCAACAGTGTTGTCAAAGGGGAAAAGCTCTAAAAAGTGCTTATGTTTATTGGGGCTTTAAGCGCAAAACGCAACTAAAGTGTGGGCTTTAATAAAAAAGGCACATTGAACTAAAAAAATAAAAAGATATATTTAATTCGGGAAAAAAGTAACAAATTCGTTCATAATATTTTCCTTAACAGCTAATATACCTATTATATTTGTTGTTTAGTACCGATTGATGAAAGACGGAACTCATAGGCAACGAGGTGTATGCCTTAGTGCCTTGCCTTATAATGAAGTGCGACTTAAGCAAGGTGAAACGGCCTCCTTGAGCTTTTCTCAGCTTCAAGGCTTAACCGCGCCTTAAATAAGCCTTTGACAATACTCTGTGTACTATTTAAGACTTTTGCAATGAATCTGGAAGTTTATCATGTTATATGTCTTGTTATTCTTACCAATGTGTTTCTGAGCTCTACTTAAGCAGCCCAAGGGGTTAGAATATGATGGAAGAATCGTGAGATATCACATCATTTTCCTGTCTTTTAGAAGACGTTTTCAGTACTGAGGAGGTATGTTCCTCCTTAATGGTAAACATGCTCAATTGTAATCTTTTTCCTTTTTCTAGAAAGCTCATTTACAAATGACAAAAGGTGGTATATTCTAGGACATCAGTCTGGAAGATTTTTCAGGTCTGAGACAATTCTGGTAAATGCAAAAGTTAAAGTCACTTCATATTGTCTAATCGTTCTCTGTTTAATAGACTTTCTGCAATGGAGAGCCCAACATTCTTCCAGTCTGGTCAAAATTGCTAGATTGGCCCTCATTCTTTGCAACTCCGCACCTCGTGAGCTAACTTTTGAGGTTGAGTTAGCCCAAGGTCCATTTTCTTAACATGATATCACAGTCACACCCATTTTGTTTCTTGGTTTACCCAATATTAGACCCCCATATCATGTCATTCGTGCTCCGATTGGCAGGCTTGGTGTGCAAGGGGGGAGGGTGTTAGATTGTCCCATATTGGTTGAGGGAACAGGTTGTTGTCTCCTTGTATGGTCTTGGGCAATCCTCATGACTCGAGTTGAGTTAGGCCTAAGGACCATTTTCTTAACAAAAAAAATGTGGATTTTCCTTATACTGTTCATTTGAAGGCATGCTGATCCCTACTTGTTTGGGACTGAATCATAGTTATTGTTGTTCATTTGAAGGCATCTTTCAGCTTCTTTTTTTTCCTCCACTATACATCCCTTTTTCGTAAACACAATTTAGAAAGCAATTCTAGTTGATATCTCATGTAAAGGGGTGGTATGGAGTTTGCTCTTCTCCTGCCCTTCCCTTGTACCTATCTCACGTGCACAGGCTAAAGAAAACCTTTCTTCTGTAATAACCATTACTATCTCAGCGCTATCATATTAAAGATTGTAGGGGAAACCACTGAGTGAAGTTCTAATTATCTGGCAGGAAGCCTTTTAGTTAGTAAAACAGCAGATGAGTCAGCAATGTTAAGAAGGAGGGTAGAGGAGCTATCACAGGAGGGGTTGAGAGCAGAGTTCTTGTCCACCAATGACTTGCTATCAGAAGAACCAGAACTTGTGCTTGAGAAGGAAGGTGGAGCAGCTTTTTTCCCTGATGACTGCCAATTGGATGCTCACCGTACTGTTGCATTTATTGAGAAGGTCTGTTCCCTTGCCTTCTTTCTCTCATTCTTCCTTCTCTTCCACTTTGTTTCCTTCTTTAGGAATAATCTTTAGTGTTCTTCTCTCTGGGTTATCTTACAATTCTTATATATGATAATTATTCAAGTTGTTGATCATTGTCCAGGGTAACAGGCGTTTTACTGTTGAGGGGAGATATGCTGAATTTTATCATGACCCAGCTATTGGATTAGTTAGGTTTGACAGTTTCCATCTTTATTGATGTTTGAACTATTACTTGTCCATGTAATCACTATATTAATAACTTTTAAATTCAGGCCTGGAAATAGCTGCGAGGTTGGAGCTGTTCAAACTTCCAAGACTACATTGCATAGTAAGAAGGCTGTTGTAATTGCAGCAGGTTGTTGGACTGGGTCTTTGATGCATGACCTGATTAAGCAACCAGATATCGAGCTCGATCTTCCAATAAAGCCTCGAAAGGTTTTGGATAAGTGTAACATGCCCATTATGTCCCATTTGTTTTTTCAGTCTTATTTTTTTTTGGTTGCTAACGCACCCATAGTGGGTGTGTTTGTTATCTTATTGAAGAAAGAATAAAGGAGTAAAAAAAAAGGGCAGCCCGGTGCACTAAGCTCCCGCTATAGGCGGGGTCTGGGAAGGGCCGGACCACAAAGGATTAAAAGAAAAAGAGATTTAAATATGTGGTTTAAGAGAAACCATTATTTGTTGATCTTTTGTGGATGCACAAATGCTTGTCATCTATCTCATTGCTACAACCAAATGGCACATAAAGTGGGGGGGGGGTGCATGCAAGTACACGCACTCATATCCCAGCCCGGACCAGACCATTACTGATATCTCTTATTTCTCTCTCGTGGCTCCATTTGTCATTGTTACTATATTATTAGAAACTTCATTTTCTTCTCCCGGGTGGGGTGGGGTGGGGTGGGGTCTCAATTGGGAGAGTCATATCTGATTCATGGTTCTTCACATGCATATGCTGGTTTGTAAGCCACCATTTCTTACCCTTCCCCTCTCTGTTAGAGTCGATCCTGCATAGTAAGCAACATAAATTCATACAATACTTTAAAGTAAACATGTGATGTTCTGTGGATATGTAACTGGATGCTCACCTCATAATAGTTCGAACAATACTTGCTGGTTCCATGCCTCCACCCTTGGACCGCTTTGTTGTTAATTTGTACTTCCGTTACTTCTATGGGGGATTGCTACATAATCCAAGTTACAAGCTAATTCGGAAAAAAGAGAGGATAAAACGAGAAAGAAGAGAAATGAAATCAAAAGTTGCTCCATGACTTCTTATATCAGCATATTGTATCTGTATTGATCCACTTCCTTTATCCCTTTAGCTGGTTATAACTTTAAATAAGGTATCATTTTACAAGCTCAAGCTACAAACTCTCAGAAGTTAGAAGTATTTGAAGCTCGTAATGGTACGTCTGTGCGTCATTCTAAATTGGCCTTAAACGAATCCAAGATTGTCAATGAGTGTCTGTACAGTACTGTCTATAGTTCCTAAACCTATCCCGCTCAAATAGGGAAATCACTAAGTGAATATCAATATAGAAAAACGTGAAGACAATGGACAGAGAGAGAAGTATGTAATGTTTGATGACAATTCCATTACACATTCTATATATGGATCTATCTCCTCTCTTTTTTTTGGATCAGTAGGATCTTCCTCCTAGTCATAAGTTTTTCTCATGAGACATTGTTCCTACTTGTCAATAGATTCAACCTTTAAATATTTTATATTCATATATTTGTGAAGCTAAATTTTGCCTCTGTAAGCAGGGTCACCTGCTCGTGATAGAGAATTTCAAGTCGTTCAAGCTGAATCACGGAATTATGGAGGCAGGGTATGTCAACCATCAGTCAGCAACCCTCAAAGCTACTGCATCTGATTCAGGGCCTGTCTATAATGCACAAGATTTGTCTGTTTCAATGACAGCAACCATGGATGCATCAGGCAGTCTTGTCCTTGGTAAACTATATTCGATTGTTGAATTGGTTGTCCCTCCTTTCTTTCACCCACAACCAATATGTCTAACCCAATTAAGCTAGATATGGATAGCTCCAAGCTCCATTGCACCCCCTTCTTCCCTTCATAATGCAAAGGATTAATTGCTTCTTGTTGCTAAGTTTTCTCTTTCTCTAAGTTCATTATTTATTCACTGCAATTGAAGTTTCCTTTTTAAAATTAGTAATTAAGCTTATTTCCCTAACGATAAAAGACTGTTGATAGCCAGATCGATGCACTATCTTTTAGGAAGCTTGTTAGCATGCAGGAAAGAATGTCTACCTACTGGGGATGCTCCTTATGTAGAAGTCTATTGTTTAAATTGCCTCATCTAAAGTTTTAAAATATAAACTATTAAATAGGGGACACTATCTTTTTATTGGGCCAAGCATGTGGAAATATGCTATTACAGAGTGATAGTGAGAATTGAACTTGAGATCATTTAAATTGTATAAACTGTATTATCTAAAAGCTTAAGTTGCTAAAGAGGTGACACTTCTATTTATTTATTATAGGTCTACCACATGTTATGTAACATAGAGCTTTGCCTAATTTCTGATGTACTTATTATTAGAAAATATGGACAATCCAGCTAGGATATATCATTCGTTTTAAGACTTTCTGACTTTGCTATTCATGATATCTAGAGCGCTTTGGACAACTTCTGGAAAAAAGTTGTTCCAAAACATATTTGGTGAAAAAGTTAGTGCAAAAGAAAAATGTGTTTGAATAGTCTATATTTGTGGGTCTTTTGTGAGTGGAAGAAAGAGCTTTTAAATTGAAAACACCTTCAAAGCTTCTCCCAATTGAAAAAGCTTTTCGTAATAACTTTTCGCAAAAACTCCTTTAAAAAGTTAACAAATATATTTTTCAAAAAAGTTTCAGAAATTTCAGAAAACGATCTCATCTTATGCTGTGTAACTATGATAGCTGGAGGCACTTGTCCCATTGTTATGGTATCTGGTAGTCCAATTATATTGAATAAAATCGTAATGGAAGAAAAAGGGTATTTCCATTTTGTGCTATCTTTTTATTATTTTTCTGTCCATCTTTTTTGTCTTATAATCCGAACCCTTTAAGGTAAGTGTGGTTCTATAAATGTGCACTCATAGCTATTCACCAAGATCTTTTCTTACAGGGAGTAGCCGACAGCTTGTTGGGTTTAACACAGAGGTTGACGAATCTGTCATCAACCACATATGGCAGCGGGTTGGGGAGTTCTTACCTGCTTTGAGACAAGAGTCTCTTGAGGATTTGCGTCAAAGCAGAGAAATTAGAGTAGGATTGAGACCTTACAGTAAGTGAAAACCAGAAACTTTTGACTTCTTACTGTTCATGACTGAACTACTAAAATAATGCCAAAGTTGCAAGCATGCTCATGGGATTGGCTTTATTTTGATTTAGTTCCGGATGGAAAGCCTTTCATTGGGCTTGTTCCTGGATTTTCGAATGTGTTTCTTGCTGCCGGGCATGAAGGAGAAGGACTGTCGCTGGTATTTTGCTCTAATCTCTTTCTGCAGATGATACTCATTTTCATTTTAATGAGTCTGCTTTTCTTACTGTCTTTTCGAGTTCTTATATGCTTCTACGTTGAATTGTAATAATCATAGTCGGTGCTTTTTCTCACCAGGCTCTAGGAACGGCTGAAATGATTGCTGATATGGTGTTGACCAATCCTTGTAAAGTTGATCCAGCACCTTTTGCGCTGCTAGGCCGGTGCTTTCACTGAGCAGTGAGCCCAATGCAAATATTGAGCACTTATGAAGCCTAAATTTAAAAGCCTTACAGTTTCAAGGTCACATCACATCCTTATTATACTGTTACATGATGTTGCACTTTGGTTATATCTTTTTATCTGTCATTTCTGCGCAATAACTGAATAGTGAGAAATTACTACAGTTTTTACTGGGATGTGGATTTCTCAAAAGAGAATGTAGCAAGGATAAGTTGCTGAGTTGTCTTTGGGATGCAGTTCTTAGGTTTTGAATGAACTGATGATGTAGCTTCTATTGATAGAGACATGCTGGAACCACTCCAGCAGAAGACTCATCTTCCCAGTTCTCCAATCCTGTGGTTCTTATGTAAAATAAAAAAGCAAAATGCTTTTGATGTGATTGATCTCCTTATGGATTTAGTGCTTGCAATGCTTCATCTCGAGTTCTATCTGTTATAGCTCATGCATTGTGCATTTAGGGTCATTTGTTCCAGCTAGGAGTTTTTCTTTGGGGGGTTTGTGGGGGTGGGGCTGGGGGGTGGGGGGCTCAATTTGGGCAGTTTTGTTGGCCCAGATTAACCCAAGCTATTAGATGGGTTAATATGGGCACGAGGCCCGCTCAACCACCCATCAATGAATACGTTTTTAGCCCAACCGCATAGTCCGGGGTGGAGCAGGTTACAATTTTTTGGGATAATTTTGTCCCTTGTTTTAGCTAAAGTTCCTGTAACTATATTCTGTATAAAGGAAATAGTAAAGTGTTCTTCACGTGGTTGTGCTTCTTTTAGATAAAACGCTCTGAATGTCGTAATTTGAGTTATGATATGTTTTAGCTCTTCCAGTGATTATTTGGAGTTGAATTTTCTTTTTATCTTTAATTTGTCCAAACCTGTGTGAGCTTTAAGCATTAGATGACATGGTTAAGACTCTTCCATCTTTCCTTTTCTTTTTAAGCAAGTATTTTACACTCACTGATACAAGAGACTTGATGAGACACACTTCGACAGATATTTTATAATAATGATTACATGGATATGCTATTAGGTATCCCTATTGCTGTGATACCCTGACCTGATTTAATATTGGAGACTGTAGGGTCCAGAAGCTTGTACGGGATAGTGGACGGCCCCCGTCTGTTCTTAAGTTTGGAATCTGCATTTCTCTCCACTATCCTTTTATGCACTTCGTTAAGTTCCTCGGCAAATTGCTCAAACCTTTGCTTTACCCATACGTCATCTATCCAGTTTGGAGATTGTCGTTGACCCAAGTATACTTCATCAGATGTATGCGCTGACAGTATCTCTAATAACGCCAAATATAGGGTAATCTCAGACCTGTTGGGTAACATTTTGAGAAAGAACTTGTCTGGGTCATGGAGAAACTCTGCATACTCTCTTGTCCCTTCCATCGCGATGAAATTCCGACATTTGGTTGGGCGATTTAGTGGATGACCCGCATATTCATATTGTCCAAAGTTAACTGAAGCATGAAGACATGAGGAAATCCATATAAGGGTTGTGAGAGCCTCTACTAGGTCAGAGACGGTAGTCATTGAGCTCCACCATGTTTCGTTACACTTGTCTCCGTGACCAATTTTCCTTATCTCTGACCACCATTCTTGGATCTCATGGTCAGATCTCAGGGAATTATCATCCTTGTAGAAATATCGACAAAAGTCTGTTACCCATCTCTTGGTTGCTACCCAAATTTCTAGTCCATCTGCACCATATGGATAATCTTCAAAGAGAAGCTGAATGCCAGCCAGGCATTCTGAGTTCTGGAAAGCCAAACCTCTGCAAGTTTTGATTAATGTGTTATTTTGTGGTGTTAGTAGTTTTAGCTATAATGTACATCAGCAGATTTAGTGGTGATGGAGGAAAATGTTTTCAAATATTTACTTTATCCAAAAAAAAAGGAGGAAAATGTCTTTCATTTTTTACTTCAGGAAATCATTCTGGGATCATTTTCCATGTTTGTTCTAATATAAAATTAGGTGAAATATGGTAGTAATATACAAGGAGGAAGATAGCGTATAAAGATGGTGTTTTAGCGATAATATTTTAGTATGAAATTGTAGTAATAATGTCTAATTGTTCATCTCAAGATATGGAGCAAGAATTGGGATATCTCTAAAAGTTGATGACTTCAATAAGAGTTTGGATATCATTGACGACAATGGTTTTCACCAATAAGTGAAGAAAGTAGTTTTCTTTCTTTTGATGGAAAATATTTTTCTTGGAGAAAGCATTTTCAACAATTCAAGATAACCGAACATTGAAAATAGTTTCAAGAAGAAAACATTTTCCGCATACCAAACACTCATTAGGTCACCGAGTTCATATATCCCGCTAGCATACCTTTTCACCAAATCACCAGGGAGGCTTTGTTCATCAAATCTCCATTCCTTATAGAGTGAAGAAGATAGCTCCATAGATGCTTCTCCAGAATAAAGGGTCTTCTCGAAGATTCCTCCAGCTTTTAAGACCGTAATCCGAGCCAATGCATTAGTATGCATAGTGTCCTTGAAATGAGGATCCAATAACCGGTGAATCGGGTGCATAACACTCAACTGCCTTCTGGTGGCAATAATGAATGGCTCTACAACTGCATGAGTTTTTAGCCTACAATTTCATAATGCCCATGAGTAATGGGGAAATTCAATGACATTGCAACTGCTACATGATTTTAGTAATTTTACCAATGGCTGATTAGCTGATGATAACCAGAGTCGTTTACTGCCACATGAACTTTAGCAAGCTGCCATAAGGCTGCCTCTGATCCATTGGTCCCTGGACGAAATACCCTGTGGATCTCAGTGCCAGGTGAAAGCCCTGGTAAACTTAGTTCTATTGCCAGTGGCTTTAGCGTGGCATCGTCCTTTAAGAATAGCAGAGTTCTGGATGCATATGCACATACACCATTTTTGTTTATTTGTCCCAAAAATGGCATGAGGTAGTCATGGTGGTCCAAGATGAAAATCCTCCATTGGTTCATTGCCTGCAGCGTTGAACTGAACTTATTAGGAATTTTGAATGTTTGTTCAAGCTCTTTCCAACTAAGCGTTCATGATTATTGCCTTTTCCTCCATCGCGGTTTTTGGAGTATGTTTCATGGGTATACTCTATGCTAAAGTATAAATGAGGATGTAATTGGTCTAAAGTACGTACCTCTTGAAGAGTGAGCCCATCAAGGTTATGTTCTATGTGCGATCTTCTTATTGAACTCCATATTCCATTCTTGCTTCTTGGTGGAAAAGCCTGTGATGTCAAAACCATAGCATCAAACAAGATATGAAACTTATAACACGCTGTTACTGTACAAGCTTGCATATAAGATGTGTTAGAACGTCAAGTGCTGGTGTGTGAGAATGTTGAGTTAGTAGTGTTGGCTGTTAGTGCTAAGTTGGTCTCTCCTAGGTCAAGTTATTTGTTTATTCTCTTACTTTCTCTTATTTTTCTTAGGAAAATGGGTCTTTGCCCCTGTACTACTCCGATATTGAGCAAATTTGCCCTCCGTTTAACTTTTGGTCTAATATTATCCCCACGAATAGGAGAAAGTTTTGTTTTTGCCCTTGACTCCTAAAGGAGCTTCAACCTATGGGTAATTTTAAACCATAGTCAAAATTTGGACCTTTTTCCAAAGAATTTGGACTCGTGGATTTCCCCTATTTTATGTTGGAGCTCCTTTCATGACAGGCAAATACGAGACAATTTGCTAAGGGTAAGGACATGGATGGTCCAAAAATATAGGAGTACAAAATTGAGAAAATTTGGCAAATTTTGATCTTTTCCCTTTTTCTTATATGGTATCAAAGACTCTGCGATATTGGTAAGACTTTAAGTAACTTCTTACTGCGACTTACCAAATTTTCTTTCTTTTGTGCAAGTTTGCTAGTGACACCATACTTTTTTCTGGTGATCGATGGTACTGTGCCTTTTTCCTATTGACCATATCGGCAAACACTATGCCTCTTCCTACTGATTGCTCAGTTGGCAGTATCTCTTTCCGACTTCTTCTGTTCACTATTCTAGTCATCGATCCAGCAGCAATTTTTTTAGTAAAATTCTAGCAATCATAAATTTTTTGGCAAAATCACATAAAAGAAGTTGTCTTGAAAGACCTAGAATCTCTTGGAATTCACGTTGACCTAACCAAAAATAGGGCACAATCGAAGAAAAAGATCTATGTATCCAATACTTATTAGTTGGGACTATGTTTTAGCTGCATTATTACATTTACTTTAGGTCTTATATTTTTTAGGACTCTTTTAGTTTTATATGAGATTTATATGCCAGTAGAAAATATAGAGACTATTATCGTTGTTATAATTATTATATGGGTTTAAGATAGCTTAAATGGAGCGGCATGATGAGTGAGGATTCATATAACTGACCCGAACTTACTTGGGATTGAGGCGTTGTTGTTGTTTGATAAGGAATAGACCATGGACCTAAATCAACTCATGAGCTCATGAGGTGAGCACTGTCCGAGATCATATAAGGAGACACAACTGTTTCCTCCACTAATGTGGAACGCTTAACACTCGACATCTGGTGTGTGGATAATATAACATGAGGACGCAACACTAGGTTAACCAAGAATAGGAATGAACCTTGCTCTTATACCATGATAAAAGATACATCATGGCTCTAACTCAACTCCAAAAGCTGGATCATGAGGTGGGAACCCAAGACCCATATATAAGGAGACAACATTTCTTTCCTCCACCAATATTGGGCACTTAACATATTGGAATTCTCTCGCGAGATTCCAGTGACCAAGTACTTTTGAACAAGTTTCCGGTGGTCAAAACTTTTCCTTCTATTGATCAGAAGTATCTGCTGATTTCCAGCAAGTTTCCTGTCAACTATTTAATTTTTTTTTTTTTTTTTTTGCATCCAAAACAAACAAATTCAAATTGGCTTCCATACCCAAAAATTTGAGGAAGCGTGTTAAAATGTCAGAGTTAGTGTTTTATGTGTTGAATTAGTCCTTCATTGTTTAATATAAGACGTGGACCTATAAATAGGTATGTGTTGTCAATAGCAAAGACAGGAATTTTCTCAAGGGTGTTCAAACTTGAAAGAAAGTAAAATTTCAAGGGTGCTCAATATATGTTATATACCTCTAAAACATAATATTTTTATCTATATATGCAATGTAATTTTCCGATGTAGGGTGGTACCTTACCGGGGTATAGCTTCGCCCCTGGTTGTATTCCATTATAACTATCCATTTAATTCGCTTTCCTTCTTTTATTATGAAGCTTCTGCTTATGCTTGTCATGATTCTCTTTAGGAAGCAAAAGCATGTTAAGCTTACCTGCAAACACTGAATTAGAGTTGCATTAATTCCTGCAAGCATTTGGCGTCCAAACTCCTTATCATCCTTCCATGCAAGTTCGTTCCCTGTGCATGAATAATCCAGACATGAAACAAAACTTGTCTTGGCAAAGAAAGATACAATAACCTTTTATTCAAAAAACCAGCATCACCTGCAAATAACTGAGGCATTGGAAACTTCGCTGTGTAATCTTTGATTCCACGTTCAGTCTCCTTGAAAATCTCTTTTGCTAGATGAGTTTCCAGTTTCCTTATCATCCATTCTTGCACCACTTGGTTTTTCTTTCCCGAAAATAGCTCTTTGATCTCATTGAATGACTTGAATTGGTTGGTTTCTTCTCTTAACACTGATTCCCCCTGAGAAACGACATAGTGCAAGGTGGCCTGGATAACTTTCTTCGCAAACTCTGATAGCTTCTCGGGGCTAAATCTTTCATCTGGAGGGATACAGTTGTCTATCTTGAACATCCCCTTCTCATTTTCTGTTAGAAGAGTAACAGTTTAGGAAGAAGAATATCATTGTCCGTGTTATTCTGTGACTAGAAAGTTATACTAGAAGGGAGAGAGATTTCTAGCCTGAATGAATATGTGGTTCACCAGTTTTTCCTCTCCTTGGATACGGATAAGAAACTGAACCTCCTAAAACTGGCCTTTCCCCTCGCTGAGGATCACCGAGATCATTATAGAAATCGTAGTCATAAACCCGATGCCATTCTCTAGTTCTCCCTGGAGTTCCATCTCCTCTCAAGGTATCAAGTTCTTGTTTCCTTAGTTGCAGCAGACTATTTGGTGTTTGGCTTGGAAGATAACACTAAGCATCATAAGATGATCAAAGGCACTGCATATCTTTTTGTTGAAAGATACTTTTACATGTTAGGAGAAATGTTTTATACTCACAGTGTTTGAGAAAAAAATCCTTGCTTTTTGAGTTAAATGATTGGGATAAATCCAAGATTTGCATTCAAAATGAACCATCTGTCTGAATGTAACTTGGAGAGACATTGATTGAAGAAAAAACTTGTGTTTGTGCTGGTTCCAGATGACAAAAGCTCCTGGAAGTCCAAAATCTCGGTCAACCTCGAATGTCAATTCATACTGAAAACCTCTGTTTCCATTAGGCTTCTTGTGGATACGTTTCCCATTATTCAGGTGCGCTTCTTGACTCAGCTTCCCTTTCCCCGTACCTATCCAAAGGGAAGAAGAAAAGGAAGCAAACCTGTTGTAAATTATATAAGAAAAAATAGTAATCATAGTGTATATATCAAGTTGGCTTACTTGGGTCAATTTTTGAGAGACTGTATAGTTTAATACGAATAGCTTTTCCAAGGCTTGATTTTGCAGGGCAATGTTGAATGATGATTTCTCCTTTAATGGACTCTGAATGTTTTTTACTTTCAGCCAGTTGAGCCTTCACACTTCCTTGAAAAACATTCAGACAATCAATTATCCTTGAATGTTCCATCGTTTTCTTTAATTGATATTTGGTGTCAAAATGTTGTCGTTGTAGTATCAGAATTTTCTAATCTTTCCTCTTTGTAAATGATATTATGAGAGAACAAGATCTTACTAGGCGAAGAAAGTTTGTCATAGCTTGAGATTTTAGCATTGCATCAGATTCATTGCCTTGCTTTGAGGTTTCCTTTTAGGTGCTCAAGCAGACAAGTATATACTTAGCAGTAAAGCTTCTCGTCTAATGTAAAGGCTTATATGCACGAGCACTTAGTATGACAGATTTTGAAAAAGCATGGAATGATATAGGATGGGCAGAATAGAATAAAATAAACTTATTTCATTTGAAGTATTGAAAGGTACATATATTTAGTTCCAAGTCGAAGTTTCACCATTTTATCACAAAATACAGGAAGTGGTAAAATCAAGTTGTACTGTTAACTTTGAATAGGCAACTTGATAAATGATGTTAGGTAAAAGATTATGCTTAAAAAATAGATATTATCAAAACTACTTGACACCGGTCAAACTGTCTTTTAATTAAACACTAGTAAATTTGTCCGCGCTTCATGAGGTCGTTAAAAACTTTATTCGACATACAAAATAATCCTTCTACTAATATCCAAATATATTAAAGATTCATACATTTTTGAAACCCAATAGATTAAATTTCAAAGTTTAATCCATCTTTCATCTAACAAATTAATTTTTGATTCTTTTTCTAATTTTCCATCACTTGTGTGTCTAGTCTTCTAGACCTGCCCAAGAAAAAGATAACAACCTAGACTGTCAGAAATTAAAAGAAAAAAGTGTAAAATCGAATATATCGCACAAATCAACGAACTAAAATTCTACAAATATTTTCTCTAATTTTATCCTTTCCTTTTCAGTTCCATTTACCTTTTTCTTCTATTTCTTTTTTCTGTTTCTTTCTCGTTTCTTACGTCCTTACCCATTCATTTTTCAAAGAAAGAAATAAGACAAAACTCCTTTTTTCAAATCCAATAGATTAAACTTCACGTTCTTAATCCATATTTTATTGGGTGAAAATTATTTTGATCCCTCAACTTTACCTTAAAAGTCAAACTCCTCCTCCAACATTAAACGACAATGCATAATAACGATAGGATACCAATGAGATTCAGAGGCATAATAATGGTATGTAACTAAAGAGATACAAAGCATTATTGATGTGATTTTTAAATAAAACTGAAAAAAAAAAATTAAGGGCAAAAAAAGAGGGGTCCTTTTTTATTGAAGGTTAATGAGAGAGAGATAGAAAGCATTAGTAGTTATTCTCATCTTCTTATAAGAAGGGTACTCTCACCTTTTTAATTCTCTCTTATCCCCGTGTGAACACCAATAAGAGAAAAATCAAATGCATACAATAACAAGCACATAAAAAGATTAAAAGGGAATATGCACAAAAAACTAGTGCCTGCAATTTTGAGATTGAAAATGAACTATGAGAAGTCCCAATCTCCTTTGAAATAACATGAAATCAGAATGAAAAAAAGTTACCTGAATTAAGACAATGTATTACCAAAATAGAGGTTTCAATAGTTTTATTTGTCCATCCGCAGTTTAATATATTGCTGTGAGACATTTTGGATACAAACAATAAGGCAGGTACTCAACAATGAGAATTAAACTCATTACCAGCATATGCTAAAGTAAATTTTATACAGTAAAATAATATTAAGTCATGGAAGAAATACGATCATACCTTCACGAATGAAAGATGACAAATAACTCTTTAAGACAAACAAAAGGTAAATCGAAACCCAGTTAATATTTAGTACAATTCAAGTCATTTCAAATCAATTTAAACTCAATAAAAATGATAAAAATTAGAAGGCATAAAACACTTATCAAGCTACATAAAGCAGAAACTATGAAGACTTACAACTTCATTTTTCTTCTTTTCCTTCCAGCCATGGCGGCAAGAATATAACTCAATCTTAGAGTCCATAGCTGAGTAAATCACTGTATATTTTAGTGCGAGGGACAGAAAGAGAAAGATACAGATAGTATTACATAAGCACAATTTGATTTATCCTTAATGTCTAGAAAAGAAACAATATGTGAGAACTTTCTAACGCTTTGCCTCCTATCCAACATTTACGTTTTTGGAATATAAAAGCTTTGAAGAGTGATAGCCATTGTTCGAACGTTTTATTCTTTCATTAATGTGTGAGCATTGAGCATTTAACTGCATTAAGTTTTAGTTTTATGTTGGCATGCATATTTCACAGCTATTAATATTGATTTTTGACCAAAAAATGAGGTAAAAGCCAAAAAATTGCAAAAAAAATAAATATTATTATTGGCTTGCCACATCACCTTCTTTATTCCCAACTTTATATAGATATAGATTAGTAAATTTGCCGCGAAATAAATTAATGTATAAAAAAGTCCTTCATAATTTAATTTATAATTTGAAAAAATTGCCAAAGATCGGTGATGTTGTCATGATAAGTGTGGGAAGTCGATAGTATTGTAGTACATACAAATATTTCTTCAATTAGCTTCAAGACCTTTTCATATAATTATAAATGTGTTTCTTAGCGATAAATATGTCATATTACATGATCATTGCGTAAAATGAAAAAAGAAATGTACGATTTTTTTTCCCTTTATCTCTCGTTCCTTCTTTTCTTCTTTTTCTGTCACGACCCAATCTAATGGGCCGCGACAGGCACCCGGTACCTTACTTAACCGAGTACCAACATAACGTATCTGTCATATCATAATGTCATGGGCAAATAGCCTAGAAAGGTCGTCATGAGATAACAAAAATAAAATATAAGGGAATACTAAATATTGGACGACCTGACATGACATGAAAACTTATACATGTGACATACGTGCCTATAAAACCAAAGTGATAACTCATACACTGAACATAGGCCGATAAGGCCATATGATTTTCATATACATAACATATGTCTACAAGCCTCTAAGAGTACATAAAATCATAAAGGTCGAGACAGGGCCCCACCATGTCAATCAATATATATCTAAAGCATACTGACCAAATAGGCAACTCCGGAGCAAGTGGAGTACACCAACACCTTCGCTGAGCTAATAGCCTACTAGGAGGAATGTCAACCTATCAATTGGGACCTGCGGGCATGAAACGCAGCGTCCCCAGGCAAAAGGGATGTCAGTACCAATAAAGTACCGAGTATGTAAAGCAAGAAAGCATAAACAAGAATAGTAATATAAAGAGAGATAGAGCAGATACAACCTGTAACATCTGCGTGCCTCTGTGGGCTACTGACATGAAATGTGTAATACACATATATATATATACATAAACTTTTAAAAACATACACGTCTGTAGGCATCATCATCATCATCATATCGTACCCGGCCTCAAAGAGGACTCGGTAAAAACGTACCCGGCCATCATAAGGCTTGGTAGAATCATACCCGGTCACGTGGAGCTCGGTAAATCCAACTGATCATTGGTTACACAATATATGTCGTACCCGGCCTACTATAGTGCGGCTCGGTAGAGTAAAATAGATATTATATATAATGCATGCTAAACTCATGGAATCACGTTCTAAACCTTTTGGAGTGACTTAATGTCGTTGCACCTTCGATTAACATTATGGACATCATACCATCAATATGAGCTTCTATAGGATTCAAGGATCATACATACTTGCTTAGAATAACTTTATAAGGAAAGAACAACATGGACAACCTTAGTTTCTAGGAGTAGATCTGTTACGAAATAGTGTATTCATTTCACTTTAGATCATGCCAAAAGAAAGAGGGAAGTGCCTTAACATACCTTAACCATGGTGAGTTCTTAATACATCTTAAGCAACTCTTCAAACAACTCAACTCAATCTACCATTGCATAAGGAGATTCAAAATTAGTGTTGAATAAAGGCTAAGTTTGCAACTTAAACTTGTAGCTCATTTATATAAATTCGGGCAGCATCTCCCCAGTAACAAGAGCCTGCTCTAATACCATATACCAACAACAATTACCAGAGAAATCCATCAATACCAATTATCAATAACAAGACACCATAAAACAACAACAAGTCATAACTATTTTACGACGAGCGACAAGCTCCAATTGGAATTCGTATATCCCTTATCATCCCTTATAGACTTTTTACTTTAAATTAATAGTATCATTAACATGATAATGAAGTCATTCATCAATAATTCCAACCTTATACCATATATCCATAACAAAGAAAATGATCCACAACTCCAATTATTCTTAATTAGCAACTTTATTCACTAGTTCATGTCTAGTTCATCCATTTAACTCAACCGATGTCAATATAACCTTAAGAACTTTTTGGAACACAATATAATTACCTCCTACAGTATATGCAAGTCAAAATCTATATTATATTTAGCTTACAACAGCCCAACACACCCCAATCAATTCATACCAAAAACAACGACTATAATAGTGTCCAACACCCCGAAAATATTACAAAGAATGACTAATCCATTATTTCACAAATATGTGGTGTTTCTTCAAACCATTTATCCTCCAAAAACTCCATTAAATATCAGCAAAATATACAGCCCAAAAGCTACACGAAATAGCCCACAAAACAGTCCATTACAAATCAAATAACTCGAACTCACGGCTTCATATCACCTTCCCGTGAGTTCTAAATATTATGAAATGAATTAATCAACCTTACTTGATATTTAAGAGCTTAAAACCAAAAATTAAGAATTTTCTTAACTATTAAATACCTTCCAACACTCAAACTATAAAGAAAAAGAAAGGTTATATAGCAATACTTACGTCGTGGGGATCGTTCTTGTGTTATTGCTTCGTGATTTCGTGCCCGGGATGATGGTATTATTTGAAACCCTTGTAGAGAGCTTAAGGGTGATGTTAGGGGTATTATTTGGTCGTGCTCTCTGGAAATATGCAGAAAGAGACGAGATAAAGGAGATAATCTCCATTTTGTTGAAAAGTCAAAAGGTGCTACTTGGCACCCTATAATTGGCTCGTCTTCCAATGCTTATAACCTTTTATCCGGGTGTCGTATGAGCAAATGGTTAAGAGCGTTGGAAACTACATTCCAAGACCTTCAATTTTATATATAATATGTCCCAAAAGACCTCATATAGCACACGAAATTTATTACTCAAAAAGCTTCATTACAAGACAAATCCTTAGTCGGTTTTTTTCGCAACTTAAATCCGATTTTTCTCAAACTTTATACTTCATATACAAACATCATATATAGTCATATCATGGCTTTAAACTCATTTAAATCATGATTAACAAGTCTCATATTTATTTTAACTTGCGTAACACTTCGGCAAACCTTTCTTGTCCTTGTAGAAGGATTTCATCCTTTTTGAGTTTACATTAGATAATCCTATAATGATAGTAACATCTGAAGTATGGGGTGTAACAACATGTACCCTTGTAAACATTTATCCTTGAATATTAACTCTCAAAGGCTTGCAAAAAAAAATATGGGATGTAACACCATTAAATCACTTTATATACTTTCCAAGAGGATCTCATTTCTGAGCTTACACCAACGGACTTACGACGTACTTTCCCGTACAAAAATATGGGTTGTAACATTATTCCCCCCTTTAGAACATTCGTCCTCGAATGTTGACTGATGCGCTTCTCATTATCATACCATATGGCTCTTATGAATACTTTAATATTGTCCTTTACCATCTAGGTAATTGCTCTATGACGAAATCCAAAAACTAGGGCATTCCCCCTTTTAGGCCTATTCTCACATCGCGACTTATGGCCGGAGTTCTTCCAATCTCGTAACTTCGACTACCTTCTATGATGAGTCCTATATGACTATGTCCTTTTATGCACGACTCTTCTCTTTTTTTCCTCCAGCTTTTTGACAATCTCTTGGCTTCACATTGTGAATACATATATAGAACTATGACATTATGTCCCTCTAGGCATATATAGGTATATTTAAGCTCTTCGCTTGGTACTTTGCTGAATGTACGACTTTTGCTATATTTCGTTTTATAGCCTTGGTATTATTACCGAGGTGTGCTATACAACTCTAGGTTACTTTCTCATTGCTTGTCCCATAACCTGCCAGCGCAACCCTGCCACATTAGGAACATATAATCGACCTCAATATCTGAGTACTCCATCTCACCCTGCCACATTAGGAACATATAATCGACCTTGATATCTGAGGACTCCATCTCCTGTAATCTCAAATAGTGTCTTCTCCTTTTGAGGGGTTGTATCTCTTTAATGATCTAGCACATGATCTTCATACTGGCATTCCTTCACTTCAGTTACTAAAGATGGTATTTCCATGTCCTAAGTAGTAACTTTGGTACCACTTGCATCTAGTAATCGAATTCCAAGATTAGCTAGCAGATGAAGCTCGCAAGCTATCTCACTCTTCTATGCCTTTAAATATGATAGGCTAAACATAGATCTACGATTGAGGGCGTTGACTACTACATTCGCTTTCCCTAGATGATATAAAGTATAAACGTCATAGTCTTTCACTAACTCCAACCATCGCCTAGGATGTAATACATTGTCACTAAGGCTCGCGTCTCATCAGGGAACATCTGAAGTGATTTTCTTGATGCACCTAGGGATGATACTATACTTCAATAACTGCATTTTCATAACATCCCAAAGTATTAATCTTATGGGGGCATTCTAATACCGTGCCATCCATAAAATATCTTTTCTTTAAATCATTACTCAATCGAAGGCCCAAACGTCATTCTCTTAACAATCACAATTACACCCTTATTCTACTACCAGGGCAGTATTCCATCTCTTCTAATTGCTCATGTTCTTATACTCCTCTAAGTTCATTCAAAGTGTACCGAGCTTTCTATAGCTCATGGAAATCATCAGACCTCTTGTTTTGACGGGTTTAATCCTGAGACCTTGCCTATTATTGCCATCTTCTCACTCATATTTACCATACGTACCTTTAAATCTCGCACTGTATATTCTATCAATTTCATAACCTCCCTTCTGCATTAGTGGAATTCACATCCATACCTTAAAGCTCTACTATAATACTTGCAACCCTAGTGCATGCACAATCTGGTGGGAGCTTCGCATTAACGTCTTATGAGGATGGTACTCTTCTAATTGATTTATCGTAGAGCTTTTATAGAATATGATTGTTGTACTATCTCTTTTATACCTTTACTATTAAAAGTATTACTGCTATGGTTTGAGTCACGATTTCTATAATCATCTGGGTCTAACAATCGGACTCGTGATGTAACTTTCGAGCTTCCTCTTCCTTATCAGCCTTTAATTAAGCTTAGGCTATCTTCCAATCTTCAGCTTAGGGTATTATCTATTACATTAGCCCTTCATGGACTCTATGTAGCATCCATGAGATAATCTTTTAACAATTCAAGCCTTTATAGGTGCGTGGACTTAATTCTTTCTTTTAACTTATACTAGAGTCTCCTATAGCTGTATAAATGTCAACATATATGCTGCATGGATATAACTCTGAAGTCTTAAGTGCATTCACAACGTAATTAACTCTGGATCATTGATTGAATAATTCCTTTCGTGCCTTCTCAGCGTTCTTTAAATGTAAGCAATCACTTTTCCTGGTCGTTTTGCCACTTGTTGCATGAATACTTGGCTTATTTTATTTCCCACCAATACTTGAATTTCCTATAACTCATTTGATCTCAAATATCACTTTTGACTTCCCGTTCATTAGTCACGATAGGTGCCACTTTCGTATTGAGTGCATACAATATTGTAGTGGGACTGTTGTTACCCAACCATATCTTCTTTATGTCATTATGCTTATGTTGAAGCCTTCTTCCTTATTTCCTCAGCTAGTATTTCTTTGTAGTACTTAAGGAGACCTTCTGGATCTTGTAAAGTTACGATCTTTTTATACTGTATACCCGAAGGAATTTTCGATATTCTTACTCGCCTACAAACATCCTTAGTTACATACCTTCGTGCCCTTGTACTTGTTGTGTTAATTCTAAACTCAGATTTTGATTATCTCCTTAGTGGAGCTCTCCATTATTTCCGTAACACTTATACAATACCTTTAAATACTCCAACTCCTATCTGAACATTTCTCAAGGTTACGACATCATATCTGCGAGACTGAATTTGCTAGATTAGGATTCACTAAGTTTATCTTGCATGATCTGCTGATTTGCTTATAACCTCTTGTATAGCCACAACTTGGCTCTTCCTAAATCAACTACAAACTACTCGTTGGTCCATTCTCATATCTATATTCTGTGTAATCTCTCTTTAGTTAATTACTTTGTCTTAAGTTACCTCTCACACTGGCTCCTTATGTATCAAGTGTTCATTTGTACTTCTTTATCAATCATCGGGTGTGCAACCCTTACTGCTTCTCTCCGGCATCATGCTTGCATAATGTTCTGGAGTCATATCATATCTATAGGATCTGAATAGATGCAATCTCATTCCTTTCACCCTTTTGCCGCATTCCTCATTTACTATTCCATAGTTTTTTTTTTGGCAATCCGCTAGGCAAGCGCCTAGGGCTAGTTTTTTATTAATAAATGAAAATAAAAGTACAACAATTAGGAATAGTACAAATAAGGGGGACAATAACACTGGTATTGTTACTTATATGCCTTGGCTATATAATCACTCATCTGTGCCTCACATTGCGTTATGATGGCAGCCTCATGTAGAGGATTCATGGTGTAGCTGCCGGCAATGTCTCACGAGGGCATAAATCTCATAGCCGTGTGGATATTTTTCCAAAGGCATAGGACCAAGTCAACTCAAACCGGGCTAAACCTTACCTTACTAATCCTATTGAGGCAATGAAAAGGCCTCACCTACTAGCACGCATGTAAAAAATAAGAACTGGAGAGTACCAAATATTCAATGATCATCACAGAGTTTATAACATACTCTGTGATGATATTACAAATGAGAATACTAATAAAGTGGTATAATAGAATGAAGTACCAATTTGGTTCATGTCCCTTCTTTTCCAAACATGTAAAATCTGCAATTTGCAGTTCTTTGTTGTTTTCCTCAACCGTGTTCAAAAAGTATTCAAAAATCATCATTTCTTTTTTGAACGGTTGGACCTCGTTGAGGTAGTTGGGGCATCCTTCTTTTGTTTGGCAACTCTCATTGGAGGTCGCCTAACATTTAAAAAATCACTGACCTTGTCGTCCCAACTATTTTTCCTTGTATGTGCTTTTTTATTTTTCCACTATGCATAGGTGATAGGTCACCTTTTCTTGATGCCTCTTCCCGGCATTGATTTAAGATATCATCTTCCTCTCCTTCTTCATATATATCTCTACCTACCAAAATTGGATTTGGCATGTGTTGAGAAACACCTTGAGTCATCAATGTATTTCCAGCTTGTGCAGGAACCATATTTGTCGTACTTTGTTGTTGTTTTTGTGATTTGTTCATGCTCACATTCCCACGACCAGTGCAAGAGACTGTTTGACTTAAAGAAAGTAGAGGAGCAGTACTTACAATTGCATCAAGTAGTTGTCTCTCCTCAACCGAAATAATTGGAGTAGTTGTTGTGAGTTGCTGCTGCCCAGAATTTGGTTTTGTTGGTGCTGTGCGATCACCAGTATGCATACTAGTTGAGGCTTGCAGATCATTTTGTTGCTGCTGCATTTTAAGTGTTGGTGTAATCACAATTTGACTTGTATTAACACCTGGAGTGGCCTGCTTGGCACATGTTTCCGCTGCGCTAACCAACCTTCCAACTGTTGCATCTGGCATAGCATCAGTAGGAGAGTTTCTGGGGATGAAAATAGGAGCATGAATGTTCAATTTGGTCGTGGGACTTGATGTTGTTGCCTCATGAGGCTTTGGCTTTACTGGAGGATCGATCTCCTCACCTGCACTCTCCTGCTCACCTTCTTCAGATGAATAGCCAGCAAACCCATCACCCCAATCATCTTCATCATCCTCCTCTCGTTGTTCACGCCACAACTTAGAATTGATAGCCATTTCCTTTACCTTTTGTTGGATAACCTCATTGTTGTTCCCAGTTGACAGGACAAGCTGCCCAGATTCACCTTTGAACTCCCCAAAAGACTCTACTGACTGAGAAGGGACATCAAACATGGATGTGTTCAAAGTCACCATTGGTTGTTTAACCAAGGTGGTGTTCATTACCATTTCTGCCTGGGCCTGTTTGATAATGTTTTCCACTTGTGAACTGGAAAAAAGAATCGTAGGAGTGCTGGACCTTGGTACAAGCTCGCCCTTTGACACTTCTGCTACACTGCTATTTATAGAATTTTGTCGCTGCTCAACCTACATCATTTTTTTTCTATTTGGAGTGCTTTTTTTGCTGGAAACCGTTGTCCAGTTATTCTTACTAATTTGCTGCCCAGCTTCCTTTGTATCTTTTTCAGCTGTTGAAACAATTTCAGCTGGAACTAAAACAGCAGTAGATACATCTACAGGAGTTGTACCTGCTGCTGCTGATTTCTCAAGTGGTTCAACCAGTGCAACAACATGATCAACAGTTGTTTTCAATGCAGTATTAGACTTCGAATGTGCACCTACTCCACTATGTCCTGCCCCTGCTACACCTGCAGCTGAATTTTCCATATTCACAGCCTTACAGGCTGTAGCATCAACACACTCTAAGGCCTCAGTACTTACATGTTCCTGGCCCTCCTCATTCACAATAATAGCTTTGTATCCTGTTGCATTATCAGCTTGTTCACCTATACCATTTATAGGTCGATCACCTCCCGCTACTGTCCCTATAATACTGCCATTCCCTCGATTCCTAGCTAAGGCACGATCGACAGGAACAATAGCGACACTCTTTGAGATCCCAGAATTGCTGAGAATCTGTGCACCATCAGAGATATTAACATCAGTTTTTTCTACTTGCACAGCACCTCTAACACATGTTGCATCTGCTCTTTTACTCAAATCATCACACACTTGCTGCCTAGCATTCTTATCATTTTCTGATCCTTCTATAAGTTGTTGCCCAGCTCTCTTAGCATTCAAAAAATCTCTTGCATCACCCTGCAATTTTTCAACTATTTGATGCTCATTCTCATCACAAACACGAGCTGCTTGAACTGCCTTTCCTTTTAAGCGCCGACATTGATTTTCTTCGTGTCCTTGATGCTTACAATGGCCACAATACGAAGGCAAATTATCATAGATAATTTCCTGGTAATCCTCAACAATCTTACCAGTTTTAACATCAAGATATTGAAGCCTAATCTTTTCAGGAAGTTTGTCAAGTAAATCAATGATAACCTTGACTCTTGCTGTGCTAGGACGAGATCTAACTTGTGTTGCCTTATCAATTGTGATTGGTTTTCCAATAGCAGCCGCAATGGACAATAAAGGCTTACGAGCAAACAGTTCAGGCGACAAATTCGGCAAAGAAATCCAAATAGCCACCTTCGAAGTTTCCTGGTTTGGATTATATCCAACACTCCATGGGAAAACTCTATATTGATGCTCCCTTCCATTATGTTGAAAATAGTTTACAGCTCTTGCCAAACAAGCAACATAATCTTCATGTTGATCACAACGAATTAAAATTTTTCGTGGAGCCAAAGAACCGAACAAGCAATTACCTTTGATACCAAAGATTTTCGGCAGAATACTCCTTAAAATCTGTAAATTTGGTGCGTCGCTGGACAGTTTTATCATCACTGCTTGATGTAATCCTTCCTCCTTTGCAAATTCTTCACGTTCATCCATGGAAAATTGAATGGTAGGAACTCCATGAACAATTTCAAAAGGTTTCAAACTCGTTTTTGTGAGAGATGTGGCAGATTGCTTTTGATTCAAACTTGCTGCATATGTAACAAAGTTGTTGATGTTTGGAGTAACTTCATTTGAGTTTGGATTCTGCTCTCCCACAGCCAAAGGCTGGGGAGAGACGTTGGATGCCATGGAAAGGCTCTATTACGCACAAGTTTCAACACTACATCGCACAGAAAAGAAGAAGCTGCCCAGATACACTGTTTTGCTATAGTAATGGACGAACCAATTTGTAGATCTGTAACAATTGGCTATGGATTTGAGGGTGAAACCAATTGGGGATTGTGCGCAAAGAGAAAATGAATCTTTTGATATCAAGTTTGCGAAAATCCACTGCTAGATTCTGAAGTTATGGCCGATGAATAGTACCTCTTCATTTTGTCATTTTTTTCACATCTTCACTAACATCTTACTCGCCTTGCGGTAACCTCTCTATACCGGGGATAATTGAATTTATTACGCACAAGGGTGACACTTAGTGTAACTGGCACACTTACTCCCTTAGGCTTAACTCTGCTCCACGTGCTTGCTTTGGGAAGCATCTTCCTGAATGAACCTTAAAGGTTATTATTTTGTTGTCCATTCTATTATTGTTGGAATGCTATCTCTGAAATTCTCATGATATCAACCATTATAAAATCCTTCAGTCCCTAATTCATGTTCAGTTTATCTTGTTCACCAGCCCATACTGATTTTTATTACTCTGGGGTCTAACCTTTCCTCCTTGTAATCACGCTGAAGTCACCAACTCACTTCTCGAAATAAGGATATGACTTTATGGTTTATACTCTTTTATTGCCTCAAGGCCTATCACCTCTTGTATTTTCCTTCACTTGACTATAGACTCCATCATCGTGTCATATTTTGATTTACTGTTGTGAGCACGTGATTTTTCCCTATATGAGAATTACTCCCAAAAATTCAAAATAAAAACAATTTTCCTTTGTGTGCAATGTTTGAATTTTCGTGGCACTTTTGGATAATTATTTATATTTTGTCTGTGCATGTTTATTTGTTAAATTAATAAAAATATAAAAAATATGTCACATTTGCATTTAATATGTAATTCTACAATTAGGAGTAATTAAGTTTGTTTTACAAAATGAAAAAATTACAAAAATAGGCATCTTTTGCATTTTTAGCATTTAATGTCCAAATTGTGTGATTTGATTTTATTGATGTTTAATTTTGGGTGAATAATTATTATTAGAAGTTAATTAGTATTTTAAGATAATTTTGGTTTTTATAATTTAATTTCATACATTTTAGTTTTATCAATAAGTGAAAGAAAAGAGAACAAAAAATAGACGAAAATCGGATTGGGCCTCTTCTTCAATTTTAAACCACAAGCCCAAGGATACCCAACCTTCCCCTACGACCCGGTCCATTTCAAACCGGGTTGACCCAGTCCATAACCCAAAACCTCATCCCACCCTTTCTATTTTCATTCTTGAACAAACCCTAAAACAAAACCTAAACTACCCGACCCCCTCCCCTCTCTTCATCCTCTCCAAGCACCAAGCTCCCCATCAATGGCTACCCTCCTCTCCATCGCACAGCCACGGACAACCCCCCTGCCCTTCCATCTCCTTCCCCTTCACCATCTCCACACACACACACACACTCACAGCAACACACACACACACACAGAGCAACACACACACACAGCAACACACACACACACATACAGCCCTCGTCTTCGACCAAACGACCCTACTGTGTCGCCATGGCTGTTGCCTTTTCTTCTTCGTCAAGCTCCAGCAGCCATTGCGCTAGCTGCCAGGCTTCACCTTCTTCGTCGTCGTCACGTTGCCGAAAAACCTTCGTCGAAACCCAGCTCCACCAAGCCAGCCCGTCGCTGCTGCTGCTCCGCCACTGCTGCTAACCATCGCTGCTACTGCTCCGCTCCTGCTATGCCTGTCGCTGCTGCTGCTTGCTCTTGCTACGTCCAGCCATGGACGAGCTACAGCTCGCTAATGCTGCCTTCTGCTACGTCCAACCATGGACGACCACGGATTACCCAGCATGACTGCTTCACCGCCTCCTCGACGCCACTGTTTTGTCTTCAAACGACATCAAACGACCATCTTCTTCGATCATTCGTTCGTGGTCGTCTTCGGCGTCAAGTTATTTTGGCGGGATAATTGTTTCCGGGCAGATTTGTTTTCATTCGAGTTCATCGTCGTTCCGATCCGGTTAGTGGGTTTAAGTTTCATTTCTGTCCGTAGTTTGTTTTGATATTCTCGGATCTTAAATCAGTAGATGTTTGATTCTTGTTTTTGTTCGTGTTTATCGTTTCTTGATTATTTCTTCAGGATTGTTTCATTTGTTCTTGTTTATTTTTATGTAGAAATTGTTAGTTTAATTATAATGTTGTTAGATTTAAGTTGAAGTTCAATTAATTATTTTCTTCAGTTTGGTTTTATTAATTTAAAAGGATTTAGTTTTAACATAGAAGAGTGTTAGTTTAAATCGTTTGAATCCGTCATCTTTGTTGTTTAATATAGATTTAATTCGTACTCATTTTTTGTTTGAAGTTCGTTTTTAATCCAGTGATTTAATGTGAGTTTATGTTTTGGTTTTTAATTTTTTGATTTAGTTTGAATCATGCATCTTTGTTGTAATTTTGTTGGATTTAAGTTGAAGATCAATTGATTATTTGAGTTTAGTGATTTGAATCTGTTTATTTATTTTGTTTAAGTTTAATTTGAATTTGAGCTCAATGATTTGAATATATTTGTTTGTTATTGTTGTTGAATCTGAAAATAGGTTTGTTGTTAAAAAATATTGTTCAGTCAAAATAATTCCAGTTTTCTTTGTTGTTCATCATATAGTTTGAGTTTGTTCATAAAATCTGATTAGGAATTGGTTATAGCTGCTATATTTTGGTTAGAATTGATTAGGTGAATTGGTTATAGCTGACGGGGTAGATTGGTAAATTGCAGTATTTTCAGGGTTAAAATGGTAATTTCAATAAGGTCAGAGGGGTATTTTTGGAATTAAAAATCTGAACAATTATTTATTTTGAGTGCTCTGTCCATTAAGATTAAATAATATTTTAATAATATTAAATAGTAAATGGTGGGGGACAAGACATAATGTAGTGGGGGAATAATATAATTGTTTAATGTAGGCATGGGGGACAAGATATAATGGAGGGGATAATGTATTTATTTAATGTAGTAGGGGACAAAACATTAGGTAGTGGTATTAAAAGGGGGATGAGTGGAAGATAGTGGGTTTTAATTTTAAAAATGCTGAAAGATGGTAATAAATAGAGGGGACTTGGACAGAATTTAAAAGGGGGGAAGAACTGAAAATAGAGAGAGAAAAATTCGAAAATATTAAAGGATTTTTAGGGATTCAAATTTGAAGAGAGTTTAAAAGAAAGAATTTTCTGAACATTAAAAGAGAATTAAGGGTTAAACATTAACTGGTCTTCAATTAAAAAAAAAAGTTCACTTTGTTATTGCCCGTTGATTATTATTGGTGCTTTTTGGATTTTCATGTGGTTTATTTCTCGAGTTTAATTGGTTATTTGCTACTACTTCACTGATTATTGCTGGATTTTGTGCGGTTTTCAAATCTATCACTGGGTGTTCCGTTTGTTGGATATTGCTGGTTATTTGTTGTTGTTGCTGCATTACATATTATTTTGTTGATCCTATTCTTCCTTTCCTTGTATTCAAACACCAGGTACACTACTCTGAATCATTTTGACATATGCATTGAAGCTGAAATGAAATGGCCAGAAGATTTATGCTTCTAATTATAGAATATTCGTATTTTTAGTTAGATATACATTATGTGTTGCATGTTATATGAATGGTAGAATTATGTATAATGTGAAGCGTTAAATTGCGGAACTATCGGATGAGTGTCGGTATAAACACCATAAGTATTTTTTAGCTTTTTTGTTAATTTTTTAGTTTGAGATCGCATTCAAATCAAAATTGGTAAATAGTCAATATGGGAAACTGATTTAATTTTGGAGGGGAAAGGGTTAGTAAAAATCTAGATTTGAATTTGCAAATATTGGAATAAAAGCAATTTGAGTTTTTTTTAATCTTTGAATCTTGTTAATAACTAAGATCCGCAAATATTAGGCCAATAATTTCGTAGAATCAGCAGGCTTGATGCTTTTAATGTGTGACTCAACGTAGCAAGGTTAAGAACATTAATCCATTAGATGCGAGCTTGAGCAAGATGAATCAACGTTTAAGTTTAATAAACTATCTAATAAGCTTTAGTAATTATGGTTAGATCTAGTTTCAAATGGTTGTGAATAATTAATTCCAATAAATTTTTTTTATTTATAACAACGCGAGCTTTTAATCTAGCTATAATTGATTTCTTTTGAATATTAGTTGGCGAATTTAGTATTTTATTCACAATTTTGAATTTTTTTTTTTAATAAAATTCCTTTCCATTAATATTTGTCTTAATCTCGCAAGTAGTATGTTACGTTTTTTCTTATTTTTTTAAGCTCGTAATTAATTAAGATTTTCTTTCTTTATTTTAGAAGACTAATTTTAATAGAAAAAATGTAGTCATTTTAGGATTGTCCATTTAAAAAATAAAATGAGATGAGCTTCGCCTAGTAAAACGTATAGATTGTGAGGCCCTCACAAATGTATGTATTAATTACTTAGAACTCGGAATCGGTTGCTTAGCGAAATTCACGGCTTTTTTCCAAAATAACCATGCGCTAGTCATTTTAGGCACGTATTTTAATAATCTTACCTTCTTAAACTCAGGTGTGCATTTCATGTGACCCAAATCCATATCCCAAAACATTGAATAAAATTGTGTTCCGGATTGCGGGTGCATTTCATGTGACACAATCCAAAGACATGTTTTTTGAACGATGTTCACATTCTTAAAAAAAATTAATAATAATAAAAGCGGCTAAAAGTTAAAATTTGCACATAAGTTCATAATCGTATAAAAAACCAGATATTTAAGCTAAATATGACAGTGGAGCGACCGTGCTAGAACCACGGAACTTGGGAATGCCTAACACCTTCTCCCAGGTTAACAGAATTCCTTATCCGGATTTCTGGTTCGCGGACTATTAACAGAGTCATTCTTTTCCTCGATTCGGGATTAAATCGATGACTTGGGACACCATAAATCTCCCAAGTGGCGACTCTGAATTAAATAAACAAATCCCGTTTTGATTGTCCTTTAATTGGAAAAACTCCCTCTGCGCCCTTAGGGCGCGGGTAAAAAGGAGGTGTGACAGCTCTGGCGACTCTGCTGGGGAATTATCTTCCCAGAACCAACGGTTCAGGGTTAGAAATTCGAGCTTGATAAATTGTTGTATTTTGACTTTATTATCTGGTATTCTCATATGATCTGTGCTTAATATGCAAAATGATGTTTTTACCGCTTTGATATTTTGTGAACTGTATATAAACTGTGTCGAAACCCATCTCCTCTCTGAGTCTTCTAAATCATGAAGAAGGGTGCACTTCGTGTGACTTCTTTTCTGTTAGAGTCAATCCCATTTTTAGAACGAGGTTCGGATAAGTTGTAAAGCCGGGTTGAGCTTCTGTATCCCCGGTACGCTGCCCCCCCCCCCGGCTCGAGCTGTCCGCTCGGGTAAGCCAGGTCTAGAACAAACACCCAGGTTCTGAACCTAGAATAACTCAACTTCATGCCGGATCCCTAGTAGGAACGCTTATCTGCATCATGTGCATTTTTGACTTAGGAGACTCAACACAGGGGTTGGGTCCGTCTAGGAATAGCAACCTGAAACAGAAAAGACCATCCTGATGCATCCTACTTACTGCTTGTGCATTTTATTTGCTTTGGACTTGCATGCTGACCGGTTTTGAATATTGGAAAAAAATTGAAAAAAACGAAAGAAAGAAAAATAGCAGTGTCTAGGGTTAATCTTCTGCTTTGAAAAAATAACAATGTCTAAATAGTGTCGAAACTCTGCCGAAATTTTAAAAAAATATTTTAGTTTTAATAGTTTGTTTTACTAAAAGCAAAGGAAAAATAGAAAAAGAGTCTTTATTTTTGGAAATTGATCGCAGAAAAAGAAAAAGAAAAGAGTCTTTATTTTAGTTTGGGAAAAATAGGTTGTTTTATTGTTTGTTGAAAAAAAAGAGTCGTTGTTCTGTCTTGTTTTCAAAAATAGAAAAGGAAAATAGTTTGTCTTGCCACGAAAAATGAAAATGAAAAAGAGACTTATTTTTAAATATTTTTTTTTTGTTTATGAAAATGCAAAAAATAAAAATGAAAAGAGTCATGCTTTGAAAGTGGTTTGGTTATTTGCTGCCAAAAAAAAAAGGGTCCTGTTTTAAAATAGTTCAGTTAATTGCCCGAACTACGTCGGGTTGATTCTCACCGGATGTGAGATACGTAGGCAACCCTCATAGGGTCCAACTTCCCCTTTTTGCAAAAGATAACCCGAAAATGTCGAAAAATGTTATTAAATGGAAAAGAAGTTTTGTTTTATATTTGAGTCAAATATAGGTTTTCCCTTTTGTCTAAATCACCTTAATAAATGTGCAGAATGAGCACGACCGAAAATAAACCCTTCACGACCCTTAAAGAGATCCCTCTGCAGCTCCACATGTGGTGGAATGATTTAGAAGCCGATAGCAGAAAGGCAGTGATAAAAATTTTGGGTGGCCTCGTTGGTTTATTGGATGTTGAGCCGAAGGTGGATGTTATTGAGGCGCTGGTACCTTTTTGGGATCCTGCACACAACATATTCCAGTTTTCTGATTTTGAACTTACACCCACCTTGGAGGAAATGGCGGGTTATGCGGGTCTCAGCCCAAATTTCAGAACTCTTTATCCTTTGGCACCAAGGCCGGTAACGCCACACAAATTCTTGGACTTGTTAAGTATCAGCCGGAATGCCCAGGAAGAGAAGTTAGCAGCCGGGTATTGCGCGTTTCAGTTTTTGTATCGGCGCTATGGTGACCCTCGAGGCTTCGAAGAGCCCAAACTTGGTTTGACTCACGCTGGAAACAAAAACAAATGGGAGTCCAGGGGGTTCTAGCTTTCATGGGAGTTGTGGTTTTCCCTCGGGAAGACGGTCACATAGAGATCGGCCTTGCTGGGATGTTGGATGTTGCGACCAAACGAGCCAACAGCACAGTAGTTCCTTTAATCGTAGTTGAAATCTATCGAGCTTTAACTATATGCCGAGAGGGAGGGAAGTTCTTTCAAGGTTGCAACCTGTTGCTGCAATTGTGGATGCTGGAACACCTTTGTCATCGAGTTGGGTACATGAATTACGGACTGACAGGATTAAGCTGTATTGAAGAATTTGGGACTCGGATAACAGGCATTGAGTTCCCCGAAGGAACAGAGGCTTGGCTATCGCTTTTGAGATCATTAACTGCTGACAAAATTGAGTGGTCCCTAGGGTGGCTTCCTGATACAGAAGCTATATATACTTCAGCTGAAGTTCCCTACATCCTCTTAATGGGAGTTCGAAGCATCCAACCTTATGCCCCTTACAGGGTCTTGTGTCAACTGGGAAGGTTTCAAACTGTGCACAATGACGAAAATCTAAGCAAGCAAGTGATTGAACTAGGCCCAAAAGATGTCTTTCTTGAAGGAAAAATCCGTGAAATCTGGAATTGGTGTAGGTTCCTCGAGCCTAAAACCATAGTGCGAGATCGGGCGAGGTAGACCCTAAGTACAATGCTTGGTTTGGAAAAAGGTTCTTGATTCCGTAGAGGCCCGCCAAAAGGCCCCACGTCCAACATTTCACTGAATCATCTCAAGCACAATGGGATTGGCTGGCAAGAGAAGAAGGTTATCGAGCAGAGATTAGTAAGTTGAAGCAACATGTTGAAAGTCTGAAATTCGAGAACGACGCGCAAATTGATGCGGAGTAGGGTGAAAAGAATAAATTGACCCGGGAAAACGAAACACTTAGGGCCCAAATCCGGAAATCTAAAATGGTCGTTGATAAACGACCGAGGAGTCGATCAGATGAGCAATTGATAAAAGGGCTAAAATATGAAGTCTGGGAATATCGGGATAGGTTGGAAAGATCTGAAAATGTCAGGGCAGAACTCAAAGCACAGGGGGATACGAGGGCAGATGAACATCGCCAATACTTAGATCGATTGAAATGGGACCACAAGAAAATTGTTGTCAAACTGAAGGAAAAGGTGGATACCCTCGAGGGTAAAGCAGTTGAGCAGGCAAGGGATTTTGAAATAGAAAGTAGACACTGTTACGATCTGTTGGCCCAAATGGAGGTAGAAGTGCAGCAGCTGCGGAATCAGCACCTGTAGGATTCTTAGGCGTTAAAGGCATGCAGTAATAAGATAAAACACCTGCTTATAGAAAAGAAGCAAGTAAGGGACAGGATTAGAGCCATTGCTCGTGCCATTTTCAGAAAATGTCGAGCTTGTGAGGACATGACCCCTACTACTTTTGTCTCAGCAGTTCTAATCTATGTAAAACAGACCATGAATGAATTAGAGCAACTCCAAAAAGATTTGGAACCAAGGCCCGCGGCGAGGCCGAGCGATGCCCCACGGGCACCCATATTTAAAGCTTTAGAGTATCCGTAGTTCGTGTCTGTATTTCTCTATTTTTAACCTGTTGGTTTGTCTGTCCGTTGTCTTTTCGCGCCAAAGTATTTCTGTAGTATTGGAACTTGTATTTAACCTTAGTTTGTGTTTGTTATTTTCTTTCTGCAAAAAGGGTTTTAGTTTGTAATAGTTTGTTTTAAGTAATGAAAAATTGAAAAATTTTCTTGCATGAACTACGCCTGGTCTGATTCGTGCGGGGTCACGATACGTAGGCAATCTCTATAGGATTTGACCGTAATTAAAAAAAAAGAGAGAAGAAGAAAAGAGAGGTCTCTAAAACACTCGGAAGAGGCACAAATAAAATAAGTCGGGATGATGCATGCGGTCAGAGCAAAAGCATGTTAGAAATGGTTAACTGCCTAAGAACATTGCATCCCCCAACGTGCAATTACAATATCTATTAAGACTCTAACACTGACAAGTTTGTTGTTTTTCCAATCTATACCAGTTAGTTTGTTAAAGCGTACTGGCACCGTACCATTATCAAACAAGATCAAAAGGGCCCATACCAGAAAACATGACTAGCTCAGACAACAGTGTTGAGTCGGAAAAGACGGCAAATCAGATGCTGAAGGAGGCCATGGAAAAAATGGAAAAGATGAGGCTGGAAATGAATGAAATGCAGATAGCCTTAGCTAGAGCCCAAAAGGGGCATGAACTACCTATTACTCCTACTCTCCAACCAGGACACACGCCAGAATACCCCTCTCCCGGCCCTTCAACGAGTTTCCCAAGCCATCACTACTATCAGGGAAGAGAGGCCTATGATACCCAAGCTCCACCACCCAATCAGAATCCTCCTCCAAATGTTCCCGTCTTTGTGGCGCCTGCCCCAGCCCCATTGCACAGATCGTCTAGTGAGCCATTGTTTCAGGCTCACGATACACAATATTACCCCCCTAAACTCACATTCAAAGCACCTGAGCCACATACCTATAATCCCCACTTTGAGGTCCCGGCGGAGATTGAAAAGCCGGCTAAGAGCCTAGAGCAGGATGAGGTGATGCGGAAATTTAAAAGGCTGGAGCAGTCCTTCAGGAACATGCACGGGTTAGGCAACCAGGTCAGCATGGCTTACAAGGATCTATGCCCTTTCCCTGATGTCCAATTACCAGCAGGGTTCAAGATGCCCAAATTCGATTTATACGAAGGGCATGGTGATCCTATGGCACATCTACGGGGCTTTTGTAGCAAGATGAGGGGAGCGGGGGGCAAAGATGAGCTACTGATAGCTTACTTTGGCCAGAGTTTGAGCAGGTCGGCACTAGAGTGGTATACAAGACAAGATCCGAGCAGGTGGTACACCTGGGATGATCTGGCACAGGCTTTCGCAGGACACTTCCAATACAACCTTGAGATAGTCCCATATCGTCTCACATTGCTAAAGCTTTAGAAGAAACCCGGGGAGAGCTTTCGGGAATTTAGGTTCCGATGGAGAGAACAGGCAGCCAGAGTTGATCCTCCAATGAGAGAGGGAGAAATGGTAGATTACTTTCTAAAAACTCTAGAGCCAACTTACTTCGGTCACTTGGTGACGTCAGTTGGCAAATCCTTCAACAAAGTGGTGAAAATGGGAGGTATGATAGAGGAGGGACTTAAGTCCAATAAGATCCTGAGTTACTCGGCAATTAAGGTAACAACTCAGGCCATTCAGAGCGGCACGGGAGGTGCGCTCGGAAAGAAAAGGAGACAAGAGGTCACGACAATAGAGGCAGGCAATTGGTCCAGATCTAGAGGTCCTTCCCCTCATTACCAACCCAGACCCCATCATCTAAACTACCCACACATTCCAAATTACCCTCCACAACCCTACTACCCACCACAAGAACAACATTTCTCCGTCCATCAAGCCCAGACATATACTCAACCCCCGGCTCACCCGCAATGGCACCGCGCCAGCTCCCCACAATACATACCCACCTCCACATAATACCTACCCACCACCACAAAACACTTATCCACCACCAAGAGCCTACAGGAGCCCTCCAAGGATAGGTTTCAGGGGGAATCCGACTTCCAGAAATGAAAGACTGCAGAGGCAAAGAACCTTTACTGAGTTGGGAGAAACTTATACTGCCTTGTTCCACAAATTAAGGCAGTTGGGTTTATTAAATCCTGTTGAGCCTAGGTTGCCAAATCCCTTACCCCAAAATATGGATCATTCGGTAAGATATGAATATTGTTCGGGAGCTCCCGGACATGATACCGAGAAATGTTGGAGGCTGAAACATGCGATACAAGATCTTATTGATACCAACAAGATCGAGGTACAGGCACCGGAGGCACCCAACATTAACCAGAACCCATTGCCAACACACTACGAAGCCCACATGATCGAACTTGTGCACGAAGGAGGGGAGCCAAAGAAACCCTCACAGACAGTGATGATGATCCGTGCCACTCCGAAAGAAAAATAGACCGGTGGGGAAACAGGGGTACAGTTGAAGGGGGAAGATGTCAAGCCAGTGGTGATATTAGGGAAGAATCCATCCACCGCTACAAAGAAACTAGAGCCAACCAAATTGGTAGTATCGGGAGCATCATCTGCACCCGTAGTTGTTGTGAAAGGGGTATACAGGGAACCGGTCATCATAAATCCGGTAGTCCAATTGCCAGTTATTGATAGCAAGGTTGTGCCTTGGAAGTATGAAAAGGCAGTGGTAATGTACAAGGGAAAGCAAGTGGAGGAGGATAGTTGTGAGGCGCAGGGACTGACTCGATCGGGACGGTGTTTTACTCCCGTGGAGTTGAAAAGGACCAACCCTACAGTAACAAAGAAACCCGTGTCAGAAGAAGAGGCGGAGGAATTCCTGAAAAAAATGAAAGTGCAGGATTACTCCATTGTCGAACAATTGAAGAAAACACCGGCCCAGATCTCGTTGTTATCACTATTGATCCATTCGGACGAGCATCGCCGGGCCCTAATGAAGATACTAAATGAAGCTCATGTGCCCAATGAAATTTCAGTGAACCACCTTGAAACGATTGCCAACAATTTTTTTTAGGTAAACAGGGTAACGTTCTCTGATGACGATTTGCCAGTGGAGGGCACGGAACATAATAAAGCTCTCTACTTGACTGTCAAATGTGAAGATTCGGCAGTTACTCGGGTGTTGGTGGATAACGGTTCAAGTGCCAATATTTGTCCATTATCCACACTGAACCAGTTGAAGATTGACCCTGATAGAATCCACAAGAACAGCGTTTGCGTCCGAGGGTTTGACGGAAGTGGAACAGACACCATGGGGGATATTATACTCGAGTTGACCATCGGCCCGGTCGAGTTTACTATGGAGTTCCAGGTATTGGATGCCGCGGTATCTTATAACCTTTTGTTGGGACGACCGTGGATCCACGCGGTCAAAGCAGTGCCATCCACATTACATCAAATGGTCAAGTTTGAATGGGATAAACAAGATGTCGTGCTGCATGGGGAAGACACTGCGTGCACCATGGGAGGTGCCATTGTGCCATTCATAGAAACCAACGATGACAAAGGTCCCTGGGTTTATCAGATTTTTGATGCATTGTCAGCAAACAAGATTCCCGAGGGTAAAAGCATTCCACACACCAGGATAGCTTCCGCAACCGTCATGATAGTTTCGGAGATGCTAAGTAACGGGTTCGTGCCAGGAAAAGGTCTGGAGGCTGAGCTCCAGGGAATTGTTCAACCTGTCTCTTTGCCCAAGAATTTAGAGACTTTCGGATTGGGATTTGAACCAACTGCAGCAGATATAAAGCGAGCTCGAAAAATGAAGAAGAAAGTTTGGGTTTTTCCCAAGCCAGTTCCGCGTCTCTCTAGATCTTTTGTTAGAGCAGGTGTCACAAGGTCGTCAGTCCCGAAAATTCGTGGACCATTGATTGGGCCAGATGGAGATTTGGATGAGGTCTTAGAAAGAATGTTCGCAGATGTCAACACAATAGAAGTTGGAGAGGGTTCCAGTAAGGCAGACATACAGTTTGTGGGGCCTAGGGCCAATGTCAACAATTGGACAGCTACTCCTCTTCCTACTCGGAGGGAGTCCTGGTAGTTGGCTCTGATTTTCCTTTTTGTTTTCTGGATTATTCCAGGGTTGTAATCCAGATTCCTTTTTATTTCTATTACTGCTCAACAAAGCGTGAAACCTTGTTATCCCATAATTCAATAAAACGAAAAAGTTTCTTCTTTATGCCTTATTTTATATGTTGTTTTTTTTAAAAAATTTTGTTTCCTTCGTTTCTTTTTCTGAACAGTTCTTTTCATACTGGTTCTAACGACATGGCATGCACAACGGATCTTCAACCTAGTCTAAAAGATCAATCTGATTCCGAACTAACTATACAAGAGGTCGATTATGATAATGAATCGGAATACGATGAGGATGAAGCCTTCGAGGAGATAAATAGGAAGTTAAGCCAGTTTGAAGAAAAATCCAAGCCCAACTTAAATGACACAGAAGCCATCAATTTAGGGGATGCCGGCGATATCAGAGAAACTAAAATAAGTATCCACATTGCACCAAATATCAGGGAAGAATTGATCAAAACACTTATTGAGTTCAAAGATATTTTTGCATGGTCATATGATGACATGCCGGGGTTAAGCACAGATTTAGTGATTCATAAATTGCCCACTGACCCAGCATGCCCTCCCATCAAGCAGAAATTGAGGAAGTTCAAAACAGATATGAGTGTGAAGATTAAAGAGGAAGTAACCAAGCAGCTGCCAGCAAAGGTTATTCGTGTCACTCGATATCCTGATTGGTTGGCTAATGTGGTGCCGGCGCCAAAGAAAAATGGGAAGATCAGGGTGTGTGTCGATTACCGCAATCTGAACAGGGCAAGCCCAAAGGACAACTTTCCTTTACCCAACATCCATATCTTGATCGACAATTGCGCTGGACGTGAGCTCGGATCTTTTGTAGATTGCTATGCTGGGTATCATCAGATTCTGATGGATGAAGAAGATGCGGAAAAGACGACATTCATTACGCCGTGGGGAACTTATTGCTACCGGGTGATGCCATTTGGTTTGAAGAATGCTTGGGCAACGTACATGAGAGCAATGACTACTGTGTTTCATGACATGATCCATAAAGAAATCGAGGTGTACGTGGACGACGTGATCATAAAGTCTAAGCATCAGGAAGACCATGTAGCAGACCTAAGGAAGTTTTTTCAAAGACTTAGAAGGTATGATATTAAGCTTAACCCGGCTAAATGTGCCTTTGGTGTTCTATCTGGAAAGATGTTGGGATTCATCGTCAGTCGGCGAGGTATTGAACTGGACCCATCAAAGATCAAATCTATCCAAAATTTGCCACCGCCGAAGAACAAGACAGAAGTAATGAGTCTGTTAGGAAGGTTGAACTACATCAGTAGGTTTATTGCACAACTCACAACAACCTGTGAACCCATTTTTCGGTTACTGAAGAAAGATGTCGCGATAGAATGGACGGCAGAATGTTAGGAGGCATTTGACCAGATCAAAGGATATTTATCAAATCCACCTGTATTGGTTCCACCTGCGCCGGGGAGACCATTAATCCTTTATCTAACGGTCCTGGAGAATTCGTTTGGCTGCGTGTTGGGGCAACACGACATCACAGGAAGAAAATAGCAAGCCATCTATTATCTCAGCAAGAAGTTTACAGTTTATGAGAATAAGTACACTCAACTTGAGAAGACATGTTGTGCTCTAACTTGGGTAGCATAGAAGTTTAAGCATTATCTGTTGTCACATACTACTTACCTTATTTCACGCCTGGATCCATTGAAGTATATTTTCCAGAAGCCTGTGCCCACAGGAAGATTGGCAAAATGGCAGATATTACTCACAAAGTTCGACATTGTCTATGTGACGAGGACGGCCATGAAAGCCCAAGCATTGGCTGATCACTTGGCTGAGAATCCTATTGATGAAGAATACGAGCCTTTGAGGACGTATTTTCCAGATGAAGAAGTGATGCATATAGAGGAGTTAGAACTGACTGGGGAACCAGGGTGGAAGCTTTTCTTCGATGGGGCTGCGAATGCAAAAGGAGTTGGAATAGGAGCAGTACTTATTTCGGAAACAGGACATCACTATCCTGTTACAGCTCAGCTACGTTTCTATTGTACCAACAACATGGCTGAATATGAGGCATGCATTCTGGGCTTACGTTTAGCTGCAGACATGGATGTCCAGGACGTCTTGGTCTTGGGAGACTCAAACCTTCTGGTACATCAGATCCAGGGTGAATGGGAAACACAGGATTTAAAGCTTATACCATATCGACAATGTTTGCACGATCTGAGCAAGCGATTTCGATCAGTGGAGTTCAGACACATCCCGAGAGTTCACAATGAGGTTGCCGATGCTTTGGCCATTTTAGCATAGATGTTGCACCATCCATACATGATCCATGTTGACCCGTTGCATATTCAGGTTCGTGATTAACATGCTTATTGCAACATGATAGAGGAAGAAATGGATGGCGAACCATGGTTTTATGATGTCAAGGAATACCTCAGGATGGGGATATATCCGGAGCAGGCAACCGGAGATCAAAAGAGATCCATTAGACGATTGTCAAATGGATTTTTCCTCAGTGGAGGAGTGTTGTACAAAAGAACCCCAGATCTGGGATTATTGAGATGTATAGATGCGGGTCAAGCCACGATAGTGATGACAGAGGTACATGCTGGAGTCTGTGGGACCCATATGAGCGGATATGTATTGGCAAAGAAGATTCTTCGAGCAGGGTATTATTGGCTCACTATGGAGCGGGATTGTATCAGTTTCGTGCGGAAATGCCATCAATGTCAGATACACGGAGATTTGATTCATTCTCCGCCGACAGAATTGCATACAATGTCAGCGCCATGGCCATTTGTTGCATGGGGCATGGATGTCATTGGGCCTATTGAGCCGGCAGCTTCAAACGGTCACAGGTTCATTCTGGTAACCATCGATTATTTCACCAAATGGGTGGAGGCCAAGACTTTCAAATCAGTGACCAAAAAGGCGGTGGTGGATTTTGTCCATTCCCATATCATCTGTAGATTTTGGATCCCGAAAGTGATCATCACGGACAACGGTGCTAATCTTAACAGCAGTTTGATGAAGGAAGTATGTCAAAAGTTCAAGATTACACATCGTAATTCCACCCTGTATCGTCCCAAGGCGAATGGTGCAGTTGAGGCAGCCAACAAGAACATAAAAAAGATTTTGAGGAAGATGGTAGAAGGGTCCAGACAGTGGCATGAAAAGCTACCGTTTGTATTGTTGGGTTATCGCGCTACTGTTCGTACATCAGTAGGTGCCACTCCTTATTCGTTGGTATACAGAACTGAAGCAGTGATACCAGTAGAAGTTGAAATTCCATCCCTTCGGATTGTCGCTGAGGCTGAGATTGATAATGATGAATGGGTCAAAGCCCGACTGGAGCAGTTGAGCTTAATTGATGAAAAAAGATTGGCAGCAGTATGCCATGACCAGTTATATCAGAAGAGAATGACAAGAGCATACAATAAGAAGGTGCGCCCTAGGAAATTTGAAGTATGGCAGCAAGTATTGAAACGGATCCTCCCACATCAGATCGAGGCAAAAGGCAAGTTCGCCCCGAATTGGCAAGGGCCGTATACTGTGACCAGAGTATTATCAAAACGGCGCTTTACGTCTGACAGATGTTGAAGGAAGATGCATCGACATGGCTATCAATTCTGATGCAGTCAAGAGATATTATGTGTAATTTCTTTTGTTGTTTATTTGTTTATTTGTACTTGGTGCTTATCGGATAATGAAATGACGGAGGCAATTCTCTCTTCTATCCAAACACTTTTAACCTTTGCTTTACCCCTTTGAGCCTTACTTATCCTTTTATACCCCTCTCTTGGAATCATTAATGAAAAAGAAAAATGAAAAAGAGAAAAGAAGGAAAATAATAACAAAAAAAAAAGGAAGGTCGCAAGAAAAACAAAGGAATCAAGTGAACTACGTTCGAATTGATTCCTCAAAGAGGATACGTAGGCGCCTCACGGCTCGGTCATAATGTAACAAAAATCAAAAATTCCCCAAGAAAGAAAACTGGGGCAGAAGTTATGTTTTTAAAATTTTGAAAAAAAAAAAGAAAAGAGTTTGATTCCAAGAGTTGTAATGTTTTACCCATCAAAGTTATTTTGAATTTTATATCCTTTTCTTCTAAGCCCACATAAAACCCCTATTGATGTCCAAAAAAGACCTCCCGATCGGTATCCGAGAGGTGCCAAGACAGGCAAATGAAAGCCGAGAATAACACACCGGTCCACGACTGAATGAGGATCATGAGCTGAAAGAATTGATAGCCATAAGAATTCCCAGCAGAGAGGATCTTACCGGCAACACTCCAATCCCCAGCTGAGAGAAGCAAAATGAGAGAGTCTTATCGGTGAAAACCTTCACAGGCACCATAAGGCGACGTAAGCTGAGAGAAATGAGAGAGACTTATTAGTGAAAACCCCGCGAAGGGCACTATGAGGCGACAAGATAGATTGGCGGAAAGGATCCGCATTTTGTGAAGAGGTGGGCACTTATTTATCCCCAGCAAGTGAAGACATCAGAAAGATTGATCGACACAAATAGACTGGGTTGATTAATCCGTAATGCATGACATGATCGTTGGAATCGGTTATACCACCCAGATAAGTTCATTTCTTTTCTTTTCCCCAGCATTTGTTAAGAAAGATTTTCTCTTTTTCTATCTTTTCATTTCTTTGTTTAAAAGACTTTTTCCAGAAATTTATTTTTTGAGAAAGGTCTTTCAGAGCTTACTACCAGTTGCCAAAATGGTATAACGCAAAATGTGAAGAGGACAGGCCAGAGCCAAGGCAATAAGACAAAAGACGTTGGTTGCAAGGCCGAATAATATTGGTCTAAAATGGCAAGGAAAGTACGGGGAAGAACCGGAAAAATAGCATGTTGAGGAAATTGTGGGCCAAGTTCCAAGAGGATCCCCAGCAGAACTCCTACCGATTATCGACCAAATTCCGAGGTGGTCGGACAACACAGAGTGGGAAAGGAAGAAAGGAAAATTCATCTTCAGAAAAATAACCCCCAACAAGTTTTGAGACACAGAACGGGGAAGGGATAAATGGAAAAACCATCCCCAGCAGAATGTTATCCCCAGCAAATAACATCATCCCCAACAGGTTTTGGGAACGCCAAACATGAATAAGGGGAAGGGAACAATCATCCCCCATCAGGAGTGACATGACCACTCGCCATATTTTAAAAAACTAACTAAATTTTCTTTGATTTGAACAGGAAAATAAAGTGTTGATGATGGCCGAAAGACACGCCATAAGAAAGATCGCCAGCACTGGGGCAGAACATTTTCTACCACAGTTGGAAATTTTCTCGGAGAATCGAGGAAACCAATTCAAGTTATTATTTAGCAATTAGGCGCCCACTTGTATAACAAGGGAATACCTTTCATGTCTTTACCAATTAGGCGCCCACCTATATAACAAGGGAATACTTTCATGTCTTTACCAATTAGGCGCCCACCTGTATAACAAGGGAATACTTTCATGTCTTTACTAGTTAGGCGCCCACTTGTATAACAAGGGAATACATTTCATGTCTTTACCAATTAGGCGCCCACCTGTATAACAAGGGAATACTTTCATGTCTGTACCAATTAGGCGCCCACCTGTATAACAAGGGAATACTTTCATGTCTTTACCAATTAGGCGCCCACCTGTATAACAAGGGAATACATTTCATGTCTTTACCAATTACGCGCCCACATGTATAACAAGGGAATACATTTCATGTCTTTACCAATTAGGCGTCCACCTGTATAACAAGGGAATACTTTCATGTCTTTACCATTAGGCGTCCACCTGTATAATAAGGGAATACTTTTCATGTCTTTAGCAATTAGGCGCCCACCTGTATAACGAGGGAATACTTTTCATGTCTTAGCATTAAGCGCCCACCTGTATAACGAGGGAATATTTTTCAGTCTTTGCATTTCAGGTCTGGAAATCTGTAACCCACCGAAAGGCAGAAGGTTACAACAAAAGATCCATAGCATAATGCAGGAAGCCACATCCTCAAGCGGACAGAACAAAATGATGCAAACTGGTGTTCAGGAAAGCAAGAGGTCGGTGTCATCCCCGTCAGTTCTCGGAAGAAAGAAGCATCGGAATAGACGCAAGCCGACAAGAAAGCAAGGCATCAAGAACAAATGGAAGATAGATGGGATCTTGTAATCCGTAGTCTAGCCTAGCTTCTTGATTTTTCTTTTAAGCACGATGTAATAAGGAGATCGGTAAGTAGTAGTAACAGCATGCAGCAGCAGTAACAGCAAATTGCAGTCTCATGGTAGTCTCAGCTACCAAAACTTCCCGAACTACATTGACCTGATTCCTGTTTAGCCCAAGATATGTAGGAAACCTCTGAAGCAAAGGTTCAGTCAAATCTTTCAAAAAATGCTTCACACGGAGTATTCCAACGGGCAAAAAATCACTCATATCCGCTCACTTTATCTTTGCGCAAAAACCCTTCGTGGTTCCGGACAAAGAGGGGCAGCTGTGAGCATGTGATTTTTGCCCTATACGAGAATTACTCCCAAAAATTCAAAATAAAAACAATTTTCCTTTGTGTGCAATGTTTGAATTTTCGTGGCACTTTTGGATAATTATTTATATTTTGTCTGTGCATGTTTATTTGTCAAATTAACAAAAATATAAAAAATATGTCACATTTGCATTTAATATGTAATTCTACAATTAGGAGTAATTAAGTTTGTTTTACAAAATGAAAAAATTACAAAAATAGGCATCTTTTGCATTTTTAGCATTTAATGTCCAAATTGTGTGATTTGATTTTATTGATGTTTAGTTTTGGGTGATAATTATTATTAGAAGTTAATTAGTATTTTAAGATAATTTTGGTTTTTATAATTTAATTTCAAACATTTTAGTTTTATCAATAAGTGAAAGAAAAGAGAACAAAAAATAGACGAAAATTGGATTGAGCCTCTTCTTCAATTTTAAACCACAAGCCCAAGGATACCCAACCTTCCCCTACGACCCGATCCATTTCAAACCGGGTCGACCCAGTCCATAACCCAAAACCTCATCCCACCCTTTCTATTTTCATTCTTGAACAAACCCTAAAACAAAACCTAAACTACCCGCCCCCTCCCCTCTCTTCATCCTCTCCAAGCACCAAGCTCCCCATCAATGGCTACCCTCCTCTCCATCGCACAGCCAAGGACAACCCCCCTTGCCCTTCCGTCTCCTTCCCCTTCACCATCTCCATACACACACACACACACAGCAATACACACACATATAGCAACACACACACACACAACCCTCGTCTTCGACCAAACGACCCTACTGTGTCGCCATGGCTGTTGCCTTTTCTTCTTCGTCAAGCTCCAGCAGCCATTGCGCGAGCTGCCAGGCTTCACCTTCTTCGTCGTCGTCACGTCGCCGGAAAACCTTCGTCGAAACCCAGCTCCACCAAGCCAGCCCGTCGCTGCTGCTGACCATCGCTGCTGCTGCTCCGCTCCTGCTATGCACGTCGCTGCTGCTGCTTGCTCTTGCTACGTCCAGCCATGGACGAGCTACAGCTCGCTAATGCTGCCTTCTGCTACGTCCAACCATGGATGACCACGGATTGCCCAGCATGACTGCTTCACCGCCTCCTCGACGCCACTGTTTTGTCTTCAAACGACATCAAACGACCATCTTCTTCGATCATTCGTTCGTGGTCGTCTTCGGCGTCAAGTTATTTTGGCGGGATAATTGTTTCCGGGCAGATTTGTTTTCATTCGAGTTCATCGTCGTTCCGATCCGGTTAGTGGGTTTAAGTTTCATTTCTGTCCGTAGTTTGTTTTGATATTCTCGGATCTTAAATCAGTAGATGTTTGATTCTTGTTTTTGTTCGTGTTTATCGTTTCTTGATTATTTCTTCAGGATTGTTTCATTTGTTCTTGTTTATTTTTATGTAGAAATTGTTAGTTTAATTATAATGTTGTTAGATTTAAGTTGAAGTTCAATTAATTATTTTCTTCAGTTTGGTTTTATTAATTTAAAAGGATTTAGTTTTAATATAAAAGAGTGTTAGTTTAAATCGTTTGAATCCGTCATCTTTGTTGTTTAATATAGATTTAATTCGTACTCATTTTTTGTTTGAAGTTCGTTTTTAATCCAGTGATTTAATGTGAGTTTATGTTTTGGTTTTTAATTTTTTGATTTAGTTTGAATCATGCATCTTTGTTGTAATTTTGTTGGATTTAAGTTGAAGATCAATTGATTATTTGAGTTTAGTGATTTGAATCTGTTTATTTATTTTGTTTAAGTTTAATTTGAATTTGAGCTCAATGATTTGAATATATTTGTTTGTTATTGTTGTTGAATCTGAAAATAGGTTTGTTGTTAAAAAATATTGTTCAGTCAAAATAATTCCAGTTTTCTTTGTTGTTCATCATATAGTTTGAGTTTGTTCATAAAATCTGATTAGGAATTGGTTATAGCTGCTATATTTTGGTTAGAATTGATTAGGTGAATTGGTTATAGCTGACGGGGTAGATTGGTAAATTGCAGTATTTTCAGGGTTAAAATGGCAATTTCAATAAGGTCAGAGGGGTATTTTTGGAATTAAAAATCTGAACAATTATTTATTTTGAGTGCTCTGTCCATTAAGATTAAATAATATTTTAATAATATTAAAATAGTACATGGTGGGGGACAAGACATAATGTAGTGGGGGAATAATATAATTGTTTAATGTAGGCATGGGGGACAAGATATAATGGAAGGGATAATGTATTTGTTTAATGTAGTGGGGGACAAAACATTAGGTAGTGGTATTAAAAGGGGGATGAGTGGAAGATAGTGGGTTTTAATTTTAAAAAAGTTGAAAGATGGTAATAAATAGAGGGGACTTGGACAGAATTTAAAAGGGGGGAAGAACTGAAAATAGAGAGAGAAAAATTCGAAAATATTAAAGGATTTTTAGGGATTCAAATTTGAAGAGAGTTTAAAAGAAAGAATTTTCTGAACATTAAAAGAGAATTAAGGGTTAAACATTAACTGGTCTTCAATCAAAAAAAAAGTTCACTTTGTTATTGCCCGTTGATTATTATTGGTGCTTTTTGGATTTTCATGTGGTTTATTTCTCGAGTTTAATTGGTTATTTGCTACTACTTCACTGGTTATTGTTGGATTTTGTGCGGTTTTCAAATCTGTCACTAGGTGTTCCGTTTGTTGGATATTGCTGGTTATTTGTTGTTGTTGTTGCATTACATACTATTTTGTTGATCTTATTCTTCCTTTCCTTGTATTCAAACACCAGGTACACTACTCTGAATCATTTTGACATATGCATTGAAGCTGAAATGAAATGGCCAGAAGATTTATGCTTCTAATTATAGAATATTCATATTTTTAGTTAGATATACATTATGTGTTGCATGTTATATGAATGGTAGAATTATGTATAATGTGAAGCGTTAAATTGCGGAACTATCGGATGGGTGTCGGTATGAACACCATAAGTATTTTTCAGCTTTTTTGTTAATTTTTTAGTTTGATATCACATTCAAATCAAAATTGGTAAATAGTCAATATGGGAAACTGATTTAATTTTGGAGGGGAAAGGGTTAGTAAAAATCTAGATTTGAATTTGCAAATATTGGAATAAAAGCAATTTGAGTTTTTTTTTATCTTTGAATCTTGTTAATAACTAAGATCCGCAAATATTAAGCCAATAATTTCGTAGAATCAGCAGGCTTGATGCTTTTAATGTGTGACTCAACGTAGCAAGGTTAAGAACATTAATCCATTAGATGCGAGCTTGAGCAAGATTAATCAACGTTTAAGTTTAATAAACTATCTAATAAGCTTTAGTAATTATGGTTAAATCTAGTTTCAAATGGTTGTGAATAATTAATTCCAATAATTTTTTTATTTATTTATAACAACGCGAGCTTTTAATCTAGCTATAATTGATTTCTTTTGAATATTAGTTGGCGAATTTAGTATTTTATTCACAATTTTGAATTTTTGTTTTTTTTAATAAAATTCCTTTCCATTAATATTTGTCTTAATCTGGCAAGTAGTATGTTACGTTTTTTCTTATTTTTTTAAGCTCGTAATTAATTAGGATTTTCTTTCTTTATTTTAGAAGACTAATTTTAATAGAAAAAATGTAGTCATTTTAGGATTGTACACATCTAAATACACATATGATCTGCTGAAGACCTCATATTTAGTCATCATAAGCATGATGCAAAATCGAGTTCCTCTGACTCAACTCTTTCGCATCAAAATTCAACCTCTTACCAACTATATTTTTGGATGTAGGTATCACTGTATTATGAATAAAACAAAATTTAGGAGTTTGAATTCTTATAACAGAGCTCTAGCACACGATCTAAAACAAGAAGAAAGAGTGACAATCCTAAATGCCCTGTAGCCTCATGCTTATAAGTGTGGTGCACAACACACCTATAAACAAGACTCTACTAGACACGGATTGTAGACTTCCTAGGACATAACTGCTCTGATACCACTTCTGTCACGACCCAAACCAATGGGCCGTCGGTACCTTACTTAACCGAGTACCAACATAACGTATCTGTCATATCATAATATCATGGGCAAATAGCCTAGAAAGGTCGTCATGAGATAACAAAAATAAAATATAAGGGAATACTAAATATTGGACGACCTGACATGACATGAAAACTTATACATGTGACATACGTGCCTATAAAACCAAAGTGATAACTCATACACTGAACATAGGCCGATAAGGCCATATGATTTTCATATACATAACATATGTCTACAAGCCTCTAAGAGTACATAGAATCATAAAGGTCGAGACAGGGCCCCACCATGTCAATCAATATATATCTAAAGCATACTGACCAAATAGGCAACTCCGGAGCAAGTGGAGTGCACCAACACCTCCGCTGAGCTGATAGCCTACTAGGAGGAATGTCAACCTATCAATTGAGACCTGCAGGCATGAAACGCAGCGTCCCCAGGAAAAAGGGACGTCAGTACCAATAAAGTACCGAGTATGTAAAGCAAGAAAGCATAAACAAGAATAGTAATATAAAGAGAGATAGAGCAGATACAACCTGTAACATCTGCGTGCCTCTGTGGGCTACTGACATGAAATGCGTAATACATATATATATACATAAACTTTTAAAAACATACGCATCTGTAGGCATCATCATCATCATTATCATATCGTACCCGGCCTCAAAGAGGACTCGGTAAAAATGTACCCGGCCATCATAAGGCTCAGTAGAATCGTAACCGGCCACGTGGAGCTCGGTAAATCCAACTGATCAGTGGTTACACAATATATGTCGTACCCGGCCTACTATAGTGCGGCTCGGTAGAGTAAAATAGATATTATATATAATGCATGCTAAACTCATGGAATCACGTTCTAAACCTTTTGGAGTGACTTAATGTCGTTGCACCTTCGATTAACATTATGGACATCATACCATCAATATGAGCTTCTATTGGATTCAAGGATCATACATACTTGCTTAGAATAACTTTATAAGGAAAGAACAACATGGGCAACCTTAGTTTCTAGGAGTAGATCTGTTACGAAATAGTGTATTCATTTCACTTTAGATCATGCCAAAAGAAAGAGGGAAGTTCCTTAACATACTTTAACCATGGTGAGTCCTTAATACATCTTAAGCAACTCTTCAAACAACTCAACTCAATCTACCATTGCATAAGGAGATTCAAAATTAGTGTTGAATAAAGGCTAAGTTTGCAACTTAAACTTGTAGCTCATTTATATAAATTCGGGCAGCATCTCCCTAGTAACAAGAGCCTCCTCCAATACCATATACCAACAACAATTACCAGATAAATCCATCAATACCAATTATCAATAACAAGATATCATAAAACAACAACAAGTCATAACTATTTTACGACGAGCGACAAGCTCCAATTGGAATTCGTATATCCCTTATTATCCCTTATAGACTTTTTACTTTAAATTAATAGTATCATTAACATGATAATGAAGTCATTCATCAATAATTCCAACCTTATACCATATATCCATAACAAAGAAAATGATCCACAACTCCAATTATTCTTAATTAGCAACTTTATTCACTAGTTCATGTCTAGTTCATCCATTTAACTCAACCGATGTCAATATAACCTTAAGCACTTGTTGGAACACAATATAATTACCTCCTACAGTAGATGCAAGTCGAAATCTATATTATATTTAGCTTACAACAGCCCAACACACCCCAATCAATTCATACGAAAACAACGACTATAGTAGTGTCCAACACCCCAAAAATATTACAAAGAATGACTAATCCATTATTTCACAAATATGTGGTATTTCTTCACACCATTTATCCTCCAAAAACTCCATTAAACAGCAGCAAAATATACAACCCAAAAGCTACACGAAATAGCCCACAAAACAGTCCATTACAAATCAAATAACTCGAACTCACGGCTTCCGATCACCTTCCCGTGAGTTCTAAATATTATGAAATGAATTAATCAACCTTACTTGATATTTAAGAGCTTAAAACCAGAAATTAAGAATTTTCTTAACTATTAAATACCTTCCAACACTCAAACTATAAAGAAAAAGAAAGGTTATATAGCAATACTTACGTCGTGGGGATCGTTCTTGTGTTATTGCTTCGTGATTTCGTGCCCGGGATGATGGTATTATTTGAAACCCTTGTAGAGAGATTAAGGGTGATGTTAGGAGTATTATTTGGTCGTGCTCTCTGGAAATATGCAGAAAGAGACGAGATAAAGGAGATAATCTCCATTTTGTTGAAAAGTCAAAAGGTGCTACTTGGCACCCTATAATTGGCTCATTTTCCAATGCTTATAACTTTTTATCCGGGTGTCGTATGAGCAAACGGTTAAGAGCGTTGGAAACTATATTTCAAGACCTTCAATTTTATATATAATATGTCCCAAAAAGACCTCATATAGCACACGAAATTTATTACTCAAAAAGCTTCATTACAAGGCAAATCCTTAGTCGGTTGTTTTCGCAACTTAAATCCGATTTTTCTCAAACTTTATACTTCATATACAAACATCATATATAGTCATATCATTGCTTTAAACTCATTTAAATCATGATTAACAAGTCTCATATTTATCTTAACTTGCGTAACACTTCGGCAAACCTTTCTTATCCTCGTAGAAGGATTTCATCCTTTTTGAGTTTGCATTAGATAATCCTATAATGATAGTAACATCTGAAGTACGGGGTGTAACAACATGTACTCTTGTAAACATTTATCCTTGAATATTAACTCTCAAAGGCTTGCAAAAAAAAAATGGGATGTAACACCATTAAATCACTTTATATACTTTCCAAGATGATCTCATTTCTGAGCTTACATCAACGGACTTACGACGTACTTTCCCGTACAAAAATATGGGTTGTAACATTTTCTCCCTCTAACTTATATTTTCCTCCATCACTAAGATAAATTCTTGCAAACTACACTATTCCATACAAATCACATGCACAGTCTCTATATTGATATTTTTCAATTTTTTTGGTATTTATGATAAACTAAAAAAAGAATTAAAAAAAGGGAGGAAATTAGAAACATGAAAAAGCAGCTAGAGTTTTTGACAAAGAAATGTACGATTTTTTTCTTTTCCTTTTTCCCTTTTATTTCACTTTCCTTTCTTTTTCTCCCTCTAATTTGTGTTTTCCTCCCTCACTAAAATAAAGTACTCCTTTTTTGTTCTCCTAATTTATCTTTGTGACAAGCACCCGAATGAATCTGCAAATTACAGTATACAATATAAATACACATGCACAATCTTTACAAAGGTGAGATTATCGTTAAACATAACCAATTGAAAAGGAAAGATTATACATGACCAACATATGCTAAGATTTCAGGCCGTAAATATATCTCATGAACCAAGAATAACCAAATATGTTAGGATATTACCACAAAAGTGAGATTGTAGTTAATCCTGACCAATTGAAAAGGAAAAATTACACTTGACCAACATCCGCCAAAATTTCAGGCTGCAAATATTATGTCTCTAGAACTGAAAAATAATTTGCCTTTGTGACAAACACCTGAATAAATCTATAAACTACACTATTTCATATAAATAAACATGCACAATCTTAACAAAAATGATATTATCATTAAACATAACCAATTGAAAAGGAAAGAATATACATGACCAACATCGGCTAAGATTGCAGGCCGTAAATATGTCGCATTAACCAAAAATAACCAAATATGTAGGGTATTGCCACAAAAGTGAGATTGTAGTTAATCCTGACCAATTAAAAAGAAAAAATTACACATTACCAACATCATTCAAAATTTCAGGTTGCAAATATTTTGTCTCCAGAACCTTAAAAATAACCAAGTATGTTAGAATATGTTTTTGAATTCTGTGCAGCTAAGATTATGCTATCCTATAAAACAAAAACTAAAATTAAGACATATGTAATCATGGAAATGAGAACAAAAAATAAAAAGTATAGATGAAGATTGGGTGTTGGGGATAAATATATAAAGATATTTAATAACTAATACCAATTAAATGACAATCACATTAAAATATGAGTGAAGGAAGAAAATAAATACATATGTTTAAATGAGGAAGGAGAATGAAACTAATAAGAAGGAGAGGAGGAGGAACGTTTCGGAAAGTGTATAAATGATAATTAAGAATAAGAAGGAGAGGAGGCGTTAGGAATAAGAGGAGAAAAAGTATAAACAGTACTTAAGAGGAAAGAAATTAATGACATATTAAACTATATAAAAATAAAATAAATGAAAAAATAAGGGGAAAGAAGTCAAAAAAAAAAAAAAGAGAAAAAAGATAAATAGAATTCTTGGCCAAAGAGAGGTGCCAAGTCATCTTCTCTTTTCCCTCAATTATATATATGTAGATGTAGATGCTTATTTTTTACATTTACATTTGTTATTATCATCTATCTATCTCTCTATATATATATATAAGAGGGAATGAAAAAGGTGAGGTAACATATCTCTTTGGCCAAGATTCCTGTTTATCTTTTTTCTCATTTTTTTTGCCATTTCCCCCCTTATTTTCGTTTTAATGAATTAGCTAAATAATGCCTTTACTTTTTGGTTATCTAGCCTTTATTTATACTTTTTAAGCCACGCTAAATTCTAAAAAAATTCATAACGGCTTGAGTCTCTTCAAGTACCCAATCTATGGCATTCTTTATTACTCCCACGTTCCCTCCTTTATTAAGATCTTTTCCCACTCTTTTTTGTCGCTTCTTTTGTTTGTACTCTTTTTCTTCTTCTTTTCCTTTGCATCTTTAGGTCTCCTTGATGACTATTTGCATTCAATGTACGTTTCTATTCATCCAACTATTACAATTCTTAATTTTAGTTTTCAATTATGCATTGAATGATACAATGAAGAAGAATAACAATAAAAGGATGAGAAAAATAGAAACGGAGAGACCCTGTTGTGATAAATCTAATGTGAAAAAATAGTTTATCGAGATTTGTGGGGGGCATCTTGTGACGACCTAAAGAGTCATCACCTGTTTTCTTACCCATTATGTGCTTCCAAGGCCTTGAAAACCTCATTTTTAGTTGCCTCAATTTGCGTGCGCAGTCCGAACGTGTAGCCGGAAAGCTTAAATATGAAATTCTGTGAAAAATGCTAAAATTTGATATTAAAATGAGTAAATTTGACTCCGGTCAATATTTTGGGTGAACAGACTCGGACCCGTGATTTGACGGTATCGGAGGGTCAGTAGGAAAATATGGGACTTGGGCGTATGCCCGGAAGCGAATTCCGAGGTCCCAAGCCCGAGAAATGAATTTTGAGTAAAACTATTTTTCAGAAATTTATAAAGAAAATTGAAATGAAAATTGGTTAGAACGTGTTGGTATCGGGCCCGTATTTTAGTTCCGGCGCCTGGTACAAGTCTTATATGTAGATTAAGATATTTCTGTGAAGTTTGGTTGAAATTGGATGTCATTTGACGTGTTTCAGACTTAAAACTCTAAATTTGAAAGTTTATGAAGTTTGAAGAAAAACTAGTGATTTTGAGGCTTGATTCGTTGTTTTTTATGTTATTTTGGCCATTTAATCGCGCGGTTAAGTTCGTAGAATGTTGTTGAGTTAGTGCATGTGATTGGTTAGGAGCCCCGAGGGCTCGGGAGTGTTTCGGAGTGGTTTCGGACTTAGAAAGATTGCAGGTTTTTGGCTTCAGCAGTTGCAGGCCATTTCTTCTTCGCGTTCGCGATGCATCATCCGCGTTCGTGAAGCTCTGAATTTTCCTTTCATCGCGTTCGCATTCCTGCCTCGCGTTCGCATAGAGTCATTTGACTCTGAGGACTTAGCTTCTTTTTTCCTCTTCACGTTCGCATATACACCCTCGCGAACGCGTAGTCTTGCTGATCCCTTTCATTGCGTTCGCGTGAAGGTCCACGCGTTCGCGTAGACCAATTCCTGGACCCCCAGCCTTTTCTCTTCGCGTTCGCACTCTTCATATCGCGAACGCGATGGTCTGCCAAGTTTACCCTTCGCAAACGCGACCTTCCTTCCGCAAACACGAAGGGCAATTTTGCCCAGTTATAATTTTTAATTCCAGAACAGTGTAGTTGCGGGATTTTCATAAAAACACACGAACTCCTTCTTCTCCAAGGTCCTTAGGCATCCATTGAAGCTCTCTTTCACCAACACTTCTTGGGTTAGTAAACTTCAACTCGTTTTCTTCATTTTCCATCAATATCTATTGAATTCCTAAGCCTAAAACATGTAATTTAGGATAAAAATTGGAGGAATTGGGTAGAGTTAGGGCTTTTTACTTTTTCTTGATTTAGACCTCGTTTTGGGGTCGAATTCGAAACAAATTATATATTCGGGCTCGCGGATGAATGGGGGATATGAATTTGGTCTGAACCTCGTGTTTTGACCAAGCAGGCCCGGGGTCGATTTTTGAGATTTTGGGAAGAAAGATTGGAAATCTATAATTAGGCATTGGGTTTGTTTTGTTTAGCATATAATGATATTATAAAGTCATTATTGTATAGATTTGATTGAGCTAGAGCCGAACTCGAAAGGGAAAGCAGTTGTTGTGGATTGATTTGGCCATGGAAGTTGAGGTAAATATTTGGTCTAACTTTAGTTTGAGGGATTAGGAGTTGAGTCTTATTTTCTACGTGCTAATTATCGAGTACGACGTATAGGCATGGTGACGAGTATCTATACGTTGGTGTCTAGCATGACCGTGAGTCTTTGTATTGCGGATATTCTGATCTTGTTGTATCTTTCATGCCTAAATGATGATTTCTATATGTTGTAGAAAGCATGTGAAAGAAATTGTGATCTTTGAACTTCGAGAAGCATTGACTCGAGTGGTAATACGAATTGTGAAAGTATATGAGATAAATGAAACCTTTTGGAGCATTGGCTCAAGTGGTAAAGTGAGTTATAAAGTAAGAAGTGAAAGAAAGAGAAAAAGTTATTAAATTGCATTCCCTTGCCGGGATTTCTATTATTATTATTTGTTTAATCCCTTGCCCCTTGTTTGTGATTGTTGTTTGGTTGAGGAAGAGCGATAAAGCACGAAGGGTGATGACGTGCATTGTTTGCTATTGTGAGGAAAGAGTGTAAAGCACGAAGGGTGATGCCGTGTCGTACGATGTACCATTCCGTACCGATATTTATTGATTATATGGTGAGGAAAGAGTGTAAAGCACAAAGGGTGATGCCGTGCCACACGATGTACCATTCTGTGTCGATTTTATTGATTATATGGTGAGGAAAGAGAGTAAAAGCTCAAAGGGTGATGTCGTGCATTTGTTGATTTCTGATTTCCTTGTTGATTTCCGAGTTACGTTGTTTCTTTCATTACCTGCTGTTATTTGATTATTTTGAGGTATTAGATTCCCTTACCCTATTTGCCTTGTGATATCTATTTAGGTGAGGAAGAGCGTAAAGCATGAAGGGTGATGCCGTGTATTGTTTTGGTGAGAACGGGAGTAAAAGCACGAAGGGTGATGCCGTGCAAATTGTTGATTTCTGCTTCCTTGTTGATATTTTAGTTATGTTGTTTCCTTCCTTACTTGATGTCTTTCTATTCGGAACTATATTCACCTCCATAGTATGTTTCCCCTACCCGCATTGACTGGTTATTCCTGTATCTTTTCCCGTTGTATATATATATATATATATATATATATATATATATATATATATATATGAACTGCACAGGTTTATTTGGAGTCTGGTCCTAGCCTCATCACTACTTCGCCGAGGTTAGGCTGGACACTTACCAGCACATGGGGTCGGTTGTGCTGATACTACACTCTGTGCTCTTTTGCACAGATCCAGGTCTTGGATAGTAGTAGTAGCAGGCCTTCAGTCTAGCGAGAAACCGAGGTAGCCTTGCAGGCATCTGCAGGCCCGGCGTCTCCCCTATCTTTTACTTTAGACTGTTATCTCATTGTATTCGAGACAAACAGATATATTTCTTTCAGGCAGTGTATTTAGTATTCTTAGATGTTCGTGAGTATTGTGACATCAGTCTTGGGTAGAGGCTTATATTGAATTCTTCCGCATTTCTATTCAGCTTTTCGTTAATTTAAGAGTTCCGCTTATTTAGTTAAATCAGTTGCTTTTATTTTAATGCTGATAATTATTAAAAAGGATTATGTTGTAATGATAAAGTAAGTAATGTTTGGCTTGCCTAGCTCCCAATAGTAGGCGCCATCACGTCTCCCGAGGGTGGAAAATCCGGGTCGTGACATATTGGTATCAGAGCTCTATGTTACATAGGTCTCACAACTCACGGACAAACTTAGTAGAGTCTGAGGGATCGGTACGGAGACGTCTGTATTTATCCCCCAGAAGCTACGGAGTTAGGAAAACTTCACATTTGTTCTTTCCTGTCGTGCGGTTTTGTTTCTCAAATACTGATTGAATTTCTACTCTGTTCTTTCGCAGATGGCGAGAACACGCGCTTCCTCATCTACCGCTCAGCAGCCCGAGCCCCCAGCAGCAGCTCCCCTTAGGGGCAGAAGGCAAGACCGAGGCCGCACTAGAGGCCGAGGTAGGGGCAGAGCTCAGCCCCGAGCAGCAGCACCAGTGGCGGAGCCTCGGGTTGATTTCGATGAGGGGGTTCCAGCCCCAGCAGTTCCAGTGGGCCCAGCTCAGGTCCCAAAGGGGTTCATTGCCACCCCAGTTCTTCAGGACGCTCTAGTCCGATCGGTGGGCCTCATGGAGAGTGTCACCCAAGCGGGTTTGCTTCTAGTAGCACCAACCACTTCTCAGGCTGGAGGAGGGACTCAGACTCCTGCTACACGCACTCCGGAGCAGGTAGCTCCCCAAATTCAGGTACCAGTGGTTCAACCAGCTATGGCAGTTCAGCCGGGTGTAGTAGCTCAGACCGGTGATGGAGCGGCTATGTCCGCCGATGCTTTGTGGAGGCTGGACAGGTTCACCAAGCTCTTCACTACTACATTTAGCAGTGCTTCTTCTGAGGATCCCCAGGATTTCTTATATAGCTGCCACGAGGTTCTTCGGAACATGGGTATTGTTGATACCAATGGGATCGATTTTGCCGCCTTTCGCCTATCTGGATCCGCCAAAACTTGGTGGAGAGATTATTGCTTAGCCAGACCAACAAGGTCGCCGTCCTTGACTTGTCAGAGATGTTTCTGGAGAATTTTCTCCCCGTTACTTAGAGAGAGGCTTTTCGGAGGCAGTTCGAGTGCCTCCAGCAGGGTTCCATGACGGTCACTCAATATGAGATCAGATTCATTGATCTAGCTCGCCATGCTCTTGTTATACTCCCCACCGAAATAGAGAAGGTGTGGAGGTTTATTGATGGTTTGATCCAGCCGATTCGTCTCCAGATGGCTAGGGAGACTGGGAGTGAGATCAGCTTTCAGGAGGCGGCCAATGTGGCCCGCAGAGTTGAGATGGTTCTATCACAGGGAGGTGGTCATGGGTCAGATAAGAGGCCCCGTCATTCAGGCAGTTTAGTGGTACCTCATTTGGAGGTAGAGATTCATATGGTAGAGGCCATCCTCTTAGGACCTTTCAGTCAGCTCTCCAGATATCTCATGGTACTTCAGGTGGTCGTGATTCTCAAACGCATTATTCTGATCAGCAGCCTTATAGTGCACCACCAGCTCCCATCAGTGCACCGCCGCTTCAGAGTTTTTGAGGTGGTCATTTAGGTCGATAAGGTTAGAAGCCGAGAGCTTGTTACACTTGTGGTGATATAGGTCACATTGCCAGGTTTTGCCCTCGAGCACCAGGTAGCTCTCAGCATCAGGGTTCTCGTGCTATGGTACAGGCACCAAGCGTTCTACAGCCTGCCCAGCCAGTTAGAGGTGGGGGTAGAGGTGCTAGAGGTGGAAGTAGAGGTCCTAAAGGTAGAGCTTAGGCCGCCAAAGGTGGAGGCCAGCCAGCAGTAGGCCGTCCTAGAGAGGTAGTTCAGGGTGGTGGGGCAAAGCCCCGATGTTACGCCCTTCCAGCTAGGCCCGAGGCTGAGGCTTCAGATGCAGTCATTACAGGTACCATTCTGGTTTGTGATAGAGATGCTTCAGTGCTATTTGATCCAGGGTCTACGTATTTGTATGTGTCCTCTTATTTTGCACCGTACCTGGTTCTACCTAGTGATCCACTGAGTATTCATGTTTATATGTCTACACCGGTGGGTGATTCTATTGTGGTCGATCGAGTTCATCGTTCCTGTATTGTGGTGATTGGGGGTCTTAAGACCCGTGTTGATTTGTTGCTTTTAGACATGGTCGACTTCGATGTTATATTGGGAATGGACTGATTATCCCCGTATCATGCTATCTTGGATTGCCATGCCAAGACTGCGACACTAGCTTTACCGAATTTGCCCTGTTTAGAGTGGAGAGGGACTCCTGGTCATTCTACCCGCAGTGTTATCTCGTACGTGAAGGCTCGACATATGGTCGAGAAGGGGTGTTTGGCCTATTTTGCTTATGTTCGTGATTCTAGTGCTGAGGTTCCCTCTATTGATTCGGTGCCCGTGGTTCGTGAGTTTCCTGATGTTTTCCCTTCAGACCTGCCGGGTATGCCACCCGACAGGGATATTGATTTCTGCATCGATTTGGTTCCGGGCACTCAGCCCATTTCTATTCCGCCATATTGCATGGCCCCGCTAGAGTTGAAAGAGTTGAAGGAGCAGTTGCAAGACTTGCTTGAGAAGGGTTTCATTAGACCTGATGTTTCACCTTGGGGTGCGCCGGTGTTGTTTGTCAAGAAAAAAGATGGTTCAATGAGAATGTGCATTGATTACCGGCAGTTGAACAAGGTCACCGTCAAGAATAAGTATCCACTGCCGAGGATTGATGATTTGTTCGATCAGCTTCAGGGTGCCAAGGTATTTTCAAAGATAGACTTGAGATCTGGCTACCATCAGTTGAGGATTATGGCATCTGATGTCCCTAAGGTAGCTTTTCGCACTCGGTATGGACATTACGAGTTCTTGGTCATGTCATTTGGGTTGACAAATGCCCCAACAGCTTTTATGGATTTGATGAACCGAGTGTTCAGGCCTTATTTGGACTCGTTCGTGATAGTTTTCATTGATGATATTCTGGTATATTCCCGCAGCCAGGAAGAGCACGAGCTGCATCTCAGAGTGGTTCTTCAGACTCTAAAGGATAGTCAGCTATATGCAAAATTTCAAAGTATGAGTTTTGGTTGAGTTCAGTTGCATTCCTGGGTCATGTCGTATCAGCAGAGGGTATTTAGGTAGACCCAAAGAAGATTGAGGCAGTCAAGAACTGGCCTAGACCAGCATCATCTACAGAGATTCGGAGTTTCTTGGGGTTGGCAGGCTACTATCGTCGGTTCGTGGAGGGGTTCTCATCTATTGCAGCCTCGATGACCAGGTTGACCCAGAAGGGTGCCCAGTTCAGATGGTCTGATGAGTGTGAGGCGAGCTTTCAGAAGCTCAAGACAGGTTTGACTACGACACCGGTGCTGGTTTTGCCCACAGGTTCAGGGCCTTATATAGTCTATTGTGATGCTTCCCGTATTGGGCTTGGCTCAGTGTTGATGCAGGATGGAAAGGTCATTGCCTATACTTCGAGGCAGTTGAAGATTCATGAGAAGAACTATCCAGTACATGATTTGGAGTTGGCAGCCATTGTTCATGCATTGAACATTTGGAGGCACTATCTGTACGGTGTGATGTGTGAGGTGTACACTGATCACAAGAGTCTTCAGTACTTGTTCAAGCAAAAAGAGTTGAATTTAAGGCAGAGAAGGTGGTTGGAATTGTTGAAAGATTATGATATCACCATTTTATATCACCCGGGGAAGGCCAATATGGTGGCTGATGCTTTGAGTAGGAAGTCAGCTAGTATGGGCAGTCTTGCTTTTATTCCGGTCAGTTAGAGGCCGCTTGCTTTGGATGTTCAGGATTTGGCCAATTGATTTGTGAGGTTGGATATTTCTAAGCCTAGTCGGGTGTTAGATTGCACGGTCGCTCGTTCTTCATTATTGGAGCATATCCGTTATCGGCAGTTAGATGATCCCCATTTGTTTGTCCTTAGAGACACGGTCCAACGTGGAAGTGCCAAGCAGGTTACCTTAGATGATGATGGAGTTTTGAGATTGTAGGGACGAGTTTGTGTGCCCAATGTTGATGGGATTCGAGAGTTGATCTTAGCGGAGGCCCATAGTTCCCGGTATTCGATTCATCCGGGCGTCGCGAAGATGTATCAGGATTTGCGGCAGCATTATTGGTGGCGTAGAATGAAGAAGGATATTATGGCATATGTGGCGCGGTGTTTGAATTGTCAGCAGGTTAATTATGAGCATCAGAGGCCTGGTGGTTTATTTCAAAGGAGTGAGCTTCTCGAGTAGAAGTGGGAGAGGATCACTATGGACTTCGTTACTGGACTTCCGTTGACCCGGAAGAAGTTCGATGCAGTTTGGGTCATTGTTGATAGGCTGACCAAGTCAGTGCATTTCATTCATGTGGCAGTCTCCTATTCATCCAAGAGGTTAGCTGAGATCTATATCCGGAAGATTGTTCGCCTTCATGGTGTGCCGGTATCTATCATTTCGGACCGAGGTACGCAGTTTACTTCGCGTTTCTGGAGAGCAGTTCAGTGAGAGTTGGGCACCCGGGTTGAGTTGAGTACAACATTTCGTCCTCAGACGGACGGGCAGTCCAACCGGACTATTCAGATATTGGAGGATATGCTCTGAGCTTGTATTATTGACTTTGGAGGTTTGTGGGATCAGTTCTTGCCTTTAGCGGAGTTTGCCTACAACAACAGCTACCAGTCGAGTATCCAGATGGCTCCTTATGAGGCTTTATATGGTAGGCAGTGTCGATCTCCGATTGGATAGTTTGAGCCGGGAGAGGCTCGGTTATTGGGTACAGATTTGGTTCAGGGGGCCTTGGACAAGGTTAGGATCATTCAGAATAGGCTTCGTACAACTCAGTTCAGGAAAAAGAGTTATGCAATCGTAAGGTTCGAGATGTAGCTTTCATGGTTGGTGAGCGGGTATTGCTCCGAGTATCGCCTATGAAGGGCGTGATGAGATTTGGGAAGAAGGGCACGCTTAGCCCTAGGTTCATTGGTCCGTTTGAGATTCTTGATAGAGTGGGAGAGGTGGTTTATAGACTTGCGTTGCCGCCGAGCTTATCAGCCGTGCATCCAGTTTTTCATGTGTCCATGCTTCGGAGGTATTACGGCGATCCAGCCCACGTGTTAGATTTCAGCACTGTCCAGTTAGACAAGGACTTGTCCTATGAGGAGGAGCTGGTAGCTATTCTAGACCGGCAAGTTCGTCAGTTAAGATCCAAGAGTTTCCATTCTGTTCGTGTTCAGTGGAGATGTCAGCCTCCTGAGGCATCAACCTGGGAGTCCAAGTCCGATATACGGAGCCGTTATCCTCATTTATTCCCCGACTCAGGTACTTCCTTCTTCTGTCCGTTTGAGGACGAACGGTTGCTTTAGAGGTGGAGAATGTGACGACCCAAAGGGTCATCACCTATTTTATTACCCATTATGTGCTTCCGAGGCCCTGAAAACCTCATTTTTAGTCGCCTCAATTTGCGTGCACAGTTCGGGCACGTAGCCGGAAAGCTTAAATATGAAATTCTGTGAAAATGCTAAAATTTGATATTAAAATGAGTAAATTTGACTCCGGTCAACATTTTGGGTAAACAAACCCGGACCCATGATTTGACGGTCCCGGAGGGTCTGTAGGAAAATATGGGACTTAGGCGTATGCCCAGAATCGAATTTCGAGGTCCCAAGCCCGAGAAATGAATATTGAGTAAAATTGATTTTCTAAAATTTATAAAGAAAATTAAAATGAAAATTGGTTAGAACGTGTTGGTATCGGGCCCGTATTTTGGTTCCGGCACTCGGTACAAGTCTTATATGTAGTTTAAGATATTTCTGTGAAGTTTGGTTGAAATTGGACGTCATTTGACGTGTTTCGGACTTAAAAATCTAAATTTTAAAGTTTATGAAGTTGAAGAAAAACTAGTGATTTTGAGGCTTGATTCGTTGTTTTTGATGTTATTTTGGTGATTTGATCGCGCGGTTAAGTTCGTAGGATGTTGTTGAGTTAATGCATGTAATTGGTTAGGATCCCCGAGGGCTCGGGAGTGTTTCGGAGGTGTTTCAGAGTGGTTTCGGACTTAGAAAGATTGCAGGTTTTGGCTTCAGCAGTTGCAGGCCATTTCTTCTTCGCGTTCGCGACGCATCATCCGCATTCGCGAAGCTCTGAATTTTCCTTTCATCGCGTTCGAATTCCTGCCTCGCGTTCGCATAGAGTCATTTGACTCTGAGGACTTAGCTTCTTTTTTCCTCTTCACGTTCGCATATACACCCTCGCGAACGCGTAGTCTTGCTGATCCCTTTCATTGCGTTCGCGTGAAGGTCCACGCATTCGCGTAGACCAATTCCTGGACCCCCAGCCTTTTCTCTTCGCGTTCGCACTCTTCATATCGCGAACGCGATGGTCTGCCAAGTTTACCCTTCGCAAACGCGACCTTCCTTCCGCAAACACGAAGGGCAATTTTGCCCAGTTATAATTTTTAATTCCAGAACAGTGTAGTTGCGGGATTTTCATAAAAACACACGAACTCCTTCTTCTCCAAGGTCCTTAGGCGTCCATTGAAGCTCTGTTTCACCAACACTTCTTGGGTTAGTAAATTTCAACTCGTTTTCTTCATTTTCCATCAATATCTATTGAATTCCTAAGCCAAAAACATGTAATTTAGGGTAAAAATTGGGGGAATTGGGTAGAGTTAGGGCTTTTTACCTTTTCTTGATTTAGACCTCGTTTTGGGGTCGAATTCGAAAACAAATTAAATATATTCGGGCTCGTGGATGAATGGGGGATATGAATTTGGTCCGAACCTCTTGTTTTGACCAAGCGGGCCCGGGGTCAATTTTTGAGATTTTGGGAAGAAAGCTTGGAAATCTATAAATAGGCATTGGGTTTGTTTTGTTTAGCATATAATGATATTATGAAGTCATTATTGTATAGATTTGATTGAGTTGGAGCCGAACTCGAGAGGGAAAGCGGTTGTTGTGGATTGATTTGGCCGTGGAAGTTAAGGTACGTGTTTGGTCTAAACTTAGCTTGAGGGATTAAGAGTTGAGTCTTATTTGCTATGTGCTAATTGTCGAGTACGACGTATAGGCATGGTGACGAGTATCTATACGTTGGTGTCTAGCATGACCGTGAGTCTTTATATTGCGGATATTCTGATCTTGTTGTATCTTTCATGCCTAAATGATGATTTCTATATGTTGTAGAAAGCATGTGAAAGAAATTGTGATCTTTGAACTTTGAGAAGCATTGGCTCGAGTGGTAATACGAATTGTGAAAGTATATGAGATAAATGAAACCTTTTGGAGCATTGGCTCAAGTGGTAAAGTGAGTTATAAAGTAAGAAGTGAAAGAAAGAGAAAAAGTTATTAAATTGTATTCCCTTACCAGGATTTCTATTATTATTATTTGTTTAATCCCTTGCCCCTTGTTTGTGATTGTTGTTTGGGTGAGGAAGAGCGATAAAGCACGAAGGGTGATGTCGTGCATTGTTTGCTATTGTGAGGAAAGAGTGTAAAGCACGAAGGGTGATGCTGTGCCGTACGATGTACCATTCCGTACCGATATTTATTGATTATATGGTGAGGAAAGAGTGTAAAGCACGAAGGGTGATGCTGTGTCGCACGATGTACCATTCTGTGCTGATTTTATTGATTATATGGTGAGTAAAGAGAGTAAAAGCACGAAGGGTGATATCGTGCATTTGTTGATTTCTGATTTCCTTGTTGATACCCGAGTTATGTTGTTTCTTTCATTACCTGCTGTTATTTGATTATTTCGAGGTATTAGATTCCATTACCCTATTTGCCTTGTGATTGTTGTTTGGGTGAGGAAGAGCGTAAAGCACGAAGGGTGATGCCGTGTAAATTGTTGATTTCTGCTTCCTTGTTGATATTCTAGTTATGTTGTTTCCTTCCTTACTTGATGCCTTTCTATTCAGAACTATATTCACCCCCATAACATGTTTCCCCTACCGCATTGACTGGTTATTCCTGTATCTTTTCCCGTTGTATATATATATATAAACTACACAGGTTTATTTGGTGTCTGGTCCTAGTCTCGTCACTACTTCGCCGAGGTTAGGCTGGACACTTACCAGCACATGGGGTCGGTTGTGATGATACTACACTCTGTGCTCTTTTGCACAGATCTAGGTCTTGGACAGCAGCAGCAGTAGTGTGGGAGCAGGCCTTCAGTCCAGCAAGACACCGAGGTAGCCTTGCAGGCGTCCGCAGGCCCGACATCTCCCCAATCTTTTACTTTAGACTGTTATCTCATTGTATTCGAGACAAACAGATATATTTCTTTCAGACAATGTATTTAGTATTCTTAGATGTTCATGAGTATTGTGACACCAGTCTTGGGTAGAGGCTTATGTTGAATTCTTCCGCATTTCAATTCAACTTTTCGTTAATTTAAGGCTTCCGCTTATTTAGTTAAATCAGTTGCTTTTATTTTAATGTTGATAATTATTAAAAAAGATTATGTTGTAATGATAAAGTAAGTAATGTTTGGCTTGCCTAGATCCCAATAGTATGTGCCATCACGACTCCCGAGGGTAGGAAATCCGGGTCGTGACACATCTGATTCATATCAAGTATTGCCAAACATTGCCAAGAGGCAGGGATAAGGATATGTGCATACACTGTATCCTAAAATTCCCAACTGTAGAAGCCATGTGACACTAAATCTACCTGCAACCAAATGCAGATTTCTCATGAGGCACTTAGAGGTTTTTCATCCCTATTTCTGAACTTATATATATTTTTAAATTTAAACAGATTAATGAGTACATTCATATCTGAAGGATACAGAGGAGAAGAGGTCTCAACATGACAAAACAAAAGCAATTTTAACCAAAAAAAAGCGGTGTTGCAGCCATGAAGGTGGCAGAGGTGATGGAGGCAAAGGCAGAACTGCGTCATTCGATCTTTTCTTTTATCTGTTTTTTTTTTGGCATCATATCTTCTCAATTTTGTAACCAATCTTTCCTTTAAAAATTGGTTACCAACCGTTAGCATCCTTTAAATTTTGAACCACAACCTTGTATATGAATGTGAATTCCAATTAATAATTGGAGGTTTTTACTTTTTCAATTTCTTTTTTACCTTCAAGCCTCATAGTGACGCTCCATACGTTACTATTATTTGAAAATAGGATGTGTATATTTTAATTTGATCTTATTTTATCCTCGCGGGCATATATATATATATATACACATACATTAGCTTAGCTTTTTTATCATTTCAGAGAAATATTTTCACGCCAAAATAAAAAATATAAGAAATAAAGTGAAACTATCGAACTCCTATATTATATTCCAGATTTTGGAAGGCTTCTATAACCAATGCTTTACGGTTTACTTATATGATATATATATATATATACATACATTAGCTTAGCTTTTTTATCATTTCAGAGAAATATTTTCACGCCAAAATAAAAAATATAAGAAATAAAGTGAAACGATCGAACTCCTATATTATATTCCAGATTTTGGAAGGCTTCTATAACCAATGCTTTACGGTTTACTTATATGTGATGATTTATGTTGTGCAGATATTTTTGGGACTTACAATTCAATCAGAAAAAAATTACTTGCACATTGCATTAACTATGGAAACCTACTGAAGTGTTTGAAGCCTGACGGGTTCAAAAGTTGTTATGTTGATAATATTTTATTTATGTTAATGGTTTATATTTTGCATTGCTACATTTGCATCAAAAGAAGAAAAGAAGAGGAGAAAAGGAAGAATGAAAAAGGAGGAGATGTGAAGCAAAGTTGTGCTAAAGGGAGTAAAATGGTGCAAATTCATTTTTGTTTGTAATATTTTGATTATATTAATGGTTTATGTTTCCTATTGTTATCAAAAGAATAAAAGAAGAGGAGGGAAAAAAGGAGGATTTGGGAAGCAAAATTGTGCTGAAGAGTGTAAAAATTGTGCTTAAGTTTATGTGTTCGAGGATGACGCGCAACAAATTATTTGTGTAACCCTAAAGTTTTTGAGTTTCTGGTTAAAATCACAACTTCATCCTTTATTTATGTTATTTATACAAAGCAAACAAGCAATTTAATGTTTTCTTCCAAGTTAGGATATGAGGTTCGTGACATTACTTGCTAAAGTAGTATCAAATAGATGATTTATAAATAATATAGAACAATTAGTAGTATCGAGTGCAGCGAGATCGATATGATCTCTCCAATACCCTTTATTACAAGCTTTGCGTTCTAGCCCAAATAATTAAAAACCTTGGGTAGGTGATAGGTATTGTTTCTCCTTTGAATGAGCGGACCAGTGGCTTCGTAGCACTAACTTCTTTATGATCTATTCTATGTGTACTTTGTTTTTAACTTTTGACTTTCTAGAACTTTACATATTTTTCCAAGTTATGGAAAATGTATCGTCCTTAATAAAGCATTTTGAGATACTCATTTTATTTGTGAGAAATTTTGAGGTTACCATTACATCTGGCTTTGAATTTTTATCTATGGATTTCAATTCTAAGATAATACATGAGTAATTAATCTCGCTCAACTAGCAAAGTAAGTGTAATACTTTCTTTCTCTATTACTTTTTAGATTTTGATGGTCTTTTTATTGAAGTTGAACATGTAACTCAAAGTGAAAGAACAAATAAAGAAGTTATTCAAATAAGTAAAAAACCGGTCGATGTTACATGAATAAGATGGAGGAAATTGTGACTAAAACGTATGCATTACCAATGAGTGAAAAACTTATTTTCATACACATGAATACTTTCTAGACTTCGCTTTAGGCCTTTGCTGTTAGGCCATCATGGTTATTTTGCTTCTATTCTTACTTTTTTGTTTAAAACAAATTAAACTATATATAGGTAATGCAATATGTTTTTTTTTTGATACTTTGGTTTAGTTTTTGAAAATTAAAATTACTTCCGGACTGAAGTCAAAAATTGATATGCTTAGGTTACTTAGAGCCCGTTTGGACATAAGAAATTTTTTCTTTTTTATCAATTTTTTTTTTCAAAACAGTGTGCATTTTTCAAATTTGAAAAACTGGCGAGAACCAGTTTTTCAATAAAAAATTGGAAGGTTGCTATTTTTTAGTTTTATAAATTTACTCTATATTTTTAAAATTTATGAAAAGACCCCATCAGTTATTAACCTAGGTAACCACAGAAGTTATACACCTTGTTAGGAGGTTGATGGAAATATATAGAGAGAGAAAGAAGGATCTGCACATGGTGTTTATTGACCTGGAGAAAGCATATGACAAGGTTCCCAGAGAAGTTCTCTCGAGATGCTTGGAGGCAAAAGGTGTGTAGATTCCTTATATTAGGGCAATTAAGGACATGTATGATGGGGCTAAGACATGGGTTAGGACGGTAGGAGGCAACTCTAAGCATTTTCCGATTGAGAAGGGGTTACACCAAGGCTCTGTGCTCAGTCCGTTCTTATTCGCCCTGGTGATAGATGCGATAACGAACCATATTCAAGGGGAGGTGCCGTGGTGCATGCTATTCGCCGATGACATAGTTCTGATTGATGAGTCACGAGCCGGTATTAATGAGAGGTTGGAAGTTTGGAGACAGACGCTTGAGTTTAAGGGTTTCAAGCTAAGCAGAACGAAGACGGAATACCTCGAGTGTAAGTTCAGCGCCGAGCCGGGGGAAGTGGACGTGGATGTGAGCCTTGAGTCACAAGTTATCCCAAGTAGAGGCAGCTTCAAGTACCTTGGTTCGATTATCCAGGGGGAGGGGAGATCGACGAGGATGTCACACATCGTATTGGGGTAGGATGGATGAAGTGGAGGTTAGCATCTGGAGTCTTGTGCGACAAGAGAGTGCCAACGATACTCAAAGGTAAGTTCTATAAAGCGGTGGTTAGACCGACCATGATGTATGGGGCTGAGTGTTGGCCTGTTAAGAACTCACATATTCAAAAGATAAAAGTAGCAGAAATGAGGATGTTGAGGTGGATATGCGGGGCAACTAGGATGGATAAGATTAGGAATAATGTTATTCGGGAGAAGGTGCACGTGGATCCCATTGATGAGAAGATACGGGAAGCGAGGCTCAGATAGTTCGGGCATGTACAGAGGAGAAGCCCAGATGCTCCAGTAAGGAGGTGTGAGCGGCTGGTTGTGGAAGGCACAAGAAGAGGTAGAGGGCGGCCTAAGAAGTATTGGGGAGAGGTGATCAGGAAGAGTATGGCGAGGCTTTAGGTTTCCGAGGACATGATACTTGATAGGAAGTTGTGGAGGTCGAGTATTACGGTTGTAGGCTAGGAGGTAGTTGAGTCTTGCGTTACTTTGTGTCTTTGTGAGCCTAGTCTGGTAGAGTTTTGTCTAAGATAGCTAGGAGTAATGTCGTTTCTTACTATTTTCTATTTTCGATGCAGGTTCCACTTACTAGCCATCGTTTTTGCTTTACATTTTTTTTTCTTTTGTATTTTATGTTCCTATTTTTCCTATGATCACCGTGATGAATATACTATTTTCTCCTTTTGTCTTTTTATTATCTTAAGCCGAGGGTCTTTCGGAAATAGCCTCTCTACCCCTTCGGGGTAGGGGTAAGGTCTGCGTACACACTATCCTCCCCAGACTCCACTTGTGGGATTCTACTGGGTTGTTGTTGTTGTTGTTTTTCGAATTTGCAATTTTAGTTTCAATCAAACTACCTCAAATCTATCCCAAATAATCTCAAATTTGAAAGAAAGCTTCCAAATACTAACGCGAACAATACCCAATCACCAATTGAATGAAATAACACTAAATCAAAATGACCCATTTTGTCTTCTTCAATACTTTCTAAGGTCCAACAATGTAGTTTTGAGACTTTTACAGTAAATCACTAAAATTTGTGTTACAAACTGTAAGATAAGCATTGGGATTACAACCCTGAGTTAACCCAAACAAACTGAAAGAAAATCAAAATAAACTACCAAGACTCCTTTCGAATGGGGAGAGGAGTGGCTTTCCAATTATTAAGCTTTGTTTCTGGCCCAACGAATTGAACTTCTGCGTTGCTACACCCTTCTCCGCTTTCCAACATATTCACATCATTAAACAATTTCTCGAATCTTTCAATTAATTCCTCCTCAGGATTGACCCGGGATTTAGGAATTGAGAGTTGAAGTTGAAAATTAAAATATAAAAAAATTGAATTTGAAGTTGTAAACAAGTTTGTGGAAGTCTTGCTTTTGAACATAAACTTCACTTTAAAAAACAACATAACTAAACTTTGGAAAAGTTAAATATTTGTGAATAAAAACCAATTCTTCACTTAACAGCTAACAAACACATTTAAACAAGTATCTTATAAATCACTTGATGTTCAAATATTAAGTGCTGTATTTACAATTATTCATTGAACTAAAAATTTAAGCACAAACTATCAACATTCAAACGATTTTAACAATTATTAGTTATCAACTTCTATTTTTCACCTCCAAACAGGAATTTCAAGCTTTAAAATTTGAAGAACTATGATGTTCAAGTCAAAAGCGAGGATATTTTTTTAAGACCAGCCAAAAGTACCAATCCATTTGGGGTACACGCCGAAGTGCACAGTTGGTCACTAATTAGAGATTTCTTTACTCTTTAGCCATTGTTTAAAATGTATTTATTCTTTAGCCAGTGTTTATAAATTTTTACCCGCCCGAACGAAAATACCCCTGTGTTAGACATGAGTGCTGTGTAAATATTAAGGACATGATGTCCTTAACTGTATGAATGTTGTATAAATATTAAGGACAAATTGTTCTGTATTTGCACCTTTCGTTGTTAAATTTAGGACATCATGTCCTTAACTTCATATGCGTAGTATAAATGTTAAGGACATAATGTTCTTAACTTGTATTTGCACCTTCTGTTGTTAAACTTTAAGACCTCATATCCCTAACTTCATATGTGCAGTGTAAATGTAAGGACATTGTATCCTTAACTTCATGTGTGCAGTATAAATGTTAAGGACATGGTGTCCTTAACTCTACGAGTGTCGTAAAAATATTAAGGACATGATGTCCTTAACTTCATGAATGTTGTGTAAATATTAAGGATAAAGTGTCATATATTTGCGCCTTCCGTTATTATACTCTAGGACATCATGTCCTTAACTTCATATGTGCAGTGTAAATATTAAGGACATGACGTCATTAACTTCATGTGTGCAATGTAAATGTTAAGGACACAATGTTCTTAATATTTACACATCATGAAAAAATGGTAAAAATGTCTTTTCATATTAATTTTAATAGAGTAGTAACTATTTTTGCTCAACATTAAAAATACTGGATAAAAAATAAATACTATGTTAAAAGGTGGCTCTCCCACGCCATTTCTACACTTTTTGCTGTTAAAATAGCATGGGCTAGCTAGTTTTCGGACTGGTCATTCAAAAATAGCAAGCGTTTTCCAATTCATTAAAAAATAGCCACTATTTTGCTGCAACAAAGACCGGTCCAACACAATATACTGGAGTCCAATGCAACTTTATATGAACTTCCAGCATATTATGCTGAACTGGTATACTTTGCTGGCTTCAGTATAATATACTGGAGTTTCAGCAAAGTATACTGGAGTTCCAATATGTTATACTGGAGTTCTAGTATATTATATTGGAATTCCAGTATACTATTCTGGAGTATTTTTTCAGATTTTGAACAGTATTTTTGTTCAAATTTATCTTTACATAAAATATGACTAAATTTCAATAACTTTTGAAACTGTAGCTATTTTTGAATGATCACTTGTAAATCTGACTATTTTTTAATTTCTTCCCCTTTTTTGCTTACAAATGAGAACGGCCCATAAGACCGTTTGAGCAGCCCAGATGAAATAAGAAAATTGGGCCGATATCGAAAACCAAAACAAACCCTAGATTCAAGAAACTTGTCTCTTTTATAAGCCCCCTCTGTCCCTCCTCATCTCAGTCCTCTGTAAACCCTTTCTGTAGCTGCTTGACTGCTAATTGCATTACTATCTTTATCTCTGTAGTCTTTTCATTCTTCCTTTTTATCTTTTGTATTGTTTTGGATTCGGGAATAAAGCAAGTCAGCTTCTTGGCTGGAATCGAACCTCAACGATCCAGTCAATTTTAATTACAAAAACTTGCGAAAAAGAAATAGCCCAGTATCACTCGCCTGACTCTGATTCTTCCCCTTGATTTTTCAGGCCCTTATCCTACTGGCACATATCATCCCGATTACCCAATAAAATTATATTTTCGTTTTCTTTTGGTTCACTTTTACATCATTAATTTCTTTTGATTTTGTTGTGACGGGTTTCAATTTTTGAAATTGTGCCTTTTAGTTTTTGATAATGAACGGTTGGTTTTGTATACTGGAATTGGATTTCAGAACGAAAGCAGAAAAACAAGCAAACGCACTCTGTCCCAGAACCATAATTAATGTTTTGAGGCAATTTCTTCGTTTGCAAAAGTAATGCTATTTCAGCTTCCAATTTACTCGTCCTCTAGATCCTTTTCTGGTGATCTTATTGGACACATGGTTGGATTACATTCTTTTTACTTTGTACTTTTTCCAGTTATTGATTGTTTTCCAATACTACTTTCGCACGAAACTCTTTCGTCTGCTGCTTTGGTATTTTTATTATATTAGCAATGATGTTGATATAAGACTTGAATATTTGAACATTATAATAATCCTTCCACGCCTAGTAGAATGGACGGCATTTGCTTGAATGTCTACTGGATTAAATTAGTAGTTAGTTTTTAGTGATTTTATTTTGTGCGTTGTGTGAGGCCTCCTATTGTTTCACATTATCTTAGCTACAGTTACGAGACCTTAGCTAGTTACGAGACAAAAAAGAGGCCTCACACAATTAATGTTAGTTAGAATAAAAAATTTCGTTAAATAAAATTTTTTGTTAGTTTTGCGTCTGTATTTGATACAACTTCGTTTTGAAATTTATACCAAAATTGGATCATGTAAATATTCTAAGCAACCCGAGAAGCTTGGGTTGGTGTTAGAAAATCTTTTAAAAAAATGCTGGTATTTACAATCTGGTGGATCATATGGAAAGAAAGGAAGACAAGAATTTTTTTAGAGCAAAAATGATTCTGTAATTAGCATTAAGTACAGAAGTTTAATCTAACACATGCGTTCAATCTAGTGTATGGTTTATTATTTTATAGTTATTGAACATAATTAGCATAATTTAGAAAGTGAAATAATTTATTGAAATATCTTATATAAGGAATAACTTTATTCGAAGAATATCAGCTACTATAACAATGGTTGAATATTTTAGGAGTTGAACTAATCTTGTGGTTTGGACGTGTGTTTAAGAGATGACTGGCGCTGGAGAAGTCAACAACAATATCGTAACTACTAGAAATTTTAAGTGAAAATTTTACATTAGAACAATTGAGCTTCTCACTTTTTAATTTTTGAATTAGTAATTGTAACTTAAATATTAGTTCAACAAAACAAATTCATTTGGGTGGTGATAATTAGATTTTTAATGTGGGTTTAAATTACGAATTTGATTTTGTGAGAACTTTGGAGTGAGTGTTATTTAGATTTGTTAGAAATATTATAAGGAGGTTGTACATAAAATTTGAAGTAATTATACCCATATATACGATTATACAAGATTATACAAAAACTGACTTTGTCTTCTTGCGTCTTTTTAGAAATTTAACTCAAATCTTGCTCAAATTTACTCCAAATTACTTCAAATTTAAATTTTGAACTCCTTTTGATATTTTCAACCAATTGGAACAATATCCAATCCAAACAACTAACAAACTCAAAAATTCTATTTTCTAAAGCAAAGCTTTTAATGGCCTTTAATGGTGGACTTCTACTCTTCATTTTTTTACATTGCAACTAGGTGACATAGGGGGAGAAGCAGTAATGGCGGACAACCCCTTGAAGCATATGTAAAAGATGATGTGAAAAAAAGAGAGAATGAATGCAATGACTGTGAGAATACATATTTAACTCAATAGCTTTTACAAGTAATAATTGTAAGAACACAAATTTTGAATTTGTAAGAGCTAGTGTTTTTAAAATATATACAATATAGGTTAGGTCGGATAAAAATTTAAAAACATAAACCATTTTTTTTTATGGTGTGAAGTCATGTTTATTTTCTTGTAATTCTTTCAAATTTTAATTAGGTTTTGCAAAATATTACTAAAACTATTGCATCTAAATCATAGCTTAAGTTTTTCTTAACCAAACTTCTTATAAACAAGTGTTAAATATATAGTTTGCTTTATTTTAGGTTAATACATACATAGACTTCACGTTGGCAAAATTTGAATTGAACTTCAAAGAAAATTATTTGAAGTTGAAAAAAAAGCTTATGAAAGTTAATTTTTGTTTTACACAAATTGGGAGATCTACAAAATAATATATTTTCTTTATATCTCAATCTTATTACTACATTGATATGCTAAGTCACCAATCCAAAAAGTTAATTTAATACTCCCCCGGGTCCTAAAAATGACCTTTTAGCTTTTCTATTTTGGTCCAAAATAAGTGTTGTTTATTTAATCAAGAAGGAATTAATTTTATTTTTTCAAAATTTGCTCTTATTTACATATCACAATGTATCAAGGTAACAATTAATTAAGGGTAATTTAGTGAATATATCTTTTTTTTCTTTAGGAGTTCATTTTTTTTAAGGAGTGTGTCAAAAGATCGAATGGTAGTGTGACACGTGGAATCGAAGATAGACGGGAGACAAATAGAGTAACAATCAGTTCCAGAAACAATAACTTCCATTGGTATCAGATAGACCCCGAAGGGAGCACAATCAACGTGATCAGATCGAATGTTTGCCATCGGAAAGCATTTAATGAAGAATATTTCCTAGCATTAAATGAGCAGCTGTTCCAGAGTTACATATTCATCAATGGCCCCCTTTATTGTCATTTAAGAGGGGCTCGATCCTATGATCTTGTTTCCCTAGGTCTAGCTTAAATAGTAGGCTCAACAACTATTGGAAAGACACGAAATTCTTGGCAAAACTTATGCTACATTCTATTGTTAAGCTAAATCAAATAACTTTACTCACTTTTTATATTGTTCTTACTTTTGTTTTCGGAAGCATTGCTCCCGGCGCCAGGCTTGTCATTTCTTTTGTTTTTAGTCGCTAATTCTTATTTTCAATCTAGTTTATTAATCATTTTTGGATCAAATCAATTCGCTTGTCTATAAATCACGTAACAAATTTAACTGTACCGTTTTACAGATAAACAGTTTGGCGTCCACCATGAGGCTTAGACAGTTGCATAATTAAGTTGATCTTTGCGTTTATTACTAAATTGTTTAATTCTTTGTTTCTTAGCAAAAACCGAAAATGGCAGTTAACGATGTCAACATCGCACACAACGTTGAGGCACATGAGGACCTACCTCAACATGAGAATTCAATCAGCGACACCCACAACGAGTGGGACAAGGCAACTTCGGTCTGTGATGGACAGTACCCCCGACATGTACGGGGGCCAACTCCCGATGACGCGGAAGGTGAACACGTTGCGGAAACAGTAAGGATCTTGAGAGAGAAATAAAAGGTCATCATGGTTTATCTCTCAAGGCAGGACCAGGTCATTACAGAATTGAAGAAAGTGTTGCCGGGCGCTTCCAACAATGCAAACGGAAGAGGCCCAGCTCTGCCCGACGTTCCTGCAAATCAGACGACTCAAAGAATTGATAACAATACCCCTATGGGTGAGGTCGGCTTTGCGGTGCCGGGGGGACTAGTAGCGGATTCATTAACGACAACGACAATGACCCCTTCAAAACCGAACTCATGAGATTCATGAGGGAGATGAACGAGCGGATGGATCAGAACGCGAAGGAGTTTCGCGCCCAAATGGACCAGATTCCGAACGCACCAGCAGTTTTGAAGGGCCCAGATTCGAAAAAGTAGACTTAACTATTGTTCAAACCGAGCGCAGCAACAGAGTTAATCCCAAAGAGGTTCAAGATGCCGAATATACCAAAATATGATGGGACTTCGGACCCTCAGGAGCACATCACAACTTACACAACGGCTATAAAAGGGAACTATTTGGCTCAACATGAGATCCAATCGTTCTACTAAAAAAGTTTGGAGAAACCCTCACTAATGGAGCCTTGACATGGTATTCGATTTTAGCCAAGCATTCAATTGACTCTTTGAAATCTTCAGATTCATTCATTAAGGCTAATGACGGGGCCAGAAAGGTCCAGGCCAGGAAGGCGGACATATTTAGAATCTCATAGGCTAAATCTGAGTTGCTGCGGGATTTCGTGATTAGATTCTAAAAAGAGAGGATGCTGCAACCGGTCGTACCAGACGAATGGGCAGGGGAGGCATTCACTAAGTGTTTGAACCCGAGGAACTCCGATGCCTCCCGAAGGTTGAAGGAAAGCGTGCTCGAATTCCAAGCAACCACATTGGTGGATATCCATAACCGCTATGAATCAAAAATAAGGATAGAAGATGATCAGCTCGGGTTCCCAACATCAACCAAGGGGCGGGACCGAGACAAGAACCGGGATAAGTTCAAGGATGATTTTGATATAGCCCGGCGATCTTTTAAAGGCTTCCTTTTGCCTTATGAGAGAGAGGAGGGACGCAATAGTAAAGGGTTCCGGTCCTCGGATAGGTTCGCTCTCGAAAGAATAACTGACCGTGGCTAGAACAACAAATCATTGAAAGAAAAAGGGGTATCGGGGACCCAAGATTCCACTTATCACAAGTTGTTAGATGACAATTTCAACATCAACGTAATGGAGTTGGTATCAGCAATGAGGATTATCAAAAAAGCACGATTCCCGAAGCCAATCAGATCTGATCCCAACCAAAGGGATCCCAACTTATGGTGCAAATATCATGGGACTCATAGCCACAAATCTTTGGACTGTTGGCATTTGCGCGAGGAGGTGGCAATGCTGTTAAAGAACGACCATCTTAGGGAGTTCTTGAGTGACCGAGCCAAGAACAATTAAGGCTGTAAACGGGACAATGCAGAACCATCGAATATAGGGGAAGACCCTCCTCAATTGACTATTAACATGATTTTCGGAGGGGATTGTAACGACCCAACCGGTAATTTTGAGCTTCTGCACTTCGCTCGCCAGTTCTCGGGCATGACTAGCCCCGTGTGGTGTATTATGACTTATGTAAATTGTCGGTTTTGGATTTTAGGGGTAATCAGAATGAATTTGGAAGAATAGTTCTCAATTTGAAGCTTAAAATTTGAAAGGTTGACCAAGTTTTGACTTGTTAGTATATGATCTCGAATTGGAATTTTATAATTTGGTTAGCTCCGTTAGGTGATTTGGGACTTAGGAGCATGATCGGAACGTATTTTGGAGGTCCGAGAAAGGTTTAGGCTTGAATTGGTGAAATTGAAATTTTGGCGTTTTTCGGTTGATAGGTGAGATTTTGATATAGGGGTCGAAATGGAATTTCGGAAGTTGGAGTAGGTCCGTTGTGTCATTTATGACATGTGTGCAAAATTTCAGGTTATTCGGACGAGGTTTGATAGACTTTTTGATCGAAAGCGGAATTTGGAAGTTTTTGGAATTCTTAGGCTTGAATCCAATGTAATTTTGATGTTGTCTTGAGCGTTTCGAAGGTTAGAACAGGTTTGAATGATGTTATGGGATATATTGGCATGTTTGGTTGAGGTCCCGAGGGCCTCGGGTGAGTTTCGGGTGGTTAAACGGATCAAATTCTTGTTTTGAAAGTTGCAGATTTCTTCAGATAAGTGTTACAAAGTTTTGCTCTACGCGTTCACGAGATGGCCCTCGCGTTCGCGAAGATATGTTGAGTGTGGCCGGCCAGTTACCCTTCGCGTTCGCGATGTTGGACCCGCGTTCGAGAATGTTGAGTCTATTTGTGCATCGCGAATGCATGGCATGTTTCGTGTTCGCGTAGAAGGGTGAAGCAGACTTGGGCCCCAAGCCCTAAAGCATCGCGTTCGCGACTGAAGAAACGCGTTCGCATAGGCTGAGCTGAGTAAGGCATCGCGTTCGCGAGAGTAGTGTTCGTGTTCGCGTAAGAGGAATTTGAGCTGTGAATTATTTGTGCTTCGCGAACGCGAGGCTTTGACTGCGTTCGCAAAGAAGGAATTTTTGGCCTGGGCAGAATGTTTAAATAGCCATGTTCGCAATTTTTGGTCTATCTTTCACCATTTTTGAGCAATTTTTGAGATTTTTGAGAAGGAGTGAAGAGGGAATCAAAGGGAAACACTTGGAGGTAAGATTTTTGAACTCAATACTCGATCCTATGTTGATTCTTACTTGTTTAAACATAAAATTTGTGGAATTTAAAGCCTAAAATTGAGGAATTAGGGCTTGAAATTAGAGAGTGTAAATTGGGAATTTAAGAGGCCATTTGATGTCCAATTTTGATGTTCTTGGTATATATAGACTCGTGGGAGGACAAGGATTCTATTGATGTGAATTTTATCGGATTTCGAGACGTGGTCCCGGGGCCCGGGTTTGGCTAATTTCGGGATTTTTGGTATAAATTGGATATTTTTGAATGTGCTTTATTCCCTTAGCATATTTTAATGTTATGAATTTGCTTTTGGCTAGATTTGGAGTGTTCGAAGGCCGAGTCGAGAGGCAAAAGCATCGCGGGCTAGAGTTTGGACCGGATTGAGGTGAGTAATGATTGTAAATATTGTCGTGAGGGTATGAAACCACGGATTTCACATCGATGTGCTATTTTGAGGTGACGCACACGCTAGATGACGAGCGTGAGGTCGTGCACCATTGGGGATTGTGACTTAGTCCATCCCGAATGACTGTTTTACTACATACTTGATTGAAAACTATTTAATATAATTGTGTTTTATGAGGCCGAGGGCCTGAGTTGTATGCCACAAGGTGGCTTGATGTGAGGCTGAAAGCCTATTGATTATGCCACAGGATGGCTTGATATTGCGCTTGGGCCGTAAGAGCCCCCTCCCGGAGTCTGTACACCCCTAGTGAGCACGGGTACCTAGTGTGTGATGTGATTTAGCCCGAGGGGCTAAGGTTGTTCCCTGTTATTTCCCGAGGGGCTGATATGAGTGATTGTAAGATAGCCCGAGGGGCTGGTTCTGTTGGTATTTTGCCCAGGGGCTGATTTTATGTGTTTATCTTTTCTCACTATTTTTCATTCACTCGTTTAACTGTTAAAAGATGTTTTAAAGAAGCTTATACTGGACTAAGGTATTTTTACAAGTTCTCGCTGTTTTATTGCATTGTATTGGTTTTACACTACCTCTTTGTAGCATTTGAGCTGTGTTTTACGTGTTTTCTTATCTCTCAGATGCTTTTACTTTTATTACTCACTAACTTGGCGTACTCACATTACTCCCTGCACCTTGTGTAGATTCAGGTAGTTCTGAACCCAGTAGCGGGTGTTAATTGCCTAGTGGCAGAGTCATTGGAGTTAGCAAGGTAGCTTCCCGACATTCGCAGCACTGCTCTTCTCCCTCTTGTCTTTCTTAGACTGTATTTAGTACATTCTTAGACTCTTCTTGTATTCGGACCTTAGTAGATGCTCGTGACTTGTGACACCTAGATGTCGGGTTTGCATATTATTTCTGCACTGTTCATTTAGACTTACATTGTGAGTTATTTATTTGATTAATTAAAAGCTTAAAAACGAATTATTATTGATTAAATGGTTAACTTAGGAACTGTGTCGACTGGCCTAGTTTCACGATAGGCGCCATCATAACCAGGTCGATTTTAAGGTCGTGACAAGTTGGTATTAGAGCCTAGGTTACATAGGTCTCGCAATTCATAAGCAGGTTTAGTAGAGTCTCGCGGATCGGTACGGAGACGTCTATACTTATCCTTGGGAGGCTGTAGAACCTTTAGGAAAAACTTCATATTCTTGAATTCATATCGTGCGTCCTTGATTCAGCTTGAAATGTAACTCTTTGAATTTCTTCTACGCATTCGTATATGCGCATGAGCTATCTATATCGGTTGTGCATTGACGGCTTGTGATTCCCCGATAGAGGGGCAAGCCGTGATTTCTGTGCGTTGATGTTGGGCTAGTCTGGAAGACTTGAGGCTGGGTTTTGCCTATAGCTTGAGCATTGAGGTGTTGATTATGTGAGCACGTGCTTTTCCGATAGTGTCCCTATTGGTGGGAGTGATGACTGGATAGCTATGTGATGAATATGATGTGACTGCGAGATATGTGCATATGATTTGAACGAGATAAGAAGGGCCTACTTGGGGGTAGTAAGAACTATTCGGTGCTTGGTTTCCATCGTGATTTAATGTTTAGCCCGAGTTGTGGGCGTGTTGAAGGACCTTTTCATGTTGCCTAGTTGGGAAGTGAAGTGGATTTCACGTTGTGATATGAGTTCAGACTCAAAAAGATTAAGTGACTATGTAATGTTTATGACGGCGGAAGGGTATAAAGAGATGTTAGTTTGAGGCGAGGCAGGAGGGTTATCTCCTACGGATTGTTCTAAAGTTTGCGTGATCCTTTATGTCGTTTATTGGAAGATCTCTATTACTAGTAAAATATATGTGTTGCAATTTGAATTTGGGTCGCCTAAGAGAGTGGGCTTGATTGTTACGAGGGTTAATGCGAGATTTGCAGAAGATTTAAAGTACTAGATGGTCTGTGTTTCACGAGCTTATGAAGGATTAAGTTTAATCTCACTATGGTATTATGGCAGTAATAGAGTATATGCGTTATGAGTTATTATGTGTTTTGCTTTATGGCTTTTGAGCCAAGTGGGGGAGTCTGCTATTGATTAATTGATTGCACGGTTATGTGCTATGTTGGTTCCAGTTTGAGGCGTATGGGTGAATCAGTTATGACTTATGGAGGTTGAGGCCGAGGATGTCTCGCGTAAAGGAAATTTTAATAAAGGTTATGTTATGCTTTATGGGTGTATGAGAATTATGGAATGACTTGAGTTGTTATTAGTAAATGATGTACGGTGCATAGAGTAGGAAGTTGCTTGGTTGTATTAAGGCGAGGTTACATTCTGCGGTGTCGGAGTGCTAATGGAGCACAGGTCATTCGGTCCGTTTGATCAGTCTAATTGTGGTTTGAGTAGAGTGGATGACTCTCGAGAATGGTTCTAGTGGGTTCAAGATTTTACATGTAATAAGTGGAGATTTTTGAGTTGTATAATTGGCTAGAAACTGAGGTTTGCATTGGAGGGTGTCAAGACTTGTGGCATTTCTATACCAATTATGGGATTCTATATATCAGTATCTGGAAGGTGAAGGTAACGACTTTGGATTCGTAGGAAGTCACTTTGAGGTAGGTATTTTAAATGTGGTGCATTTGGGAATATTTAAGAGAGTATCCATCGGCTTATGAGCCTTAGATGGTGTGGTTTTATGCTTAGGTATTGTGTGGTGAGTTTGGGTTGAGGAATTGTGGTGTTATAGCAAGAAAAAGTATCAAGTTGAAGGTAAATCAGAAGGAACTTGGATAGATGTGATAGCTTGGTAGTAGGCCGAATCGGCATGGTAAGGATATAATTAGTTCTTTGGGTGCTTATGAGGTAATGAGTTTCTACTGGTATTTCGTGGCAATGCTCTTAGGTTTTGATGGCTTGCGTAGATTGGTCGAGTTAGAAGGATTCAGTCCTAACAATTTAGTTTTGTGCAAATGGAATTCAGAGAGTTCTTGATGGTTTCTACCATAGTTAGAGATGTATATTTTCTACGAGCATGAGGCGCATGGGATGCATAGTGATTTTCTTCTAGATGGGATCAAATGGAAAGTTCTTGGCTAGTTGAGTATGTAGCTGCTTGTGTCTCGGAAGGGGTTATGAAGTCCTTATATTTATCATAGAATGGCATGGTATACGCAGTATGTTGTGTAGGGTTAAAATTTGCATGTATAACGTCACGGTTCAGTTCTGAAAGGAAGAGTAATAAATTCTTAGACAACATGAGCAGCTTCAGATGACTTGGGAAATGATATTACTAAGTGGTGTAGCTTGATGAGGGTGTACGCTTCAGAAATAGGGCAATGTGATTGAGTTGATGATACTTCATTAGTATTGCGTCACTCTCTTATTGGATCGATTGCTGATTTTCGAGTTTGCTTGGAGGCATAGAAGAATTTTTGGAGTACCTCTCGTGGGATGATTGGGTATTAGAGGTGTGTTGTATATTCGGATGGTGGAGTTGGGATTGGATATGGTGATTCGCGTGCTGTATGGATTTGGAGATTGTATTTCTCATAAACAGGTTTGGTCGTGGTTGTGGACCGCATATATCGGTCTGGTGTGGTAACTATTGGAGATTTGGAGACCCGAGTGGATCCTTATTGCTTAGCATGCTAGATTTTGGTGTGCTATTGAGTATGGACTAGTTGTCTCCGTGTTTTGTTATTCTGGGCTGTTGCGCTAGGACGACGACGTTGGCTATACCGGGGATGCCACGGATTGAGTGGCGAGATTCGATGAGTTATGGTCCCAGTAGGGTGGCTTCATTTTGAAGACCCAGCGGATGGCTGGGGAGGGTTGTCTTTCTTATTTGGCCTTCGTGATGGATGGCAGTGTAGAGACTTCTACCATTGATTCAATTCCAGTGGTGAGGGATTTTTCTGGGTGTGTTTCCTGCTGCCGGGCATGTCGTCAGGCAGGATTGTTGATTTCGGTATTGGTTTGGTGTCGGGTACCATATCGTATAACACCGACGGAGTTAAAGGAATTAAAAGAGCAACTTCAGGAACTCCTTGATAAGGGGTTCATTGGTAGGCCAATATGGATGTGTGTTCTACATCGAGTTGGCTTGGTTGACTCTGAGTTGTATTGTTGAGGGATGTGTTGATTTAATTATTATTGAGCTTATGGTGATCTGGGGAGATCTATGAGTTACCTTTCCGTGTTGCGAGGCATTGGGATTTGTTGGTTATAGGCACATGCAGTGCGGTTTTATTGGGGTCTCTTAGTGGAATTCGAGCGGGAGGAGTATTGGGTATTGCTCGGGTGATGGCGTATCGGTTGTGTCCTTTCGGGTTTGTCTAATGTTATGTCAATTGCTTTGCAGTGGTTATGATGATTGCTTTGGTTCTAGACATCAAATTGCGTGTGGTTGTCGATTTGAGCATAGTGACTTGAGGTGTTCATGTGGACCAGTGTTTGGATAGGTTCGCGTATTGCAGCAAAGTTATGTGGAGGTATGATCCTTCGGGTTAGATTCGCGTGTTCTGGTTCTACGATATGTAATGGGTTCTCAGCATTTTGTTGTGGTGGTACTGGTGAGCTTGTGGTACAGCTCTTTCATTCGAGTCATTTTCAGCATTTGAGTACATTCAGATTGTTGCTTATTGGTGTGCGGATTGCACGAGCTATGGCTTTAGTTTGTATTGATGTGTCATGTCACCAGAATAGTTGTGTTGGATTAGGTGAGATCATTGGGATCTATAATGAATACAACTCGATTTCAACATGTTGGAAGGATAATATCGAGGTTCGACTCAGAAATTTGCTATGGTCCTTGCCAAAGGAGAAGTGGCTTCATGAATAGTTGATCTGAGGAATGGTTATGACTTACTGCGTGTTTCGTTTATCATTGACAATATACGGAAGTTTTGGAATGAGGCTTTATTTGATAAGAGGCATTATCGATATTCGGTTGTTTTGGTCAACTGTTGTGATTAGAAGCTATGGCTACGAGTGTTGGAGTTTTGTGGTATATTATGTAATGGCAATTGAGTCAGCGGGTATGGTTTGTTACAACTTGTTTGGGCTTATTCAGAGTATAGATGTGAGATTCTGATCTTGTAGATGATTTCAGAAGTGGAAATGTGGTTCTAAGGTTTATGGGCTAGGTTGAATTGTGAAATTTCAGTTACATTGTGTTATCGGACCTATATGAGATAGGGTGATGTGGGATCACCCCCGGATATGTGCATGGTAAGGTTACATAGCGATTTGATGGTTTTCGGAACAACTCTAGGCACGTTCGAGGACGAACGTATGTTTAAGTGGGGGAGGATGTAATGACCCGACCGGTCGTTTTGAGCTTTTGCACTTGTCTCGCTAGTTCTCGGGTATGACTAGCCCCGTGTGGTGTATTATGACTTACGTAAATCATCGGTTTTGGTTTCAGGGGTAATCAAAATGAATTTGGAAGAACACTTCTCAGTTTGAAGCTTAAAATTTGAAAGGTTGACCAAATTTTGACTTTTTAGTATATGATCTCGGATTGAAATTTTTATGATTTGGTTAGCTCCGTTAGGTGATTTGGGACTTAGGAGCGTGATCAGAATATATTTTGGAGGTCCACGGATGGTTTAGGCTTGAATTGGCGAAATTGAGATTTTGTCGTTTTCCGGTTGATAGGTGAGATTTTTATATAGGACCGGAATGGAATTACGGAAGTTGGAGCAGGTCCGTTGTGTTAATTTTTATGTGTGTGCAAAATTTCAGGTCATTCGGACGAGGTTTGATAGACTTTTTGATCGAAAGCGAAATTTGGATGTTTTTGGAATTGTTAGGCTTGAATCCGATGTAATGTTGGTGTTTTGATGTTGTCTTGAGCGTTCTGAAGGTTGGAACATGTTTGAATAATGTTGTAGGATATGTTGGCATATTTGGTTGAGGTCACGAGGGCCTCGGATGAGTTTCAGGTGGTTAAACGGATCAAATTCTTGTTTTGAAAGTTGCAGAGTTTTGCTCTACGTGTTCGCGAAAAGGCCCTCGCGTTCGCGAAGAGATGTTGAGTGCGGCAGGCCAGCTACCCTTCGCGTTCGCGATGTTGGTCCCGCATTCGCAAAGGTTGAGTCTATTTGTGCATCGCGAACGCGTGGCATGTTTCGCGTTCGCGTAGAAGGGTGAAGCAGACTTGGGCCCCATGTCCTAAAGCATCGCGTTCGCGACTGACGAAATGCGTTTGCGTAGGCTGAGCTGAGTAAGGCATCGCGTTTGCGAGGGTAGTGTTCGCGTTCATATAAGAGGAATTTGAGCTGTGAATTATTTGTACTTCACGAACGCGAGGCTTTGACCGCGTTCGCGAAGAAGGAATTTTTGGCCTGGGCAGAATGTTTAAATAGCCATGTTCGCGATTTTTGGTCTATCTTTCACCATTTTTGAGCGATTTTGGATCTTTTTGAGAAGGAGTGAAGAGGGAATCAAAGGGAAACACTTGAAGGTAATATTTTGAACTCAATACTCGATCCTATATTGATTCTTACTTGTTTAAACATGAAATTTGTGGGATTTAATGCCTAAAATTGGAGAATTAGGGCTTGAAATTGGAGAGTGTAAATTAGGGATTTGAGGGGCCATTTGATGTCCGATTTTGATGTTTTTGGTATGTATGGACTCGTGGGAGGATAAGGATTCTATTGATATGAATTTTATCGGATTCCGAAATGTGGGCCCGTGGGCCGGGTTTTGCCAATTTCAGGATTTTTGGTATAAATTGGATATTTTTGAATGGGCTTTGTTCCCTTAGCATATATTGATGGTATAAATCTGCTTTTGGCTAGATGTGGAGTATTCGGAGGCCGAGTCACGAGGCAAAGGCATCACAGGCTAGAGTTTGGACCGGATTGAGGCGAGTAATGATTGTAAATGTTGTCCTGAGGGTATGGAATCCCAGATTTTACATCGTTGTGCTATTTTGAGGTGACACACATGCTAGATGACAAGCGTGGGCTCATGCACCATTGGGGATTGTGATTTAGTCCATCCCGAATGATTATTTTACTGCATGCTTGATTGAAAACTGTTTAATATTATTGTGTTTTGGAAAGTATTATCATGTTTTGGGCTGAATGCCATATTTGGGCCTCATGCCAATTGTTTTGGACTCTGAGGGGATTTTTACTACGATTTCTCACTGTTTTGACTTTATACTTGTACTCAGTCATGCTATATTCTACTATTTTTATAGCTCAGCCATGTTTACTCTGTTTTGGACATCTTAAATGAGATTTTGAGTTGAGCATCATATTTTACTATGCCCGAGTGACTTTTAGAGATTTCTGACTGAGTAGGGTCGAGGGCCTGTGTTGTGAGATTATTATGGGATCGGGTTGCGTACTGTAGCGGTATTGAAATAATTCATGATTATGAGGCTGAGGGCCTAAGTTGTACGCCACAAGGTGGCTTGATATGAGGCCGAGAGCCTATTGATTATGCCATGAGATGACTTGATATTGCGCTTGGGCCGTAAGGGGCCCTCCCGGAGTCTGTACACCCCCAATGAGTGCGGGTACCTAGTGTGTGATGTGATTTAGCCCGAGGGGCTGAGGTTGTTCCCTGTTATTACTCGAGGGGCTAATACGAGTGATTGTGAGATAGCCTGATGGGCTGGTTCTGTTGGTATTTTGCCCGAGGGGCTGATTTTATGTGTTTATCTTTTCTCACTATTTTTTATTCACTCATTTAACTGTTAAAAGATGTTTTAAAGAACCTTATACTGGACTAAGGTGTTTTTACAAGTTCTCGCTGTTTTATTGCATTGTATTGGTTTTACATTGCCTCTTTGTAGCATTTGAGCTGTGTTTTACGTGTTTCTTATCTCTCAACTGCTTTTACTTTTATTACTCACTAAGTTGGCGTACTCACATTACTACCTGTACCTTGTGCAGATTCAAATAGTTCTGGACCTGATTACGGGTGTTGATTGTCCAGTAGCAGAGTCATTGGAGTTAGCAAGGTAGCTGCCCGACGTTCGCAGCACTGCTCTTCTCCCTCTTGTCTTCCTTAGACTGTATTTAGTACATTCTTAGACTCTTGTTGTATTCAGACCTTAGTAGATGCTCGTGACTTGTGACACCTCGATGTCGGGCTTGTATATAATTTCCGTACTGTTCATTTAGACTTACATTGTGAGTTATTTGATTAATTAAAAGCTTAAAAAGGAATTATTATTGATTAAATGGTTAACTCGGGAGCTGTATCAGCTGGCCTAGCTTTGCGATAGGCGCCATCACGATCGGGTCAGTTTTAGAGCGTGACAGGAATGAAATCAATTGTGTAAAATTCTTAGCGGCTAAGAAGACAAAAGTATCGGTGACCCATAGCAGGAGACTCCGGGAAGTTTCCAAAGACGACATCACCTTCATGGAGGAAGATGTCGACGGACTTCTTCTGCCGCATAACGACATTGTGGTAATTTCTCTTAATGTTTAGATTCAAGATTAAACTTGTTTTGGTTGACCCAGGAAGCTCATCCAACATCATTCAATGGAAAGTGCTGGAACACGCCAAATTAACCAGAAGTATCATTCCAACAACAAAGCTCCTCGTCGGGTTCAACTTGGCGAGTGTGACAGCCTGAGGAGAAAACCTACTACCTACGAACACCGAAGGGGTCACAAAGACCACCTTATTTAAAGTGGTGGACGGTGACATGGGCTAAAACATAATTCTCGGTAGACCATGGTTACATGAGATGAAGGTCGTGCCATCAATCTATCACCAATCGTTGAAATTCCCGACCCTATAGGGAATCAAACAGATAAGAAGAGATCAACCGACAATAAGAGAAATGAACGCATTGTCGATTTCCAGCAATAAAGGGAAAGAGCCCAACAAATAGCAATTACAGGAACCGACTGTCACACCCCAGCCTCGGGAGGCACGACCGGCGCTTAATCGAGTAAACCCAACTGAGCAAGCTTTATCGAACACTTTCTACCCAACTCAATATGATTAAGGAAACCATGCTTTTGTTTATTTAGATAATAGGAAAGGTTGTACATTCAACATTGTTAGTTCATCTTATATCACAACCTTAAACCGTAGTTAAGTTCCAAGATTCTATACAATTACAATTTAGAGAAACAAGAGTTTAGAATTACGACATAGTTCATAGACCCATCCAACACCCGTACATAACCCACAGAAACGTCTACAGAGCCTTTAAGGATACAAAAGACAATGATGGCAACGCCGGCAACAAGGCCCCGACTATACCTCAAAAGTGGAGTCTACAACAAAAGATGTACAACTTAATCCCTTGAAGGAAATAGGGGCTCACCAAGACTTTGAGAGAAGGATATTCCGCTGCGCGCGATCGGCACTGTCCGCTATGAAGCCACCTACATTCATTCAAAAATGTAGCGCCCTCGGCAAAAGGGACGTTAGTACCATGGAATAGTACTAGTATTTATAACTAAACACCATCTCATTAGAAAGAACTATCATACAAGAACAAGGAAATCACAAGAGACAATCGAAAGCTTTAACCGAACACCACATCATCAAATAAAAGAATCATATAACTTTCACATAATTTCTATAGCTTTAGTTTGGGGCATTTCATACTATTCATCATCAATCATAATACCACCGCTTTCTTGAGAGGAGTCCGATCACGACCCGATCGGCTAGGTTGCCTCAATTCTGACATGTACCTCAAATCACAATCTCATACTCCTTTTCCGGAATTCAATATCAGCATAATACCACCATGTGTGCGGCATGGCATCCGATCACGGCCCGATCGGCTAGGCCGTCTTGCCGAGGCATTGTTCCTTTCCCATTAATCGTCTCGTTTCAATCTTTATTTCACATATATCAATTTATAGGCACTTAGGGCCACAATTACCACATCATTTCCATCTTCAATGTTAACCTTGAAATTTGGGATCATAAGCACATACAAAAGCAATTCAAGTTATAAGCATAGGTAAGATTTCACATAGTTGGCATGACAATCTCAGTTTTAATCTTGGCTTGTAGCCTAGGCATTTCAACATATGGATCATATTCTTCGCACATCTCTAAATATCAAGAATAGTACATTACACACATTGAGGCACACCCTTCTTGTATATATATATATATATATATAATTGCAAACCAATTCATGTGAAATAACAATAAATACATCAACCAATTCTAGTCTTACCACATTTGGGTAAACACCAACGGAGCTCAATTTCTAATAAGAGGGGTTTTTAGCCATACATACCTCAATAGAGCTTTCCTTAAATTCTTACAATATTCTGGGACTCTTAACAACTTCAATCTATTTTATGAGAATTACAAATTGAACCAAGAATTAGAGACATGATTAATATTCTAGCTCGTTTGAGCATATTATCAAGCACTGAGTGTGCATTGTGATTTTAGGATCCTTTTTGTGAGAGATTTTCATCATCTTACACCCCAATTTTTATCTTTTTAGCTCACAACCTCCCATACCCTATTATCACTTATGCATGCAAGAAAATCCATTTTTTATACCCATGAATCCACTTGCTAATTACTCATTTTAGTGTGAATTTCGAAACTAAAGGTTAGGGCTCAAGTTCTTACCTCTTGGGGTGAAGGCCTAGCAGCTTTTCTTGATAATCTTCAAGGGCTTAGGCAAGGATTGAGTGGGGAATTGTTGAAGATCACCCACTCCCTCTAGAACTTCCTTTCTCACTCTATTTGAAGTAAAATAGCATAAAAGGGGTCTAATGGAGTGTTTTTAATGGGATGAGGTCGAGTTTAAAAAGTTAGAAAATAGGAGCCCCGACATAATCTGCGATCAAATATGCGATCACATAATGGACATGCGGCTCGCAAAATGCTAAAACCTGAACAAACTGCCTGGGTATGCGACAAGAATGTGGTCCGCATACATGTTCTGCGGTCGCATAATGCATCGCAGAACTGCCCCTCACAAAAATTCCAAGGAGATTATGCGATGACTATGCGGCCCGCATATTGATTATGCGTTTGCATAATTGGCCGCATAGTTGACCTCAAAATTAACCATCAAACTCGCTGACTATGCGGTGACTACGCGGTCCGCATAGTTATTATGCGACCGCATAATGGACCGCAGAAACACACTTTTTTGGAAAACATTATTCCTTAACTTTTTAATGCATAGATCAATCCAAAGGGCCCGAACCGCAGCGAGCAAGCTCGCCCCGAAAATTTTTACAAATTTCTAACACGTATTCCTAATTTGACACTACGAGCTTTCGAGTTTTTGAGTAGAAATTTTTACGGGGCCTTACATCCTCCCCCACTTAAGATCATTCATCCTCGAATGAGGATCAAGGTTCACTCATTAGCAATCTTTATGCAACCTCAACATTTCACAACATGAAACATATCAACATCCCCAAAGTTGGCTAACTCCCTAAATTTCCAAAAAAATTGCCAAAGTTTATTTTGTATCTAGGCCTATCCACCCGTCAGAAAGCTCCAGAAACATATCCTAATAGCATATACACATTCCATAGACATAACATAACTTGTACTACACTAACCATGGCCGTATAGGCAACATATAACCAAAAGAGAACAGTTTTACATAGATCAAAATAAAAGATAAGAGTTCATAGGAACCAAATGCATAAAAGTTATTACATTGCTATACAAACAAATGTGGGTACTTCTTTCTCATTTCTTCCTCGGCTTCCCAAGTGGCTTCCTTAAACTGCTGGTTCCGCCATAACACTTTTACTGAGGTAATTTTCTTATTTCTCAATTTCCGGACTTGCCTTTCAAGAATGGCAACTGGAACTTCTTCATATGACAGTTTATCATTAACCTCAATAGTTTCAACTGGAACAATAGTGGATGTATCTCCCACTACCTTCTTCAACTTAGACACATGGAAGACCGGGTGTATCAATGACATCTCGAGCTTGTACGCCACCTGACCAATCCTCTAAATGATTCTGTATGGTCCGACATACCTCGGACTCAATTTTCATTTCTTTCCAAACTGCATGATACCCTTCATGGGGGAAACCTTCAAAAATACCCAATCATCTTCTTTGAACTCCAAATCTCTGTGACGAACTTCCGAATAAGACTTTTGGCAACTCTTAGAAGTTTTCAACCTCTCCTTAATAATCTTGACTTTCTCCATAGCCTGATGCATCAGGTCCGACCCTATCAATTCAGCTTCTCCAACCTCGAACGACCCAATGAGATACCTACATCTCCTACCATACAATGCCTCAAATGGTGCCATTTGGATACTAGCATGGAAGCTGTTGTTATAAGCAAATTCTATGAGTGGAAAATGGTTATCCTAGCTACCTTTGAAATCAGGAACACAAGCACACAACATATCCTCAAGCGTTTGAATAGTCCGCTCCACTTGCTCGTCGGTCTGTGGGTGAAAAGTCGTGCTAAGATTTACCTGTGTGCCCGAACCTTGCTAAAATTTCTTACAAAAGTTGGCTGTGAACTGAGCCCCTCGATCTGAAATGATTGAAACTGGAGTGCCATGCAACCTGACTATTTCTCTGATATACAACTGTTCCGCTGTGTCGGTAGATTTAACTGGCAAGAAGTGCGCTAATTTTGTGAGTCGATCCACGATCACCCAAATTGAGTCGAACTTGCGCTGAGTGTGCAGTAACCCTGCCATAAAATCCATGTTGATCATCTCTTATTTCCACATTAGAATTTCTATGCTTTGAGCCAATCCACCGGGCCTTTGATATTCGGCCTTCACTTGCTAACAGTTCGGACATTTTGCCACAAATTCCGCCACATAACTTTTCATGTTGTTCCACCAATAAACTTCCTTGAGATCATGATACATTTTTGTAAAGCCTAGGTGCACGGAATACCTGGAAGTGTGAGCTTCTGCCATGATCCTTTCCCGAACACCGTCAATATCCGGAACACATAGGCGGCCTTGGTACCGTAGGGTACCATCATCCATGGCAAAGGAAAAAGCTGTAGTCTTGTGTTTATGAATCCCCTCTTTCAGTTGTGCTAACAATGGATCGTTAAATTGCTTCTCTTTCACTTCCGCCACAAGCGATGATTCAACCCTATTCTGCACGACCATTCCCCCTTCTCTAGAGTCCGCAAGACGAACTCTTAAACTAACCAACTGGTGAACCTCCTTGGCCAACGACCTCTGATACGCCTCCAAATGAGCCAAACTTCCCGTATTTTTTTGACTAAGAGCATCAGCCACAACATTAGCCTTTTCCGGGTGATAGAGAATATCAATATCATAATCCTTGAGTAACTCTTGCCATCTTCTCTGTCTCAAATTTAACTCCTTCTGCTTGAAAATATATTGAAGGCTCTTGTGGTCCGTAAATACATCCACATGGACCCCATGCAAATAATGTCGCCAAATCTTTAGCGCAAACACCACTGCCGCAAGCTCTAAGTCATGAGTTGGATAGTTCTTTTCATGATTCTTGAGTTGCCTAGAAGGGTAAGCTATAACCTTTCCATGTTGCATTAACACACACCCAAGCCCGATCCTTGAAGCATCGCAATACACCACAAATCCCTCTGTACCCTATGGCAGGGCTAATACCGGTGTTGTAATCAATCTTGATTTCAATTCTTGGAAGCTCCTTTCACAAGTATCGGACCACTAGAACTTAACTGCTTTATGCGTCAATTTAGTCAATGGAGAGGAAAGAGTGGAAAATCCCTCCACAAACCTTCTGTAGTTCCCGGCCAAACCCAAGAAACTGTGAATCTCTGTTGGAGTGGTAGGTCTAGGCCAATTCTTCACTACTGTAATCTTTTGAGGATCAACCATAATTCCTTCCCCGGAGACTGCATGACCCAAGAACGCGACAGATTCAAGCCAAAATTCACATTTTGAAAATTTTGCATACAGTTGTTATTGCTGAAGAGTCTGCAGAACTGCCCTGAGATGGTCAGCATGGTCCTCCCGACTTCGGGAATACACAAGAATATCATCAATGAACACTATCACAAGGGAGTCTAGAAAGGGCTTGAAGACTCGATTCATATGGTCCATAAAAACTACTGGGGCATTTGTTAGCCCAAAAGACATTACCAGAAATTCAAAGTGCCCATACCGAGTCCTGAAAGCTATTTTCGGAATATCATGCTCCCTTATCTTCAATTGATGACACCCGGACTGCAAGTCAATTTTTGAGAAACACGTAGTACCTTGCAATTGATCAAACAAGTCATCTATCCTTGGTAGAGGATATTTATTTTTGATTGTGACTTTGTTAAGTTGTCGGTAGTCAATACACATCTATAGCGATCCATATTTCTTCCTTACAAACAAAACCGGTGCGTCCATGGTGACACACTTGGCCAGATGAAACTCTAGCAAATCCTTCAATTGTTCCTTTAGCTCTTTCAATTCTGTCGGCGCCATTCTGTAAGGTGGAATTGATATAGGCTGCATGCCTGGCATTACGTCGATCCCAAAATCAATCTTCCTGTCTGGTGGGATCCCATGAAGCTCATCTGGAAAGACCTCTAAAAATTCATTCACAACTGGTACAGACTCAAGGCTAGGTGCCTCGGCATCAGTGCCCATAACCCGGACTAAATGATAGATACACCCATTCCTGATCATCTTTGCAGCCTTAAGGTAAGAAATAAATGGACCTTTAGGCACTACATTATCTCCATACCATTCAACAACGGGCTCATTAGGAAACTCAAGCCTCATTGTTCTAGTCCGACAATCAAGTTTGGCAAAATATGAATAAAGCCAATCCATTCCCATTATTACATCAAAATCGACCATCCCCAATTCAATAAGATCGGCCATGGTATCCCTACCACGCACCGTGACAACACAACCTCTATAAACTTGAGCAGCCATAATTGACTCACCAACCGGAGTAGACACCGAAAATGGCTCATGAAGCTGATCCAGTTCTATCCCAAATTCCATAGCAACAAAAGGGGTAACATAAGACAAGGTGGAACCAGGGTCAATAAGTGCATACACATCATGAGATTGGACAGTCAGTATACCTGTAACAACATCTGGAGAAGCCTCTACGGTCTAGCAACCACTCATAACATAGAACTGGTTGGGTCCTCCTGAACTCTGCGTACCACCCCTAGCTGCACCATGCCTTGCGGGTGCTAGGGTACCTCGAGTTGGAGAGGGGGCTGAAGATGTAGCAGCTGCTTGGCTGGCTGGCTGTGCTATGCCCCTACCCGCTCCCTGGCGGGATACACGATAATGCCTCTGAATATGACCCCTCATCCCACATCTATAGCATACGGGTAACTCCAAATAGCAAATCCTTAATTGCATCTTCCTGCCCTGGGGAATGGGGACCTCCGTTGTTGGTGGGACCTCTCTCCTGACTGACCCCACTGGTGGGATCCCCTGTTTCCCTGACCGGGCCTGAAACGACTCCACTGCTACTGCTGGCTAGGCCTTGATGGTGGTGCACTGGCTGAAGACTATGCAACAGACTGGGACAGCCCCGATGATCCTCCCCCGAAAGCTGATCTTCCCCTACCTAGTGACTCTCCCACGTTGCCCGTAGACCGAGCCTTGCTGTTACCCTCTCTTTCCATCCTGTTCTTCAGTTTATGATTCTCTATGGCCTGAGCAAATGCTACCATCTTCCCATAATTCATGTCAGAATTCAAGGCAGCTGTAGAAGCCTCATTAATAGTCAAATGATTAAGGCCCTGAACAAATCGACGCACCCTGGCCTCCATTGTGGGCAACATGTGAATGGCATACTTGGACAGGTGAGCAAACTCCATGTGTTACTCCCACACACTTTTGCTACCTTGCTTCAGATTTTCAAACTCTGCTGCACGGGCTGCCCTTGTCTCAACAGGCATGAAATGATCTATAAAGGCATCGGCAAACTCGCTCCACCTCGCCGGAGGGCTCCCTTCCTCACGGAAATTTTCTCACAATTCAAACCACAAACAGGCCACCCCTTTCAGATGGTAGGCAGCTAACTCTACTCCCTTTGTCTTAGTTGCACGCATAACCCTGAGGGTCTTGTGCATCTCATTTATAAAATCCTGAGGGTCTTCTTCTAGATTGGCACCCGTAAACACTAGAGGGTCTAATTGAAGAAACCTGTTTACCCTGGAACTGGTGGAATCCCCTTGCTGGCTGGATGAACTGGGTGCAATGTTTGACCCCTGGGCCTGAGAGGCTACTATCTGACTCAACATCTGGATAACTCCCCTAAAATCCTCATCAGAATTACCAGAACTGGAAGCTGGGGCTGGAGGCGGAACAATAGTATCAATGGGAGGGATAGTGGTACCCTCCGTAGGTGTAGGAACTGGGGTAGTCTGCTCTGGAATAGAAGAACCAGGTAGGGTGATAGCAGGGGGACTACCCTCACCCGCAATATCAAGTAGTGAATCATCAGCCACTCCTGAGGTGTCGTTGGCTTCCTGGACAATTCTCACTTTCTTCTTAGGTGCCATTTACTGAAAGATAGAACAATGCACAAGTTAGAGGAAAGCAATCTCACATCCCGCTCTAATGCACGATATAGAACAACAATGAAATGTATTATTCCTAAATGTCCAAGTAGCCTCAAAATTATAGATGTGGTCGACTACACACCGATAAGAAGGACTCTACTAGACATGGCTCCGAGACATCCTAGGGCACTTTAAAACCTTAGGTTGTGATACCAAGTTTGTCATGCCCTAATATCGGGAGGCGCGACCGGCGCTCAATCGAGTGAACTCAACTGAGCAAGCCTTATCAAACACTTTCTACCCAACTAAATATGATTAAGGAAATCATGCTTTCATTTATTTAGACAATAGGAAAGGTTGTACATTCAACATTGTTAGTTCATCTTATATTACAACCTTAAACCGTAGTTAAGTTCCAAGATTCCATACAGTTACAATTTATAGAAAAAAGAGTTTAGAATTACAACATAGTTCATAGACCTATCCATCACCCGTACATAACCCACACAAACATCTACGAAGCCTCTAAGAATACAAAAGACAATGATGACAATGCCGGCAACAAGGCCCCGGCTATTCCTCAAAAGTGGAAGTCTACAACAAAAGATGTACAATATAACCCCTTGAAGGAGAAAGGGGCTCACCATAACTGTGAGAGGAGGATACTCCGTTACGCGCGATCAGCACTGTCCGCTATGGAGCCACCTACATTCATTCAAAAATGTAGCACCCCCGGCAAAAGGGACGTTAGTACCATGAAATAGTACTAGTATTTATAACTAAACACCATCTCATTAGAAAGAACTATCATAAAAGAAAAAGGAAATCACAATAGACAATCTAAAGCTTTAACCGAACACCATATCATCGAAGAAAAGAATCATATAATGTTCACATAATTTCTATAGCTTTAGTTTGGGGCATTTCATACTGTTCTTCATCAATCATAATACCACCACTTTATTGATCGGAGTCCGATCACGACTCGATCGGCTAGGTTGCCTCAATTGAGACATGTACCTCAAATCACAACCTCATTCTCCTTTTCTGGAATTCAATATCAGCACGATACCACCATGTGTGTGGCATGACGTCTGATCATGGCCCGATCAGCTAGGCCGCCTTATCGAGGCGTTGTTCCTTTCTCATTAATCGTCTCATTTCAATCTTTATTTCACATATATCAATTATAGGCACTTAGGGCCACAATTATCATATCATTTCAATTTTCAATGTTAACCTTGCAATTTGGGATCATAAGCACATACAAAAGCAATTCAAGTTGTAAGCATAGGTAAGATTTCACATAGTTAGCATGACAATCTCAGTTTTAATCTTGGCTTGTAGCCTAGGCATTTCAACATATGGTTCATATTCTTCGAACATCTCTAAATATCAAGATTAGTACATTGCACACATTGAGGCACACCTTCATGTATATATATATATATATATATATATATATATATATATATATATATATATATATAATTACAAACTAATTCATGTGAAATAACAATCAATACATCAACCAATTCTAGTCTTACCACATTTGTGTAAACACCAACGGAGCTCAATTTCTAATAAGAGGGTTTTTTAGCCATACATACCTCAATAGAGCTTTCCTTAAATTCTTACAAAATTCTGGGACTCTTAGCAACTTCAATCTATTTTATGAGAATTACAAATTGAACCAAGAATTAGAGATATGATTAAGATTCTTGCTCATTTGAGCATATTATCAAGCACTGAGTGTGCATTGCGATTTTAGGATCCTTTTTGTGACAGATTTTCATCATCTTACACCCCAATTACTATCTTTTTAGCTCACAACCTCCCCATACCCTATTATCACTTATGCATGCAAGAAAATCCATTTTTTATACCCATGAACCCACTTGCTAATTACTCATTTTAGTGTGAATTTCGAAACTAAAGGTTAGGGCTCAAGTTCTTACCTCTTGGGGTGAAGGCCTAGCAGCTTTTCTTGATAATCTTCAAGGGCTTAGGCAAGGATTGAGTGGGGAATTGTTGAACATCACCCTCTCCCTCTAGAACTTCCTCTCTCACTCTATTTGTAGTAAAATAGCATAAAAGAGTCTAATGAGGTGTTTTTAATGGGATGGGGTCGGGTTTAAAAATTTAGAAAATAGGAGCCCCGACATAATCTGCGATCGAATATGCGATCACATAATGGACATGCGGCCCGTAGAATGGACTGTAAAAATGGTCCCAAAAACCTAAACAAACTGACCGGGTATGCGACAAGAATGTAGTCCACATACCTGTTCTGCGGTCGCATAAAACACCGCACAACTACCCTTCGCAAAAATTCCAAGGATATTATGTGATGACTATGCAGCCCGCATATTGATTATGCGGTCGCATAATTGGCCGCATAGTTGACCTCAAATTAACCATCAAACTGTCTAACTCTGCGGCGACTATGCAGTCCGCATAGCTATTATGTGACCGCATAATGGATCGCAGAAACACACTTTTCTGAAAAACATTATTCCTTAACTTTTTAATGTACATATTTGTAATTTGGTACTACGAGCTTTCGGGTTTTTAAGTAGAAATTTTCACGGGGCCTTACACCGATGCCTACTCCCATGCTAAGTGAAGATGACAAGGGCGAGGAGTCGTCAGAATCCCACCAGGTACCAAGATACTTTCAGGTACTGGAAGAGACAGTCGCGACCAAATCCATGGCAAAAGAACTCGAACAAGTAGCTTTGTTTGAGGAATTCTTGGAGAGAAAATTTCACTTTGGAAAAGGACTCAATCCCAAACTCAGGTCAGGATTTATTAATTTCCTTAAAGCTAACATTGATTATTTTTCATGATCGCACTCGGATTTGACAGGTATCCTACTAGAGGTGGCCGTGCATAAGCTAAGCCTGGACCCAAGCGTCCCTCCGGTAAGGCAAAAGAAATGCCTGATAGCCAAGGTGAGAAACATGTTTGTTAAGGAAGATATAACTCGATTAATTGACATTGGTTTAATCTAGGAGGTAAAGTATCTCTAATGGTTGGCTAATGTAGTTGTACTTCTAAAAAAGAATGACAAGTTTTGAATACGCGTAAATTATAAAGACTTAAATAAGGCATGCCCTAAATACTCTTTCCCATTGCCAAACATTGATAAAGTGATTGATGCAACGACCACACATGAGTTAATGAGTTTCCTCGATGCCTATTCCAGGTACAATCAAATTATGATGAACCCCGAGGATCAGGAAAAAACTTTGTTCATAATGAAGTTCGACACATATTATTATAATGTGATTCCCTTCGAGCTTAAAAACATCGAAGCCACTTATTAGAGGCTAGTGAACAAGATGTTCAAAAAGAAGATAGGTAAAACAATGGAAGTGTATATAGATGACATGTTGGTCAAGTCTTTGAATGTAGGTGAACATTTAAAGCACCTCCAAGAAACTTTCAATATCTTGAGGAAGCACAACATGAAGCTCAACCCGGAAAAATGCGCGTACGGGTCGGCTTCAATAAGTCCTTGGGTTTCTTGGTTTCATAAAGAGGGATTGAGGTAAATATCGACAATATCAAAGCCATATAGAAAATTTCGGACCAGTTCACGAGCGTAAAAGAAGTCCAAAGGCTAACCGGAAGATTGGCAGCTCTAAGCAGGTTCATCTCTCAATCCTCGGAAAAATGTCATTACTTCTTCTCTCTTCCGAAGAAGAAGAACAATTTCAAATGGACTCCGAAATGTCAGCAATCCTTGAAAGACCTAAAATGTTATTTATCAAGCCCCCCTCTATTATCAAAACTGGGGGAAGGGGAACAATTGCTAATATACTCAATGGCGTCGAAGGTAGCGATAAATGCCGTTCTAGTCCAAGAGGATGAAGGTACGCAATTTCCTGTCTATTATGTTTACAAAATTTTTTCAGGAGCAGAGACTCATTATTCGCACCTCAAAAAACTAGCCTTAGCTCTCGTAGTCGCCTCTCGAAAACTTAAGCCTTATTTTTCAGTGCCACCCGATAGCCATTGTGACGACCTTCCCCTTGTGGAATGTTCTTCAAAATACTGAATTGTCAGGCCGATTGGCCAAATGGGCAATCTAATTTAGTGAATTCGATATTGAATACAAGCCTAGACTGTGATAAAATAGCAAGTTTTGGCTAACTTTATGGCCGATTTTAATCCCGGATTATTGCCCCTAGATGCTAAAGAATCGATGTTGGTGTCGAAAATGACATCAGGAGTTTGGACCTCGTTCACAGATGGAGCTTCCAATATGAAAAGGTTTGGGCTCGGGGTGGTCCTAATCACACATTTGGGGGAAACCCTAAGGCATGCAATAAATTTCGTTAACTAACAATGAAGCCGAGTATGAGGCTTTGGTTGCAGGACTCGGATTGGCCCAAGGACATGGATCTGAGGTCATAGAAATTAAATATGATTCCCAACTGATAGTAAACCAAGTGTATGGGATTTTCAATGCGAAAGAGGAATGCATGCAACAATAAATGATTAAAGTTCAAACATTGCTTACACTATTCAGGTAGTAGTCTATCACACACATCCCAAGAGAAGAGAACGTAGAAGCAGATGCATTGGCCATTGGGGATCATTCACGAAAATGAAGGATGTGACTCCGTTATTTGTCATTCAACTTATGCATTTGGTACTGGATGTGAACGACTATTATGAAGTAAATACAACAAACCTGATTTGGGGCTGGTAGAATGAGTTCATCGATTATATTCGGCATGGAAAGTTGCCCGAAGACCCAAAGGCATCCCAGTCACTATACACCAAAGCGGCTCGCTACAGCCTCTTGGGTGGACAATTATATATGAGATCATTCCTAGGCCCGTTGGCTCGATGTTTGGGAGCCTCGAAGGCGGACTACGTGATGAGAGAGATCTATGAAGGAATTTGCGGGAACCATTCCGGTGTAGAGTCGTTGGTGCTAAAACTAGTTAAGACATGATTCTACTAGCCTCGTATGGAGCAAGACACAAAGGCGTTCATTTAGAAATGCGACAAATGTCAGCGCCATGTTCAGTTGGTGTACCAACCGGTGGAACTCTTGCATTCGGTACTATCCCCATGGCCATTCATGAAATGGGGGATAGATATAGTTGGGCCACTACCACCGGGTCCCCGAAAGGTAAGATTCCTTTTAATTTTAATCGATTACTTCACTAAATGGGTTGAAATAGGTCCTTACCAAAAGATCGGTGAGCGCGAAGTGATCGACTTCATATGGGAATACATAATTTGCTCGTTTGAAATACCGAAAGAGATTTCCAGTGATAACGAACCATAGTTCATAGAGTCCAAAGTCACAAAATTTCTTGAAGACCTAAAAATCAATAGGATTACATCCTCACCATACCATCTGTACCCTAATGGGTAGGCGAAATCTACCAATAAAGTGATTATCCAAAACCTCAAAAAGAGGTTAGAAGTGGCTAAAGGCAAGTGGCCCAAAGAATTACCGGGCGTATTATGGAAGTACTACGCGATGACAAAATCAAGCACGGGAGATACACCTTTCTCTCTCATATATGGTGCAGAAGCTTTGATCCCAAAGGAAATAGGAGAACCAACCTTACGATTCTCCCAAACAGATGAAGAAGCAAATAGTGAGGCATTTCTGGTAAATCTAGAACTACTCGATGAACGTAGGGACTTGGCACACGTAAGGATGGTGGATCAGAAGCAAAGGATGGAAAGATACTATAATCGAAAGGCCAATCTCCGCTACTTTAAAGTAGGAGACTTGGTTTTGCGGAAAGTGACTTAGAACACTCGAAAAATCAATGCTGGAAAGCTGGGTCCGATGTGGGAAGGTCCTTACCGTGTTTTAGCTATCATCGGTAAAGGATCATACGAGCTAGAGAATCAAGATGGAGTCAAATTTCCTTTCAATTGGAATGTGACTCACCTCAAAAGGTATTATTGCTGGTCGATTCTGCTTATACTAAAAGTGTGTGCCGCACTCTTTTTCCCTCGACCAGTTTTTGTCCTAATCGGGGTTTTTAGCAAGGTTTTTAATGAGACATCAATGGAAAGCATACTATGAAAGAAATGTCATCATCAAATTTAATACCTTTAAATAATAAGGCATTGAAATAACATACCACTACGAGATGGTTAAATAGTCCTTGGCTCGGTGACAAGTTCCTAATTGGAAGTAAAGCATACCATCGAACTAAAAGCTATTCAACCGTTCACAAGTGTTTTAACCAAGAAAACAAGACCTCCAGTGTTCTAATTTGCATTCAAACACATGGAGGAGGGGAATAGTATTGGATACAGTAGCAAGGATGCCACGAAAACCGGTACTACAAGACCCAGGAACAATAATGTCTTATCGGCATCGGGGACTACGTGGCCAGCCCCGTAGAAACAAGTTGTACAAGTTAGGCACATGTATTGGCAATTTATTTTTCTTTAGAAAATGAATGCTCATGTACTTTTGTTTTTATCTTGTTTCTTGTCCAAATGATGAGTTAATTTTATCATTTAAAATAGCAGAGAACTTCAAATGCTTGTGCCGGAATGAACAAGAGACGTCCTCTTCAAGAGCCCCGTAAACATAAGAGGGCCCTCTCTTATGAAACCCTCATAGTAAAGGTTTGGTTCTAGAAGAGTTTATGCCCGGAACCCAAAATCTATCGGACGAAAATACACCCGAAGCATTATCTAATTCGACGCAGAAAGAATAAACTTTGCGCAATGCTTAAACAAAAGTTTTCTTTATTTATCAACATGCCAAATGGAATTAGTACAAAAGTACAAAGGGAAAACAACAAAGTAAAAGAGGAAAAATCTAAACATTATCGCCACCAGAACTCGGGGGAGAGAGGCATCTACGGCCCCCAAGGAGAAGTGGGCGGATTAGCCACCAGAGTGGGACCTTGGCCTTCATTATCATTCTTTTCAAGTTCCTCCTCGGTTCCTGATTACTTGAAATTAGTACTTGAAGAATCAGTTACGTCAATCTTAGCCGGGAGACATTCTTGTTGCATCAAGATTAGCTGAGAGACGTTCTCGAGCAGTTAACTCCAGTGCTCGGACCTTGGCAATTTCATCATCAATATCAACGATTCCCTCTTTGGCCTCCTCCATGGTTTTTGTCCTCATATGATACATATCGTACGTCGTGGCAAAGACGAGAGAATCCTTTTGGAAATGGGGTTTTGGCTTAAGCTTGTTAACCTTGGTTTGGAGACCATCCTACTCCGATCTTGTGGCTCTAAGACTGAGATCAAGATCATGGATTGTAGATATGTGATTTCTCCATGATCTTCTTAAACCTCTCTTCTATTCGAGCCCGCTTCTCTTGACGGCAACAAACTCTTCAGTTTTAGAGCTCAAGGCTGCCTCCAAATTATTTACTTACTTAACGGAGGCAGACTCGCGCTCGACAACAGAAAGAGTAGCACCTTGAAGCTCAACCCACCTAGCCTTAGAATCTTGAAGTTGTGAATATAGTTGAGTGGCTTCTTGGCTGTGGGCTATCACTTCCTGCTCACTCTGCAGCAACCGAGCCTCAAGCTCGGCCGCTTCAGTAGCCTTTACCTCTAACACTGGAGGCGCACAACAAGTTGATTCCTTTCGGCCAACAGCTGATCCCCTTCGGACATAAATCTTTCTTTGTTAAGGATCAATCTCTTAAGGCCCTCGGAAGCAAGGAAGTTGACCTAAAAATTATATATCAAAGTCAGAAACTTTGTTATAATAGATAAGTAAAGAATAAGAAGTAAGAGAACAAGTACGGTACCGCTGCCACATTGTTCATGGCATTATTGAACATGCACTTGCCTGAAAGGGAGTGTATTTTATTCTTATCTTTCTTTGAAGCCAACAGTTTCATGTAGTTGGCAAGATCTACCGGCCTGGACAGAAGATGACATCCTTTCGAAACTAAGAGAGTGACACTCCTTCTTCCTCGGGGATATGGAGAAAGGGGTGAGTAATTGTGCCCCAAATTCCTGTGGTCAGGGGACTGGGGAGGAGAAGCACCCTCCTCTCGGACATTTTTGGCCGGCAGAGAAGATGCAATAGATGCTGGTGGCATAAGAACATCTGGTGTAGTGGGGCGTGAAATGGTTAGTGTTATAGGTTGAGAGGCAACTACAACATGAGCAGTGCTAATTATTGGTTGCTCATTAATCAAATACAGAAGAGGACCGGGTCCCGAACTCCTTGGACTAGGAACAAGAATGGGGATAGGACAATGAGAGTTGGTATTATCTACCAGATCCATCTCGCCTGGTAGTGCTTGGGCCTCTTCATCGGTCAGTTCTAAAAGCTCTCCCGGTCGAGCATTCAGTTGAGTTGATGAAGATCGTTGTCTCTGTTTAAGGTATACCTCTTCATCACTAGCTTTCCCTTCATCTTCAATGACCACTACGGCCACGTCCGGATCAGGTGTGACCTTCTCTACTTTCTTATTTATCCCTAGCTAAGGAAGAGCGCAGCCTTTTTGGTCGCTTGTTCTCTAGCTGGGGACCCGAGAGGAATTGCCCCTACCAGAAGAAGCCTTGAGGGTACCGCGCCAAGTGAGAGCATCTTGCAGCAATATCACAGCCGCCGCAGGATAGGCCAAAACCTCGACTTTGAGGCAGGCAACAGAGATCTACGGGACTAAATCAAATAAAAAGATATGGTTAGCAAGTTTACTTATGTACATACAGAGTGGTTCTTTGCCTTCCATCCATATTTGAAGGCTATCTCCTTCCACTAACAGGTTTCTAGCGTAGTAATATCTAGAATCTTCTAAACCCATTAGTCCAGGCCTTCAATGTCACACCCCATGTTTTCGTACATAAGAGTACGTCGTAAGTCAGTTGATGTAAGCTTAGAAATGAAATCATCTTTGAAAAGTTTATAAAGTTAGTTAATCATGTTAATATTGAGGTAAAAGATATTTAAGATCATGAATACCGAGTACCAAGAGGGTTTGAAGGCTTAAAAACTAAACTAATTGAAGAAAATAAGTTTCGTCGAAAGTCGATAAGTTGGAATGTTATAACATATAATTTTGGGGTGAGACTAGGGTTCTTAACATTGAAAAGAGATTATATTTTGAGTTATTTTGGTAGTATGATAGTCGTGTGCTATGTTTTGAAGTCAAGCAAGTTGTGGAACAAAAGTTGGAAAAGGTCATCACAAGTTACATTCATAATTATGTTGAAAATTAGGTCAAATATAGCTGAGCATTTCTCCCAATTTACTTAGAATTACAGGATGATCTACCTACCAAATTGAAGATCTACGAGTCTAGTTTTCAATGGATTAAACCGTTCATTGATAAAATATTGGAGTAGATAGATATTAATATTTTTGCGAGACTGCACAAGCTGGTAGGTGATAAGTAGGTGCATCACCTACTTGTCAAAAGGAGAGGCCTCAATTAAGTCGGCCAAGAGGGGACTTTTAAGGGATAATTAACTCATTTATTTCACTCATATTTCAGACCATGAAAACCAGAGTGAACCCCTGCAAATCCCCCGCAAACCCTAGGTTATTTCGGGTGTTCCGATGTGATTCTAGTGCCGAAAACCTCGGACAACTTGCTAGTTTCACTTTCTCCTTCATGTAGTTGTATTGGGGGACTGATATTTGATGGATAAGGAATAGTTTTCGTGGGTTCTACTCAGTCCAAGGTAAATTTATGCTTCTTCTTCCATTATCTATGCTTGTACGAGTTTTGAAAGTGTGGTATGTTGTTTGTTGTTGCATCACTATTGGCTAGTTGAAAACTTATTTTTTTAAGTTGAATTCATGGCTGGTTCATTGGATAAGAGGCTTAATTATGTATTGTTGGTTTTGTTGCTCAATTTGAAATAAAAGACAAGTCGAAACATGTTTTAGTAAACTTAAAAATCAATTTTGAGTTGCCGAACTTGTGGCACTGCTTTGTGGTCTGTTTCGTGTTGCTTTTGGGCTGCCTCTTTCGCTACTATTTTTATGGAGTTTGGGAGGAGAAAGGGTGTAGATAAACAACACATAATGTCAAGGTGGTTGGCTGGTCGTTCACCGTTATATTTTTTAGGTTGTTTGACACTGCTTTGGTTGTCATTTTATGTATGAAGTTATTAGGGTGTGTGGGTTGTTTTGTGGTATATTGTGACGAAGATAAGGTTGGAACATGATGTATACATGTTGTTATTATTTTGTTCTTGTTGTTGTTGGAATATGGTATTGGAGAGGGCCTTGTTACAGGGGAGATGCTGCACAAATTTATGTAAACGAGCTACTAGTTTAAGTTGGAGACTTAACCTTTACTCATCACTAATTTTGAATCTCCTTATACTGCGGTAGATTGAGTTGAGTTGTTTGAAGAATTTCTTGGAAGGTATTAAGGACTCAATGGGGTTAAGGTATGTTAAGGCTAAACCTTTCTTTCATTTTTGCATGATCTAGTAACTACATCTGTTTGATAATGAGACATAAAGAGAAGTTCATATTCCTGAATTTATATAGATTGTCCTAGTCTCCTAAGTTACAGCATTCTCCCTTATCGAGACTTCATATTCAGTTTAGTTTTGTTTTCTTTTATCCAAGAGAGCAAAGAGTCTATATATATACAATATTACAGTATTTTCACCACCATCGAGCTATAATCGATGTACAGGCCCCTATTGGGCAACCTCTGATCATATGGTAAGTTATATACCAAGCCTACTATGACCGATCGCCTATGAGCAATCCCAAAATGGCCGAGATACAGAGCCTAGTATGGTCGAGTGCCTATGAGCGAGCCTACTACAACAGAGCAATTACACATACCGAGCCTTATAGGACCGGGCAACTATTTTACTTACTATATTGAGAGAGTTGAGTTAGTATCAGCAGGTAAGCATATTATCTTGGACTCCTAGTTACTTTCAGTTATTATATTATCAGTTTAGTTTCAGCTTTCGGTTATTTTGTTGCCTTACATACTTGGTACATTATTTTGTACTGACGTCCCTTTTGTTGGGTACGCTGCATTTCATGCTAGCAGGTCCTGATTGGCAGTTGAACAGACCCTCCCAGCAGACAGAGTCAAACATCAGCTTGGTTGGTAAGCTCCACTTCCTCAGAGTTACCAAGGCTAGACCTTGAAATCCATTTTATATATACGAGTTTGATGGGTAGGTCATGGCCCTGTCCCGACCATGGTATAGTTCATTTATCTCTAGAGACTTGTAGAAGAGTCCTGTATATTTTGTATATCAGTAGATTTTCATGGCGACTTCATCAGCCTGAACATTTATATATATTAGCTTTTGGGTATATTTACCCCTCTTATGAGAGAGACGTTATTTTCAGATGATTCAGAGTGTGGCCTCATCGGCCTACTCCAAAGTTCACAGTCATAGAGTGGTACGCTCGGGCTGAGTATGACATTGGGTGCCAACCACGCCTCTTCAGGTTTGGGGCGTGACATTCAATCCTTGGTGGTGTCCACCAAACAACTGAAACAATAGAATTCAAGAGGTCAATCATGATGGAAAGCAGTCTTTTTACGAGTGAAATAGATGAATAAATCACAAACTTACGTGAACAGCTCCATGATTCAAGAAAGGATAGAGTTGTTGTTGGGATTATATCCCTAGTAACAATGATGACAAACCGCTCCATCCATCCACAGTCGTTGTCATCATCTATGCTGGTAAGAAGGGCGTGGTGGCCACGTTTACTAAAATTTATTACTCCTCCACGAAAATGTTTGGGGGAGTAGAGGTTCATCATATGTGCTAAGATTAGGGTTTTCCCCGTCTCCCTGTACAACCGGCGTAGACAATACAATGTCCGCACACAAAAAGGACTACTTGTGCCAAGCAGACCTGGTACCGGTGGCATAACTCTAAGATCACGAGGTCAAGCCCCCCGCTCAAAAAAAGGGCCCAAAGTGAAGGGGTACGTATAGACATACGTAAAACCCTTCTTGGTAAAGGTAACCCACTCTACAAGGTTAGGAACAATAATGTTAAGGTCTGGGCAGTTACAGTCCTCCTTCACAGTAAGAATACTAAAAAAGGCAAATAGAAGAAGGATACCTGCTAACAACCCAAGTCCGTGGATGCACAAAGGGAAACTTTTCTTGGAAGTCATTAACGGTGCTCAAGTGTTTGGGTATGATGATGCTTACCGTGGGAGGATAAACATCGACATCAACCTCTTTAATTGCTTCTCTTCGGCCCTCCACCAAATAGAAAACCAGGGTTCTCAAAAGATGAAGTAACCATAATAGTAAGAAGATGACGGAGTTTCTTGAATAAAATCAGAAAAAATGAAAGCAGGGGAAGGTTAAGTGCAAAGAAGGTAAGAAACATATGGAAATTTTTGAAGTGAATGAGGTAAGATGATGAGTATAAGTATAGATATTGATAGTTTATAAGAGTCCACCAACTGTATAGAGACCTTGTCTTATATCAGTTCCCTTAGTGCTAACTACTGAAATAGTATGTAAATAAGACTAATGATTTTTACGTGGAAAAATCCCAACTCAAGGGGACAAAAATCACGACCTACACTGGTAGGATTTCAACTTCACTAACTTGTACAACACTATTACAGGCCACTTTGTAATGACTCTATTACAAAGACTTTAATCACTCTAACTTGTAATACACTTATCACAAGCCACTTTGTCACTCACTAGTTATAAAGACTTCAACCTATGACTAACTCTAGTCACAACACAAACTCAGATGGTTTATGATTTTCTGTTTCCTAAAAGCTTCTAATAAAGAAATATAAGAGTTACAATGACTAACAAAACACAAGATTACAACTCAACTAAGGACACACATAAACTCCCAGTGAAACTGGTCCGTAGTGGAGTTGTCTTCTTGTTCTTGACACACTTGTGACTTCAATGTTGTATGAGATCTTCAATGCTTGAGAGAATATCACTAAATTCTCAAGTGAATAGCTTGTGCCTTACACAATGTTATTATACTTCAAAAGATATCCCAAGGATGATGTTTATTCTTGGTTGGTACACGCCTCTTCCCAATGGGAAGTGACTGTTGCACTGTAGTGTGCACAGTTGCAGGCAGTCACTTTGTGCAGTTGCTTTCCAACTATAGAGTTGACTTGTACTTTTGTCAGGGAAACACCAAGGGATCAGGTCCCTAAACTGGTTCTTGTGACTCCAAAGGCACACTGCCCAGATTATCTTGAGTCCATTGCTGAATGATTGTACCGGGCATGTATCAGGTCCTTTATCTGGTTCTATACAGAAAGTTTGTTAGATCATCAAAATATAGAACAAGAGACCTTAAGCCCATCAATTTCCCCTTTTTTGATAATGACAAACTTTTAACATTGAGGACTATTTATAGAGCTTAACTTAACCAGATAAAGTACCAGTAACCTCAAATGTTCCCCCTAACTCTATGCTTCCCCCTTAATCACCTGCTTCAATATTTCAAGTTAACCAACTCTTTCCCCTTTTGGCATCATTGAAAAGGCACAATCAGGCAAAAAAGCATAAAGAAGTCTAACACAATCAACTCATGCCCCATATGTGCACACAACATGATAGAAAAGAGAAACAAAAGGAAAACAAGCATTGTACTAGCAAAAGAAGAGTTGTTTCATTGATAATAAATTGAACTGTTTCAAACGGGAGCAGTAACGATGAAATCCAACATGCCATAAAAAACAAAAAGAAAACAACAACCATAAAACATCAGCACAAAAGATAACTGGTCACTGAGAGGATCCTAGAGGACACTAAAAGAGGGAGGCTTGGAGGAGGAGGCAGCAATGGTTTTGAGAACCAGGTCCATGTGGGCATTTACAAGCAGCTGTTCCTCAAGCAGTTTCTCCCGCAGGTTCTCCACATGTTGCCAAAGCTCAACATTCTCCATAGTCAAGCCGACAACTTCTTCATGGGAAGAATTAACAGAACCAGGTGCCCCAACAACTTGAGTGAGCTCAGTTTCCAGTATAACATTCTAAGCCCTCAACCTTCTGATTTCTTCGGTAGCAGCATTCTGAGAATTTATCATTTGAGAAATTGTCGAAGTGCTTCCCCCAATCTTTTCTACACACTCACACTTTTCCAGAGTTGTTTTGGAGAAGGTTTGCTTGCGGGTGCCTACTTTTGGATTGGCTAAAGTTACCTTGTAAAACTGGAACACCCGAGTGAGGAGAAATCCGTATAGAAGCCCATGATTGCCATCTTGAAAGTTTGCCACCTTTTGCATGTAAGCTATCATAATTGCTAGAAGATTTATCGGTGTGAACTCATCAAGAGCCTCCATTAAGACCATATCATCCTTGGAAGCGATAGACCTTCTCTCAGCACAAGGTAACATAACCTTATTAATCAGTTCAAAGAGAAGTTGATACACCATAAGTAGTGCCTTTTTATGCACCCAGTCCCCCTGTTGGATAGCCTGTTCTTTCACAATGGCTCTCCTAAAGTTAGCTCCACAAGCAACCTTAACTGGGAACATCCCTTCACATGGAACTTGGAGAGCTTTCCCCAATGCTGAAGCATCAAGCACAATGTCAACTCCATTAACCAACACACAGATATGATCCCCTTCAACAGTAAAGAGAGCTTCATAGAAGTTTTACACCTCATCTTCATATACCTTAGGCACATCTTCCTTAAAAAGGTGACCCCATTGCTGGAATTCCACCATCTCCAGAACTTGCCTCATACCTGCCATCTCCAAGATTGATGGGTCAAACATGCGACCCCACAAGACTTTATGAGTTGTCAATCTCTCCTACCCAAGTCCACTGTCACTTGGAATGGTCTTTATTGAACCAGATCCTCCCATAGTTTCCTGCTTTCATTTTCTAGACATTTCAATAGACTTCCCATTGCTGGTTGCAACAACCACAGTATCACCTTCAGACAAATCTTTATCAACCACAACCTTCTAAGATTTACTACCACTCTTCACAGATATTCCACTTTGTTTTTCCACAGCTTCCTCAAAAGCCTCAACTACAGACTTTTGGACTTTTGTAGACCTTTTCACTAAAGAACTAGGTTCCTCCAAAGCATCTTCATCAACCTCAACCACTGGAATGTGTTTGTCAGCCACAACTTCCCCCTGTTTCATCAACCTCTTCTTCTTTTTCTTATTACTCCGCTTACTTTTCTGCAAGGCAGACTCAATTTCCTCTTTCTTCTGCAACCTGGTAGTGGGTCGCTTGGAAGAGGACTCAGGAGTGACTGCTAGTTTGCGTATCTTAAAACGGGCACTGAACACCATTTCATCTTCGTCAAAAGGGACCACAGTAGGAGGAATGGACTCCAAAGGCTTAGTAGAGAAGAGGGGCTCCTGGTTTATTTCGGCTGAAAGAGAATCAGGTTCTCCAATAGGGTTTTTTGTGACTGGGTCATGAACTGAAGACTCGAAAAGCACCATGGTCCTTTCATCCCCTAAGAATGGAGTTTCCTCCCCCTGAGACTCAAGTAGAGGGGAGGCTTCTTCATTCATAAGACTCTCAGCAGTGATAGCCATGATATTTTGTGCTGCTTCTTTTTCTGCTGACTCCGTAGGAGCCACTAAGTCTATAACAGAGGAGTTCAAGTACTGATCAGGATCTTCCTCAGAGACCTCTGACATCTGAGCGGTACCACTTTTGGTTTGATCAGAAAAAGAAGGAGAAGTAGGGTTTGCAACACATGGAAGTGAGGCAAGGTTTGGCGGAGGAGTTAAAACAATCAGAGATGAGGAGGAAACCGGTATGGGTACAGTAGTATCAGGGATAGTGAAGGAGTGGGTTTCTAGTGGTGATGTTAAGGAAGGTGGAGATGTGGGAGTGGTGTTGATGGCAGGAGAAGGAGACGATTGTTCGATGGACATTGTGAGAAAGTGATAGAGGGTTCTGAAGGAGAATTATAGAGATGCAAAGAGAGATAATGGTTTAGAACTGCTGGGAGTATGAGGGTTTTATGGGATGAAGAGCTAATAATGAGAGGGGAGAGGAACGGGTTCTGAAGAATTTCAAAACGACGGTAGGTTTGTGGGAATATGTAATGTGCAGAGGAAGTGAAAGGATTTGAGAGACACGACGTGTTATACAGACTCTGAAAAGTCGGATGATGTGGCAGTTGCATTAATTTTGTTGTCTTTTGAAAAAAAAATGAGAAAAACATATTACTACTAACTTGTGGTATATGAATCATGTTCCTGGCCTATTTTTTTTGTAAAAGGATTTTACAGCTGTCTTTCGTAGTTCAATACTGTACCTTTAGCTTCTATAATCATCATGCGTGTTTACCTTCAATGGTATAGATGTGAGTTAGGCCTGGTCAGAAAATACTTTAGCTAATTTTACCTGAGGATGACTTTCATAGCCATATGAGCAGAACTAGGTTTTAATTAACCCAGTGCCATCTGATTTCTCTCGAAGTATTCCTTGCTCTGAGCTTTGGTGAAGATATCTGCAATTTGATCTTTCGTGCAGCAAAATCTCATACAAATAAGTCCTTTTTCGACATTGTCTCTGAGAAAATAGTGTCTGACATCAATGTGCTTGGTTCTCTTGTGTTGAACTAGGTTCTTTTCCATGTTAAGAGCACTGGTGTTGTCACATAGAAGCGGTACACAATCAATGTATATGCCAAAATCTTCCAATTGTTGCTTGATTCATAGTAATTGAGCACAACACAAGGCAGTTGCAACATATTCTACTTTAGCTGTTGAGAGAGCCACTAAGTTTTGTTTCCTTATACCCCATGAGATTAGACATTATCCAAGGAAATGAGCCATTCCAGATGTACTTTTCCTGTCCACCAGATAGCCTGTATAATCAGCGTCAGCATAACTAATAAAGTTGAAATTGTCACCTAAAGGATAGTACAGAACCAGGTCCTATGTGCCCTTAAGATATCTCAAAATTCTCTTAGCAACCGTCAAATGCGATTCCTTAGGATTTGATTGAAAACTTGCACATAATCCCACACTAAATACAATGTCTGCTCTGCTGGTAGTGAGTTAGAGTAAAGACCCAATGATTCCCCTATATATTATTTCATTTATATGTGACCCAGAATCATCCATGTCTAGCTTAGTAGCAGGAGCAATAGGGGTATCTATCACCTTTGATGCTTCCATATCAAACCTTTTCAGAAGTTCTTTGATGTATTTTTGCTGACTGATATGCGTTCCCTTTATGGGTTGCTTCACTTGAAGACCCAAGAAGAACTTCAGTTCCCCCATCATACTCATTTCAAACTCACTTCCCGTGAGTTTAGCAAATTCTTCACATAATGAGTCTGTTGTAGCCCCAAATATGATGTCATCCACATAAACCTGGACAATGAGCAGGTTCCTTCCCCATTTCTTCAATAACGATGTATTGTCAATCTTTCCTTTTGTGAAACCATTTTCCAAGAGAAACTTGGATAGTCTCTCATACCAGGATCTAGGGGCCCGCTTCAATCCGTACAATGCCTTATCCAATTTGAATACATGTTCAGGATGTACATGACATTCAAAACCAGGAGGTTGCTTAACATCGACTTCTTCCTTATGAAAACCATTCAGGAAGGCACTCTTCACATCCATTTGGAATAAGGTGAATTCCATATGTGATGCAAAGGCAATGAGGATCGTAATAGCTTCCATGCGAGCAACTGGGGCAAAAGTCTCATCATAATCGATCCCTTTCTCCTGATTGTATCCTTGGACAATAAGACTTGCTTTGTTCCTTGTAGTATTTCCATGTTCATTCAGCTTATTCCTGAATACCCACCTGGTGCCTATGATGGTTTTGTCTAAGGGTCTGGGTACTGGGTGCTATACCTTGTATCTTTCAAATTAATGTAGTTCCTCTTGCATTGTCATAATCCAGTCTGCATCCTTTAATGCTTCCTTGATATTTTTGGGTTCTATTTGGGATAGAAATGCTGAAAAGGCTAGGGAATTTCTGGTTTTTGATCTTGTATGAACTCCAAAATCAAGGGGGTGATTATATTATCAAGTGTATGGGAGCTTTGTGTTTCCAATTTGGGACTGAAGTTTGATTGGTGGAGGAACTAGGCAAATTGGATGGATTTCCCTGCACTCCTCGTTCTTATACCTGTGGAGTGACTTGCACTGTATCTCCAACTCTTTCTTCAGCTTCAGTGGTAGTAATTGGAGTACCAGGTTCCTCTTGAGAAGTGTAAGAGGATGTTACATTTTCGTCATCTGCCTCCTTCATCTGGCTCATCATATTAGCCTTGTCATTTGAAACATCAGATATTTCCCCAGGAACTAAAAGTGGTTTATTGTCTTGATCATCACTGTTTCCTTCCTTATTAGAAGAGGGTGTCTCATTGAACAACACATGGACACTTTCTTCTACACATTGTGTCATTTTGTTGTAGACTTTGTAGACTTTGATTTGAGAGGAATATCCCAGAAAGATTCCTTCATCACTTTTTGCATCAAACTTCCACAAGCTGGTCCTTCCCGTTGTTGACAACATAACATTTGCATCCAAAGGTTCTCGGATGAGTTATCTTTGGTTTTATTCGATTGAGTAGCTCATAAGGTGTTTCGTTCAAGAGGGACCTAATCATGCACCTGTTCACCAAGTAGCACACAGTGTTTATTACCTCTACCCATAAATTTTTGGCAATTCCACTATCAATAAGCATTGTCTGTGCCATGTCTTCCAGAGTTCTGTTCTTTCTTTCAACAACACCATTTTGCTATGGAGTCATTAGGGCTGAGAAGTTGTGAGTAATCCCATTTTCATTGCAAAACTCATCAAATTTGTCGTTGTCGAATTCTGTCCCATGGTTAGATCTGATGCAGGCTACTTTCAATTCCATCTTCACTTGGATTTTCTTGACAAAGGCCACAAATACCTCGAAGGTTTCATCTTTTGTTCTAAGAAACAGTGTCCAAGTGAATCTTGAATAGTCATCCAGAATCACAAAAATATACTTCTTTCCACCTCTGCTTGGTATTCTCATAGGATCGCATAGATCCATATGAAGGAGTCGAGTGGTTTTGATGTGCTAACATCCTTCTTTGGCTTAAAGGATGATTTCACATGTTTTCCTCTAGCACATGCATCACACACTCTGTGATCCTTGAACTTTGAATTTGGCAGACCACGAACCAGGTCCTTCTATATCAATTTATTCAGAAGTGAGAAGCTTGAATGCCCCAATCTTCTATGCCACAGTTCTGCATCATTATCCACTGCCTTCAAGCAGCTCATATCACCAGCTTGTAGAGATTCAAAATCAGCAACATAGATGTTCTTGTATCTTTTGGCTACAAGAACCACTTCACCAGTTTCAAGATTAGTAACTGCGCACACTTTAGACAAGAACTCTACTTTGTTCCCTTTGTCACAGATTTGAGAGACACTCAAAAGACTATACTTCAGGCCATCCACATAGTACACGTTCTCAATTGAGTGTGAAAAGGACTTTCCAACCTTTCCGACATGAGAATGTACCCCTTTTTTCCATTTGCAAAGGATGCATTCCCTCCCGACAGGGCTTTCAGTGAGAGAAAATCCATGGTGTTTCCAGTCATGTGCTTTGAGCATCCACTGTCCATGATCCATTGCAATACATTTTCTCTCACTGTTCCCTGAACATATAAATTATGGGTTAGATTTAGGAACCCAACTAGTTTGGGTCCCTTGTAATGAGGAAAAGGGTGGATAAGAGCTTATCCTGTCCATGCAGGCAATATGTGATTTTTGCGAGTGGTACCTGGTCCCCCTTTAGTAGTCACTTTTTCAGCAAACACTTTGTTTTTCTAAATAGTTTGAGCCTTGGCCTGACATTTTTCTTTGAAGTGCCCATTGTTCCCACAGTAGGTACAAAGCTAGTTATCAGGAATAGTGACGTACTTGCTATGAGGGTTGTAAGGAATTTTCTCCTTTTGGAACCCGATTCCCTGTCTGTTTCCACTATTGTTGAAGTATATGGTAGTGGCAGCGTCTGAGGACTACGTCCACTTAAGATATTTTTCAAGATCAATTTTTACTTTCTCCAATTCAGCTTGAAGCTGCCTGTTTTTCTCAAGTTCACCACATAGACTAGTTTTCACATCATTTAATTCCTTTTTTAAGCTTGATGTATGTCTCACTAGCTACTTCCTTCCCTTTCCCAATACTTACAGGCCTATGTTCTGATTTGAGTCCCTTAATTGTTTCCCCTAGGTCTGTGATTATCACCAAAAAGTCATCCTTTTCTTTCTCAATTGTTGCAATTTTCTCTGCTAGAGTATTCTTTTCTTTGCTAAGGTTCTCTATGGTTTCCTTCAAGTCAACAACCACTATCATCAAGTCATCTCTCTCATTTTCTACACTATTTATTTTTTCAGTTAGAACATCTTTTTCTTTTTCAAGATTGCCTACGGTCTCATTTAAATCAACCACACAGACCACCAGATCATCTCTAGACTATTCAACATCTCCTAGCTCTATGGTCAGGGCATCCTTATCATTAACAAGACTATAATATGCATCAATTAAAATATTTGCTAAAGACATAAATTTCTTAGAGGAGTAGGACTTCAGATTTCTCTGAACATCCCTAAAATTTACCTCATCATTGTCATCCTCTTCATAATCATCGGACTGAGCCATCAATGCAAACAGTGAATCATATTCCTTTGCTTTATTTTCCACTGCCATCATGGAACTGTTTCCCGCATCTGGTTCTCCTTCTGATTCACTAGAGGAGTCTCCCCATGCAGCAAGAGCTTGCTTCACAACATTGTTAGCTGCACTTTTTCGGCTGAATCGTTTGTCAGGAACCGGGTTCCTTTTTGCTGCTTTGTCAGAGTTGTGTTTGTAATGCTCCTTTTTCAAAAATGGGCGGTCTTTGATGAAATGCCCTAGTTTTCCGCACTTCTAAGAGAGATCATAGTTCCTCATTTTACTTGAATTGCCCCTCTTTGGTATACCACCATTTCTTCGAACCATCTTTTGAAATCTTTTTGTGAGATAGGGCATATCACTATCTTCTTCACTTGAGTCACTGTTTTCAGCCTTGAGCACCAAGTTCTTCTCCTTCTTTGGCTCTCTTCTTTCACTATCTTTCTTTCTTTTTATCTTGTATGTCTTCAGATTTCCAATGAGCTCATCCATGGTTAGAGTTTGTAAATCTTTAGCTTCAGTGATGACATTCACCTTACTCTCCCAAGAGCTAGGTAGAACACTGAGAACCTTCCTTACAAGCTTGTTTCTAAGGATAATTTCTCCAAGTGAATGAAGCTCATTTATGATAGATATGAATCTAGTGTGCATGTCTTGTATAAACTCATCATCTTTTATCCTAAAAAGATCATACTCGGTAGTGAGCATGTAAATCTTGGATTGTTTAACCTGAGTAGTTCCTTCATGTGCCGTTTGCAATGCTTCCCATATTTCCTTAGCAGATTGACAGGTTGAGATTCTATTGTACTCATCATGTCCTATACCACATACCAAGATCTTCTTAGCATGAAAGTTCTTCTCAACAACTTTTCTGTCAATATTACTGTATTCTTTTCTTGTTTTCGGCACCATTGGTCCAGATTCTCCAAGCTTCTTCATAGAAACATGTGGACCATCACAAATAACGTCCCACAGCTCGGAGTCTTCTGCCATTATAAAATCATGCATACGAGTCTTCCCCCAACCGTAATACTGACCATTGAATCTAGGAGGTCTGTAGGTTGATTGTCCTTCCTCAAAGTTAGGTGGAGCAGCCATTGAGATCCTTTCTAGGTGTTAACCTTTTAGAAAGAAACTGTTCTGATACCAATTGATAGTTTATAAGAGTCCACCAACTATATAGAGGCCTGGTCTTATATCAGTTCCCTCAGTGCTAACTACTGAAATAGTATGTAAATAAGACTAATGATTTTTACGTGGAAAAATCCCAACTCAAGGGGACAAAAACCACGACCTACACTGGTAGGATTTCAACTTCACTAACCTGTACAACACTATTATAAGCCACTTTGTAATGACTCTATTACAAAGACTTTAATCACTCTAACTTGTAATACACTTATCACAAGCCACTTTGTCACTCACTAGTTACAAAGACTTCAACCTATAACCAACTCTAGTCACAACACAAACTCGGATGGTTTATGATTTTGAGTTTCCTAAAACAAAGCTTCTAATAAAGCAAGATAGGAGTTACAATGAAGAACAAAACACAAGATTACAACTCAACTAAGGACACACATAGACTCCTAGTGAAACTGGTCCGTAGTGGAGTTGTCTTCTTGTTCTTGACACGCTTGTGACTTCAATGTTGTATGAGATCTTCAATGCTTGAGAGAATATCACTAAATGCTCAAGTGAATATCTTGTGCCTTACACAATGTTATTATACTTCAAAAGACATCCCAAGGATGATGTCTATTCTTGGTTGGTACACGCCTCTTCCCAATGGGAAGTGACTGCTGCACTGTAGTGTGCACAATTGCAGCCAGTCACTTTCTGCAGTTGCTTTCCAACTGTAGAGTTGACTTGTACTTCTATCAGGGAAACACCAAGGGATCGGGTCCCTAAACTGGTTCTTGTGACTCCAAAGGCACACTGCCCAGATTATCTTGAGTCCATTGTTGAATGATTGTACCAGGCATGTATTAGGTCCTTTATCTGGTTCTATACAGAAAGTTTATTAGATCATCAAAATATAGACTAAGAGACATTAAGCCCATTATATATAGACGATAAAAATCGTGGTCATGATTACCTCGAGAACCGGCAAAAACATTGTTGAATCGTGGGGCAACACATGTTCGGGGTATTAAATGCAAGAAGACACGTACTAGCAAGCATCATAGAATATTTCAAAGGTTTTAGAAGATTTTCATCCAAGAAAGGAATCTTCACAGCTTCCCGATGTACAAAGATGTGCTACCGGAAAGTAGGGGGACTATCTGTATAGGGTAAAATTAGCATATATTAAATGATCGAATGTAGTGCGTCACGTGGAACCGAAGACGGGCAGAAGATAAATCGAGTAATAACCAATATCGGGAATAACAACTTCCATTGGTATCAGATAGATCCCTATGGAGCACAATCAATGTGAGCAGATCAAATATTTTCTATCGGAAAGCATTTATTGAAGAATATTTACTAGTATTAAATGGGCAGCCGTTTCAGAGAATATTTACATTCATAGCATACCATTACATATTCACCAATGACCCCCTTCAATATCATTTAAGAGGGGTTCAATCCTAGGATCTTATTTCCTTAGGTCTAACAATAAATAGTAGGCTCAACAGCCATTATAAGGACACGAAGTTCTAGGCAAATATTATGCTACATTCTATTCTTAAGCTAAATCAAATAACTTTACTCGCTTTTTGTTCTTACTTTTGTCCTCAGAAGTATTGTTCCTGGAGCCAGACTTGTCATTTCCTTTGGTTTTAGTCGCTAATTCTTATTTTCAGTCTAGTTTATTTATCATTTTTGGATCAAACCAGTTTGTTTGTCTATTAACCACGTAACAAATTTAATTGTACCGTTTTACGAGTAAACAATATCGCCCAAACACCTCAAATCCTAAAAGTAATTTTTGCCTTTCAAAAGCTTGGCCAAAACATGTTATTAGTTGTTGAAGAAACTTATCAGTTTGAACAATTAAGATTAGTTGACAAGAAAAAAATATTTCTCAATATTTAACCTATCATACCGTAGATCTTACAGCAAAGCAGTCATGTTAAGTTCAGTCGAGACATATTTGGCCATTGCTCATTTTTCTGCCTTTGAGCTATCTGTCAAGTATGGCATAACATCTACCCCTAACCACGTTAGTAAAATCCCAACAAGACACGAAGGTCCAAATACTTTTTGATTAATTGTATCTGTAGAAAATGGACTTTAATATTTGAATTATTATAATTAATATATTTAAAAAATTTGTTTGAGAAATAGATCAAGTGAAATAATGAATTTTATTCTATCAAATAATCGACATTATTTTTTAGAAGTCAAATTAATGTTAAAATACAGTTTCGAGGCGGTGTTAATGAGAGATTGGAGGTTTTGAGACATGCTCTTGAGTCTAAGGATTTCAACCTGAACAGAACGAAGACAGAATACCAGGAGTGTAAGTGCAACACTGAGCCGAGGGAACTAGGCGTGGATATGAGGCTTGAATCACAAGTCATCCCAAGTAAAGGCAGCTTCAAGTACCTTGAGTCAGTTATCCATGGGGGGGGGGGGAGGGGGAGATCAACGAGGATGTCACACACCGTATTATGGTGGAATGGATGAAGTAGAGGTTAACATCTGGAGTCCTGTGTGACAAGATAATGCCACCGATACTCAAAGATAAATTCTATAAAGCAGTGGTTAGACCGTCCATAATGTATGAGGCTAAGTATTGGCCTGTTAAGAGCTCACATATCCAGAAGATGAAAGTAGCAGAAATGAGGATGTTGAGGTGGATGTGTGGGCACACTAGGATGGATAATATTAATAATAATGATATTCGGGAGAAGGTGCACATGACTCCCATTGATGACAAGATGCGGGAAGGGAGGCTCGGATGGTTCGGGCTTGTTCAGGGGAGAAGCCCAGATGCTCCAGTATGGAGGTGTGAATGGCTGGCTGTGGAGGGAACGAGAAGAGGTAAAGGGCAATCTAAGAAGTATTGGGGAGAGGTGATCAGGCAGGACATGACGAGGCTTCAGATTTCCGAGGACATGGCCCTTGATAAGAAGCTGTGAAGGTCGAGTATTAGGGTTGTAGGTGTCTCATGAGTTACCACTCTATTTCCCTCCATTTCTACTTCTTATTGTTGTGTTTATCGGTATTATGTGTTATCGGGTTGGTTGGCTCGGGTTCGGAAGGGTTTTGATGAGGTTTGAGATATTTAGTCTCTTTTGAGTGAGCTTAAGTTAGAAAAGCCAACTGGATATTGACTTATGTGAAACAGGGCTTGGATGTGAATTCTGATGGTTCGGATAGCTTTGGGAGATGATTTGGGACTTAGGAGCGTGATCGGAATGTGTTTTGGAGGTTCGGAGTAGATTTAGGCTTGAATTGGCGAAGTTGGAATTTTGGCATTTTCCGGTTGATAGGTGAGATTTTGATATAGGAGTCGGAATGGAATTCTGAGAATTGCAGTAGGTCCGCGGTGTCATTTGAGATCTGTGTACAAAATTTCAAGTCATTTGGACGTGGTTTGATAGACTTTTTGATCAAAAGCGTAATTCGGAAGATTTTTGGAACCTTAGGCTTGAATCCGATATGTTTTGGTTGATTTGATGTTGTTTGAGGTATTTTGAAGATTGGTATAAGTTTTAATAGTGATATATGACTTGTTTATGCTTTTGGTTGAGGTCCCGGGGCCTCGGAGTGATTTCAGTTGGTTTTTGGCAGCTAAAGTTTTCCCATTGCTGTCATAACCACACCTGCGGCTAGGGGACCACAGGTGTGGACTCGCAGAAGCGGAGATGGAGCCACAGATGTGGCCAAGAGGAAGATTAGCTAGAACCGCAGAAGCGGCTAAGGGAGCGCATGATCGGTGTCAACCCTACACTACTACAAAGTGGCAAGAGCGGTCGAAGCAGCTTTTACCCGAGATGGTCGGGATCTAATCCACAGGGAGCTAGAAGTGGGAATTGGATTCCTATATAAACTAGAGATGCGTAGTGCTCTTAATTACTCTTCTAATCATCTTTGGTTTTTTAATACTTCTAATATTTATGCTAATGATAAGCTAAATTAAACTAAGAATGATTGCTTGTAGGGTGTTCTAAATAGTTAAAGAGGCACTAGGAAAGTGACTTTCTCCTAGGTGAATACTTGACGGGATCTAAAGCATAAGGCAAAGACGTTATGTTGGGGATTGTGATATAGCCAATTCACGGAATTACTCACTCTATACCTCTCGGTAGCTTGAGTGACTTTGCCCTAATTGACTTTCTCAAGACCAATTGGGTGTCAAAATTGTGCAAGCAATATAGGCTCAAATCGGGTATTAATATATCTAGGTTTAACCCTTTAGTTGGGGCTATCAATCTCTTGATTACACCCCAATTCCTTGTTGGACTGATTTTCCTAGACTCAAGCTCTCTTTCTCAAGAAGAACCCAAGTCAAATAGGCACAAATTAGTATTTTCAACCACTAATTCAACATGGACAACACAAATCAGTCCAAATATCAACTACCCATAAACGTCTAAGCCTTAAATCAAAAGACCCATCAAATACCCACACTAGGGTTAAGCCACAACCCTAGCTAATGGGTCTAGCTACTCATAATAATGAAAGAAAGCTGATAAATAAATGAAGAATAATCCATATAATTTGATTACAAGCTAATAATTGAAGATTTAATGATAAACCCATTATAAAATTACTCAAAATAGTCAATAACCACTGTTCACGTGCTCAGCTGAAAGTTAGATTACAAAAGACACCCTAAAAATGTGAAAAGAAAGTATTTATACTAGGTTGAATTTTCTGGACAAAAATACCCCCGATGAGGTACTGCGGTCCGCATAAAATGCACTGCAGACCGCAATGAGGCTTCTTGGTTTAATTCTCTGAATCTGGCCACCGTGGGCCGCATAAAATGCACCACAGCCGCAGTGGCTTCAATTGCAGTCCGCACAAAAAGAATCGCGGACCGCATTGGCCTTAATCTCCAAACTCCCAACTCTTTGAACCCACATCTTTGCGGACTGTACAAAATGGGTTGCGCCCACAAAGAGGCCACTGCGACCGCACGAACTCCTCCGCGGTCCGAATTGCCTTAGGCTCCATAAGTGCACCTCTTTGAATCTCCTTACTGCGGACCACACTAAATGGCTTGCGGCCGCGGTAGGCCTGTTGCAGCTGTGCTTTTATTTGTTCTTGGTACTTGTGCATGTTTCACTTCTTTTTGAGCTGGTTTTGATTAATTGTCACCTTTTTGACAAAACCCTACAAACAAGTACAACATGTAAGCCTTTGGGACTATTTTATATACATTTTTAATCAAAACTCAAGTAAAAAGGAGTGTAAAATAAACTAGAATCCGTAGTTATCAACTCCCCCAAACTTAAGCTTTTGCTTGTCCTCAAGCAAACAAAATAAGAACCACCTCTTAAGAGTAAATCCAAAAAAATTCAGCTGACCTAAAGTGACCTCATCTAGCATCAATTGGGACTAACAATTGCCCTCAATTCAAATGAATCGTTAACAACATTTGACCTTTTAAGAACCATGGTTTTAGTGCGACACAAGAGCATCAAGAATTGACTCAACCCATCAAGGAAACTCTTTCTACTACTTTGGCCATTTTGGAACCCAAAAATACATCCTCAACTCTTCCTAAGTAAACCTCACTTTTAGATTGTAACACTCAGAACGAGGATAGTGGAAACACACTCATCTCTCGCAAAGAAAGGTCACAAGTCCAGCTCTAAGTACCATAACCTTACCCCTTATGTGAATCACCACTAATGTAAGCTTCATTCAACTCAAGATTATATAGGGCTTTTATGGAGATATAGTGAAGGCTTTTGGTTCAGAGTAGGAAATATTTGGTCTAAGTAGGTTCCATTTTCCCTTAAGCACTTCATTTGCTTCATTGTGGCACACATTTTCTTGACTTTTTAAGTCATTAGATTCTTTCTTAGGGGTTAGAGAGACATACTATCACTCTTTCTTGTTCATTTCAAACCTTTTTCTCCTTTCTCAACTTTCCACACCTTTCATCTCTTTACATTTATTAAATCCCTTCATTTTCTTCTACATTGATCATTATTTTTGACTTTTTGATTTTCTTTATTTTCATTGCCTTTCCTTTTCTTCATTTTGTACCTTTTACCACTTTGTTGCATTCCTCATCTCTCTCCCCTCAAAATTATGTTTTTGCCTTGTACTAAGGAAAGATCGGGTGCCAAGAGAGGGTATTTTTAGAATGGGTAAAGGCTTTTTGAAAGAAAAAGATCTATAGCTCAAAAGGGTTGACTAGAGATATTATCATTGGTAGACTATGGAAGTTTTCAAGACATAATTCAGATCAAGGAGAGCCTATAATCACATCTCAAGTAAAACTACACTTAGAATTTTGCCTAGACAAACATTCAGGGCAAGTTCTAGACTAATGGCTCGGGACTTGGACTTGCAATTCAAATTCTCATCACACAAGCTATAAGATTTCTAAAGAGACAGAGTCGGGGGGCCACAAGAACCTTAGATAAGATTTGATCAACACGAATGGTTCCGAAAAATCACTTGATGATTATCGGCCAACTCACCTATACACAACAATTTGTTTTTGACCATAGGATCAAAGGCAAATGTGTTAGGCCCAAGTGAAGCTTTGCTTGAGTCACCCTTACTCACTAGCTATTACTTACACAAAAGCAAAAGAAAACAGACTCAAACCCTTAATAAGGTTGTCATGCCATCCATCATCGGGAAGAGCCACCCGGTTCACACAAATTCCACCTTTGAAAAGAACCGTGGCATTAAGAAAACCAAAGGTTTATTGAACGCAAAACTCAAAATAAGAAGCTATCAAAATGAAATAAGCTATGAAAGAGAAAATACGGAAAGTAGAATGAATATGTACAAGAGGGGATTTAGATGAATATAAATAAGGGGGAATGAATATATACATCAGAAAGTAACTTTATATACAGACCAAAGTTGCAAAGTATGAAAAGTGAACTAAAACGGTAAAATTATGTACATACCAAAAGTAAAAAAGAAAGCATAATAAAAAAAAAGTAATGTCATATATACAACCCAATGTCATCAAAATAGGACCTTCCCCCTCAAATGAGAGCTAGCATTGTCCTCAATGCTAACTAACCAAAATAAGATCAATTAAAGATAGAGAGTAAAGAGAAACTCCCTTTTGGCCCTCTGTCTACATGGGATCATAAGCCTGGGTCCCTGGGTCCTCGGACTGCTCGGGAACCTATGACTAGAACTCTGTAACCTCTGTCTCCACTGGGACCTAGGCCTGCACTACATCCTGGGGCCTGCACTGGTTCTTGAGGCTGGCTAGAAGAACCTCCCTACGGCTCCTCCAACTCTATTATAGCATCATCAGCACAGGGAATCACCCTCTTCCTCTTTGTTGGCCTCTCTGTCTCCTGCTCCAGCTCAGGCTGGGCTGCTGGAGCTAGGCCATGCAATAAAAGGTCCAAAGGCAAGTGATCAGCTTTCAATTTCTCCACCTCCACCGTCAACTCTTTCACCGACTCCTTGGATGCCCGAGTCTTTCTCAATTTCTTTGTTTCTTTGGTCAACTCCTTCAATGCTTTTCTATGAGAACTTACAGCATCCAAGATTAATTGCTGGTTCTCCAAGAGCTTCTTCTAGTTTTCTAGAAGCTCCTTGAGAGTGTCCTCCACTGACTATGGGACCTCCGGATGAGGGGGCACTGACTGGGCTACCACCGAGCTAGAAAGTACAGACAACTTAAAAGTGGCTGCCTGCATCCAGTTGTTGATACTAGTAAGGGTCTGGTTTAGATGGTGGGAAGTCAATGGGTAGGCTAAAGAGGAGGGAATATCTGGGGCAGAGGCGGTAGAGGGACCTGGGGCCATATTTGGGGTAGCTAAATGAGGCTGAGTAGGAGCTACTACTACTACTGGCTCTTCAGACTGGCTAGTAGAAGCAGTGGATTTGCCTTTCGGATCTTTGCCTTTGGGGTTGTTATCACCCTGTAGGCTGTACCAGTTAAAAGGTTTCTTCAGCTTCACCTTCACATCAAATCTCCCTTTTTCTACATCCTGATAATCAAAGTACATTGTCAGGAAATTTGGGAAGAGGTAGGATCTATCACCTTCGTTCACCACCAGTGTAATCACCCTGGACATAACATTCCCGATGTTGATCGGGTACCCCTCCATGATAGATGCCACCAGAATAGCCCAGGAGATAGGAAGAGAGTTCTCGTGGGTGGTGGGGTCTAGCCTGCTGCACACAAATGTCTCCCACCCTTTTGCCTCGAAGTTTAGGGTTCTCCTCAAATTTTTGACCCCCGCTATCAACCATGCTGGGGTGGTACCTGGGATTTCCAAGTACTCTGCTAACCACGTACAGGTATCCTCCCCCAATGCTACCTTTTCTAAGTATAAAGTCTAATCCTCCTCTGAGAAGACTAGGTAGTCATTGATTGTTTTTCCATCAAACTTAACTTTCAAATTTTGCACCTTGGTCACTATAGTGCCTTTTTGATGTGGGCAACATTAGTGTAAAACTCCTTCACCAAGTTCTCATTTGCATCCTCAACATTGCCTATGAAATAAACCCAGCCCGGCCTCTCTCTGAATTGCCTCTACACATTTGGGTTATAGGCAGAAGATCCTTGTCAATGAATCTCCGTTCAGGTATTAACTTCCTCTCGGGCCACCATTCTCAGAACTTATGGTACGCCACTTCACTGAAAAACCTATATTGCCAAGCTTCCAATTTTCTAGTTCTCTCCACCCCTCCTACTTGGGGCTAATCCCCCCTTCTTCTTCTATGGGATCCTCACCGAGTATTGAAGTTGTAGGTGAGGTAGAAGAGGCACTGTCACTGCCCGCAGCTGAGCCCTCATATGACTCAGAAGAAATTTGCACTGACATTTGGGCAGTAGGAGAGCCCGGAGGTGTATCTCTCAATCTTTGCCTTTCCGGCCAGTCAGGAACATACTCTGGCACGGAAACTGATTCAGATGCCTCCTGGGAGGGCACATACTCACTTCCCGAATGGTAAGCAGCTCTATCCGCAGCCCTTATTGATTTTCTAGTATCTTTGATTGCCTGCCGAACTTGTGGGGTCAATCTGATCATGCCTCGTCCCCTACCCTGGGAAGACTCTGCTTTGCCTTTCTGTTTATCACTTTTGCCTCGTGATTTCACCATTATCTGCAAGGAACATTGAAGCTTGTTAGTATCAGAAGAATCAATGAAAGACGTAATTGCAGGAAACATAAGCAATTAGCTGCAGACAGTAGACTGCGGTCCGCACAAAATGTAGTGCGTCCGCAAAGGGACCACCGCAGACCGCATTGAGGTGGGGGTCAGACTACCCACTCTCTGATAAAAGTCACAGTAGACCGCACAAAATGATACCGCGGTCCACATTATGGCACCGCGAACCGCACAAAATCCACCACGGTCGCGGTCCTCAATTCTCAACTTTCTGAATTTTCACCACCGCAGTCCGCACAAAATGGCATTGCGGACTGCGGAGAAGTAACGCGGACCGCAATAAATCCACCACGGACCGCAATCAGCCATAACAGTAATACCAACCTAGGGTTTTAGATTTTGCTCATTTTAAGCCTAAATACACAAAAATTATGAACCCCCTAGGTAGTTAATCATTGTATTTAACTAATTAATCCTAATCTAAGCCCATTATGTAACCCTAAGCTAAAACTTTAAATAGAAAGGGAAGAAGAAGACGTATAACTAATCAATTAGAAGAAAATAAACACAATTAAAGACTAAGGGAAGATTAAAAAATACCAGTAACAGGATGCAACATAGATGAATGAGAGTGAGTGATTGAATTCATGCAGCTAGGGCGTGGATGAACAGTATTTTTCTATATAGAGCACAGAAGAGCGAAAAGTTTTAAATGAAGGACTCAAGTCCTATTTATAGAAAAAGGACCTGGATCCCACTTCACCTACCCAGCGCGGACCACACAAAATGGAACCACGGACCGCAATACTCATAAGTTAGAAGCACTAGGGAGACGTCCACTGCGGACAACAAGAAATGCTATGTGGCCGCAATGGTCCACCGCAGACCGCACAAAATGCATTGCTGTCGTGGTGGCAAACTTCAAAGAATCCCAATCTTTACCCATCAACTCTGTGGACCGCATTGAAATGTTGCCCCGCACTAAGGCCTTTGTGGTCGCAAGAAATGCAATGCGGCCGCAGTGCAAACTTCAGAAAGTGCACATTTTCCCAACTTAGTCCTGCACTGCATCAAACAAATCCTACACACATCTCACAACCAGTTAGTCCAAAAGCAAATCCTATACTACAAAGAAAATCAAAGAAAAACAAAAAGAAAAACACATGGGTTGCCTCCTAAGAAGCGCCTGATTTAACGTCGCGGCACGACGCAGGTTACCATCAAATCACTTTAGATGGAGCAGTGCCACCACGTGGTTGTCATTTTGCCCACGTAGTGCTTGACCCTGTGCCCATTAACTCTGAAAACCTCCCCATTTTTGTTCTTCAAGTCAAGTGTACCAAATGGAGTCACAAATACCACTTCAATAGGTCCACTCCATTTTGACTTAAGCTTTCCCGGAAATAGACGTAAACGAGAATTGAACAAGAGAACCAAATCACCCACTTTGAACTCCTTGCCACAAGCATATTTATCATAAAGGTACTTCATCTTGTCCTTGTACAATGACGAACTGGAGTAGGCATGGAATCAGAATTTATCAAGTTCATTAAGCTGTTCCACATGAAGATTTGCTGCCATATCCCATTCAAGATTCAGCTTCCTCAAAGCCCACATGAACTTGTGCTCTAACTCAACTGGTAGATGGCAAGCTTTCCCAAATACCAATCTATACGGAGAGATACCAATCAAAGTCTTGTAAGCAGTCGTATAAGCCCATAAAGCATCATCCAACTTCGTTGACCAATCGGTCCTATTTGCATTGACCGTCTTTGACAATATACTCTTGATTTCCCTATTTGAGACTTCAACTTGGCCACTCGCCTGAGGATGATAAGGAGTAGAAACTTTGTGATTGACACCATACTTTGCAAGCAAAGTGTCAAAAGCTCTATTACAAAAATGAGAACCCCCATCACTTATGATTGCACGAGGAGTGCCAAACCTAGTAAAAATTCTCTTCTTGATAAATGCAACAACACTCCGAGCCTCATTGTTGGGTAAAGCCACGACTTCAACCCACTTTGAAACATAGTCAACCGCCACAAGAATGTATGTGTTCCCACACGAGCTAACAAACAGGCTCATAAAATCAATGCCCTATACATCAAAAATATCAACTTCAAGAATGGTATTGAGAGGCATCTTATCTTTCTTCAAAATTTCACCCCCTCTTTGACATTCGTCGCATCTCTTCACAAGTTCACTTGCATCTTCGTACAAAGTTGGCCAATAAAACCTACATCTAAGAACTTTTGAAGCCGTCCTCACCCAGCCATGATGGCCACCATAGGGAGAGGAATGACAAGCCTCTAAGATACTCAATTGCTCCTCCTCCGGGACACAACTTCGGATCACACCATCCGTGCAGATCTTGAACATACAGATCATCCCAATAGAAGTCCAAACTATCCCGTTTGAGCTTCTTTCTTTGGTTAGAAGAGAGCTCATACGGGATTATACCAGTCACAAGGAAATTGGCAACATTCGCAAACCATGGCATACCATTTACCGACACAAAAAGGAGTTGCTCATTGGGAAATGAATCATTGATCTCTAGGCCATCACGAGGCCTCCCCTCATCCTCTAAGAGGGACAAGTGGTCCGCCACTTGGTTTTAATTACCCTTCCGGTCCACAATCTCCAAATCAAACTCTTGAAGTAACAAGACCCATCACATCAGTCTAGCTTTGGAATCCTTCTTCGTCATCAAGTACCGGAGTGCGGCATGATCGGTAAGAACTATGACCTTGGCACCCATGAGATACGGCCAAAATTTCTCCATCGCGAACACAATAGCCAAAAGCTCTTTCTCAGTCACTGTGTAGTTCACTTGAGCATCATTCATTGTCTTGCTCGCATAGTACACCAGATGAAACATTTTGTTCACTCTTTGACCCAAGACCGCCCCAACCGCAACATCACTCGCATCACACATAAGCTTGAAAGGCAAGCTCCAATTAGGTGCGGTAATAATAAGAGTGGTGGTCAACTTGTGCTTGAGAAGTTCAAAAGCTTGCATACATCTCTCATCGAACACGAACTTGGCATCTTTTTCCAATAACTTGTATGAGGGATTTACTACCATCGAAAAGTCTTTGATAAATCTCTGGTAGAACCCCGCATGCCCAAGAAAACTTCTAACTCCCTTGACTGAAGTAGGGGGAGGGAGCCTTGAAATCACATAAATTTTTGCTTTGTCTACCTCTATGTCATGCTTTGAAATTTTATGCCCAAGAACTATACCCTCCTCAACCATGAAGTGGCATTTCTCCCAATTAATAACAAGATTGGTTTCTTCACAACGGGCCAAAACTCTATCAAGATTTTTCAAACATTCATCAAACAAATCACCCACACCACTAAATTCATCCATGAACACCTCCAAAATATCTTCCACCATATCGGTGAAAATGGCCATCATACACTGCTGAAATATAGTCGGTGCATTACACAACCCAAACGACATCCTAAAAAAGGCAAAGTTGCCATATGGACAAGTGAAGGTGGTATTCTCCTGATCTTCCGGAGCAATCAAAATTTGGTTGTACCCATAATACCCATCCAAGAAATAGTAGAAGGCATGCCTAGCAAGTCGGTCTAACATCTGATCAAGAAAAGGCAATGGAAAGTGATCCTTGCAGGTCACTTTATTCAACTTGCAGTAGTCCATGCACACCCTCCACCCGGTGACAGTCCTTGTTAGAATCAACTCATTATACGAATTTGCAACCATGGTCATACCACCCTTTTTCGGCACACACTGCACCGGTGAAGTCCAAGAGCTATCAGAGATGGGGTACACAACCCCAACATCTAACCACTTGATCGCCTCCTTTTTCACAACTTCTTGCATTGCCTCGTTCAACCTCCTTTGATGTTCCAAGGAGGGCTTTGCATCATCTTACAGAATAATCTTGTGCATACAGAATGCGGGGCTTATCCCCCGAATATCAGCTAAGGTCCATCCAATTGCCTTCTTCCACTTTTGGAGCACCGCCAATGTGGCATCAACCTGCATGTTAGTAAGACAAGAGGAAAGAATAACTGACAAAGTTAAACTAGGGCCTAAGAACTCATACGTGAAGTGTGGAGGCAACAACTTCAACTCCAACACCAGAGGATCCTCGATTGAAGGTTTTGTTGGTGGAGTCTTCCGATTCTCAAGATCCAAAGAGAGTTTCCTAGGCTCATAAGAGTAAGAGCACATTCCCTTCAAAGCATTCACACACTCCACTCGGCCTTCATCCTCATTTACATCAAGATTCAACAATACTGCCTCTAGAGGGTCCTCCACATTGATCATTGCACTAGTATCATCAACTATCATTGCCGTGACAAGGTCCACAAAAGAGCACACTTCAGAACTGTTGGGTTGCTTCATTGACGTGCACACATGAAATACCACTTTCTCATCACCCACCTGGAAGGTGAGCTCCCCTGCTTCCACATCAACTAAGGCCTTCCCATTAGCAAGAAATGGTCTTCCCAAAATGATTGGAACCTCATAATCTACCTCACAATCCAAGATCACAAAATTAGCAGGCAAGATAAATTTGTCCACCCGGACAAGAACATCATCAATAATACCCAATGGTCTCTTCATAGTTCTATCCGCCCTTTGCAATCTCATGGAAGTCGGCCTCGGTGTCCCAATACCCAAAGTCTTGAAAATTGAGTAAGGCATCAAGTTGATACTTGCCCCTAAATCATATAGAGCTTTTGCAAAGTCCGCACTCCTAATGGTGCAAGGAATGGTGAAAGCACCGGGATCTTCTAGCTTCGGGGCCATTGAGTGCACTATTGCACTAACTTGGTGAGTCATCTTGATAGTTTCACAATCCATAGATCTTTTCTTTATCACCAAGTCCTTCATGAATTTAGCATAACCCGACAGTTTCTCTAGAGCCTCCACCAAAGGCACATTAATGGATAAGCTCTTCATTATGTCAATAAATTTCTTAAACTGATTCTCATTTTTCTGCTTCGCGAGCCTTTGAGGATAAGGTGGAGGTGGCCTTGGCAAAGGAGCCTTGGCTTTAGGTAGAATGGTTTTGGAATGTCTATTACGTGTTCCCTGGATGGGTTCATGCCATTCTGAGTTTCCACCTCGGCATCTTGGATATCAATCCTCACTTCCTCATTTACGTTCTCATCAATCACATTCTCAACCACCAAAGGAATCTCATCTTCTTGCAACTCAACTTCATCACTCAAAATTTCTTTTTATTTGGAGGCATTTGCATCACCACCCCATCAACTTCTTGTAGTTACTACCATTACATGCCCGGAATTGTTCCCACCTTTCGGGTTTACTACCGTATCACTTGGTAGAGCCCCCTTAGGGCGAGTATTCAAGGATTGTGAGATTTGGCCTAATTGAACCTCCAAGTTTCTGATTGAAGTATTGTGGGAGGCCAACTGAGCATTAGAGTCCGCATTCTTTTTCATCATCTGTTCAAACATCATTTCAATTCTCCCAATTTCATTGTTGGAAGAACTAGGACCTTGGGATGGAAATGGGGGTGGAGTGTTCAGTTGTTGATACATTGGGGGCCTTTGGAAGCCTTGCCCCCGATTTCCTTGATTGCCATTGTTCCAACCACCATGAGTGTTGTTACCACCCTAGTTGTTGTTGTTGCCAATCCAATTACCCTGATTGTTCTTATTATTGTTCTGATTGCCCCAATCGAAATTTTGGTTGTTGTTCCCCCAATTATTTTTCACTTATTGTTGTTGATTGCCCCAATTGCCTTGGGGTCTCCATTGTTGTTGGTTGGAAGAATTGCCCATTTGGCCCTGATAATTGTTCACATATTGCACTTCTTAATTCTGCCCATCATAACCATCATCTTGGAATCCACCACAATCATTGTCATATTGATCCAAACTCCCTTAGTTCTGTTGACCTCTTTGTCTTCTTTTGTTCACTAGCATGTTGACATCCTCCATAGCATTTACTTGGGGTGGATTTTGAACCTACTGTAACTGTGCCTTTGCTAGCTGGTTCATTGTTGTTGTCAGCTCTGATATTGCCTGCCCATGATCATGTAGCTCTTTGTGCAAGTGAGTGACTATGGGGTCACCCTGTGGCACATTGGCTCTACTTTGCCAAACGGAGGACGTGTCAGCCATCTCATAAAGAATGTCACAAGCCTCATCATAAGACAGCTTCATGAAATTACCCCCAGCAAGTTGGTTCACTATGCATTAATTTGTTGTGTTAATGCCCTGGTAGAATGTCTGTTGTATCATTGCCTCAGTCATATCATTGTTGGGGAATTCCTTTACCATGATTCTGTATCTCTCCCATATATCATGTAATGGTTCGGTGGGCTCCTGCTTGAAAGCTAAGATCTTATCCCTCAATGCTGCCATGTGCCCCGGCGAGAAGAACTTTGCAATAAATTTATCAGCCAACTCATCCCAAGTAGTGATGGAATGGTTGGGAAGTCGTTCAAGCAAATCCAATGCCTTCCCTCTTAGTGAGAAAGGGAATAATCTCAACCGAAGTGCATCCTCTGACACATTAGTTTGCTTTCTCCCCCAACAGGTATCCACAAAACCATTGAGATGTTTGTAAGCATTCTGATGGGGAGAACCCGTGAAATACCCTCGCTACTCCAACAACGTCAACATCAAATTGGTAATTTGAAAATTGCCCGCCCGGATCCGGGTTGTGACAATTGCACTTGCATAACCTTGGTTGGGAAGCACTCAAGGAGCCACTCTTGGAGGTGGAGGGGGAGGGTCTGGAACATTATCATTGTCCTGGCGGCCTCTCCTTTGCCCTTGAGGTACAATAGGAACCTCATCATCAATATTGTCATCTACCTCCTCCCCCGGTGGGAGATCTCCAAGAGGTGCGTTGTTTGCTGCCATTTTGTACCTGAATTTGCGACACGCACAAATTAGTAATGCAGAAGGAAAGAAGAACAATACACAAAACTATTTAGATAGATAGCCAAAACCGTTAGCTCCCCCAGCAACGATACCAAAAAGTGATCGGTGCCAACCCTACACCACTACAAAGTGGCGAGAGCGGTTGAAGAAGCTTTTATCTGAGATGGCCGGGATCGAATCCGCAGGGAGCTAGAAGTGGGAATTGGATTCCTATCTAAACTAGAGATGTGTAGTGCTCTTAATTACTCTTCCAATCATTTTTGGTTTTTTGATACTTCTAATATTTATGCTAATCATAAGCTAAATTAAATTAAGAATGATTGTTTGTAGGGTGTTCTAAATAGTTAAAGAGGCACTAGGGAAGTGACTTTCTCCTAGGTGAATACTTGACGGGATCTAAAGCCTAAGGCAAAGACGTTATGTTAGGGATTGTGATATAGCCAATGCATGGATTACTCACTCTATACCTCTCGGTAGCTTGAGTGACTTTGCCCTAATTGACTTTCTCAAGACCAATTGGGTGTCAAAATTGTGCAAGCAATATAATCTCAAGTCGGGTATTACTATCTCAAGGTTTAACCCTTTAATTAGGGCTATCAATCTCTTGATTACACCCTAATTCCTTGTTTGATTGATTTTCCTAAACTCAAGCTCTCTTTCTCAAGAAGAATCCCAAGTCAAATAGGCACAAATTAGTATTTTCAACCACTAATTCAACATGAAAAACACAAATCAGTCCAAATATCAACTACCCATAAACATCTAAGCCTTAAATCAAAAGACCCATCAAATACCCACACTAGGGTTGAGCCACAACCCTAACTAATGGGTCTAGCTACTCATAATAATGAAAGAAAGCTGATAAATAGATGAAGAATAATCCATATAATTAGATTACAAGCTAATAATTGAAGATTCAGTGATAAACCCACTATAAAATTACTCAAAATAGTAAATAACCACCGTTCACGTGCTCAGCTGAAAGTTAGATTAAAAAAATACCCTAAAAATGTGAAAAGAAAGTATTTATACTAGGCCGAATTTTTGGGACAAAAATACCCCCGATGAGGTACTGCGGTATGCATAAAATGCACTGTGGACCGCAATGAGGCTTCTTGGTTTAATTAATCATTCTCTGAATTTGGCCACCGCGGGCCGCATAAAATGCACCACGGCCGCGGTGGATTCAACTGCGGTCCGCACAAAAAGGACCGCGGACCGCATTGGCCTTAATCTCCAAATTCCCAACTCTCTGAACCCCCATCTTTGCGGACCGCACAAAATGGGTTGCGGCTGCAAAGAGGCCACTGAGACCACACGAACTCCTCTGCGGTCCGCATTGCCTTAGGCTCCAAAAGAGCACCTCTCTGAATCTCCTCACTGCGGACCGCACTAAATGGCTTGCGGCCATGGTGGGCCTGTTGCAGATGTGCTTTTACTTGTTCTTGGTACTTGTGCATGTTTCACTCCTTTTTGAGCTGGTTTTGACTAATTGTCACCTTTTTGACCAAACCCTACAAACAAGTACAACATGTACGCCTTTGGGACTATTTTGTATACATTTTTAATCAACTAAAAAGGAGTGTAAATGAACTAGAATCCGTAGTTATCAGCACACCTGCGATAGCGCATGTGCGGGCTTTGCATCGCAGATGCGGATCTGGGGATTTAAGTAAAAATCGCAGATATGGTGGTGTGTACCGCATGAGCGGAAATAGGACCGCAGGTGCGAAAAGCCTGGGTCAGAAGGTATAAAAGATTTCCTTCACGATTTTTGAGTTATTCTTCACCATTTTCATGCAGGTTTGAGCTTTAGGGAGATATTTGAAGAGGGATTTTATAGAGATAAGGTTTTTGGACCCTAAACTCGTTCCTATGGCGTTATTTCACTGATTTGGCTTGAAATTAATGGAAATTAAGGGTTAAAAATGGGAATTATGGCTTGGTGTTGGAGACCTTTGATTAAGGGTTTGAGGGGTCATTTGTGGTCAGATTTTGGTACTTTTGATATGAATGAACTCGTGGAGTGATAAGGGTTCCATTGATGTAAATTTTATCAAATTCCAAGACGTGGGACCAAGGGTCGGGTTTTGGTTAATTTTGGGATTTGTGTTGTAATTTGATTTCTTGTGAGTGGGATTTGTCTCCTAAGCATATTTTGATGGTTATGTACTAATTTTGGTTAGATTTGGAGCATCCAGAGGCCGATTCGAGAGGCAAAGGCATCGCGGGCTAGAGTTTGGACCAAATAGAGGTGAGTAATGATTGTAAATGTTGTCCTAAGGGTATGAAACCCCGGATTTCACATTGTTGTGCTATTTTGAGGTGACACACGCTAGATGAGGAGCGTGGGGTCGTGCACCGTTGGGGATTGTGACCTAGTCCATCCCGTATGACTGTTTTACTGTGTATTTGATTGAAAACTGTTTGCTATCATCATGTTTTGGGTTGAATGCCATATTTGGGCCTCGTGCTAACTGTTTTGGATCCTTAGGGGATTTGTACTACTATTCCTCACTGTTTTGACTTTATACTTGTACTCAGTCATGCTATATTCTACTGTTTTTCATAACTCAGCCATATTTACTCTGTTTTGACATCTTAAATGATATTTTGGGCTGAGCATCATATTTTACTGTGCCCGAGTGGCTTTTAGAGATTTATGAATGAGTAGGGCCGAGGGCCTATGTTATGAGGTTATTATGGGATCGGGCTGCGCGTCATAGCGGTATTGAGTTGATTCATGATTATGAGGCCGAGGGACGATTTGTGAAGCCACAATGTGGCTTGATATGACGCCGAGAGTCTGTTTTATTATGCCACGAGATGGATTGTTATTGCACTTGGACCGTAAGGGGCCCCTCCCGGAGTCTGTACACCCCCAGTGAGCGCGGGTACCCAGTGTGATATGTGATATAGCCTAAGGGGCTGATGTTGTTCCATGTTATTGCCCGAGGGGCTGATACGACTGATTGTGAGATAGCCCGAGGGGCTGATTCTGGTGGTATTTTGCCCGAGGGGATAATTTTATATGTTTATCTTTTCTCACTGCTTTTCATTTACTCGTTTAAACTGCTAAAAGATGTTTTAAAGAGGTTTTCACTGAACTAAGGTATTTTTACGAGCTTCCACTATTTTGTTGCATTGAATTGGTTTATACTACCTCTTTGTAGTATTTCGCTGTATTTTATGTGTTTTCTTATCGCTCAACTTCCTTTAATTTTATTACAAACTAAGTTGGAGTACTCACATTACTCCCTGCACTCAGTGTGCAGATTTAGCAGGCGGTTCGAAGTTCACTAGGTAGCTGCTCGGCGTTCGCAGCCCAGTACTTCTCCCTCTTATCTTATTTTCCTTGTACTACTTTTGTAATAGACTAAGTAGTCCTTTTTGATACTCTTAGTCAGATGTTTAGATGCTCATTATTGGTGACACCCCGATGTCGGGCTGTGTTTATTTCCGCACTTATTCTATTTCACTGTATTTTTGGGGTTTATCACTTATTAATGACTTATATTGAATTATTATAATTGCTTAAATGGAATGGGGGTTTGTGTCGGCTGGCCTTATTTTACGATAGGTGCCATCACGACCGGGTCCGAATTTAGGGTCGTGACAAGTTGGTATCAGAGTCTAGGTTACATAGGTCTCACGAGTCATGAGCAGGTTTAATAGAGTCTCGCGGATCTGTACGGAGACTTGTGGATTTATACTCGAGAGGCTGCAGAACCTTTAGGAAAAACTTCATATTCTTGAAATTCTTGTCGTGCGAATCTGTTGATCCAAGTAATAAACTTATGTTATTATATTCTCTCACAAATGGTGAGGACACTAGCGACCGGTTAGGATAGACTACCACCAGTTGTGGCCGCTAGGGGCCGAGGATGCGGTCGAGGCCATGGTAGGGGCGGAGGTGTATCCTGCACCGCAGCTAGGGCAGCACCTGGAGATCCACAACCCCCCCCCAGTTCATGACCATGTCCCAGTTGTGGATGCTCCAAGAGCACCAACTGTGCCCATTATGATTCCGGGTCTTCAGGAGGACCTGACTCAGATTCTATCAGTATGTACTGGCCTAGCTTAGGCAGTCTCAGTTACTACAACCGTAGCTACTTCTCAGGCCGGGGGAGGCACTCAAACTCCCACCGTTCACACACCTGAGCAGGTCGTGCAGGGACTTCAGGCACTAGGGCCACCTCCAGCCTAGTCGGTTGTAGCTGTTCAGGAGTATGTAGCTCCTCCTATGCTAGAGGATAAGCAGCGCAGGTTGGAGAGGTTTGGTAGACTTCAACCTCCGACTTTCAATCGTGCAGAGGGCGAGGATGCCCAGGGTTTCTTAGACAAGTGTCAGAGGATTATTCGTACAATGGGTATTCTGGAGACCAGCAGGGTCACTTTCATTTCTTTTCAGTTTTTTGGAGCTGCCTTCACTTGGTGGGAGGCTTATGAGAGCCGTAGGCCTGTTGGTGCAGCACCCCTTACCTGGCAGCAGTTTTCCGTTCTCTTTTTGGAGAAGTATGTGCCACAGTCTCGCAGGGAGGAGCTGCGTAGGCAGTTCGAGTGGTTGTGTCAGGGAGAGATGACTATGACACAATATGAGATGAGGTTCTCGGAGTTGGCTAGTCATGCTATTTGGTTGGTTCCTACAGAGAGAGAGAGGATTATGAGGTTTGTTGATGGCCTCACGTATCAGCTCTGTATTCTTATGACCAGGGAGAGGGTGTCTGGTTCTACCTTTGAGGAGGTTGTTGACATTGCTCGTGAGATTGAGTAAATTCATAGCCAGGAGCGAGATGAGAGGGAGGACAAAAGGCCTCGGGGATCTGGTAGTTATGGTGGTGCTCCTTTGAGAGGTCGGTTTCAGCACGGCAGAGGCTGTCCATTCAGGCATGCTCAGCCAGCTCGCCCAAGTTATCGTGGGGCATCATCGGTTCATGGTTCTCATAGTTCTCATTAGGGCAGTCATCACTTAGTTCCCTTCAAGCCTAGAGTTCGTCTCATGCTCCATCAGTTCAGGGCTCTTCTATATCAGGTGCATCTACTAGTCATTCCGGTGCTAGGGGTTCCCTTCAGTCCCTGTCTCCATCACCAGGGAGTTGTTATGAGTATAGAGAGTTGGGTCACATGTGGAGGTAGTGTCCTCGTCGTCTTGAGGGTTCATCTCAGTAGAGGAGTCAGCCATCGACTTCAGTGCCAATTACTTCACCACCATCCACCCACCCAGCTAGGGGTGAAGGTCAGTCAGTTAGGGGCCGCCCCAAAGTGGGAGGTCGATCAGGTGGTGGTCAGGTCCATTTCTATGCACTCCCAGCTAGACTCGATGTTATTGCTTCAGACGCTGTGATTACAGGCATTGTCTCAGTCTGCCACAGAGATGCCTCTGTATTATTTGATCCCGATTCCATTTTTTCTTATGTGTCATCATATTTTGCTCGTTATTTGGATACGCCCCGTGAGTCTCTTATTTCATCTGTTCGTGTACCTACTTCGATGGGCGATACTGTTGTTGTGGACCATGTGTATCGGTCATGTGTGGTGACTATTGGAGGTCTGGAGACCCGAGTGGATCTATTATTACTTTGTATAGTGGATTTTGATGTGATATTAGGCATGGATTGGCTATCTCCGTGTCGCGCTATTTTGGACTGTCATGCTAAGACAGTGATATTGGCTATGCCGGGTGTGCCATGGATTGAGTGGCGATGTTCGACTGATTATGTTCCCAGTAGGGTAATTTCATTCTTGAAGGCCTAGCGGATGGTTGGGAAGGGTTGTATTTCTTACTTAGTCTTTGTGAGGTATGTCGGTGCAGAGACTCCTAGTATCGATTCTGTTCCTGTTGTGAGGGATTTTCCCGATGTGTTTCCTATAGACCTGTCGGGCGTGCCACCGGACAGGGATATTGATTTTGGTATTGATCTGTGTGAGCACGTGATTTTTGCCTTATATGAATTACTCCCATAAAATTCAAAACAAGATAACTTCTTTTCATTATTTGCAATTTTTGTGGATTTTGTGGCATTTTCTGGCAATTGTTTGCATTCGTCTGTGCATGTTTGTTTTATTTAATTCATAAAAATACAAAAATATACTGCATTCGCATTTAGGATCTAATTTTGCATTCTTGAATTAATTAGTAACTTAATGTTTTATAAAAAATGGGAAAATCACAAAAATAGTTTATTTTGCACTTTTTAATTTTAATTTCGAATTTTGGTGGTTTTACTTTAATTTGGTATTTAATTAGTTGTGGTAATTATTATTTAGAGTATGTTAATTTAATTTGGTAGGATAATTTGATTAGAAATCAATTTAGGTTTATTTTAATTTTAATTTTAATTTAGAGGAAATTAGAAAATTGGAAAGAATTAAAATAAAGGAAAGGGAATTTGGGCCAAATTAATTGATTTATATCCAAGCCCAAACCACTACACCCCTAAAACACGTCCAAATTGCCCCAATACCCGACCCAAACCACCTTAACCCGATCTGGTTCACCCCCAAACCAAACGACGTTGTTTCATGGGCAACAGATCAGGACCGTCGAGGTTTCTTGATCGAACGGTCCTGAAGCCCGGGTCACTTAGTATTTAAATGTCCAAACGTTCCCACCAACCCCTCACTCATCTCCCTCACAACACGCCCCTGCAAACCCTAACGACGACGCCCCTAAATCCCCCCCCCCACCGGAGGCGGCGCCACCACGAACTGACCCCAAATTACACCAAATACCCTCATCAACTCTCTCAGTCCAAATCTACAAGCACCTTCCATCGAACAAGCCCAGAACGTCTCGAATCTTGGATTGAAAGAAAAACCCTAGCGCCGCCCCTGTGTTCTCCGGTGGCGGTGCCACCTCGGTTCGACCCCAAAATCACACCCCTAAACCCCCGCCTCTCCCTCACTCTAAATCCCCACTTAGATTCCCTCAAATCACCCCAGAACTCTCCAAATTTCAAATCTGAGTTCGAACCCTAAAAATTCCGTCGAAGATGTGGGCATGCATGACCTTAAGCCTCCGATTTGTTCGAGTTTGAGGTCTGATTCAACGCGAATTGATGTTGCTCATTTGTTCTTGACAAAGAACAAGTGATTAGCATCAGTTCCGTTTAAATCAAGATGTCCGATGCCATTTCGGGTTTACTAGGGTAAGTTTCTTTCCCTTTTTCTTTTCTATCCAGATTTTACCTTCTGTTCCTCTTCTTTTCTTCTCCCTTTCTTTAAGTTTTTTTTTTTACTTTGATTGAAATTCGAACAAGGTTCTGAACCTAGTTTCCTTCTAAGATTGATTTTGCGTTCGTATCTGTTTCATTGGCTTTTCAGTTTTTTTTTTTTTGAAGTTTATTGTCTGGTTAACTTTCATTAGTGTCATGCTTAAATTTCTCATTTTTGTCTTTGTTTTGGTCACTGAGCTTAATTAGTTCCCCGCTTGTTTGTGATTGTTAATTAGTTGATTTTTTGGTTTTTAAGCTTTCTGAGTTTCTTTGGGTTTCGTCTTTGGGCTCTGAGGTCGGTCTAAGATCTCATGATTAAAGGCATTCTGTTTGGCCTGAGTTTGAGCCCATGTCTAGTTAAGCATTGAGCCCATTTGGGGATTCAAAGTCCATGTTCAAGTCTGGCTGGGCTTCAAGGTAAAATATAGGGGTAATAAGGGTAAATCACCTAGGGAATCTTGCTATAACAGACTAGGAAGCTTCTAGGAAGCTGGGGAAGGGGTTGGTTCTGATTTTCTATTTTTTTTATAAGGGTATCTGAGCTATAATAAAAATTAAAAAGGGGAAAAAGTGCAAAAACTAATTCTGCCCTAATAGCTTGCCTATAAAGGCAGCTTTTCTTACCTTTCAAGGCAGATCCAAGAGCTAAAAATCCCTTCAAATTCTCGATGACTAAAACTTCAGAAAATACTGTTTCATTGAGTTTTCTGTTAATTTCTGCAATTTTCCTGGTGGTGCAACAAGTTCTGACTAGCTGACCTTAGAAATGAACTAAAACCAGCTTGGTTGAAGTTATTCCTAGTCCATTTTTTTTGATTGAATTAGTTTCTGGTTGTTTACTTCAATTTCTGGGTTTGAAATTTAATTTTTGAGCGGCTGGTTGGTTCTGTTGATTGGGTTTTGCTGCTGATCTTTGCTTTTGCTACTGCTCTTTGCTGATCTTATTACATATCTCTTATTTGTGCTCCCAGGTATTTCTTCATTCTAACAAATGAAGTGCCACAAGTTGGAACTAGACTGAATTTGTATGCAGATTTGGATGTTCGAATTAGAATTTGAATAGAAATCTTGTTTAAATGTTAGATTCTATTAACTTCTGATGTTTTTACCTTTGTTTTCTTATTATAATTCATGTGTTAAGCTATGTATGTATAGTTTGCTTGATTTTAACTGTAACCAATTAATGTTTCCGTACAGTTTACACCTCAGTTAAAAGGGATTATTATTGATTGCAGTATGAGGTTCTTATTCATGCCCCCAACTCGTTTTCTCTCCTCCTCAATGGTTAAAAAGGTTATGAGCAAAGTCATTGTTAGATTTTGGCTTCAGGGATTCGATCCTGAAGTCTTTGCCAGCAGCCAGCGTTGCCAAAATATTTGGGCCTTTGGGCCTGAACATTATCGGAGTCTCTTAAATCAAAAGAGTCTCCCCGCATTGACACAGGTTTGTTGCTCAGAAGCTTGGGCCTGTTTATTTCAGGCCCTTCTGCTAATAAAATGGTTTAATGAAGCCTTGTTGATTGGAAGGGATTTGTCTGAATTATTCGCCTAAAGTAAGCGTCAAGCACTTTAGTGTTTAATTAATTAGGGTCTTAAAAAGGGAATTTGAGGCAAACCATAATTAGATACTTAGTAACAAATGGCTCTTGTGTTAATTTCATAATATAGATGTAAAATAACAAATGTTCGTAGAGAAACCTTTAGGGCCGTTTAGAATACTATCGTGATTGTGGACACGTTCGCGTGACACAGTTATGATTTCTAAAAACAAAATCGGAGTATACGTTCGTGTAACTTCGGCTAAACTTTCTTAATAATAATAAGTGTTATTAATTGTGGACAAGTATGCGTGACATAATTTTTACGCGCCAAAAATGGGTACACGTACGCGTGACCCGTTTCAAGATAATTTTTAATTTAAAAGCAGTTAAGAGGTGAAAGCACATAGGTTCCAAAATGAGTAAGTAAACAATTTTGCAAGCCAGGTATAATCAAAAGCGACCGTGCTAGAACCACGGGACTCGGGAGTGCCTAACACCTTCTCCCGGGTTAACAGAATTTCTTGTCCGAATTTCTGTGTTCGTGGACCATAAATAAGAGTCAACTTCCTCGATTCACGATTTTAAACCGGTGACTTGGGACACCTTAAACTATCCTAAGTGGCGACTCTGATTTTTAATAAATAAACAATCCCGTTTCGATTGTCCTTTAATTGTAAAAACTCCCTTATATTTATACCCTTTACGGGGTATAGGTAAAAAGGAGGTGTGACAGCTCTGGCGACTCTGCTGGGGACCGAACCCAGAATCTCTGGTTCAGGGTTCAAGAATTCGAGCTTGTTAACATGATTTTTACTTGGCTTTATTTATTGTTAATATTACTGTATTCTGTGAATCTTTTGTGCTAAATGCTATCTGTTTACCGCTTTAATATTATCTGAATTGTATATAACTGTGTTCTTACGCCACCATCTGAGTCTTCTGGAAATGGTGCATACGTTCGCGTAGGCCATTTTTTCTATAGAAATTATACCAAATAGAACGAGGCTGGGCAAGCGACAAGGCAGGGTATACTTTAGTCCTCCCGGTACGTCGCCCCCTCCTCGGCCCCAGTTGTCTACTCGGGTACCCCAAATCTAGACCAAAACCCTAGGATTTAAACCTAGAAAAATACAGCCTCATACCGGATCCCTAGTAGGAACGTTTGTTTGCATCATGTTCATTTGATTTAGGGGACTCAACATAGGGGTTGGGTCCGTCTAGGACAGGTATACCCGAAATAACAGACCATCCTGATGCATTCTACGTGCTATGTGAACATTTATTTGGGCTTGCATACTGACCAGCTAGGGAAAATAAAGCAAAAAAAAAAGGAAAACCAAGAATATAGGGAAGGAAATAAAACCTGGTTCTAAACATCCCGGTATTTGAAAAGCGTCCTGAAACTCTGCCCAAAATATTTCAAAAAAGAGTTATTTCAAAAGAGTCAAACACTGTGTTCTTTCAAATGTGTCAAAACTGACTGAACTACGCAGATCTGATTCTCACCGGATGCGGGATACATAGGCAACCTACATAATGTTCGGCCTTATTTTTGAAAAAAAAAAAGAGAAGAAAAGAAAAACAAGAAAAGAGAGTCGGTGGTTGAATGAACGCAATCTTGATTTTGGTCAAAATAAGCCGATCCACTTCGGCAATGTCTTAAATCGTTCTTGTCAAGATGGCCTCAGAGTATTTTTCAATTGTCGAAAGGCTATTTTCATAAAAGAAGGGACAAGTTTGTGAGGGGTCATAAAATAATTCCCCCCGGCCTCAATATTCGCGCGAAATTGGGAAGGGGCCGCATTTGCAAAAATAACCATTTGGCTAAAGTTGGCATATAGGGGAAGAAATTGTGGTTCTTTTCTTCTTTTCTTTTCTCTTTCATTTTTCTTCTTCAAAAACTGTTTACAAAAGGGTCAACTCGAGTCAACCCTAACCTTAATCTTTCACAAGAATAAATGAATACCATCCAGGAACCGCTAGAAGTGGTCAGGGAACAGGCTCGACTACACTTGCGTATGTGGTGGAATTATCTAGATGAAGATGGTCAGAAATGGGTGAAAAAGCATTGGGTGCTCTTATAGACATCTTTGAGATCAAACCACGGGAAGATTTGATCAACGCTTTGGTAACTTTCTGGGATCCTGTCCACAATGTCTTTCGTTTCTCGAATTTCGAGATCACCCCTACTTTGGAGGAGATAGCCGGGTACATTGAATTCAGACGAGATTTGAGGAAGCAACAACTTATATTTCCAAGGGCTCCATCGGTGAACAAGTTCTTTGACCTCCTAAATATTAGTAAATAGATGAATAAGGAACGTGTGAGCAACGAGTGTTTTCTTTCCATTTCTTATACTTTAGGTTCGGTCATTCTGCTGGTTTTGAAACGCATGAAAAGGGTCTGAGCAACAAATAAAACAAGGGCCTTTGGCAAATTCATTGTCGGTTTGCATTTATTGTGGCATTCTTGGGGATCATGGTTTTTCCAAATGAGAAAGGGACAGTGGATATTCGTATGGCTAGAATTGCACAAATCATCACTACCAAGGAAGATCATACACTTGCCCTGTTGGTGCTAGCAGATATCTATCGCGCATTGACTTTATGCAAAGTAGGGGCTCAATTTTTTGAAGGTTGCAGCATCATTCTGCAAATGTAGTTGATCGAGCACCTTCGCCATCATCCCAGATTCATGAGTTATGGTTCGAGCTCAAATAACTTCATCATCAGTTATGAGGAGAGGATAAAAGATTACAACACACCAGAAGGATTTGAAGCATGGGTTTCTCATTTGAAAGTTCTTAACGCAGGTCAGGTCGAGTGGACTATAGGATGGCTCCCGAGGACAGAAGCCATCTATATGACTGCTACAAAAGGATACCTGAGGATAATGGGCGTAAGGAGTATTCAGCCATATGCACCGCAGAGGGTCTTGAGGCAATTAGAAAGGTATCATATTGTGCCTGAAGATGAAGATCTAAGCACCCAGGTCATGGAGTTACATCCAGAAGCTGCATTGCCCGAGGCTGTAGTTCAGCAGGATTGGAATAGCTATCGGTATCTAAAAAATGGCACCCAGGTACCAGACATCGCCAAGGGGGAAGTAGATCCAAATTATGCTACTTGGTTTGAGAGAATGTCTTATGTAAACGATGAGCCAGACCCCGAAAGGCCCGCCAAGAGGCCTCATGTTCGAGCCTTTGATAATTCAAGAGAGGTTAACTTGGGGGGAGAAGGAAAAGGAATATAAGGCCATCATCCATGATCTACGAGAAGAGTTGAGAAATGTCACCTTCAACAATGATTTGCAAGCACAAAAGGCCGAAGGTGAAAGGAGAAGATTGGTACGAGAAAACGAGGCCCTCAGAGCTCAGGTTCGACAGTTGAAAATTGAAGCCGAGAACCCAGGCTGAAGCAGGAAAGACGAAAGGCTCATTTACAACCTCACTCAAAAGGTACGTGACTATGAAGATGACCTGTAGAAAGCTGAGTCTGAACTAGCAAAAGGACGGGCGAGATTGGCTAAAAGCGCCGAAGGGCGGGCAGCTTTTGTTCAACAGATGAAGGAAAAATATGAAAAAGAGGTCACAGGTTGGGAAAAGGCAATTGGCAACCTCGAGGGTGAAATGTCTAAGCAAGCCAAAAATTTTAAGGCTGAAAGAGAACATTGTTATGCCTTAATGGCACGGCTAGAAAGGGACTTGCAACAACTCCAAGAGCAGAACCAGGTAGCCGAACGAACTTTGGAAGCCAGAACCGAACAAATTGGGAGTTTGTTGCAAGAGAAGGGCATCATAAGAGAGAGAGTCAAAAGGGTCGCCAACTATATCGCAATGAAGTGCAGTAGCTGTGAGGACATGACGAGATCTATGTTCTTCGCTACTGTGATGATATTTGTTCGCCGGGTAATGGAAGATCTCTACCACCTTCAGGGGGATTTAGCGAGTCGGCCCGCAGCAAGGCCGAATGATGCCCCGTGGGTCTCGGGGACAATTGAGGCATTGATGTATTCGTGATTTCTTGAGTCTGTATTTTCTGTCTGTTAAAGTCTGCCAGTTGTTTTGGAGTCTGTATTTCTGTTATCAGATTATGTGGGTTGTTTGTTTTTTGAGTACGTATCTCGTTCTTTCATCAGAGTCTGTTAGTTTCTTTCGAGTCTGTTAGTTTCAGTCTTTGTAATAGCGTTTTTATATATATGAAAACTAAAAATCCCAAAATGTTTTTTACTTTATTTCACACTTATCCCCAAGAACTATGCTTGGTCTGATTCATGCGGGGTCATGATACGTAGGCAATCTCCATAGGATTCAACCGTAACCAAATAAAAGAGAGAAAGAAAGAGCGGAAAAACAAGAGAGTAAAAAAAGAAAATAAGAGGAAAAACAAGAGAGTAAAGAAAAGAAAAGAGCGGAAAAACAAGAAAGAAAAGAGAGGAAATAAAAATCAAGAGAGAATAAAAACAAAGAGAGAACGAAAGGAAGGAAAAGAAAAAGAAATAAAAGGGGGGAGTTTGCAATCGAAAGAAAGAAAGGGCCGGGATGATGCATGCAACCGATCAAATACATAATAGAGTCGGTTAACTGTTTAGGTGTATTCATGCCCAATGCGCTGTTGCCAATCTGTTAAAGCCTAATCGTTAACAAGGTTGTTGTTGATGTATTGAGTTCAGGCAGGTAGTTAGTTGATTGGCATTCTGGCAACTCACTCATACAACACCCAATCGAAAGACAAGCTGAATATGGCCAACCAGAAATCGGAAACAAGTATTGTCGACCCGTCAAAAGAGGTGGAAGAAATGGACGTTAATGCGATGAGGGAATAAATGTATAAGCTGAAGCAACAGAGGCTGAGATGTACCAAGCCTGGGCGAAGGGGCATCCACCACCGGTTTATCCCGCTAATCCTGCTTACATCCCACCATCAGCCCAACCTCCGGAGCCTCCCACTGTGAACTCATCTCTAGCCTTTCCCCTCTACCAACAATGCCATGGCGTCACTTCCCATACTTTTCAAGCTCCACCACCCAAACAAGTCCCATACCCTCCCACACCAATTACACATGTTTTTGTGCCACCTCCACCTGCTACATTACACCGATCTTCCAGTGAACCCCTATTCCAAACTCATGACAACCAGTACTATCTCCCTGAACCCACCTTCAAAGTTCCAGAACCATATCCTTACACCCCTCATCTTGATCTCCCTGCCGAGACCGAGAAGCCACCCAAAAATCCCGAGCATGAATAGATGATCAGAAAGGTCAAAAGCTTAGAATAGTCATTCCAAGATATGAGGGGGTTGGGAGGTCAAGTAAGTGTGGCCTATAAGGATTTAAGTCTGTTCCCAGATGTTCAGTTGCCAGTGGGGTTCAAAATGCCCAAGTTTGATCTGTACGATGGGCATGGTGACCCGGTAGCGCACTTAAGAGGATTCTGTAGCAAGATGAGAGGAACAGGTGGAAGAGATGAATTGTTGATGGCATATTTCAGTCAAAGTTTGAGTGGATCGGCTTTAGAATGGTATACCAGACAAGATCACAACAGGTGGTACACATGGGACGATTTGGCCCAAGCCTTCGCCTGCCATTTTCAGTACAACCTCGAAATTATCCCAGATTGTCTGTCATTGACAAAGCTTGAGAAGAAGCCCGGTGAGAGCTTCAGGGAATATGGATTCCGTTGGAGAGAGCAAGCAGCGAGGGTTGACCCTCCGATGAAAGAAAGCGAGATAGTTGATTATTTCTTGCAGGCCTTGGAACCCACTTATTTCGGTCACTTGGTGTCAGCAGTAGGTAAGTCCTTTAATGAAGTCGTGAAAATGGGAGGCATGGTTTAAGAGGGACTCAAGTCCAACAAGATCATGAGTTATTCAGCAATCAAAGCGACCACTCAGGCCGTTCAAAACGGTACTGGGGGTGTGCTCGGGAAGAAGAAGGAAGGGGATGTTGCGACAATTGAGTCGGGAGCTTGGGTTGGATCCAGGAACCTTCCCCGTTACTACAACCAGCCACGACCCTATCCCCAAACTTACCCCCACACTCCATATAACCCACCACAACACTATTACCCACCTCCAGATCCCCATTTTACTGTCCATCACGCACAAACCTATACCCAACCTCCCGCTCATGCACAATGGCATGCGCCAGCTCCACAAAACCCATACCAAGCTCCACAAAATAACTATCCACCCCCAAAAGCCTACAGAAATCCTCCTGGAACAGGTTTTCGACCCAACCAAGCCTTTAAGAATGAGAGGTTGTAGAAGCAAAAGACTTTCACTCCATTGGGAGAATCATATGCTAGCCTATTCCACAGACTAAAACAGTTGGGTATGTTGAATCCGATCGAGGCTAAATTGTCAAATCCCCTTCCCAGAAATCTTGACCGCTCAGTGAGTTGTGAGTATTGCTCAGGGGCCCCAGGACATGATACAGAGAAATGCTGGAAATTGAAAATAGTTATTCAAGAGCTCATTAACACCAATCGGATTGAGGTCCAAGCTCCGGAGGCGCCCAATATCAATCAGAATCCCTTGCCAGCCCATCACGAAACAAATATGATTGAGATAGTGCATAAGGGAGGGGAGCCTAAGAAGCCTTCGCAAACCATCATGATGATTCGGGCTAGTAAAGCCAGGCCATTTGAAAAATCAACAAGTGAGAAGTCTGTGATCAAGTTGAACAGGGCAAACAATGAACCATCTGTGGAGGTCAAGAAGGGGTCCTCAAGTGACGTTGCAGGGAAACATGAAAGAGCAAAAGTGGTTGTGCCAGGAGTGACGAACAAGCCTGTGGTAATTGTGAAGGGCGCCCCCACAGATCCTGTCGTTATCAAACCAGTAACGCAATTACCGATAGTCAACAGCAAGGCAGTCCCATGGAATTATGAACGAGTGACCGTAACTTACAAAGGGAAAGAGGTTAAAGAAGAAGTGTGTGAGACTCATGGTTTGACTCAATCGGGGAGATGCTTTGCCCCCGAAGAGCTGAGAAAAGCTAAGACCTGAAAAGATAATCCAGTGTTGGTGAAGAAAGCAGTGACTAAGGAAGAAGCAGAAGAATTTCTGAGAAAGATGAAAGTGCAAGACTATTCCATTGTGGAATAGTTAAGGAAGACACCATCTCAGATCTTGCTCTTGTCATTATTGATCCATTCAGACGAACACCGTCGTGCTTTGATGAAGATCTTGAACGAGGCTCACGTTCCTGACAAAATCTGAGTAAACCACTTGGAAAAGATATCTAATAAGATATTTGAGGTAAACAGAGTCGCTTTTTCTGATGATGAGTTGCCCGTGGAGGGTACAGAGCACAATAGAGCCCTCTATCTGACAGTGAAATGCAAAGATTCTGTGGTTACTCGTGTACTGGTTGATAATGGGTCTAGCGCGAACATTTGTCCTCCCTCCACATTGAACAAGCTGAAAGTAGAGGATGAAATGATTCACATGAACAATATTTGCATTCGGGGATTCGACGGTGGAGGGAAAGATTCAGTCGGGGACATAGTGCTTGAGCTCGCAATAGGGCCAGTTGAATTTACTATAGAATTCCAGGTGCTCGATGTGGATGTTTCGTACAATCTGTTGTTGGGACGACCCTGGATCCATGCTGCCAAAGCAGTCCCGTCTACTCTGCATCAATGGTCAAGTTTGAATGGGATCGACAGGAAATTGTTGTACATGGCGAAGATAATTTGTGTGTGCCCAATGATGCCATTGTTCCGTTCATAGAGGTTGATGATGACAAGGGACCATGGGTTTATCAGGTTTTCGATACAGTACCAGTAGAGAAAATTCCGGAAGGAAAGTGCATTCCAACTCCAAAGATGGTTGCGGTATCAGTTATGGTAGCTGTTGAAATGTTGAAAAATGGTTTCGTACCAGGCAAGGGTTTGGGTGCATCTCTGCAAGGTATTGTGCAGCCAGTTTCTCTTCCAAAGAATCTGGATACTTTTGGTATGGGGTTCAAACCCACAGTTGCAGATGTGAGAAGAGCCAGGAAAATGAAACAGAAAGCATGGGCATTCCCAAAGCCAATCCCGCGTCTGTCCAGATCATTCGTCAGGCCGGTAGCAGAAAGCAACTGTTGTCAAAGGTTCCTAGATCACTGATTGGTGCCGATGGAGACTTGGAGAAGGGTTCGAAAGGTTATTTGCCGAGGTTAATATGGTTGAGGCTGGGGAAGGGTCCAGCAGGGCAGATGTGCAATTCGTGGGACCACGTGCAAAAGTCAACAACTGGGAAGCTACTCCTCTTCCTATCCAGATGGAGTCTTGGTAGTGGGTTTTGATTTTCTTTTGTTGTCTGGATTATTCCAGGGTCTGTAATTCAGATATTATGTTCCGTCCAGTTGGATGTGTTAAAGCCCTGTTATCTTTAAATTCAATGAAATGCAATTGTTCCTTTTCCTTCATCTCTTCTAATTTTATTTTTTGTTTTCTTTTTGTACAGTTCTTTTTATGGTGATATCAATGACATGACATGCATGAGGAATCCTTGGCCCAGTTTTAAAAGCCAATCTAACTTTGAAATAATAATACAAAAAATTGAGTGTGATGACGAGATGGAATTTGATGATGATGAGGCCTATGAAGAAATTAGTAAGGAACTAAGTCATTTTGAGGAAAAACTCAAACCTAATTTGAACGATACAAAAATAGTTAATCTGGGGGACCAAGATAATGTCCGTGAAACTAAAATAAGTGTGCATCTGGAACTTCAACTCAGGGAAGAGATAATTAAAGCATTGTTCGAATACAAAGATGTTTTTGCATGGTCCTATGACGGCATGACGGGTCTGAGCACTGATTTAGTGGTTCACAAGTTGCTCACTGACCCGGAATTCCCTCCTGTCAAACAGAAGCTGAGAAAGTTCAAAACGGATATGAGTGTAAAGATCAAAGAAGAGGTCACCAAGTAGTTCGATGCCAAAGTCATTCGGGTCACCCGATATCCCACCTGGTTAGCCAATGTTGTGCCTGTGCCGAAGAAGGATGGCAAGACCAGGGTGTGTGTCAATTATCGGGATCTCAACAAGGCAAGTCCAAAAGACAATTTCCCTTTGCCGAACATCCATATCTTGATTGATAATTGCGCCAAACATGAGATTGGTTCTTTTGTGGATTGTTATGCGGGTTATCATCAGATCTTAATGGACGAGGAAGATGCATAAAAGATGGCATCCATCACGTCGTGGGGAACGTACTACTATCGGGTCATGCCATTTGGCATGAAGAGTGCTGGGGCAACCTACATGAGGGCGATGACAACAATATTCCATGATATGATACACTAGGAAATCGAGGTGTACGTGGATGATGTAATCGTGAAATATAGAAAGCAGTCTGACCATGTTAGGGATTTGAGGAAGTTCTTCCAAAGGCTTCGCAGGTACAATCTCAAGCTTAATCCTGCAAAGTGTGCTTTTGGGGTACCGCCTGGAAAGTTGTTGGGGTTCGTAGTCAGCCGCTGGGGCATTGAACTTGATCCGTTGAAAGTCAAGGCCACCCAGGAATTGCCACCTCCGAGGAACAAGACCGAGGTGATGAGTTTGTTGGGGAGATTGAATTATATCAGCAAGTTCATCGCTCAGCTCACGCTAACTTGCGAGCCTATCTTCAAACTGTTAAAGAAAGATGTTGCCGTCAAATGGATAGATGAATGTCAGGAGGCATTTGATAAGATAAAGGGGTATTTGTCAAATCCACCCGTGTTGGTCCCGCCAGAACCAGGGCGACCTTTGATTCTATATTTGACGGTTTTGGACAATTCATTCGGCTGTGTATTGGGTCAACATGACATCATTGGCAGGAAGGAGCAGGCCATATATTATCTCAGCAAGAAATTCACATCGTACGAGGTTAATTATACTCAGCTTGAGAGGACATATTGCGCCCTAACTTGGGTGGCACAAAAACTGAAACATTATTTGTCATTTTACACTACCTATCGCATATCTCGCTTGGATCCATTGAAGTATATCTTTCAGAAGCCTATGCCCACAGGGAGGCTTGCAAAGTGGTAGATCCTGCTCATAGAGTTTGACATTATCTACGTGACTCGAACTGCAATAAAAGCACAAGCCTTGGCAGACCATTTGGCTGAGAACCCGGTTGATGAAGATTATGAGCCTTTGAAAACTTATTTCCTTGATGAAGAGGTGATGCACATTGGTGAGTTGGAACAAGTCGAGAAGCCGAGATGGAAACTTTTCTTTGACGGGGCTGCAAACATAAAGGGCGTGGGGATAGGAGAGGTACTTATTTCTGAAATAGGGCAGCACTACCCTGTTACGGCTCAGCTTCATTTTTACTGTATCAACAACATAGACGAGTACAAGGCATGCATTCTGGGTTTGAGGTTAGCTGTGGATATGGGTGTCCAGGAAGTCTTGGTTTTGGGTGACTCGGACCTCCTGGTGCACCAAATTCAGGGAGAATGGGAAACACGGGATTTGAAACTCATACCGTACAGACAATGTTTGCATTATCTTTGTCAACGGTTTCAGTCAATAGAATTCAGGCATATCCCAAGAATATATAATGAAGTCGTCGATGCTTTAGCTACTCTGGCGTCAATGTTACATCATCCAGATAAGGCTTATGTGGACCCTTTACAGATTCAGGTCCGTGATCAGCATGTTTACTGTAATATGGTGGAAGAAAAACTTGATGGGGAGCCATGGTTCCATGATATCAAAGAGTACATCAGGATGGGGGTATATCCGATACAGGCCACAGGTGATTAGAAAAGAACAATTCGACGATTGGCACGTGTATTTTTCTTCAGTGGAGGGGTATTATATAAAGGAACTCCAAATCTGGGATTGCTAAGATGCATAGATGCCAGACATGCCACAACTATCATGACTGAGGTACACTCCGGAGTTTGCGGACCGTATATGAGCGGGTACGTTCTGGCAAAGAAGATTCTCCGAGCAGGTTATTACTGGCTCACTATGGAGTGAGATTGCATCAGTTTTGTGCGCAAGTGTCATCAGTGCCAGGTGCACGGAGATTTGATTCATTCCCCACCATCTGAATTGCATACAATGTCGGCACCATGGCCCTTTGTTGCTTGGGGCATGGATGTCATTGGGCCAATCGAGCCAGCAGCATCAAACGGACACAGGTTTATTCTGGTAGCCATTGATTATTTCACCAAGTGGGTTGAAGCGAAAACTTTCAAATCTGTGACCAAGAAAGCAGTGGTCAATTTTGTGCATTCAAATATCATCTGTCGGTTTAGAATTCTGAAGGTAATCATCACGGACAATGGCGCTAATCTCAACAGTCATTTGATGACAGAGACATGTCAGCAGTTTCAGATTATATATCGCAATTCCACCCCATATCGCCCTAAGGCGAATGGAGCAGTCGAGGCAGCCAACAAGAATATAAAGAAGATACTTCGAAAAATGGTGGAAGGGTCCAGACAATGGCATGAGAAGTTACCTTTCGCATTGTTGGGTTATCGCACTACCATTCACACTTCAGTAGGGGACACTCCTTATTTGTTGGTGTATGGCACGGAGGCAGTAATACCTGCAAAAATCGAAATCCCATCCCTTCTATATCTGTCAAAAATAGAAATTGATGACGTGGAATGGGTCAAAACCTGCTTGGAGCAATTAAGTTTGATTGATGAAAAGCGATTGGCAGCAGTATGTCACGGCCAATTGTACCAACAGAGAATGGCGAGGGCATATAACAAGAAGGTACGTCCACAGAAGTTCGCAGTGGGTCAGTTAGTGTTGAGACGTATCTTGCCTCATCAGGCTGAAGCAAAAGGAAAGTTCGCCCCGAATTGGCAGGGGCCATTTGTTGTAACTAGAGTGTTGTCCAATGGCGCGCTATATTTGACAGATATAGAAGGGAAATATGTAGGAATGGCTATCAATTTCGATGCAGTCAAGAGATACTATGTATGATTTCTTCGTTTGATTATCTTTGTATTTGTTTGTATTTGGCATATTTTGAAGATTGAAATGACGAAGGCATTTTGTTCTGCTATCTAAACACCTTATCCCTCGTCAACCCTTTTAAGCCTTATTTATTTTCTTTCATACCCCTCTTTCGGAATCAATAGTGAATATCAGAAACACAGACATAAAAGATAAGAAAAGGAGAGAAGAAAGAAAAAGAAAAGAATGAAAAAAGGGAAAAGAAGAAGAAAAGAGAAAAGAAGAAGAAAAACAGTAAAAGAAAAAGAGAGAAAAGCAAAAGAGAAAAGGAAAAAAGAAAGAAGAAAGAGAAAGAGAAAAAGAAAAGTCACAACAAACAAAGTAACTTCTATGACATGAACTACGTTCGACCTGATTCCTTTTAAGGATACGTAGGCAGCCTCACAGTTCGGTTTCATCAAATAAAAATCCAAAAGTCCCCAAGCAAGAAAACTGGGGCAGAAGTCGTGGTCGTTGTGAGAAATCTGATTCCGAAAGTTGTAATTTTAACCCATTTGAATTATTTTGAGCCTTTTATGCCCTTTCTTTCTAACCCTGTCCAAAAGCCCACATTACGGTCCAAAGAAAGACCTTCTGATCAGTCTTTGAGAAATGTCAAGTCGAGCAGGTAAAGGTAATTCATGGCAGGGGCAACACTCTGGTTCAAGCAGGAAAAATAAAATGAGAGAGTCTTATTGGTGAAAACCTTCACAGGCACCGTAAGGCGACGGGAGTTGAGAGAAATTAAAATGAGAGAGTCTTATTGGTGAAAACTCTCACGGGCACCTTGAGGCAAAAGTGATTGAAAAGTCAACAAGTGAGAAAGGTCTGTTGGTGGAAAACTGTTTTAAGGCACCGCAGGATGAACAAGGTCAAGGTTTGGGTAAAGTAATCAGGTCATGGAAATGCTGAGGCGACGAAGTACGGCAACTGAAAGTGGATCGGTTGGACAGATTGGGCCGATTAATCCGAAATGCATGTCATGATCATTGGTACCAGTTGTTCCACTCAAATAAGTTTCTTTTTCTTTTCCCTTTGTAGCAGTCATCTGGTTTTGGATTCTTCTTATCCTTAACCCGCAAAGTCATTGCATTTCATTTTCTTTTGGGTTTATTTGTCTAAGAGGTTTTAATGTCAGTCTTGTCCCAAGTAAGTTGAAAAGTTTCAAAACTCACTACCAACTCCCAAAAATTGCAAATCACGATGTGGTTAGAGCATACTAAAAACAGCATGATATAAGGTGAGGTACAAGGAATCACTGGAAGTTTCATCGGTGGAATGGTCTGGTAATGTCATAGGAGAGGCAAATGTTCAGATAGAGGGGTCAGAGGTTGAAATAGCAACATGGGTATAGAACACTCGGTTCGTCAAAGGTCATGGGATTTGAAAGTCAGTCAGAAAGTCAAAGTGGTTCAGGGCCAGTTCGGGAAAGCCATTCAGAACAAAACAATGTTGTGGAAAGATCTTCAGCAAGAATGCCATCAGCTAACCACCACTTTAAACTGACAAAATTTTCTTTGATTAAGGCAGGGGCAGAAAATTCGTTTGTTTCGGAGAAACTCTCCGCAGGGGAAAGAGCAAGCATCAAAACAGGCTTGACCGTAAACTTTCAGGACCCTCCTAGAAAATGGGACCTAGTTTAAAGTTCAGAAATAGCATAATCTAGCATAAATGTATCCCAAGGGAATATAAGTTGGCTTAGAAGTTTACATGTTCGAGATAGGATTCAATTAGGAGTTTTCAGGACCCTCCTGAATAATGGGACTTTGTTTAAGATTTCAATTAGATAACAACATTCAGCATAAGCTCTGTTGTAGGGTAGTATAATTCAGCCATAAAAGTTGTCACTCTTAAGATAAAACTTGACTTTTGATTTCAGGACCCTCCTGGATAATGTGGAGTAGTTGAAGACCCTATTAGATAACAAGATTTAGCAGAAGCCACACTTTAAAAGATATAACTCAGATTTTTAATTGTCCTTTAACTAGGAGTTTTCAGGACCCTCCTGGATAATGGGACCTAGCTTTCAAATTTTTAGTAATATTTGGTAATATGATTCAGTTTAACACTTACATCTGTGCCCAGCCACCAAACTGGGGCAGAAAATTTTCTTTGTTTTGTCTATTTTGTTGAAGTCAGGAGCCCGCCTGGAGAGCAGGGAATATATTTCAAGTTGAAATCAGGAGCCCGCCTGGAGAACAAGGGAGTACAATTTAAATTTTAGCTTTCAAATTTTTTGTTTTGTCTATGTTGAAGTCAGGAGCCCGCCTGGAGAGCAGGGAATACTTTCAAATGCAGCAGTCAGGAGCCCGCCTAGAGAGCAGGGAATACATTTCAAGTTGAAGTCAGGAGCCCGCCTGGAGAACAAGGGAGTACAATTTAATTTTTAGCGTTCAAACTCTTTGTTTTGTCTATTTTGAAGTCAGGAACCCGCCTAGAGAGCAGGGGGTACTTTCAAGTTGAAGTCAGGAGCCCGCCTGGAAAGCAGGGAATACTTTCAAGTTTAGCAGTTAGGAGCCCGCCTGGAGAACAAGGGAGTACAATTCAAGTTTTGATTTTTCAAAATTCTTATTGATATTCGGTAATATGATTCGTTTTACACTTACACATGGGCCTAGCCACCAAACTGGGGCAGAAAATTTTCTTTGTTTTTGTCTATTTTGCTGAAGTCAGGAGCCCGCCTGGATAGCATGGGAATATATTCATGTTTCGAAGTCAAGAGCCCGCCTGGATAGCATGGGAATACATATCAAGTTCAGCAGTCAGGAATCCACCTGGAGAAAGGGAATCATTTCAGTTTACAATTCAAGACGGCAACAAAGGAATTTTACTAAGAGAATACAAGACAACAAGACAACAAGGCAACAAGAAACACAAAATTAAGTTTGAAGATCAAGATAGGATTTTGTAAAGCATAGATCATAGTCTAGTCTAGCTTCTTTTATTTTTGACATGGTGTAATAAGGGATTTAGTGAGCAGCAACAACAACAACAGTGAAATCACAGCTCCATGGTAGTCCCAGCTACCAGACATTCCTGAACTACACTGACCTGATTCCTTTTTAGCCAAGGATATGTAGGCAACCTCGGAAGCAGGGTGCGGTCAAATCTTTCAAAAATGCTTCCCACGGAGTATTCAAACGGGCAAAAATCGCTCGTATCCGCTCACTTTATCTTTGCACGAAAACTCTTCGTGTTTCCGAGCAAAGAGGGGCAGCTGTGAGCACGTGATTTTTGCCCTATATGAGCTACTCCCATAAAATTCAAAACAAGATAACTTCTTTTCATTATTTTCAATTTTTGTGGATTTTGTGGCATTTTCTGACAATTGTTTGCATTTGTCTGTGCATGTTTGTTTTATTTAATTCATGAAAATACAAATATACACTGCATTTGCATTTAGGATCTAATTTTGCATTCTTGAATTAATTAGTAACTTAATGTTTTATAAAAAATGGGAAAATCACAAAAATAGTTTATTTTGCACTTTTTAATTTTAATTTCGAATTTTGGTGGTTTTTCTTTAATTTGGTATTTAATTTGTTGTGGTAATTATTATTTAGAGTATGTTAATTTAGTTTGGTAGGATAATTTGCTTAGAAATCAATTTAGGTTTATTTTAATTTTAATTTTAATTTAGAGGAAATTAGAAAATTGGAAAGAATTAAAATAAAGGAAAGGGAATTTGGGCCAAATTAATTGATTTATATCCAAGCCCAAACCCCTACACCCCTGAAAACCATCCAAATTGCCCCAATACCCGGCCCAAACCACCTTAACCCGGTCTGGTTTCCCCCCCCCCCTCCAAACCAAAAGACGTCATTTCATGGGCAACCGATTAGGACCGTCGAGGTTTCTTGATCGGACGGTCCTGAAGCCCGGGTCACTTAGTATTTAAATGTCCAAACCTTCCCCCTACCCCTCACTCATCTCCCTCACAACCCACCCCTGCAAACCCTAAAGACGCCGCCCCTAAATCCCCCCACCACCGGAGGCGGCGCCACCACGAACCGACCCCAAATTAACACCAAATAGTCTCCTCAACTCTCTCAGTCCAAATCTACAAGCACCTTCTATCGAACAAGCCCAGAACGTCTCGAATCTTGGATTGAAAGAAAAACCCTAGCGCCGCCCCTGTGTTCTCCGGTGGAGGTGCCACCTTGGTTCGACCCCAAAATACACCCCTGAACCCCCGCCTCTCCCTCACTCTAAATCCCCACTTAGATTCCCTCAAATCACCCCAGAACTATCCAAATTTCAAATCTGAGTTCGAACCCTAAAAATTCCGTCGAAGATGTGGGCATGCATGGCCTTAAGCCTCCGATTTGTTCGAGTTTAAGGTCTGATTCAACGCGAATTGATGCCGCTCATTTGTTCTTGACAAAGAACAAGTGATTAGCATCAGTTTCGTTTAAATCAAGATGTTTGATGCCATTTCAGGTTTACTAGGGTAAGTTTCTTTCCCTTTTTCTTTTCTATCCAGATTTTACCTTCTGTTACTCTTCTTTTCTTCTCCCTTTCTTTAAGTTTTTTTTTACTTTGATTGAAATTCGAACAAGGTGCTAAACCTAGTTTCCTTCTAAGATTGATTTTGCGTTTGTATCTGTTTCATTGGCTTTTCATCTTCTTTTTTTTTTGAAGTTTATGGTATGGTTAACTTTCATTAGTGCCATGCTTAAATTTCTCATTTTTGTCTTTGTTTTGGTCACTGAGCTTAATTAGTTCCCCGACTGTTTGTGATTGTTAATTAGTTAATTTGTTTGGTTTTTAAGCTTTCTGAGTTTGTTTGGGTTTCGTCTTTGGGCTCTGAGGTCGGTCTAAGATCTCATGATTAAAGGCATTCTGTTTGGCCTGAGTCTGAGCCCATGTCTAGTTAAGCATTGAGCCCGTTCAGGGATTCAAAGCCCTTGTTCAAGTCTGGCCGGGCTTCAAGGTAAAATACAAGGGTAATAGTGGTAAATTGGGTAAATCATCTAAGGGAATCTTGCTATAACAGACTAGGAAGCTTCTAGGAAGCTTGGGAAGGTGTTGGTTCTGATTTTCTATTTTTTTTATACGGGTATCTGAGCTATAATAAAAATTAAAAAGGGGGCAAAGTGCAAAAACTAAGTCTACCCTAATAGCTTGCCTATAAAGGCAGCTTTTCTTGCCTTTCAAGGCAGATCCAAGAGCTAAAAAATCCCTTCAAATTCTCGACGACTAAAACTTCAGAAAATACTGTTTCATTGAGTTTTCTGTTAATTTCTGCAATTTTCCTGGTGGTGCAACAAGTTCTGACTAGCTGACCTTAGAAATGAACTAAAACCAGCTTGGTTGAAGTTATTCCTAGTCCATTGTTTGGATTGAATTAGTTTCTAGCTGTTTACTTCACTTTCTGGGTTTGAAATTTAATTTTTGAGCGGCTGGTTGGTTCTGTTGATTGGGCTTTGCTGCTGACCCTTGCTCTTGCTACTGCTCTTTGTTGATCTTATTACATCTCTCTTATTTGTGCTCCCAGGTATTTCTTCATGCTAACAAATGAAGTGCCACAAGTTGGAACCAGACTGAATTTGTATGCAGATTTGGATGTTCGAATTAGAATTTGAATAGAAATCTTGTTTAAATGTTAGATTCTATTAGCTTCTGCTGTTTTTACCATTGTTTTCTTATTATAATTCATGTGTTAAGATATGTATGTATAGTTTGCTTGATTTTAACTGTAACCAATTGATGTTTTTGTACAGTTTACACCTCAGTTAAAAGGGATTATTATTGATTGTTGTATGAGGTTCTTATTCATGCCCCCAACTCATTTTCTCCCCTCCTAAATGGTTAAAAAGGTTATGAGCAAGGTCATTGTTAGATTTTGGCTTCAGGGATTCGATCCTGAAGTCCTTGCCAGCAGCTAGCGTTGCCAAAATATTTGGGCCTTTGGGCCTGAACATTATCGGAGTCTCTTAAATCAAAAGAGTCTTCCCGCGTTGAGGCAGGTTCGTTGCTCAGAAGCTTGGGCATGTTTAATTCAGGCCCTTCTGCTAATAAAATGGTTTAATGAAGCCTTGTTGATTGGAAAGGATTTGTTTGAATTATTCTCCTAAAGTAAGCGTCAAGCACTTTAGTGTTTCATTAATTAGGGTCTTAAAAAGGGAATTTGAGGCAAACCATAATTAGATACTTAGTAGCAAATGGATCTTGTGTTAATTTCATAATATAGATGTAAAATAACAAATGTTCGTAGAGAAACCTTTAGGGCCGTTTAAAATACTATCGTGATTGTGGACACGTTCGCGTTACACAGTTACGATTTCTAAAAACAAAATCGGAGTATACGTTCGCGTAACTTAGGCTAAACTTTCTTAATAATAATAAGCGTTATTAATTATGGACACGTATGCATGACATAATTTTTACGCGCCAAAAATGGGTACACGTACGCGTGACCCGTTTCAAGATAATGTTTAATTTAAAAGCAGTTAAGAGGTGAAAGCACATAGGTTCCAAAATGAGTAAGTAAACAATTTCGCAAGCCAGGTATAATCAAAAGCGACCATGCTAGAACCACGGGACTCGGGAGTGCCTAACACCTTCTCTCGCATTAACATAATTCCTTTCCCGAGTTTCTTTGTTCGCGGACCGTAAATAAGAGTCAACTTCCTCGATTCGGGATTTTAAACCGGTGACTTGGGACACCTTAAACTATCCCAAGTGGCGACTCTGATTTTTAATAAATAAACAATCCCGTTTCGATTGTCCTTTAATTGGAAAAACTCCCTTATATTTATACCCTTTACGGGGTATAGGTAAAAAGGAGGTGTGACAATCTGGTGTCGGGAACTCAGCCCATTTCTATTCCACCTTATTGTATGGTACCAGCGGAGTTGAAGGAGTTAAAGTAACAACTTTAGGAACTCCTTGATAAGGGGTTCATTTGGCCTAGTGTGTCGCATTGGGGTGCGCCTGTTCTATTTGTAAAGAAAAAGGCTGGCACGATAAGAATGTGCATTGATTACGGGCAGTTGAACAAAGTAACAATCAAAAACAAGTATCATTTGCCTCGTATCGATAATTTGTTTGACCAGCTTCAGGGAGCGAGAGTGTTCTCCAAGATTGATCTCCGTTCAAGTTATCACCAGTTTAAGATCGGGGACTCGGATATTCTTAAAACGGCTTTTAGGACCCGATATGGTCATTATGGATTCTTGGTGATGTCTTTTGGGCTGACCAATGCCCAAGCAACATTCATGCATTTGATGAACAGCGTGTTTCGGCCTTATCTCAACTCGTTTGTCATAGTTTTCATTGATGATATTATGGTGTACTCATGTAGTCAGGAGGAGCACGCAGAGCATTTGAGAGTTGTGTTGCAGAGATTGAGGGAGGAGAAGCTTTATGCAAAGTTCTCCAAGTGTGAGTTTTGGCTTAGCTCAGTGGCTATCTTGGGGCACGTGGTGTCCAGTGAGGGTATTCAGGTTGATCCGAAGAAGATAGAGGTAGTTCAGAGTTGGCCCAAACCGTTCTCAGCCACAGAGTTTTGCAGCTTTCTTAGTTTGGCGGGTTATTACCGCCGATTTGTTTAGGGATTTTCATCTATCGCATTGCCCTAGACCAAGTTGACTCAAAAGGGTTCTCCATTTATGTGGTCGGATGAGTGTGAAGAGAGATTTTAGAAGCTCAATACTGCCTTGACCATAGCTCCAGTGTTAGTGTTGCCATCAGCTTCAAGTTCATATACCGTGTATTGTGATGCTTCGAGAGTTGGTATTGGGTGTATGTTGATGTAGGAGGGTAGAGTTATTGCTTATGCTTCTCGTCAGTTAAAGCCCCATGAGAGGAACTACCCTGTTCATGATTTGGAGTTGGCTGCCATTGTTCCCGCGTTGAAGATTTGGAGGCATTATTCGTATGGTGTGTCTTGTGAGGTGTTTACTAATCATCGTAGCCTCCAGCACTTGTTCAAGTAGAAGGATCTCAATTTGAGGTAGCGGAGATGGTTGGAGTTGCTAAAGAATTATGATATTAATATTTTGTACCATTTGGGAAAGGCCAATGTGGTGGTTGATGCCTTGAGTAGGAAGGCGGTGAGTATGGGGAGTTTGGCATATATTCCAGTTGGGGAAAGACCTCTTGCAGTTGATGTTCAAGCCTTGGCCAATCAGTTCGTGAGATTGGATATTTCGGAGCCCAGTCGGATATTGACTTGTGTGATTTCTCGGTCTTCCTTATTTGATCGCATCAGAGAGCGCCAGTATGATGATCCTCATTTGCTTGTCCTTAAGGACAGAGTTCAGCATGATGATGCCAGAGATATGACTATTAGTGATGATGGGGTGTTGAGGATGCAGGGCCAGATATGTGTCCCAATGTAGATGGGCTTCGGGAGTTGATACTGGAGGAGGCCCATAGCTTACGGTATTCTATTCATCCGGGTGCTGCAAAGATGTATCAGGATTTGAGATAACATTATTGGTGGAGGAGAATGAAGAAGGACATTGTAGGATTTGTAGTTCGGTGTCTTAATTGTCAGCAGGTGAAATATGAGCATCAGAGACCGGGTAGCTTGCTTCAGCAGATGGATATTCTAGAGTGGAACTGGGAGCGGATCACCATGGACTTTGTAGTTAGGCTCCCACGGACTTTGAAGAAGTTTGATGCTATTTGGGTGATAGTGGATCGGGTGACTAAGTCTGCGCACCTCATTCTTGTATGTACTACCTATTCTTCAGAGCGGTTGGTAGGGATCTATATTCGGGAGATTGTTCGTTTGCATGGTGTCCCAGTTTTTATTATTTCAGATAGGGGCACTCGGTTTACTTCGCAATTTTGGAGGTCTGTGCAGTGTGAGTTGGGTACTCAGGTTGAGTTGAGCATAGCTTTTCACCCTCAGACGGACAGGCAGTCCGAGTGCACTATTCAGATATTGGAGGACATGTTGTGCACTTGTGTCATTGACTTTAGAGAGTCATGGGATCAATTTCTACCGCTCGCAGAGTTGGCTTATAACAACAGTTACCCGTTGAGTATTTAGATGGCTCCGTATGAGGCTTTGTATGGGAGGCGGTGTAGATCTCCAGTTGGTTGATTTGAGTCGGGTGAGGCTAGGCTATTTGGTACAGACCTGGTGCAGGATGCTTTAGACAAGGTGAAGGCGATTCAGGAGAGGCTTCGTACAGCGCAGTTGAGAAAAAAGAGTTATGTTGACAAGAAGGTTCGGGATGTGTCCTACATGGTTGGTAAGAAGGTCTTGTTGATGGTTTCGCCCATGAAGGGTGTTATGAGATTTGGGATGAAGGGTAAATTGAGTCCTCTTTTCATTAGGCCTTTTGAGGTGCTTCGGAGGATTGGGGAGGTGGCTTATGAGCTTGCCTTGCCACCCAGCTTGTCGAGTGTGCATCTGGTATTTCATTTTCCCATGCGCCAGAAGTATGTTGGCGATCCGTCTCATGTTTTGGATTTCAGCACGGTTTAGTTAGATGATGATTTGACTTATGATGTGGAGCCAATAGCTATTTTGGAGCGTCAGGTTCGAAAGTTGAGGTCAAAGGATATAGCTTCAGTGAAAGTGCAGTGGAGAGGTCGGCCCGTGGAGGAGGCTACCTGGGAGACCGAGCGGGAGATGCAAAGTAGATATCCTCACCTATTTGAGGCTTCAGGTATGTTTCTTGACTCATTCGAGGACGAACGTTTGTTTAAGAGGGGGAGGATGTGACGACCCGGTCGGTCGTCTCATGAGTTACCGTTCTGTTTCCCCCCATTTCTGCTTCTTATTGTTGTGTTTATTGGTATTATGTGTTATTGGGTTGGTTGGCTCAGGTTCGGAAGGGTTTTGGTGAGGTTTTAGATACTTAGTCTTTTTTGAGTGAGCTTAAGTTGAAAAAGCCAATCGGATGTTGACTTATGTAAAATAGGGCTCGGATATGAATTCTGATGGTTCAGATAGCTTCGAGAGATGATTTGGGACTTAGGAGCGTGATCGGAGTGTGTTTTGGAGGTCTGGAGTAGATTTAGGCTTGAATTGGCAAAGTTGGAATTTTGCATTTTCCGGTTGATAGGTGAAATTTTGATATAGGAGTCGGAATGGAATTTGGGGAATTGTAGTAGGTTCGTGGTGTCATTTGGGATGTGTGTGCAAAATTTTAGGTCATTCGAACGTGGTTTGATAGACTTTTTGATTAAAAGCGTAATTCAGAAGATTTTTGGAACCTTAGGCTTGAATCTAATGTGTTTTGGTTGATTTGATATTGTTTGAGGTGTTTTGAAGATTGGTATAAGTTTGAATAGTGGTATATGACTTGTTTGTGCTTTTGGTTGAGGTCCCGGGGGCCTCGGGGTGATTTCGGATGGTTGACAGAAGATTTGAGTTGGTTTTTGGCAGCTGAAGTTTTCCCATTGCTGTCATAACGACACATGCGGTTAGGGGACCGCAGGTGCGGGCTCGCAAAAGTGGAAATGGAGCCGCAAATGCGGCCAAGAAGATGATCAGCTGGAACTGCAGAAGCAGCTAAGGGAGTGCACCTGCGATAGCGCAGGTGCGGGCATTGCATCGCAGATGTGGACATGGCGATTTAAGTGAAAATCGCAGATGCGGTGGTTTGGACCGCAGAAGCGGTACAGCAGGAACAGAAATAGGACCGCAGGTGCGAAAATCTTGGGCCAGAAGGTATAAAAGATTTCCTTCGCGATTTTTGAGTTATTCTTCACCATTTTCATGCGGGTTTAAGCTTGAGGGATCTATTTGAATAGGATTTCAAAGGGATTTCATAGAGGTAAAGTTTTCGAACCCTAAACTCGTTCCTATGGTGTTATTTCACTAATTTGGCTTGAAATTAAGGGTTAAAATTGGGAATTAGGGCTTGGGTGTTGGAGACCTTTGAGTAAGGGTTTGAGGGGCCATTTGTGGTCGAATTTTGGTACTTTTGATATGAATGAACTCGTAGAGTGATAAGGGTTCCTTTGATGTAAATTTTATCTGATTCCAAGATGTGGGCCCGGGGTCGGGTTTTGGTTAATTTCGGGATTTGTGTTGTAATTTGATTTCTTTCGAGTGGGCTTTGTCTCTTTAGCATATTTTGATGGTTATGTAATGATTTTGGTTAGATTTAGAGCATCCGGAGGCCGATTCGAGAGGCAAAGGCATCGCGGGATAGAGTTTGGACCGGATAGAGGTGAGTAATGATTATAAATGTTGTCCTGAAGATATGAAACCCCGGATTTCATATCGTTGTGCTATTTTGAGGTGACACACACGCTAGATGAAGAGCGTGGGGTCGTGCACCGTTGGGGATTGTGACTTAGTCCATCCCGCATGACTGTTTTACTGCGTATTTGATTGAAAACTGTTTGCTATCATCATATTTTGGGTTGAATGCCATATTTGGGCCTCGTGCCAACTATTATGGACCCTTAGGGGATTTGAACTACTATTCCTCACTGTTTTGACTTTATACTTGTACTCAGTCATGTTATATTCTACTGTTTTTCATAACTCAGCCATATTTACTCTGTTTTGACATCTTTTAAATGATATTTTGGGCTGAGCATCATATTTTACTGTGCCCAAGTGGCTTTTAGAGATTTCTAACTAAGTAAGGCCGAGGGCCTGTGTGGTAAGGTTATTATGGGATCGGGCTACGCGCCGTAGCAGTATTGAGTTGATTCATGATTATGAGGTCGAGGGCCGATTTGTGAAGCCACAAGGTGGCTTGATATGAGGCCAAGAGCCTATTTGATTATGCCACGAGATGGCTTGTTATTGCGCTTGGGCCGTAAAGGGCCCCTCCCGGAGTCTGTATGGTCCCAGTGAGCGCGGGTACCCAGTGTGATATGTGATATAGCCCGAGGGACTGATGTTGTTCCATGTTATTGCCCGAGGGGCTGATACGAGTGATTGTGAGATAGCCCGAGGGCTGATTCTGGTGGTATTTTGCTCGAGGGGCTGATTTTATGTGTCTATCTTTTCTCAATGCTTTTCATTTACTCGTTTAAACTGCTAAAAGATGTTTTAAAGAGCTTTTCAATGAACTAAGGTGTTTTTACGAGCTTTCACTATTTTATTGCATTGAATTGGTTTTATACTTCCTCTTTGTAATATTTCGTTGTGTTTTACATGTTTTCTTATCGCTCAGCTTCCTTTAATTTATTACTCACTGAGTCGGAGTACTCACATTACTCCCTGCACTCTGTGTGCATATTCAGGAGTCTCGAGTCCCGCTAGCGAGTGCTGATTGCTTCCAGCAGGCGGTTCGGAGTTCACTAGGTAGCTACTCGGCGTTCGCAGCCCAGTGCTTCTCCCTCTTATCTTATTTTCCTTGTACTAGTTCTGTAATAAACTGAGTATTCCTTTTTCATACTCTTAGTCGGATATTTAGATGCTCATGACTGGTGACAACCCGATGTCGGGCTGTGTTTATTTCCGCACTTATTCTATTTCACTGTATTTTTGGGGTTTATCACTTATTAATGACTTAAATTGAATTATTATAACTGTTTAAATGGATTGGGGGTTTGTGTCGGTTGGCCTTGTTTCACGATAGGCGCCATCACGACCGAATCCGAATTTAGGGTCGTGACAGTAGGTTAGGAGGTAGTTGAGTCTTGCCTTACTTTGTACCTTTGTGAGACTAGTCTGGTAGAGTTTTTCTTAGGTAGGTAGTGGCAGGTAGTGGCAATGTTGTGTCTTACTACTCTTTCGTTTCTCATAGTGCCGGGTCTATTTACTAGCTATCGCTTTTCCTTTGTATCTATCTTTTGGTTTTCATGTTGTTGCTATTTTTCCTATGATTTCTGATGTGGTACTGATATTGTCTCTTTGTATTCTTGAGCTGAGAGTCTTTTAGAAAAGCCTCTCTATTCCTTCAGGGTAGGGATAAGGTTTGCGTACACACTACCCTCCCCAGATCCCACTAATGGGATTTAATTGGGTCGTTGTTATTGTTGTTGACTTTCAATACATCAAAGACGTCACCTCACGTCTAAAATATATAGATCCAAGTTTCATAGTTACACTCTTTCAAAGATGCCAACCAGAATCCATTCCTCAAATATTCCTCAACTTAATTTCCTAATGTCTTTATATGATAAGTACTTAAACTGATTATTATAACTAGAAGAAGAGGTCTGATATTTTTAAATTCATTTAGACGTCAATCTTAAAGCAAAAATCTCGAACAAATCCGTGCAAATTCTAAATCAGTTATTCAACGATATTAGTGGCTATCCTCAAAACCATCCTCCTTTTCTCCACCTTCAATTCTCTTCCTCTCTCGGTATATTAACATCTTCTCTAAAACTTTTCCCCAGTTAATTGCTCCTTATTTTCTCATCAAACTTGTAACCCCTTTTTTCTTTCTCTTCCCTTTTTCAATTCAAGTAAATTAAGATTGTAAATCACCTTGAATTTTCCTGTTTCCTTTCTGAAAAAAACTAGAAGGGTATTCATTAATTTTATTGTTACATTTATTTGGTTTCGGCTATTTTATCCAAGAAATGGATCCAGCAGAGCTACGTAGAGTTTTTCATATGTTTGATCGAAATGGAGATGGGAAAATTACAAGGAAGGAGCTAAGCGATTCGTTGCAGAATTTGGGAATTTACATTCCTGAAATAGAACTCGTACAAATGATCGAAAAGATTGACGTAAACGGAGATGGTTTCGTAGACATGGAGGAATTCGGGACATTGTATCAGTCGATAATGGACGAGAGGGACGAAGAGGAAGACATGCGAGAAGCTTTCAACGTGTTCGATCAAAATGGCGATGGATTCATAACGGTGGAGGAATTGAGATCCGTTTTGTCATCGTTGGGATTGAAACAAGGAAGAACACTTGAAGATTGCAAGAGAATGATCATGAAAGTTGATGTGGATGGTGATGGAATGGTTGATTATAAGGAATTTAGACAAATGATGAAACGTGGTGGATTTGCTTCTTTGAGTTCAAATTGACATAATCTTTTAAAAAAGAAGAAGAAATTAAAGCATTTGATTGCTTCAAGAAATGGTGTATCCAAATTACATTTGGAAATTTAGAATGTAGATGTCAACAAAAAAAGCCAGGAATCAGCTAGCCTTTTGTATACGAGAAAACTTAATCTGGAGCTAATGCGCACGTCTTATCTCCTAAATAGTTTGATCAAATACATTTGCACGTATTATGACCTTTTCATCTCTTTTTTCTTTGTTCTTGTTTATATTTTTCTTCATCAAAGGAAGTCAACAGCATGAATTGGTTTGTATTGATTTAGGGTTTGTGATTTATTCATCCGTCCTATATGTAAGATGTAGCTCTAATATTGATGCGACATTGTATCGCGTGTGTTGTTAAATGTCAACGGTGTGTTCTTTATTTCCATTATTGTCTTGTATTTATATCCTTTCTAGGGTTGTTCTGAGGGGAATGTACTATTTGCTTACATGTTCATTCAATTCAATTCAGCTTAATGTTCATTTTTTCAAAGCTTAATTGTGAAACGTTCTACAGAAGGACATCTGCACGGTTTACTATTGTTATTAGCGCAAAGTTGCAAACTCCTCCACAAAAAGACAGTCTTTGTTCATATTTAGGACAAGAAAATATATGTCAAAAGTTGTTTTGGAATATGCATTTTGGTTTCCCTTTTGACAAGAATTGCTACTTCTTGAATATAGGACTTCTGGTCCCAAATGAGATTTAACCTGAATACCGAGCATCATTGACAGCACTGGAAGTGAAATGCTAATTACCAGACTGCACGCAACCAAACTCCACTTCCGATAGAGAATGTCAAAATGCTAATGCAAAAGAGAGAACTGAAATTAAGGGGTTCTTATGCTTTAATTAGAATGGTTTATCGACATAATTTTAAGTCCTTCATGGTAATCTACTTGCCAACTGTAGCTAGAGATGAACTTCCGTTTCTTCTACTTCAACTAGAAGAATGATATTATCCTTTTCAATAACCTGCATCACTTAGATGTAAGGTTCAATCTCACAAAGAACGTCCTTTATTCAACTTCATTAGGTCACTCGCCTCACCCAAAAAGAGATAGTACATAAAATAAAATAAAAAATTAAGAAAAATTAACTTTTTTTATCACTCTCATGTTTAATTTGATGTGTGTTAGTTTGTAGGGGCATGGAATTTAAGAATAAAATTTGAATCATGTGATCTTAAAACAAATGTGCATATTATCTACCCGTAAAACGGTAAAGTTGAATTTGTAACGTGATTTATAGATAAGCGAATTGATTTGACCCAAAAATGATAAAGAAATAAGACTGAAGTTAAGATTTAGCGATTGAAATTAAAGAAGATAACAATCCTGGTTCTGAATTCAGCCTTTTCCAAGAACAAAAGTGAAAGTAAAGATAAAGCAACGATGAAGTTGTTAAAGTGAGAGCTAAATAGTAAAGTATGAGAGCAAAATAATAAAGTATGGCTTTTGTGTATAGAGAGTTCCGTATCTTTACAATGCTGTTAACCCCACTATTTATAGTTCTACCTAGGAAAACAAGATCCTAAGATCAAGCTCCTCTATAAATGAGAATAAAAGTGTCATTGATGAATATGTAACGGCAAGCCTTGAATTCAAATATTCTCTATAACGGATGCTCATTTAACGCTAGCAAATATTCTCTCATTAAATGTTGTCCGATAGAGAATCTTTGAACTTCTACTGCCGGCTACATTCTCTTCGGAATCCATCTGGTACCAGTCACACACGTCGCATTTGGTACTAATTGTTTCCCGACTCGTTCTTTGTCTATCTTTAACTCCACGTGTCATCTTACCATTCGACCACTTGTTATCAACCAATTTTACCCTATACACATAGTCACCCTACTTTCCGGTGACGCAGCTTAGTGTTGCCGGGAAGTAGGTGAAGATTCCTTGCTTGGAGGGAAAGTTCCTGAACAGTCTCTGACACTTGCAAGGACGCACGTCTTCTCGCATTTAATAACCCAAACACGTCTTGCGCCACGATATAGCAAATATTTTCGTCGGTTTTTTAGGTAATTATGATCATGTTTTTGTCGGCTATAACTTCTCTGGTACTCATCATTTTTACTTCTTTACTTTCACAACTTTCATAAGTCTTTCTTCTTCTCTGCATCTGCTTAGAAACCTTTAACAACCTTCAACTTTTTCAGCAAGAACTTTTTCTTTTACAAACCTCTTACCACCATGTCTTCATACAATGCCTCCTTTGGTAATACTGGTCTTCTCTTCGGTGGAAGCCCGAAGAAAAACAAAGACAAGGAGGTTGACGTTGAGTCTGAACCTCCAACTATTTGCACCATCATACCCCTTTAGCTCAGCACTACAAACAACCTTCAAGAAAAAGCTCATTCTGCAGCTTCTTAAGGCCGCCGATTTTGGCCAACTCGCAAGTTTCCCTCCTCCATTCGCCCTCCCATTATCCCAATTGTGAAGGAGGACTGCAACTGCCCCAATATTGAAATCCTTATTCCAAATATGGTAGAGCGGGTTACCTACTCCAAGGAGGAGTTTATGTATGTCTATACGTATCCTTTTACCTTGGGTCTATTCTCTTTAGGGTTGAGTGAAGGGCTCGACCCAATATTTTTGAAGTCTTGCCACCAATATCAGGTCTGCTTAGTACAAATAGGCCAATTATATGGCGGATGGTGGCTTGCCTTCAACAATTGTGCACTGAGACCGGAAAAACCCTAACTCTTACACATATAATGAGCATTTACTCTTCCAAGATTTTCCGTGGGGGAGTAATAAATTTTAGCAAGCGTTGTCATCATGCTCTCTTCACCAGCATAGACGATGACAACGACCGTGGATGGATGGAGTAGTTCGTCGTTATTTCTACCAGGGACATCATCCCAACCACAACTCTATCCTTTCCCGAGTCGTGCACATGGAACCTTTCTCGTAAGTTTTTGGTTTTCTTCGTGAAAAGGTCATTTTCCGCTTTTGCTGATTTCTATTTCCTTTATTACAGCTACCACATGGTAACCGTCACATGTTCAAGTCCTGGACCAATGGGTTCAAAAAATTAAGGATATTACAACACTAGAATCTCGACGATGGAATAAAATGGCTTCCAAATACGGGTGGAAAGCCAAAGACCATGGTAAGCCAAGTCCTTCTTTCTTTTATCCTTGTTCGAACACAAGAAATCTCGTGAATAAATTGCTAACCCCATTTTTGTATAATACAGGGCTTCCGAGGGGTTCTGTCATCTACCCCGAAGTTGACGTTTTAGATGACCTTGAGGAGGCCAGGATGGTGTTGCAAAATGCCTTGCCCGAAGCAAAGCTCGTAGGTCTGGTCGAGCCTCTAGTGAAGGTGCCTCCTATCAAAGTCCCTAGTTCGAGAACTAGAAATCGAAGAGAAGACGCTCTTCCTCGGCTGGAAGTTAGGAAAAAAGAGCAAAGAAAACACCATCTAAGCCGTCCAAAATGGTCGTCGTTGATGAAAGAGAAGCTAGTGATGAAGAAGCTTCCTTTCAAAGAGATCTTCATCAACTCAACCGGGAGAGCTCCAACACCCATCGACATATGAGGTCCAGGCGCTTTGAGGTGAAATGGGTTTAGTTGAGAATGCTGATTCTTGCTTCCCGGCCCTTATTTTTGTCTCTGATCCTAAGAGTTCGGACCCTGGACTTCTTATGTCCTCAACTCTTGAGCAAAAAACAACCGCCACTCCTTCTGCCACCACTTATTCTACTCCTTGTACACCAACAACTTCTCACCAATTTAATGATGCCAGCTGCCCCTTCGCCACCAGCACCAACTATATATCCTCCACTATCACCAGCTGACAAAGAAAGGGATGCCTTTTCTCTTCGATCTCCTGACCACGGGAACCTGTGGAGAACCTATGTCATACCTTCTCAAGATCCCAGGGGTGGCGAAGCGCCACCCTTTCAGTTTTGAAGGAGTGTTATCTCCTCTCCAGGACGGTGAAGCTTGCCAAATATATGAAGTTGTTGGCCTCGACTAAGGATTGGAAGAAGATAGTCTCCCTTTCTAGGGAGTGCCTGATAAATAACAGTATGTATTGTTCGGCGTAGGTACCATACTAGTTTCTTCATATCTTCTTTTCTGCTTATGTGTTATAATGGTAATCCTAACTTCAACCTTCTTTTTGTACGCCAATCTTCTTGATACTAAAGGCCTACAAAGGTTGATCCTTGATAAACAAGGACTTACTTCCAAGTGAGATCAACTCTTAGCTGAGAAGAATCAGCTTGTCACGCGCCTCCCAGTGCTGGAGACAAAAGATGTAATTATGGACAAGCTTGAGGGTCGGTTATAGCAGAGCGAGCAAGATAGAATGGCCCACATCCAATAAGCTGCTCAATTACATGAAAAGCTTCAAGAAGCTAAGGCTAAGTGGGCCATTCACGATGCTTCCATCGCCGCCGCCGAGCACGAGTCTGCCTTCGAGGTGAAAATCAATAACGTGAAGGCCAACTTATGCTCCAAAATTGAGAAGGCCACTACTGCCGAGGAGAAGAGGGCCTGGATGGAAGAGAGGCTTAAGAGGGCCATGGAGCAAAATTTGCATCACTCAACTACAAATGTTGAGCTTGACTCCCGTTTCCGCACCATGTAATCTGAAAGAGGAAGACCTATGCCATATATCATATAAGAGGAAGACCTTGGAGGAGGCCAAAGTGGGCATCGTCAACATAGACGATTGCATTGCCCAGGCCTGGGAACTGGAGTTATCCGCTCGTGAAAACCTTCCTTCTTGGCCCACTGTGATTGACTCCCCAAATACCGGTTCCGAGTATTCGAGAACTGAAGGGGAGATTGAAGAAGATGAAGGACCTGAACCGGTAGTGAATCCACTTTCCTCTACCGGGGAAACATAGATTCTTCTCTTTCTTGGGGTTCTGCCAGCAATGATGTATAATTTTTTTAATATTTAGTAATTATGCCAAACATTTCATCAAGTTCGGTAAGTGATAGTAAAAGAATTTTTTTTCTTAAGTGTTGTGCAAAAATATCCCTTTTATATTTAGTTGATTAAAGCTTAAGGATATTTTTTCATCTGATAGCTTTTGATTACGGGCATAAATTCTTCTGGAACCTTCCCTTTACTATAAGGGTCTCATAAGAGAGGGACCTTAAGTTTACGGTGCTCTTGAAGAGGACGTCTCTTGTTCATTCCGGCACAAGAATTTGAAGTTTTTGTTAACTTTCAAACGATAAAATTAACTCATCATTTGGACAAGAAACAAGATAAAAAAAAGGACTTTGTTTTATTCCCTCTATTTTTAAAGTTACATAGGCATTCGTTTGCTTAAGTACATAAAGCTACCAATACATGTGGCAAACTTGTATAACTTATTTCTACGGGGCTGATCATGCAATCCCAAGTCCTGATGAAATATTGATTCCGGTTGTCGCAGTCCCGATTTTGTGGAATTTTTGGTGTCGTATCAGATGATATTTTCCCCCAGTGCTCGAATGCGAAGCATGCAAACTCAAGCACTAGAAGTCTTGTACCCAGATTGCTGCATCACCAGTGGAAACAACTTGTGAATGGTTAAATAACCTTTTATTAATAATGGAAGGCAAGACTTGCCATCGAGCCAAAGATTATTTGACCATTCACATAGTCGTTTACAATCGATGTGAAAATTTTAGTGCCCTGATATTTAAAGGTCTTTCCTTCGCCAATGACATTTCCTTCATAGTATGGTTTCCGTTGCCACCTCATTAATAACCATGCTAGAAAAACTCGATTGGGACAAAACTAGTCGAAGGGAAAAGAGTGCAGCACATACTTTCAATACTGGTAGGATCCATCAGCAATAATACCTTTTGAGGTGAGTCATGTTCCAATTGTTGGGTAATTTTACACCATCCTGACTTTCCATCATATGATCCCTTACCGGTGATAGCTGAAACCCGGTAAGGACCTTCTCATGTTGGTCCCAGTTTCCCAGCATTGACTTCCTGAGTGCTCTGAGTCATCTTCCTCAAAACCAAATCTCCTACTTTGAAATAGCGAAGATTGGCCCGGCAATTATAATATATTTCCATCCTTTGCTTTTGGTCCACCATCCTTACGTACGCCAAGTACCGGTGTTTATTGAGCAAGTCCTGCTTCACCAGCAACGCTTCATTGTTTGCCTCTTCGTTTGTTCAGGAAAACCTTAAAGTCGGCTTCCTCACTTCTATCGATATCAGAGCCTTCGTGCCGTACACGAGTGAGAAGGGTGTTTCTCCTGTGCTCGACTTCGTTGTTGTCCGATATGCCCATAGTACTCCTGGTAGCTCATCGGGCCACTTGCCCTTAGCACCTTCTAACTTCTTCCTAAGGTTCTGAATAATTACCTTGTTAGTTGATTTCGTCTGTCCGTTAGCACTTGGGTGGCACGGTGAAGATGTTATTCTCTTGATTTTTAACCCTTCTAAAAACTTTGTGACTTTTTGAACTGTCACGACCCGGATTTCCAACCCTCGGGAGTCGTGATGGCGCCTACTCGTGAAAGCTAGGCAAGCCGCATAATATAGAATCACTAACTCTTTTATTTATCCCTTTTAACATTTTAAATTAACATGCGATCAAGTGAAATATTAACGATAAATAAATACATGCGGAAGACTTAATCTGATAACTTAACCAAACCAGTACGACAATACCAACATACATCTCTACCCAGAATCTGGTATCACAATATCACGGACCAACTAAGAATACTACATACACATATCTGGAAAGAAAAGTACAATTTGTCTCTGAAGTAAATGAAAACAGAATACATATAAAGATAGAGGAGAATGTTGAGCATGCGGACACCTGCAAGACTACCTCGGGATCTCTAACTGGACTGAAGGCATCCGCCCAATGATACGGTCCAAAACCTGCCGCTCCGGGATCTGCACATAGTGTAGAGTGTAGTATCAGCACAACCGACCACATATGCTAGTAAGTACCTGGCCTAACCCCGGCGAAGTAGTGACGAGGCTAGGACCAGACTATTAAATAAACCTGTGCAGTTATATAATGTGCAGCGAAAAATAAAACAGGAATAAACAAGTAAAGATGGGAGGGGGTACATGCTGCGGGGGAATATCAATATTAACAGTAAATTAAGAGAAAGGCAAAAGGGCAATTTAGGATTTACAGCAAAACAATAAGGAACTTTTAACCAATCCATAAACACTTGTATTATCAATTGTTGCGACACGCAACCCGATCCTAAGACATAATAACACTATTGTGGCGTGCAACCCGATCCATATCATTTGTCACTGTTGTGGCATGCAACCCGATCCAATTATATTATTGTTGCGGCGTGCAACCCGACCCAATTATATCATTGTTGCGGCGTGCAACCCGATCCAAATATAATATTGTTGCGGCGTACAACCCTATCCAAATATAATATTGTTGCGGCGTGCAACCCGATCCACAGATACAGTTCAACACCAATCCCAACAAGAGAACCGGCAAGGGATCAATAAAGAAACAATACTATCTCGGCAAGGTAGTCGACAATATAAGTAAATACGTCCCGGTAAGGGAGAATCAGCTATAACCAAACTTGTTCCAACATATAAGTACCTCAACCAGCACCAATACTCAATCATAAGTAATTTCCACGAGGATAATCATAATCCTTGTTCAACACAGAGAATCAACAACTTAGGCATTCGTAGTATTTATTCAGAACACAACAATTTCAATTTAAGACTCACGGTCGTGCTAGACACCAACGTATAGATACTCGTCACCATACCTATACGTCATACTCAAAAAGTAACATGTTGCAAATAGGACACAACTCCTAATTCCTCAAGCTAAGGTTAGACCAAACACTTACCTCGAACTTCCACGGCCAAACTCAAGCCTCAAACACCGCTTTCCCTTTTGAATTTGGCTCCAAATCAATTGTATCTAGACATAATTGACTTAATAACATCAATAAACGCTACACAATTCAATTCCAGTATTTAATTATATATTTCCCATCATTTTCCCAAAAAGTCAAAAATTGACCGTGGGCCGCTTGGTCAAAACATGAGGTTCATACCAAAACCCGATCACCCATTCACCCACAAGCCCGAATATGTAATTAATTTTGAAATCCGACCCCAAAACAAGGTCTAAATTCCAATTATACAAAAAGCCCTAACTCTACCCAAATCTCAAATTTCCTACCCTTAAGAACATGATTTAGGCCTAGAAATCTAATGAATGTTAATGGAAATTGAAGAAAATGAGTCTAAGATTACATAACTATGAATTTGTGGTGAAGTTCTGTTTCAAAAATCGCCCAATTTGGAGTTTGGAAGAAGTTATGAAATTTTGGTAAAATCTCGAGTGTTCTGTTACTGTTTTAAAATCACTGGGCAGGCCTTCATCGCGTTCGCGATGGGGCAGGCCTAGGTCACCTTCGTATTCGAGTTCGTCAGCTCGCGTTCACGGAGCTTCAGCTCCTAGAGCCTTCGCGTTTGCGGTCAGATGGCCGCATTCGCGTAGAACAAATGTGAACCCCTCCCCCCAGGCCATTAGCCTTACACGTTTGCGAGTGCCTGGACGCGTTCGCGAATGGTACCCCCCCCCCCCACAGCCTCGCGTTCGTGTCCAAAGCTCCTCATTCGCGAAGAGCAAACTGGCACTTGAGGAAATTGCCTTACGCGTCCGCGAGTAGGGATACGCGAACGCGAAAAACAAAACCTCTATGCACTGAGACAAGAAAAACCTGCAATTTTTCCTAAGTTCAAAACCTTCCGAAACTCACCCGAGCCCTCGGGGATCCAAACCAAACATGCATACTGACTTAAAAACATCATATTAACTTATCAGTGCGATCAAATCGCCAAAATAACCTCTTAAACAACGAATTTAACATAGAAATCTAAGAAAAAATTCAAAACTTTCAAAGTATCAATTTTCACAACTACGGGTCCGAATCACCTCAAACAACTTCCATTTCTTACCAAATTTCACAAACTCATCTTAAATCACACATAAGACCTGTACTAGGCTCCAGAACCAAAATACGGTCCCGATACCATCAAATTGTAAATGCATTTCATTTCCAAAACTCATAAATAATTCCAGAAAATAATTTTCTTTAAAAATTCATTTCTCGGGCTTAAGACCTCGGAATTCGATTCCGGTCATACGTCCGAGTCCCATATTTTTCTACGGACTCTCCGAGGTCGTCAAATCACGGGTCTGGGTCCGTTTACCCAAAATGTTAACTGAAGTCAACTTAAATCCATTCTAAAGTCAAAATTCATCATTTTTCACAGATTACACATAATGGCTTCCCGGCTACACGCCTGGACTATGCACGCAAATCGAGGTGAGGCTAAAAAAGGTTTTTAAGGCCTCGGAATGCTGAATTCATTTTAAAACAAGTGATGACCTTTTGGGTCATCACATTCTCCACCTCTAAAACAACCGTTCGTCGTTGAACCGACATAAGAAAGAAGTACCTGAGTCAGGGAAAAGATGGGGATAACGGCTATGCATATCGGACTCGGACTCCCAGGTCGATGCCTCAGCAGGATGACCTCTCCACTGAACACAAACAGAAGGAAAGCTTTTCGATCTCAACTGACGAACATGCCGGTCTAGAATAGTTGTCGGCTCTTCCTCATAAGACAAGTCCTTGTCCAACTGGACAATGCTGAAATCTAACACGTGGGATGGATCACCGTGATACTTCTAAAGCATGGACATATGAAACACTGGATGCACGGCTGATAAGCTCGGCGGCAACGCAAGTCTGTAAGCCACCTCTCCCACTCGATCAAGAATCTCAAACGGGCCAATAAACATAGGGCTAAGCTTGCCCTTCTTTCCAAATCTCATCACGCCCTTCATAGGTGACACCCGAAGCAATACCCGCTCACCGACCATGAATGCCAAATCTTGAACCTTATGGCCGGCATAACTCTTTTGCCTGGATTGAGTTGTACGAAGCCTATCCTGAATAATCATGTCCTTGTCCAAGGCATCCTGAACTAGATCCGTACCCAACAACCGAGCCTCCCACGGCTCAAACCATCCAACTGGCGACCGACACCGCCTACCATACAAAGCCTCATAAGGAGCCATCTGGATACTCGACTGGTAGCTATTATTGTAGGCAAACTCTGCTAGAGGCAAAAACTGATCCCACGAGCCTCTACAGTCAATGACACAAGCTCGGAGCATATCCTCTAAAATCTGAATAGTCCGCTCGGACTGCCCGTCCGTCTGAGGATGAAACGTTGTGCTCAACTCAACCCATGTGCCCAACTCTCGCTGAACTACTCTCCAGAAATGGGAGGTAAATTGCGTACCTCGATCTGAAATGATAGACTCGGGCACACTATGAAGAGGAACAATCTCCTGGATATAGATCTCAGCTAACCTCTCGGAGGAGTAGGAGACTGCCATAGGAATGAAATGTGCTGACTTGGTCAGCCTATCAACAATAACCCATACTACATCGAACTTCCTCTGAGTCTGTAGGAGTCCAACAACAAAGTCCATAGTGGTACGCTCCCACTTCCACTCAGGAATCTCAATCTTATGGAACAAACCATCAGGTCTCTAATGCTCGTACTTAACCTGCTGGCAGTTCAAACACCGAGCCACATAAGCAACAATATCTTTCTTCATCCTCTGCCACCAATAATGCTGCCGCAAATCCTAATACATCTTAGCGGCGCTCAGATGAATAGAGTACCGGGAACTATGGGCCTCCTCTAAAATCAACTCTCGGAGTCCATCCATATTAGGCACACAAACTCGACCCTGCAATCTCATAACTCCATCATCTCCTAAGGTAACCTGCTTGGCACCTCCGTGCTGCACCGTGTTTCTAAGACACACAAATGGGGATTATTATACTACCGGTCTCGGATACGCTCCAATAAAAAAGAATGAGCGACCGTGCAAGATAACACGCGATTGGGCTCAGAAACATCTAACCTCACGAACTGATTGGCCAAAGCCTGAACATCCAAAGCAAGTAGCCTCTCACCGACCGGAATATAAGCAAGACTGCCCATACTGGCTGACTTCCTACTCAAAGCATCGGCCACCACATTGGCCTTTCCCGGATGTTATAAGATGGTGATATCATAGTCTTTTAACAGCTCCAACCACCTTCTCTGCCTCAAATTCAACTCCTTCTGCTTGAACAAGTACTGCAGACTCATGTGATCCGTGAACACCTCACATGCCACACTATACAGATAATGCCTCCAAATCTTCAACGCGTGAACATGGATACCAACTCTAAATCATGAACCGGATAATTGTTCTCATGAATCTTCAATTGTCGTGAAGCATAGGCAATGACCTTGCCATCCTACATCAACACCGCACCAAGTACAATACGAGATGCATCATAATAAACTGTATATGCCCCTGAACTTGTGGGCAAAACCAACATCGGTGTCGTAGTCAAAGTTGTAGACATGTGATTTTTGACCCTCCCCAAGATTTTTTATATTTTAGCATGTAAATATTTAATTAGGACTAATATAGCTATTTCAACTCATTTTTACTCTTTTACTTAAAATTATTACAGGAAAATTGAAAATTACAAAAAAAATAGTTTCATTAGTGTGTTGTAGTCATTTTTTATCTCGAAAAATTCCAAAAAAAAATAGTTTATTTTAACGGTCAGTTTTATTTTAACAGTTATTTTATTTAAGTAGGACTAATTAATAAATGAGGTCGTATTTTAGTCTCATTCGCGGAGAAAGAATAAAACTTGGGTTCGAGCAACCCATTTTTAGGCCTAATTTTGGACCTAACCCATAATTCTCAAGCCCATAATTCCTAGGCCCATACCCCTAACCTAAAAAAACCCTATAAAACAAATACAAAGACCTAGACTACAAAAAAAAAAAAGAGGGAAGACAAAAACGGGGAGGAGAAAATGAATCCCTAGCACCGCAGAGTGACTCCTTAGACCTTGCTTTCAACAATTCCATGTTCCACCATAACTAGCTAACCTTCAATTGCTTCCACCTGGTGAACAAACACTAAGCAAACAGCAAGCACCCAAATTCCACATAGGGAAGGGGACGAGAGTGAGTGGAACGGTAATTTTCAGTCCAACAAAACGGAGGACGTCGTTCGCCACCTGCAACTCCGATCTTCTTCATCGCTTGGGTTCAAATTTTCTTACATATTCCTTCTTATGTTTTCACTCCCTTCATTCTCGAAAATACATAAACACACACTCATTATACACACACACGGAAAATAGATAGAGAAAACAGAGTAGAGGGATTTCCGGTCCGGGTTCGTGAGCTTGAAGCAACTTTGTTGATGTGCACTTGATTTGGAGTTCTATTATTCAACATAAAAGAGGGATTCATCTAAGGTTCATTCTTTCCCTTTCCTTTGTTTTTTGGTTTATCTCCCGTGAGTTGTTTGTATTTGTTTGCAATTCATGCTTTAATGATTGTTTTGTGAATGATTTGCAAATTTTCGTTTCACATTTCTTTGAGTCTTGTCTTTGTTTGAAATTTTAATTGTCAACAATTTTTGTATTAAAGCTTAAGCTGAATGGAGACAGTAATTGGGATGTTGGGGATAATCGTGATAAATTGGTATTGATTTGTGAGTTATTTAGCAAACAAATTAAATAATGGACTATAGGCTTGTAGATAGAATTGAATATTTGGGCATGCGATGATTTTTATTACTTTTATTTATTTACTTGTCTAAAATCGGTAGGAGCATGTTTAGGCCCACCACACCCGGGTAGGCAAACCTTCAGGCGCATTATTAATATATCGTCGTGATTGTGGACACGTTCGCGTGACATAATTACGATTCCTTAAGGATAGATTGAGGTGTGCCATCCATAATTAAATTGCTCATGGCCCTCACATATTTATAACTTAGATACTAAAAATGAATTTCGTAGTTTGCTTTAGCCGCATAACTTAAAATTACCTCCCTAAACTCGGGTGTGCATTTCATGTGACCCAAATCCAAATCCTAACAACACTAAATAAAATATGTCGCGGATCGCGGGTGCATTTCATGTGGCGTGATCCAAAGACGTGTTTTGTATAACGTTGAAATCTTCCTAAAATGAATAAAAGCGGTTTAAGAGTTAAAAAGCACATAGGTATAAAAATGTTTTTAAAATTAGATAAGTAGGCCAATAATAACAGTTGAGTGACCGTGCTAGAACCACGGAACTCGGGAATGCCTAACACCTTCTCCCGGGTTAACAGAATTCCTTACCCGGATTTCTGTGTTCACGGACTGTAAAACAGAGTCAACCTTTTCCTCGATTCAGGATTTGAACTGGTGACTTGGGACACCATAAATTATCCCAAGTGGCGACTCTGAATTTTAAATAAAACAATCCCGTTTCGATTGTCACTTTAATTGGAAAAACTCTCTTACACTCTTTCTCGGGGTGTAGGAAAAAGGAGGTGTGACAGCTCTGGCGACTCTGGTGGGGATAAGAACTCATAATCTATGGTTCAGGATTCAAGAATTCGAGCTTAGAATAGTTGTTATGATTGGCTTTTATTTGTTATATGATTTTTACATGTTTGAGTCTAATGTGCTAAATACCACTTTTTATCGCTTTGATTTTGGTTGAACTGTATATAAATTGTTACGAAACCTTTCTTCTCTCTGAGTCTTCTAAATCATGGAGGAGTGTGCACTTCGTGTGACTTCTCTTCTGTTAGAGTCATATCCCAAATTTTAGAACGAGGTTCGGACAAGTTGCAAAGCCAGTGAAGCTTCTGTATTCCCGGTACGCTGCCCTTCCCCCCCCCCCCCGGCTCGAGTCGTCCGCTCGGGTAAGCCAGGTCTAGAACAATACACCCAGATTTTTAAACCTAGTATAACACAGCCTCATGCCGGATCCCTAGTAGGAATGCTTGCTTGCATCACGTGGATTTGACTTTGGGGACCCAACACAGGGGTTGGGTCTGTTTAAGACAGGTGTACCCAAATTAAAAAGACCATCCTGATGCATCTTACGTGCTACTTGCGCATCTGTTTGTTTCGTCTTGCATGTTGACCAGCTTCTAGAATAGGGAAAGAAAATAAAAAAATAAAAAAAGAAAAAAGAAAATCAAAAAAATCAAAGGAAAAAAATCAAGAGTGAGAGGTAGGTATTTGAAATTTTTGAAACTCTCCCGAAATTCAAAAAAAAAAAGAAAAATAATCCAATGTTTTCAAAAAGTCATGTTTCCCTGTTCTGTCAAAAATGGCGAACTACGCGGGTCTGATTCTCATCGGATGTGAGATACGTAGGCAAACCTCATCGGTTTCGGCCCATAATTTTCAAAAAAAATTCAAAATATTTTCCTTTACTTCCTCTTTAGAAAAGTCTTTTTTTTAGACACCATTTTTTTTTAAAACAAATCCAAAAAATATTTTCATTTACTTCTTTCTTTAGAAAGTCTTTCTTTTAGACCCCAATTTTTTTTAAAAAAAATACAAAAATATTTTCTTCTAATCTCTCTCAAAATCCAAAAATATTTGTTTGCAAATTCAAAAAAAAAATCTCTTTTCTTTTGTAGTATTTCTTTCATAAATTCAAAGTAAAATTCCAAAAAATATTTCCTTTCTTCTTTAGAAGTTTTTCTTTCGAAATTTTCAGAAAAAAAAAAGAAAAGAAAAAGAAGTTAAAATTCAAGAAAATATTTTTTTTCTTTTCTTTAGAAGTCTTTCTTTTCAAAAATCCTTAAAAAAATTTGAAATCCAAAAATATTTTCTTTCTTCTTTGTAAGTATTTCTTTCGGAAAAAAAAACGAATTTCAAAATAAAAAAAAAAGTTAGTTTATTTCCTTTATTCATGATCTTCCCGAACTACGCAAGATCTTATTCATGTTCCCACATGATACGTAGGCAACCCACATCAGGTTCGATCACCATTAAAAAGAAAAAAAATGAAGAAATGAAAAAATATTGATATTAATAAGGACCGACTAAGTCCATTCTAACATGTTTTGTTTTGAATTGTGATGAAAGTTGAGATGGTCGGTTTGTGGTAAGCTAGAAACACAAGATCCAAAGAAAAAAGATAACTGACATCGAAGCTGTTACAAGTGCTCAAGAGACTCAGGGTCAGAGGGTTCAACCAGAGTCTACTGTGTTTGAGAAAAATAGAATACTGAAACAACAAATGACCGAAATGTGTCAAGCATGAGCCAGTGGTCAAGGACAGCCTCGTCATGAGATATAATTTGCTACACTACAAGAGCAATACCACTCTCTTGAGTACCACTCATACTCGTTTGATCTTCCTGCAAACATTAAGAAGCCTGCCCAAAAGCTGGTACAGGAAGAAATGATCCAAAGAGTGAAAAGCTTAGAACAACGGTTGAAAAACATGCAAGGGTTGGCAGGTCAAAAGAGTGTTGCCTTCAAAGATCTATGCATGTTCCCCGATGTCCACTTGCCGCCTAGTTTCAAGACTCCCAAATTTGAAAAGTATGATGGACATGGAGACCCCATAGCCCACCTGAAAAGGTATTGCAATCAACTGAGAGGTGCGGGAAGATACGAAGAATTGTTGATGGCTTATTTTGGGGAAAGCCTTACTGGAGTAGCATCCGAATGGTTTTTGGATCAAGACACATATCGCTGGTACGTCTGGAATTACATGGCACAGGCCTTTGTCAATCAGGTCCAATACAACATCGACATTGCCCCAGACCGCATTTCCCTTTCAAAGCTGAAGAAGAAACCAAGTGAAAGTTTCAGGGAATATGCCATTAAATGGAGAGAGCAAGCAGCTAGAGTTAAGCCAACCATGGACGACCACGAGCTAATCATTGTCTTCCTTCATGCTCAAGAGCCAGATTATTTTCAAAACATGATGTCCGCAGTGGGCAAATCTTTCTCGGAAGCAATCAAAATGGGAGAAATGGTAGAGAATGGTCTTAAGACATGCAAAATTATAAGTCAAGCAGTTCTTAAAACCGCAACTCGGGCTGTCCAGGTTGAATCTAATAATTTCAGTGGCACGAATGAGAAGGTTGAAGAAGTCATGATGACAACAGGTTTGAGAAGAGGTCCCAGGAAAACACCTCGAAGGTATGCGTAGCCTCATCAGGTTTCCCGTGACTCCCCTGAGCATTTCTATCCACCTCAGAACCCACAATACTCTGTCGCTCCACATCAGTATGTTGTCCAGCCACCAAAACACCTCAGAAGGCGAGTACGAGCATCACAAAATCTCCACCAGCTTCTACAAAATTTTCAGGTACCCTATAACCCACATTCAGGCCAGAGGTATAGAGGGGAACAAAAGTTGAAAGATAATTTTACACCAATAGGAGAGTCCTATGCAAGCTTGTTTGAGAAATTAAAGCATTATGACATTATTGCACCTATTCCTCCAAATCATGTGGACCCACGTGCAAGAAGCTTTGACCCTTCTAAAAGGTGTGAATACCATTCCAATGCTCAGGGGCACAATGTTGAAAGTTGTTGGGATTTGAAAAGAGAAATAGAAAGGATGATCCAGGAAAACCTGATTGTGATCCAAGATAGTGACACCCAGAATATCGCACAGAATCCTTTACCTGCACATTATGATGCACACTTTGTGGGGATGATGCCTGGTGACATGGAGTATGATAATCCTCTCGGGAACTTGCTAACTGAAGTTAATGATGTTGAAATTGGAGAAGGCTCTGCTGATTCTGATGAGCAAATTTGTGGCTAAATGCCAAGCCTAGCAATTGAAAAGTCATTCCCTCCTCACTAGGAAGGAATCTTGGTAGCTTGTTTTGATGTTTTTTCTATTATCTGGGTTATTTTAGGGTTGTGATCCAGATTTTATTTGTTTTATTGAGTCAAACCTTCTATCCCTCCATTCTGTTTGTGTGAGTCTTGTTTGTCTGTTTTGTTGCTATTTTCATTATTCGGGTTATTTTAGGGTTGTAACTCGAATTTTAGGTTGCTTGTTTAGTTGTAAAACCCTTTCATCCTTTACTCAATAAAATACAGTTTGTCTTTTTGTGTCATTCTATTTCTAGTTCTTTTCTCGCTAGTTTTAATGACATGACATGCATGCGGAAATTTTGGCCAGATCTTAGGAACTGATTTAATCTGGAATTTGATAACCACAAAAAAAATACTTTTGAGGATAAATAAAGAGTTGGAATACTTTGGAACTAAGGTCGAGTAAAATTCACCTTCAAATCATTGTGAAGATCGGGCTTGAGGATGTTTAATTAATTGAAGTTTGTTGGAAAGTTTGTCACTAAGGGATGAAAAAATGTCTTGTGACCACGACACACCAAGAAGATAGACATGTTCGTCAATGCTGTGATCGTGAAAAGATACCATGTTTGACGTTCTTGAGGTAGGGAGGCCCTTTTTCTGCTACCCAAACACTTTATATCCTTTGCTACCCCTTTTGAGCCGGTGTTATTTTTCTTTGACTACCCTCTTTTGGAATCAAGTTTAGAGTCAAAAAAAAAGAAAAAAATCCATGTCCCAAGAGTACAAACTGGAGAAATTCTTAGAAAGTTTAGAAAAAAAAGGAATTGTCAAAGGTCCATGCCCTCAAAATAGAAGCTGGGGAAAACAAAAAAAAGGAGAAAAAAAGGAAAAAGGAAAAGAGAAACAGAAAGAAAGATGAAAATTAGTTAGGTCAGATGTTTAAACTACGTTAGACCTGATTCTTTTAAAATAAGGATACGTAGGCAGCCTCATGGTTCGGTCCAACCAAATAAGAATTTAGAAGAAAAAGAAAAAAAATAGAAAAATCCAAAAATCCCCAGCATCTGAAACTGGGGTAGAGATTTTATTTCACTTTTAAAAGAGTCGATTCCAAAAGATGTAAGTATACAACCCCGTCATCTCTAGTCTGTTTTGAGCCTCATATCAGCTTTTCGTCCAACCCTATCAAAAACCTTCCAAATAAAGATCTCCCGATATGCCTTCAAGAATGCCAAAAGAAGCATGCAATGAGCAACGGTTGTCACACGACATATAGCACTGTCAAGTTACTCACAAAAAGTGAGAAAAAGAAAAATGAGAGAGTCTTACTAGTGAAAACCTCCACGGGCACTGTAAGGCGACGGTAAGCAGAGATGAATAAATGAGAGAGACTTGTTGGTGAAAACCCCTTGGGAACTACTTGTCGAAAGTGAGTCGTGAAGCTGATGCGAAGAATTGGCATAAACAAGCCTGACTTCAAAGGTCATAAGAATGGTATAAGGGGAAGATTGGATTAGTTTGGTAGATCGGTCGTTAAGTCCAAAATACATGTCATGATCATTAAGGCTAGTTCTTGAAACAGAAAAAAGAAAAAAAAAAGAAGAAAAAAGAACTCTTCCAACAGGGGAATTCTTGTTAATACTTATTTCTTTGCATCATTGTGTCCTTCACTCCGAGTCGATCCTTGTCAAAACAAGCAAGAAATGATTTCAAAATCTGCTACCAGCTTTTCAATTGCATAAAGCAAATTTGGCCAGCACTAAGTTGTTTCCGTCAATATACCTTGAGGATTCATACAAAGGATTCCCCAAAAAGACTCTTGTCAGCCTACTTGGCGCAAGCAAAGATAACTGGTGATTCTCTCTGACAGACAAGTTGCTCAAAAGCAGGAAGTCATTCAAGATATCGGAAAAGGTCACCTAAGCAAAGATCTTCAATTGGGATAAGGATGTTTGAGCAGCAAATACAAATGGTACTGGTGTGAAACAATCAGAGTTGGTGCAGAACAAAAGTCTTTTGAGACCGAGTCAAGCTGATTGAGCAGAAGCCAAGCTGCCCAAGATTCACGGTCACAAACCAACCACCACTTTCAAAACTGACAAATTTTTCTTTGTATGAAACAGGAACAAAGCGGTGCAAGGAAAGTGATTCAAAAAGAGAGAAAAAATGAATGAAAAAAAAACAAAAAAAAGAGAAGAAAAAGAAAAGACGAGAAGAGCCGACAAAGGGAAGTTTCTCAAATCTTTGCTTTTATTTGTCTTGCTATTGTGCATAAAATATTATCATTGATCTTCACATTTTTCCTCCTAGGATAAAAAGTCCTAGTCTGATGGATTTTCCTCCCAATATAAATCTTAGTCTGATGAATCTTTCTCTTAAGATAGAAAACCTAGTCTGATGAATTTTCTCCTAGGATATAAATCTTAGTCTGATGAATCTTTCTCCTAAGATAACAAAAAAGGGAACCTAGTCTGATGAACTTTCTCCTAGGATCGAAATCTTAGTTTGATAATTTTTCTCCTAAGATAGAAAACCTAGTCTGATGAACTTTCTCCCAGGATCACGATCTTAGTATGATGAATTTTTCTCCTAAGATAGCAAACCTAGTCTGATGAACTTTCTCCCAGGATCACGATCTTAGTATGATGAATTTTTCTCCTAAGATAGAAGACCTAGTCTGATGAACTTTCTCCTAGGATAGATGTATTAGTCTGATGAATCTTTCTCCTAAGATACCAAAAATAAACAAAAAAAAAAGAAAAAGGACCTAGTCTGATGAATTTTCTCATAGGATCAAAATCTTAGTCTGATGATTTTTTCTCCTAAGATAGAAGACCTAGTCTGTTGAACTTTCTCCTAGGATCAAAATCTTAGTCTGATGAATCTTTCTCCTAAGATAGAAATCTTAGTCTGATGAACTTTTCTCCTAAGATACCAAAAGAAGTAGAAAAAAGGCCTAGTCTGATGAATTTCCTCCTAAGATAGAAAACCTAGTCTGACGAATTTTCTCCTAGAATATTTTGAAAAAAAGAAAAAGTATGGATTTGAAAAAAATGGGTCAATTGTTAGTTTTCTTAAGTTATCAATGTTTAGTTTTCTTGAAATCAGGGGTCCCGCCTGGAGAATAGGGTGAGTTTTTACTTTAGTCAAGCTTAGTTTATAGTTTTCCTAGTCTATTCTTTAGTTTACTCTCATCAATGCATCAATAGTACAAGTGGTTTACAATTTTGCTAACAACTCACAAATCTTCCTAGTGCAAACTAGAGCAGAAAAATTTCTTTTGTTTTGTCTGTTTTGTTGTAATCAGGCGCCAACCTGGAGAACAAGGGAAGACAACTCAAGTTTCAAGGGAAAGCAGTTTCAAAGGAAGACAACTCGAGTTTCAAGGGAAAGCAGTTTCGAAGGAAGACAACTCAAGTTTCAAAGGAAAATGGTTCAACGTATAAGGGAAAACAGTGTCAAGTAACAAGAGAAGACGGTTCAAGTTCAGCAATCAGGCGCCCGCCTGGAAAATAAGAGAATTCAATTTAGAATGCAATTCAGGTCAACAACAAAAGAAGCTCGCATCAAGAATGCGAGTCAGCAGTCCAAGATGATCAACATAAGTTAGTCACAATCCAGAATAAAAAGAAAAAAACAAAAAGAAAAACAAGAAGTGAATCCAAATGCAGAAGTTAATGAAAGATGTGAGTTGCTCAAGACAGGGCTGAGGTTACAAGCTCTGCATGTCCCGTCTTGGTTTGAAAAGTTGAAGAAGATTGAACCAACACCTGCGACTAAGAAGCATCAAGATTCAGATCAGAGTCCGTATGAAGAACCAACCAAGACTTAAAATTAAGTTTCAGAAGACTCATACATAGGAATCTTGTAACTCGTAGCTAATAGGCTTAGTTAGTCTTTTTCATTTTTGATTTTTGATATAATAACGGGACCACGAACCGGAGCCTCAGACGGAACCTCGATCGGCTCTCCACCTCGGTATACTTCATCATCTCACTCACCTCTGAACTACACGTGGCTTGATTCCTTTATAGCCAAAGATATGTAGGCAGCTCAGATACCAGGGCTCAGTCACATTCCCCTTTTCTCAGTTTTAGTCTCTCCCAAATAAGGGTCGGGTCAAAAACCTGTCTAGTCAGTCTTTGTCTGAAAACTCTTCGCGTTTCCAGTCAAAGAGGGCAGCTGTAGACATGTGATTTTTGACCCTCCCCAAGATTTTTTATATTTAGCATATAAATATTTAATTTAGGCCTAATATAGCTATTTCAACTCATTTTTACTCTTTTACTTTATTTTATTACAAGAAAAATGAAAATTACAAAAAAAAAATAGTTTCATTAGTGTGTTGTAGTCATTTTTTATCTCGAAAATTCCAAAAAAAAATAATTTATTTTAACGGTCAATCTTATTTTAATAGTTATTTTATTTAAGTAGGACTAATTAATAAATGAGGTCGTATTTTAGTCCCGTTCGCGGAGAAAGAATAAAACTTGGGTTCGAGCAACCCATTTTTAGGCCTAATTTTGGACCTAGCCCATAATACTCAAGCCCATAATTCCTAGGCCTATACCCCCTAACCTAAAAAAAACCCCTATAAAACAAATACAAAGACCTATACTACCAAAAAAAAAAGAGGGAAGACAAAAACGGGGAGGAGAAAATGAATCCCTAGCACCGCAGAGTGACTCCTTAGATCTTGCTTTCAACAATTCCATGTTCCACCATAACTAGCTAACCTTCAATTTCTTGCACCTGGTGAACAAACACTTAGCAAACAGCAAGCACCCAAATTCCACATAGGGGAGGGGACGAGAGTGAGTGGAACGGTAATTTTCAGTCCAACAAAACGGAGGACGTCGTTCGCCACCTACAACTCCGATCTTCTTCATCGCTTGGGTTCAAATTTTCTTACATATTCCTTCTTATGTTTTCACTCCCTTCATTCTCAAAAATACATACACACACACTCATTATACACACACATGGAAAATAGATAGAGAAAACAGAGTAGAGGGATTTCTGGTCCGGGTTCGTGAGCTTGAAGCAACTTTGTTGATGTGCACTTGATTTGGAGTTCTATTGTTTAATATAAAATAGGGATTCATCTTAGGTTCATTCTTTCCCTTTCCTTTGTTTTTGGTTTATCTCCCGTGAGTTGTTTGCATTTGTTTGCAATTCATGCTTTAATGATTGTTTTGTGAATGATTTGCAAATTTTCGTTTCACATTTCTTTGAGTCTTGTCTTTGTTTGAAATTTTAGTTGTCAACAATTTTTGTATTAAAGCTTAAGTTGAATGGAGACAGTAATTGGGATGTTGGGGATAATCGTGATAAACTGGTATTGATTTGTGCGTTGTTTAGCAAACAAATTAAATAATGGACTATAGGCTTGTAGATAGAATTGAATATTTGGGCATGTGATGATTTTTATTACTTTTGTTTATTTACTTGTCTAAAATCGGTAGGAGCATGTTTAGGCCCACCACACCCGGGTAGGCAAACCTTCAGGCGCATTATTAATATATCGTCGTGATTGTGGACACGTGCGCGTGACATAATTACGATTCCTTAAGGATAGATTGAAGTGTGCCATCCATAATTAAATTGCTCATGGCCCTCACATATTTATAACTTAGATACTAAAAATGAATTTCGTAGTTTGCTTTAGTCGCATAACTTAAAATTACCTCCCTAAACTCGGGTGTGCATTTCATGTGACCCAAATCCAAATCCTAACAATGTTAAATAAAATATGTCGCGGATCGCGGGTGCATTTCATATGGCGTGATCCAAAGACGTGTTTTGTATAACGTTGAAATCTTCCTAAAATGAATAAAAGCAGTTTAAGAGTTAAAAAGCACATAGGTATAAAAATGTTTTTAAAATCAGATAAGTAGGCCAATAATAACAGTTGAGCGACCGTGCTAGAACCACAAAACTCGAGAATGCCTAACACCTTCTCCCGGGTTAACAGAATTCCTTACCTGGATTTCTGTGTTCGCGGACTGTAAAATAGAGTCAACCTTTTTCTCGATTCGGGATTTGAACTGGTGACTTGGGATACCATAAATTATCCCAAGTGGCGACTCTGAATTTTAAATAAAACAATCTCGTTTCGATCGTCACTTTAATTGGAAAAACTCCCTTACACTCCCTCTCGGGGTGTAGGAAAAAAGAGGTGTGACAAAAGCTGTCTTGAGCTTCTGAAAGCTCGCCTCGCACTCGTCCTACCACCTGAACTGGGCACCCTTCTGGGTCAACCTGGTCATCGGGGCTGCAATAGACGAAAACCCCTCCACAAACCAACGATAGTAGACCCAAGAAACTCCGAATCTCTGTAGCTAATGCGGGTCTAGGCCAGTTCTTGACTGCCTTTATCTTCTTCGGATCAACTGAATACCCTCTGCTGATACGACATGACCCAAGAATGCAACTAAACTCACCCAGAACTCACACTTCGAAAACTTGGCATACAACTGACTATCCCTTAAAGTCTGAAAACCACCCTAAGATGTTGCTTATGCTCCTCCCGGCTGCAGGAATAGATCAAAATATTATCAATGAAGACTATCACGAACGAATCCAAATAAGGCCTGAACACTCGGTTCATCATATCCATAAAAGCTGCTAGGGCATTTGTCAACCCGAATGACATCACCAAGAACTCATAATGCCCGTACCGAGTGCGGAAAGCTGTCTTAGGGACATCGGATGCCCTAATCCTCAATTGATGGTAGTCAGATCTCAAGTCAATCTTCAAAAATACCTTGGCACCCTGAAGCTGATCAAACAAATCATCAATTCTCAGCAACGGATACTTATTCTTGATTGTAACCTTGTTCAACTGCTGAAAATCAATATGCATTCTCATCGATCCGTCCTTCTTCTTAACAAACAACACCAGCGCACCCCAAAGCGAAACACTAGGTCTGATGAAACCTTTTTCAAGCAGGTCTTGCAACTGCTCTTTCAACTCTTTCAACTCAGGCAGGGCCATACGATACGGTGGGATAGAAATGGGTTGAGTGCCCGGAGCCAAATCAATGCAGAAGTCAATATCCCTGTCGGGTGGCATACCCGGAAGGTCTAAAGGAAATACCTCAGGGAACTCACAAATAAGAGGCACAGAATCAATAGAAGGAACCTCGGCACTAGAATCATGAACATATGCCAAATAGGTCAAACACCCCTTCTCGACCATACGCCGAGCCTTCACATAAGAGATAACATTACGGGTAGAATGATCAGGAGTCCCTCTCCACTCCAAATGAGGTAAACCTGGTAAGGCTAAGGTCACAATCTTGGCATGACAGTCCAAGATAGCATGGTAAGGTGATAACCAGTCCATCCCCAATATGACATTAAAATCAACCATATCCAGGAGTAATAAATCCACACGAGTCTTAAGACCCCCAATCACAACTATACATGAGCGATGGACTCGATCTACCACAATAGAATCACCCACCGGTGTAGACACATATACAGGGACACTCAAGGAATCACTATGCATAACCAGATACGGTGCAAAATAAGATGACACATAGGAGTATGTAAACCCTGGATTAAATAAAACTGAAGCATCTCTACCACAAACCAGAACAGTACCTGTGATAAATGCATCGAAAGCCTCAGCCTCAGGCCTGGCTGGAAGAGCATAACATCGGGGCAGGGCCCCACCACCCTGGACTACATCTCTGGGACGGCCTGCAGCTGGCTGGCCTCTACCTCTAGCGGTCTGAGCTCCACCTCTACCTCCACCTCTAGCACCTTTACCCCCACACCTAGCTGGCGGAGCGGGCGGCAGAACACTTGGTGCCTGAACCATAGCACGGGAACCATGTTGCTACGACTGAGTACCCACCAATCTCGAACAAGCCCTCCGGATATGACCATACTCACCACACTCAAAGCATCCACCTGAGTGTTGCGGCTGAGGAAAGTGAGACTAACCCTGGCAACCTGAATAACAACCCCGAAAACTCTGGAGCGGTAGTGCACTGATAGGAGCTGGGGGTGCATTGTAGTGAAGAGCTTGGTGAACCTGTCCAATCTCCACAAAGCATCGGCAGACATAGTTGCTCCATCATCGGTCCAAGCTGCCACACCCCGGCTGAACTGCTCCAACTGGATGAGCTGCTGGAGTCTGAAACTGGGGAGTCATCTGCTCCGGAGTTCGAGTAGCAGGAGTCTGGATCCTCCTCCAGCCTGAGAGATGGTTGGGGCTACGGGGAGCAAGCCTGCCCGGGTGACACTTTCCATGAGGCCCACTAGATAGACCAGAGCATCCTGGAGTACTAGGGTAGTAATAAACCTCTCTGGGACCTGAGTTACGCCCACCAGAACGGTCTGGGCCGGAACCTCATCATCAAAGTCAACCTGAGGCTCCGCCGCTGGTGTTGCTACTCTGGGCTGAGCTTTGCCCCTACCTCGGCCCCTAGTACGGCCTCGGCCTCAGCCTCTACCCCTCGTGGGAGTTGCTACTGGGGGCTCGGGCTGCTGATCAGTGGATGAGGAAGCGCGTGTTCTCTCCATCTGTGAAAGAACAGAGTAGAAATTCAATTAGCATTGAGAAACCAAACCGCACGATAGGAAAGAATAAATGTGAAGTTTTTCCTAACTCTGTAGCCTCTAGGGGATAAATACAGACGTCTCCGTACCGATCCATCAGACTCTACTAAGCTTGTCCATGAATTGTGAGACCTATGTAACCTAGAGCTCTGATACCAACTTGTCATGACCCGGATTTTCCACCATCGGGAGTCGTGATGGCACCTACTCGTGAAAGCTAGGCAAACCGCGTAATATAGAATCACTAACTTTTTTATTCATCCCTTTTAACAATTTAAATTAACATGCGATCAACAGTGAAATACTAACGATAAATAAATAAATGCGAAAGACTTAATCTGATAACTTAGCCAAACCAGTATGACAATACCATCATACATCTCTACCTGGAATCCAGTGTCACAATATCACGAACCAACTACAAATACTACATACAAATGTCTGGAAAGAAAAGTACAATCTATCTCTGAAGTAAATAAAAATAGAATACATATAAAGATAGAAGAGAATGTCGGGCCTGTGGACGCCTGCAAGACTACCTCGGCATCTCTAATTGGACTGAAGGCAGCCACCCAATGCTATGGTCCAAAAGCTGCCGCTCCGGGATCTACACATAGTACAAAGTGTAGTATCAGCACAACTGACCCCATGTGCTGGTAAATGCCTGGTCTAACCCCGGAGAAGTAGTGACGAGGCTAGGACCAGACTACCAAATAAACCTATGCAGTTATATAATTTGCAGCGGAAAATAAAACAGGAATAAACAAGTAAATATGGGAGGGGATACATGTTGCGGGGAATATCAATATCAATAGTAAATTAAGAAAAAGGCATAAGGGCAATTTAGGATTTACAACAAAACAGTAAGGAACTCGTAACCAATCCATAAACATTTGTATTATTAATTGTTGCGGCGCGCAACCCGATCCCAAAACATAATAACATTATTGCGGCGTGCAACCCGATCCATATCATTTATCACTGTTGCGGCATGCAATCCGATCCAATTATATTATTGTTGCGGCATGCAACCCGACCCAATTATATCATTGTTGCGGCGTGCAACCCCGATCCAAATATAATATTGTTACAGCGTGCAACCCGATCCAAATATAATATTGTTGCGGCGTGCAACCCAATCCACATATACAGTTCAACACCAATCCCAACAAGAGTCCCGGCAAGGGATCAATAAAGAAACAACACTATCCCAGCAAGGGAATCGACAATATAAGTAAATATGTCCCGGTAAGGGAGAATAAGCTATAACCAAACTTGTTCCAACATCTAATTACCTCAACCGGCACTAATACTCAATCATAAGTAATTTCCACGAGGATAATCATAATCCTTGTTCAACACAGAGAATCAACAACTTATGCATTCGTAGTATTTATTCAGAACACAACAATTTCAATTTAAGACTCATGGTCATGCTTGACACCAACGTATAGATAATCGTCACCATGCCTATACGTCGTACTCAACAAGTAACATGTAGCAAATAGGACACAACTCTTAATCCCTCCGCTAAGGTTAGACCAAACACTTACCTCGAACTTTCACGGCCAACTCAAGCCTCAAACACCGCTTTCCCTTTTGAATTTGGCTCCAAATCAATTGTATCTAGACATAATTGACTTAATGACATCAATAAACGCTACACAATTCAATTCCAATGTTTAATTATAGATTTCCCATCATTCTTCCCAAAAAGTCAAAAATCGACCCCGGGCACGCTTGGTCAAAACACGAGGTTCGTACCAAACCCGTCACCCATTTACCCACGAGCCTGAATATGTAATTAGTTTCAAAATCTGACCCCAAAACGAGGTCTAAATTCCAATTATACAAAAAGCCCTAACTCTACCCAAATCTCAAATTTTCTACCCTTAAGAACATGATTTAGGCCTAGAACTCTAATGGGTGTTAATGGAAATTGAAGAAAATGAGTCTAAAATTATATACCTATGAATTTGTGGTGAAGTTCTCTTTCAAAAATCGCCCAATTTGGAGTTTCAAAGAAGAACTTATGAAATTTTGGTAAAATCCCGAGTGTTCTGTTACTGTTTGAAAATCACTGGGCAGGCCTTCATCGCGTTCGCGATGGGTCAGTCATAGGTGACTTTCGTGTTCGAGTTCATCGGTTTGCATTCGCAGAGCTTTAGCTCCTGGAGCCTTCGCGGTCAGATGGTCGCGTTTGCGTAGAACAAATGTGAACCCCCTCCCCCCAGGCCATTAGCCTTATGCGTTCGCGAGTGCCTGGACGCGTTCACGAAGGGTACTCCCCCCACAGCCTCACGTTCGCGTCCCAAGCTCCGCGTTCGCGAAGAGCAAACTGGCACTTGAGGAAATTGCCTTATGCGTTCGCGAGTGGGACTACGCGAACGCGAAGAACAAAACCTCAGTGCACTGAGACAGCAAAAACCTGCAATTTTTCCTAAGTTCAAAACCTTTCGAAACCCATCCGAAACTCACCCGAGCCTCCCGGCTCCAAACCAAACATGCATACTGACTCAAACATATCATATGAACTTATCCGTGCGATCAAATCGCCAAAACAACCACTTAAACAACGAATTTAGCATAGAAATCTAAGAAAATTTTCAAAACTTTCAAAGTATCAATTTTCACAACTACGGGTCTGAATCACCTCAAACGACTTCCGTTTCTTACCAAATTTCACAGACTCATCTTAAATCACATATAAGACCTGTACCGGGCTCTGAAACCAAAACACGAGCCCGATACCATCAAATTCTAAACGCATTTCATTTTCAAAACTCATAAATAATTCCAGAAAACAATTTCTTTTAAAAATTCATTTCTCGAGCTTGGGACCTCGTATTTTGATTATGGGCATACGCCCAAGTCCCATATTTTTCTACGGAACCTTCGGGACCGTCAAATCACGGGTCCGAGTTCGTTTACCTAAAATGTTGACTGAAGTCAACATAAATCCATTTTAAAGTCAAAATTCATCATTTTTCACACATTACACATAATGGCTTCCTGGATACGCGCCCGGACTGCGCACGCAAATTGAGGTAATGTTGAAAGAGGTTTTTAAGGCCTCGGATTGCAGAATTCATTTTGAAACAAGTGATTACCTTTTGGGTCATCACATGAACCTATGAACTATTGTCTGTTGTCATAAGCGATTTCCTTCGATATTCCAAATCGGTAGATTATGTGGTCCCATATGAAGTCGACCACTTCGCGTTCACCAATATTTTGGTAAGGACATGCTTCAACCCATTTGGTGAAGTAATTAGATAAAACTAAAAGAAATCGTACCTTTTCCAAGGCCCGATGGAAGAGGACCAACTATGTTCTTCCCCCATTTCATGAATGGACACAGGGACAACACCGAATGTAAAAGTTCTATCGGTTGATGCACCAACTACACATGACGCTGATATTTGTCATATTTTTGAACGAATGCCTTTGCGTCCTATTCCATCCAGGGCCAGTAATAACGTGCCCTGATCAATTTTAGAACTAACGTCTCGACTAAAATGATTCCTGCAAACTCTTTTGTGGACTTCCCTCATCACGTAGTCCACCTCCGAGGCCCCTAGACACCAGGCCAAAGGTCCTTGGAATGACCTCCTGTATAACTGCCCATCCACGAGGTAGTGACGAGCTACTTTGGTCCGCAGTGCCCAGGACGCCTTTGGGTCGTCGGGTAATTTACCATGCCGGAGATACTCGATAAACTCCTTCTTCCAGTACTAGATCAAGTTGGTCAAATTTACATCGCAATAGCCATCTACGTCCAACACCGAATGTAAAGGTTGGACGACCGTACCATAATCGGATCCTTTCATTTCCGCGGATGATCCTAAATCAGCGAATGCATCTGCTTCCATATTTTCTTCCCTTGGAATATGGATGATTGACCATTCTCTGAATCGTGCAAGCAACTCCTGAACCTTGTTCAAATATTATTGCATGTGTTTTTCCTTTGTGTCGAAAATCCCATACACTTGGTTTACTACTAGTTGGGAGTCATATTTCACTTCAATGACCTCGGATCCTAGTCCTTGGACTAGTTCTAGTCCTACAACCAAAGTCTCATACTCGGCTTTATTGTTAGTTAACAGAACTATTTTAATGGTCTGCCTCAAGGTTTCCCCCAAGGGTGTGATTAGAACTATCCCCAGATCGAACCTTCTTACATTGGAAGCGCCATCCGTATATAGGGTCCAAACTCCCGATTCCGTTTTCGACACCAACACCGCTTACTTAGCATCCAAGGGCATTAACCCGGGATTAAAATCGGTCACAAAGTCGGACAAAACTTGTGACTTGATTGCAGTCTTGGGTTTGTACCCAATGTCGAATTTGCTAATTTCGGTTGCCCATTTAGCCAAATGGCCTAACAACTCATGTTTGTGAAGGACATTTCTTAAGGGAAAGGTTGTGACAACGGCTATCCGGTGGCACTGAAATAAGGCTTAAGCTTTTGAGAGGCAACTACGAGAGCTAAGGTTAACTTTTTGAGGTGCGGATAACGAGTATCTGCTCCCGACAATATTTTACTAACGTAGTAAATAGGAAATTGCATACCTTTCTCCTCTCGGACCAAAACGAAACTTATCGCTACTTTCGAGACCGCTAGATATATTAACAGTTGCTCGCCTTTCCCCAATTTTAATAGTAACGGGGGGATGGCAGGTACCTTTTTAGGTCTTTCGATGCATGTTGACATTACAGAGTCCATTTGAAATTGTTCTTGTTTTTTAGAAGTGAAAATAAGTGATGGCACTTCTCTGAGGATCTTGAGATAAATCTGCTTAGAGCCGCCAACCTTCCGGTCAGCCTATGTACTTCCTTCACACTTGTCAATTTGTCCGGAATGTCCTCGATGGCTTTGATTGTGTTGTGATTTACCTCAATCCCTCTTTGCGAGACCATGAACCCCAAGAACTTACCGAACCCAACCTCGAACGCGCATTTCTCCGGGTTGAGTTTCATGTTATGCTTCCTCAGAATGTCAAAAGTCTCTTGGAGGTATTTCAAATGATATCCTGCATTTAAAGAATTGACTAACATGTCACTGATATATACTTCCATTGTTTTGCCTATCTGAACCTCAAAGATTTTATTAACAAGCTTATGATAAGTGTCTCTAGCATTCTTAAGCCCAAAAGGCATCATATTATAGCAATATGTTCCAAAGTTTGTTACGAAAGAAGTTTTTTCCTGATCCACTAGATTTATCTTGATTTGATTGTACCCGGAGTAAGAATCAAAGAAACTCATTAGCTCGTGGCCAATTGTCGCATCAACATTTGATCAATGTTTGGCAGCGGGAATGAGTCTTTAGGACACACCTTATTTAAATTTTTATTGTCTACATATCCTAAATTTGTTATTCTTTTTGGGTAATATAATACGTTGTCTAACCATTCCAGATACTTTACCTCCCGGATTGAACTGATATTAAGTAGTCGGTTACCTCTTCTTTAACAAACTTATTCCTGACCTCCGCTATGAGGCATTTCTTTTGCCTTAATTACCGGTGGAAAGTTTGGATCCAGACTTAGCTTGTGGACCACTACCTCTAATGGGATAAATGTCATATCCGAGTGCGACCACGCAAATCAATCAATGTTAGATTTAAGAAAATTTATAAATTCTAACCTGAGCTCAAGATTTAACAATGTTCCCAAATGAAACTTCCTTTCCAAAAACTCTTCGAACAAGGTTAATTGATCAAGTTCTTGTGCGATCAACTTGGTCTCATCCGTCTCCTCTGATACCTGAAAGTATCTCGGAACCTAATAGGATTCCGATAACTCCTCGCTCGTATCATCTTCATTCGAAAAGGGAGAAGGAATTGGTTTATGTAATTGCTATTTGTTGGAATCTTTCCACTTGCTGCTGGACACAATCACCGCATTCATTTCCCTTGGTGCCGGCTGGTCTCCTCTTATTTGCTTGATTTCCTCCGATATCAGAAATTTCAATAACTGGTGATATGTTAAAGGTACAACTTTCATCTCATGTATCCACGACCTTCCGAGGATTACATTGTAACATATATCGCTATCCACCACTTCGAATAGAGTAGTCTTCGTTTCTTCTTAGGAATATGTAGGCAGCAAAATCTCTCCTCGAGTTGTCACGCTTGTCAAGTTGAAGCCAGCTAAGAGTTATGTCACCGGAACGATGTTCCTGGTTAACTTTGCTTGCTCCAGAACTCTCCATTATATTATATTGGCCGAACTTCATGGGTCAACTAAAAAATATTTAATTTTGAAATCTAAAACATTGAGAGAGATTACCAAAGCATCATTGTATGGCAAGAGAAGTCTGTCAGCGTCCTCCTCCGTAAAGGTGATATCATCTTCTGCGACTTCCCGGAGTCTCTTGTTGTGAGTCACCAATATCTTCATTTTCTTCACTGTTGAAAAGGTTACACCATTGACTTTGTGTTCTCCGAAGATCATGTTAATAGTCATCCGAGGTGACCCTTTCTACTACCTTCGAAGGCTCTGCATTGTCCCCGCTTCGACCTCAGTTGTTTTTGGCTCAATCACTTAAAAACTCCCTGAGGTGGCCATTCTTCAACAATGTCTCCACCTCTTCGCGAATATGTCGGCAGTCCCTAGTTCTATGGCCGTGAGTTCCATAGTATTCACACCAAAAATTGGGATCCCTCTGGCTAAGATCTAAGCGTTTTGGCTTTGGGAACCGTGCTTCTTTGATATTTCTCATCGTCGATGCCAACTCTACTAGGCTGATATTAAAGTTGTAATCCGATAACCTAGGATATGCGGAGTCTAGGGCCCGTGGCACCTCTTTCTCTCGCAACGACCTGCTGTTCCAGCCATGATCAGCTCTTCTGTCGGGAACTACTCTAACCGATTTCTGAAACCCTTTGCTTTATGAACATTAGTCCTCTCATACGGTAGAAAATGACTTTTAAAGGTCTACCGATTAGCATCAAAATTGCTCTTAAACCTGTCCTGGATTTGGTCTCGACCTCGTGCCTTAGCCAATACCGAAGACCCAAGATGATCGTCCTCTATCTTTATTTTTGACTCATAATGGTTATGGACATCTACCCATGTGGTTGTCTAAAACTCGAGCATGCTCTCCTTCAGTTTTTAGGAGGCATCAGAACTCAATAGATTTAGACCCTTTGTGAATGCCTCCACTGCCCACTCATCTGGAACCGCCGGTAGCATCATCCTTTCTTTCTAGAATCGGATCATAAATTATCCCAGCAGTTCGGATTCGCCCTGCACAATTCTAAATATGTATGCCTTTCTGGCCTGAACCTTCCTTGCTCCTACATGGGCCTTAATGAACGAGTCTGCAAGAATTTCAAAAGAATCAATTGAATGCTTGGGTAAAAAAGAGTACCATGTCAGGGCCCCCTTTGTGAGGGTTTCACCAAACTTCTTCAACAAAACCGACTCGATCTCATGTTGAGCCAAATCGTTTCCTTTCACAACCATGGTGTAGGTTTGTGATCGGCTTTTGTGGATCCGAAGTCCCATCGTACTTTGGTATGTCTAGTATTTTGAATCTTTTTGGAACTATCTTTGGTGCTGCACTTGGCTTAAATGGCAACTACGTGTACTTTTTTGAATCTAGACCCTTTAGAACTAGTGGTGCACCCGAAATCTATTCCATCCAAGCGTGAAACTCCTTCGCATTCTAATCCATTCATTTGTCCATTTCTCTCGTGAACCTCATGAGCGCGGTTTTGAAAGGATCACTTCTGTTGCTATTCCCAGATCCACTACCGGTCCCTCCAGCTTCGTTGAAGCCTACTTTGCTCCTTGGATGTTGTTATAGATTCTTTGAGTTGTTTGATATATGGGAACACTGGGAGGGATTGGTCCCCTTACGTTTGCGTTGTTGGAAGCACCTATCAATGCTTGTTCTAACTCTGTCATTACCCGATCTTGCATTGAGATATGATCCATGACTGTTTTCTATTGTTTCCTCAGGAGTTTGACCGTCTCTACAACATGTTCCTCCTTTGCATCATTAGGAGTTGGGTTCCGCACATGCCGAGGATCTGACGTTCGCGAATTGGGGTTGTTCGACACCTTCGTTTTAAGTCACCGCACTAGGACAATTCTTCCCCTTGAATGCGTGCTTCAACGTTGTATGCGTTGATGACATTGTTAGCTGCCATATATGATTTTTACTAAGGAAAAAACTAAAACTTATTAGCAATAGACGTATGGATCAAAGCAATTACGCAACTGTCTATTCCCCACGGTGGGCGCCAAACTATTTACTCATAAAATAGTACAGTTAAATTTGTAACGTGGTTTATAAACAAACGAATTGATTTGACTCAAAAACGATAAAGAAATAAGACTGAAGTTAAATTTAGCAGTTGAAATTAAAGAAAATAACAAGCCTGGTTCCGAACTCAGTCTTTTCACTCCACTATTTCCTCATTTAATGTTGTCCGATGGTGAATCTTGAACTTCTGTCGCCGTCTACATTCCCTTCGGAATCCATCCGGTACTGATCACACACATAGCATTCGGTATTAATTGTTTTTCGACTCGTCCTTTGTTTATCATCGACTCCACGTGTCATCTTACCATTCGACCACTTGTTATCAACCAATTTACCTCATACACATATAACTTACTAAAATTAACCTTTGAATTTTTGGTCTTAAACATGTTATGCCATGTATATAAGAGATTGATATTAAAGATAAAACTAAAATGTTAAATTAAAAATTTACTAAATGTATAATGTTATTATATTTTTTAAACAACTTTTAAAAAAAGTATGACACATAAATAAAAATGTGGAGGGGTAATAATGAAGACAATTTTCTTTTTTTCACTCCACAATGATCATAGTGGGCAGTGGGTGGTTCCCTATGTGCATTTTTAAATAGCAGCCCTTATTAGAGTGGCTATCTAGTGTCATTTCGGGGCATTTACATCTATAATCGCTTTTTGGGTCATGTTTTAACTTGTGCCTGCTTTGCAAAAAAATTACAAGTGTACCCACTTTTTTGCGTAACTTCTGTATACGGGGCTGAAGTAGCAAAGGCAATCACGCAAAACTTCAGGATTCTAGTAGACGGGCCTGAAGTAGCAAAGGCAATACGCTGAAGTTTTTTTGTCCTTTCAAAAACTTCAGCAGAAGATGCCAAAGTTATTTAGTTCATTTATAAAAACTTCAGCACTAAATAAGCTGAAGTGTTTTTTTGTCCTGGATTCATTAGTTTTGTCATAAAGCTTTTTCAAAAACTTCAGCAGAAGATGCTGAAGTTATTTAGTTTATTTGTAAAAACTTCAGCACTAAATAAGCTGAAGTTTTTTTGTCCTAGATAAGCTTTTTCAAAAACTTCAGCAGAAGATGCTGAAGTTATTTAATTCATTTGTAAAAACTTCAGCACTATATAAGCTGAAGTTTTTTTGTCCTGGATTCATTAATTTTGTCATAAAGCTTTTTCAAAAACATCAGCAGATGTTGAAGTTATAGTTCATTTGTAAAAACTTCAGCATTATATAAGCTGAAGTTTTTGAAAAAGCTTTCTGACATACTAGATAAATAATCACCTTATTCTTTCATAGTGTATTACTACTATAAAATAATCCGATTGCCAACAGTATCTAAATCATAAATTTTGGAAACAACAAACGTGAAAAGAACAGAATTACGTGGAAATATTTAAAAATTATTTTGTCTACTAACTTACGTAATTATTTAAAAAGAAGGAGAAGGAGGAGGAGAAAGGAGCTGAAGTTATTTAAAAAGTTGGTACAAGTTAAAACTTTAAAAAAATATATATATATGTTAAATTGGGGCGATTAAAAACTTTTAATAAAATAGGTATATGTTAAATGACCGTAACAATTTACTGCGTCATGTCTACCCCTTTATCAGTAAAGCCCACACCGCCTGCAATTTACTCTGTCATTTCTACCCCTTTATCAGTAAAGCCCACACGCATTAACAGAAGCCCATTGAAATGTCTGGAAAACGCAACTCCGGTTTTCTGGTTCCCGCCGAAGAGCAGAAAGAACGGTGAAAATGGTGGGAAGAAGTTTGTTAACGGGGACTATCTGCAAATCACAGCAGCTCAAACATCTCTTTTCCAATCCCTTCATCTTTCAACCTCTCTTATCCCATTCCTTACCCCAACAAAGAACCAGGTATCTTAATTTATCTCTCTTTCCAAAAATACATACATAGACACAAATAGTTTTGCAAAAAGTCTCATAGTTTAGTAGTCCTTTTACTGCAAAATGCAAGGTTTTTCTTGGACGAGTCGCTGCTGGGTCACACATAAGAGCACAAAAATGGGATCTTGGATGGGTATATTCGGGTCGGGTTTTCTGTACGTTTGGCAAAGCTCTGGAATCAGCTGCTGTTGTTGAAGAGAGTTCTGGAGAAGGTAAAATCAAAAGGAAGAAATTGAAGGGAAAAAGACAGGTTGTAAGGTGGTTAAAGTTCTTCAGGTGGAAGAAGAAGAAAGATTTCCAAAGAATGACTGCAGAAAACAAAATTCTTTACAAATTGAGCAAGGTAAATCTTCTTTACTTTATGTAGTAGAAGTAGGAAACTTTCTAGAAAAATGTCTAAAATATCAAGACTGTAACTTTTCCCAACATCTACTTGTTGCTGATTCCCTCCATGGCTTTAGTTCCAATTTAGTTTAAGAAAGAAAGTAAATACTTTCAAAACTTGTGTTTATAAAATAAACCAATAAATTTGTGTGCTTATAAATATCTTATTAAGGAAAAAAATAGAAAGTTTAAAGTTAAGTTTTTTTTTAAATAACAAAATAGAATATTCTTTTGGGACATGTTAAAAGGAAAAATACATCACAAACTGGGAGATTGCGACATATCACCTATAAAAAAAAGTGTTTGAAATATCAATGTACTATGGTGGCTTCAAATGTTTGAAATTCCAACCTCTTGGGCCCCTTTGACCCTTTTATGCCATCTCTTGATCCTTGTTTACTCTAGGGCATTCTGTGAAAAGAGACTTATTATCTACCTAAATGTCTGTGCTTATGTGTGCTATCCTAGTACTCTTTCTATTCCCAAATTGGTAGTCTCGAGGGTCATATTGTGATATTTTGAAAATTTGAAAGTTATGTATTTATGTAGTTTTATCTAAATTTGCACACTAACTATATTGAAAAATTATTTAATAATTTATTCATGAGATTTAATAAAAATAGTTCAAGTGTACTAACAAATACGAAACTAATAGGCCCATGTGATCAAGGGTTCTAAAAGGTGCAACATTTCGTCATTCCTAATCCCGGTGCACTAAGCTCTGGGAAAGGGCCAGATCACAAGAGTTTATTGTGCGAAGCCTTACCCTGCAATTCATCATACTAAAATCAAAAGTTTATTTCGTAAAATTTCATATACAATAAATTGTAAGAATATTTAAAATGGAAACACTTGTTTGAATAGATCATTATATGAATATATCAAGCACCTAATAAAAGAATATTATGCATGCAACATTATTCAAGACTTCAATTGGACATGAAATCCAAACTTTCAAGTCTTTAATATTAACTAATTAAGTCCCTATTTGTTCCCAGAGTGCAAATCAAGTACTAATTAGTAATTAATACATAACAAGACTTTGGCTTGAACACCCCAAAAATAGCCAAACCAGTCATCAAATTCAAGTTATAAAATAATAACATCATGACAACGTTCATTCAAAATTACATTTGAATGTGTCATATGAATCATGTACAAGTCCCCAATTTCAACAAAAATATAGATGCATATGCAAATGTGATCTTCATGATAGCTTCTAAAAGTCTTTTTTGTATTGTCATCCTTATTTCTATTCTAGTAAATCACCTATGATAGCAACAAACTATTGCTAAGTATAAAACTTAGTGGACACATAAGGGTGTGGCCTAGTGGTCAATGAAGTGGGTTGAGAACCATAAGATCTTAGGGTCAAATCCTAGAGGAGATAAAAAAATGATGGGTGGTTTCTTCCCATCTGTTCAAGCATTGGTGGATAGAGTTACCTGGTACCTGTTATTGGCAGGAAGTAGCAAGTATCCCGTGGGATTAGTTGAGGTGCGCGCAAGCTGGCCCAGGCACCATAGTTATTAAAAATAAGTATAAAACTTAGTGACACTTAAACTTTGGGTTTGGAGCCACTAAATTCTCCGATGCTCTTCTAAAATATAAATAGCTCATAACAAACTTGAATATATAAACTAAGTTGAGTATACAAATTTAGCTAACCTTTCATGTTAACAAATAAGCTATGTATCAAAAAAAGTACAAGAAGAAATACATATAATGTGTTTAAATCATCATCACGTACTTAATAAGAGTACGATGTTTAAAGAGAATCAAATATTAAACCATGAAGTAGTTTTGTATTAATAATTTCAATTGTCAAGAAAACTCTCAAAGCTAATTCAAGGAAAAATCTGGCAAATAGTCAAATTCGCCCAACGCATACGTCATGCAATCACATCAAGCATAATTGGATAACAAGAAACAATGAGAGCGCGAATCAAGTAGGGTCAACACCTAATAATCAAAAGAATCAAGTACCATGTTTAAAATAAATTTTCATTTATCTTAAAATGGACAAAGTCCATAGTTAAGATGAAATCCAACTCTAAAATCAAAATGGAGAAAGATCCATGTAGTATCAAGAGGAATGCCAATATAAGCGACAACGTCACTATCACAAGAAGAACAAAGTTCCAAAAAGAATGCAACAATGCTCAAGCAATCCGTGTATGTAGGCAGTTAGATTGTCTTACAAAAGTACTTTACATGATACCAACACAATTTTATCATATACTTAACTATACAATTGTACCCTCAATGGTAGCAAAATTATGGAAGTGTTTCAAAACATGCTTTCTTAATTAAAATAGCAAATAGGGTACTAAAGTAGCAACAAACTCATACAACTTAAACTAAAGACAAATTTTACTGAATGTAAAACTATTCAAAATACTCCAAAAAAATAAATTAAATGGAAAATTCAAGTTTATGGGCAATCCTTGCAGATTTAGGGTTCCTAAAGCTTAACCAAACATCAAGGAAGTATAGATGCTCTAAATTAAGAATCAAGCGATTTTGTCGATCTCTTTAAGAATTCTCCTTAGCTTGTACAAGTATCTCTTGTACCTTAAATGCATAATCGAGTGCTCACTTAAGGTTTGAAATTTAAAGGTACTTAAGACAAATCATGATGAGTATCATCAGAAGGGGGCCTAATTGGTCAGAACTCTTCCTAATTCTTGAAAGAAAAAAATCTGGGCAACAATTATGCCTTGTATTGCAGCTCATATTTACGCAGGAAACAACAAAGTTAGATTTTCAGTTGTAGGTCAATCTCTTAGCTTTCTATAGAATTTTGAATCACCTCAATCCGAGTTTTGGAAAGAAAGTTTTGCTCAAATACCGAATGTTGTGTAGTTCAAGAACTAGATTAAATTCTTAGTTTTTAAGGTCTCAAATTCACTAACCAAAATTTTAACTATTTTACTAACATATATTGAGCGAGAAGCATACCACGAGATAAAGAGAAGTCTCTCTCTAACCAAAACATAATGCTTCAAATTAATCCTTTAACGCATGTTGATTCTTGAAAACAAAATTCAGTTTATCTTTCAAGAGGTAGAGACAAAGGATTTTTTGCAATAAAGTTTTGTTTTTAATCAGAGCAAGAGCAATGTTTGTATGGTTGAACTCTTTAATGGGAGATTTGATAAAGGAAAAAGAAGAAGATGACTTTTGGTAAAGTAGGCTTGCAACGTTAATGCCCTTTCAAAATACCTTATCACCTACTTGATGCTCAATTTCACGTCTCTTAAAATCAACATAGGATTTTTGCCTGTCTGAAGCAAAATTTTAACCGATCCTTGATGGTATTTGATCCTTGAGATTAATTTTTACCTCAAATAAAAAAGGTACAACTTTTTAGCCTTTGAGAGGGCATTAACGTTGTAGCCCCTTATTTCCAAAAAGTCATCTTTTTCTTCATTTATCAAACCCTTTAATGAAGAGCTCAATCCATAAAATACCGCTCTCATCAAAATCAAAACTTTACTGCATAAAATCCTTAATCTCTACCACTTGAAAGATAAATTAGGTTTTGTTTTCAAGAATCAATATGAGTTAAGGATCATTTTGAAGCCCTAGGTTTTGGTTGGAGAGAAACTTTCTCTTTCTCTTGTGGTGAGCTTCTTACTCAATCTGTGTGGTGAAGTAGTTAAGCTTTTAGTTAGTGAATTTGAAAACTAAGAGTTTGACCTCATTTTTGAACAGTAAGCATTTAGTATTTTAAGCATAACTTTTTTTTATTTTTTTATTTTCTAGAAATCGGATTAAGGTGATTCAAAATGTTGCAGAAAGTTAAGAGATTGTCAGATTGACCTATAGTTCCATGTCTCTAGAATCTATAGTGATCTTGCCCCATCTTGGATTTGCATTTCATCTTAGCTATGGACTTTCTTCATTGCAAGTAAGAATGCAAATCCATTTTTAACATGGTACTTGATTTTCTTGATTATTGGATTTTGACACTACTTGATTGGTGTCTCGGTCCTTCGTGTTATTCTATTATGCTTAATGTGGTTGCATGAAGTATGTGATGGGCGAATTTGACAATTTGATAAAAAAATTCTTGAATTAGCTTTGGGAGCTTTCTTGACACTTGAGATTATGGATGTTAGTATCTTGGACTGATTTTTCTCTTGGACTACTTCATGGTTTAATAATTGATTCACTTTGAACATCATACTCTTATTAAGTACTTGATGACGATTTGATAAATTCATTTTATGAATTTCTTTCATGCTCTCTTTTTTAGACCTAGGTTGTTGTTAACATGAAAGGTTAGCTAAATCTGTATATCTTAATTTCATATGATCTATTTGTATTTTAGATGAGAGTTAGAGAATTTAATGGCTCCAAATCCAAAGTTTTTGTGCCACTAAACTTTATACTTGGTGATAATTCGTTGCTATCGTACATGATATACCATAAGAGAATCTAGGGTGGCCATAGAAGTCTTGAAGCTATCATGAAGATCATATTTGCATAAGCATGTATATTATTGTAGAGATTTGGGACTTGTAGTCTTGTACATGATCCATATGACATATTTACATTTGTAATTTTGAATGATTGTTGGTCATGATGCTATTATATTATAATTTGATTTGGTAAACGGTTTGTCTATTTTGAGGGATATGCAAGCCCAAGTCTTGTTAAGTATTTAGTTTACTTCTTGATTTTCACTTTAGAACGGGGACTTATATAGTTAGTTTTAAACTTGAATGTTTGAATTTCATGCCTAGTTTAAGTCTTGAATAATGTTGTGTGCAAAATATTCTTCTACGAGGTGGTTGATATCTTCGTATATGGTGATTTATTCAAATAGGTGCTGCCATCTTAAATTAATCTTACACTTTATTTTATAGAGGATTTTATGAAATAAACATTTGATTTTATTATTGTGAAATGTTGCTTTTTGAACCCTTGCTCATTATGCTAATAAATTGTAATAACAATTTGCTAAACTAGTTTCAAAGAATATTTTGTTAGTACACTTTGAATTCTTTTTTCAAATCTCATGAAGAAATTCTTCAATAGTTTTTTTTAAAATTTTTTTAAAATTTAGTTATTTAGTCTATTTACAAAAATTATTTTAAGAAAATACTTAACTTTCAATGTATTATATTAGTTTTGTTAAATGACATCCTCCACAGGGAGTTGCTACAAGTTTAGTCAGTTGTTTCCATGTCTGCTAAACTACGTTATTCTTGAGGTTGAATTATATGAGGACTTTTAGTATTAACATTTTTATTCTTGAGGTTGAATTATATGAGGACTTTTAGTATTAACATTTTTATTCTTGAGGTTGAATAATATGAGGACTTTTAGTATTAACATTTTTATAGCAGTGGTACCGGGCAAATCTTGAGTGCACCTCAACTATGTCACCGAGCACCTGATACCCCCCACCGAAGACTTTCAGTATTAATCTAGTTTATGTTTAATGAATGTTCGGGTTATGTCGTGCTCTAATCCGCATAGGGAAGTCTTAGGTGGACTAGGACGATGACCCCATGTATGGTCTTAGCCATGAAATTATACCACCTCGCATGTTATCTTTGAAACCTATATCTCCCTACAATTATAATTAAATCCTCCCTATTGTTGAGATAAGTTGAGGCTATAACCTGACATTGCCCCAAAAGGTTGCTGGTATACAGTATAAATTTATTATTTAATAGAGAAACTTCATTGTTGCATCTAATTGAGCGGTCAAGCGCACTGGAAAATGCTATAAAATAAGCAGAAACTTGGGCAATGGGCAGTGTCTTGTGTGAACTATGAGCTACATGGTCAATTTGCCAATGTAAACTGTTTTCATCTTGTCCCTTGTCCCTACAATAATTTCGTAAGCCATTATTATGTGATCCATGTCAAGCTTATTTAATAAGATCAATTAATTACTTTAAACCATGGGAAGGGGAATGAAACAACACGTATAAAAATGTAAAAGTTCTTTGAATGGTGGACGCTGTGGTTTAGGCTGAGAATAATCACACTTGACAAATAAATTTCTATTAAAACCAATGTTTGGAAAAAAGAAGAAGAAAGAATGGCGCCTAAGAGTGTGGCCTAGTGATAAATGAAGTGGGAGAACTACGCGGTCTCAGGTTCCAATCTCAGCAGAGGCAATGACACTAGGTGATTTCTTTCTTTTGAGTAAGATAACACTAGGTGATTAAAAAGAGTGTTTATTTTCCCATCTATCCAGCCTTGGTAGGTAGAGCTACCATGTTGGTGGGAGGTGCAGATGCCCAGTGGAATTAGTCGAGGTGTGTGCAAGCGGTCCAAACACCACCGCCATAAAAAAAATGTCTCTGATATCAAGGAGAATTTCGTGGTCAATTAAGGTCTGCTTTTATTGATAATTATTGGATGAGATAGGTTTCATCAACTCTAGGTGAGATGCCATTATTACATTGATTGGAAAATGTGGCATGGTTTCAGTCCAGCTAAACATTTCAGCTTTTGCAAGGGTATAATTGTATTTTGTATGACTCTGAGTTTCTTCTCTTTCGCGGATATGGTAAAGATTTAACCACTATATGACTCATTACATGTTGGTTTTTCGTGATACAATATAACTGTCATGATGATGTGGAGGTGATGGACCTTGCTCTTTGTTATATACGTACCCTTAATTACAATTGAAGTCCTCACCAGGTTGCCGATTCTAATCTACTTAGGCACGGAAGAAAGAGGAAAGGCTTCTTGAAGCTCTTAAAAAAGTTGAGCCCAAGGAAAAGTCAGAAGCTACCCATGACCCGGAGATACTGACTCCAGAAGAACACTTTTACTTTCTGAAAATGGGAGAGAAGTACAAGAATTATGTGCCAGTTGGAAGACGTGGGATATACCAAGGTGTGATCCTTAACATGCACCTGCACTGGAAGAAGCACCAAACTCTAAAAGTGGTGGTCAAAACATTCTCTCGGGAGGAGGTTAAGGAAATTGCTGCAGAGCTTGCAAGATTAAGTGGTGGAATTGTTCTTGATATACAGGATGACAACACCATTATAATGTACAGGGGGAAGAATTACTCCCAACCTCCAACAGAAATAATGTCTCCAAGAAGTACTCTTTCTAGGAAAAAGGTTCTGCATAGGCATCTATTATTTCTTTATTATGCAATTTTGCAGTGTTTGCCTCTGCTGGATTTTCTGAATATTAACTGTTTATTTATCGGCCTCTAACCCTTCCTTTCTGTTTTTCTTGTTATTACTCCATGTCTACAGGCCTTGGATAAATCAAAATATCGAGATGGCCTGAGAGCTGTCAGGAGATACATTCCGCGGCTTGAGCAGGATCTTGAGCTGCTTCGACTGCAGGCTGAAAATAAAAGTGGTACTCCTGAAGATAAACACTTGCTTGGCTCTGAGAATTCTAACCATGAAGATCGTTCAGACCTTCGAACTGAGGCATCAAATAAGCTCAAACAGATGATGATTGAAAATGATGAACAAGGTGAGTCCACAACATATTCCGATATCGTTTCAGATTCGGAAGATCTTTCGGATATTTTTGAAACGGACTCTGACGAAGAGGATGAAGACGAAACTGAAGAACCTCTTTATTTGGATGAGTTTGAAAAATTTCATGTACACAGCAACGGAGAAGAACAGGATTTTGAGGAGCATTTGCGTCAGATATCTTCCAACTCGAGGAAAGAGAAATCTGTGTGTAAAGATGCGGACACACCAGATCTTGATGAAGTTGATAGAATGATTCTGCAAGCCACATCACTTTTGAAGAAGAAGAAGAAGAAGAGATGAATGCCTGTATATGCGTAAGCAATCACCTTTACTTGGTATTCTCAGGCTACAAATTAACTGTTGAGCAGAGCCTTTAGCCAAGGAATCCCTCTTCCCCAATGGGTTTTTGTACTGTAACAGGGTTCATTGACTAATATTAAATTAACAGTTCTTCTGACAGGTGAGACGAAACAACTTTAATAAGATTCATCTCCGCGGTTTGTTTGCATCCATCCAAGGTCTTTTTAGAGTACTGAAGTAGAAAGATGGTGTACAATCTGGTTACATATTGGTCGTAAACAAGAATACATAGATTGGTTGTGGAGAGAAACAGGCTTGACAAAGCTCTTCTGGTGAATAAGGATTACAAGATTGGCACTCATTTGACTTGACACAGAAGCCGGGGTGGATTGCTGAAAGGGCTTAAATCAGAGGGCCTGCTGGTTGTATAATCAGTTAATTGGGAGTACTCACTGGTTGGTGTAATTTCGTTGTGGTTAGATTTGTCTTGTTTAGGAGGATTTGTATGGGAATAAGACTACTTATTTTTGAAGGTTGATTACCTCCTCTCCTGGCTTGAGTAGAGATTCACATGTTTCAGCTGGAGATGCTTTTCAATGGTATTGCGAGAAGCAGTACCAAGCATGTTTCCGTCTTTACTGCTATCACCAAAAGTAGTTCGATGTTGTTCAAAGCCTTGTATCTCGTCAATTACAGTATACTGTACATTTCAGTCTCAATTGACTGAAAGTGAGGTCATTGTAAAAACAGGGTTCATGATTTTGGTTTCTATTAATGTATATCCAATCATGGTCTGCATTCCATGTCTGGTGAAAAATAGAGAAATGACAGAATGATTGTCAATGCAGAAATGACACAATGATTGCAATGCACCCGCAGGTGGTCTCAAAACTTCTATAATAATCTCTCTCCTCTTTCCTCTCTCAATATATGCAAGTTCAAAAGAAAGCTAAGCAACGGTCTCTCTATTTCTTTTCGTTTTCCCCTAGTCTTAATCTATTAGGTTTTAGCATGTCCCAAGTACTTGACGAACAGATGAAAACGTCTTCGTCTATAAGGCTACTTTATTTCATCAATTACAAGTGCATTCCAGCAAATGATAATACAATACAAAGTTTCTTTGGCCCTTACATTCAAGTAGCTTAACCCCAGATCAAAATAACTCCTACTTATCCTAAAGTAACAAGTTAGAATCAGAGAAGGAAAACAAATGTGTACAAGCTATTGGTATGCTAATCTGACTCCTCTAGCCGTTCATTATCAAGTTCTTTCACTCGCTGGACTGCTTCTTCAACACTTCTTGATAAATGATCAGTGTGATCCTCAATGAATTTCAACAACGTTCGTAGTTGTTCTTGGTAAGCTGCACACCTCCGCTTACATCGCTGCCTCTCATTATAAAGTTCAAGGGTCAGCTCTCGAATTCTTTGATCCTTCTCATCCTAAAACAAGCAAAATTGTAAGTCACTGAAGAAAAAAAAATATAAGATCACGTGTGGTGAATTCTCCCACAGAAAAAAAGAGATCATCTTAGGCAAAAGATATTTCAACAGCTTTGAGTAGGGGCAATAGCAGAATGATTAAGTTCCAACACAGTGCATTTCCTTATCGTAAACAGTCTCTCTGCCCTTCCAGGGTAGGGGTAAGGCTGCACACATCTTACCCTCCCCAGACTCCACTTGTGGGAATTCACTGGGCATGTTGTTGTTGTTGTATAGTGCATTTCCTTGTAGCAAAAACAAAATAGACCACAGATAAATTGGCCTGCCAATCGAGTCATTCTCCCTCTTTCAAACATATATAACAGAAGTATATGTAAGTATGCTTGCTGTAGTAGATGAACTCAAATGTCCTCCGTGGGAAACTGGTCTGTCAGTCAACTTAGTATGTGTATTGACATTCATAGTAGAACCGTAACTTGTCAAATGCATCATACATAATTCTGTTGAATGCCTAGTTGCTTATTAACATTTACCTGACTGACCAATTTTTTTGTAGATCCTCGCCACGGAACTTTACTCGGCGACATTAAAGCGTGATTATGCTCTTCTACAAATTTTGTGACAACCCACTTGCTTTCCCTTAAAGCTACTCTTAGAATGGCAGGACAGCCTTCTCGAGTTGCAGGTGGCGGAGGAAGAACTCTATCTTTCCTGTGAATATATTTTTTCTCACGAAAACCTTCTTTCGAGCAGACAAAATCCTGTCCAATAACCACATTATTGATCCGAGACCGTCGATTATGATGAATCCGCACGGTAAAGCCTATCCGCCTGCCATATGCCATGTAAAAGTCTCTAGCATCATCTCTGGAGTTGAATTCCATGCCAATCTGTGGCTCAATAGCATCGTCACTTGATGTTTGTTCTCCATTTGAATGCCCTAAGCATTTATCATCTTCAGCGATATACATATCCATGTCTGTCGTGAGCTCTTCGTCAAAATAACCATGATCATCATTGCTCTCAACTGGTGGAAAATCTTTTCTTTCATCCAAACCAAATGCAGGGCTAGATGGGCTCCCCATTGCCACATCAGACTTATAAAAGCCCATAATCCATCATTCCTGCATATTTGGAGCAGAAAAAGGAATCAAGAGGAAAGCACAAAATGAAAATAAGTATAAACAGAAACAATCTCATGGACTCATGGTGCACCATTTTGACCACAGACGTAGAAAAGGAAAAGAAATTGCAAAATAAAGCATTTTATGCTCTCGGAGAATAAAATAGTACGTGAAATGAGGAAAATATATCTGATATGCATCATCCATCAAGCTGTCATTCCTGTTTTCTGAAACTTGAGGACTTACTAAGAATGATTTGCCTATCAGACATGACACGGAGAATAAAATAGTACGTGAAATGAGGAAAATATATCTGATATGCATCATCCATCAAGCTGTCATTCCTGTTTTCTGAAACTTGAGGACTTACTAAGAAGGATTTGCCTATCAGACATGACAAAAATCTAACGATGATCATACTCCTTCACATACATTTTCTAGAAGCGTTTCAGGGTATTACTGATAATCAAGTCAAGTACAAGGAGGAAGTAGTGTGCACACATGATAATTGTATTAAAATTGATTAGGAATAACCAACACGCACAAAAGTTTCTCGAATAGATTCATATGGTTATCCTACAGGCCCCGCCGTCAGATATCAAAAGCTTGAACTGAACAAAAGCAATATATGCATTGTTCTACTCTTCTGTTTCCCTTCATTAATCAAATTAAACAAGCAAAGAAGTAGGAAAATGCATCAAAATTAGGTCACTGAAAGCTAAAAGCTCAACTCAGAGCACAATTGTTACAAGAAAAACAAAATCAAAAAGTTTTCTCCAAACACAAGCTTGCATAATATTCACATTCTTATTCATTAAAGGGGGAAAAGATGCCAGCACAGAACCGTCCATTTTCCCTTTTAAGATGGTCAATACACACAATTACAACAACTCATTAATTCACACCATTCTCACCTCAACCAAGCAAAATATCTCCAAGTCCACCTAGTTAACTTCAGCCCAAAAGCTTAATAGTCGAGTTTCTTGAGCTAAATTTTAACTATAGCAACAAAGCCTAATACATCCACAAAAAGGGCACACGGGTGCACTAAGCTCCCGCTATGGAAGGTCTGGGGTCCGGGAAGGGCCGGAGCACAAGAGTCTATCGTACGCAGCCTTACACCGCTAATACATCCACAAAAGATTCTAAAAAGGAGTCATAAAACTAAAATATTCCTCCTATATCAATCTGGGTAAGGCAAGATTATTCAAGCTCAAGCTAACAAAATAAGGACTAGACTGGAAAAAAAAATGATAAGTGGACAAAGTATTAGAAGAGCAATATGAAACCCTATTTACTTGGATATCCAAAAGATTCCAGCTTGATTATTTACTGACTGATCAGGGTTTCTAAATCTAATTAAGAACACAGGAGCAAGAAAGGAGTTTGTGGGTCTATAATGTTTCAGGAATTGGCGTCCACAGAGTGAAGAAAGAAACTCAATTCAACTTCTGAAGTGCTAACCAACTCTTTCGACTAAAACGATGAATGATAAGAAGAGGAAATAGAGAGAAATTGCTTTACCTACGACATCATCGAGGTCATGTGCCGCTACAGTGACTTTTTCTTTTTTCCAGATGAGGAGCTTTTGTTTTTTTTCTTTTATCTTGTGCTTCCAAATATTCAAATGTGACCCCTTAAAGGCGATGTAATACATTCCAATAAATTCTCCAATCTAGATTTTATACATTGGTGAGAGAGCAATTTTCTGATATTTAGTTTAATTATCCATGTAATAGGTTTAGACGGTATTTAGATTTCCAGAGTCGTTGTTTTCAAAATCTAAATTCTATTTTGAAAAACTTAAAATTCTATGTTCAAATAAACTATAATAATTAAAAAAATTGAATTTCAAAAAGCAAAACGTGTTACATAAATTGGGACGGAAAGATACTACTTTATTAGAGTTAACTCAATTTTATCTTTAATTTGAGTTCACTTAAAATAATTTCTCACATAAGTAGAGATACTTATTTTTATGTACCAAATAAAACTCCCAACATATATGAGAGGAGATAGAGGGTACATACTATAACTACGGGAAGGAGGCACAAACATACAAGTCAAGCACACAAACAAACTCACACTTGAGATCATAAGGGCATTGGGACTATTTGGTTACGAGTGACATTGATTTTATATATATGATAAGAGTCTGCAGATCTCTCTGCATCTATAACAACAATATATATACACATATGAGGCTTATGAGTCCTAACTAAACTACAGCACTTGGACACCAAGTAATGAACTATTCTAAATACAACAGGCTACATATAGTTTCAGGTATAGTATGATTCTACTCTTTACACACCTCCTCAAGTTGAGCAGGGTTGGCAAGCACGATCAACTTGTCCCTTAAACTATAGAAGGGCAACTTAGACAGCCCTTAGGTGAGAACATCTGCAATTTGATCATTTGAGCCAACATAGCCAACTGAGAGTGCTTTGTTCTTCACTTTATCTCTAACAAAATAAAAATCGATCTCTATGTACTTGGTTCGAGAATGAAAAACTGGATTAACAGTTAAATAAGTTGCACTAAGATTATCACACCATAACACAGGAGTAGACGAAGAGAAACAACCAATTTCCCAAAGTAGAAACTCCAACCATGTGAGTTCGGAGGCTGCATTAGTAAGTGCGCGATACTCTGCCTCAGTGCTCGAACGAGATACTGCACGTTGCTTCTTTAATGCCCGATGAGTTCCAAGAAAAATAGCATAACCATTGGTGGACTTACGACAGTCAACAGAACCACCCCAATCCACATCACAATAGCCATGTAAGAGAGTGGATGGGTGACGAGCTAAATGCAGGCCATGCGATGAAATACTCTTAAGATAACGTAAAATTCGTATAACAACAACCCAATGATAATGTCACGACCCAAAATCTCACCTGTCGTGATGGCGCCTATCGTGGTACTAGGCAAACCTCAACTCAACATCTCAATACAGTAGAACTTTTTAAATAAAGGCGGAAACAGTTAATATTAAATAAAATCTTTTAGAACAAAATATCACTCCAAAAGTACTAAACAATCCATCCCCAAAACCCGGTGTCACTGAGTGCATGAGCATCTAAATGATAACAACATCCGATTGATAAAACACTGTCTGAAATATAGAACAGTACAACATGAAAGGAAAGGATAGTCAAGGTCAATGAACGTTATGCAGCTACCTCAATAGTCTCCTGAGACTGACTCCTCAACAAAAAACCACTATGACCAGAAGTGCCTGGATCTGTACACGAGGTACAGGGGGTAACGTGAGTACACCAACTCAGTAAGTAACAGAAATAAATATGGAACTGTGAAGTAGTGACGAGCTATGCAAATACAGTTATCTCAATAACTTAAGAATAGCCATACTTTCAATTTAATAGTTTAAGTCTCATCAGTGCGTAGTCAAATAAACCAGATATCAAATACTCAATAAATATGTACGACAAGGATAAATAGCAACTAAGTGCAGCAATTAACTGAAAACAAATACAACCTCTCAAGGCAACAGTCACTCAGCTCATCTTATAACTTAAAAATCTCAGTGGAAATAACAAAACCAAATCAGTAATTTAATTCCAAACATCTCGTAAAAATTCCAGTTTCAATTAAAGTTGTTCAAAATATTTGTTTAACATTTTTAATAGAGGCTCAGTATAAAGATGAGTAAGGACAGTAATTTCACAAAACAAGCCCCTCGGGCAAAGCATCACTCGTATGTATGTATGTATAGCCCCTCGGGCAAGCCTCCCAGTCCCTCATGGCTCAACTCTCATCAATCATCACTCACACTCAGCAGGTACCTTATAATAACCGCTGCGGCGTGCAGCCCGATCCATATATATAGTTGATTGCGCTCACTGGGGGTGTGCAGACTCCGGAGGGGCTCCTTCAAGCCAAGCGCTATAAACTGCACGGACAACTCATGTGCTGCACGGACAACTCACGTGCTATAATAATATCTGGATCCGCACGGACAACTCACGTGCTATAATATAATATCTGGATCCACACGGACAACTCACGTGCTATAGTATCAATAACCTTACACTTAGGCCCTCGGCTTCACTCAGTCATCATTATCTCCAGTCTCTCGGGCTCTCAGAAATCATATAAAAAGTCCAAACATAAGTAATATCATATATCAACAATGATCAGCAAGAGACAGAGGCATAACAAGCAAGAAAAGTTATGACTAAGTACAAAACAGCAATTAGCAACTAATTCAGCAAGTACACGACCTCGCAGGTCTCAACAGTGATCACATAAGGCCTAAACATGATTTCTAACATGAAGTACAGTCAATTTCTATGAAAACAGAGGCAACATGTATTAAACAATAGGCCAATTAATTCCACAGTCTCGCGGGACGGACCAAGTCACAATCCCTATGGTGCACGCCCACACGCCCGTCATCTAGCATGTGCGTCACCTCCAAAATAGTCATACGACACAATGTCCGGGGTTTCATACCCTCAGGACCAGATTTATAACTGTTACTTACCTCAATTCGCGCAAAATCCTACTCCGCAATGCGTTTTCCTCTCAAATCGACTTCCAAGTGTCTCAAATCTAGCCACAATAATTCGATTCAGTCAATAAAAATAATAAGAATTAATTCCACATGGAATTCTACATTTTCCATTAAAAATCCGAAATTGTACTAAAAATTCGCCCGTGGGGACCACGTCTCGGAACCCGACAAAAATTACGGAATATGAACCCCCATCCAACCACGAGTCTAACCATACCAAAATTACTAAGTTTCGATAACATTTCGACCCTCAAATCCTCAAATCTATCTGAGAGGGTTTTCAAACTCTTCCAACTAAATTCACAGATTTAATGCCAAAACTAGTAATAGATTCGGTGTAATCTAAACAAAATTAAGTTAACAACACTTACCCCATTGTTTTCTTTGAAAATCTCCCGAAAATCGCCTCTCCCCGAGCTCCAATTTGGTATAAATGGAAAATGGGAAGTTACATTCTGTCCAGAAATTTTTCGGGTTTACTGTTCACATACTGCTGTTCACGGGTACTGTTTACGGTACTGTTCACGGGTACTGTTCATAGATACTGTATACGGATGTGGGTCACTGTTCACACGTGCGAAAAATGCAGAAGCTGCCCAAAATATTTCAGCAGCTAAATTCAAGTCCGAATTAATCCGTTAACCTTCTGAAATCCACCCGAGGCCCTCGGGACCTCAACAAAATATACCAATAAGTCCTAAAACATCATACAAACTTTGTCGAAACCTCAAATCACATCAAATAATGCTAAAACCGCGAATCACACCCCAATTCAAGCCTAATGAAACTAAGACCGTCCAACTTCTATATTCGATGCAAAAACCTATCAAATCAAGTCCGATTGACTTCAAATTTTGCACACAAGTCATAAATGACATAATGAAGTTATGAAATTTTCAGAACTGGATTCCGACCCCGATATCAAAAAGTCAACCCTCGATCAAACTTTCCAAAAATCTTCTACTTTCCAACTTTCGCCAAAATGCGTTGAATTGTCCTACAGACTTTCAAATTCAAATCCGAACATTCTCCTAAGTCCAAAATCACCATACGAAACTATTGGAATCATCAAAATTCCATTTCGGGGTCTTTTTCTCAAAAGTCAAATCTCCGGTCAAACTTAAGAAATCTTTAGCTTAGATTTCTAGATTCCGTTAAATGGCGATAATTTGATCTAGGGACCTCCAAATTCAATTTAGAGCATATGACCAATTCCCAAATCATGATAAGGATCTACCGGAATGTTCAAAACTTTTATCCGGGTTCGCTTGCTCAAAATATTGACCGAAGTCAACTCAATTGAGTTTTTAAATCTCTAGTTCACAATTTAATCCATTTTTCACATAAAAACCTTCCGAAAAATTATATGGACTGCGCACGCAAGTCGAGAAATTATTGATACCGCTTTTCAAGGTCTTAAAATACCGAGATGATTATTTAATTTAAAGATGACATTTTGGGTCATCACATTCTTCACCTCTAAAACAAACGTTCGTCCTCGAACGTACTAAGAATTATTCTCAGGTTACCAAATTGATTCTTTTACTTCTACACAAATATTCGCTATTGATCCCACATTACCGCATTCGACATAAGTCCGACAACACCATTTCAATTGAGATTATTTTCTTTATCCATATTTGTAAACTTGAAGACCAAATTTCTTATACTTCAATCATTTCCAGAAAGGTCTGATTTTTACATCAACACACGATATTAGTCTCGACTAGCTATAGCAACTCGTGCCTATGCACCCATCAAATACGTGGTATTACATTCTCCGCCACTTAGGGTCATTCGTCCTCAAATGAGAAGTAGAGCATGTCCTTAAACACATAATGTAACTTATCTCTTTCTTTGCACATCTCAATATCCCAAATTTTTCTAACTCCCAAATTTTTCAAAAAATTCGGCAGAGTCTCCCCTGTAATTGGGCCTATCCACCTGCCAGCGTAACACCAAAACAACTCCTAACAATGTGTCCACAACCCAACAAAGTACCACAAAGTATATATTAATAACACTAATCTCCGTATTACAAGCACGACATTATCACAATGATATCTTGACATGGAACACATCATATGTATGACCATAACCACATCTCTGGTCTAAATAGTTGTTCATAAAAGATTACAACATCACCAGTTAACCTCATGTTAACAAAATTTTGTTTCAAACCTCCAGTTAATAACAACAAGGCATGAATATCTTATAATTACTTACCCGAATTAACGAGTAACAATTTACATCCTTCGGGCACTCACCTCGTAGTCTAAAACTCAATAATTACAATACAAATCTGGCAAATTATGCACAAATATATTCATACAAGAATTTTCTTCAAATGAGTCTAATAGGCATGCCACCCTATAAGTACTATAGTACAAATTTTAATTTCACAAAGGGAGCATTTAAACACATAATTTTTTTTCACCACAAGGACCTCGTCCTTATATAACATCTACCGCAGCTTATATCCCGGTTTAAATATTTCACATTATATAAAATACAAGGATCTCATCCTCAACTCTGTACCACAAGTAATATGCACATCGTGCCAAATTGGAACATTCCATTTTCTTCTTTTGAATAATTTTCCGTTTAACAAAATCACAACACATAATGATAGACATACTATCTCCATCGAATCTCCCAACAGGAGTATTCACATAAGCAGATTTCAGAATTACGAAGTTCACTCATAAGTGGAGCACAATAGGAGGACTTGCTTCGATACTCAGAACTGAATCAAGTTAAGAAATTTGTTACTTTATAATAATTCGAGACCGTACTTGTAACGACACCATCTGGTGTTGCGACCTCAGCCATACCATAGAAAATATATCAACGGGTTGAGTCTACACCTCTAGAAGTCTTACCTCCACCTCTAACATCCTGACCCCTACCTCTGGCTGGTCATGTAAGTGGAGTAGTAATTCCAATGGGGCACGTAGCGTGAGTGCGTTTATAAAATATGTTTCTCCCAAGTCTAGGACAATTTCCCCATGATGTGCCTAGTACTATCACATTCATAACAATCTCTTTAAGGGTTCAGCTGCTCATACTGAGTCTATGCTAGATAATTAGAATAACCGTTAGATGAACCTCGTGTCGGTAGTGCATTAAAAGAACTTACTGGAGCACCCCGAGTAATCAGATATATTGACTGGGTTGGCCGGCTGCCCAAGCCCGTATCATAATGATTTGTAGTTGTAGAGTAGAATTCGCTGAATCCTTTAAAATCACTCCTTAGCTTCCTTTTTTCCCTCATCTAGAACACATTCTAACATTTTGGCAATTTCTACTACTAGCCGAGATGAACCATCAACCTGTAGCTTCCCGAGTTATACAAAATTTCAATATCATAATTGAGTCCTTTAATGAGTCTGTGAACTCACTCTCTGGCTGTAGGAACCAAAGTAGGGGTATGACAGCTAACTTATTGAACCTGATGACATATTCTGACACTGTCATGGTGACCTGACACAATCGTTCAGACCACATATACCACATATTACAGAGAATCCAGGAGACAAACTCCTTCAAAAACATTTCCGAGAACTAAGCCATGTAGGTAGTGTTGCATCGGCTAGTCTGCCCTCTTCATAGGCTTGCTACAAACACCGGTGACTAATTTCTTCTTTTGCTATGTTGACTCAACACTACTGAGCTAACCTAATTATTCATATACTCTTCGATTCTTCTTTTGGGTAACTTTTTCCCCTAATTATGCACAATGATCACAAAAGTATAGCTCCATCAAGATAAATCTTGGCACGAACTACATAGTCCAAAAGATCGTTAACCACTGTACTTCCTCTGAAGCACCCCAAAATCTACAACCTTGAATTCCACACTGAGAAAACCTTCTGTAATTGTAAAGTTGTTTTTTTTTCTAACTTCTTTGAAACTGAAGTATTGGATTATTAAGGAGACAGACATACCACAAGTCCTAACCTTATCCCTTGCATGTCTCAGGCCTTAAATATGTGTAAATTATTGGGGAGCCTTTTAGTACCATATATATATATACATTTCAGGTCAAGACTGATATAACATACGACCATTCGATCCATTCATTGATAGTAGACATCCCCATTTGGCGTGAAGTCATAGGTCACAACGTCCAATAATCCACATTATTGACCTTTGTAACTCATATAAATCAACCAGACGCCAAGGTCCGTTGCACCCCTACATGATTCACTAGGTGATCTTCTCAATGCGTCCACATCTTCACACAGAACCATAATCGGTCTAGCAAATACATAATCTTTCCACCACCTCTTGGCGGAACCCATCATCTGAAACACAGTAAAATCAACCCCTATTGCTTTCAACTATTCCCATATTCTACGATACTTCATAGCAGCGGTTGAGAAAATCATGTGGGTCAGAAGGTGTACCACTGAAATGGACTGGAAATAGCTTGGTCAACTTGTCTAATCTCAGCAAAGCCTCAAAGACAAGGCAGGCATGTCATCGGCCTGTGCCGCAATAACTGGTTGAGCCGCCCCAACTAGATGAGATTAAGCTAAATCCTTCATAAGCACATGCAACACAACCCATCTAACTCCTTAAACCATTTGCAAATCTCGCATTCACCCTCGTAACAATCAATCTAACTCTCATAAGTGATCCAAACTCAAATTGCAACACGTATATTTCACTGGTAAAAGAGGACTTTCAACCAACAACATAAGGATCACACAAACTTTAGAACATCCCGCAGGTGATAATCCACTTGCTTAGCCTCAAATGGTATCTCTCTATACTCTTCGATAATCATAACTATTACACAATCACTTAACCTCCCTCTGAGTCTGAACTCATAACACAACATGAAGATTTACTCCACTCCACAACTAAACTACACGAGAGGTCCTTCAATACACCCATAGCTCGAGGCCATATGCCAACTCAAGACAGAAGTCAAACACTCAATAATCCTTGCTACATCCTCTGCAAACTCTTCCCGTCACATTCAAACAATTTGAACACATCTCGCAATCAAATCATACTCACCCCTAGTCATCCAGTCACAAATCCCACTAGTAAGGACAAAAACAGACATATAAGTCCCAAATGCATGTGCTCACACAATCGAAATTTCAGTACTCAAGCCACAGACAAAATCTGGCCTCAAGTCCTCTAGACTGGCCTAACATCACACACAGAAATCACATCTCGCACCTCATCCAGGGAATCACAAGCTGTCAATGCACAGGAGATACCGAGCGCTCATGTGCGCAAACGAATGCGTGGAAGGAATTCAAGAAATTATGCTTCAAGTTTAATCAATGTCGCCCGATAAGAATTCAAGAATGTGGAATTTCCTAAAAGGTTCTGCAGTCTCTCGAAAATAAGTACAGACATCTCCGTACCGATCCGCAAGACTATACTAAACCTGCTCATGACTCGTGAGACCTATGTAACCTAGTGCTCTGATACCAACTTGTCACGACCCAAAATCTCACCTTTGGTGATGGTGCCTATCGTGGTACTAGGCAAGCCTCAACTCAACATCTCAACACTGTAGAACTTTTTAAATAAAGGCGGAAGCAGTTAATATTAAATAAAATCTTTTAGAACAAAATATCACTCCAAAAGTACTAAACAATCCATCCCCAAAACCCGGTGTCACTGAGTGTATGAGCATATAAATGATAACAACATCCAACTGATAAAACACTGTCTAAAATATAGAACAGTACAACATGAAAGGAAAGGAGAGTCAAGGTCAACGAACACTATGCAGCTACCTCAATAGTCTCCTGAGTCTAACTCTTCAATCAACAACCACCGTGACCAGAAGTGCCTGGATCTGTACACGAGGTACAGGGGGTAATGTGAGTACACCAACTCAGTAAGTAACAGAAATAAATAAGGAACTGAGAAGTAGTGACGAGCTATGCAAATACAGTTATCTCAATAACTTTCAATAAGAATAGCCATGCTTTCAATTTAACAGTTTAAGTCTCATCAGTGCGTACTCAAATAAACCAGATATCAAATACTCCATAAATATGTACGACAAGGATAAATAGCAACTAAGTGTAGCAATTAACTGAAAACAAATACAGCCTCTCAAGGCAACAGTCACGCGGCTCATCTCATAACTTAAAAATCTCAGTGGAAATAACAAAACCAAATCAGTAATTTAATTCCAAACATATCATAAAAACTCCAGTTTCAATGAAAGTTGTTCAAAACATTTGTTTAACATTTTTAATAGAGGCTCAGTATAAAGATGAGTAAGGACAGTAATTTCACAAAACAAGCCCCTCGGGCAAAGCATCACTCGTATGTATGTATATATAGCCCCTCGGGCAAGCCTCCCAGTCCCTCATGGCTCAACTCTCATCAATCATCACTCACACTCAGCAGGTACCTTATAATAACCGCTGCGGCATGCAACCCGATCCATATTTATAGTCGACTGCACTCACTGAGGGTGTGCAGACTCCGGAGGGGCTCCTTCAGCCCAAGCGCTATAAATTGCACGGACAACTCACGTGTTGCACGGACAACTCACGTGCTATAACAATATCTAGATCCGCACGGACAACTCACATGTTGCACGGACAACTCACGTGCTATAATAATATCTGGATCCGCACGGACAATGTCACGACCCGGATTCCTGCCCTCGGGAGTCGCGATGGCGCCTACTAATGGGAGCTAGGCAAGCCAAACTTTAACTACTTACTACACTTTCATATTGCTTCTTTTTAACAAACACAAGGCGACAATATAGTAAAAGCGAAATTTTAAGAAATAAAGCGGAAGTCAACAATCATATAACTTAAGTCTATGTCTATTACAACTTTCCAAAACCTCAAATACCCCAAAACCTGGTGTCACGGACTATCTAAGAGTTACTACATACAAGGTCTGAAGAAATACAATACACTATTTCTAAACAAAAGGAAATGAAACAGGAAATAGAGGTAGAGGGAGACGCCAGGGCTTGCGGACGCCTGCAGGTTTACCTTGGGTCTTCGAGTGGACTGAAGGAAGTCCTCCAACTACAGTCCGAAAGCTGCTCCTGGATCTGCACATAGTGCAGAGTGTAACATCAGCACAACCGACCCCATGTGCTGGTAAGTGCCTAGCCTAACCTCAGCGAAGTAGTGACGAGGCTAGGACCAGACTCCAAATAAACCTGTGCAGTTCAAATGTATATATAGCGGGAAAAAATGCGGAAAAATAACCTGTCAATGTGGGAGGGGGGAACATGATGTGGGGAAGATAATAGTTCCAAATAGAAAGACATCAAGTAAGGAAAGAAACAACATAACTAGAATATCAACAAGGAAGTAGAAATAAACAATTGCACGGCATCACCCTTCGTGCTTTTAGTCTCAGCCTCACCAAAGCAGTTATATAATAAAATGTGCACGGCATCACCCTTCGTGCTTTTACTCTCGTCCTTACCAATATAATCATATAATCAAAATGTGCACGGCATCACCCTTCATGCTTTTACTCTCTTTCCTCACCATATAATCAATAGAATCGGCACGGAATGGTACGTCGTACGGCACAACATCACCCTTCGTGCTTTACACTCTTTCCTCACAGTAACAAGCAATGGACGGTATCACCCTTCGTGCTTTAACACTCTTACTCACCCAAACAACAATCACAAATAGAGGGGCAAGGGAATAAACAAAATAATAATAGAAATCCCGGTAAGGGGAACAACAGTTAAACAATTAAATCACGGCAAGGGAACAACAATTAAACAATTAAATCTCGACAAGGGAACAACAATTAAACAATTAAATCACGGCAAGGGAACAACAATTAAACAATTAAATCCCGGCAAGGGAACAACAATTAAACAATTAAATCCCGGCAAGGGAACAACAATTAAACAATTAAATCACGGCAAGGGAACAATAATTAAATAATTAAATCCCGGCAAGGGAACAACATAATGATCTCTTCTCTTTTCTCAATTTTTACTTCACAATTCGCTTCACAACTCGAGCCAATGCTCTAGAGGTTTGATTATCACTTATACTTTCACAACTCGAGCCAATGCTCTAAAGGTTCAATTGTCACTTATACTTTCAAAATTTCACTATACAATTTGAGCCAACGCTCCTCAATGCTCATAGATTACAATTCTTTCCACAAACTTTATACAACAATTAGAAATCTGCACCAAGGCATGAATAATACAACGAAATCATAAAAATCACCATATAAGACCCACGGTCATGCTTGACACCAACGTATAGATACTCGTCACCATCCCTATATGTCGTACTCGACAAGAAGCAGATAGAAAATAGGACACAACTCCTAATCCCCCAAGCTAAGGTTAGACCAAACACTTACTTCGATGCAACGAACACAATTCAAGCCTCAACTACCGCTCTACCTCTTGTTTCCACCACCAATCACTTGTATCTAGCCACAATTTACTTAACGTATATCAATAAATGCTAAATGAATCAATTCTAATGCATGAAAATAGGTTTTATAAAGATTTTCCCCAAAAAGTCAAAAATCGACCCCGGGCCCGCTTGGTCCAAACCTGAAATTCGGACCTAAACCCGATTACCCATTCCCCACGAGCTCAAATATGTAATTTGTTTTGAAATCGGACCCCAAATCGAGGTCCAAATCTCCAATTTTTGAAAAACCTAGGTTCTACCCAAAACACCCAATTTCCCCCATGAAAATAATTGATTTGAAGTTGAAATCTTGTTAAAAGATGTTAATAATTGAAGAAAACTAGTTTAAAATGACTTACAATTGATTTGGAGAAGAAATGTTGTTTGAAAAATTACCTCTTATGTTTTAGGGTTTTGAAAAGTGGAAAAATAACTGAAAGGTCCGTTTAAATATACTCATCTCAGCCCCTCTACGCGGACCGCATAAAAAGGACTGCGGCCGCGGAGCTCCACCGCGGACCACATAAAACGGACTGCGGCCACGAAGCTTTACCGCAGACCGCAAGAAATCGAGCGCGACCGCGGAGGCTTGGCCTTGCTCACCGCGGACCGCAAAAACCCCACTACGGTCGTGAAGTCCCCACCGCGTCCGCGAAGTTTCCACCACGGACCGCGAGACTTGACTTCAGAGACCTGTAACTTCTCTAAATTTGCAACTTTTTCCTAAGTTCAAAACTTGCCGAAACACATCCGAAACACACTCGAGCCCCCGGGGCTCCTAACCAAACACACGTACTAACTCAACAACATCATAAGAACTTATCCGTGCGATCAAATCGCCAAAATAACCTCAATAACAATGAATCAAACCTCAACATCAAGAATTTTTTTCTCAAACTTCATCAAGTATCAAATTTAGCAATTTAGGTTCGAATCACGTCAAACGACGTCCGTTTTCAACCAAACTTTACAGAAATGACTTAAACCATATATAAGACCTGTACTGGGCACCGAAACCAAAATACGGGCCCGATACCATCTCTTTCTAATCAAACTTCAATTCAAATTTCCTTAAAAAAATTCAGAAAACAATTTCCTTTAAAAATTCATTTCTCGGACTCGGGACCTCGGAATTTGATTCCGGGCATATGTCCAAGTCCCATATTGTCCTACGGACCCTCCAGGACCGTCAAATCAAGGATCCGAGTCTGTTTACCCAAAATGTTGACCGAAGTTAAATTTATTCATTTTACAGTTAAGACTTATCATTTTTCACAGATTATCATATTTAAGCTTTCCGGCTACGTGCCCGGACTGCGTACGCAAATTGAGGTAACTTTAAATGAGGTTTTCAAGGCCTCGGAGACACAGAATTCAATTAAAAGCAAGTGATGACCCAAAAGGTCATCACGGACAAATTGAGGTGTTGCACGGACAACTCACGTGCTATAATATAATATCTGGATCCGCACGGACAACTCACGTGTTATAGTATCAATAACCTCACACTTAGGCCCTCGGCCTCATTCATTCATCATTCTCTCCAGTCTCTCGGGCTCTCAGAAATCATATAAACAGTTCAAACAGAAGTAATATCATATATCAACAATGAACAGCAAGAGACAGAGGCATAACAAGCAAGAAAAGCTATGACTGAGTACAAAACAGCAATTAGCAGCTAATTCAGCAAGTACACGACCTCGTAGGTCTTAACAGTGATCACATAAGGCCTAAACGTGATTTCTAACATGAAGTAGAGTCAATTTCTATGAAAACAGAGGGAACATGTATTAAACAGTAGGCTAATTAATTCCACAGTCTCGCGGGACGGACCAAGTCACAATCCCTGTGGTGCACGCCCACACGCCCGTCACCTAGCATGTGCGTCACCTCCAAAATAGTCATACGACATAATGTCCAAGGTTTCATACCCTCAGGACTAGATTTATAACTGTTATTTACCTCAATTCACGCAAAATCCTACTCCGCAATGCCTTTTCCTCTCAAATTGACCTCCAAATGCCTCGAATCTAGCCACAATAATTTGATTCAGTCAATAAAAATTATAAGAATTAATTCCACATGAAATTCTATATTTTCCATTAAAATTTTGAAATTGCACTAAAAATTCGCCCGTGGGGGACACGTCTCGAAACCCGACAAAAATTATGGAATATGAACCCCCATCCAATCATAAGTCTAACCATACCAAAATTACTAAATTTCGATAACATTTCGACCCTCAAATCCTCAAATCCATCTGAGAGGGTTTTCAAACTCTTCCAATTAAATTCACAGATTTAATGTCAAAACTAGTAATAGATTCGGGTAATCTAACCAAAATTAAGTTAAAAATATTTACCCCGTTGTTTTCTATGAAAATCTCCCAAAAATTGCCTCTCTCCGAGCTCCAATTTGGTAAAAATGGAAAATGGGACGAAGTCCCATTTTTAGAAGTTACATTCTGTCCAGAAATTTTCGGGTTTACTGTTCACGTACTGTTCACGAGTACTATTTACGGGTATTGTTTACGCGTACTGTTTACAGATACTGTATACGGATATTGTTTACAGATATGCGGTCACTGTTCACACGTGCAAAAAATGCAGAAGCTGCCCAAAAAATTTCAGCAGCTAAATTCAAGTCCGAATTGATCCGTTAACCTTCTGAAATCCACCTGAGGCCTTCGGGACCTTAACAAAATATACAAACAAGTCCTAAAACATCATACGAACTTAGTCGAAACCTCAAATCACATCAAATAATGCTAAAACTGCGAATCACACCCCAATTCAAGCCTAATAAAACTAAGATCGTCCAACTTCTATATTCGATGCAAAAACCTATCAAATCAAGTCCGATTGACTTCAAATTTTTCACACAAGTCATAAATGACATAACGAGGCTATGAAAATTTTCAGAACTAGATTCCGACCCCGATATCAAAAAGTCAACCCTCGGTCAAACTTTTCAAAAATCTTCTATTTTCCAACTTTCGCCAAAATGCGCTGAATTATCCTACGGACTTTCGAATCCAAATCCGAACATGCTTCTAAGTCCAAAATCACCATACGAAACTATTGGAATCATCAAAATTCCATTCCGGGGTCTTTTTCTCAAAAGTCAAATCTCTGGTCAAACTTAAGAAATCTTTAGCCTTAGATTTCTAGATTCTGTTAAATGGCGATAATTTGATCTAGGGACCTCCAAATTCAATTTAGGGCATATGACCAAGTCCCAAATTATGATAAGGATCTACCGGAATGGTCAAAACTTTTATCCGGGTTCGCTTGCTCAAAATATTGACCGAAGTCAACTCAATTGAGTTTTTAAAGCTCTAGTTCACAATTTATTCTATTTTTCACATAAAAACCTTCCGAAAAATTATACGGATTGCGCACGCAAGTCGAGAAATTATTGATACCGCCTTTAAAGGTCTTAAAATACCGAAATGATTATTTAATTTAAAGATGACATTTTGGGTCATCACAGAGAATCTAGTGGGTTGTGCATGAACTGCGACACTTTATTCACGACAAAAGCGATATTCGGGCGCGAGAAAGTGAGATATTGCAGTGCACCAACTGTACTTCTGTATAAGGTATCATCATGAAATGGGTTTCCTTTAGTAGCAGACAACCGACATGGTGCAGTAGCTGGTGTGGAAATGGCAGTACAAGAGTCCATTTGGGTTCGGCGGAACAGATCATTGACATACTTGCGCTGAGACAAGTGCAAACCAGAAGAATCCCATGTCGCCTCGATTCCCAGAAAATAAGATAGTCGCCCAAGATCACGTATAACAAATTATGATTGCAAGCGGCCTATAAGAGAGCTGATGAGAGTGGGACTAGTGCCTAGCACAAGGAGGTCATCAACATAGACTAAGCAAAACAACATCTCTTTCCCAGAGGAGAAGTAGAAGAGGGAACAATCAAACTTAGATCCAGAAAAGCCATATGAAAGTAAAGCATCTGTCAAACATTTGTTCCACATACAAGGGCTTGTTTAAGCCCATATAGAGATCGTTTAAGCATGCAGACATGGTTAGGATAATTTGGATCCACAAACCCAAGGGGTTGAGACATATACACTACCTCGTCTAAGTGACCATGCAGAAATGCACTGGAGATGTCAAGTTGCGTAATGTGCCAATTATTAGTGACACCCAAGGATAAGAGAAGGTGGATGGTGGCAGGTTTTACTACTGGGCTAAAGGTGTCAACATAATCAATACTAGGACGTTGATGATATCCCTTCGCAACAAGCCTGGCCTTATAACGGTCCACAGAACCATCAGGCTTTGTTTTGGTCTTGAAAATCCACTTACACCCAATGACATTTTGAGATTCTGATGGAGGAACGAGTTGCCAAGTACCATTCTGAAGAAGTGCATTATACTCGTCATGCATTGCACGATGCCAGTGAGCAAATTTTGCAGGTTCAGAGTAGCATGTTGGATCTGTAACCTCATTAGTCTTGGCAGCAAAGGATGTAGGTTGCTTAGGTTTTAAAGAGCCCATTTGAGACCTAGTAACCATGGTATGCGTTTTAGACTGACCTTGGCTAGAAGAAGACAGACCGCGAAGATCTTTAGACAAAGGTCCAAGTTTCTGTAAGGCAAATATCAATGACGATTTATTTATCTCATCAGGTGAAGCAGCTGATATTGATGTGTGTAACTGTAAAGCCTGCTCCGTTGAGGAAGAAGAAGGTCCACATGAGGCATCACATGGAGCTTCTAAAGGGTGCTGGTCGTGGATCGAGGATGGCACCTGGACAATGATAAGATCAGTTGTATGTGTTGATGTAGTGGGTACCGTAGCATCATCCTTAGCAAATGGAAACACATGTTCATCAAAAATAACATGACGTGAGACATAAAACTTTCCATAAGATGGATCAAAACACTTGTAACCTTTATGAATCTTACTATAGCCTAAGAAAATGCATGATTTAGAATGAGGTGAAAGCTTACTTTTGTATATGGACGAAGCCAAGGAAAGCATAAGCATCCAAAAGTGCGCAAAAAGGAATAATTAGGATTCATGCTAAATAAAACTTTAAAGGGAGATTTGTGATTCAGACGGGGAGTGGGAAGTCTATTGATAGTGTAAACAGCAATTTCAAAAGCATTAGTCCAAAAATTTTCTGGAACATTAGCATGTGTTAACAATGCACGTCCCGTCTCAACAATATGACGATGTTTACGTTCAGCACAACCATTCTACTCTGAGGTGTAGGGACATGAAGAGCATTGTGTAATACCATTCTCGCGTAAATAAGTATTTAAGGCTTGAAATCCCCCCCCAGTCTGCTTGAAAGGATTTGATAGGGCGACCAAAGTATTTTTCAACAATTGTCCGAAATTAGATAAAGACGGATAATACTTCAGATTTAAATTGGAGAAAATAAATCCAGGTATATTTGCTAAAATGATCAAAGAACATAACATAATAGTGATATCCATCATTGGAAGTAACAGGGGTCGGACCCCAAACATCAGAACAAATCAAATCTAAAGGGCCATTGGCCTTAAAACTGACTCAACAAAAGGAATTTTGTGACTCTTGCTAACATCAAAAGCTGAACATAAAGTAGGAGACTTATAAGTAGAAAAACAATAACTTAAGATGGCAGTGCCCAACTAACAGTAGGATAAGAGGCATGAGCTAAGAGAGCATGCTAGACACCAAATGAAGCAGCATAGGAAGCAAGTGAGAGACACGACTGCAGAGCTGGGAGTGCATATAAACCATCATCTTTTGGCCCTATGTGAAGAATGCCCATCGTTTTCAAATCCTTAATCAAAAAGTAATTAGGAAAGAATTCAATAGAAACCCGACTAGAGGTAGTAAAAGAACTAATGGACAATAAATTTTGTTTGGTATGTGGAACATGAAGAATGTTATCAAGAGAAAATTTACGATTAGAAATAGATATAGAACTTTTTCCAATATGAGAGATGGGCAGTGTTGAACCATTACCTACAGGTTACTTCCTCTAGACCTTGATACTCAGAATGGATGGCTAAATTGTCAAGATCATTTGTTCAATTATGCGTGGTGCCAATATCCATCAACCAGTTCTATCTAGAATATGTTGGAGTGCTTGCTAAATTGGAAGAAGGACGACCAGTAACTCTAGGACCATTATTAGACTTAGGTGAAGGGCAAACTCGTGTGATATGACCCTTGCCTTCACAATTGTGACAAATAATTCCAGAAGTGTCATATTTTGCTTGTGTACTAGTAGAGTTTAAATTGTTACGATTCTGGAATTGCTAGGAATATCCTTGACCACCAGCACGTCCACGACCTCGACCTCCACCTCCACGGCCTCTACCTAGGCCTTGTGTGGATGATAATGAGCTTTGAGTGTAATGAGCAGTGGGAGCTATAACAGTAAGGGCTTCATCCCTTTTTAGTTGTCTTTCTTCGTTCAATAACATGCCATAAAGGGCACCAAATGAAATATCTTCATGACGAGATTCAAGGGCTCTTGTGAACGGGCGATATGCAGGGCCTAGACCGGCAAGTACAAACTCAACTAGTTCATCATTATGGATTGGGTGTTGCAGAGCAGCAAGCTTATCTGAAATCGCCTTGGCTCCTTGAACATAGCTCTCAATGGTGGCATTATCTCGACGCAAAGTATGCAGGTGCGTCTTTAGTTCACGAACTTGTGGCTTAGAACCTGACGCATAGGCTGTCACAAGTTTTTCCAGGCTTCACGAGCAGTTTTTGCTCCAACCAACTGTGGTAAAACACTTTCCGAAACCGAAGCAACAATCCAACTCAACACGAGTTGATCTTGACGAACCCAAGATTTATAGGTTGGATTAGATTGTTTATCATCTAAAAAATCGGCTGGTGCTGATGCGCTACCATCAATATGATGGTTAAGACAACAACCACACACCATGGGAAGAAACTGAGTCTTCCATAACAGGAAATTCGACGACATGAGCTTTACGGGCAGTTGATGAGCAAGATTTGGTATGGAAGGGTATGAAATCATAGTATTGCTTAAAGAGGCTATGTCTTTAGTCATGGTGTGCTACAATAACAGGAAAATAAATGATGGTTGTTAAGCCACTATGGCTCTTGATACCTAGATAAGAATGGACATTGGGCCTAACTCAACCCCAAAAGCTATCTTGTGGGGTGAGGATTGCCCAAGACCATATAAGGAGATCAAGATACCCATAACCCACCGATGTGGAACACAACTCAACACCCCCTCCCCCCAACGCCCAGGCCTGCAACTGGGATGGGGCCCAACATCTGTAATAATAAATTGGCATGGGCCTGGCTCTGATACCATGATAAGAGTCTGCAGATCTCTCTGTATCTATAACGTGAATATATATATATATATATATATAGGATTCTACTTTTTATTATATTTAGAGAGAAATTTTCTCAAGATTATTCTTGAATTTGATTCTCTTGTGTTGGTTAATATAATCAATAAGAAAGTCAGACCTCCATGACAGATTATGGCACATATAAGGGATTTGATAAGGAAGATCGTTCCTTTTTATTCATATATTTAGGGAAGAAATGTGATTGCTAACCAAATGGCTAGTTTGGTGAAAAGGTCATGAACCAGATTGTCTTCATCGAAGATCTTTCATTGCCTAGGCAAGTTAGAGCTTACTTGAAGTTCCAAACTTCAGATTTAGGCCAAAGAAAAGCCTCTTCTCTTTTAGTAATAGATCGGATGAAGGAGTTTAACTATATTATACACTAAAACTGAAAATCAGTGTAACACTACGTTGATGATGTGAGATCATATGGGGAACCACCACATATCAATTTCAGGGAAAGACTAAATTGAATTAGACCGACATTTATCTTAGATCAATTTTAGACACAAAAAACATTTAAAAAAACAAGAAACAAAGATCAGAAGATAATCCTTTCGGATTACAAGTTAAATAACATTGATTAAGTTATTGACTTTATTCAATATAAAGCTCGCATAAAAGATTGAGCCATCTGTGATCCGGGATTTCATTTTTCATTTTTCTTTTTCTTCTTCTTTCGAGAATCTGTGTTTGAAAGAGACTAGCAAAAAAAAGACTTACAAATATATGTAAGAAAATGCTACTGCTCAGATCAACTGTGATTGAAGTCTTTAAGAACCATGTCAATTCCCATAGCATAGGATTATAAGAATCTGTACACTTAGCTATTTACCCACAAGGCCACAAACTACCTCTGTTATAAATCATGCTCTGCATCCATCACTAACGAACTTTACATATATGTAGACTAAACATCAATAATCTCCAAAGCTAGTTTAAGCAATGTAAATTACACAAGTATACGTCAATAACCTCCAAAGCCAGTTTAAACAATGTAAACTAAGCAATTATGCGTCAACAATCTCCTAAGCTCTGCTTGATACACTGTCCATGTTCTTTTACAATTGCTCGTAAGCAAAAAACTAAGACTGCTTCAGCGTCATTTGACCAAATAAAGAGCAGTTAACATTCTGGGGACTAGTAGCAGGCAGATTCCATCAGCTTCCACCAAATCATTTGAGTTTATACAATATAAATCTGAACCAGCAAGCAAGAAGCTACATAATCCAGTGAAATAAATTTCAGTGATGTTAGATGAACAGAACGTGACATAGCATTCCGGAAAAACTTGTCTTTTCCAGTTTCTCCTTCTTGTTCTCCACTTTTCCAAAATGACAGATTAGGGTAATCAAATGTTTTGTCAAGCTACAAAAGGATAACACCATACCAACATCTAAATACTTACACATGGCTACTGGTTATTGGATGGCTTTTGAACTTCTGCTTCTATTTCTTTTACATTGTTGACAGCTACTTCAATTTTCTTTGACAAAAGCTCCATCTGCTGCTCAACACTTTCCAAAAAAGTAATTAGCTGCTCTCTGTATAGGTCACATAATTTATCCTGATGCTCCAACTCCGCCGACAGTTCTAGGATCCTCCTGTCCTTTTTATCCTACAAGAGAAAATCAAGAACCAGTCATTTCAAAGATAATAAGAAATTGCAGCAATTTTGTACACATGAAGACAGACACACAATTCAAATACCATTAATTACCGAGGCTTGAGATCCTTAGAGGGGCACATGAAGCCTCACCCTCGCCACCTGTTTCCCATGGGATCCCAAACACTATCCAGTTCCCGAAGCTACTTCTGATATTATTTAATCTCATAATAGTGTTTAGCTACCTAATAGTGGTGGTCATGAGGCTTGGGCCATAATCAAGCTGACGCATGAAATGTACTAAAAGAGATCCAGCATCCTAAACACTAAACAACAACAACCCAGTAGAATCCTACTAGTGGGGTCTGGGGAGGATAGAGTGCACGTAGACCTAACCCCTATCCAACAACAGCATCCTAAATACTGTTGTTTACATTATAGCAAGAAAGCACAAATAAACGATGAAAAAGAGTAAGTAGCTTTTCTTTCTTCTTTCATTTTTTTGATAAGTAATTAAGGAGTAGCCGTCTCTAGTGGCCACCAAACATTCCGTTTTGAAATTACCCACTGAAGCTTTTCCTGTGACATCCTTTTCTTTTTCTTTTTCTGAAAAAAGTGCAAAGATAGCAAGTTGCCTCTCTGGTTAGACTTTTAGGAGTTACTTAATTTTTGGGAGATCTTCCACACACACACCTGGCAACCACCCCTCCCCCCCCAAAAAAAAAGCTGGAGGAGGCATGATTTCTTCTTCCTTATTAGATAGGCTGTACATATTAGTGTCCCACATTTGACTAGTGTGAAGTACTCATTGTAAAGACATGAACATTAACACATAGAAGTATAAGGTGTAAAAGCCACTCATTCCCATAAAGTCTTTCTCTCGTGTTCTATTTCTTACATGATATCAGAGCGAGGCTAAATAGTTTATGCAGAGTTATCAAAAACTTTCGTGAGAAAGAAAGACTGTTGCCGTGCATTTTCCGACAACAATGAGCGTTGTTTCAATTGTCCTCTATTTTCGTGTGCTGTGAATAAACCAGCACCATCACTTGGTCAGGCAATTTCCGGCTAGCAAAATCAAGCTAGACTCGTCACAAAAGGAGACGTGACGCGCTCCCCCACACCCGGCACAAGCATATTGTCTGGCGAGATCTATCTCACACACCAAACGTGTGAGCCATTTCCGGCAACTTAAAGACTTGTACCTTTGGTCTTTGAGGTCGCTTGGATGGTTTGAGGCCATCCATACTATTTTCTGCAATTTCAGACCACCAGAAGTATGTTTGTAGTAGTTCAGTCACTTCTCTGCGATCTCCCTTTTCCCGCAACAACTCTGCCTTTCTCTTACATTGTGGGGCTTGTCTGAGACCTTTGCATCCTTCCCTCAAACTTTCTGCAAAGCCACCTTCAAACGACCAACAGTCCTCTATTCACTTTCTGGCTAGTTTTTCAATAACTTAGTATTATTTTTTAATAGGCTTCTTCTATTGAGTTATCCTGTAAGGTTAAGGTGCCAAAGATAACTGAAAAGGCTACAAAAGTTGATGAAAAGGTCCGAACACATTAGAAAAAGATTGATGCTCAGTTATGCAGTTATTTGTCGCACTCTATTGATCCTAAGCTGATGGACTTGTTTTGACTATTTCAAACTTGTTATTTGGTTTGGAAAAACAGTCATGCTTTACATAGTAACTATGTTTCCTGCCTTTATGATTTTGTTTTCAGAATGACTAATTTGAAAAGGCAGGAATTAGACATGTCTACTTATTTTGACAAGTTCAACAGTTATGAAGGATCTTAATAACTTAAAGCAAGTTACTGCCAGTTTTGAGGAACAGTTGGAATAGTGACAGAAGATGTTCTTAGTTCTTACACTTGTTCGGCTTCCAAGTGATCGTAACTCAATGGGAGATCAAATTTTAGTTAATCCAACTACTCCTATACGATGTACTTTCGAGGTTTTGCATCTCTCAAGCATAAAGAAGAGAGAAAAACAAAAAGCACCCCGCTAAAGTTTTTCACAAAACTAGCAAAAGCATTCTTCAAACTCACGTTAGAAGAATGTAAGATGAAAAGAACCTTACCCACTCGTTCTTCAATCCCGCAAGATTGCAAGAAGCGTGGAATAAAGGAATAAGAATGAAATAAAAAATCAATCATGTTTTTGAAGCTAATGCTCAAAGAAACTAATCACCAATGCTTACTTTCAGCATATTAAGCCCTTTATTCCATATTAGGCCGAAATCCTAATTAAACTAGAATAAGAACAAGGCTAAGAAAACTTATCCTAACTAAAATAGGAAAAAGAATTCTAGTAGGAATGGGATACCAACTAACAATCCTAGTTTGACTAGAACTACAAATATAATCCTACTAACACAAATATTAAATTACTAGAAAACAAGAAATAAGAAATTTCAATCTTTAAGGAAAAGAAATCCTAATCTTGAATGGATTCTGGGACTTCTTCAATTTCTTGAAAGTTTTGGGCCTCAATTCAACTAACGCTAATTAGTGTAAGCATTTTAAATCCGTGGCCCAATTCTCCAAATCCATTGGCACCTTCATGAGCCCAATAAGCCTCCATTGTTGTAGAAAACACGGCCTCCATATATTCATCACTATAGCAGATGAGGTGGTCTCTTGGTTCCCCTCCTAGGTCACACAGTGATCCCCTCACCATCAATGGATTCTTCTGTTTTTGCGTCATAGTCTGGGGAATCAAGGTGGAAGTCATTTTGGAAAGTCTCGACCTAAAACAGTCTCCTCGAGCATGGTTAACCAAGTTTAGCATAGTTATACAAGAGTTTGGCATGACATGGAGCGAAAATGTTCAATATGTATCTTATCGACACTCTCACTCTGATGTGTGTATCTTTTTGGTAGTCTCCATAGTTATCACTAACGGTGATCAAGAGGGCAGTGAAATCTTGAAGCAACATCCCTCTCAGAATTTTCATACCAAGGACCTAGGTAAATTACAATACTTCTTAGGTATTGAAGCAGCTCAGTCCAGATCAGACATTGCCATTTCACAGCAAGAATGCTCTGGACATACTTAAGGAAACACGAAACAGGGACGACAAACTATAGACCTATTGATACTTCTATGAATCCAAATGTCAAGCTTTTGCCAGGTACCAGGAGCCTCAGATGCTGGGAGATATAGGAGATTAGTTGGAAAACTGAATTATCTCACTGTAATATGCCTGATATCGCCTTTTCAGTGAGTAACGTCAGTCAGATTCTAAATTCTCCATGTGTAGCTCCTTGGAATACAATAGTCTGTATTCTTCGGTATTTTAAGTCTGCTCAAAGAAAAGGGCTACTTTATGAGAATCAAGGACATGAGAAGATTGTTAGGGATACAGATGCTTCACCCTCTCACGCTCTACCTCTGGAGATTGAATTCTTGTTAAAGGCAATTTAGTATCTCGGAAGAGCAAGAAATAAAGTGCGGGCGAGATCCTGTGCTGGAGTTGAATATAGAGATATGACAGCTGCAACTTGTGAAAACATATGGATCAGACAACTATTGAAAGAACTGAAGTTTGGAGAAACCACTCAAATGGAACTTTGTTTGTGATAAACAAATGCATCTGGTATTTGCTTCAAACCTAGTATTCCATGAGAGGACCAAGCAAATAGAGATTAATTGTCACTTCGACAGAAAAAGATATTCTCAGGAATACTGTCACGAGATTTGTAAGGTCTGATGATCAACTTGCATACATATTTACCAAGTTTCTTGTTGATCCTCGAGTTAGCTATATATGTACAAACTCGGGATATACAATGTGTATCAACTCTTGGGGACGAGTGTTAGACAGGTCAATATAGTTGTACACATTAGTGACCCACATTGAACAAGTGTAAAGTACTCAATTATAAAGACACATATATAAATAGGTAAAAGCATAAGCTGTAAAATTCACGCAGTCCCATAAAGTTTTTCTCCATATTCCATTACTTACATTCCTAATCTGATTCCCCTCTTTTCCTGCCAATGCTTCTTCTTCTAAACATCAAATTCCTCCTCTTCCCTTATTTCACTCAGATTTACTTGCTTTTGCAGCTAACTTTTCCTTCTTTTGCTCCTCAGTCCTCAGTAATGTCAATATCAAGACTGAAGTCTTGTGCATAAGATCGTATTCTGTGGGAAACAAAGACTGTAGGAAACCTCCCTGTAGCTTTTGTAAGCTTTTGATAACATAGCATACAACTAATCAACCTCCTAATATATAGCCACTGTATGCCTGTTTAGAAGAGTTATATACCCCAAACCATAAACGAGATAACCAGCTTTAGAATAATGTAAGATAATAATCCGCCAGAAAACTTCCACTTTTGCAAATTCGCCGTTCTAATTGTTTCTCTGTTTTCTATTCCCTAACTTTCAACGTATTATTTATGTTCTTAATCCATTTTTCAATATTCACTAAACTCTTTCTTCTAGTTAATCTGCGGTAAACCCAGTAGTAATTATTCTACATGAAGTATTGCTTCTTCCTCTACTTCTACTTTTGTATTTAATCTTCCACTCGTTAACCCTTAGCTTTCACCTTAACATCCAAAGTAGTATGAAAATGAAAAAATGAAAAATAAAGCAGCTAAACTTTTTTTCTGGGACAAACAGTTGAGAGAAAAACTTGCAACTGTAATGACAGAGGACTGGAAGCTGCAAATTAGTGGTGGAATAAAATGACAGGAAATGGAATGAAATAGTGTTAAAATTTTAAATTCCAAAAAGTCCCTCTGTTTTAGTAACTCCTTCAGCAGAGGAGTCAACCTTTAAGAAAGTGTAAAATGCGGGTATTGGTGCCCAAGAAAACACAGAAAAGAAGAGAGCTATGTGGGCATGTCAAACGTAGAAAATTAGTAGCCACGGGAGCAAATTAATCATGAGAAATAGTGATGAGCAAAAACAAAAGAGTATCACTTATATGGATCTTTTTCTTCCATTGTGCTCTATCTTTAGCTAAGTGTGCATAAATTCCAAGGATTTGTAGGTCTTTCAAGACAACTTCCTTCCATGTGGTTTTAGGTCTACCTCGTCCCCTTTTAACACCTTCACTCACCATAGTTTCACACCTAGAGACCGGTGCATTGGTAGGGCAACGCAAGACATGACCAAAGCATCTCAAGCGACCTCAAATTTTATCCTCAATATGTGCTACTTGTACCTTCTGGCGAAATGTGGTCATTTTTAATCTTATCTAATCTGTATTATCGCACGTCCATCTTAGCATCTGCATCTCTGCAACACTCATTTAGTGGATATGTTAGACTTTAGCAGCTCAACATTTACTGCCATATAACATTACCGGCCTTATAGTGTTACTAATAGGACATTTGGAGAAATTTAGAAGGCCACTTTAAATGCGGATCAAGCCATGCTATTCTTTTCAAAATATTTCACTTAGGCTGAATATATCATAAAGGTGGTGGAGCACTAGAAGGGAGAAGAACAGAGAAATAGGAGTACCGGAGAAAATAGAGAGTAAGAAGAAAAGAAATGAATGAGAGATAGAGACAAAAAGAGAAGAATGAGAAAACGGAGAGGAAGCAAGGGAAAGGGTGTGCTTAGTGGTCAATGAAGTGGGTTAAAAACCATGAGGCCTCAGGTTCAAATCCTAACAGAAGCAAAAGCACTTGGTGATTTCTTCCCATCTGTCCAAACCTTGATCGACAGAGTTACCTGGTACCTGTGCTGGTAGGAGGCAGCAGGTACCTCGTGGAATTAGTCGAAGTGCGTGCAAGATGGCCCAAATACCAATGTTATCAAAAAAGAAGAGAGGGAAAAATAGGAGAAAAACATGGAGACAGACTGGCAGAAACAATGCGTGCAGTTTCGCTTGCAAATATTATCAATCAACTCCAACTCAGTCTCAGTCAATTGACAGTGGTAACTAATTTTCAAATTTTGTCAAAAGCATGTAAAAGCACCTCAACATTTATATTTTGAACTCAGCAGAACTAATCAAAAGCAATGAAGCTGCTTGGATTATGCTCTTGACACTATAGCTCATCCATGGAAAGGATACGTATTTTTCCTCCTTTTTTTGGCCCCTACAGCCAAGCTAGATGATGAAAATATGCTTTCCCGAGATTGTGTATCAAGGTATTTTCAGTTTGAAGCTAACTGCGCCAGCGTGCAACATGAATGGACAACTACATCAGGAAAATACACCAACCAATACAAGATGTTCTAGGCTTTCAGATTAGCCGGATCAGAAAATGAATGAGTTATCGGGAAATTACCCATTCTATGATCTTTGGACTCCTAGATGGACGGAACTGTATGGGGTGTTTGAAAGTATAGATGGCAAAGGTTAAGCACCAATCTTGCCATTTTGTGGTCTGCAAAGCTTTCCATCCTTTGATGCCATTCAAATCTTATCGACAGAGAGCTGCATCTTATAATCATCATTAAGATGCGCCTGAACTCCAAGTAGGGAATTCTTAAAAACATGCTCAAAATCAAACACAAATTGAGGGATAGTACAGCTGCCTGAACCACTTAGCAAGCGAAACTGCAATAAGATAAATATCCAGGCTGCTACATTTTTCGTTATACAGCACCTAAGCTGTATTTAAATGGCAATGACGATTATGCATGGGCATGACAAACAGAATAATGCAAGATAGAGGATAGAGAGAGAGAGTTACTGGTAAAACCAATTGATAACTGTTCAATCACCCAACCCCTTTTCTCCTAATCCTTAAGAATTTTGGAAGGCTTTGTAGCAGCTAGATTAGATGAGTTATTGTATCTCAAATAAGAGAAGATCTAAGAACTGAAGGCAGGCCGCATATAATATTTTCCCTTCAGATTTTGTGCACTAACATCTTTCATGAGGTGACACAAAGTATATTGACTTATAAGATTAAACTGAGACCAAAGGACGAGTAAACTTAAGATGAACCACAAAGAGTGTTCTTTATTATAAACCTAGTCACCCTTACCATTGCATTACGAGAAGAACATCCAGAAGCAATCAATGGATGGGTATGCTCCTTCACGAATCTCGTCACAACCCACTTATCAGACTTGTTAACCTTTACCAACATCATTGCCTTGCACCCTTCTCGTGTGCTAGTGCGTGTTTTTCTAGGTGGTCCATAATGGTTTTTCATTTTCACGTAATAGCCTTGCTTGTTACATGAAAGTCGTCGTGAAAGGATTCTCTTGTCGACTTCTGAACGCCGGCACTGATCAATGCGCATGATAAACCCAACACGCTTAGCATAGTCATCATAAAATCCTTTGGCAGCATCTTCTGACTCGAACTCCATTCCAATAAATGGCTCCCTAACCACATTATCCTCACATGCAACTAACTGGCTTTCAGCAGAACAATCTATTGTAGCAGCTCCAGTCTCTAAGTTCACTGCCACACCAAAATGATGCACATTATCCAATAAGACAATGCTCTTTTCATAAACCAAACATCACCCAAAGTTTTAAAAAATTTATCCAAAATGTCTTCTCCAGTACAGGATCAGATGCATTATATTAGGTACTAATTTTACACCCAATCCAATAAAGAAGTGGTGGAACCTAGTAATCCTTCCTACCAACAGACTTAAAATCATTGATCAGGTCGCCCACGTATATGCCCCAATAAAGCTGTTGGTCAGAAACATCCTATTGTACGCAGAATCCAGCCAGGAAACGAAGCACAGTGTATTTATGTATGTGCCTATGTGTTCAACAAGCACTTGTTAAGAGAATATTAGAAACAATAGATATGTAAAGGTTCACAATACACTTGTTTACCATCTTCTAACTGAACCGTTTAAAAAGGTATATAATCTGCATGTTCACGAACTAAAGTTGAGCTTGCTCAATTCTTTCCCCTAACCCTTCAGAATTTTATTTCCATCCAATACATAGCAGTTTAAAAGGTCCAACAATTATCAATTATCAGCCTTTTTTCAGTATTAAGTTAGCTACTTCAATTCTTAAATTAACAAATTCAAATAGTCCATTTGCAAAGGGAAGAAAACAAAACCGAGAACCCCCAAAAAGACTTACTTGTATGGACAACGGAAGTGACTTTGATGGAAAAAACAGCCGATGATGTTCCACTTGCGACCAAACGAAAAGGGTTTATGGTCGTTGAAGCTTCAATTTGGATTTGGGACGTTTCTTCTCCCGATTCAGGCTCTTCTTCGTGAAACACACATTGTTCATTGGCGTGACAAAGAAAATTCACTATGTAAAATGGAGTATAAAGGGACAGGACCAGGAAGAGTCCAACGAAAAATCCGAAAGAATTAGAAGTATATTAAAAAATACTTGTTATTTGTTAATCTACCAAATCAGACACATAAATTAAAGGAAGAATTACTAGAAAATACAGCTGACTCCGTATTATAACCAAAAGTAACTCACATTTAAGTCTTATCTAACCTAGTCTATCGTAGATACTTTGAAAGCACTATCAAAGGCATACCGTAAGTCCTGTGAAAATTTGAAAACTTTTCTACTACTAGTAAGCTTCAAAAAGTAACAAAAACACTCGAGGGTCGTTTGGTTTGAATATACAGGTTATGTTGGGATAAGTTACGCTTGTTGGATTTAAGCTTGGTTAGCTTAAAGTAAAGAGTAAATAGACAATGGAGGAAAAATGAAATATTTGAATTTCTCTCCTAGACAAAAGGACATTGTTCCATATTAGAGGAAGAAAAGACTTTTGATGGGTATATATACAATTACTCTTCTCGGGTTTACACCTGCTCCAATTCCTCGATCGTCGATTTAGTGGCATCGGTATCATCGGGTGCTATAAAGGATCTTGGGACACCGTAATTATCCTCCTCGTTTGTCGTGTGCTCCTCTTGTTTTTCCGACCCGGTCAGGGTCGGGATCGTTGATTGCTTTTGGTTTTCTTCTCTTCGACCAGTCCCTTACTTTTTAATGTCGAGACCACGGGCACCGAAATTACTTCTTCGACAGCGAACATCTCCTTTGTGGTCGGTTGTTCCCTGTAGACCGTTTTGATTCCTCCCAGCGTGGGAAATTTCAACGTTTGATGTGGGATTGAGGGCACCGCCCTCATGTTGTGAACCCATGGCCTTCCAAACAAGGCGTTGTACCTCATATCCCCCTCGATCATGTAGAATTTTGTTTCCTGGGTGGTCTCGATAGTGTTTACTAATAGGGCTATTTCACCCTTCGTTGTCTCGCACGCCATATTGAACTTCAATACTCGAACTGCCGGTATGATTTGGTCTAATAATCCCAATTGCTCTACGACCCTCCATCGGATGATGTTGGCCGAGCTACCTAGATCAATTAATAGACGTTTAACTCAAGATTTATTAATAAGTACAGATACTATCAATGCATCGTTATGAGGTTGGATGATGACCTCGGCATCGTCGTCACTAAACGAAATGGAGCCCTCCGAGACGTAATCCCCGGTGCGTTTTTCCCTTGTGATAGAAACTTTGGTGTGCTTTATCATTGGCCCTTGGGGGACATCCACTCCCCCAATGATCATGTTGATCACGTGTTGAGGCTCCTCTTGCTCAATCTATTTGTTGGCGTCCCTATTTTTGAAATGATTTTTGGCCTGTTCACTTAGGAATTCTCGAAAGTGCTTGTTGTTGAATAGTTGAGCCACTTCCTCTCTTAACTATCGACAATCTTTAGTCATATGACCATGAGTACCGTGGTACTTACATACCAAGTTGTGATCCCTCTATTTGGGATCGGACTGAAGTGGCCTAGGCCATTTTGTCTCCTTGATGCGGCCATTGGCCGATATTATACTTGCAGCGTCCAGGTTGAAGTTATATTCTGATGGTATCATTTCATCGCTCATATAGACAGGGTTTCCCCAAATTTCTTCAATAAAACCGACTCGATCTCGTCATCTTCTAGGGTTTTTCCTTTTATTGTGCATGTATAGGAGATTACATGCTCATTTGGATCTATGGTCCCGTTATATTTGGGAATGTCGGGCATTCGGAATCTCTGTGGAATTGGCTTCGGGCTGCACTTGGGGGAAAGGCTTCTGAATGATTTTTTTGGAATTCGGCCCTTTCAATATTGGAGGCGCTCCCGAGATTTGGTCGACCCTCGAATTGTAAGTTTCCACCTTCTTGTCATTTTCCTTTATCCTTTCCTCGCCATACTCCACCCGCTTCGTTTAGTGTTTTGAGCATTTTCATCAGCTCAGAAGTTTCCCCGGACCCAAACCCATCCGGTTCGACAACGATTTGTTCCTCCCTTCGAGCGTTTTCTCTAACCCGCTCGGGCTTAGTCCTGTTATGGGCATGACTTTAGGTTTGTAGTTGTGCTATTGCCGCTTGCTGAGCTTGTACTATAGAGAAAATCAATTGCAAGCTAACTCATCACCTTCCCCTTTGGGTGCTTCTCGAGCCGACGGCAGGGGAGCCCTGCGAATGCTATTTTCGGGGTCAGTTAGCAGGTTGATGTTGATGGCAACCTGTGAGTTAGTGTCAACGGGGTCAGCAATTGGGACACCATTGGGTTCAACAGAGGGTACGTCATTGTTGAATACCACGTTATTGTTTTCACCGTGATGGCCTGACTCGATGTCAACGTTCAAGTGAGCGGACTGAGAATTTGACATTTTTAGATTAACCTGAAACCAATCGTCAAAGAGCAAGTGTAAAGTAGGGTGTGTTATGGAGATTCATATTAAATCGCCACTATTATCTTTAGCCCCACAGTGGGTGTCAAACTGTTTACCCTTAAAATAAGTAACAATTAAATTTGTACGCAATTAAAGGATACGTTATTTAATTTAATAAAAATGATCTATGAACACAAAATAATTAAAGTAAAGTGAAACTAAACTATCAAACCAAACTTGATGAACAATTAAGCCCGTCTTTTAGATGAACAATGAAAATTGACCTCAGTCGAGCCCTCGAGATGGGCTCGGTTACAACCAAATAAATAAGCAACTGAAGAACACTATGAACAGTAGCTAGAGGACAAAAATGAACTCTTGTTACTTTGACATGCATTCCAACAGTGTATTTAAAATGAGAAGGTTCTCCCCTTTATATAGTATGAGAGTTTCAATCCTAGTACAAGTCTAAATAAGGTAACAAAATTTCTTCTTCTAGTGACGTTGATCTGTAGTTGATATCGGGCGAGATTTGTGCCTAACATCCGTGAGGGCAGATATTACGGCTCCCCGCTTATTGTGTCAAACCGTTTTTCCCTTATCTCGGGCCTGGTGCTATGCCGTATCCGGCCCTGGGTGCACCATTCTTCCTCTCCGGGCTCTAAGATGCGGAACCTCTCGTAACTACCCAAGGTCGTGTCAGATCATGCTTCCCTCTCGTTTCTTTACCGAAAAATCGGGAGTAATATTATTCCCGATTTTACCCGTACACAACTATCACAAATGCATATATTACTGTCTAATTAACATAGAACATGGACAAGAAACAGCATCTTAAACACAAATTTTAGTACATATTCAAAGTTTTATACTTTATTGGTTCTGAAATATTAACCACGAGTATGATGAAATGATAAAGGTTGTTTTATGCTTAATAAGAGATACACCTATTAGATTAGAACCTTACAAATAAAATTCTCTAAGGCAAAGAACCTCATTTGTGGGTCAATTTTTTTTATAGCAAATATATCACTAGGCAGGATGCCTAGTGCCTAATATATATGTATAAAATCCCCAAAAACATGGATCCAAGTCTTACAATATGTCCAAACAAATGTAAAACATGAAGACTACAACTAGCTAGTAGTATAGAAGATTAAAACTACTAAGCTAGCTATTACAATGAAGTAGGATGTTTGCTTCCAAAAACAAGTAGTGTAAGTGAATCCAAAGGCCAAAGGTAATAACCAAAGAGTAGAACCTCCAAAGTTCTCACCAGGCGCTAGGTTATGCATTTCATAGGACGACATCCTAATGGACAAGGCAAATGTGGATTCCAAACAAGCACACCACTGTATAGAAGTTATCCAGAACTGCTAGACACATGTGTTAATCCAGCTTGAACTCCTCATTTTGATCTCCATCTCCAAGAAAAGTAGGCCTCATTATACTCAGTTATGAAACTTGCAGAACAGTAGCTAGTAGATGCACATACAAATATATGAAAGAACAACTACCTGCTTAGTAAATTAGAGTTATATACTGCCTTCTCATCTCCAGAATGAGCATGAAACCACACTAATAGCACTTGAAAATGATAGAACAATATACAACCTATTAGATAGTCAAGAGTAACAAACAACAGTTGTCCTTGTGCCTTAGCATTAGTACCAATGTCCAGTCTACTTCCACACAGTATGAACTCATACACAAAGTGTGTATCAATGAGAGTCCATCGTGCAGTAGTAACACCAAGTAAAAGACAGTACCAAACCTTAATGAGTAGTAGAATATTACTTTGTAATCTTGTAGTTGACTTAATGTCTTGCATGTTTGCCTTAAAGGTTCCATACAATGTAGCACTACCTACAGAATGAGCATGTTGTCATGCTAATACCACTTGACAGTAGCTACATATTATACAGATATGAGAAGAAAAATGGGCAATGACAATAACAAGCAATGAACTCAAAGATTTCGTCATCAATCTGGTGCTTTCCTCTTGGCAACCCTGACCCTAAGGTTAGGTATTTGTGATTTGTTCATGTTCACTAGAGTTTTTCCTATAGTAGGTAGGTCCTGAAATGAAAGAAATGTGATTGTACTTGCAAAAGAAAAAACTAGGTTAGCTAAAAAAATCAGCAACATCATTGCCCTCCCTTAGCACATGCTGAAAGAGCACATTGTAGGTGCTCTTTATCTCCTTAATCTTCTTCACTTATGCCCCTATACACCAAGAAGACTCCCATTCATCCTCAATGATCTTTTCATCACCAAAGAATCAGTCTCAAGAATAAGAGGGTGAAGCTGTTTATCAACACAGTATGCCAATCCTTCAACTATTGCTTTTGCCTCTGGCACAATATTTGTTGCCTCTCCTATCTCTACTGCCTTAGCAAACACCAAGTCACAACCACAATCTCACACATAAAAGCCATAGTAGCTAGGTCTAGGATTACCTCTTGATGCACCATCTATGTTACATTTGAACCAACACTCACAAGGAAGCTGCTATGTTACTCTTTTAGTCACGACATAAGGCTTATAGTCTTCAAAGAATTTAATCATATCTTGCCATAATAGAGGAATGCCTGGAAGCCATGGATATCTCACTTTTTCTAGGTAATGTAATGTCTTGTTCACCTCATGTATCAACCTATTGTAAGACATTGCACCTCCATTCTTTATTGTATTCCTTTTCTTCCAAAGTTCCCATGTAATAATTGCTAGAGCTACTTGAAATAGTGGCTTAAGATTAGGACAACATTGTGCATTCTACCATGCTCTTATTACTTGATGAACCTGCACATTGTTCACTATCACTCCTGCTGCATGAAGGAAAGTCTTTCACACCCTAATTACAGTATCGCTTATTAGGAACAAATGTTGAAATGATTCCTCTTATGGTTGTTGGAAACATCAACACTTAGACACAACTAAGTAACCATTCCTCCTCCACAAATCATTAGTAGGTATCTTTCCCTTCCACAGTCTCCATAGAAGAAAGAGATCTTGAAAGGCAAATATTTAGTTCACAACTTCTTATACTTAGGATTTGTTGGTGCTCTATGCCTCAGAATTTACTAAGCACTACTAACTGAAAACCTACCTGAAGGAGTATGTATCCATCTTAGAGTATCCCATTAGTCATCACTATTGTCAAATTGCACTTCCTATCTAATATGATCAGCAATATCAATTGGATAAGACTGTAAGCACGTGATTTTTGCCCTATATGAGAAATACTCCCAAAAAATGCAAAATAAAATGATTTTCCTTGGTGTGCAATTTTGAGTACTTTTGTGATATTTTTAGATAATTATTTGTATTTGTCTGTGTTTGCTTATTTGTTAAATTAATAAAAAATACAAAAATATGTCGCATTTTGCATGTAGGATTTAATTCTACAATTGTTAGTAATTAAATTAGTTTTACAAAAATTAAAAATTACAAAAATAGGCATCTTTTGCATTTTTAGCATTTAATGTCCAAATGAACAATTTTATGCTTAATTATTACTTAATTGCGCGTTAATTGTTATTGGGAGTTAATTTGCGATTTTATAACTTAATTTAGTTCTTAATAATAATTTAAGTATTTTTATAATTTAGTTTTAGAAAATAAAAGAAGAAAAGATAACAAAAATACAAATAAAAATCGGATTGGGCCACTTCTTCAATTTTCAACCCCAGGCCCAAACAATTGTCCACGACCCAGTCCACTTCACACGGGTCGACCCGGTCCGCCCCATTAACCCATTAACCCAACACCCCCTTCATTCAAAAAACAAAACAAAAGAAAAAACAAAAAGAACAAAAAACCCTAAAAACCAAACTACCATCCGCCTCCCCCCTCCATCTTCTTCTTCCCCAAAAACTCAAACACCCCAACGTCCATGGCTGCTGCCATTCACCAGCCCCGTCAACCACCAACTCCCCCCTTGCGTCGTCACTATCCCGTCGACCACTGCCCAAACCACCACAAAAACACCACCTCCTTCCTCCAGTACCACCCGCGAACCCTACTGCCCAAACTGCTAGCCCATCGACTTCTTCCTCCGTGAAACCCATCACTACTGTCGCAACCATTCCTCCATTGAAGCCGACGACCACAGCTGTTGCTGCTGCGTCGTCACTGCTCAAACGACCCTCCACAGCTGCTCAGTCCCGTCCAAATGACCACCGGAGCCCCGACGAGCAGCAGTTGTTGCTGCTGCGTCGTCACTGTTCCATCACCTTCTTCCACCGTTACACCCAGTCACTGCCATGGCCAAGCTCATCGTCGACCAGCTGCTCATGTTGCTGTGTCTTCTCCTTCGATGTCCTTAAGCCGAACAGATCCATCGAGCTGCTGCTACTGTTTCTCTTCCTCGCGCGAGCACCAAACATGCCCCCAGCTGCTTCTGCCTTCCACTTCATCGTCCAGTTTGCTATTGCGTCATCAACGTGTTCGTCGTCGTTTGGTTGAGCTTTGGTCGAGGGTCGCCGAAACAGTCCGTATGTATGATTGTTCGATTCTGTTAGTAGATTTTCGAGTTTTATTCTGTCCGCATTTTGTTTTGATATTTTCGAATCTAAAATCGGCGAATGTTTGTTTTGTTCATGTTTATGTTTAGATATTTGGATTTTGGTTTTGTTCATGTTCATGTGTTGTTTGTTAAATTAATTTTTCAGATTTCAAATGAAAGATTAATTAGCTATTTTTCATGTTTATTTCATGTTTGTATTGTTGTTTAAGTGAATATTTGTTAGTTTAATGTTTGTTAGATCCAAATTGAAATTTAATTGGTTATTTCTTCAATTTGTTTCATGTTGTTATGTATTTTCCAGAAATTAGTAATGTTGTTTGAACCATGTGAATCCGTCATGTTTTGTTGCTTAAAAATAGATTTAATTCATGTTCATCTTTGTTTGAAGTTCATGTTTAAATCCAGTGATTTAATGTGAGTTTGTGTTTGTTTTTGATTTGTTAATTTAATTTGAATCATGCATATTGTTGTTTGTATTATTGTCTCTTTGTTCATCCATTAATGGTCTAAATTAACCAGGATTGGTTCCCGATATGGTTGATTTATTTCCATTAATTTGGAGTTTGTGTTGTTCATCATGTTCATGTAAATTGTTGTTGAAGATTGTTGAGAAATTGGTCATCTTGACTATATTTTGGTTGAGTTATGATTAATTGATTGTTTAGAGCAGAGGGGTAATTTGGTAAATTGCATTGCATTCGGGGGTAGATTTGTAATTGCAATAAGGTCGGAGGGGTAGTTTGGTAATTGAACATTATTTTGATTCTTTATGTTAAGCATGGGGGACAAATATAATGGGGTGGGGTTTTTGAGGTATTTGTTTAATATAATGGGGGACAAGACAAAATATAATGGGGAGGAATCTTGTACTTTTTTAATATAGGCATGGAGGACAAATTATAATGGGGAGGAATCTTGTACTTTTTTAATATAGGCATGGGGGACAAATTATAATGGGGAGGAATCTTGTACTTTTTTAATATAGGCATGTGGGACAAATTGTAATGGGTTGGGAATGTGTTAGTTATTTAATGTAGGCATGGGGGACAAAATTTAAAATAAAGAAGACATTTAATAGTGGGCCAAAGCATGCCATTGGGGGAATAATTTTGGGGTTGGGAATTGAAGATTTGTCTTGCTATATATATAGGGTCATTTGACACATTTGAGGGAGAGGTTTTTAGGGACTAGAACTTGAACATTGAGAGAAAAAGGGTGGAGATTATTGAGAGATTTTTTTACACTTGAGAGTTGACATACTTTTATACTTAAGAGAGTTTGTGATAGTAAAAGAGAAAGACAATTTGAACTTTTACTCGAACAATTCTGTTTGCTTTTCTTCGAGTGTTATTCAAAAGTCAGAAACTACTGCATCTCGTATCTTTTCTCTCTTCTGCTTTGACTGCGATTGTACTTTTGCACTGCTGAGTTTTCAATCTGTTACTGGGTCATTCTACTGGTTGTTACTGGTTTTGCGGTGTTGCTGAACCTGCTGTTGCCGCGTTATTACTGTTGCTGACTCCTACTTCTTTTGTTCCTGTACTGCTGTTTCCAGGTACACATTTGTACACTCTTGGCTTGAAGCGAAAAATGAAATATTAATCAGGCTCATGTTCCTGTTGAATTCTTTTGTTTGGATCTGTGTTTCAATATTAAATTTCCTTTCTTTGTATAAAATGTAGTCGATTAATTAATGAGTAATGAAGTTGCATATGTATGATTTCTTCATCTAATAATGCTAGTTTAAATTATTTGAAGAATAGTTAATCTGCTTTGATATTATTGTGTATCCCTCTCATGTTCTAGCATTAGTAAATAATAGAATATAAAAATGAAAGCAGTTTTTCTTTGTACAAACTCGATCGCAATTTTCCAATCGCATTAGCCGTAAACTAATAACTAATAAGTTACGTTTTCAGCATGTAAATAATTAAGAGATTTTCTTTTATTTTAGAGACGAACTTAATAGAAAATATAGTCACTATAGGTTTATCCTTTAAAATGAAAAATGAGACGAGCCTCGTCAAATAAATCACAAACCGCCGGGGCCCTCAATAAAATACATAACCATTGATTAAACCTTGGATTTGGCCGTTTAATGAACCTTCACGGCCTCTTCCTAAAATAACAATACGTTAGACTCTTTAGGAGGCGCCTTAATAAATCTTACCTTCTTAAACTCGGGTGCACATTTATGTGACCCAAATCCAATTCTCAACGGAGTCGAAATGTGTTTCTAATCACGGGTACATTGATTATGACGTGGTTTGAGATGCGTGTCCATGACGTTGCAAATTCCCTTTAAAAAAAAATAAGAATGAGATGAGCCTCGCCAAATAAAAATACAAAATTGCGGGGCCCTCAGTAAATATTTGCTTTCAAATTGCTTAGATTTCAGGATAGACCGTTTAGCAAAATTCCACGGTCCTACCCAAAATAAATACGCTAGTCGCTTTAGGCGCGCCTTTAATAAGTTAATTTCCTTAAACTCGGGTGCACATTGATGTGACCCAAATCCAAATCTCAACGGAGTCAAAGTGTGTCGACGACCACGGGTACATTGATTGTAACGTGGTTCGAGATACATTTTCACAACGTTGCAATTCTTGACAAAAATAACAGTAAATGTTAAAAGCGGTTAAAAGTTAAAATTTGCACATAAGTTCATATTCGTATAAAATCAGATAATCAAGCCAAATATAACAGTTGAGCGACCGTGCTAGAACCACGGAACTCGGGAATGCCTAACACCTTCTCCCGGGTTAACAGAATTCCTTATCCGGATTTCTGGTACGCAGACTATAATATAGAGTCATTCTTTTCCTCGATTCGGGATTAAAATTGGTGACTTGAGACACCCTAAAACCTCCCAAGTGGCGACTCTGAAATAAATAAACAAATCCCGTTTCGATTGTCCTTTAATTGGAAAAAACTCCCTTGCACCCCCGCGGGTGCGTAAAAAGGAGGTGTGACAGCTCTGGCGACTCTGCTGGGGATTTTGGACCCAGAACCACTGGTTCAGGGTTAAGAATTAGAGCTTAGAATAATTGTTATTATTTGGCTTTATTTATTATCTGATTTTATTACATGTTTTGAGCCTAATGTGTTAAATGCTGCTTTTACCGCTTTGATATTATTTGAACTGTACATATAAACTGTGCCGAAACCATTCACTCCTTACCTCCGGGGAGAAGCTCGCTGGTCGAGACTCCCTATTCTGTTAGTGTCAATACCTTAAAATAAGAAAGAGGCCGGACAAGTTACAAAGTCGGACGATCCCGCGGGTCCCCGGTACGTAGCCCCCTCCTCGACTCGAGTTGTTCGCTCGGGTACACAGTCTAGAACAAATACCCAGGTTATGAACCTAGAATAACTCAACTTCATGCCGGATCCCTAGTAGGAACGTTTGTTTGCATCACGTGCATTTGACTTTGGAGGCTCAACACAGGGGTTGGGTCTGTCTAGGACAGGTGTACCAAAAATGGAAATGACCATCCTGATGCATCTTACTTGCTACTACTTGCGCATTTATTTGATTTAGACTTGTGTGTTGACTGTCTTGTAAATATCAGGAATAATATTTTGAAATGCGAAAAAAAGGAAATAGCGGTTAGAGAATTGATTGCTTATTTTTGAATAAAACCAAATGCCCGAATACTGTCAAAACTCTGCCGGAATTTAAGAAAATGAGAAAAAAAAATGTTTAGTTTGTTTTATTAAAAGGAAAAATATATAATAAAAAAATATCATCATTGTTCTGTTTTGTTTTTCAAAAAAAAATAGAAAAGAAATTGTTTTTTTATTTGTTTATAAAAATGCAAAAATAAAAAATAATAAAAGAGTCTTTCTTTAAGTGTCACAAATATATATGTATATATATAAATCCAAAAGTTTTTTTTAATTTCCAAAAAATATATATGTCTTTATTTGTTGCAAAAATATTTGTCTTGCCAAAAAGTCTAGAAAAGTTTTTAGACCCCCAATTTTCAAAACAAAAAAAAATCCAAAAATATTTTCCCATTATGGACTTCTTTAGAAAGTCTTTCTAATTTTTTTAATTTTTTTTTAAAAAAAATAAAAAAAAAATCCGAAAATATTTTGATTCTTCTTTCAAAATTCAAAAGAAAATTCAAAATTCAAAAAAAAAATATTTTTAGAAGCATTTCTTTTATTAAAAGGTAAAATTCCAAAAATATTTTCTTTTTCTTTAGAATAAGAAAAAAAAACGAAAATTCAGAAAAATATATCTTCCTTTCACTTTTGAAATTCTCAAAGTTTAAATCAAAAGAAAAGGAATTTTTACAAGTCTTTCTTTCAATAAGAAATCAATCAAAAAAAATACTTCCTTTCTTCTTTTAAAGTAGTTCTTTCGCAAATTAAAAAAAAAAAAAAGTTAGTTCATCTACTTATTCTTGACTGCCCGAACTACGCAGGTTTGATTCTCACCAGATGTGAGATACGTAGGCAACCCTCATCGGGTCCAACCCCACATTTTGCTAAAATAGCCAAAAACAAATTTAAAAAAAAATGTCAAAATTTAAATTTTGTCATGAAGAAGTCGGGTGACGCTGTTTTGTCAAAACATAGCCGAATGTTCCCGAAAGGGACGCCGGAAGGCTGACTTTGCATAAATAGCCATCTTTTGGGTCATGTTTAGGATTTGGTCCAGTTGACCCACACAGCCTTAAAAATCTTCGTCCCCGAGGCGTTGAAAGGTCGTGTTTGCAATATTGATCTATTTTTGAAAAATGATAAAAAGAGTCATAAATAAGTCAGGGTGATGCTGATTTTGTCAAAAATAGCCGAATGTCCCCGAAAGGGATGCCGGAAGGCTGACTTTGCATAAACAGCCACTTTTTTGGGTCATGTTTAGGATTTTGGTACAGTTGACGCACACAGCCTTAAAAAATCTTCGTCCCCGAGGCTCTGAAGGGCCGTATTTGCAACACCAGGTTTTTATTGCAATTTGAAAAGAAAAAAAAACAAAGAGTCAGCGGTCAGGTGAATACCGTTTGGATTTTTGGTCAAAATAAGCCGAGCCAGCTTCGGCCGCGTCTTAAACCGTTCTTGCCGAAATAGCCTTAGAGTATCTTTCAGTTGTCGAAAGGTTATTTTCGTAAAAGAACGGACAAGTTTGTAAAGTGTCATAAAATAATCCTCCCCGGCCACATTTGCAAAAATAACCATTTGGTTGCATTTGTCGAACAGAGAAAGGGAGCTAGCCTTTTGTTTTTGAGTTTATAAATCTCTTGTTTAGAATATATGGTTTGTTTGATTTTCGAGTTCGCAGGTCATCTTTAAACATTTGAAACCCAGTTTGTTTTATTGTGAAAATTGATAAAAAAAAATGTGTCTCATTGTTGTTACCTTTCATTTGGTCCGAACTACGCAAGGTCTGATTCATGCGGGGACATGATACGTAGGCAATCTCCATAAGATTCGATCACCACTAAAAAAAATAATAAAAAAATAATAATAATAATAAAAAGAATAAATAAATAAAGGAAAGTGTGGGAAATTTTCGGAGGGGCACAATTGTATCTCTGATATATGATTGTCTGTCAAATGCCCTAACACTAACGTTGATGGCTTCCCTTTGCTGTGTTCATATATAGAAAAGTGGTTGGTTGTGGTAGCTTCTTCCCTGCAAAGCAAAATCAAAGGACAATGGCTCAGAACTGCAGAACCGAGTGGGTCGGTATCGATGACCGACAACAATTGGTCGAACGGAATAACGGGTTGGTAGAGGAAGTGAAAATGCTGAGACAACATGTGGCAGATATGTATCAGGCATGGATAACTGGAAAAGCACCACCCCCTCCACCGCCAAGCCTCTTGAACTCTGTCATTTCCCAAGCACCCAACACCATAACGGAAGATCCCCCATACTCTCCATCCCAACCCACTTATGGCAGCTTTCCCAGCTACCCGAGTAGCTCCATCACTCCTCAATGCTTCTCCGCTCCCCAACACCACTTCTTTCCCCGCCATACTTCACTTTCCAGGCACCCGGCTCCACAAAATGCCTACCCACCTACACAAGCCTACCAAAAGCCACCTGGATCAGGTTTCCGGCCCTGTCAACATGCAAGAATGAAGAGGTTGCTGAAACGAGGAAAGGCTCTCACCCCCATCGGGGTATCTTATGCCAGTCTGTTTGAAAGGCTAAGGCATGCTGGCTCGATTGAACCACTCCCCGCATGTACTCCAAATCCACTTGCAAGGAGCTTTGATCCGGCAGCGCGATGCGCCTACCACTCCAATGTCATAGGGCACAACATTGAGAGCTGTCATAGTTGGAGAAGGGAAGTAGAGAAAATGATCCGAGAAGGGCGGGTTGTGATTAATAACAGTGACATGGAGCACTCGAACCCCCTCGAGAACTTGCCGACGGAGGTTGATGAGATTGAAGCTGGTAATGGTCTCGGCAGTATTGATGCAAAGCTCAGTGGCTAAAATGCCAATTTTGATAAAGTGGGAGGACGTTTCGTTCCTTGGTCAGCAAGAGAGAAGCTTGTGGTGGCTCATTTTGTTGTCATTTCTGTTGTTCGGATTATTAGGGTTATAAGTCGGATGTTGTCTTGTCCAGTTTGTTTTAGGATTTTGTTCTGGATTGTTTTGTTTGTTTTGTTATTTAAACCATTTCACCGGTAGTCTAATACAAAATCCGGTCTTTTATTATTTCCAGTCATCTTTTTGTTTAGTCCTTTTATCATTTTTGTTCAATGCCGATTCTAGGGACATGACATGCGCACCCAGTTTGGGCCTAGTCTTAAAAGTTAATCATAAAACCCTGGGAAGGTGATCAAAGCATTTAAAGGAAATAAGAACGGTTTGAGATTATTTGGAGCCCGAGTCATGTGGAACTGGGGCAAGTTAAACACAAAGAAAACCGTTAAAGAAAGATTCGCCTAAATTGGCATGAGGGTCGTTCATAATAATGAGAATGAGAGTGTCGCCCAACGGTGCTTTAGAAGTGACAAATGAACAAACATATGTTGAATATAATTGTCAAGTCCAGCACCATCGGAAGAGACTATAAATCTATTGTTTAATTGTGTTGTTTGCACTTGGCATGTTTTGAAGACTAGAATGACGAAGGCATTTTGTTCTGCTACCCAAACACTTATCCTTCGTTAACCCCTTTTGAGCCTTATTTATTTTCCTTTCATACCCCTCGTTCGGAATTAGTAGCAACGAATAGAATACGCAAGCGCGGCAGGTAAACAAAAGAAAAAAAGAGAAAGAAAAGAAAACAACAAAACGAAAAAAAAATGGTAACAAAAAAAAAGTCAAATGAAAAAGAGGAATTGGGAACTACGTTTGACCTGATTCCTCAAAGAGGATACGTAGGCGCTTCACGGCTCGGTCATAGTTTTGAAAAAAAAATAAAAAAATTAAGATATCCCCAAGCAAGAAACTGGGGCAGAGGTTGCGTTCGTTGTAAATAAATCTGGTTCTGAAAGTTGTAATTAATAACCCAGAATCGATTCACTTTTGAGCCTTTCATACCCTTTCTTTCTAGCCCTATCCAAAACCCACATTACGGTCCAAAGAAAGACCTTCTGATCAGTCTTCAAAAGATGCCAAGTCAGACAAATGAAGAGTCTTACCGGCGAACATAACATTCTGTTCCACAGCAGAAAGGACTCTAATCTCCAACAGAAAGAGTCATACCAGAAACACTCCAAAATCCCCAGCTGGAGAGAGATATAAAACGAGAGAGTCTTATTGGTGAAAACCTTCACAGGCACCATAAGGCGATGAAAGCTGAGAGAAAACCAAAATGAGAGAGACTTGATAGTGAAAACCCTTCGGGCACTACAAGTCGAATAAGATTGAGAATCAGAGGGGGAATCGCCAATGGAAGATCTTGAAAGATGATTGACGGTAGAGGATAGGCCACATACGCATGTCATGGCCATTAGAGTCGGTATCTGCGTTTGATAGGTTTTATTTATAGTTTCTTTTGTTAAAGAGTCGTCTTTCCCTTGGCCTTTTTATTCTGTTCCTTTTTTATCTTTTTCCTTTCATAGAAAAATCCCCAATAGAGTCTGTCTGGTCAGAACAAGTGTGAATTGACTTCAAAATATGCCATCAGCTTTCCAATTATGCCAAATGAGATCTGACTAGTGCACCCAAATGGTATAGTCGTCAAGGAACAAGCACGAGGCCAGTGTCAAAAAGATATCCCCAAAAGGGAGTTGACAAAAAGATTGACAAGTGTCAAGAGGGATACCATCGCCTTTACCAAAAGTTATAAACCTCAAGGCCAAGGCCCATGAACAAAGCAAGGAAAGCAGTGTGCATGATTTGGGGAAATTCATGCTAGACTAAAAGGTCGGGGAAATGCCAGTTTCCGAGCTATGCCACGAAAGAAGAGGGATATCCCCAGCAGGAAGGGATTATCCCCAGCACATAATATCATCCCCAACAAGTTGTGGAGCACAGAGCAAGGAAGAGAGAAAGGGAAAGTCATCCCAGTAGGAGTATCACAACCAACCACCGCGTTTTAAACTAACAAAATTTTGTTTGATTTGAAGCAGGTAACGGAAATGGCATTGATGCCAGAACTGCATGCCACAAGGGATATTATCAAACTGGGACAGAAAATTTTCCTTCCATTTAGAAATATTTTCTGGAAGTCAGGTACTCCCAGCTGATAACATTTTATCCCCCAGCAGGTAAGTAAATAATCCCCAGCAAGTGTTGAGGTAAGACATTTTCAAGCCTTAAGGATATTTTGGGTTCATCCGCCCTCGAATAGGATATTTTGGGTTCGTCCGCCCTCGAACAGGATATTTTGGGTTCGTCCGCCCTCGAACAGGATATTTTGGGTTCATCCGCCCTCGAACAGGATATTTTGGGTTCATCCGCCCTCGAACAGGATATTTTGGGTTCGTCCGCCCTCGAACAGGATATTTTGGGTTCATCCGCCCTCGAACAGGATATTTTGGGTTCATCCGCCCTCGAATAGGATATTTTGGGTTCATCCGCCCTCGAATAGGATATTTTGGGTTCATCCGCCCTCGAATAGGATATTTTGGGTTCATCCGCCCTCGAATAGGATATTTTGGGTTCATCCTCCCTCGAATAGGATATTTTGGGTTCATCCGCCCTCGAATAGGATATTTTGGGTTCATCCGCCCTCGAATAGGATATTTTGGGTTCATCCGCCCTCGAATAGGATATTTTGGGTTCATCCGCCCTCGAATAGGATTCTATTTTTAAAGTTGTTGTCCATGCCAGGCGCCCACCTGTATAACGAGAGGAATACTTTCAGTCTTTAAATTTCTTACCAGGCGCCCACCTGTATAACGAGAGGAATACATTTCAGTCTTTAAATTTCTTGACAGGCGCCCACCTGAATAACGAGAGGAATACTTTTGTCTGTGCATTTCATATTTTAGGCGCCCACCTGTATAACAAGGGAATACATTTTGTGTCTTTACCATTAGGCGCCCACCTGTATAACAAGGGAATACATTCCACGTCTTTACCCATAGGAGATGCATTTCCTCCTAAGTTTGTTTTAGTTTCATCCATAGGAGATGCATTTCCTCCTAAGTTTGTTTTAGTTTTACCCATAAGAGATGCATTTCCTCCTAAGTTTGTTTTAGTTTCACCCATAGGAGATGCATTTCCTCCTAAGTTGGTTTTAGTTTCACCCATAGGAGATGCATTTCCTCCTAAGTTGGTTTTAGTTTCACCCATAGGAGATGCATTTCCTCCTAAGTTTGTTTCAGTTCTACCGATAGGAGACGCACTTCCTAAGTTCAGTTCTACCCATAGGAGACGCACTTCCTAAGTTCAGTTTTTACCACAGGAGACGCACTTCCTAAAAAGTTTCACCAATAGGAGACGCACATCCTAAGTTTATTTCACCCAATAGGAGACGCACTTCCTAAAAAGTTTCACCAATAGGAGACGCACATCCTAAGTAAGTTTCACCGATAGGAGACGCACTTCCTAAGTTAAGTTTTACCAATAGGAGACGCACTCCCTAGATCCATTGTACCAATAGGAGACGCACTTCCTAAGTTTAGTTTCACCAATAGGAGACGCACTTCCTAAAAAGTTTCACCAATAGGAGACGCACATCCTAAGTTAAGTTTCACCGATATGAGACGCACTTCCTAAGTTAAGTTTTACCCATAGGAGACGCACTTCCTAGATCCATTGTACCAATAGGAGACGCACTTTCTAAGAAGTTTCACCAATATGAGACGCACTTCCTAAGGAGACGCACTTCCTAAGAATAATTTCACCAATAGGAGACGCACTTCCTAAGGAGACGCACATCCTAAGATAAGTTATTTCACCAGTAGGAGACGCACTTCCTAAGAATAGTTTCACCAATAGGAGACGCACTTCCTAAGTAAGTTTTACCCATAGGAGACGCACTTCCTAAGTTTATTGTACCCACAGGAGACGCACTTCCTAAGTTTATTGTACCCAATAGGAGACGCACTTCCTTAAAGTTTATTTTTACCCATAGGAGATGCATTTCCTCCTAAGTTTGGTTTAGTGTTACCCGTAGGAGATGCATTTCCTCCTAAGTTTAGTTTTACCCATAGGAGATGCATATCCTCCTAAGTTTGGTTTAGTGTTACCCGTAGGAGATGCATTTCCTCCTAAGTTAGTATTGAAGTTGGGAGCCCGCCCATATAACAGAGGCATATATTTCAGTCTTTACTTTCAAGTGTTGAAATTGGGAGCCCGCCCAGATAACAGAGGCATACATTCAGTCTTTATATTTCCAGAGTTGAAGTTGGGAGCCCGCCCAGATAACAGAGGCATACATTCAGTCTTTAATTTTCAAGTATTGAAGTTGGGAGCCCGCCCAGATAACAGAGGCATACATTCCAGTCTTTATTTTCAAGCATTGAAGTTGGGAGCCCGCCCAGATAACAGAGGCATACATTCAGTCTTTACTTTCAAGCATTGAAGTTGGGAGCCCGCCCATAATAACAGAGGCATACATTCAGTCTTTATGTTTCAAGCGTTGAAGTTGGGAGCCCGCCCAGATAACAGAGGCATACATTTCAGTCTTTAATTTTCAAGTGTTGAAGTTGGGAGCCCGCCCATACAACAGAGGCATACATTTCAAGATCAAGTCCAGAAGACAATAAAACAGAGGGTTACAACAAGAATCCCCAGCAGGAAACAATAAAATCCCCAGCACCGGGAAACAGAAGGTTGCAACAAGAGATCCCAGCACAAATTCAGGCGCCTGAGCCAAAAGGAAGAAAAGAGGCATCTTGAAAGAAGCAGCTGGTGAACATTAAATCATGCCCAACATAACAAGTCTGATGAAGAAAGTCGTACCCACCAGAGGAACCGCCAAAAAGCTTAATGAAGAAAGCCATGTCCCCAGCGGACCGAGCAAAATGATATTCAGAAAAGCAAATGGCCAGTATCATTCCAAGTTCAAGGAAGAAAAGCACCGGAAGAAGCACAAGCCGACAAGAAAACAAGGCAACAAGAACAAATTTCAATCTAGCCTAGCTTCTTGTTTTATTTTAAGCACGGTGTAATAAGGAGATTAGTAAGCAGTGATAACAGCATGCAACAACAGTAACATTGCAGTCCCACGGTAGTCCCAGCTACCAAAACTTCCCGAACTACATTAACCTGATTCCCCTTTAGCCAGGGATATGTAGGAAACCTTTGAAGCAAAGATTCGGTTAAATCTTTTTCAAAAAATGCTTCACACGGAGTACTCAGACGGGCAAAAATCGCTCGCTTTATCTTTGCACGAAAACCCTTCGTGTCTCCAGGCAAAGAGGGGCAGCTGTAAGCACGTGATTTTTGCCCTATATGAGAAATACTCCCAAAAAATGCAAAATAAAATGATTTTCCTTGGTGTGCAATTTTGAGTACTTTTGTGATATTTTTAGATAATTATTTGTATTTGTCTGTGTTTGCTTATTTGTTAAATTAATAAAAAATACAAAAATATGTCGCATTTTGCATGTAGGATTTAATTCTACAATTGTTAGTAATTAAATTAGTTTTACAAAAATTAAAAATTACAAAAATAGGCATCTTTTGCATTTTTAGCATTTAATGTCCAAATGAACAATTTTATGCTTAATTATTACTTAATTGCGCGTTAATTGTTATTGGGAGTTAATTTGCGATTTTATAACTTAATTTAGTTCTTAATAATAATTTAAGTATTTTTATAATTTAGTTTTAGAAAATAAAAGAAGAAAAGATAACAAAAATACAAATAAAAATCGGATTGGGCCACTTCTTCAATTTTCAACCCCAGGCCCAAATAATTGTCCACGACCCAGTCCACTTCACACGGGTCGACCCGGTCCGCCCCATTAACCCATTAACCCAACACCCCCTTCATTCAAAAAACAAAACAAAAGAAAAAACAAAAAGAACAAAAAACCCTAAAAACCAAACTACCATCCGCCTCCCCCCTCCATCTTCTTCTTCCCCAAAAACTCAAACACCCCAACGTCCATGGCTGCTGCCATTCACCAGCCCCGTCAACCACCAACTCCCCCTTGCGTCGTCACTATCCCGTCGACCACTGCCCAAACCACCACAAAAACACCACCTCCTTCCTCCAGTACCACCCGCGAACCCTACTGCCCAAACTGCTAGCCCATCGACTTCTTCCTCCGTGAAACCCATCACTACTGTCGCAACCATTCCTCCATTGAAGCCGACGACCACAGATGTTGCTGCTGCGTCGTCACTGCTCAAACGACCCTCCACAGCTGCTCAGTCCCGTCCAAATGACCACCGGAGCCCCGACGAGCAGCAGTTGTTGCTGCTGCGTCATCACTGTTCCATCACCTTCTTCCACCGTTACACCCAGTCACTGCCATGGCCAAGCTCATCGTCGACCAGCTGCTCATGTTGCTGTGTCTTCTCCTTCGATGTCCTTAAGCCGAACAGATCCATCGAGCTGCTGCTACTGTTTCTCTTCCTCGCGCGAGCACCAAACATGCCCCCCAGCTGCTTTTGCCTTCCACTTCATCATCCAGTTTGCTATTGCGTCATCAACGTGTTCGTCGTCGTTTGGTTGAGCTTTGGTCGAGGGTCGCCGAAACAGTCCGTATGTATGATTGTTCGATTCTGTTAGTAGATTTTCGAGTTTTATTCTGTCCGCATTTTGTTTTGATATTTTCGAATCTAAAATCGGCGAATGTTTGTTTTGTTCATGTTTATGTTTAGATATTTGGATTTTGGTTTTGTTCATGTTCATGTGTTGTTTGTTAAATTAATTTTTCAGATTTCAAATGAAAGATTAATTAGCTATTTTTCATGTTTATTTCATGTTTGTATTGTTGTTTAAGTGAATATTTGTTAGTTTAATGTTTGTTAGATCCAAATTGAAATTTAATTGGTTATTTCTTCAATTTGTTTCATGTTGTTATGTATTTTCCAGAAATTAGTAATGTTGTTTGAACCATGTGAATCCGTCATGTTTTGTTGCTTAAAAATAGATTTAATTCATGTTCATCTTTGTTTGAAGTTCATGTTTAAATCCAGTGATTTAATGTGAGTTTGTGTTTGTTTTTGATTTGTTAATTTAATTTGAATCATGCATATTGTTGTTTGTATTATTGTCTCTTTGTTCATCCATTAATGGTCTAAATTAACCAGGATTGGTTCCCGATATGGTTGATTTATTTCCATTAATTTGGAGTTTGTGTTGTTCATCATGTTCATGTAAATTGTTGTTGAAGATTGTTGAGAAATTGGTCATCTTGACTATATTTTGGTTGAGTTATGATTAATTGATTGTTTAGAGCAGAGGGGTAATTTGGTAAATTGCATTGCATTCGGGGGTAGATTTGTAATTGCAATAAGGTCGGAGGGGTAGTTTGGTAATTGAACATTATTTTGATTCTTTATGTTAAGCATGGGGGACAAATATAATGGGGTGGGGTTTTTGATGTACTTGTTTAATATAATGGGGGACAAGACAAAACATAATGGGGAGGAATCTTGTACTTGTTTAATGTAGGCATGGGGGACATATTGTAATGGGTTGGGAATGTGGTATTTATTTAATGTAGGCATGGGGGACAAATTATAATGGGGAGGAATCTTGTACTTTTTTAATATAGGCATGTGGGACAAATTGTAATGGGTTGAGAATGTGTTAGTTATTTAATGTAGGCATGAGGGACAAAATTTAAAATAAAGAAGACATTTAATAGTGGGCCAAAGCATGCCATTGGGGGAATAATTTTGGGGTTGGGAATTGAAGATTTGTCTTGCTATATATATAGGGTCATTTGACACATTTGAGGGAGAGGTTTTTAGGGACTAGAACTTGAACATTGAGAGAAAAAGGGTGGAGATTATTGAGAGATTTTTTTACACTTGAGAGTTGACATACTTTTATACTTAAGAGAGTTTGTGATAGTAAAAGAGAAAGACAATTTGAACTTTTACTCGAACAATTCTGTTTGCTTTTCTTCGAGTGTTATTCAAAAGTCAGAAACTACTGCATCTCGTATCTTTTCTCTCTTCTGCTTTGACTGCGATTGTACTTTTGCACTGCTGAGTTTTCAATCTGTTACTGGGTCATTCTACTGGTTGTTACTGGTTTTGCGGTGTTGCTGAACCTGCTGTTGCCGCGTTATTACTGTTGCTGACTCCTACTTCTTTTGTTCTTGTACTGCTGTTTCCAGGTACACATTTGTACACTCTTGGCTTGAAGCGAAAAATGAAATATTAATCAGGCTCCTGTTCCTGTTGAATTCTTTTGTTTGGATCTGTGTTTGAATATTAAATTTCCTTTCTTTGTATAAAATGTAGTCGATTAATTAATGAGTAATGAAGTTGCATATGTATGATTTCTTCATCTAATAATGCTAGTTTAAATTATTTGAAGAATAGTTAATCTGCTTTGATATTATTGTGTATCCCTCTCATGTTCTAGCATTAGTAAATAATAGAATATAAAAATGAAAGCAGTTTTTCTTTGTACAAACTCGATCGCAATTTTCCAATCGCATTAGCCGTAAACTAATAACTAATAAGTTACGTTTTCAGCATGTAAATAATTAAGAGATTTTCTTTTATTTTAGAGACGAACTTAATAGAAAATATAGTCACTATAGGTTTATCCTTTAAAATGAAAAATGAGACGAGCCTCGTCAAATAAATCACAAACCGCCGGGGCCCTCAATAAAATACATAACCATTGATTAAACCTTGGATTTGGCCGTTTAATGAACCTTCACGGCCTCTTCCTAAAATAACAATACGTTAGACTCTTTAGGAGGCGCCTTAATAAATCTTACCTTCTTAAACTCGGGTGCACATTTATGTGACCCAAATCCAATTCTCAACGGAGTCGAAATGTGTTTCTAATCACGGGTACATTGATTGTGACGTGGTTCGAGATGCGTGTCCATGACGTTGCAAATTCATTTTAAAAAAAATAAGAATGAGATGAGCCTCGCCAAATAAAAATACAAAATTGCGGGGCCCTCAGTAAATATTTGCTTTCAAATTGCTTAGATTTCAGGATGGACCGTTTAGCAAAATTCCACGGTCCTACCCAAAATAAATACGCTAGTCGCTTTAGGCGCGCCTTTAATAAGTTAATTTCCTTAAACTCGGGTGCACATTGATGTGACCCAAATCCAAATCTCAACGGAGTCAAAGTGTGTCGACGACCACGGGTACATTGATTGTAACGTGGTTCGAGATACATTTTCACAACGTTGCAATTCTTGACAAAAATAACAGTAAATGTTAAAAGCGGTTAAAAGTTAAAATTTGCACATAAGTTCATATTCGTATAAAATCAGATAATCAAGCCAAATATAACAGTTGAGCGACCGTGCTAGAACCACGGAACTCGGGAATGCCTAACACCTTCTCCCGGGTTAACAGAATTCCTTATCCGGATTTCTGGTACGCAGACTATAATATAGAGTCATTCTTTTCCTCGATTCGGGATTAAAATTGGTGACTTGGGACACCCTAAAACCTCCCAAGTGGCGACTCTGAAATAAATAAACAAATCCCGTTTCGATTGTCCTTTAATTGGAAAAAACTCCCTTGCACCCCCGCGGGTGCGTAAAAAGGAGGTGTGACAAAGACTGCTCCAGAAGTTGCTCATTCCAGTCATCATCATCTCTCAAGTCAGCTACTTTCTGCAGTTCTTCATTGATTGGAAAATTTAGAGGTACAACATGATACAATGCTACTAATCCACTCCAATTCTCATGCCAAACATTTGTTAATCCCCTATTGATTTCCCATAGAATTTCATGCTCCACTTTTTCCCTTGCCTCCAACATTTTTCTCCATACATGTGATCCTTCTCTAAATTGCACTACTGTAGGCAGCTCCTTCTTGCAATATTTATTCCACATGAAGTTGGACCATAAGGATTTAAAAGTCCTGAACTTCCACCATAACTTGGCAAAGAATGCCTTGGAAATATCAAATTGAGATCTAAATTCCACGCACCTTCCTCTTTAGGAAGACATAGGTTTTTCCACTTAGTCTAATGTCTACTTCTTCCTTCCTCTTTGTTACTCCAGAAAAACCTAGCAAAGGTCTTGTGCAAATGCTCCACTACATTATCAGGAGGATCCAAAACTGATAGTATGTGATTAGGCATGCTTTTAAGTACACTCGTGATGAGTGTTGTCTTGCCACCATAAGATTACAGTTTCCTTTTCCAGAAATGCAGCTTTGCTTTCACCTTCTTAATGACATCATTATAGTAATCCTTTTTCCTTCTTGTGTAGAAAATAGGGTAGCCTAGGTAAGTAAATTGAAACTCACCTTTTTGAAATCCAGTAATTGCACCTACAGAAGAGAAGAGTGATCATTCCATATTAGCATGCATGTAATATGAGCTCTTGGACTTGTTAATTAGATGACCAGAAGTCTCCCCATACTGTGTGAGAACCTCAACCACCTTCCCTAAAGAATAAGGATCAATAGAAGTAAATATGATTGTATCATCAATATAAGTCAAGTGATTCAAAGGGTCAAGTCTTCTTTGGAATACCATAACCTTTATACCCTTTGTCTTCAAACAACTTATTCAAAGATCTTGATAACACCTCAGCTGAAAGAATGATATGCTGGAGACAAGGTATCACCTTTTTTAACCCCTCTTATAAACTTAAAGAAACTTGATGCTTGGCCATTAATAAGTACTGAATACCAATTATTTGAAAGCAGATTCCATAGCATGTTGATGAAGTGCTCAACAAATCCCATCTTCCTCAATACATGTAGCACGTACTTCTAGGATACCCTATTATAAGCCTTAGCCATATCAAGCTTTATCACCACATTTGCAAGCTTCCCCTTAACCTTATATCATTGACAATCTCTTGTGTAAGCAAGATATTCTCAAAGACACTTCTTCCTTTAACAAATCCAGATTGATTGGACGAGATCAAAGATGGTAAAATCTTCTCCAATCTATCATGCATCACCCTAGAGATCACCTTGTTTTTGAAATTTCTTAGACTTACAGGTCTTACATTTGAGAATGTATGAACCAAAGGCTTCTTAGGCAGTATAACTAGGTTAGTGTGAGTTACTGATTTAGGTAAAAAAGCACCACTATAGAAGACCTACAATATATTGAAGATGTCCTCAACTACTATGTCCCAACACTCTTGATAAATGACACCAGTGAAACCATCAGGTCCACTTGCACTATCACCACTCAAAGAAAAGATTGCTCCCTTAACCTTCTCTATAATTGGCATCCTAACTCCAAGTTTTGATCCACTGTAACAATAGAAGGAATGTTATTCAGAAGTTCAAAGTTAGTAGAATCACCCTCATGAGTAATTGTTTTTGAAGGAAGTCTAATGTTGCATTAGCCAATAACTCCTGTGATTCAATCCACAATCCATCTCCATTTTAAATTCTTTTGAGCTATAGTTTCTACCTCTTTCCATTCACATGGTTATGAAATAATCTTGTATTTCTGCCTCCTTCTGAAAACCATGTCATGCTTGCCTTTTGTTCCTTGTATTGCTCCTCAATGCTCAAATATTTCTTGAATTCAGCCTGTCTTTTGAAGTACAATTTTGTTATAAATGGTTGGCTCCTCCTCAAACAGTATCTCCTTGACTCTCACAATATCTTCTCTTATTGCAAGCTGCTTAAATATATCCCCAAAAGTCAACTTGCTCTATTTGGATAAAGCTATCTTCACTCTCTTCAACTTCTGCTTGAACGTTAAGAATAGATCTCCAATGAAGTATGTCATCCAATTTTGCCTAATAACATCCTTGAACGTCTCATGCGTTGCCCAAAAATTAAGAAATCTGAATGGCTTCACAAACTGTGTTGCATTCTTTCCATAACTCATCAATAAAGGTGCATGATCTGAGCCTGTTCTTATAAGATGTTCTACCTCAATGCTAGAAAAGAGAGTTTGGAAAGGCAAATTGATAAATATCCCATCCAACCTCTTGAATATACACTCAGCATTAGGTCTCCCATTCCACCATGTGAAATGACTTCCTTTGTATCCTAGATCAAACAATCCACGTGAATTCATACAAATGCAAAGTCCTCATATTCTGGAAGATATACCGGTAGCCCTCTTATGTTTTCTTCTTCACTTAGAACAAAATTGAAGTCTCCACCAACTACCCAAGGTAACTCCATGTCACTAGCCAGGTAATACAAATTATCCCACAATTTCAGTCTTTCAAGAGAAGAACATTTAGCATATACAAAAGTCATCATAATATGATACCAATGCCTTGATGATAAACCTTTATAGTCACCTATTTTTCAATATCAATCAATAATTCTCACTCCACAACACTATCCAAGAACAGCCAGATTTTACCATTTATGTTTGCAAATGCAGTATCTATTCCTAGTCTTCTCATGTGCCTCTAAATGTGTCTGGAATTTTGGAATGGTTCCATGAGTGCTACAATGAAAAAACCATACTCTCTTGGCATATTAATCACCCTCTGAAAGTCCTGCTGAGTTTTGATAGATCTTATATTCCAAATCAAGGTTTTAATCATCATTTGGTAATTGAGCTACCCTCTTTGGCAAAATTCTTTTATGTTGCAATGGTTCTTTATTCTGTGCTTGTTTCTTCCCCTTCTTACCACTCTTCTCATTAACTCTAGGTGATAGGTCAGCCTCCCTTGCCACATCTTTAAAATTGCCTGTCAATGATTCATCATCACCATCATATTCAAATTTCCTTTGCTCTACAATTGCATTCTGAATGTCAATAGGAGTCACATTGTGTGTAATGATATAATGAAGTATTTGTTAGGTGATTTCAAAGGTACATTGAATTGGATCTGCATTGGTGGCCTAGTACCTGAAGCACATGCCAAAGGCATTGCTTCAATAGCTCCATAGTTTTTAAGGACTATAGATTGCTCAATTTCATCACGTGCCCTCATTTTTTCATCCTTTGACAATTCATAATTCTTCTCCATTACCCCCAAATTCTCCTGCATCACCCTGAATTGAAGCTCATATACAAAACCCAAGTTATGGTTTACTGTAGCTAAAAATGCTGGAATTACTGTTCCATTGAGATTAGATGCCTTCCCATCAGCTGTCTCCTGTTCTAACCTCACTGTATCATGTAGTACCTTATCATGAACATTCCCAACCTGAACACCACCTGAAACTTCTATCGGATCACCTTCAACAATAGCCAAAACCTCAATAGCTCCACTAAGGTTTACTGTTGTATTGACATGCTTCTTAGGTGGAGCTTCAATAGATGAATCACTAGTTCTTCTAGCTTCCTTAGATGATCCTTTATCAAATTCAGTTGGTGAAATTGGTTGCTGCTTGTTTGAACTCAAGCTACCATCAACCCTAGTTTTTAGAACTCTAGGGTTTACTGTAGCACTAGAGTTACTTGTGTCTGCTATTTGCTCTTGGCTCTTGTCCTTTGTTTTTTTGCCTCCTGTAGTAATTGTTGTATCTATGTGAGACTGCATATTATCAACTTCATCACTCCATAAATACTTCCCAGAATTAACTTCAATATTTGCCTCCTTTTGCCCAGAATCCTCATAAGTTTGAGAAGGAATCTCATGACAACAGTGGTTGACTGTGACATTGAGCTCCCTAAGTTCTTTCTTTTTAGTACCAAATCACCTATACACTCATTCAATAGTATATTCCTTCCTAGTAGCCTCCTCAATCCTTGCAGCAGTAGGATTAGGAGAACTAGCCTTAGCCGCATTTTTGCCCTCATTCTTTCTTGGACTAGTTATCCCAAGTAGTGAATGATTCATGTTTTTCTCCTTATTAATCTCATCCTTCTTCTTAATTTCAACATTCAAGACAGCTTCCTTCTTAGTATGTTTGACTTCTTCTTCTCCTTGTTTTAGTAAAGAAGCAATAGAAACATTATTAATTATATTCTCCTTAGGGTTAGGATTGGACATTTGTGGCTTCATTGTTTTGTTCTCGAACTCCCTCGAGACCTCAGCGTCTTTGCCATCAGTGATCGTTAGTGTTTCCTTCTCCTCTTCTTGCACATTCAATGCATTAAAAGAGTTCTTTGTAACCACAATATCTTCCTTGTTCTTTCCCTTACCCTTGACACCTTCCTTATCATTTGCACCATCAATAATATGACTTCGTTGATCCATTTGATACTTGTTTTGTCTTCTTTGCATCCACTCCTATTTTGCATTGTTAGGATGTGCCTTTCCTAATACCTTACCACTTGATGGGACTTTTGTAGTACCAGCAGCATTTCCCACTATCTTCTTTGCCTCCTTTCCTTTACATTGATCCTCAAGGACTTCATCAAATTTCTTGTGTAATTCAGGATGAATTACCTAGCAATCCACCTCATTGTGACCTTGTTTCTTATAAGTTTTACAATACTTAGGCATATAATCATACATGATTTTTATCCACTTTGATTCTTTTGGCCCAGTATCAACCTCTTCTTCCATAACTTTTATTCTTTGAGGGAATTTAGCTAACAAATTCACCTCGACTTTAACCTTTACACAACTAGGTCTAGTAACATTTTGAGTAACTAAATCAACATGTAGAGGCCTCCCTACTACACTAGCCAAGGAAAACACAAATTTCTTACCAAAAACGTTTGGAGGCAGCTCGGGAAAGCTAATCCACGCTATTGCAATAGGTGTTTCTTCATCAGGAGTCCACCAAGGGTTCCACTCCGTACACCTCATCTGCCACATCTTCCCTTGAGCTTTCAAGTAGAAAGCAGGCTTTGATAACAAGTGAACATATTCTTCAAGCAAGGAGAGCTTGATCAATACATGATTGTCTTCAATAAGATCTACTAAACACGCACATTTCAATTCACATTGGATTGGAATTGCCTTACGAAGCTCATTTATCACTGGTTTGCCATATGAAAATTTACCAAGAACTGCCAGTGTCAATCATTGTTGAATGATAGATTGTTTTACTTCTACCTTTTTTTTATTCCCTCCCTCCAAGAGTTACCCACCTTGCTCTTGGGGTGACCCGAACTCACAACCTATTGGTTGGACGTGAAGGGTGCTCCCCACTTGAGCAACCCAATCTTGTCATTTGTGGGTCAATTGGGTTTATTGCACATGTTTTTTTTTTTATGTCAAATTAATAATCTTTATTCTGCATGTAAAGGATATAAAATAAAAAGACAATCTTTGAAGGGTCATTTCATAAATTTGAACCATTGTCATAATTTAGTCCTATCATTGAGGTGTTAAATTCCATGTAATGGAAAACTAAAAGCAAAATAAGTATTTGTTTCAGTTTTTAACTTTACGTGGTGTTTGCAAAAATTCTGCAAAAATTCGGAGAATACACTTCCCCCTTTTTCAGCGCACACAACTTGCTCGACTCTCTAACCAGAAGCAGCACATTTATCAGTGACAATTGGATTTTCGATCCGTATATTGTACTAGTAAGTAGCCGCATTTCTTGTTAAAGCACATTTCCATTATTTTATTTTGGTGAATTGCTAAATTCATAGTAGTAAATAACTAATTTAAACCAAGAATTTGAAGGAATAATCTAGAGGAGTTAATACTTAATAGTGTTTCGTTGGTTGTAAGGTCTGCTTATATATTTGCGACGATAAAATTCTGGTCGTTGGTGAGATTTTGTGTTATGTAGGACTGGTTGGTACATAATTTGGAAAGTGGATACAGGAAAAATGATGTGGCTGAAACAAGAACTTCTTGTTCTTTCTGAATTGGCACAGCATAGATCACTATTACGAATTGATTGAATTAGGCTCAGAGATTTAGGGATTAAAGTTTCAAGTTTTCAGAACCCATTAATCATTTTTTTGATGACCGAGAAATCCATCTGGCGCCAACCTAGGACCAACCGTCACCTTTAAAACTCGAGGATAGTGGGCGCGCCTAATACACTCTTCAGGAACTCACCTGAAATACTGTGGCAGGAGCAGTGCTCGAGCTGTACAGCAATGGAGAATGTAGAACAGAGAAGGAATTAGAGAGGAAGGGAGAGAGTTTTATTCATATCAGTCATGAAATGTACAATTGAAGGATCAATGAAATACAGATGATACCTATTTACATTTTCAGTTCTAAGTTCTAACTTCTTCTTAACAGCTAATAACTTGCCGATGTGGCTAACTACTTCAACTAACTGAACTGCTGCTCCAACTAACCGAGTTGCCTATTGAGTCTCAAATGCTTGTAACACTTCCCCTTTACCCTTCTCTACTTAAATACCATACTTAGTTCGCATGGCGCAGGGCTCGAACCTGTGCCTAAGTCAAAAGTGTCTCAACCTTTTACCACTTGAACTAAGCCCTGGGGGCCACCCCCTTAATCAAATTTACGGAGAAAAAAAAAGAAGAGTTTTTTTCCTTTCTCTCACTTTCTTTTCTTTAAAATGATTTAATGTTATTGTTTATAAAAGTTGTGCTATTTTACCTGGCCACGGATAGTGTCTCATTTGCTTCACAAACTTATTCTGCTCTCTGTACTTTGCCCTCGTGTTATGGCAGTGGATGAAAACAATAATGCAACAGATGATGCGGAGATGGTTGAGAGTTCAAGTGGAAAGGAGTTGACCACAAATGGTGTTGAAGCTGAAGGGCGTTTGAATATGGAACATTACGTCGGTATGGAATTTGAAGCATATCCCCTTAACCAAATTTGCAGAAAAAGAAAAAAAGAAGAGCTTTTCCCTTTTTCTTTCTTCTGCCACTTCCATTTCTGCAATGCAAATACAGATCTTGAAACGACGATCTATTAAAGTTGTGCTATTGTAGGTAGCAACGGATAGTGTCTGATATTGGTTTCACGATCTTTTTCTGTTTCTGTATTTTCTCGTGTCATGGCAGTGAATGAAAACAATACTACAGCAGATGATGGGGAGATGGTAGAGAGTTCTAGTGGGAAGGAGTTGACCAGAAATGGTGTTGAAGCTGAAGGGCGTCCGAATTTGGAACCTTATGTGGGTATGGAATTTGAATCAGAAGAAGCTGCTAAAGCATACTATAGCACATATGCGACACATTTGGGGTTTGTCATGAGAGTAGATGCATTTCGTCGATCTATGCGTAATGGGGAGTTGGTGTGGCGCCGGCTTGTGTGTAATAAAGAGGGTTTCAGTAAAAGTAGACAAAATCAGAACGGAAAAAGGAAGTGCAGAGCAATTAGGGAAGGATGTAAGGCAATGATAATAGTGAAGAAAGAACAATCTGGAAAATGGGTTGTTGCTAAATTAGTGAAGGAGCACAGTCATCCACTGGTTGTTAAACCTGCTAATACCCGCATAGGTTCAATCTTGTGTCAAACACCGGTAAGTACTTCAAACTAATTGATGAAATTTGCAATCAGGTTGTTGACATATATAAAGAAAATTCTCTCTACACAGCTACTTCTCAAGTTCTCTACAGTCTACCCACTGTTTTGTGTGAAATGCATTTCTCTTTATTGCCATCATTCCTTTCTCTTTTTCCCACATTTATTAGAACAGAAGTCAACGGTTTACTTTACCGGTTGAGACTTAAGTTGACAACTTCTACTTTCTTGTTCCGCTTTGTTGCTAAAACATAATCACCCTTTCCACGTCTTCCCGTCTTTGAGTTCTTACCTGATGGCAATAATGATCCTCATCTACAAATATTTTGTTCACTGCAATTTAGGATGCCTGTTAGTGTGGCATGACTTTCTCCATGGAAAATAAGCTAGTTCTTGCAATGCATTTATTGTTACCCCTCCCTTACTAGATTTCATATTTGCACTAAATTATTGAAGCTATTCAAAGCATGTCTTGTTGGATTCTGTTCGGCAATACTTCTAGCTTTAGGAATTTACAGAAACTTCTAGTCCAAAATGTTTATCCTGCAATCAGCTTCCTTGCAATGGAGCACAAAGGGCTTGTTAGTGAAGGAGATATTGCTCTGTTGCAATGACATTGTGAAATCTTTTCTCTTATCATATAATAAAAGGCTAAACTACAGGAGAACCAAAAATTTGTTACTGTTTAAAGTCAAACAGAATAGATGTCTATTACCGGTCATGTGATCTAAGATTTCTGAATCAAGAACCAGAGCCAAGGGAAGAAGAATGCATGAGAGACTCAACTCTTATGATCGATTGACCGCTTAGACAATAGGATCTGCGGTGTTCTCGAGGTAGCAAATACACACTTCACGAACTTTGTTGGAAAGTTTTTGGGTGAACAAGGTAATTGTCGGAAAGTTTTTGGGTGAACAAGGTAATTTGAGCTTTGCTGTTTTCTTCCTTTGGCTCTGGATTCTTGGTTCAAAAGTTCAGATCACATTACTCTCCAAATATAAGATTCACAAGAACTAAGAAACTTCTTCAGATCTCTTGTACAAGGAGCCCGCTAACTCTTTTCTATTGTTCAATATGATATCCGCGCTTACACAATCCCCAGACTTACATGGCTTCCACCTAAGACAAGACTGGCCTCCCAACCAAACATTTCTTTTTCTATTTCCAAAAAGTCTTTCAATTCTGTCTGTTTTTGGTGACTGCTAGATCGGCACCACATCTCTTTAGTGTCTATCTTTGTTTGTCCTCCCTCATTCCACCCGATTCTGTTATTAGTCCTCAAGACGAACACAACGGTGAAGATCCCCTCTCGAAGTCCTTCGCACATCAGGCTTGAAGTCTCAGCTCCAGTAGTCTGTCTGTCCCATGCACCATCAAGTCTCAAGGACTCTGATATCAGTCCATGTCAGCTGACATGTTAAGTCAATATTCTGCATCTGTCTATTCATTTGTCAACTAGGGTATTTCAGTTGCAGTACTGTTAGTCAAACAAAGGGTGGTCTACTTAACTGGCACTATATGTCTGCTTGACTAGGTAATGTTCCTTTCGTTCAGTGGAGGATGATACATTTGACTAATGTACATTCTGGGCCCAACATTTGCAACAAGTATGACCACGTAACACCTGTGTTTAGAAATTGTCTTTAGCTTGGACTCATGTCCTACCTGGATCCTCACAGGGCCTTATCAACATAGATTATAACCTTGCTTTCAGCCAGTATCTGAGCGCAAATTCCCTTTCCTTTCTGTTGATATAGGCTCAGATAGCTATTGGTTGGACCATAGACAGTGGCAGGAAATATGTGAACGTGAACCCAATCCATGAGGATCAATCACAAATACTTTCTTTATCTTAGATCTGATATGTGGCTATCATTTGAGGTTCTGAGGGTAGTGCATAAATCATTGGTGACTAAGTGATCCACTCTCAAATTGTAAGCTTGATTGATATCTCTTATAATTTGACTAATTTTTCTTTTGAAAATGTAATGAAAATTTAATTAAAGAATAGCATCCAAAGAGTGCAATGATGAGTAGTATCTACTTCCCGTACATTTTCATTTTCTCACTGAAAGGCTAAAAGACATAAACATATGTGCTTTAAGTTATTCTCCTTTTTGTCTTCATAGTATCTCTGATTTCTTGTATTCCATATAGTCCACTATATTGCGGCTGGTCTGGTGTTCCACAATTTTTAGTCTCCCTTCATTAGTCCTCTTCAACTCCGACAATGCAGCAGGTCTTTAGGAGATTCTGGCTCGCACCATTGAACTTAAAGCAAATTCAAGAGCATGTATCAGATCTGGTTTGTGATTCTGCAATGGATGAATGAGTGTTTTGAGTCTTCATAATCTTCATCTCACATTATACATCTGTTGCAAATAGTTATATCTCTTTGTAGATTGTGTTGAGTCAAGCAAGCCTCTCTGGCCACTACCCATGAAAAACATTCTACTTTGTAAGGTGCTTATTTCTCCATATTGATTTCCATGGCCATACTTCTTGTTGTCTATTTTGGGACAAAACTTGATATCCAGACTTCATTGAGAAAAGGCCATACCGTTGTTCCTTTCAACTATCCTATCTGGAATTAACTGTTGTACTTGAAAACTTTCTATCATCTGCAAAAAAAAACTACTCATTTCCTCCATTTCTAAATCATTACACCTTCTCAAGGAACAGACAAGAGGGGTTGTTCTGATGGTAAGCAACCTCCACTTCCAACCAAGAGGTTGTGAGTTCGAGTCTACCCAAGAGCAAGGTGGGAAGTTCTTGGAGGGAAGGATGCCGAGGGTCTATTTGGAAACAGCCTCTCTACTCCAGGGTAGGGGTAAGGTCTGCGTACACACTACCCTCCCCAGACCCCACTAAGTGGGATTATACTGGGTTGTTGTTGTTGTTGTTGTTGTTGTTGTACACCTTCTCAAGGAAATGTTTCATCCTTGGGTAGACCACTAATCTTCTACAGTCGCATTGTGATTATTTACTATGTTGAAAATGGTAGGGAACTGATTTTTGAGGCGCTATGTCCTAATTGTCTTTCTTTCAAAAATAAAGTTTTTCTACCATTGTCTACCTTGATGTACATGTGTTCTGAGAATATATTCCATAAGTTTCTCATTTTTTCCAATTCCCAGCTCCATATGAGTCCCTCGATGTTATTGTTATCCAAGAATTTTCTATCTTGTACTTCTCAGTTCTCTCTAATCATTTGCCTGCACTCATTGCAAAATTTCCATTACCACTTCATAAGAAGACTATTGTTGTGTACCCTTAGATTCTAGACTTCCAAGCCACCTTTCTTCTTGCCGATGTCACACTCCCACTTAACCAGATCGAAAGACTTTTTATCGTTGTTTCGTTGCCACAAAAAATCCCTCCTTAAGTTATCGATTCTCTTCTCCACCTTGTTTGGTAGAGGAAAGAGCAACATAGTATAAGTCGTTAGTGCGTGCAGAAACTATCAATTAGAACCAACCCTCTCCCAAGATAAGTATGGTCTTTTCTAATTTGCTTGTTTCTTTTCACACTTTTCAATCACCCCTTCCCAAATATTGTATTCTATGTGAATGGCATCCAAAGGCATACCTGAATATTTAGTTGGCAATTGGCCCACATTGCGTTCGTATGAATTGGCCGACTCTTAATGTTGGGCACCTTGTTTACTGAAAGAATCCGACTCTTGGCATAATTTATGTGAAGACCTGATATTGCTTCAAAGAGCAATAAAAATGTCTTCAAATATAGTATTTCTTCTTCGCTTGAGTATTTTTAATTTACACTTATCTTTACACTAGTATTCAAATTCCAAACCAACTAAAAACACCCCTAGCAGACATCAGACCTAATGTTGGTGTTCCGACATGACTAAGTTGTAATCTCTCAACTAGTGGCTATCACTCACGTGGCTCCTTTGCTTCTATTTGTTCTTTCCTTAGTCCACATTGATTCTGATATTTTTCCATAGCTTTTCGAAAATGCTGGTATATAAGATTATCCTACTTAATGCACTTTAAAAAAGCAGAATTTCGTGGCAAAATCGCTGAACCCTTTTGGGCTGGTAGGCTAAAGGCTTGGCTTTGTATAAACGCTCTGTCTTCCTTATTTATACTGTAAAAGTCACACAACTGGAATAATTTAATACTGATATCTGCATATTGTGCGTGTATGGTTTTCCACGTGTGGTAACTGCTCTCATTGGAATAATGAATGCATATGGTCAGCTGGTGCCAGAGGGGCTCTTTCGTTGCGTGAATAGAGCATTAGTTGGTTATACATTTAGTTAGCAGAATGTAAATTGAACCCAAACAAAAAAGGAATGTGTGCAGTACTACAGTCATAGAAACCCCATGGAGACATGAATTGCAATTAAAATGGCAAAGGTTTGTTGCAAATTTTTCCTAAGATTTCCATTAGTGATTTATCACTGCTTTAAGGTTTGTTGCTAAGTTCTTCTAAGATCCCATTAGTGCTTTGTCATTGCTTCCCCCTCTCCTCCGCTCTTTCTTATTAGGCGATATCATCTTCTTTAGAAGAAAAAACAGTTTGATTGTGTAATGTGCCTGTGCTGTTCTTGATATTCGGTGGACCAATTTCAGGATGATAAAGATGTCAAGATCCGGGAATTAACAGCAGAGTTACAGAAGGAGCGTAAAAGATCTGCTGTTTTGCAAGAGCAGCTAGATATGGTTTTGAAAGATATGGAGGATCACTCAGATCAACTGTCAAAGAACATTAATGACATTGTTAAAAGTGTGAACGAATTGGAATCAAGAAAAATTGTCTCTCCAAATGGAGGATAGCTTCTGTTTCCTTTCTTTCCATTTTTTTTTTTTTGGGAAATAGTAACATGGGCCGGTAAATCATTTGAAAGTCTAAGTTAAATTTTTGTACTATTTTAATCCAAAACGAAATCCTTGTACTTCTACTTAGTTGTTGTAAAGTTCCCTCTGTCATTTACTATTAAGAGGGTGTAAAGTTCAAGGACATATTGGCATTCAAGGGTTTAGTATAGAGGTCAATAAAGTTGGAGGTAAGTTTTTTTTTTTCATTTTTTGAGTATTTTTTTTATTCCCTCCCTCCAGAAGCTCCCCACCTTACTTTTGGGGTGACTCAAACTCACAACCTATTGGTTGGAACTGGAAGGTGCTCACCACTTGAGCAACCTACTCTTGTTGAGATAAGGGTTCAAATGGACAAAAATGTCAGGTGATTCTTCCCATCGCTTGTTTTGGCGAAGTTACTTGCACTTGTGCTTGGTGGGAGATTGCATATAAGCTAGCCAAAACATCATAATTATATTTTAAAAAAAAGTTCAAAGGGGAATTTTGTACTTGCCTCAAGCTAGTAAAGTGGTGTGTTTTCCTTAATTCTCTTTGTTTTTGCACCTAATAGGGCTATTATCTGTTAAAAAATTGAAGGGACAAATTCAAAAATAGCCAGATTGATAAGTGGTCATTCAAAAATAGCCACAGTTTTAAAAGTAATTGAAATTTAACCATTTTTCATGTAAAGATAAATCTGAACGAAAACACTGTTCAAAATCCGGAAAAATACTCCAGCATAATATACTGGAGTTCCAATATAATATACCGGTCCACCATAATATACTGGAGCCAGCAAAGTATACCGGTCCAGCATAATATGCGGGAAGTTCATACACAGGTGCACCGAACTCCAGTGTATTATGCTGGACCGGTCTCTGTTGCAGCAAAATAGTGGCTATTTTTCATGACTTGGCAAATGCTGGCTATTTTTGAATGATCAGTCCGAAAATTGGCTAGCCCGTGCTATTTTAACAAAATTGAAGCTAGCACGAGAAGTTCAAGAATGAAAAAGTGAAAAGGCTTGTCAAGATTCCCCACACGTCCCACCTCATTTACTGGATCTTTTTCTTCTTTTTTCTTTTAGACTTAAATAAATGTTCGTGAGTGGAAACTAGAGATTATAGTCATTTAGGCGCAAAGTTGGTGCTCACATTTATGATCACAGAATTAGGTATAATTTTGTTCAGCCATGATTGTCTTGCAAGATAACACGTTTTCAATAAGTTGCCAATGCGTTAAATATTTATAATAATTAGTTGATATATTTATAAAAGAAATGATTTATGTCCAAGGTGACAAAAACCACTTTCTCCCGTTTCATGATATGTTTGGTACTGAAAATCTCCATGACAATAAGATAACCAGATACTCCAAAACATTTGGATTTTGGAAATATTTTCAGTCATACCACACTCTTTATCATTCATTATTCTGTCAGTATCTGTCTCAACAGTCAACAGTAATACGTGGTCCATGTGCTAGTGATCAAAACTAAGTGCTGCAGCTTGGTGATCCATTGCTGGAAGAAGATACGTGCTGCAGTTCACGCGCACGACTAAAACCCGCTGAGCAGTTATCTATATTGGGATGCAAATAGCCACAACTGTGGACTTTGTCACTATTTCCCTATGCTATGTTTTTTTCTCTATAAAAGTGGAGCTTAACTTGGTGTGGTAGAAACAGTAACCTGTAATGAGGGTTAAACGTCCTCATTTGACAACTTATTCAGCATTAATAAGCATCGGTTCTCTTGCCTCAAATGGCTATGTTTTTCAAGCTTCTCTGTCATTAAGAATTTACAAGTGGTTGAATCTTGCATCAGTCAAGTATATAAATGTATCATTCACGGAATATCAGGGATGCAATCAACACTTTCTTAACAGACCACTTCATTTTATGTATTTGATTTAAAGTAACCTACAGAACCATTAGCATTCGCACTAAAATTGCAGAAATATTACAACACTACAATGCTTTCAAAGCCAACAAAAGGACTATCAATAACATTTAAACAAGGGGAAGGAATACAGATCAGAAATTTGATGAGCAAACAAAGGGAAGTTGCTACTTCACCGAGTCAATAGGAGACCACAAAGAATCTCACTTAAATATCACCAACCATACTTCCCCTGAGTTTGAGCTTTTGTCAGCATCCCCTTGGCACGTCGCTCTTGCAGCTCCATTTCTTTTTGTTTCATGTCAAAGTACAAAGTACTTATTTGATGCTTTCTTTTGAGCAGCTTAGAAGGCTTTCCCTTGCTTGAAACAGGCTGCACGAAAGAAAATGTACATGTGAGAAACTGAGTTCTTATCAAGCTTAATCATATTGACAGGAGGAAAGGGAAAAAGGGCAAAGCCAGATATTTGGTTTACAATCAATATGTTGTTATCAGGTGTAAAAATCAAATAGAACAATATTATTCCATACTGGTTTAACTAATCAAAATCAGTTTCATAAGTCCTAACCAAACAGACCTGAAACCAACACCTGCCTTCAGTCCCTAAATGGAGCTAGGAGAAACCGAATGAGACGAGACAGTGACAAATCTCAGGTACTTTGAACGTTAAATCACTACATCACAATATCTCACTGCACTTCATATAAGTTCTAAAAACAAGCAAATAAGATTCGTATCTCTTAATACCACATCAAAAAGAGAGTAATTGACATGACACAGATGCTGTATGTGCGGTGAGGAAGAGGAAAACAGCAGCCACTTGTTCTTCCATTGTCCATTTGCTAGAAAAATATGGGATATATTCTTTTTTTTAAGAATAAACATATGGGAGTTATTCTTAAGTATTTTTGGTAAGCAGTGGGTAATGCCATGTTCTGTGATAGGACTTCTTTGCTAGCTGGTGGAGCTACAAGGGAGACAAGGAGCTAAGGAAGATTTGGAGAACAATTCTTGCCTGTATAGAATAGACCATATGGAAGGAAAGAAATTGTAGATGCTTAGCTTTTGCAATACATATTTTTGTAATTGAAATGTTCAGGTCTTTTGGCTTTTTGGTGTAAGTTTGAAAGTGTATATGACGATAGCAACATGACAGATTTACCCTTTTCTCAACCAAAAAAAAAAGTGACACGATAGACTTCATTAGCTCCATACAACAATAATTTTGTATGGTCCGGCACTTGGTGCGCAGATTCTTTTGTACGGATAGAATATTTACCTTGTCAAATAAAAAATATTAACAGGATTTTGAATTTGCTGGCAGGTATCATCTCATTTGGCTAGCAAAATATGATCATATATGGAAAGGTGAGGAAGGTCAAAAGTCCCAGTAATAAATTATGTTCAAATCATGTTAGGACAGATAAATCACCCCTATAACATATGTTAAAAGGACTTCTCTCTCAGAGCAACGGGAAGGCCTAAGTGCTTCAATTAATGGAGCACCGACCAAGGCACTTTAAGGCGAGAATCGATCACTTTTCATGGCCTATTTATTCATTTTTAATAAACCAGATAAACAAGTGACCAAAGGATGACACTGAATGGTGTTAACTAATCAAAGGCGGTTTAATATAACGTGAAATACTCCTTACCCCACACATACAAGTAGAGAGATCATTTTTCACTCTTAGTATCGGATTCTCAATTTTCAAACTTCAAAGGTCCTGTTCTTCCTTTCCTTCCATAGCAACCGAAAGATACAAAAGTGCCATCTTCTGTCTCTTTTTTCAGTTCAAGTCCAAATGGCACACCGTCTGACTTGTCACTTTCTCTCACTCCCATAAAACTATAGTGAACATGCAATACAAGAGAACGTGGACAACATCTTCCACAATCCTCACAAAAACAACACTAGCTAACTGCAATATGTATTCTCCTTCTTAAGTTGTCTGCAGCAAAGATGGCTCCCAAGAAGCACACCACATAGACTTCCATTATGCTCTCCACAGGAAATCTTGAATACCTCGTGAATTAGGCAATTATAGTTTGAAATCACTAAAAAGCAATTCAAAAAGATCATTCCCCTGACCTGACAGCCCCAATTCCACACTTTTCCTCAAAATTTTATTTCTTTTCGCAGTAACCAATAAAGTGGTTACTTTTTCCCATAAAGTGGAATTGCTCAGATCAAATATTTGTCACTGCAGTCACTTTCACAAAGCATTTGAACATTTTTCTGGACAAGTTTCACATTCTTTTTGACATGCTTATGAGTTATGCCAATAGTTTACACTTTCAAAGTTACTACAGTATGTATGTACTTAATAATAAGGAAAGAAGCAAAGACAACCAAATCATGCCTAAATTTAGACACCTTTTCAAAAAGAGTTTTTTATTTTTTATTTTTTTTTATTTTCCTCCCCTTTAATCCCCCTTGGTTGAAGCTATTGCCCCTTTGGTGACTCGAACCCACGACCCTGGGGTTGTAGGCGGGAGTAGGGGCGCTGACCTTTCCAAGAACAGTTATTACATGCAAATCAACAAATGAAGAAAAGGGGGAAAGGACAAAGAACCTACAACTTTGAACAAAAGCAGCACATGCAAATCGGGAAACAAGAACAGCACATGCAAATCGGGAAATGGAAATGAAAAGCAGTGAAAGCCCATGTCTCACAAGAAAGCAATAAGTTCACATGAGGGGTTGCCCTCCCCTGGCAAATCAGGAGGATAACTTTACAACTCATAAGGTGAGCTGAAGTTAACTTTACAGATCCTTATACACCATGACAAATGAAAACCTTAGCTCACTCGTAAGGTCAGATGAAGTAAACGATGCCAAAACAATGAGGATTAATGGTATCCCTGTAGAGGTTTTGAAGTGGATTACCAAGTTATTCGTTGTTATATTAACTGGTGGAAGGATGTCGAACAAGTCGTTCCGGTAAATAAGAATGAACTACCGTGGTGTTGAACTTATGGGTCATACGTTGAAACTTTGTGAAAAAATCATCGAGTATGGACTTAGGAAATTACAAGGGTAACGGGAAAGCACATTTGAACCAACACTCGGAAGATCTTACAATAGACACTATATTTTTGATAAGAAGGTGGAGAAAACTTATAAAAAGAGGAAAAAGAGATCTCCACTTCATATTCACTAACCTAAAGAAAACATATCATAGAGTGTCATAAAAAGGGGCTACGGAGAGTGCGTGAGAAGAAAAAGGTTCATAATAGATATATAAATGCCAAAAAGGATATTTACAAAGAGGCAGTTAAAAGTGTGAGAACAGTGGAAGAGATACAATGAGTCTCTCAATTGTCAGTTTACACCATGGATTTTCCCTAAGCATGCACTTGTCTTCTCTAGTTATCCATGAGTCAACCAAAAAGCTAGCAAAGAAATACATTTGTGTAGCTATGTATGTTGCTAAGTTTGCCTTCAAAAATTCTATTGTTTCTTTTAGTCTAAATTTCTATGAAGGAAATATTTAAGTATGATTTATAATAGTAATTGATTGTCATTCCAACAATAGAGAGTAACCAAGAGTACTAGTATATTCCTTCTAGATCATATGTGGACTGTCATTGTCCTTTAACACAACTCCTCCCTCAATTAAGGCTAATACAATGGCCTGCTGAAATAAAAAAAAAGAGCAAATGTTATACTTTTGAGACATAGTATGTAGGTGAGAATTGAAAAAACTTTTAAATTAGTCAAATGATTACACCGGTTGAGTGTCTGTAAAATAGACATTGTATGTACTAAATGTGTGTCTGTGATATCGCTATTGAAAGTACATTTTAAGTCCTTTTAAAGATTACAATAAATCATACCAATTCCTTATAAAAAAGATTATAATAAGTCATGCTTAAAGTTGTTTATGGTTCTTTTTGATCAGTGGGAGTGAATTTTGTATCTATTACCCCATTTTTTAAGGTCATAAAAGTATAACTCGATTTCATTTATAAAGCATGACAATGTAATTATATTTTAATGGTAAGTCTGACAAGGTTGTAAGTTGTATTGTCATTGGCGTTTATCCAATGCTTGATTCAGGCTGGCTCTTTAGAGATCTACACAAGTACATATATAGTGTAAAAGCTTATGAATATGTGCTTGCTGTTGTTTATATGATTATATCATTATATCACTGTTTGACATTTATTTGAGTCCTTGAACGAATATTCAAAATGATGTTGTCAACAATATTGACATATATTGGTTGTAGCACATTTCTTGTTGTCTGCTTGGTTTGATTTGATCATCTCGTTGATGATTATTTGTAAAGAAATTGAATAATTTGCTTGATTTCTAATGAAGACACATTCTTATATGTTTATGTATAAAGAAGACATAATAATCACCATCTCACAAGTTGTTTGACTTCTTTAACATTGTTGGTAGGTTTGTGTTTAGTAAAGGGCAAGTTGGCAATAGTTGATAAAGTTTCATTTAAAGGGTATAAGACTAATATTTACATCTCTTGATATTGAGTATACAATGACACTTAAATTGAACACATGTAGATGGTTTAATTCATCCATATGACATGACACAATCAAGTCAGAAATCTAGGAAGCGGCGAAGACTTAGTGATGGGAAATAGTTTAGATTAAGCCAAGAGAGGGAAGTGCCTATAGGCTTAAAAGCCTTAACCTAGTTGGCCTCCTATTGCATACTCACAGGTATTCAATAGGCCTACACTACTGCCAGCATATACCTATTACAATGAAATTATACATGCCCGTCTTGTCCACCAACTATTATCATTTAGCACGTTTGGTAAAACTGAATTATTAAGTTAATGTTAAGTCCACATTTAGGAAACAATTTTAAACTCCCACTTGAAAAACACTAATTTAACTATAAAAATTTATTAGATAAAATGACTCTCGGGCTAAATAAGTTGTGAGCACAAACATATAAGGTGGAATTACCATTTCTATCATGGTCTAGTGAAACAAAGCACCAACGCCGAAATGCAATAGTACTTGCGTCAATGAACGATACAAGACCGGTCCACGATCCCAAACACTGAAGTTTTGTTGACCTGGACTCAAAGTTGTGGTAGTGCAACAAGAAATAGCCAACATGGTCTCCAAATTGAGGTTATTTCATTGTCGGTCCTTCCAACGATTTCCATGACAATATATGTGCGACCAATCAGCATGAACACTACTGAAAAAATCGTAAATGTAATTTTCTGTCCTAATAACTACCACCTTTATCCATATGATATCCCCAGTGTTTTGGAAAGTGTTAAGCGCAAAAAAGCGACGAGGTCTTGCTTCACAGAAGCGAGAAGCGAAGCGCACGTTTTTTTCATGTGAAGCGCAATTTAACACATAAATAATAAAAAAAAAAATAGGCATAGATAAATGGCTAAGAACTCATTAAAAATAACATATTAAGCAAATGGCTTGATGCCATTGAATAATCAAATTAAATTTACTACAATCAACAACCAAAAATAACAATTAATTCACTGATAAATTGCAGAAAACAGAGCATACAGTAGCATAAAACAGAGCACTTTTAATAACCGAAGAAGAAGTCATTTAGGGCACAAAATGAGCGCTTAAAAAGTGAAAAAAATTGAAAGAATTCCATCATCAGAAGAAGAAGACCAGAAGAGAAGAAGAAGAGAAGAAGAACAAAAGAAGAGAAAGAAGTTGAAGAAACTTACCTGGAGTTCGCTGGAGAAGAAGTCGCGTATGTTTGTTTGTTCACAGATGGTTTATTTGCCAAAATTTTTAAAAAAACCCTAGCTGATGCCTTCTGCTCGCTTAAGCACGCTTTTTCTACCGGCTCGCTTCTCGCTTAAGCGAGAAAAGCGCACGCTTTTTGAATGTGAGTCGCCTTTTTAGCAAAAAAGCGCTAACCCTGCGCCTCGCCTCGCTTCATCGCTTAAAGCGAGAAGCGAGCGCTTTTAATAACACTGGATATCCCAACTTCAACGACCACTATCATCACCTACGCGCCTATTGATCTAGGACTCAATATTCATTTAGATTCATCAATTTTACAATCCATCAAATTGAACATCCCTATATTGGAGAGCATTTAAGGTCTTGAAAAAAGATTAAGCTCTTTAACTGACAAAGTTTAGAACATAACAAGTTGACTGACTAATTAACTTGCCTACGCCTTTAACACATGGCAGTATTTCGTTACTTCTACTCCACCTTGTATTCTTACAACAACAACAAACCCAATATAATCTCACATGTGGGGTGTGGGGAGGGTAGTGTGTACGCAGACCTTACCCCTACGTAGAGAAGGTACAGAGGTTGTTTTCGATATACCCACGGGAAGGGGAAAGGAAAGGAGATACAAGAGTACTACTAATTCTACTGGTAAGGAAAGGGAAAACTCTCGATTACCAACTAACCTTCTACCCTAATTCTCGATCTCCACATCCTCCTATCAGGGGTCCTGTCCTCAGTAAGCTGAAGTAGCGTCATGGCCTCCCGAATCACCTCTCCCGATACTTCTTTGGCCTACCTCTACCTCTTCTCAAACCCGTCATGTCCAAAACACCTCCTAACAGGAGCATAGTGCTTCTCCTCTTAACGTGCCCGAACTATCACAGCTTCGACTCCCGCATCTTGTCCTCCACAGGAGCCACTCTCACTTTGTCCCGAATAACTTCATTCCTAATTTTATCTCCCAGTATTGTGAAAAGCGCCCGCTTCAGCGCTTAAAGCGCGAAGCGAAGCGGGCAGTTGGTCGGTTCTATGTTGTGAAGCGTAGCAGGTAATATAAAGCGTGCGCTTCTGCCATAAAAACGAGAAGCGGCGGTGACGACATAAGCGAGCGCTTCGGTATATTAAGTGGTTGCCAATGCTAAAAATAAAAAAGCTCTCTTTTTTCAAAACATCATCGAGCAACAGAGAAAAACAGGCGCGACTTCTTCTTCTTCTTTCACTATTTCAGTCTCAAAATAGCAGCAAAATGCTGCCAAATTTTTTTTCCTTCAGTTCTTCTTTTTCTCATTCTCTTCTTCCTCTTTTTCTTTCAATGTTTCAGTTTTAAATTGCAGCTAAATGTTGCCCAATGTTTTTCTTACTTACTGCCAATTTCCTTCGGTTCTTCTTTTCGTTCAGTATTTATTTTAATTTTTTTTTTAAATTCCGCTTCACTTTAAAAAAGCGAGTGCTTCGCTTCACGCTTTAAGCGGAAAGGGGTTTGTCGCTTTTTCCTAGCTTCACGCTCTTCACAACACTATTATGCCCACACATCCATCTCAGTATCCTCATTTCTGCTACTTTTATCTTCTGAACATTTCTTGACTGGCCAACACTCAGCCCCACTATCTTGTATGCTTCCATGAGAAAAATGGCACTAGGTCAAATCTACCAAGTTTGATAGGAAGAAATCAAAAGATATCTGAATGTCTTACAAACTAGATTTGTTGTGATTGTTTCATGCTATCATTATATTATCTACCTGTACATTACTATACTTAATTTTTGGTCCAAATATCCTCAGAATAGGCTCTCTATAATTGAGGTTTCACCATCTAATATTTTTTATCTCAATTTAGCTCTTCCTCTGGAATTCCAGAAACAAAATCTGGCATGGGGTTAAATCATGGTAATAGCACCAAAAACAACATACACTGAAGCAACTAATGCCAGAGGAAAATATATAAATATTCATGTTCACGTTAACTTGACTTGACTATTATTTTATAAAAACCTCGTTGCTAATGGGCGAACATTCCAAAAAGATAAATGAATAAGAGCATCGAGAAAATACTCAATCCTCCACTGGAATACCATTTGTCAAGTTCTCCTAGAGGCTAATACATGGCTGTCTAAATGATAAATCAACTAGAAACATGCATAAATAACATTTAATGGATCAAGTGAATACTTCTAATTATGCCATTAGCTATCTAAATCTCTTGAGATTCATTTCTCCTGCTCAAAATCAGTAGAAAGTATCAAGACCAGATTTGGATATACAAATCAAAAATTAAGCAGACAGATAATTTAGAACCCAGTGTGGTCCGGCCCTTCCCCGGACCCCGCACATAGCGGGAGCTTAGTGCACCGGGCTTCCCTTTTTATAATTTAGAACCCAAAGTCCAATAACAACACCACATTCACTATAAGGTTCAGATAAACAAAATTAATATGCAGTAGTAAAAATCAACCACAATTTAATTTTAACCTTATCAAAAATTAGTTGAAGAACAAGTACCAAGGGGTCATAGACATAGTAAAGGCGTACCTGGTACGATGGGCCAAAAGCAATTCCAGTAAGCCTTGACTGGTCTTCCCTAGGCCGATTCTTCATCAACTCATCCTGGTTCACCTCAACAAATTTCTGTGGAACATCTTTCCTGCCTCTCTTCCCAGGCAATGTCAATGCAACTTCAGCCGTATCGGTAATTGCTGATGCTGATGCTGTTGTACTAGACCCATCAGTCCATTTATGATCATACTGTTCATAGCCAGTGTAAGTCCCACTATTGCTGTCATAGCCAGGATAATTCTCATAACCACTAGTCCCATCATTAGCACAGCTTTCAGGGTTGACATAACCATGTGCACCCCAATTGGAGGAGTAATCGCCTGCAACACCCAAACTAGCACTGTATTCTGTGGGACCGCCAATCCCTCCCATTGAACTCTCTAAAGATCCATCCACCTGCTGGTTCTCATTGTACCCTGTATTTGAACTAACTAGAACTTCACTCGAGGTAGCTGAATTAGGAACAGGGACATCTGCTTCAATGGTGGATCTTCTTCCAGAACCCGAACCTAAAACACCCAACGAGGTCGAGTTCTTTGGAGCAGGAATGCTCGATAAAAATGACTTAACTGAAGGTGTTTGAGTAAAAGATTCAGACCTTTTTCTCTGCTTCTCCTTCTCACCCTCATCATCATCATCCTCGTCTTCATCTACACTATTATTAGACTTGACAGAAAAAGGGTTGGCAGGAGGCTTGAACTGAACAACCTTTTTTTTAGGTTTAGGATCTGACGAAGACAAAGGAGTGGTTTTGGGCGGAGGAAGAACAGAGAAAAGCGAAGAAGAAGAAGATGATGATGTGGATTTACTAGGTTGAGGAAGAGAAGAGAAAAACGATGAGGGTTTATCAGGAAATTCATCTTCTTCTTCAAAATGTTGCTTTACAGCTGAGCGAGTGGTTAAGTTGGGTGAAGTATTTGATTGGGATTTTGGTGGGGGAAGTGAAAAAGAAGATTTAGGGGGAGGAAGAGAAGAGGAAAATACACTAGGGTTTGAAGAATTCGAGCTATGTACTTGTTGTTGTAGATGCTTATCTTGCTGTGACTGTTCATCATCTTCATCAGAAGAAGCATAGTTTGCAAACAAAGATTCCATCCTAAGAGCAAAACCAAAAAAGGGGGCAGATTACTAGGGTTAGGGTTAATATAGAAGAAGCTTATAATCGGAGAGTTGAAGGATCCCTCATATTTACCGGACTCCGGTGGATTTGATTAGCTGATTCCTTCGCCGGCCTTATAATGTGGATAAATTTTTATTTTAACACTATTTATTGATTGCAGTGTTTCCTTTTCTTTTTCTTTCTTTTTTTCTCTAAGGGATTATGACTCGGTTTGGATCGGTTTTTCCCTAAAAAGAAACCAAATCAAGTAAATCTATTTTTCAAACACTAGAACCAAACTAAACCAATTAAATCAATTTTTTCTCAATTCGGTTTATGTCGGTTTTTCAATTTTTTCGGTTATTTGTCGGTTTTTTCTAAAATATAAGACATACTCTACCAAATACATATTTCGGCGACCACATTTTCAACGTAACACTATCAAATCAATGTCCTTTGAGAAATCTATTATTTATCAAAATATATTGATGATAATTGAATCAAATAGTGATGAATAATTTAAAGACTCAATTTAAAATATATTATTTTTAACATGAAATAGATTCTTACACTTAATAAAAGAAAACTACCAATCAAACTAGAATGTAAAGGTAAAGAACTGTACTAAAAGTGCAAACGATTAACATTTAATATAAAAATTTGAAATTTTGTATAAAAGTATACATATATATAGGTGTAATAGTAAATTTAAAATAGCTACTCCTATCTTCGGTTTGGTTCGGTTTTTTTTTATTAAAACCAAAACCAAACCAAATTTGATCGTTTTTAAATTTCAAAACCAAAACCAAACCAAACCAAAAAGTACCGATTTTTTTGGTCGGTTTGGTTTGATTTTCGATTTGGTTCGGGTTTTCGGATTTTTATGAACACCCCTACCGTATTGCAGTGGGTTGTCTACTTCTGAATTATCAACGGAAACTTGCGTTACATTTTACTATTACTATTTATTTTACTAATTAATCCTTTAAAAAACGTATTTTGTTATGAATAGTTTGTACATTGGATATTACATTGGATGCTATATTGGATGCCCATGTTGTGAATAACTTAAAGATTAAATCTCCTACTTTATGTCCATCATCTTTACTTTTTATGCCTATAAAAGGCTATGTAATTGCAATGGAAAGACACACACAATTGAAGAAGAAATCTCTTCCTTCTCTCTATCTCCATTTCTTGTTCATGTTTTACTAAATTGCTTTTATTTTCTTGTTCCATATTGTTACTTTGAGTTATATTTCATAACACGTTATCAGCACGAAGTCTCTAACCTTAAGGTTGAATTCCACTTCTAGTAAGGTATATCTGGATGATCTATTGTCATAATATAAACTTGAGCATCTTGTTCATGAATATAGTATAGTTAAATTTTCGTGAACTAATAATAGGTGGCATGCGCTAGACTACATAATTTACAAAATTACAATTATACTTTATTATGTATGCTTATGGTTTTACCTTATAATACAATTTAGTATGCCTAGTATAATGATTATACATTAGTTTACTGTCACATATAATTAATATAATAATAATAATAATATTCGTAACTATTTTATTTTGATAAGATAAAATATTAGTATAAGAGGTATGTACTACACCAAATTTTTCATTAATGATAGTTCTTATCAAATTAACGTGTTCAATCATTTCTATATGGAAATATATATCTTTATTTGCTATCTCTTATCGGACAACGATAATATTCTAAGTAAGCCGCATTCTATCATTTCTACTTCATCTTGTGGCATGAAAATTCGGTACAATTTTTTTTCTTTAACTAACTTTGGAGCTTAGTTCCGTTAGAAACTGTGAAATAATTTATACTTTGGTACAATTCTCATGGCCTTTTAGTTTCACGGACAGATATATGTTTGATCGGAATAGTTATTAAACTAATCAATTCTTTCCTTGTTATTGTTTACTGTCTTCATTGAATTGTTCATCTAATTATATGAACTAATGACTTTAAAAGCAAAGTAACATAGTTTTGCTGGTACTTGGCAATAGTGATATCATTATGTTTTATAGCTAGCTAGCCTATTGGAATATGTAAACTGTCTAGCAAAATATTATTACTTTCTTATTAACTTTCTGAAAATTGAATTGTGATATATAATAAAGCAACAATACTAGTTATGTAGCATGTCAAATCACTTAACCAAATTATTACTGGAATTGCTTGATAAAGACCTTAGTGCAATAAGGGTATTCATATTAACCAGTATTGTTCCTACATGTATTTAGTACCTTTTAAGTCATGCGAATTAAGTTATATAATTTAATAATGTATACCATGCACTAACTAGACATACGGTTTAGACATATTTTGGTATTATCTAATTTACAATTTTTGTCAAATTATTATGATATTTTTATATCATATTTATGCACCACTTAATTCATTTTATTCAAATTAGCGGACGTGATATTTGCTTTGGGTTATTGAGATATCGATGTCCAATTTTTAATCAATACCATAACAATTAGTTATTTAGTGTAGAATAAATATTTTTATAGTGTTAGTTCATATGAACTTACAAATATGATATCACTAGAGCACTAATTGGTTTATGCATGTAACCATTATAAATTGGCATTATTTTTAAAGCTTGGGGTAAGACATGGATTTGAATCCTGATAGAGTCATTATGGTCAAACATGCCTTTACATGGGTAATACATTGGATTCGAGTCCCAATGCACCATATTGATGATATAATGATGACTAAAGAAAAATAATATATTTTTCACTAAAGGCATGAAGATTGTCCCACTTGATTTGCTTCATTCTTAAAGTGAATGTGGTAGTCGTACATAATAAGTTTAAATGAAGACATGTGGTTGAACAATGAACGTGGGCGTTCCAAAGATCAAAATAATAATAATCATCACTATGATTTTAAAGGAAAACAATAAGTGTTCTCAAAATAGTCCTTCAAAATGTGAAGACAATGTTTACCATAAAATTGGTATGAAAATAATAAAGCACGTCGTTGATTATGATCCATTCCTTGAAGAGAATGTGACTTGTGATAAGCATTGAGAATGCAAACTCATTCCTAAAGTTGAATGTGACAATATGTGAGAAAAACAATGAATAAAGACATGCAATTCATGATTATATGAATACCACACAACTCACCTCTAAGAGAGGTTTGAGTGAAATAAAGAGAATAAATATTATTGTGTGGTTACATAAATATGTCATTGGTCGCGTACATGTGATACGCCAAATATTATTTTGCCATGCCTTATAAAAGTTATTAAAGTCAAAATTAAAGCAATAAATGATTTTGCTTATGATGATTTTGACCATGACAATTTATTATAATATAAGTTTCTCCGTGAAGGAGACATTTACCATATGAATGGTTTGATAAAAGATCGTGTAGTACAAAAGCTGTCAAGAGCTCCGGATGAATAAAATTATTCATGACATTGATATTGTAAAGTCTCAGAATTTTTTTTTGAGTTTCAAATGTACAAGTCAAAGTGATTATCATATTGAGACAACAAATGAAAGGAAGATTGAATATATTCATATTTCTATAATCATATCGGGTAAATATGAAAGGTTACCCAGTTTTATTTCTATTTGTACTACACAAATATAAGCATGATGTTTGAATCATATGCCACAAGTAAACTAGAGGTTTACTAAAACAAATATTAGTTGGCATAACCGGTTGACCATCCCGGTTCAATTATGATGCGAAAAAAATTAATTGAGAATTACATTGGCATATATTGAAGAATAGAAGATTCTTCAAGAATTCTCTTATGCTGCTTATTCTCATGATATACCAGTTAAGGTAAGGATTGCATCCCTTGATTTCTGGAACAAATAAAAGGTGATAAATATATGGGCTCAGTCACCTGCTATGTGGACCGTTTACTATTATATGGCTTTAATAGATGCATCTATTATATGGTCACACGTGCATTTGTTATTAACTTGCAGTTTGGCTTTTGCAAGATTTCTTGCTCAAATTATTAGAGCACAATTCCAGAATATAAATTATGATAATTTATCTTAATAATACTGGTTTAAATCCAAGTTGGTTTAGCAGAAATTGTATGCCTCCAGTTATAGCTAAATCATTGGTTATGAGAACAAAACTCTCAAAAAACGAAATTTTGTATGAGATGTATTATTTAATAGACAGCAACACTTGTACGCATCTAGCCAAGTTATGAAAATTTCTTCCTATCACAATCGGTTCAGGGTCAGGAACCAAATAATTTCTATATAGAAATATGGATGTGTTATATGATTTAATTATTCCACCACAATGCACAAAGATGTGTTCCCAAAGAAGGTTGGGAAATGTGTTGGTGATCCCAATATTAGGGGGAGAAAATGGGCAACTGAGAAAGTGATACGTGAAAGGAATTATTATGAATACATATAGATCCTCGTACAAGAAAATATGAACTTGAAGTTCAAGTGATAATTCATTTACAAATTATTGCCAGACGCATTTGCTGACCCAAAGCTAAATGTCATATTTCAGCTGCTAATGCTCCAAATAGAATAAAGTCCATGGGGGACAGAGTCTATGCCACGCATAAAGTATAACAGACCAATCGGTTCCAAAGATAAAACTCCTTGAATAAGGAGAGGGGCAAATATTCAAAATGGTCATAAAAAGGAGGCAAATGCTCTAGAAGAGCACCACGACATAATATTTCATAAGACTTCATGGGAGAGGCTCAGGTACCTGGAATAATGAGATAAAGAGATCTCAATAAGTTATGTCTTTATTAGGTAATAATTGAACCGATATAAAATGATCGTCGACGATATTGTTAACATAATGTAGCGCTCAATATTATTAATATTGACGAGGATCTTGAGCTCAAATCTGTCATAAAATTTGGACAGATAAATAATTGGCCAAATGAAAAATACGCAATGAAAGTTGACTTCACTTGAAAAATATAAAGTTGGACGGAGTCCCAACACCTGAAAGTATAAAATCTAGTGGAGGTAAATGTGTTCTTGTGCGAAAAAGGTCAAGTCGATAGACATAAAGATGACTTGTGTCACAAGAATATTTGTAAATATCCTGGCATTGATTATATAGAGACATGTTCTCTTGTGGTGGATGTAGTCATTTAAGATTTTAATATGGCAATACATGAAAAACTTGATATACGTTTTATGAAAGTACCTGAGGGATTTAAAGTGCCAGAAGCATATAAAAGTTTTCGAGAAACTTGTTCAATAAAGCTTCAGAAATCTTTATACGGATTGAAACAATCAGGTCGTATGTGGTACAATCGCCTGAGTGAATACCTGTTGAAAGAAGGGTACAAGAATGATCCAATTTGTCCTTGTGTCTTTATAAAAAGGTCTGGATCTGAATTTGTTATAATCGCCATGTATGTTGATGATTTAAATATCATTGGAACTCCTGCGGAGATTTCAAAAACAGTAGACTGTTTGAAGAAAGAATTTGAAATGAAAGATCTTGGAAAGACAAAATTTTGTCTTGGTCTACAAATTGAGTATATGAAAGATGGAATATTTGTCCATCAATCAACATATACCGAAAAGTTTTTAAAGCGATTCTATATGGATAAAGCACATCCATTGAGTACCCCGATAGTTGTGAGATCACTTGATATAAAGAAAGATCCATTCTGACCTCATGAAAATGATGAAGAGCTTTTTGGTGCAGAAGTACCATATCTTAGTGCAATTGGGGCATTAATGTATCTTGCCAATAATTCCTGACCAGATATAACTTTCTTAGTAAGCTTATTGGCAAGATTTAGTTCTTCGCCAACACAAAGACACTAGAATGGTATTAAACATATATTCAAATACCTCCAAGAGACCATTGATATGAGTTTATTTTATTCAAATGAATCCAAGCCATCATTGATTGGTTATGCAGATGCAGGATGTTTCTCTGATCCACACAAAGGTCGATCTCAGACAGGCTATTTATTTACAAATAGAGGTACAGCCATATCATGGCGTTCAACAAAACAAACTATGGTTGCTACTTCTTCAAATCATGCATAGATAATAGTAATTCACGAAATAAGTCAAGAATGCGTTTGGTTGAGATCGATAATTCAACACATTCAGCAAATATGTGGTCTTTCTTCGAAAGAGAATATTCCAACAATATTGCATGAAGATAATGCTGCATGCATAGCTCAATTGAAAGAAGGATATATCAAAGGAGATAGAACAAAACACATTTCACCGAAATTTTTTCCACTCATTATCTTCAGAAGAATGGTGAAATAGATGTACAACAAGTTCGTTCAAGTGATAATTTGGCTGATCTGTTCACTAAGGCATTACCAACTTCAATATTTGAAAAGCTGATATATAAGATTGGAATGCATCGTCTTCGAAACATTAAGTGATTTTTCATCAGGGGGAGTAACTACACACTGCACTCTTTTCCTTAACCAAGGTTTTGTCCCACTGGGTTTTCCTGGTAAGGTTTTTAATGAGGCAGCAAGCAATGCATATTATAAATAACTATGTACATCCCAATATTTTTTTGTAAGTTCTTAATGAGGTACATTATCTTACATGGACATCCAAGGGGGAGTGTTATGAATAGTTTGTACATTGGATACTACATTGGATGCTACATTGGATGCTCATGTTGTGAATAACTTAAAGATTAATCCTACTTTATGTCCATCATCTTTACTTTTTATGCCTATAAAAGGCTATGTAATTGCAATGGAAAGACACACGCAATTGAAGAAGAAATCTCTTCCTTCTCTCTATCTCCATTTCTTGCTCATGTTTTACTAAATTGCTTTTATTTTCTTGTTCCATATTGTTACTTTGAGTTATATTTCATAACATATTTTTATATATGCAAACAAATTATATAAAAATATTATAGAAAGACTTCCGAAATCTGATGTAGATAAGAGAAAAGGTAATGCTGAAATGTTATACTCCCCCATCCATTTCCTCTTATTTGGTTTTTGCACGCACATTAAGAAAATAGTAATTAAAAAATAATTTAACTAAATTATAGTACTATTTATTATTTAATCTCAATTTATTACTCTATATTTCTTTCACTGTATTATTTTCTCTCTACATTTATTAGAATAAAGGTAAAGGTGGAAGAAATTAATTAATTGTTTCTTGATTTTTTGAAATGACAAGAATTTTAGATCAATTATTTTTGGTAATCATGACAACTATAATGGACAGAAGGAGTATCATAAAGGAAGTCGAGTTTAACTATAATTGCTATGAAGAATTTGAGGAAAGGCTCGTAGTAAATTAGACTCTTTTACAAGATTATATGATGTTGGAGGACTTAAAAAGATTTCCACGTTTATAGAGTAAAGATGATAGTTTTGATAAGTGAGAAAGGAGAACCATTCTAGCGTTTGGGCAAGTTCCGAACGATGAGAGTAGCAGTGAAGAGTTGGAATCAAGGAGCACAAGATAGAAGTGAGATAAGCTGTCCAATCACTACTATGATAAGCAAATATAGAGCACCAGACAAAAAGTTTATTCATACTGAAAAATATTCGCAAGCTGATCATTCGTGATACCTGGCCAGGTGCCACGAATAAACCATAAAAGAGAAAAGAAAACGAATCAGTACTTGATCCATTGTGATGAACAAAAATGCAACCACCAGCATTTGTCTTTCACGGAGCAGAGGATGTTTTTCAATTCAGTCAATGCATTCTCAACCGACGCCTCACTTCAAATCTGCAGTACGATCAATGTGCATAGGTTCAAGTTTGCAGCCTCACATGAAAACTGCAGTGTAGTATAGAAAACACACACACTACATGGTTTCCAATCCAACCATTGAAACAGTACTTCTGAATACAGTACCTGGGGGGGGGGGGGTTGATGATGTGGTAACCTAACCAGAAACTTAAATAACAAGAAGCAATGAAAGGAAAGAGACCAAAATTTAAAGGTTTTGCCATATAACGGTATATGAGAGCTTTGGTAAAGCTTCCTATGATGCAAGTACTGTTGTTTAGGGCAGCTAAGGCTTTTGTAACTGAATAATAATGTAGGTTGAGCTTCAAAACAAGGTTTCAAATGTCTTGAGAAAGTGATAACATCATTTTAGGTAGCAGTGAGTAACTTAGAAAAAGAGGAGGGAAGAAAGAAGTAAGGAGAAGAGAAAAGAAAGTCCAGAAAAGCCAACATAAGTTCCACGAGAGTAATCACTGGAAGATAAGTGGCTTCAGTATTGACAAAGCTCTAAAGCAGCAAATTGAACAAGTTTGTTTTGTCATTATACCTCACGATAACTTTTACAAGTGCTAAATGACCCCATCTAAACTTTTCAAAGCAGCTTCATGCTCCATCAACCTCCACAAGGTAAATGGATAGTGTCATTGTTGGTCACTTCTTCATAAGAATGGCATCAATCTACTTCACATTACATAGGGTCCTATTTAACCATTTCATCTTGCATCACAGGCTCAACATTGATATTAGAAACAAAATAACAAACTCTCACGATAACTCTAAAGCATTCTGCAATTAAAATGATGTATAATTGCTTCTCTACTTTTACCCTGCAACAGAGAGCAATAGTATACTTTCATTAAGACTAGCTTAAGCAAAACCTTTAACTAGGATATTCCTAGTACCTTATGGAGGTAGTTCTTATGATATATTTTTGGACAGAGTTACATGATCCCAAGGCGGATCCAGAATTTTAAGCTTATGGGTTCCTATAACAATCTCAAGTTAATCTACATGATAACTGGACCAACAAACTGGGTTCCAAGCTAAATATTCTTATACTTTTAATGAATTTTTTAGTACAAATACAGGATCTATGCAAAAGTTACTGGGTTCACGGGAACCCGTATCCTTTGCTCTAGATCCGCCCCTGCATGATCCTGACCATTTAACATCACTCCTGCTGGAAAAGAAAAAAAAATATATATATGGCCCTAAAAGCTGATAAACTAATACTATGTTAAAATATTGACGAACATTCAGAACATGTGTTTGCTAGAGAAAGCCCTGCGTAAATTGTCCGATCATGTCTTACCACCTTGTCAATAATTGGTGGACGTTTCTTATGAATTCCTCACTTGAACTGTGATGACTTACTTTTCATTGCATGTAGCTTTCTATCTTGCAAGATTATTCACAATGACAAATACCTTATGATCTCTAGATTAAAGGGAATTTTTTTTCATTAATCTGCTGCACAAGCACCTGAAAGGGAATTTCCTCTCCGGTCTGCCAAACATTCAACATGACATTACATCTTTTTCTTCTTCTTTTTTTTTTCTTTTGGGGGGGGGGGGGGGGAGACGAGGAGGAGAATAAGTTGTTGCACTTGCTACTGGTTTTTGTTCAAACTATGTTTGGAATGAATTTAAAAAGAACTAGTCAAATGAGGAATGCGCCTAGCTACTAGTCGATGAACTAGCAAATCAAATCAAATTCTACTAGGAGTAGTCTAAACAGTAATTATTTACCAAAACAACATAAAATATCAAGATATTGCAACTAGCTTACATAGAACCCAATTCAGTTAGTATCTTATGCAGAAATCACATACATCAAACATAAAGAAGGAAGCTTTCTGCGAGTTCCAACAAATGTGAAGCAAAATAATACATGTGCTCCAAGAGGGAAAGATATAATTCACAAAAAAAGGAGCGTAGAAATGACTCAGCTGCACTTTACTCTGCCAAAAGATCAATGTTACCCAACATATAGCTGCCTAATTTTCAAGGAGAACAAAGTTTACTACATAACACCACTCTCCATCCTATTTGACAAACATGAAACACCCCAAATAAACTAATGGATTTCACTTGAACTAATGACTTCAAACAATAAAAGACCCAATCATCACAAAAATTAGAAACTTTAAAAGATCACATAAGAAATTATATATTGGAGTTTCCCACCGATAGTTGTAAATTGAACAAAAGCCAAAAGAGTAGCATAACAAAACTGATACTCGTGGACTTGTAAACTTCATAAGTTGCACTAACATTCAAACTTACAACCAGTACATTCCAGATTGCATTTAAAAGATTCACCTCAGTGCAGAAATGCATATACAGCAGTAGAGATATAAACCACAAGAGCAGAGGTGACCAGAATGATCAAGGCTGTGACAGCATGAATTGCAGATTTACTTCCACAAGACAACAACCCGAGCCGAATCTCAATCACATTGACCATTGAAAGCATCAAGAACAAACACCCCATTACAGATCCAACAGCAGAGCCCAACATCCCAAGCCTCAGCACTTTCGGATTAATGTGAGCCTTAAAAGCCTCATCAACATCTTTGCTATTCAAGAGATTAATTGCCAATTTAAGGCCCTGTGCAACTAGTGAAGAGAAGAGGAAAAAGCTGAATGAGACAACCTCAAATACCAACAATTTCCTGACCACTTCAATGCCAGCATCACAAGCTGTACGGTCCTCGAGACTTTTCTGGCCAGGTGTGGTTAAAGAAAGACCCACAAAGACTGCAATGGTGAAAAGTGAGTTCACGTTTACTAGCCCGTCTAAAGCAGTGACGTGGACACTGGTTGTTGCAGCTGAATTAGAAGATGACGGGGTTAAGGTAGCTCTTCTTCGTTGTGGGGATAAGTATTCTTTTGGGTATGTCTCAGATCTGCAAAAATTTCAAGAAAAAAACATATAAAAGCAACAATATCAAGAAATGAATGAACAAAATCACAATTGTAGATAGGGAGGTGAAGTATTACTCTTCCATGATCTAAAGTTGGATTATTTAGCAGGTTTCAAGAGAAATCAAGAGTTGCTGCTGCTGCTTATTGTGATATACAGTTTGCTTGTAATATTGGTGTTTTCAATTTCCTGGAGTAAAAGGGAAAGTTATGGTAAGGGAAAGAAGTGTTTTGCAGCCTTTGCTCCTTAGTTTACTGCTTTGCTTTTGGGTTTTTTTGGATTGGTATAGCGCTATTGTTGGGTTTGGAGTTGGGAATGGGTGAGAACAGAGACAGATTGCAAATTTGAAACTGACACGAAAGTCAAAATGGTCAATTTCTAACCATTATGTCCCTACTGAGCTGGAATAGGACAGTCAAAAATAGCAATCTTTGTCAAATGCCTACTAAAATGTCATTTTCATTTTAGATGACACGCTTACTTCACTTTTATCCGTTTATAAAAAATAAAAAGTAGAAATATTTTTTATAAAAAATTAAACTTTATCTTAATGATATATTTTTATAAGTTTGACATGACCTGCTGCAGTCACAAGATATTACGAGGTTGTTTGATTGAGGTGATCAAAAAATAACTTCACATAAAATAATACAATATTTGGTTGCAAAGATTAGTAAAAATAATCACTACATAAACAATAGTGTTATGAAACAATAAAAGAAGAAGAACAGTAATGCAAAGAAAAGTTGAGAGAGAGAATTCTTATTTATTTGGAGTGATTTACAATGGAATAGGACCCCTCTATTTATAGGAAAAAAGTAACTTAGCGTAAGATCCCTAAAATCTCTCTTAAATATAGATATTCGCGAGTTAGGATCAACTCCAGTAGAAATTGCTCCAGTAGTTGTCAACGGAGTATTAATGCCACGTGTCATTAATCATTTTAATTGCATAGATTGCTTCCGGCTAATTTGCTATGGAATACCAAACACATCTCCAAGCACAGAACCCGAAGCAAAACCTTGATGCGTTGTAATATCTGAAGCGTTTTAACCGCTTGAGTTTTACTGTAGTACTGTTAGTTGTGGTTAGAGCAGTTGTGTAGGAATTGATATCAGTTTATGCTATATTTGAAGGATTAGGTGTTCCCTGTCATTGAATTTTGTTATCATATAGCTCTTCCTATTTGGTTACGTATGATGTGTTCAATCCTGTTGTCTGTGTGTTTTCTCAAGGATCGTCTCAATCCTTGAGAGTTGAGAGTTCAAGTTTCAAACTTGAACTTTCTCCATCTTGATGATCGTGGGGTTCCGTCAGACAAAGGCAAGAGACGAGTCAGACCAATGTTTAATTTTTAATTTTACGTTGGAAAGATGTGATAATTGCAGTTGATTTTGCATAGAAGTGCAAATCAAAATATACCTTAAAAAGGACATGTCACCGCCCAAAAATTTAACTATGGCGTGATGACGCCTATCATGATACTAGGTCAGCCACTTATTCCCAAGTACTTCATTTCTCAAATAAAAACTTAAGAAAATCATAATTTTAACAGAAATTCAATAAGATAAAAGTAGAAATCAAAATCCAGCAGAATGAAATACAATCCCGACTTCGAGTGTCACTAAGTCATGAGCTAAAACTACTACATCTGTTCGAAATAACATGACCAACACGATATGAGAATATCCAAATAAATATACTAAAGGAAGATAAGGAACGGAGAAGGCGGAGCTGCGGTCGCCAAGCAACTACCTCGCAATCTCCACAGAAAGTCTCAAACTGGTGTGATCAACAACTGCTGACGTGCCCAAGATACCTGGATCTGCACATAGGGGTGCAGAGGGTAATGTGAGTACACCAACTCAGTAAGTAACAAGTCCAAACTATGGACTGACGGTAGTAACGAACCAAACCTCAACAGGTTGCAACAGTTAATTGTACGGAAAAGTAGACATGCTTACAGTTCATGTAGTTTCTCAGCAGTAATTAAACACAGTATGAACGATACATAGTATAAAGGTCAGGAACCTCTAAGTACTAATGCACCGATAGCATGATCAATGTCACGTATAATACTTTCACTCATAGTGCCCAACCACTCGGTACTGTATATGGCCCATTCGGCCCAGGGAAGATCCATCCCGGAATATATATACATCACAGACTATAAGTCACCCAGTACCGAGAAAACAGGCCAATTCATCCTCATGGAGAAGATCCAAGCGAAGGCATGATCAATATCTTGTTGCGGCGTGCAGCCCGATCCCATACTGTCAATCAATATCAGGCTCTCGGCCTCACTCAGTCAATACTCTCCAATCTCACACACATGGGCTAAAATGTCATGATATAAGCCCGAACAATGATATGATATGTCAAATAGCAATAATCGAGACTGAGGCATGATATGATATGCATGAATAGGACTGAGTATAGAATATAAAAGAAGCTAATGACATGACAACAAGAAACGACCTCTCGGGTCTCGACAGTGTTGGCGTGAAGCCTTAACATGTTAGCATGATTTACAGCTCATTAATTTAATCACATAATTACAACACAGATATAAGCATAAAAGAGTCACTAAACGATGCCACGGAATGATCCAGGCCGCATTTCTCACGGTGCACGTCCACTCGCCCGTCACTTGGCATTGCGTCACCTCAACAGTAATCATAGAATACACAGTTCGGGGTTTTGAACCCTCAGAACCAAGTTTGGAAGCGTTACTTACCTCAAGTCAAGCCAAACTCTAGCCCGCGACGCCATGCCCCGAATCTAACCAAAATTAGTATATAACCATCAAAATATGCTAAGAGAACAAAGCCCACTCAAAAATAATCAAATTACATCAAAAGTCCCAAAATTGATCAAACCCGACCCCCGGGACCACGCCTCGAATTCCGATAAAAATCACAAAACTAGAATCCTTACACTCTCACGAGTTCATACATACCAAATACACAAAAATCGACCGCAAACAACCCCTCAAATCCTCAAATCAAAACCTCCAATTTCAAGCCCTAACTCCCCAATTTTAGGCTTCAAATCCCCCAAATTTCATGTTTAAACAAGTAAGAATCAACATAGGATCGAGTTTTAGGTTCAATAATTTTATCTCAAAGAAGTTCTCTTGAATTCCCCCTTCAATCTCCTCCAAGAAGCTCCAAAACCGTCTCAAAAATGGTGAACTATGGCCAAAAATTGCGAAAATGACCTTTTAAACATTCTGCCCAGCGATTTAAATTCATTCACTGCAATCACGTAAATAGCCCCGCAATCGCGAAGCACAAACTTTGTTGACTCAGAATTAACTCTACGTGAATGTGAAGCACTGGCTTCACAAACCTACGCGATCGCGGCCTCTCCCACGCGATCGCATAGAACAACTTGCCTGCTCCTCACCAGCTCTTTCCTTCTACGCGAACGCGACATTGACCACGTGTTCGCGAACAACGATTTCACAGCCTACCGCGATCGCGCCCTGACCTCTGCGATCGCATAGAACAATTTTTTACCCATACCCAACTGAGCCTACACGATCGCGGACCCTTCTACGCGATCACGATGAACAAATGTTTGCAACAGACCTGAAGGAAAATCTGCAACTTTTCAATCATGAATTTGATCCGTTTAACTACCTGAAACTCACTCGTGGCCCTCGGAACCTCAACCAAACATGCCAACACATCCCATAACATCATTCAAACTTGTTCCAACCCTCGGAACACTCAAAACAACATCAAATCATCATCGAATTCAAGCCTAAGAATTCCAAAAACTTCCAAATTCCGCTTTCGATCAAAAAGTCTATCAAACCTCATTCGAATGACCTGAAATTTTGCACACACGTCACAAATGACACCACGGACCTACTCCATCTTCCGGAATTCCATTTCGACCTCTATATCAAAATCTCTCATATCAACCGGAAAATACCAAAATTCCAATTTCGCCAATTCAAGCCTAAATCTACTTCTGACCTTCAAAATATATTCCGATCACACTCCTAAGTACCAAATCACCTCCCGAAGCTATCCGGATCATAAAAACCAAATTCCGAGATCATTTACTCACAAGTCAACTTTCGGTTGACTTTTCCAACAAAAAGGCCAACTTAGGAGACTAAGTATCTCATTTCAATACAAAACCTCTCCGAACCCAAACTAACCAATACGATGCGACATAATATAGCCGAACAAGATATAAAGAAGCAGAAATAGGGGAAACAAAGCGGTAACTCATGAAACGACCGGCCGAGTCGTTACATCCTCCCCCTCTTAAACAAACGTTCGTCCTCGAACGAGTCAAGAAACATACCTGAAGCCTCAAATATGTGAGGATATCTGGTCCGCATCTCTCACTCGGTCTCCTAGGTAGCCTCCTCCATGAGCCAACCTCTCCACTGCACTTTCACTAAAGCTATATCCTTTGACCTCAACTTTTGAACCCGACGCTCCAAAATAGCTACTGGCTCCACATCATAAGTCAAATCATCATCTAACTGAACCATGCTGAAATCCAAAACATGAGACGGATCGCCAATATACTTTTGGAGCATAGAAACATGAAATACCGGATGCACACTCGATAAGCTGGGTGGAAAAGCAAGCTCATAAGCCACCTCCCCAATCCTCCAAAGCACCTCAAAAGTCCCAATGAACCGAGGACTCAATTTACCCTTCTTCCCAAATCTCATAACACCCTTCATGTGTGAAACCTTCAATAGAACCTTCTCACCAACCATGCAAGACATATCACAAACCTTCCTGTCAGCATAACTCATTTGTCTCGACTGCGCTGTACGAAACCGCTCCTAGATCACCTTCACCTTGTCTAACACATCTTGCACCAAGTATGTACCCAAAAGCCTAGCCTCACCCGGTTCAAACCAACCGACCGGAGATCTACATCGTCTCCCATACAAAGCCTCATATGGAGTCATCTAAATACTCGACTAATAATTGTTGTTGTAAGCAAACTCTATAAGCGGTAGAAACTGATCCCATGACCCTCCAAAACCAATGACACAAGCGTGCAACAGGTCCTCCAATATTTGAATAGTGCGCTCGGACTGCTCGTCCGTTTGAGGGTGAAAAGTTATGCTCAACTCAACCTGAGTACCCAACTCTCGCTGCACGGCCCTCCAAAACTGCGAAGTAAAATGAGTACCTCTATCTGAAATGATGGAAACTGGGACACCATGCAAGTGGATAATCTATCGGATATAGATCTCTGTCAATCGCTCTAAAGAATAGGTAGTACACATAGGAATGAAGTGCGCGGACTTGGTCAACCGATCCACAATCACCCAAATAGCATCGAACTTCTTCAAAGTTCGTGGGAGTCCAACTACAAAGTCCATGATGATCTGCTCCCACTTTCACTCTGGAATATCTATCTGCTGATACAAGCCAACCGGTCTCTGATGCTTATATTTCACCTGCTGACAATTGAGAGACCGAGCTACAAATTTCACAATATCCTTCTTCATTCTTCTCCACCAGCAATGCTGTCTCAAATCCTGATACATCCACATTGGGAACACATATCCGCCCTTGCATCCTCAACACCCCATCATCACCAATAGTCATATCTCTGGCATCGTCGTGCTAAACTCTGTCCTTAAGGACAAGCAAATGAGGATCATCATATTGGCGCTCTCTGATGCGATCAAATAAGGAAGACCAAAAAATCACACAAGTCAATACCCGATTGGGCTCTGAAATATCCAACCTCACGAAGCGATTGGCCAAGGCCTGAACATCAACTGCGAGAGGTCTCTCCCCAACAAGAATAAATGCAAGACTACCCATAATCACCGCCTTCTTACTCAAGGCATCGGCCACTACATTGGCTTTCCCCAGATGGTACAAGATAGTGATATCATAATCCTTTAGCAGCTCCAACCATCTCTACTGCCTCAAATTGAGATCCTTCTACTTGAACAAGTGCTGGAGGCACGATGATCAGTAAACACCTTACAAGACACACCATACAGATAATGTCTCCAAATCTTCAACGCTTGAACAATGGCAGCCAACTCCACATTATGAACGAGGTAGTTCTTCTCATGGGGCTTCAACTGACGAGAAACATAAGCAATAACTCTACCCTCATGCATCAATACACACCCAATACCAACTATCGAAGCATCACAATACACAAAATAAGAACATGAAGCTAATGGTAACACTAACACTAGAGCTGTGGTCAAGGCAGCCTTGAGCTTCTGAAAGCTCACCTCACACTCATCCGACCACATGAATGGAGCAGCCTTTTGAGTCAATTTAGTCAAGGGTGATGCTATATATGAAAATCCCTGAATGAATCGACGATAATAACACGCCAAACCAAGAAAGGTGCAAATCTCTATGGCTGAGGACGGTCTGGGCCAACTCTGAACCGCCTCTATCTTCTTCGGATCAACCTGAATACCCTCACTGGACACCATGTGCCCCAAGAAAGCCACTGAACTGAGACAAACCTCACATTTGGAGAACTTTGCATAAAGCTTCTCCTCCCTCAATCTTTGCAACACAACTCTCAAATGCTCTACGTGCTCCTCCTGACTACGCGAGTATACCAAAATATCATTAATGAAAACAATCATGAACGAGTCGAGATAGGGCCGAAACACGCTATTCATCAAATGCATGAATGTTACTGGGGCATTGGTTAACCCAAAAGACATCACAAGGGACTCATAATGACCATATCGGGTCCTAAAAGTTATCTTAAGAATATCTGAGTTCCTGATCTTCAGCTGGTGATACCCTGAACGGAGATCAATCTTGGAGAACACTCTCGCTCCCTGAAGCTGGTCGAATAAATCATCAATATGAGGCAAAGGATACTTGTTCTTGATTGTAACTTTGTTCAACTGCCTGTGATCAATGCACATTCTTATCGTGCCATCCTTCTTCTTCACCAATAGAACATGCGCACCCCAAGGCGACACACTAGGCAGAATAAACCCCTTATCAAGGAGTTCCTGAAGCTGCTCCTTCAATTCTTTCAACTCCGCTGGTGCCATACGATACGGTGGAATAGAAATGGGTTGAGTGCCCGGCACCAGATTAATACCAAAATCAATATCCCTGTCCGGCAGCATGCTCGACAGGTTTGCAGGAAACACATCCGGAAAGTCCCTCACCACAGGAACAGAATCAATACTAGGAGTCTCTGCACTGACATCCCTCACAAAGGCTAAGTATGAAAGACAACCCTTCCTAACCATCCACTGGGCCTTCAGAAACGAAATCACCCTACTGGAAACATAATTAGTCAAACCTCGCCACTCAATCCATTGCAACCCCGGCATAGCCAACATCACTCTCTTAGCATGACACTCCAGAATTACACGACACAGAGATAACCAATCCATACCCAATATCACATCAAAATCAACCATACTAAGAAATAAGAGATCCACTCGGGTATCCAAACTCCCAATAGTCACTACACACGACCAACATACATGGTCCACAATGATAGTATCACCCACCAGAGTAGATACATGAACTGATGAAACAAGAGACTCGAGGGGCATATCCAAATAATGGGCAAAATATGATGACACATATGAAAAAGTGGAACCGGGATCAAATAATACAGAGACATCTTTGTGGCAGACTGAGATAATATCTGTAATCACAGCATTTGAAGCAATAACATCTGGTTTGGATGGGAGGGAATAGAAATAGGCCTGACCACCACCTGATTGACCTCCTCCTCTAGGGCGACCCCTAACTGACTGACCTCCACCCCAAGCTGACTGAGTGGGTGGGGAAGTAACTAGTACTGAAGCCGAAGGCTGACTCTTCTGCTGGGATGGACCTCCCAAAAGACGGGGACAGAACCTATTGATATGACCCAAATCTCCACACTCAAAACAACCCCTCGCAGCAAGTGGCGGTGGGGACTAAAGGGAGCCCCGAGCACTGGGATGCCCACTAGAAGAACCAGGCATAGATAAGCCCTGAACTGATAGTGCCTGAGTCAAACTCTGAGCTGGAAGGGCACTGAGAGACGAGTGACCCTGATGTGAACTGTGAGAACCATGGCCAGATGACTCACCACGGTAACCTGAATGGGATGGCTGAGCATGTCTGAATGGACAGCCTCTATCGTGCTGAGTCTGACCTCCTGGAGGAACACTGATATTAGGCTATACAGATGATATTTACACCTTAATAGTACCATGCTTTATTGTTGTTTTATAGGTAAATTGTCAACAAAATGCTCTAAATGGTGTTCTTTAGTTTCGCAGGGAATATTCTAAGTGAGGAAGCACCACAGAGTATTTTGAAGGCAATAATGTGAAGAAAATGCTCAGTCGAGAAGTACCCGAGCACAAAGAAGTGAGAAAATGGCCTGAGCAAATTCCACCGCGACAGACTAAAGCTCGAGGCAGAATGATCAGCTCCCACCGTGGTCGAGCCGCGGTCTTGCCGCGACCGCGATGCACTGTTCACGCGTCAGAAATTTTTGGACCAAATTGTAAATTCGGGAAAACTTGTTCCAAACCCTTATAAGCTATAGAAACTCGCCCAAGATTTTTTAAGCTTGTTTTTAGAATACTTTGGGGGAAGAACAAGTGTGAGAAGATCAACCAAACATTAGAGTTTTTCTATCTCTTTTATTTTCTTGCAATTACCCATTATGAATAATTTAGTATTTTCATCTTGTCTTGTCATGAGTAGCTAGATCCTTAGTCTAGTGTTTTGATGGAACCTATTGAATGATGAAATTCTTGTGATGTTAATATAGTTTGCCAGTTAATCTCTATTTGTTCAACTACGTGTTTGTTGTAGTTAATTGACAGGATCCTCAATTAGTTATGCCTATTTAGTGTGCATAACTCGGGAGAGAGTGCATATTTAAGTAGTTGTTGAACAAAACCACTCCCAAAGTATATGAGGGATCAATAACTGCGGGTTTAAAGGTAGGATTAGGGATAACGAAGCCTTGGGTGCAATCTAAAGTGAGCTGTAATAAACAAAGCCAGCTAGCGTATCTCGGGAGAGTTCGTCTAGTAAATTATCGTAATTACTCGGGAGAGATTTACATAATAAGAGTGCTCATGATTGATAGAGATGATTTGGTGAATCTACATGAAACATAACCGGAAGAGATTCTATCAATAAGGGAAATCATAACCTTAGAACCTTCTCTTAATTGGTTACAACTTAATCATAGTTAGTTTTCAGTTGCTTATTTACTTTCATTCTTAGTTAGTAGAAACACCATCAATTGTTATTGACAACGTTTGGGAAGTTGATTCCGTAGAATTTAGTAAATTCAACGAAAGTAACTGATAGGTTGATTCCTTGTGGGTTCGACTCTGGGCTGAATACTCAGGTTATATTTGCAACGTCCGTGTGTCCTTTTAATAGGCATAGTTGGGCGTGATTAAATTTTGGCGCCATTGTTGGGGAATTAATGGTGTTATCAATTATAGTTGAAAGAAGTACAAAAATTCTTAGTGTAGTTAGTTTTCGCTATACCCAATCTTTACATTGAAATTTTAACGTTTGTTGACTTGGTTGTACAGGTGCATGCCTAGAAACTCATCGAGAATTGGTGAAGTATTTGAAGCATTATCAGATACCGAGAAAGTTTTCAAGGCCTTGAATCGGGCCAATCAGAAAAGCAAACAACAACAAACAACTGAACAAATCGAACCAAACATGGGGGACAACGTGGTAGACCCAGCAGCGCCAATAGCACCTGTGGCACCTCTTATGCCGGAGGCTGCTCTCTATGAATGGGCACAACCCACAGCTGAAAATTTGGCCAAAGCGATTGTAGTCCCGCAGATACATGTTGAATCATTCCAAATCACGAATAACATGCTGCACTTATTGCAAAACAAGGGACTATTTTTGGGGTCACAAGTCGAAGATCCTCAACAACACTTGAAAAATTTCCTGTCAATCTGCAAAACTCAAAGGCAACCCAACATAACTCCGAAAGCAATCAAGTTGTTATTGTTTCCATTCTCAGTGACAGGAGCTGCCTAGACCTGGCTAAACTCACTCCCCATAAATTCCATAACAACTTGGGAGGAGTTAGTCAAGCAATTCCATAACAAGTTCCACCCACCCAACAAGACTGCTCAACAAATTGATGAAATTTTGAGTTTCAAACAGAGACTAATGGAGACATTGCATGAAACATGGGAACGTTTCAAAGGGATGCTGGTTATATGTCCACACCATAGTATTCAGATCTGACGTTGGAGCAACGGTTTTACATGGGATTGTCAGATAGCGTGAAGAGCATTGTTGATGTTTCAGCTGGTGGAGCATTTTTGACCAAAACATGGAGAGAAGACCAGAGTCTGCTTGATAAGATGGCACAGAATTCGGGATGGACAACCAAGATTGCACCTATCACTCCAGTGGTTCAATCAGTGCCCTTAGATCCATCCTACTCTATGGCTGAAAATATGGCCACCTTATTGACACAGATGAGTATACTCACTAAAAAGGTGGAAGAGTCAGGGCAGAAGCAGCAGGTACATATCGTAGATACTACTAATGGGGGCTTGTGCACATCTTGCATTAGTCAGCCAATTGGTAACCAGTGGAATGCAGAACATGATCATCATCACTACCCTGAAGACATGGACTATGTGTCTAATTATGGAGGCTAGAGACAGGGTGGTCAGAATTGGGGCTAGCAAAATCAGTCGTACAGGCCAGTCCAACCACAGTTCAACAATGGGAACATGGTAGGTATGAGACCTCCTAACAAGATGGCACATTATCCAAGGCCACATGGATATAAAAATCAGAATTAGTAGAAGGGGTATTACTCTCCTCAGCAGCAGCATGGTAGACGGCAGGAAGATGGGTTTGCTAGACTTGAGGTAATAATGCAGCAGGTTAGTGGGTCTAATGCAAAAATTAGTGAGAGAGTAGATGCACACGATTCAGCTATCAAGAATATTGAAATGCAGATGGGCCAAATTTCGATATCTCTGAACAATCGTCCTCATGGGACATTACTTGCTGATACCCAGATAAATCCAAAAGATAAAGGCCCGAAGCAGCTGATGGTAGTGAGTCTACGTAATGGCAGAGATTTGGATGTAGAGCAAGAGAGGGCTCGTGAAACCAGACAGGCTGAGACACTCATACCAGTGCCCATTGAGCTAGATGAGTCAACGAAACTAACAGAGGTGATAGTCAAGCCTGCCCAGGAAGAAAATAACATTCAGATTGAGACTGAGAAAGAAGCTGAGACAGCCCAAGAACCAGTTGTTGAGGTGGCAGCTGACAAAGATCAATCCCAAATCATTGGGAAGAAGAGACCTCCTGCACCATTCCCCTAGAGGCTAGCTAATTACCAAAAAGAGGAGCAATACAAGAAATTCTTGGAGATGCTAAAACAAATCCAGGTAAATATTCCATTGATTGATGCTTTGAAAGTGATGCCTGGGTATGCAAAAATGATAAAGGACTTGATGTCCCGAACATTCAATTTCCAAGACTTGGACACAGTTACTCTTACTCAGACCTGTAGTACAGTGGTGACTAGACCAATTGCGGAAAAACTGTCTGACCTAGGGAGCTTTACAATTCCATGCACTATTGGTAATTTTGCTTTTGCTAAGGCACTGTGCGATCTAAGGGCCCGCATAAATTTTATGCCCCTGGCAATTTATAAGAGGCTGGGGATTGGAAGAGCTAGACTCACCTCTATGTTGTTGCAGCTGGCTAATAGGACTGTAAAAAGACCCTCTGGTATCCTGGACGATGTGTTGATTCAGGTAAGGAAATTTGTGTTCCCTGTAGATTTTGTGATCTTAGACTGCAAAGTGGATGAAGAGATTCCCATAATTTTGGGAAGGTCGTTCTTGGCCACTAGGAGAGCTCTTATAGATTGTGAGACTGGGGAGCTAAAGATGAGATTGAACGATGAAGAGATAACATTCAATGTGCAGAAATCTATGAGGCGACCAAGTGAATTCGCTAATTGCTCTCTTATTAATGCCGCGAATATAATCGTAGAGACTGATGATGAGATGATGATCATTGAGGACCCTCTTGTTGCATGTCTGATAAAATGGAGAAGAATTCGCGGAATGGGTATTGGCATTAGAGGGCAGAGGGTTCTGGGATAGAACTCTTGAATTTGAGCCTTTGCACCTGGAAAATAGAGAAACTCATCCAGCCAAGCCATCCATCGAAGAGCCACCAAAGTTGGAGTTAAAGCCACTGCCCACCCATCTCAGGTATGAGTTCCTTGGACCTGACTCCACATTACCTGTTATTATCTCATCTAGTCTGTTAGATGTGCAGGCACAACAACCCTTTCAGGTACTCAAGGAGTGTAAGACTACCATTGGGTGGACCATGTCAGACATAAAGGGGATCAGCCCCGCCTACTGTATGCACAAAATTCTACTAGAAGAGGGACACAAACCTTCCAGAGAACACCAAAGAATGCTGAACCCCAATATGAAGGAAGTGGTGAAGAAAGAAGTGATAAAATGGTTAGATGCGGGAATCATTTTCCCAATCTTTGACAGCAACTGGGTTAGCCCGATTCAATGTGTACCTAAAAAGGGTGGCATGCCGGTAGTTAAAAATGAAAATAATGAACTGATCTCTACGAGAACCGTCATGTGATGGAGAATTTGCATGGATTACAGAAATTAAATCTAGCCACCCGGAAAGACCATTTCCCACTTCCCTTCATTGATCAGATGCTAGACAGATTGGTAGGGAGGTCACACTTCTATTTTCTGGATGGGTACTCAGGGTATAATCAGATCTCCATTGCACCAGAGGATAGAGAGAAGACCTCATTCACTTGCTCGTATGGCATTTATGCCTTTTGGCCTATACAATGCACCCGCCACATTCCAAAGGTGCATGATGGACATATTCACTAACATGGTAGAGGACATAATGGAGGTGTTCATGGATGATTTCTCAGTGGTGGGAAACTCATTTGATGAGTGCCTTATAAATTTGACTCGTGTGCTGAAACGGTATATCGAGACTAACCTGGTTCTTAATTGGGAGAAGTGCCATTTCATGGTACAAGAGGGCATAGTCTTGGGGCACCGGGTGTCAAGCAAAGGAATTGAGGTAGATCGTGCTAAAGTGGATGTGATAGCAAAGTTGCCCCCTCTAACTTCAGTCAAGGCAATCAGGAGCTTCCTCGGGCATGCCGGTTTCTACCGGAGATTCATAAGAGACTTCTCAAAAATTGCCAACCCTCTCTGTAAGTTGTTAGAAAAATATCACCCCTTATTGTTTTATGATGATTGCATGATAGCATTCGAGGAGCTGAAGAAGAGGCTAGTCACAACACCCATCATTATTGCCCCCGACTGGGAGCAACCTTTCGAACTCATGTGTGACACTAGTGACTACGCAGTGGGGGCAGTGCTGGGATAGCGGAAAGACAAGCTAATGCTTCCAATCTACTATGCTAGTAGAACGCTGAGTGGAGCCCAGCTAAACTACATTGTGACTGAGAAGGAGATGTTGGCTGTGGTGTTTGCTTTCGACAAGTTCAGATCATACCTGATTGGCTCTAAAGTAATTGTATACACTAATCATGTAGCTCTCAGGTACTTGATTGAGAAGAAGGAATCAAAACCGCACCTGATTCGTTAGATGTTGCTACTGCAAGAATTCGACCTCGAAATTCGTGACTGTAAGGGCACAGAAAATCAAGTCCCTGAACATCTATCACGACTTGATGGAGATAAAAACTCAATTGAGGTTGAGTATATTCTGGAAACCTTTCCAGACGAACAGTTGCTCGCTACTAGTCTTGAGGAAGTGCCATGGTATGCAGACTTTGCAAATTACCTGGCCAGCGGTATAGTTCCCTATGACCTTTCCTCTGTACAAAAGAAAAAGTTTTATCGTGACTGCCGCATGTATTATTAGGATGAGCCTTACCTGTTTCGAATAGGTGTTGACAATATGATCCGGAGGTGCATCCCCGAGATAGAACAATCTTCGGTTTTGCAGGCATGTCATGCATCGGCGTATGGAGGGCATTTTGGAGGAGTCAGGACAGCTGCGAAAGTGCTAGAGGCTGGCTTCTTTTGGCCAACAGTGTTTAAAGATGCGCACCAACGGGTAAAGGGTTGCAATGAATGTCAGCGGACTAGGAACATTTCCCGTCGCCATGAGATTCCCATGAACCCGATTCAAGAGGTGGAAGTGTTTGATGTCTGGGGATTGACTTCATGGGTCCCTTTGTCAGCTTCTTTGACAATAAGTACATACTTGTTGCTATAGATTACGTGTCCAAATGGGTAGAAGATGCAACGTTTCCCACTAATGATGCAAGAATGGTGGTGGGATTTTTGAAGAAGAACATATTCACCCGCTTTGGGACACCAAGAGCGATTATCAGTGACGGAGGCACCCACTTCTATAATAGAGCTTTCGAGAAGTTGCTAGCAGAGTATGATGTACGCCACAAGGTGGCTACCCCATATCATCCCCAGACTAGTGGGCAGGTTGAAGTGTCCAACAGAGAGATAAAGAGTGTGCTAGCCAAGACTGTGAACGCCACAAGAACTGATTTGGCGAAAAAGCTAGATGATGCACTCTGGACTTATAGAACTGCTTTTAAAACACCAATTGGTATGTCACCATATAAGTTGGTGTTCGGAAAGGCCTGCCATTTGCTAGTGAAACTTGAACATAAAGCTTGGTGGGCATTGAAACAGCTGAACCTAGACATTGAGGCTGCGAGCACAACAAGAATCACTGAATTTCATGAGCTCGATGAGTTCAGACATCTTGCTTTTGAGAGCACAAGGTTGTACAAGGAGAGAATGAAGAGGTTGCACGACCAAAACATTGTTGAGCGACAGTTCAAACCCGGGGACATGGTATTGCTTTATAACTCAAGATTGCAGTTATTCCCTGGTAAGCTTAAGTCACGATGGTCTGGTCCATTTCGAGTGGTAGAAGTCTTCCCTTCAGGAGCGGTAGAGATTGCCTCGGAGAAAGACTCTCACATATTTAGAGTCAATGGGCAAAGATTGAAGCTATACATAGGTGTAAGCACGTGATTTTTGCCCTATATGAGAAATACTCCCAAAAAATGCAAAATAAAATGACTTTCCTTGGTGTGCAATTTTGAGTATTTTTTTGTGATATTTTTGGATAATTATTTGTATTTGTCTGTGTTTGCTTATTTGTTAAATTAATAAAAAATATAAAAATATGTCGCATTTTGCATGTAGGATTTAATTCTACAATTGTTAGTAATTAAATTAGTTTTACAAAAATTAAAAATTACAAAAATAGGCATCTTTTGCATTTTTAGCATTTAATGTCCAAATGAACAATTTTATGCTTAATTATTACTTAATTGTGCGTTAATTGTTATTGGGAGTTAATTTGCGCTTTTATAACTTAATTTAGTTCTTAATAATAATTTAAGTATTTTTATAATTTAGTTTTAGAAAATAAAAGAAGAAAAAATAACAAAAATACAAAGAAAAATCGGATTGGGCCACTTCTTCAAATTTCAACCTCAGGCCCAAATAATTGCCCAATCTTCCCCATGACCCAGTCCACTTCAGACCGGGTTGACCCGGTCCGCCCCATTTAACCCAAAAACCCAAGCCCCTCTTCATTTTTCATCCAACACAAAACAAAACACAAACAAAAAAAAAACCCTAAAAAACCCTAAAAAACTACCCGCCCCCCTCCATCTTCTTCCTCTCCAAAACCTTCAACCCGAGCTAACCATGGCTGCCTCCCATGGCTTCTTCTGCGTCCACCACCCATCACCTTCCCACCGCGAAACCACCAGTCCAGACTCCCTCACGTCCAAACACCACCACCCAAACACCTGTCCGACTCCCTCACGGCCACTCCCTCCATGGCTAACCCCTTCACCTCCATAACCAGTCCGTCATTGCTACTCCATTCCAGCTGCTCTTGTGTCCTCGCTCCAGCTGCGTCGTCCATGAAGCTCGTTCCTGCTTCTGCTTGCAACGTCCATGGCTGCTCGAGTCGGAGCTCGACGAACAGCTGCCTCTGTCATCGACGAGTTGCTGCCTCACTTCGTCTTCTTCAAAGCTCGAGCATCGCTATGGCCAAGCCGTCTCCGAGCTGCTGCCTCACCTTCATCTTGTTCGCCACAACCAAACGCAGCTGCTTCTGTTTCGCGGCACGCTGCTACTGTCCAGCTCCTCTGTCGTCACTGTAGCAGTTGCTACATCCAACGCCTTCTTCATCTTCTTCTCGTCGCCTTCAGTCCCAAAACAAGATTCAACCATTTCGTTTGGTCGAGTTTTAGTCGAGGTCGTCGAGCGTAGTTTTGAGTTCGTCAAGTTTACAAGGAAGGTGAGTTCGTCGTTGAGTTCGTCGTTGAGTCCGGACAGATTTATTCCCATTCGAGGTTTGTCGAAACAGTCCATACAATCGAATTCGTCGTTATTCATCTCCGGATAGTAGTTTTTGAGTTGTATTTTGTCCGTATTTCGTTTGGATATTTTTCGAATCTAAAATCGGCGAATGTTTGTTTTGTTCATGTCTATGGTTAGATATTTGATTTTTGTTTTGTTCATGTTCATGTGTTTTTGTTGAATTAATTTTCAGATCTCAAATGGAAGTTAATTAGTTGTTTTTCATGTTTACTTCATGTTTGTATTGTTGTTTAAGTGAATATTTGTTAGTTTAATGTTTGCTAGATTCAAATTGAAATTTTATTAATTATTTCTTCAATTTGTTTCATGTGTTATGTATTTTCCAGAAAATATTAATGTTGTTTGAATCGTTTGAATCCGTCATGTTTGTTGTTTAAAAGTATATTTAGTTCATGTTCATCTTGGTTTGAAGTTCATGTTAAATCCAGTGATTTAATGTGAGTTCATGTTTTGGTTTTTGATTTAATTTGAATCATGTATTTTGTTGTTTGTATTGTTGTATCCTTGCTCATACATTCATGGTCTAAATTAACCAGGATTGGTTCCCGATATGGTTAATTCATTCCATTAATTTTGAGTTGTGTTGTTCATCGTGTTCATGTGAGTTTGTTGTTGAAGATTGTTGAGAAATTGGTCATTTTGACTATATTTTGGTTGAGTTATAAATTGAGTGTTTAGAGCTGATGGGGGTAATTTGGTAAATTGTAATCCGTTTAGGGTTAGTTTGGTAATTGAACATTATTTTGATTCTTTATGTTAAGCATGAGGGACAAAATATAATGGGTTGGAGTTTTGATGTACTTGTTTAACATAATGGGGGACAAGACAAAACATAATGGGGAGGAATCTTGTACTTGTTTAATGTGGGCATGGGGGACATATTGTAATGGGTTGGGAATGTGGTATTTATTTAATGTAGGCATGGGGGACAAAGTTTAAAATAAAGAAGACATTTAATAGTGGGGACAAAGCATGCCATTGGGGGAATAATTTTGGGTTGGGAATTGAAGACTTGTCTTGCTATATATAGAGTCATTCTTGACTTGAAATGGAGGAGAATTTTTAGGACTTGAACATTAAGGAAGACTTAGAGATTATTGGGAGAATATTTTTGAGAGTAATACATTCTGGAAAATTTCAAGAGTGTTAGAGAGTAAAAGAGAAAGACAACTTGAACTTCTACTTGAATAAATTCCATTTGTCTTTTCTCGAGTGTTACTGAAAATCAGTAAACTACTGCATCTTGTATCCATCTCTCTTCTGCTTTGACTACAATTGCACTTTGGTATTGCTGAGTTTTCAATCTGTTACTGGTTTATTCTACTGGTTGTTACTGGTTTTGCGGTGTTGCTGAATCTGCTGTTGCTGTGGTATTATTGCTGCTGACTCCTACTTCGTTTCTTCTTGTATTGCCGTTTCCAGGTACACAATTGTACACTCTAGGTTTGAAGCGAAATGAAATATTAATCAGGCTCCGGTTCCTGTTGAATTCCTTTTGTTTGGATTTGTGTTTGAATAAAAAATTTCTTTCTTCGTATAAGATGTAGTTGAATGATTAATGAATAATGAGGTTGCATATGTATAATTTCTTCATCTAATAATGTTAGTTTAAATTAATCGGAGAATAATTAATCTGTTTTGATATTATGGTCAATCTCATGTTCTAGTATTATTGAATAACAGAATATAAAATGAAAGTAGTTTTTCTTTGTACAAACTCGATCGCAATTTTCCATTCGCATTAGCCGTAAACTAATAACTAATAAGTTTACGTTTTTCAGCATGTAAATAATTAAGAGATTTTCTTTTATTTTAGAGACGAACTTAATAGAAAATATAGTCATTGTAGGTTTATCCTTTAAAATAAAAATGAGACGAGCCTCGCCAAATAAAACGTATAGATTGCGGGGCCCTCACAAAATGTATGGTTTAATTAGAATTCGGAAGGACCGTTTAGCGAATTTCACGGTCTTCCCAAAATAATAACGCGATAGTCTTTTTAGGCGCGTGTTTAATATTTTACTTTCTTAAGCCTGGGTGTGCATTTCATGCGACCCGAATCCAAATCCCAAAACATCAAATAAAACGTGTTCCAGATTGTGGGCGCATTTCATGTGACGCAGTCCAAAGACGTGTTTTAAGCGATGTTCACATTTCTTTTAAAAACAATAATAATAAAGCGGTTAAAAGTGCACATAAGTTCATATTTGTATAAAATCAGATAATCAAGCTGAATATAACAGTTGAGCGACCGTGCTAGAACCACGGAACTCGGGAATGCCTAACACCTTCTCCCGGGTTAACAGAATTCCTTATCCGGTTTTCTGGTACGCAGACTGTAATATGGAGTCATTCTTTTCCTCGATTCGGGATTAAAATTGGTGACTTGGGACACCCTAAATCTACCAAGTGGCGACTCTGAAATAAACAAACCAATCCCGTTTCGATTGTCCTTTAATTGGAAAAAACTCCCTTGTACCCTCTCGGGGGCGGAAAAAGGAGGTGTGACAATAGGCATGAAAGAACCAAAGGAAGTGTTAGAGATCCACCTGGCGGAACCTCAGAGGTCGAGCGAGTCTTAAATGAGCTTGTCTGCATCGTGCCGCGATGTTAAATCAGGCGTTGCGTAGGAGGCAACCCACGAATGTTGTTGTTAGTATTTTCTAGTAACTTCCTATATAAAAAATAAAAAAAATGAGCGTCATCACCGCGACCGCGACGCGACCGTGGTAGAGGCCAGGCATTCTACCTCAACATCGTCGAACCCACCGCGACTGCGGTGGGACCGCGGTGAGACGTGACCTTTCTTCCTCCGATTTTAAACCCACCGCGGCCGCGGTGGGTACCAGGTTTTTTAATTTCTTTAATTTTTTTTCTGCGTTTTTCTTTCTTTTTCTTCTTCTTTCAATTTTATAACCCCCACTTAAACAATCTTCCCCCATAAACAACTGACCACCCTGTCTAACTCTTAATCCTCTCTCTCTCTAAACTTTAACTCCCCAAAAATCCCAAATCCCTCTCTTTCTTTTTCTTCTTCTTCACTCATCCCACTTCCCCCATCTTCATTCCTATTACTCCTTCACCCTTCCGGGTATGTAATACTCATCTCTCTCTTCTCTTTTCTTTTTGTATTTTGTTGTAGTATATGCTAGCCTAGTGTTTGTAATGTTGTAGTAATGTTTAGTCGATTTTTGTGAGTTTCTTCTTATTTTTTCTTTTGAATTTCGTTTTTGAGATTGATTGGTGAATGGGATGTGTGTTTAATGTGGTGAAAAGGTGTATGTTGGTGGGTGTTGAATGGAGTATTGTGGGGTGTGATGGTGTAGTAGTATCTTTGATTTGAGGGAAGTTTTGATGTACCCATGAGGGCTATATGTGTTAGGATAGTGCCTTGCCCACAAGGTGTTTGGGAAATTGACCCAATGGAGTTATAAGGGCTAATGTGACATGGTTGTGGTGAAGTCTGAGTAACCACCCATAGTCACACATTTCACACACTCACTAATAGGTGTTTCTCTGTTTGACAAGTACAATGAGTTCATCTAGGAAGAGACGCATCACCGGGTCCTCCGCTAGTGGACCGGGAAGCTCCTCGAGAGCTAGGAGTCAGGCAAGTGCACCACAGTTTGACAGCACTAGGTTTGTCTCCCAACCGGCGAAGGACAGATACAATGCAAAGGCAGCAAAGAAATTGCTACATGAGGTGCATATTGGCAGACAGACCTTAGAGGTGGAATGCCCGAACATCTTTAATGAATTGAGGAGGTGTCAGCTGGACATCTTCTTCGAGGTACCGGAAGTGGCCAATGTTCAAATGGTCAGGGAGTTCTATGCGAACTGCCCGAAGCGTGAGAATGGGGTTGTTACTATACGCAGTACTCTGGTCAATGCATCCATCGAGGCTATCCGCAGGGTTTATCGGCTGCTAGTGTTCAGGGGAGAAGCTGATGATTATCATACTTTCAGCTGAACAAGTGCTTTGTGGGGAACTCTTCTTGAAACTATCTGTGTGCCAGACAGAGAATACATATGGATAAAGCCCAGTATCATACTTAATTCCTAGTCTCTCAATTGGGAGGCTAAGTGTTGGCTAACTATTATCAATAGTCGGCTGTTGCCATCCAGCAACACGACTGATGTCAATCTACCACGGGCATCAGCAATCTACTGTTTCATGGCTCACAGTGATTTTGATGTGGCCCGGCTCCTCCATGACGAGATGCTCATTAGATCACCTGAGTTGCTCAAAGGCTTCTACTTCCCTTCTCTAGTCACCAGGCTGTGACGCCTTGCTAGAGTCCCTGAAGACCTTAGAATTGATGGGAAATTACCACTAAAAGCCCCATTCTTGGCAAGAAAAATCAGAATTAGGATGAAGCCGGTGGTGAATGTTGATGAATCAGATGATGAATCTGATGATGATGATGATGATGCTAAGGCAGCTGAAGTCCCACCACCTCCGAGAGTTGAAGAGGCAGGCCTATCACAGCCCCGCCGGAGTACCCGCATGACATCTTTGGAGTAGGAGATGGTTGGGTTGCGTACCTCAGTCACTGATTTGGGTGCCCGCGTAGACGCGATGGATAACCAGTAGGTGAAGCCGGAGAAGAAATTCTTAGGATAGCTGAGAGCTCTGGGTCGTGCTTGCAACGTGAACCCAGATACCGTCTCCGATCAGGAGTGATCTTTCAGGGAAGTTCCTTTACCTTACTGTTCTTTAAATTTTTAAGCCATGAGGACATGTCTATATTTTAAGTGTGGGGTGGGGGATACTTCACTGTATGTATGTATTTGTAACAATTGAGTGTTTGATTTTGTTTTGTTTTGTTTTGCTTTGATTGTTTTGGTGTTTTGAGTAATTTCTCATTAGGTAACTTAAAATAGGTAAGTGACTTGTCCCGACGACAGATCTCTTTCAACGGGGTTCTTGAGGGACTAAGTCGAAAAAAAATGAAATATAGAGACTCTTCTTGATGACGGATCCTTTAAACAATTTTTTTGAGAGAAGTTAGTCTAGAGAAAATACCAAAAAAAAATTTTATTTTATTTTTAGGTAGTATAATAACTCCCCTTTGATTTTTATTTGGGCCACGGTTCTTTTCCAAGGGTTTAGCTTGAACCAGGTATAGGTAGTTTTTGTTCATTTTGTTTCTTTTTAGTTTTTAGATTAGGATTAATGGGCTATGAGCTAAAATCGAAGGAGAAACCTTTAGCATTGATACACTTGAACACAATAGACACTAGAGTGTAACGCTTAGTCTCAATGGTTGAATCTTGCTAAAGTGCCTTAAAATTGTATGTTTGTAACTAACTTGAACACTCAAAAGGGAATGTCTTGATAAATCATTCCGGAGTGAGTCATGTGCCATGTGTGTGTGAGTTTTACTATATTTCATGATTCACATTTGATGTCTAGAACTTGCCCTGTGTGTTTGTAAAGCGAAATAGTAGTTTCATTCAGTTTTAGAAGTGATATAGGCATTTCTTTGTTAAGCCAGACACATAAAGTAAACCCACCTGAATGTAATATATCTTAGTCAACCCCGTTGAGCCTATAAGCCTATTTCTTTGGCAACCACATTGCGAGCCTTACCCAATTGTTTGAATAGCCTGTTGTTTGAACCCTTTTACCTCCCATAAGCAGTTGAATGGTATTGAAATTATGCAAAAAGCACAAGTGTGGGGTGGTGGTTTGGTTTTTGAGTGGAACCATTGAAATAGAGAAAAGGTGCAGAGTGTTGAAGAGTAAAAGAATGAGAACCACAAAAAAAACAATGAGTAAAATGTAGTAATTGATAAGTGGTGGTTTGTTACAACTGCACCTAATGGATGGGGATGTTTTTAAATAAAAGTGGTGGAATGTTTGGTTGACATAAGTATGGTCTTGAAGGTTAATGTAATTGTATTAAAAGTGCTTAGGGAGGTTAGTCACTATATCCAAATATATCCTACCCGTCCCTTAGCCTACATTACAACCAAGTGAAGTCCTATTGATCTTAGACTGAGTGGGCTCGATTAGTAGAGTATTACACTACGGGCAAGCTTATGGTGCATCTTTGTGGCATGTGAATGTTCTTTTTAAGAGTGAGCGAATTTTGTCTATCTAAGTTCCTAATTGTTCTAATTATCATCATATGTGGAACTACTCTCTTGTGTGATGTGAGGGCATGTGATTCACAAAGGAAAGGTAAGTCTTGACTCTTGTATAGAGTGGTTTGAGTGATTTGTATTTAATGTTAATTTGTGTGTTAATTGTTATAGGTATTAACCAATGTGTGTGTAATTCTATTTTTAATTTTTTCTAATTTTACAATTTATTTAGGAATTTAGTTTAAATTTGGTTAATTACAAAGGGAAAGGGTTGTGGGAAAATCAGATTGGGCCCCAAAGTGAGGCCCAAAACCAGCACAAGGACCCAGTCCAAACCAGGCCTGCCCAGGCATGGACCCAAAACGACGCCGCATAGGGCGTCTAATCGGAGCCGTCCGTTCAAACTCATCCAACGGTCCACATTCGCACCCATAATCCGACCTGTTTAACCGGTTCAACCCAACCCCTCACTTAAACCAAACGACCCCGTTTCTATACCAAACGACCCCGTCCCGTCTCTCACCAGCGGATTCAAGCCATTGAGATCATCTGATCTAACGGCCCAGATCTAATCCCCTACCCCGTATATAATCTCCCTATCATACCCCACGCCCCCCCAAACCAAACCCCACCTCTCACCCCACTGTTCACCATCTTCCAGAACCCCTTCCTCTCAAACCCTAGAAACCCTAGGATTTCCCCGCCGTAAACCCGCCCCCCCGGACTCCGATGACCACCAAAATAACACCCCCGATGCACCCAACCATCTCGAACACGGATCCGTTAACCGTTCACCTCGAATCACCCCATAGCTTCTCGAAGATTCGAGCAAAAACCAGACCTGCACCCCTTGACCCCAAACTCACACCACAGCATCTCCTGACCTCCCTCACCCCCTGAACGGCTTTGGTTCCGTTCAAATCTAACCAAAGAGGCTCGAACCCCTAACTCGAACCTCAAGAACCCTAGGACTGAGATCTGTGGGTTCTGTCCGAATCAACAACGAGATCAGGGTCTAATAGACTTTTGCCGAGGTGTTCTCAGTTGAGAACACTTCGATTAAAGTCCATTCGACCCCAAGATGATCTGGCCCGAGTCCGAGCATTTTCAGTCTTAGTTTCCTTTCCCTGAGGTAATTTTCCTTTTCTTTTGTCCTCTTAATCTCTATATGTCATTCATGTTTTGTTTTGGTGTGGTTTCTGACTTGTCCGTCCATGTATGTGAATTGTGAGTTAAGGTTTAGTTTGTTTTGTGGTTTTGATGATTGTTTGCTATATATTATAGTTCGCGCAGTCGTTTAAATAAGTGTCGTCAACTGAATTCATTTGAAAAATTAGAAAATCAGGAGTCTACTCATTTCAGTGTGATTACCAGCCTGTTTTCTTACCTATGGTAATGCTTGTATCAATAGACATGTTGTAGTAGTTTCAATCATAGTTTGCATCCTCAAATGCCTATAGGATCAAGTGATCTTGAGTTGGTCAGGTTTGGCTCCCAATATGACCAACTCATACCTTTTAATGGGCAGCCCTGTTTGATTAAGTCTGAACCATGGACTGAATTTAGGCTGAAAGTTGGTTATTAGCTATGGAAAGCTAACAGATCAACAACCTAAGGTCAGCACTGAGTTTAAAGTTAATTAATTAGTGGTCAGTGATTAGTCGAATTCAGAGAGGTTTATATACTGACCATTAGGAGTTGGGGTAATACAGTAATAAGCAAGGGTTAAGGGTAGTTTTGGCATAAGACAAAGTCTGATTAGGGGGTTTAACTTAAAAATATGTCAAGTGGTAATTAAAATACTATTAACCTAATGACAAAGGGGAAAAAAACATAAGAGCATGGGTTCAAATGAATACTTTAATGCACCCATAACTCTTGATTAGAGCAATATGACAGGCATGGGGAGCAGATGCCATTCACTTCAAGAAAATGCACTTAGGCATGAAGAGTTAAGGGGTATGGGCAGGTTACAACCTGGGGGAGATCCGGGCAGTATGACTGACCTACATTGGCTTATAAATAGAGTTATTTTTAGCTAAAAAAGGGCTGGACATTTTTTAGTCTTCAGAAGGGTTTTAAGTTGGAAAAACTGAAAGAAAGAAAGAAAAAGAAAAAATTTCAGAATATTGTAACCAAACATTGTCTGAAAACTACATAAGAGTTCAAGTTGGTCAAGCTGTCTTTGCCAATTGCTGTTGGTTATCTGCCGAGCTGTTTGTGATTGTTGAGCTGTTGTTGCTGTTACATTGAATACTCTGTTTTTCTGCTGGATTTAGGGGTGGGCATTCGGTCGGTTCGGTTCGGTTTGAATAAATTCGGTTCGGTTATTCGGTTTTCGGTTTTGTAAATATGATAACCGAAACCGAACTGAAATAATTTCAGTTCAGTTCGGTTTTTTAAATTTCAGTTCGGTTAATTTTGGGTCGGTTTTCGGTTTGAACATTATCATATTGGCTGGGCTTATTCTGCTTAATAATTGGACTAATTTGTTGGTTGTTTCCAAAATTTTGGACTTTTTGAATGTGTTAAGTCATAAATATGTTCTTTTCAGTGTAAGCCTGGATTTTTGAATGTGCTGCTAATTACACGGTTTACACCTCTACTTGGTCCATACAACTACAAGATCCCACAATCATACAAACAAATATAAACTAGGGAGTAGGGAGTAGTTAGTAGTTACAACCAAAAGAGCACTACATTACAGAACCAAAAAACCAAAATAGATATGCTGCTTTGCTGCCACTGGTTACAAGTTACAGCCATGGCCCATGAGAGAACAAAAAACTTAGAATCTATGCTACTTTGCTGCCATTGTTTAGTACAAGCATATTACATAACCAAAAGAGTAATCCAAAAGTTAGAAAGTTTTCATGCTGCTGAACAGCTGAAGTCTCAAAACCAGAAGAAATAATTACATTAAGTAGCATGAAACAAGTGAAGTCTATTTACTATAGCATCACTTCCATCTAGGCGCCATGATCAAACCTTTGCAACAAAAGACATAATTATAGGTCAAAAACACAATTGATTTATAATAAAGTATATCAATGTTATATCTTCAAATATACAGAAGGCTATCAACTTACCAGTTACCACACATGGTACATGTTGCAACTATATGTCAATAATAGTTGAATCTTTTGCACTATCAGCCAGATCTAAGGAAAATATAGAAGAAAACTTTGTCATGCATCATCAGTGTTAAGTAAACTATTTGTAATATAATAAAGGAAAGACACAAAATAATTACCAAGTTCTAGTTGTTCTAGATACTCCAAGTCTTCCTCAACTTTAATAGGAATAGGTTCACTTCTAAGCCAATCTTGAAGACAAATAAGAGATTGCACCAGTTTAGGCGTCAACGAACTCCTGAACGAGTCAAGAATGCGACCTCCCGTGCTGAATGCACATTCAGATGCAACACTTGAAATAGGAATGGCTAATACATCACGAGCCATCTCCGCAAGAATGGGAAATCTAGGCTCATTGATTTTCCACCACTTTAAGATTTTAAAGTCATCTGTTTCAGGCTCAAGATCTTCAGCAAGATATCTTTCTAACTCTGATTTAGTACCTAAACCTCCGGTCACTTCCTTATGTTTCTCAAATTCTAATTTTGTTCTCATTGTTCCTCTTTTTAAAAAGCTACCATAACCACTGACAGTAGTTGTTGTGTTTCCAGATGAAGCAGATGATGTTCCTATTGAATTTTTTTTAACATAATAATCAAACAAAGAATCCATATAATTTTTCACCTCTAAAATCAATTCTTTCCCTTTGTTTTCTCCAAACATCCTCACAATTGCAAAAGGAACATATTCAAGCTTGTTACGGGGATCCAAAATTGATGCAATAAAGATCATTTTGTTCATTTTTTCAGGTTCACCCCAATACTTGACAAATTTTTCTTTCATTTTTTTTGCCATTTCTTTCAAACTAGTATCTTCATGTTCCATCCACTCTTTCAATATAAGATCAAGCTCACAAATTTCAACAAAATGCACATTGGAAGTGACATAAATAGAACCAGAAACCCTCAAAGTAAGCAAATAAAAAGCTTCAAGAAATTTTACCATTGTTCTCACATTATCCCAGTCAACACTTGTGAGATCACCTGCACTAGTTCCATCTTCACAAACATAGGTACGAAGATGATGCAACAATCCAATATCAAAGAAACTATATTTGTCAAAGGCAAGCTCAAATTGTTGTGCTGTGTCTAACATCATGTATGTAGAGTTCCATCGAGTTGAAACGTCTAAGCATAATGATCTCTTAGAAGTTAACTTTTGAGATTCACAACATTCTTTAAACTTTCTAATCCTAGCGGGAGATTGTCTAATGTATCTCACAGCTTGTCTAACTCTCTTGATAGAAACACCAATTTCTTTCAACCCATCTTGTACAATGAGATTAAGTATGTGAGCCATACATCTAACATGCAGGTGTTTACCATTCATTATATTAGTTCCCCAGGTAGTCAATTGTTTAGACACTTCTCTTACTGTGACATCATTGGAACTAGCATTATCTACAGTTATAGTAAATACATTTTCCAACCCCCAATCAAGCAAACAATTAGTAATTACCGATGCCATATCATCACCCTTATGACTAGAGATAGGACAAAAGTTTATTATCCTTTTATGCAATTTCCAATCTCTGTCAATAAAGTGAGCAGTAAGACACATATAGTTTATTCTTTGTATAGAAGTCCAAGTATCTGTTGTAAGACAGATTTTAGGACGTGCTTCATTGAAGGAATTCTTCAAACTATGTCTTTGTTCACAATAAAGTTCATAACAATCTCTTGTCAATGTTCTACGAGAAGGAATTTGAAATTGAGGCATTGTGACTCCCATAAACTTCTTAAATCCTTCCTTTTCAACAAAACTAAATGGCAGTTCATCCAAAATTATCATTTGAGCTAAAGCTTTCCTACTAAGTGCTTGATCAAATTTCCAAGTGGTAAGCACCCCTTCATTTGCCCCATTTGAAGCTAGTAGAAAACTGATTTGTGTTTGACTATTATCCATGATACGGGGCATTTTGGGACACTTAATGAGATGATTGTTCATTGATGTAGTACCATTACCTTTCGTAGCAGCAGCATAAGTTTTTTGACAGTAGTTACATTTTGCTCTTTTAGCTCCACTAGGATCATCATATTTCTCAAAATGTTTCCAAGCATCAGATCTAGGTTGCATCACTTTCCTTTTCTTTGGAGCTTCATCAGGACTGTCTGGACTGAGACCTTCAGTATTAGGTAAGCTATCATTCGAACCCCCACCTTCGCAGGTTTCGCTTACCCTACTTCCATTTTCTTCCATCTACAAAAAAGAATACAAACATAACAATAAAATACTGAGCAGTGATACAAACATAACAATAAAATACTGAACAACACGATGGTGATGAAATTGATGCAATGTTGCATCAAACACAAGTACACAACTCTCAGTGAGTATGACCCATGTAATGTAATGAGTATGACCTTGCTTAAAAAAAATTACTGACCAGTGAGCTTTTCTTGTTTTAATAACAAGTTAGAACTTAGAACCTCTCAACAACACTAAAATCAACAAATATTACAAGAAAATGGACATCACATTCAAGAGTCAAGACTCAAGACTTCTTTCTATGTTGCATGCATCTTTAAGTCTTTAAATACTTACTTTTCACAGGAAAAAAATAAAAAATAAACTGAAACGAGAGAAAGAAGAGAAGATCGGCGAGGGTCGAGGAGTAGAGAACACAAAAAAAGAAGAAATGAGCGAAATATAACAAAAATTAACCTTACCTTCCGCAAGAAATTTGACGACAATGATAGATCCCTAGCGTATTTGGGAAAACCACCACTCCACCAGTTTATCAATGGAAGCCCTAGCGTATTTGGGGAATTGGGGGCGAGCCGGCGAGGAACTGCCAAACTGAGAAGTGAGAAGTGAAGTGAGAAGAGAAGGGAGAAATAAAAACCCTAGCTGCCTAACTGCGGAACTGCCTAAGAAAGTAAGAATGGGAAAAGAAAAGGAGATGATCAGCTGATATGCCTGATGGGCAATTGGGTATTTGGGTTTGGGATGGGCTGATTTTAATGGAACATAAACTTGGGCCTTAGCCTATATAAGTATGGAAGAGCTGAATTCACTTGGGCCTTAGCCTATATTAGTATTAGTTCGGTTTTTCGGTTAACCGAAAAATGTAAATCAATAACCGACAACCGAACCGAAAAACTGAATTTTAAAAATTTTAATTTGAAACCGACCGAAAAAACCGAATAACCGAAACCGAAATTTAAAAAAAATTGGTTCGGTCGGTTTTTTCGGTTCAAACTGATATATGCCCACCCCTAGCTGGATTCATTGTTCTGTTTCTGGGTTTGTTTGTTTGTTTGCTCGACCACTTGTGAGCTTCATCATTGTTGGTTGGTTGTTGTTGCTGTGCATCTGCTGTTGCTGTGTTTGTTGCATACCACTCAGCTGATCATTCTCCTTCTGCTTTTGCTTGGCTATTACCAGGTACACGATTAATACACTGTAAATGTAACTTGAAAGTTGAGCATGGATACAAAAGAGAAGAGTTGAAGATGTTTATCGCAAAAAAAAAAAAAAAAAATGCACAAGCCGCGGGGCCCTCTAAATGTATATATTAAAATAATTAGAATTCGGGACATGCCGTTTAGCGAATTTTATGGCCGTCCCAAAATAACAATACGCTAGTTGCTTTAGGCGCGCATTTAATAATGTTATCTCCTTAAACTCGGGTGCACATTTATGTGACCCAAATCCAAATCTCAACGGAATCGAAATGTGTCTCTAATCACGGGTATATTGATTGTGGCGTGGTCTGAGATGCATTTCCATGACGTTGCAAATTCCTTTAAAAAAAATAAGAATGAGATGAACCTCGCCGAATAAAAATACAAATTGCGGGGCCCTCAGTAAATACTTGTTTTAAAATTACTTGGAATTCAGGAGGGCCGTTTAGCGAATTTCACAGCCTTCCCAAAATAATAACACGATAGTCTCTTTAGGCGCGTGTTTAATAATCTACTTTCTTAAACTCGGGTGTGCATTTCATGCGACCCAAATCCAAATCCCAAAACATCAAATAAAATATGTTCCGGATTGTGGGTGCATTTCAGGTGACGCAGTCCAAAGACATGCTTTTTAAGCGATGTTCACATTCTTTAAAATAATAATAATAAAGTGGTAGAAGGTTAAAATTGGCACATTGGTTCATAATTGTATTGAAAAACAGATAAATAAGCCGAATATGACAGTTGAGCGACCGTGCTAGAACCACGGAACTCGGGAATGCCTAACACCTTCTCCCGGGTTAACAGAATTCCTTATCCGGATTTCTGGTACGCAGACTGTAATATGGAGTCATTCTTTTCCTCGATTCGGGATTAAAATTGGTGACTTGGGACACCCTAAATCTCTCAAGTGGTGACTCTGAAAGAAATAAATAAATCCCGTTTCGATTGTCCTTTAATTGGAAAAAACTCTCTTGTACCCTCTCAGGGGCGAAAAAAGGAGGTTTGACAGCTCTGGCGACTCTGCTGGGGATATTGACCCAGAACCACTGGTTCAGGGTTAGAAATTCGAGCTTAGATAAATTATTATATTTGGCTTTATCTGATTTTTACATGTTTTGAGCTTAAGGTGCTAAATGCTGTTTTTACCGCTTTGATATTATGTGAATTGTATATAAACTATGTCGAAACCCCTATCCTCTCTGAGTCTTCTGAATCATGAAGAAGGGTGTACTTCGTACGACTTCTTTTCTGTATAGTGTCAAAATCCCAATTTAGAACGAGGTTCGGACAAGTTGCTAAGCCGGTGAAGCTTCTGTATTCCCGGTACGCTGCCCCCCCCCCGGCTCGAGCTGTCCGCTCGGGTAAGCCATGTCTAGAACAAACACCCAGGTTCTGAACCTAGTATAACAAAGCCACATGTCGGATCCCTAGTAGGAACGCTTATCTGCATCATGTGCATCTGACTTTGGAGGCTCAACACAGGGGTTGAGTCTGTCTAGGACAGGTGTACCAAAAATGAAAATGACCATCCTGATGCATCTTACTTGCTACTACTTGCGCATTTATTTGATTCAGACTTGTGTGCTGACTGACTTGTGAATATCAGGAATAATATTTTGAAATTGAAAAAAAAAGAAATAGCGGTTAGGGAATTGATTGTTTATTTTTGAAAAGAAAACAAATGCCCAAATACTGTCAAAACTCTGCCGAAATTTTGAGAAAATGAGAAAAAAATGTCTTATTAGTTTGTTTTATTAAAAGCTAAGAAAAGAAAAAAAAAGAGTCGTTGTTCTGTTTTGTTTTTCAAAAATAAAAATAGAAAAAAATATAGTTTGTCTTGCCATGAAAATGAAAATGAAAATGAAAATGAAAAAGAGTCTTATTTTTAAAATGGTTTTTTTTATTATTTATTTGCTTATGAAAATGCAAAAAATAAAAAAAATAAAAAAATAAAAAGTCTTTCATTATATGTCGCAAATATATATATATATATATTTATATATAAATCCGAAAAGTTTTTTTTATTTCCAAAAGATATATATATCTTTATTTGTTGCAAAGAGTATTTGTCTTGCCAAGAAAATTCAAAGTAAAATTCCAAAAAGATATGTCTTGCAAAAAATAATATAAATATCTTTATTGTTGATAAAACAAAAATAATAAAAATGTTCTCTTTTTTTTAAAAAACAAATCCGAAAATATTTTGATTCTTCTTTCAAAATTGAAAAGAAAATTCAAAATTCAAAAAAATATTTTTTAGAAGCATTTCTTTTATCAAAAGTAAAATTCCAAAAATATTTTCTTTTTTCTTTAGAATAAGAAAAAAAAAACAAATGGAAATTCAGAAAAAAACTTCCTTTTACTTTTGAAATTCTCAAAGTTCAAATCAAAAGAAAAGGAATTTTTACAAGTCTTTCTTTCAAAAAGAAATCAATCAAAAAAATATATATATACTTCCTTTCTTCTTTTGAAGCAGTTCTTTCACAGTTCCAATTTTAAAAAAATATTAGTTCATTTACTTATTCACGAGGCCCGAACTACGCGGGTTTGATTCTCACCGGATGTGAGATACGTAGGCAACCCTCATCGGGTCCAACCCCACCTTTTGCTAAAAAGCCAAAAACAAATAAATAATAATAAAAGAATAATATGTCAAATTTTAATTTTGTCATAAAGAAGTCGGGTGACGTTGTTTTATCAAGACATAGCCGAATGTTCCCGAGAGGGACGCCGGAGGGCTGACTTTGCATAAACTGCCACCTTTTGGGTCATTGTTTTGGATTTGGTCTAATTGGCCCCCACAGCCTTAAAAATCTTCGTCCCTGAGGCGTTGAAAGGCCGTGTTTGCAATATTGAGTTTTCTATTTTTGAAAAAAAAAACGATAAAAAAAGTCATAAATAAGTCAGGTGATGTTGTTTTGTCATAAATAGCCGAATGTTCCCGAAAGGGACGCCGGAAGGCTGACTTGGCATAAACAGCCACCTTTTGGGTCATGTTTAGGATTTTTGGTCTAGTTGACCCACACAGCCTTATAAATCTTCGTTCCCGAGGCGCTGAAGGGCCGTGTTTACAACACTAGGTTTTTATTGTAATTTGAAAAAAAAGTCAGCGGTCAGGTGAATACCGTTTAAATTTTGTCATAATATGCCGAGCCAGCTTCGGCCGCGTCTTAAACCATTCCTGCCGAAATAGCCTTAGAGTATCTTTCAGTTGTCGAAAGGTTATTTTCGTAAAAGAACGGACAAGTTTGTAAAGTGACAAAAAATAATCCTCCCCGGCCTCAAAATTCATGTGAGATTTGCAAAAAAATAACCATTTGGTTGCATTTGTCAAACGGGAAAAGGAACTGGCCGTTTGTTTTTTAGTTTGTAAATATTTTGATTAGAGTATGCGGGTTATTTGATTTTTAAGTTTGTAGGTCATCTTTGAACCTTTGAAACCCAGTTTGGTTTTAATATGAAAATTGAAAAAATGTTTAGTATTGTTTATCTTTTATTGGTCCGAACTACGCAAGGTCTGATTCATGCGGGGTCATGATACGTAGGCAATCTCCATAAGATTCGACCACAACAAAAAAAAGATGAAAAAAGAGAAAAATGAAAAAAAGACAGAAAAAAAAAAAAAGAAAAAAAAGATGTTGTTAATAATGAGGACCGACTGAGTCCATTCTAACCTGTTTGTTTCGCAAAGAATGTTAAGGTGTTTGGTTTGTGGTAAGCCGGACAATGACACCCAGAATCCTTTACTGGCATCTCATGATACACACTCTGCGGGGATCAGGCCTGATAACAGAAGCACTCAAATCCTATTGGGAACTTGTTGACAGAGGTTGATGATATTGAAACTGGCAATGGTCTTGACAATACTGATGCAAAGCTCCGTGGCTAAGATGCCAGTTTTGATAAAGCAGGAGGACGCTCCGTTCCTTGGTTAGCAAGAAAGAGGCATTTGGTGGCTTATTTTGTTGTCATTTCTTTTGTTAGGATTATTAGGATTGTAGTTCGGATTTTGTCCTGTGTCAAACTTTCTTATCTTTCCATTTTGTCATATCGGTTTGTTTAAGTTTTGTCCAGGTTATTTTAGGATTTCATTCTGGTTTGTTTTGTTTGTTTTGTTATTCAAACCATTTCACCGGTAGCCTAATACAAAATCCTGTCTTTATTATTTCCATTCATCTTTTTGTTTAGTCCTTTTATCATTTTGTTCAGCGCCGATTCTAGTGACATGACATGCGCTTACAGTTTGGGCCTAATCTTAAAAGTTGATCATAAAATCCTGGGAAGGTGATCAAAACATTTAAAGGAAATAAGAACAGTCTGAGATTATTTGGAGCCCGAGTCATGTGGAACTAGGGCAAGTTAAACACAAAGAAAAACCGTTAAAAGCAAGATTCGCCAAATTGGCAAGAGGGCCGTTCAAGATAATGAGAGTGTCGCCCAACAGTGCTTTAGAAATGACAAAGGAAAAATAAAAGGTTTAACATAATTGTCAAGTCCAGCACCATCGGAAGAGACTATAAATCTATGTTCAATTGTGTTGTTTGCACTTGGCATGTTTTGAAGACTGGAATGACGAAGGCATTTTGTTCTGCTACCTAAACACTTTACCCTTCGTTACCCCCTTTGAGCCTTATTTATTTTCTTTCATACCCCTCATTCGGAATTAGTAGCAACGAATAGAAAACGCAAGCATGGTAGGTAAACAAAAGAAAGAAAAAAAAAGGGAGAAAGAAAAGAAAACAACAAAACGAAAAAGGGAAAAGAAAAAAAAGAAAAGAAAAATGATAACGAAAACAAAAAAAAGAGTCAAATAAAAAAAAAGGAATTGGGAACTACGTTTGACCTGATTCCTCAAAGAGGATACGTAGGCGCTTCACGGCTCGGTCATAGTTTTGAAAAAAAAATGAAGAAAAATCAATCAATTAAAATATCCTCAAGCAAGAAACTGGGGCAATTGTTGCGTTCGTTGTAAATAAATCTACTTTCGAAAGTTGTAATTTTGAACCCAGAATTTATTTTGTATTTTTGAGCCTTTTATACCCTTTCTTTCTAGCCCTATCCAAAAACCTACATTACGGTCCAAAGAAAGACCTTCTGATCAGTCTTCAAAAGATGCCAAGTCAGACAAATGAGAGTCTCACCGGTGAGCATAACATTCTTTTCTACAGCGGAAAGGAGTCTAATCCCCGGCAGAAAGAGTCATACCGGCAACACTCCGAATCCCCAGCTGGAAAGTGATATAAATGAGAGAGTCTTATCGGTAAAAACCTTCGCAGGCACCATAAGGCGATGAAAGCTGAGAGAAAAGCCAAAATGAGAGAGACTTGATAGTGAAAACCCTTTGGGCACTACAAGTCGAATAAGATTGAGAATCAGAGGGGGAATTGCCAATTGAAGATCTTGAAAGATGATTGGCGGTAGAGGATAGGCCACATGTGCATGTCATGACTATTAGAGTCGGTATCTGCATTTGATAGGTTTTTATTTATAGTTTCTTTTGTTAAAGAGTCATCTCTTCCTTTGTCTTTTTTCTGTTCCCTTTTATCTTTTTCCTTTCATAGAAAAAAACAATTCCCCAATAGAGTCTGTTCGGTCAGAACAAGTGAGAATTGACTTCAAAATATGCCATCAGCTTTCCAATTATACCAGATGAGATCTGACTAGTACATCCAAGTGGTTTAGTCAGCAAGGAACAAGCGCGAGGCCACTGTCAAGAAAAATATCCCCAGCAAAAGGGAATTGACAAAAGGATTGACGAGTGTCAAAAAGGGATATCCTTGCCAAAACCAAGGTTATAAACCTCAAGGCCAAGGCCCATGAACAAAGCAAGGAGAGCAGTGAGCATGATTTGGCGAAATCCATACTAGACTAAAAGGTCGAGGAAATGCCAGTTTCCGAGCTATGCCACAAAGAAGAGGGATATCCCCAGCAGAAAGGGATTATCCCCAGCAAATAATATCATCCCCCAACAAGTTGTTGAACGCAGAGCAAGGAAGGAGAAAGGGAAAACCATCCCAGGAGGAGTATCACAACCAACCACCACGTTTTAAACTAACAAATTTTGTTTGATTTGAACAGGTAAAGGAAATGGCATTGATGCCAGAAATGCATGCACAAGGGATATTATCAAACTGGGGCAGAAAATTTTCCTTCCATTTAGAAAATTTTCTGGAAGTCAGGTACCCATTCGGGGAAGAATAAAAGATAACGCCAGTCTCGAGGGAAGTGGTCTTAGAACCAGTGTTGCCCCCAACATAATAAGTTTCAATGGAGGAAGTTGTTCCCCAGCAAAGGGATGAAACTTGAGCTCAGAAAAGCAAGAGGCCAACATCATTCCCAACAGCCTTCCGAAGAGTGAAGCACTAGTTCTGAAGGAATCAAAATCCCCCGGCAGTGTTATCCTCAACAGCGTTATCCCCAGCTGATAACATTTTATCCCCCGACAGGTAAGTAAATAATTCCTCAGCAGTGTTATCCCCAACAAGTTTTGAGGTAAGAAATTTTCAAGTTTTAATGATAGTCGGGTTCATCCGCCCTCAAATAGGATATGTCGGGTTTATCCACCCTCGAATAGGATATGTCGGGTTCATCCGCCCTCGAATAGGATATGTCGGGCTCATCCGCCCTCGAATAGGATGTGTCGGGCTCATCCGCCCTCGAATAGGATGTGTCGGGCTCATCCGCCCTCGAATAGGATGTCTCGGGTTCATCCGCCCTCGAATAGGATGTCTCGGGTTCATCCGCCCTCGAATAGGATATTTTGGGTTCATCCGCCCTCGAATAGGATATTTTGGGTTCATCCGCCCTCGAATAGGATATTTTGGGTTCATCCGCCCTCGAATAGGATATTTTGGGTTCATCCGCCCTCGAATAGGATATTTTGGGTTCATCCGCCCTCGAATAGGATATTTTGGGTTCATCCGCCCTCGAATAGGATATTTTGGGTTCATCCGCCCTCGAATAGGATATTTTGGGTTCATCCGCCCTCGAATAGGATATTTTGGGTTCACCCGCCCTCGAATAGGATATTTTGGGTTCATCCGCCCTCGAATAGGATATTTTGGGTTCATCCGCCCTCGAATAGGATATTTTGGGTTCATCCGCCCTCGAATAGGATATTTCGGGTTCATCCGCCCTCGAATAGGATATTTCGGGTTCATCCGCCCTCGAATAGGATATTTCGGGTTCATCCGCCCTCGAATAGGATATTTTGGGTTCATCCGCCCTCGAATAGGATTTTATTTTCAAAGTTGTGGTTGAAGACAGGCGACCACCTGAATAACGAGAGGAATACTTTTTTGTCTGTTAATTTCATTCCAGGCGCCCACCTGTATAACAAGGGGAATACATTTTCTGTTTTTAAATTTCATTTCAGGCGCCCACCTGTATAACGAGAGGAATACATTTCAGTCTTTAAATTTCATGCCAGGCGCCCACCTGTATAACGAGAGGAATACATTTCAGTCTTTAAATTTCATGACAGGCGCCGACCTGAATAACGAGAGGAATACTTTTTTGTCTATCCATTTCATATTTTAGGCGCCCACCTGTATAACAAGGGAATACATTTCACGCCTTTACCAATAAGAGACGCACTTCCTAGGTCATTTTTACCCATAGGAGATGCATTTCCTCCTAAGTTTACTTTTACCCATAGGAGACGCATTTCCTCTTAAAGTTTAGTTTCACCCATAGGAGATGCATTTCCTCCTAAGTTTACTTTTACCCACAGGAGACGCATTTCCTCCTAAAGTTTAGTTTTACCCATAGGAGAGGCATTTCCTCCTAAGTTTAGTTTTACCCATAGGAGACGCGTTTCCTCCTAAGTTTATTTTACCCATAGGAGAGATATTTCCTCCTAAGTTTAGTTTTACCCATAGGAGAGGCATTTCCTCCTAAGTTAGTATTGAAGTTGGGAGCCCGCCCATATAACAGAGGCATACATTTCTGTCCTTTCATTTCATGTTCTAGGTCGCCCACCAGTATAATGTGGGAATACATTCTGTTCTAGGTCGCCCACCAGTAAAATGCGGGAATACTTTCTGTTCTAGGTCGCCCACCAGTAAAATGCGGGAATACTTTCTGTTCTAGGTCGCCCACCAGTAAAATGCGGGAATACATCCATGTTCTAGGTCGCCCACCAGTAAAATGCGGGAATACATCCATGTTCTAGGTCGCCCACCAGTAAAATGCGGGAATACATTCTGTTCTAGGTCGCCCACCAGTAAAATACAGGAATACTTTCTGTTCTAGGTCGCCCACCAGTAAAATGCGGGAATACATTCTGTTCTAGGTCGCCCACCAGTAAAATGCGGGAATACATTTCTGTTCTAGGTTGCCCACCAGTATAATGCGAGAATACTTTCTGTTCTAGGTCGCCCACCAGTATAATGCGGGAATACTTTCTGTCTTTTTATTTCATATTCTAGGTCGCCCACCAGTATAATGCGGGCATACATTTCACATTTTTGCATTCGGGCACCCACCTGTATAACAAGAGGAATACTTTTTAGTCTTATATTGCAGATTTTGAAATCAGTAACCCCACCGGAAGGTAGAAGGTTACAACATGAATCCCCAGCAGGAAACAATAAAAATCCCCAGCACCGGGAAGCAAAAGGTTGCAGCAAGAGGTCCCAGCACAAATTCAAGCGCCTGAGTCAAAAGGAAGAAAGGACGCATTTTGAAAGAAGCAGCTGGTGAACATTAAATCATGCCCAGCATAACAAATCTGATGAAGAAAGTTGTACCCACTAGAGGAACCGCCAAAAGCTTAATGAAGAAAGCCATGTCCCCAGCGGACCGAGCAAAATGATGAAAACTGGTATTCAGAAAAGCAAAGGGCCAGTATCATTCCCAAATTCACGGAAGAAAAGCACCGGAGGAAACACAAGCCGACAAGAAAGCAAGGCAACAAGAACAAATTTCAGTCTAGCCTAGCTTCTTGTTTTCTTTTAAGCACGGTGTAACAAGGAGATCGGTAAGCAGTGAGAGCTGTCACACCTCCTTTTTGCGCGCCCGCCCCGAAGGGTTAAATGCGCGAGGGAGTTTTTCCAATTTAAGTGACAATATTCGAAATGGGATTATTTATTTAATTCAGAGTCGCCACTTGGGAAAGGTTTGGCTTTTGGTGTCCCAAGTCACCGGTTTATCTTGAATCCCAAATCGAGGAAATTTTCGACTTTTCCAAATGAAGTCTGCGAACCAGAAATTCTAAGTAAGGAATTCTGTTGACCCGAGGGAAGGTGTTAGGCACCCTCGAATCCCGTGGTTCTAGCACGGTCGCTTAAATTGTTATAATGGCTAAATATCTGATTTAACTACATGTTGTGACTTACGTGCTTTTATTAAGTTTAAACCGCTTTTATTATTATCATTTATTTTTATGGAATTGCAACGTCGTGGAAATGCATCTCGAACCACGTCACAATCAATGCACCCGTGATCGTCGACACATTCGGACTTCGTTGAGATTCGGATTTGGGTCACATCAATGTGCACCCGAATTTAAGAATATGATTTAATTAAGCCGCGCCTTCAGAGTCTAACGCGTTATTATCTTTGCAGAAGGCCATGAAATTTATTAAATGACCTGTCTTGAATTCTAAATAATTATCATGGTTATTTATTGAGAGCCCCGCAATTTTGCATCTTTATTTGGCGAGGCTCATCTCTATTTTAGAAAAGGATATCCTAAAGTGGCTACATTTTAATACATTTGTCCCTAAAAACTAAAAGAGAAGGAAAATGCTAAATTAACTATATGCTTTTGTCTAATCCGGATTCTTATCAATTTCTGATTGATTATTTACAAAGCGGAGGGATGCCATAACTTATGAAACATACTTTAATTGGACAAAGAAATTACATTCGAGATTGACCCAATATTATACTTGTGTCCAAACGTTTCTTGAATTGAATTTTACTAGACTTATTGGGGCTGAAATAAAGGAATTAACTACTAGGCGTTGTTACTAATGGGATTTGAATATGATATTATGTACTGCCTAACGAGACCCAGCAAAGACTAAAATAAAACAAGTCAACATAGTATAAGTTTGGAGTATCCATACCTTGTATTAACAAATAGCTACAAACTAAAACATGAAGGACCAAGCTCAGAAGTGTATTAGTTAACATACATTTTCGTACTATTGAACTGGGAACTAACAACTACACAGGCCCCTTAATATGCCATGAATATTACAACAAATGATTTTGAACTTCTTCAACCTTTTTCATTTCATGCTTTCAAACTGTTTCAATTACATCAATATGGGCTTGAAATGTGTACCTGAAAATGCTGAATGTGCAAAGGAGAAAAAGAAGAAGATGTTGAAATCAGCAGCAAAAGAAACAGGACTAGCAATAGCAGCAGGACAGGGCAGCAGCAAAACAAAACGAACAGCAGAAAAGGCTCAAGTGCAGAAATGCAACTATGGCCAATAGAAAGAAATAGCCAAACGAGAGCACAACCCAGTGGAATAGAATCAAGAACTCCAAGCAGACCAAACCAATAGTGAACCAATGGAAAACACTTGACTAAATAGACACAGCTGGAACTTCAAACAATCAGAATTGATTTCAACGAGTTAAACAACTGAAAACCCAAATAACAAATAGGAAGAAACAATTTCTGATTGTAGATTGTATAATTTCTGTATCTCTTTGTATGTCTTTCAAGCTTTCTCTTTCAACACTCCTCACAGTGTGTGTATTTTTCTTTTTCAGTTCTGATTCTCTCTTCTATCTATGCCACCTCTGACCTCTATTATCAGATGGTCCTCCTCCTTATAAACCTCAGAACTATGCCTTTTAACAGCCTGTTTTCAGAATATCACCATGCCCCTCCCATGTGCATTTTTATTTCAGATTCCCATTAGTTATTTAAGTATTAACCTCCATCAACATTCCCTGGCAGATTTAGCTTTTAAAAGGTTTAATACTTTTTAAACTTAAAGCAAGGTATGGGCAGTAGAATCTATCTGACAGCATATGCTGTCAACACATTTTAAAATTAAAAGCCCCTTTTATGAAAGAAACAGGCTGTGCACAATGCACATGCTGTGCACAAGTGCACATGCCATCAACTCAGATTTCAATTAACAGACCAAGCCTTAGGTTTCTGAAATCATATTAACAGCTATAAGTAACTGGACTTGGTTCTTAATTGTTTCAAGCAAATGTTCATCAGAAGCAAATTGATTTAACTTTGTTCGGATAGCTGAAACTAATTGACGACATATGTCGACTCGACTATATTAGCATTAACATACACAATCGGAGCCAAAAAATCAGACATTTAAACAGTATCGACATATGATTTGAATTGTACTGGATAAACAAAATGGTGCTCGGGAAGCCATTTGATCAGTTCAATGTAGAGAATCAGCTAATTGCACACCACTTAACATACACATTATCAGGGCAAATAGAAAGACTCATTCAAACAAAAAGAAGTTCAGGCAAAGTGGACAAACAGAAGTTTAAAACAAATATGAACAAACTTTTAAAGACCAATCACACGGACTAAAAACAAATAAAGGAAAGAAAGCAGACTCACCTTAAACTTGAAAAGTTAAAAAGTTTGAACCCGGATTTGGACAGACCTTTCTTAAGGCTGAACGAACTTTAATCGAAGTGTTTCTCAGATGAGAAACACTTCGATTAAGGTCCATTAGACCTTAATCTCTTTGGCTCGGACTGGCATGGGCCAGCGATGAAGAACTACAAAGTTCTCAGAACTCAGATCTGGGATTCATGCTTCCCTGGTCAGATTCGGACCAAACCAAGTATGGTTCGGTCACGAGGGGGGTCTGGGGAGTATCTGGTGTGAAGCTGGGGTAAAACCGTGTAGATCGAGTTTGACTCGAATCTTCAAATGAAGATTCGAGGACCTGGGGGGTGATTCGAACCAAACGGCTAACAGGTCTATGTTCAGGGTGGTGAGGAGGTTCCATGGTGTTCAAGTGGAGGTCATCGGCGTTCAGGCCGCCGGGTTTTTGGTGAAGGTGTGCAGGGGCGGCTCTAGGGTTCGTGGGTTTGGGTGAAGACGACGAAGCTGGGGTATTGGATAGGGGGGGTAGGGTAAGGATTTGGGCTTATATAGTTAGTGGGTGGGTTGATCTCAACCGTTAGATCAATCTAGATCTACGGTTTGGATCTGATGGTCTTAAGTGAAACGGTGTCGTTTCAAGTGTTGAGGGTTTGGGTTTGGTCCGGGTGTAAACGGGTCGGGTTTGTTGATGGGTTATGGGGATTGATCTTGGACCGTTGGATCGGCTTGGTTTAAACGGTTGTGATGGGTTGGCATCGAAACGACGTAGCTTTGGTGTTAAACTACGTCGTTTCATGGCCTGGGGGTGGGCTGTTTGGACTGGTGGCTTGGGCTGTCCGTTTGGGCTGAGTTTGTTGGGCCAATTTTAACAAATTGGCCCAAGTCCGGAAGGGATCTTTTCTTTTCTTTTTTTTTTTTTTTTTTTCTTATTTATTTTAAAACAAAACTAAGCCAAAAAATCAAATTAAAATTAAATACACACTCAAATACAATTATTTGCACACATACTAAAATATTTCAAAACAGGTAAGGTCAAACCAAATAAAATCACGGACGAAAATGCCTAATCACGATTTTCTATTTAACGACCGGATTACGGTTTGAATTATGCAGGACACATATTTTTTGAATTTTATTTTAATAAAGTAAATAAATAAAAATGGGCCAAAGTCATAAATAAATCAACAAAGTGCCGCACAGAAATCCGAAATTGTACAGCGGGGCCAATTATATATATATTTTTTTTTTATTTCTTTTTGGAGCGATTGTCGTGTGAAGCAAAAATCACGTGCTCACAGCTGCCCCTCTTTGTTCGGAAACACGAAGGGTTTTCGTGCAAAGATCAAGTGAGCGTGTATGAGCGATTTTTGCCTATAGACCACTCCGTATGAAGCATTTTTTTTGAAAGATCTGACCGAATCTCGCTTCAAAGATTTCCTACATATCCTGGGCTAAACAGGAATCAGGTCAATGTAGTTCGAGAAGTTTTGGTAGCTGGGGCTACCATGGGACTGCAATGCTTGCTGCTACTGCTGCTGCTGTTGCCACTGCTACGTTGTTGACCGCCTTATTACAACCAAATGGAAATTGGAAACTGAGCTAACTACTTATATGCATATCAACTGCTAGTTACAAGATTCCTATCTATGATTCTTTTACGACTTGATCTTGGGCCTTAGCTGATTCTGCTTGTAGACTCCGATCTGAATCTTGATGCTTGCGAGTTGCAGCGACTTGTTTAAACTCTGGGATACTGAGTGAGACGCGATCGGTAGGGTTCAGGCCCTTAATTAAACGTTGGAGTCAATCCTCCTTGCATTTATTCCGATATCTCGGGACATCTTTTTTCTCTTTTTTTTTTTTTTTTTTGATTCCGAACTGGGATTCATCTCGTGGGTCATTTCGATTCATGTGGCTCGAGGTCAGACCTGCGGGAGAAAACAAACGAACGAAAATTTCTGCCCCAGTTTCACTAGGAAAATTTCGTTAATTATTCACCAGGAAGTTCATAAAATTGATGAAAGAGGATATGCGTGCTCAGTTCAGGGTTGGAGCCCTAATATAGACTAGCTGGGGAAAGGTTCAGTGTAGGGTTTAAAACCCTTACGCCGAACAAAGGAAGAATTCAGTTTAGGGTTTAAAACCCTAATGCTGCCTAAAAGGAAAAAAGTTCAGTTTAGGGTTTAAAACCCTAATGCTGACTAAAAGGAAAATTCAGTTTAGGGTTTTAAAACCCTAATGCTGATTGGCTGGAAAAGCTCAGTTTAGAGTTTAGAACTCTAATGCTGGCTGAAAGGAAAAAGTTCAGTTTAGGGTTTAAAACCCTAATGCTGACTAAAGGAAAATTCAGTTTAGGGTTTTAAAACCCTAATGCTGATTGCATGGAAAAGCTCAGTTTAGAGTTTAAAACTCTAATGCTGGCTAAAAGGAAAAAGTTCAGCTTAGGGTTTAAAACCCTAATGCTGACTAAAGGAAAATTCAGTTCAGGGTTTAAAACCCTAATGCTGATTGCATGGAAAAAGCTCAGTTTAGAGTTTAAAACTCTAATGCTGGCTAAAAGGAAAAAGTTCAGTTTAGGGTTTAAAACCCTAATGCTGACTAAAGGAAAATTCAGTTTAGGGTTTAAAACCCTAATGCTGATTGCATGGAAAAAGCTCAGTTTAGAGTTTAAAACTCTAATGCTGGCTAAAAGGAAAAAGTTCAGTTTAGGGTTTAAAACCCTAATGCTGACTAAAGGAAAATTCAGTTTAGGGTTTGAAACCCTTATGCTGATTGCTTGGAAAAGCTCAGTTTAGAGTTTAAAACTCTAATGCTGGCTAAAAGGAAAAAGTTCAGTTTAGGGTTTAAAACCCTAATGCTGACTAAAGGAAAATTCAGTTCAGGGTTTAAAACCCTAATGCTGATTGCATGGAAAAGCTCAGTTTAGAGTTTAAAACTCTAATGCTGGCTGAAAGGAAAAAGTTCAGTTTAGGGTTTAAAACCCTAATGCTGACTAAAGGAAAATTCAGTTCAGGGTTTAAAACCCTAATGCTGATTGCATGGAAAAGCTCAGTTTAGAGTTTAAAACTCTAATGCTGGCTAAAAGGAAAAAGTTCAGTTTAGGGTTTAAAACCCTAATGCTGACTAAAAGGAAAATTCAGTTTAGGGTTTAAAACCCTAATGCTGATTGCATGAAAAAGCTCAGTTTAAAGTTTAAAACTCTAATGCTGGCTGAAAGGAAAAAGTTCAGTCTAGGGTTTAAAACCCTAATGCTGACTAAAAGGAAAATTCAGTTTAGGGTTTAAAACCCTAATGCTGATTGCATGAAAAAGCTCAGTTTAGAGTTTAAAACTCTAATGCTGGCTGAAAGGAAAAAGTTCAGTCTAGGGTTTAAAACCCTAATGCTGACTAAAAGGAAAATTCAGTTTAGGGTTTAAAACCCTAATGCTGATTGCATGAAAAAGCTCAGTTTAGAGTTTAAAACTCTAATGCTGGCTGAAAGGAAAAAGTTCAGTCTAGGGTTTAAAACCCTAATGCTGACTAAAAGGAAAATTCAGTTCAGGGTTTAAAACCCTAATGCTGATTGCATGGAAAAGCTCAGTTTAGAGTTTAAAACTCTAATGCTGGCTGAAAGGAAAAAGTTCAGTTTAGGGTTTAAAACCCTAATGCTGACTAAAGGAAAATTCAGTTTAGGGTTTAAAACCCTAATGCTGATTGCATGGAAAAGCTCAGTTTAGAGTTTAAAACGACCTTTTGAATTTTCTTGTTTTAGTAGAAGATACAAGGGAGTTTCGTGGAAACTTACCTTTCGAGTGAATTCCTTATTGCCAAAATATTTCTTGTACCCATGTACCTTCTTCTTTGGGCGACACCTGCTCCTTGCACGGTTGTCTTGGATTACACCTGTTTCAACTTTTCAGACAAAGGACAATTGTTAGTTCGGAAATGACGGTCGGTTTGGTGACCTTGATCGTTCCCGGTTGCTTTGTTGCGTCTTTATTCCTGTTGTGAAATCCCGTCATTGATTTGATTCACATGCCGAAACCCTTTAGACCGCTCAGGCTTGTATTTCCAGATTCTGTGATGATTTGCCTCGTAAGGCTCTTTTTCTTTTCTCTTTTTTTTTGTGTCCCGTTTTGCTTGGAGGTTCTCAACGGGGATTTTATTGGAGGTATTTTGTGGGGATTTGTACAAAAGGGAAGCTTTGTGGGGAATATTTACAAAGTGGATTCTTTGCGGGGAATTTTGTACAATGGGCATGCTGGGGATTTATTTCAAAGTGGGATTTCTAGGATTTGTTGGGGTAAGCTTGTTGGGGATGTCTACAAAAGGACTCGCTGGGATGTGCTGGGGAGATTCCATTTTTTTTTTTTTTTTTTTTTTTGTATTGGGGAGATTCTGTGGGAGATTGTACAAGACTCTGTTGGGATTTGTACAGGGGGAGACTCTGTGGGGATTTGTCCGAAGGTGGACTTGCTGGGGAAGATTTCAAGATTTCTCTCTTTTTCCTTTACTCCGGAATACCATCAAACGTCATGCTTGGGTAATCATATCAACGAGATGAGGTGCTTTCCATCATGAGACGGGATTCCGTGAAAACAAACCATGCCACCTACTCTTTCCGGTGTGTTCTGAACTCGGGGTAAAAATGCAAAAGGGATTCGAAAAGAAACAAAGCAGGGGAAAACAAATCAGAAAAGGAATACCCTTTTCGGGGCGAGAAAGACTTATCTGAGGAAGATAACGCTGGCTTTAAATGACATGACATGCTCTTTGGACTGGACATCCGACCTTCCATGAACTTGCGTTTTCCTGAACCAGAACAGATCTGTGATTCCAAAACCGGTGGAACTTCGCCGAGACCTTCTTGGAGTGGCGTCATTCCTTTTCGGCCGACAGCGCCCTTTGCGGGTTTTCACTGGCTGACCTCTCTCATTTCTCTTCCTGTCATCGCTTGATAGCACTCTTTGCGAGTTCTTCACTAAACAAGCTCTCTCATTTTGGTTTCTCTTCTCCCGTCGCCTCGTGGTGCCCGAAGGTTTTCACCGCCGAGACTCTCTCATTTTATTTCTCTCAACTCAGGGTGTGCCGGTTTCCATTTGTGATGCTTATTGGTTTCCCACTATCTTTGGTAATTGATTTGAAGGCTTGTACTTGGTAAAGAGAGGTAGCTGATACTAAACTTCTCAAGTGTCCTGACATGCCCCGGTTTTCAATTTCAGGGCTGCTGGGATTTTGTTGGTGGTGTGACTGAACCTCAGGGAGAGACTGCCTACGTATCCTTTCGGAATCAAGTCAAACGTAGTTCAGGCCTCAATCAACGTTTTGTTTTGTTTTCTTTTTTTTTTTTTTTTTTTTTTTTTGGAGAGGATTGGGTAGTGTTTAGGGAGTAGTGGGGAATAAAACCTTTGCCATTTTCAAATGTGTCAGGACCACCGGAGTATGATTTAGACGTAGTACCTCTTGACTGCATCTGCATTTACTGCTGTGTCGGGGTCATTTCCTTCGATATCACCTAAATACAATGCTCCTCTTGGCAATATTTTCCTTACGATGTATGGGCCTTTCCAATTTGGGGCAAACTTTCCTTTTGCTTCTTCATGATGCGGCAGAATACGCCTCAATACCAATTGTCCTACTTCGAAATTCCGGGGGCGGACTTTCTTGTTGTAGGCGCGGGCCATCCTTCGCTGGTATAACTGTCCATGACAAACTGCAGCCATCCGCTTTTCATCAATCAACGTCAATTGCTCCAGTCGAGTCTTAACCCACTCGCTGTCCTCGATTTCTGCTTCGACAATGATTCGAAGTGAAGGAATCTCTACCTCTGCCGGTATTACGGCCTCGGTTCCATAAACCAAAAGATAAGGAGTCGCTCCCACCGATGTGCGCACCGTAGTGCGATACCCCAATAACGCAAAAGGTAACTGCTCATGCCACTGTCGGGAACTTTGTATTGTTTTCCTCAAAATCTTCTTGATGTTTTTATTTGCAGCTTCTACAGCACCATTGGCTTTTGGCCGATAAGGAGTGGAATTCCTGTGTGTTATCTTGAATTGCTCGCACACATCTCCCATCAAGTGACTGTTCAAGTTTGCTGCATTATCTGTAATGATAGTCGCAGGAATACCGAAGCGACAGATAAGATTTGAGTGTACAAAATCCACTACAGCTTTCTTGGTGACCGACTTGAGAGTGACAGCCTCTACCCACTTTGTGAAGTAATCGATGGCAACCAGTATAAACCTGTGTCCATTCGAAGCCTTTGGTTCAATTGGTCCAATGACGTCCATGCCCCAAGCGACAAATGGCCAAGGTGCGGACATGGGATGCAGTTCTGTGGGAGGTGCATGAATCAAATTACCGTGCACCTGACACTGATGACACTTCCGGACAAAGCTAAAGCAATCCTTTTCCATGGTCATCCAGTAATAACCTGCTCTAAGGATCTTCTTCGCTAAGACATACCCGTTCATGTGAGGTCCACACACACCTGCGTGTACTTCGTGCATGATCTTTCTCGCTTCCTCGATATCGACACATCTTAAGAGATTGAGGTCCGGAGTCCTCTTATATAACAATTCACTGCTCAAAAAGAAACCACTTGCATGTCGCCTAATGGTCCTCTTTTGATCTCCAGTTGCATGCTCGGGGTATTCTTGTGTCTTCAAGAATTTCTTGATGTCATGGTACCAAGGCTGCGTATTTGATCCCGCCTCGATTACACTGCAGTAACCGTGTCTTTCCTTGATTTGGATTTCCAAAGGATCGACGTGGGCGTTGCCCGGGTAGGGTAGCATAGAAGCCAGAGTAGCAAGTGCATCTGCCAGTTCATTGTGAAACCTCGGAATATACCTGAATTCTATTGAGTTAAAGCGCTTGCTGAGGTCCTCCACATGTTGTCGGTATGGGATAAGTTTGACATCCCGAGTTTCCCATTCGCCTTGAACTTGCCGGATGATCAGGTCAGAGTCTCCCATAATCAGTAAGTCTTTGACATCCTGATCGATTGCCATATGTATGCCCATAATGCAGGCTTCATATTCAGCTGTATTATTTGTGCAGAAGAAACGAAGTCTAGCTGTGGCGGGATAATGCTGACCGGCAGGTGAGATCAAAATTGCCCCGATCCCTATACCCTTGGCATTCACGGCTCCGTCAAAGAACATCTTCCAAACATGAGCTTCCTCCGAGATCGCTTCTACGGTGTTTACCTCTTCATCTGGAAAATAGGTATCCAATGGCTGGTATTCCTCATCGACCGGGTTTTCGGCCAAATGATCTGCTAACGCCTGGGCTTTCATTGCCGTGCGAGTGATATAAACTATGTCGAACTCCGTAAGCAAGATTTGCCATTTAGCCAGTCTCCCAGTAGGCATTGGTTTCTGAAATATATATTTCAAGGGATCCAACCTGCTTATGAGGAATGTAGTGTGGGCTTGGAGATAATGCCTCAGCTTTTGAGCAACCCATGTGAGAGCGCAGCATGTCTTCTCCAACAGAGTGTATTTGGCCTCGTAGCTGGTGAATTTCTTGCTCAGGTAGTAGATCGCCTGTTCCCTTTTCCCGGTCACATCGTGTTGCCCCAGGACGCAGCCAAAGGAGTTCTCCAAGACTGTCAGATACAAGAAAAGTGGCCTCCCTGGTTCGGGAGGGACCAAGACTGGGGGATTCGAAAGGTACTCTTTGATTTTGTCAAAGGCTTCTTGACACTCCGTTGTCCATTTAATCGCCGCATCTTTTCTTAACAACTTGAATATGGGTTCACACGTGCTCGTCAGCTGGGCAATAAACCGACTGATGTAGTTCAGCCTGCCCAAAAGACTCATCACGTCTTTCTTCGTTCTTGGGGGAGGTAGATCTTTGATAGATTTTATCTTAGTCGGATCTAGCTCGATACCTTTCCTGCTTACGATGAAACCCAAAAGTTTACCCGACGGAACTCCGAAAGCGCATTTGGCTGGATTTAGCTTCAAGTCATACTTCCTTAGTCTCTCGAAGAATTTCCTCAAGTCTTGGATGTGATTATCCTGTGTCCTGGACTTGACTATTACATCGTCCACGTACACCTCTATTTCCTGATGCATCATGTCATGGAAAATGGCGGTCATGGCCCTCATGTAAGTAGCCCCAGCATTCTTTAAACCAAACGGCATGACCCGATAACAGTAGGTGCCCCAAGGCGTGGTGAAGGCAGTTTTCTCGGCATCCTCTTCATCCATCAATACCTGATGATACCCAGCGTAACAATCTACGAAAGACTGTATCTCGTGCTTGGCGCAATTATCAACGAGGATGTGGATGTTGGGCAGCGGGAAATTATCTTTAGGACTTGCTCTGTTCAGATCTCGGTAATCTACACATACTCGAGTTTTCCCGTCCTTTTTCGGTACTGGAACCACATTCGCCAACCATGTTGTATATTGGACTACCCGGATCACTCCTGTTTTCAGTTGCTTGGTGATCTCCTCTTTAATTTTGTCACTGACCTCGGTTTTGAACTTTCGTTGCTTTTGTTGAACCGGAGGACAATCAGGATGAATCGGCAATTTGTGAACCACTAGATCGACACCTAGTCCCGGCATGTCATCATATGACCAAGCAAACACGTCTTTAAATTCAAGAAGAAGTTGAATTATCGCCTCTCGCGTTTTCTTGTCCGTGTGAATGCTTATCTTGGTCTCCCGGATTTCTTCCGGGGTTCCTAAATTTACCGGTTCAGTGTCATTCAGATTCGGCTTAGGTTTATTCTCGAAATATTCCAACTCTCGGTTTATCTCCCTAAAAGCCTCTTCCGCATCATATTCTGGTTCTGGATTCATTAATTCGCAGTTAAATAGCTCATTGTGACCTGGGCGTGAAGTCCGCAAGCATGTCATATTTAAAGCCGCATTATTAGGACTGAAAAGGAAGATAAGAGGAAAAGTAATAAAATCAGGACGAAAGAAAGAATAGGAAAGCAATGATGATTTTTTTTTATTATTTTTTTATTTTCTTTTGAAAATTGGAAGACAACAACGTTTACAACTAGGAATTCGGAATAACAAATGAAAAGAAGAAAACGTTCAAGTTATGTCCCGGAGATAACTTGTGATACAGGAAAGGTGGCAGGACAGGTCTACCCGGACTTCCGTCTAGTTGGGAATGGCGTGATCTCCCAGTTTTGGAGCTTGGCGTTTGGCCCCATGTATATCATCTCAGCAGTGCTCGTGCCTTCGCCTGGTTGAACCATGTGGACCTCGTAGAGCATTTCCCTCATTGCCCCACATATTTCCTCGATTTCCTCAACTGTGAAGACCTCATCTTCTTCTTCTTCAGTGTACCCTGGCCTGACAAAAGTCGCATGTAAATCCGGCAGTGGTTGAGGCAACTTCCAGCCCTCATTTCTCCTTTTCTTTGCCCATTTTTCGTCTGCTGGAGTAGGTTTGAAACCTAGTCCAAAAGGTTTCTTGATGACTGGTAAAGTAATGGGTTCCGTCGTTCCCTGAAGATTTCGTCCAAGCCCCTTCCCTGGCCTAAATCCGTGTCGGATCATCTCTTTGGCCACCATAACCGAAGCGTTAGACAAGAAAGGCTGGGGGCAAGGTACTCCCTCTTCGTGCTGCTCTGCCAATACCACCTCGAAAGCTTGATAGACCGTATGCTCACTCCCTTCTCTTGGTTCAAGATACGGGATAGATGGGTCCCGATAAATGGCATGTTCATCTTCTCCATGGACCACGATCTCTTGGTCTTCATACTCGAACTTCACCATCTGGTGAAGAGTAGAAGGCACGGCTCCTGCCGCATGGATCCAAGGCCTGCCAAGGAGGAAATTGTATGATGTGTCCATGTCTATCACTTGGAAAGTGACTCGAGATTCGACTGGTCCTATGACCAGCAACAGGTCTATTTCTCCCATGGTGTCTCTCTTGATACCATCGAAAGCTCTCACGCAGACGTTGTTGGGTCGGATTCTTCCGGTCTCAATTTCCATTCTTTGCAGCGTGGAGAGCGGGCAGATGTCGACACCTGATCCCCCATCCAGCATCACCCGCTTGACATAGTAGTCCTCACATTTGACTGTCAAATGCAATGCCTTGTTGTGTGCTGCTCCTTCCGGGGGTAGATCGTTCTTGCTGAAGGAGATTTGGTTGACGGCGAAGAATCTTTCTGTCATCCGCTCTAGTTGCTCCACCGAGGTTTCGACCGGTACGTATGCTTCATTCAGGGTTTTCAGCAGGATCTTTTGATGCTCGGTTGACCTCATTAATAGTGACAGCATGGACACTTGCTCAGGGTGCTTGCGCAGCTGGTCTATCACTTCGTAATCCGGCATCTTCATCTGTTTGAAGAACACTTCCGCTTCTTCAACACTCACAGGCTCCTTTGGAGGGAAGCGCCTTTGTGTGGCGTTGTTCAGTTCTTGGGTATTTGAGTACCCTCCAACGAAAGTATTTTCTGGAAGTTCTTCCATGACCTCCTTACCTTTATACATTACCAAAGTCTTTTGATAATTCCACGGCACTGTGGACGGGTTGGTCATTGGCTTTTGTGGCACGCGTCCGATAACCACTGGCTCATTCAGCCGAGGTGGTTGAATCGTCCCCCGGACCACATAGGCCCCTTTTGGCACATACATAGGTTTTGTCTTTTTGATCCCGAAGTTCTGCGTCTTCTTGGCTTGACCTCGTGGTATGTAAAGAACTCCACCCTTTGCTGGTACTACTTTCTTCTCCACCTTCTTTTCGGGCTTGCTTTCTGCAGCCTTGGCCTCCTCCCCCCTTTCTGATTTCTGGTCTGTTTCAGGCCTCCTCGCTGTGTCGACAATGGCAATTATGGCTTTCAAAGCAGGGTCGAACTCTTTGTCTTCACAAATCATGCCGATCAATGGCCCATTATTGTGAGCGGGCAATGGGTTGTTTGTTACATTCGGGATCTCCTCGTCCCTTAGCACTATTTTCCCCTGCTCTATCAAATTTTCGACCACTCTTTTCAATGACCAGCAGTCGTTTGTATCATGCCCCTCGGCCCCTGAATGATAGGCGCATCTGACTCCGGCTTTGTAAGAAGGAGATGTCGGGTTTTGCCTTGTTTGAGGGATGGGTTGCAGGAAACCCAACTGAACCAACTTTGGGAACAAAGTTGAGTATGGCTCACCGATGGGCGTGAAAGTCCGCCGTCGAGGTGGCTCTTGGGGGCGGTAGTTATTTTGCGGGGGTTGTGGGTTATAGTGGTTGCGGTAAGGAGGCTGATTTCTGGGAGGTGGAGCTGGGCCTCGGTTGGCTTGTTGTGGTGAATGGTTATAAGGTTGGGCATTCATGACCATATAAGGTTGATGAGCATATGCCACATTTGAGTGGGGGTAGTAGTGTTGTGGGGCCCTTTCCGAAAAATGGGGCCTGGGATGACGATACTCCCTTGCTTCAGAGGCTGCCATAGCCGTTTCTTCCTTCTTCTTCCCCCTTGTCGTCCCTCCAGACCCGCTTTGGACGGCCTGGGAGGTTGCCCTTATGGCTGCTTGACTCAATATCCGACCCGTTTTCAGCCCATTCTCTACCATCTCTCCTATCTTGATTGCTTCCGCGAATGGCTTACCCATGGCTGACATCATGTTTTGGAAATAGTCAGACTCTTGAGCCTGGAGAAAGGTAGTGACCATTTCCACTTCATCCATGGGAGGCTTCACTCTCGACGCCTGTTCACGCCACTTAATAGCATACTCTCTAAAGCTTTCCGAAGGCTTCTTCTTCAGATTCGACAGAGAGTTTCGGTCTGGCGCAATGTCGATGTTATACTGGAATTGCTTTACAAAATCTCTGGCGAGATCATCCCATATATGCCATCGGGACATTTCCTGATCCATATACCATTCCGAAGCTATCCCTACTAAGCTTTCCCCAAAATACGCCATTAGCAGTTCTTCTTTTCCGCCGGCTCCCCGCAATTGGTTGCAGTATTTCTTAAGATGTGCAATGGGGTCACCGTGCCCATCGTATTTCTCGAACTTGGGGGTCTTGAAACCCGTCGGCAGGTGCACGTGAGGGAACATGCACAGGTCGGCGTAAGAGACGCTCTTTTGCCCGCTCAAACCTTGCATATTCTTCAAACTTTGTTCAAGGCTTCTCATTCTCTTAGCAATCTCATTTTGTTCTGCAATCCTGGGGTTCTGATCCTGTCCCGGTGCGAGTTCGCACTGAGGCGGTAGAGGATTATTGTTGGTAGCGAACCTGGTTGGTTCCATTGAGAACGATGGTGCTTGGAATGTAAAAGAGGATGAGTCAAAGCTTGGCTTGTATGTGGCAGGCTGTGCCGTAGCTGGGCAAGGCGATGCAGTAAAGATATTCATGCTTGCATCGGTGGCCGACATTCGGGGATGAGGCTCAGAAGGTGATCCGGCGGAGAAAACGGAGTTGGCTGGGTACCCGAATGGGGTAGCAGGGTAATTTATGGGGACATTAGAAGTCCCACCTGACCTGGAGAATAATTCAGGGAATCCGGGGACGACACTTGGCGGCTCTTTCCCATTGTTCCAATCATCCAGCATTTCCAACATGCGGAGCCGTAGGATTCTATTTTCTTCTGCAGTTGCGGATTCAGGCGTGAGGACGGCTGAGATTGAGCTCTCCTCAGAGACGGGGACTGTTTGCAATGGAATTTCCGAAGACATTTCCACACTTCCTTTTGACCTGGTGAAGTAGGTGTGAGTACTGTTTCTGGTCCTAACAATAGGTAGTTGAACACCTCTCCTTGACCTCGTGAAGTATGAGTGCGAGGCCAGACTTTCACCAAACCAACCGTCTTTTCAAAAACCCTGGAAACATGCTCAATGACAAGCGCACGGTTAATTTGCAGCAAATAACAGATAGTTAATCTCACGTTGGGCATGATGCACCTATACAGTTAAGTGGATTACTATATGTCTGCTACGAGAGCACGCGTCATTCCGGTATTTTCCTCTTATTTCCCCCCTTTTTTTTTCTTTTATTTTCTTTTCATTTATTTTTCTTTTATATTTTTTGTAGCAAAATAAAATGCGATCGGATCCGATGAGGATTGCCTACGTATCACGATACTCACGTGAATCAGATCATTACGTAGTTCGAAAACACGAATGAGCGTGAAAGAAGCAAACTCTTTATTATTGAAGCAGTCTATTACAAACTACATTTTGCAAAAGAAAAAGCAAACTTTGAAAATAAACCTAGACTCAAAAATAGACTAAAAATCACCCTGATGAAAAAACAGGCAGAAGATGCTAAGATACAGATTTGACCTATGAATGCATTATGGTTTTAAAAATTGGTTTCCGCGGGGCGTCGTTCGGCCTCGCCGCGGTCCTAGGCGTGAGATCCCTCTCAAGTTGCTCTAGCTCGTGCATAGTCTGCTTGACATAACCCATTACTGCCGAGAGGACGGTAGCGCTGGACATGTTCTCACATCGTAGGCATCGTCTGGTGATGGCATGGGCAATGGCCTTGATCCTATCTCTGGTTTGCTTCTTCTCTACGAGCAGGCGTTTTGTCTGATCGCTGCATATCTTGAAAACTTGAGCATCTTGTACATGCTGATGCTTCAGTCGTCGTACTTCCAACTTCATCTGGGCTATTGAGTCATACCAGTATCTGCTCTCAATTTGGAAATCCTTGGCCTGATTAGCTGTTTTGATCTCAAGTGCAGCCATCTCTCTCTTTATCTTAGCAACAGTCTTCTCATGGTCGCTTTCCAATCGATTCAGGTACCTGCGATGCTTATCCGTTCTTGTATCCCACTGTGCTTTGAGCTCTGCTATGATGTTTTCAGATTTCTCCAAACCATCTCGCCATTCCCTGATTTCACCTTTTAGCCCTTTTATCAGCTGCTCGTCCGATCGACGCCTTGGTTGTCTATCTGCATCCAACCTTATCTGTTTGATCTGGGCTCTGAGCATTTCATTTTCTTGAATCAACCTGTTCCGTTCTCCCAGATCGGTAGCAACTTGCACGTTGTGTTCATATTTCAATTTTTCCACTTGTTGCTTTAACCCGCTGATTTCGGTGCAATAGCCTCTTTCTTTTGCTAACCAATCCCACTGCTTTTGTGATGATTCGGTAAAATTCCGGATGTGGGGTCTCTTAGCTGGCCTTTCATGCTCGAGTTCCCTTCTGTACCATGCAAGGTAACCTGGCGCCGTTTCTCCTTTGGCTTGATCCCGCACGCAAGTATCTGATTTCAAATATTGACCCTCATTCCAGATTTGGCGAATCTTTGCTTCTGGGAACTGTCCGTTAGGACTTATCTCGATTGCTTGAGTGCTTAGATCTTCCTCATGAGGTACTGTCTGGCATTTTCCGAACTGTCTTAAAACTCGGCCGGGTGCGTAAGGTTGAATGCTCTTAAGCCCCATCAGCAAGAAATGAGTTTTAGTCGCTGACATATATAAGACCTCATCAACGGGCAACCATCCCAACTTCCATTGTATTTGGCTGGCAGTAAGAGCTTGAAAGAACGAGGTCCAAGCCAGGACTCCTTCGGGCAAACTGATCTCTTTGGCTCTTGCGTAAGATTCTTCTATGCGGGTCTTATCCGGGGAACCACGGCTCAAAATCTCGGAATGATGGCAAAGGTGCTCGGTCATCCATATCTGCAGGAGCAAGTTACAACCTTCGAAGAAATTTCCCCCAGCTTTACAAGCTGTGAGAGCTCGAAAGATGTCGGATACCACCATAGGCGCGAGAGTACTGTCACTTTGCGTGAGTAAAGTGCTGACGACCCCCGATATCTTCAAATCAATGTTTCCATCTTTCCTGGGAAATACCAGAAGTCCCAGAAACGTTATCATGAACGCCACCCGTCTGTGCTCGTCCCACTTCTGACGAACTCCTTTGCTGCACAGTTTGTTGATTGGATTATTGAATCCCCCCTCGTGACCGTATCTATCATATATGAAGCATGGAGTACAGAATCCGGCTGCTAGATCCGGGTTGTGGACTGTTCTAGGTATTTTCAATGAATCCAGGAACCGATGTACTGTGACGACTCTTGGGGCGACCAAGTATTTTTCCCTCAGCGGAAGTTCAGTATTCCCGATGTATCCGGCCATTTCTTCCAAAGTTGGGGTGAGCTCAAAATCAGAGAAATGGAAAACATTGTGCGCCGGGTCCCAATAGGTAGCCAAAGCTCTTATGATATCTCCCCGAGGCTGGACTTCCAACAGACCCACAAGACCTTTCAAATATTTCTTAACCTCATTTTGTCCTTCAACACCTAGATCTTTCCACCATAGCCGTAACTTGACAGGGATTTTGGTCATTATTGAAAAATGTTCATTTTGCACCGTGCTCATCCTGCACATTTATTAAGGTGATTTTAACAAAATTGACTGACTCAAAAAAAATATATATATATATATTTTTTTAGAGAGGATAAAGCTTTGCCCACGGCCTTTAAACACTTCAGAGACAAAGATTTTAAGGCTGTGCGGGTTTTTTTTTTTTTTTTTAAAAAAAAAAATGCTAAACAAGACCCAAAGGTGGCTGTTTATGCAAAGTCAGCCTTCCGGCGTCCCTTTCGGGAACATTTGGCTATTTATGATAAAACAATGTCACCTGACTTATTTATGACTCTATTAAAAATTTAACACATATTTTATTTATTTATTTACTGATTTTTGGCTATTTAGAAAAAAAAAATGGGGTTGAACCCGACGAGGGTTGCCTACGTATCTCACATCCGGTGAGAATCAAACCGGCGTAGTTCGGGCATACCGTGAATAGAGAAAATTAAATAAACCTAAAAATCAGAAATAAGTATTTTTTATTATTTTTTGAAGAAAGATAAAGACTAAAGAAAAAATAATTTTTGCAATATTTGGACTATCAGTCTGAATTTATAAAACAGGGTATTACAAAAGAAAGAAATTTTTTTTTTTGAATTATGAGTTTTCCATTTTTTTACTTTTAAAATAAATACCATTTCTTTTTTTTGATTTTGAAAGTGAAAGAATTTTTTTTTTTTATATATACCCCTTTTTTTTTAATAATTCAAACTAAGAAGACAAATTTTGTTTTTATTCTTTTTTCTTTTTTCTTTAGAACAATTCCGGTGAGGTTTTGACAATACTTGAACATTGGTTTTATTTTTCCAAAATAAGTAATTATCTCCCCACGTTGCTATTTTCCTCTTTTTTTTAGAAACCGGTCAGCATGCGGAACCGAAGCAAATAAATGCACAAAACAAATAGGATGCAGCAGGGTGGTCTTTTCAATTCAGGTTGCCTGTCCTAGACGGACCCAACCCCTGTGTTGAGCCCCCTAAGTCAAATGCAACATGATGCAAATAAACGTTCCTACTAGGGATCCGGCATGAAGTTTCGTTATACTAGGTTTAAACCTTGGTATTTGTTCTAGACTGTGTACCCGAGCGGACCAACTCGAGTCGAGGAGGGGCTACGTACCGGGGACCCGCGAGATCGTCCGGCTTTGTAACTTGTCCGTCCTCTTTCTTATTTTAGGTATTGACATTAACAGAATAGGGAGTCTCGACCAGCGAGCTTCTCCCCGGAGGTAAGAAGAGAAGGGTTTCGGCACAGTTTATATACAGTTCAGATAATATCAAAGCGGTAAAAGACAGCATTTAGCACATTATGCAAAAACATGTAATAAAGATCAGATAATAAAGCCAAATATAACAATTATTCTAAGCTCGAATTCTTGAACCCTGAACCAGTGGTTCTGGGTCCACGTCCCCAGCAGAGTCGCCAGAGCTGTCACACCTCCTTTTTGCGCGCCCGCCCCGAAGGGTTAAATGCGCGAGGGAGTTTTTCCAATTTAAGTGACAATATTCGAAATGGGATTATTTATTTAATTCAGAGTCGCCACTTGGGAAAGGTTTGGCTTTTGGTGTCCCAAGTCACCGGTTTATCTTGAATCCCAAATCGAGGAAATTTTCGACTTTTCCAAATGAAGTCTGCGAACCAGAAATTCTAAGTAAGGAATTCTGTTGACCCGAGGGAAGGTGTTAGGCACCCTCGAATCCCGTGGTTCTAGCACGGTCGCTTAAATTGTTATAATGGCTAAATATCTGATTTAACTACATGTTGTGACTTACGTGCTTTTATTAAGTTTAAACCGCTTTTATTATTATCATTTATTTTTATGGAATTGCAACGTCGTGGAAATGCATCTCGAACCACGTCACAATCAATGCACCCGTGATCGTCGACACATTCGGACTTCGTTGAGATTCGGATTTGGGTCACATCAATGTGCACCCGAATTTAAGAATATGATTTAATTAAGCCGCGCCTTCAGAGTCTAACGCGTTATTATCTTTGCAGAAGGCCATGAAATTTATTAAATGACCTGTCTTGAATTCTAAATAATTATCATGGTTATTTATTGAGAGCCCCGCAATTTTGCATCTTTATTTGGCGAGGCTCATCTCTATTTTAGAAAAGGATATCCTAAAGTGGCTACATTTTAATACATTTGTCCCTAAAAACTAAAAGAGAAGGAAAATGCTAAATTAACTATATGCTTTTGTCTAATCCGGATTCTTATCAATTTCTGATTGATTATTTACAAAGCGGAGGGATGCCATAACTTATGAAACATACTTTAATTGGACAAAGAAATTACATTCGAGATTGACCCAATATTATACTTGTGTCCAAACGTTTCTTGAATTGAATTTTACTAGACTTATTGGGGCTGAAATAAAGGAATTAACTACTAGGCGTTGTTACTAATGGGATTTGAATATGATATTATGTACTGCCTAACGAGACCCAGCAAAGACTAAAATAAAACAAGTCAACATAGTATAAGTTTGGAGTATCCATACCTTGTATTAACAAATAGCTACAAACTAAAACATGAAGGACCAAGCTCAGAAGTGTATTAGTTAACATACATTTTCGTACTATTGAACTGGGAACTAACAACTACACAGGCCCCTTAATATGCCATGAATATTACAACAAATGATTTTGAACTTCTTCAACCTTTTTCATTTCATGCTTTCAAACTGTTTCAATTACATCAATATGGGCTTGAAATGTGTACCTGAAAATGCTGAATGTGCAAAGGAGAAAAAGAAGAAGATGTTGAAATCAGCAGCAAAAGAAACAGGACTAGCAATAGCAGCAGGACAGGGCAGCAGCAAAACAAAACGAACAGCAGAAAAGGCTCAAGTGCAGAAATGCAACTATGGCCAATAGAAAGAAATAGCCAAACGAGAGCACAACCCAGTGGAATAGAATCAAGAACTCCAAGCAGACCAAACCAATAGTGAACCAATGGAAAACACTTGACTAAATAGACACAGCTGGAACTTCAAACAATCAGAATTGATTTCAACGAGTTAAACAACTGAAAACCCAAATAACAAATAGGAAGAAACAATTTCTGATTGTAGATTGTATAATTTCTGTATCTCTTTGTATGTCTTTCAAGCTTTCTCTTTCAACACTCCTCACAGTGTGTGTATTTTTCTTTTTCAGTTCTGATTCTCTCTTCTATCTATGCCACCTCTGACCTCTATTATCAGATGGTCCTCCTCCTTATAAACCTCAGAACTATGCCTTTTAACAGCCTGTTTTCAGAATATCACCATGCCCCTCCCATGTGCATTTTTATTTCAGATTCCCATTAGTTATTTAAGTATTAACCTCCATCAACATTCCCTGGCAGATTTAGCTTTTAAAAGGTTTAATACTTTTTAAACTTAAAGCAAGGTATGGGCAGTAGAATCTATCTGACAGCATATGCTGTCAACACATTTTAAAATTAAAAGCCCCTTTTATGAAAGAAACAGGCTGTGCACAATGCACATGCTGTGCACAAGTGCACATGCCATCAACTCAGATTTCAATTAACAGACCAAGCCTTAGGTTTCTGAAATCATATTAACAGCTATAAGTAACTGGACTTGGTTCTTAATTGTTTCAAGCAAATGTTCATCAGAAGCAAATTGATTTAACTTTGTTCGGATAGCTGAAACTAATTGACGACATATGTCGACTCGACTATATTAGCATTAACATACACAATCGGAGCCAAAAAATCAGACATTTAAACAGTATCGACATATGATTTGAATTGTACTGGATAAACAAAATGGTGCTCGGGAAGCCATTTGATCAGTTCAATGTAGAGAATCAGCTAATTGCACACCACTTAACATACACATTATCAGGGCAAATAGAAAGACTCATTCAAACAAAAAGAAGTTCAGGCAAAGTGGACAAACAGAAGTTTAAAACAAATATGAACAAACTTTTAAAGACCAATCACACGGACTAAAAACAAATAAAGGAAAGAAAGCAGACTCACCTTAAACTTGAAAAGTTAAAAAGTTTGAACCCGGATTTGGACAGACCTTTCTTAAGGCTGAACGAACTTTAATCGAAGTGTTTCTCAGATGAGAAACACTTCGATTAAGGTCCATTAGACCTTAATCTCTTTGGCTCGGACTGGCATGGGCCAGCGATGAAGAACTACAAAGTTCTCAGAACTCAGATCTGGGATTCATGCTTCCCTGGTCAGATTCGGACCAAACCAAGTATGGTTCGGTCACGAGGGGGGTCTGGGGAGTATCTGGTGTGAAGCTGGGGTAAAACCGTGTAGATCGAGTTTGACTCGAATCTTCAAATGAAGATTCGAGGACCTGGGGGGTGATTCGAACCAAACGGCTAACAGGTCTATGTTCAGGGTGGTGAGGAGGTTCCATGGTGTTCAAGTGGAGGTCATCGGCGTTCAGGCCGCCGGGTTTTTGGTGAAGGTGTGCAGGGGCGGCTCTAGGGTTCGTGGGTTTGGGTGAAGACGACGAAGCTGGGGTATTGGATAGGGGGGGTAGGGTAAGGATTTGGGCTTATATAGTTAGTGGGTGGGTTGATCTCAACCGTTAGATCAATCTAGATCTACGGTTTGGATCTGATGGTCTTAAGTGAAACGGTGTCGTTTCAAGTGTTGAGGGTTTGGGTTTGGTCCGGGTGTAAACGGGTCGGGTTTGTTGATGGGTTATGGGGATTGATCTTGGACCGTTGGATCGGCTTGGTTTAAACGGTTGTGATGGGTTGGCATCGAAACGACGTAGCTTTGGTGTTAAACTACGTCGTTTCATGGCCTGGGGGTGGGCTGTTTGGACTGGTGGCTTGGGCTGTCCGTTTGGGCTGAGTTTGTTGGGCCAATTTTAACAAATTGGCCCAAGTCCGGAAGGGGTCTTTCCTTTCCCTTTTTTTTTTTATTTCTTTTTCTTATTTATTTTAAAACAAAACTAAGCCAAAAAATCAAATTAAAATTAAATACACACTCAAATACAATTATTTGCACACATACTAAAATATTTCAAAACAGGTAAGGTCAAACCAAATAAAATCACGGACGAAAATGCCTAATCACGATTTTCTATTTAACGACCGGATTACGGTTTGAATTATGCAGGACACATATTTTTTGAATTTTATTTTAATAAAGTAAATAAATAAAAATGGGCCAAAGTCACAAATAAATCCACAAGGTGCCGCACAGAAATCCGAAATTGTACAGCGGGGCCAATTATATATATATATTTTTTTTATTTCTTTTTGGAGCGATTGTCGTGTGAAGCAAAAATCACGTGCTCACAATAACAGCATGAAACAACAGTAACATTGCAATCCCACGGTAGTCCCAGCTACCAAAACTTCCAGAACTACATTAACCTGATTCCCCTTTAGCCAGGGATATGTAGGAAACCTTTGAAGCAAAGGTTCGGTTAAATCTTTTTCAAAAAATGCTTCACACGGAGTACTCGGATGGGCAAAAATCGCTCGCTTTATCTTTGCACGAAAACCCTTCGTGTCTCCGGGCAAAGAGGGGCAGCTGTAAGCACGTGATTTTTGCCCTATATGAGAAATACTCCCAAAAAATGCAAAATAAAATGATTTTCCTTGGTGTGCAATTTTGAGTATTTTTGTGATATTTTTGGATAATTATTTGTATTTGTCTGTGTTTGCTTATTTGTTAAATTAATAAAAAATATAAAAATATGTCGCATTTTGCATGTAGGATTTAATTCTACAATTGTTAGTAATTAAATTAGTTTTACAAAAATTAAAAATTACAAAAATAGGCATCTTTTGCATTTTTAGCATTTAATGTCCAAATGAACAATTTTATGCTTAATTATTACTTAATTGTGCGTTAATTGTTATTGGGAGTTAATTTGCGCTTTTATAACTTAATTTAGTTCTTAATAATAATTTAAGTATTTTTATAATTTAGTTTTAGAAAATAAAAGAAGAAAAAATAACAAAAATACAAAGAAAAATCGGATTGGGCCACTTCTTCAAATTTCAACCTCAGGCCCAAATAATTGCCCAATCTTCCCCCAAATTTCGGATTGGGCACTTCCCCCAAATTTCATGTTTAAACAAGTAAGAATCAACATAGGATCGAGTTTTAGGTTTAATAATTTACCTCAAAGAAGTTCTCTTGAATTCCCCCTTTAATCCCTCCCAAGAAGCTCCAAACCCGACTCAAAAATGGTGAACTATGGCCAAAAATTGCGAAAATGGCCTTTTAAACATTCTGCCCAGCGATTTAAATTCCTTCACTGCGATCGCGTAAATAGCACTACGATCGCGAAGCACAAACTTTGCTGACTCAGAATTAACTCTACGCGAACGCGTCGCTTCCCATACGAACGCGAAGCACTGGCTTCACAAACCTACGCGATCGCGGCCTCTCCCACGCGATCGCATAGAACAATCTGCCTACTCCTCACCAGATCCTTCCTTCTACGCGAACGCAATATTGACCACGCGTTCATGAACAATGATTTCACAGCCTACCACGATCGCACCCTGACCTCTGCGATCACAGACCCTTCTATGCGATCACGATGAACAAATGTCTGCAACAGATCTGAAGCAAAATCTGCAACTTTTCAATCATGAATTTGATCCGTTTAACCACCCAAAACTCACCCGAGGCCCTCAGGACCTCAACCAAATATGCCAACACATCCCATAACATCATTCAAACTTGTTCCAACCCTCAGAATGCTCAAAAAAACATCAAAACATCAAATCATCATCGGATTCAAGCCTAAGAATTTCAAAAACTTCCAAATTCTGCTTTCGATCAAAAAGTCTATCAAACCTCGTCCGAATGACCTGAAATTTTTCACACACGTCAAAAATGATACCACAGACCTACACCAACTTTCAGAAATTACATTCCAACCCTTATATCAAAATCTCCCCCTATCAACCGGAAAACGCCAAAATTCCAATTTCGTCAATTCAAGCCTAAATCTACTCTGGACCTCCAAAACACATTCCGATCACGCTCCTAAGTCCCAAATCAGCCCCCGAAGCTATCTGGATCATAAAAACCAAATTTTGAGATTGTTTACTCATAAGCCAACTTCCAGTTGACTTTTCCAATTAAAAGGCCAACTTAGGAGACTAAGTGTCTCATTTCTCTATAAAATCTCTCCGAAACCAAACTAACCAACATGATACCATATAATACAGTTGAACAAGACATAAAGAAGCAGAAATAGAAGAAACAGAGCAGTAACTCATGAAACGACCGACCGGGTCGCTACAGGACATTACTCTCCTCATGTTTTTGTTCGTTTCTAATTTTATTATTTTATTTCTTCTCTATCTCCCACTCAATCATGGAGGTTTGCATTGATCTGAAAATCTGAGTAATATTAGAGCACTTGATATGTTGTATTGTCTATTTTACTTCCTTTGTCTTTGATTTTGAAGCTTTTTCGAAATAGATGGGCTAAATGCAATCTATGTCGTTAAAATGGTTAATGATACGTGGAATTAATCAAACACTCTATTGACAATTACTGGAGCAATTTGTACTGGAGCTGATCCCAACCCAGACATTCACCATAAATAAAATACTATTTATAACACTCCCCCTTGAATGTCTATCCAACCGATAACGTGTCTCGTTAAAACATTAACTAAAATAAAACTCGGTGGGAAAAAATTCTAATAAAGGAAAAAGAGTACACATATCTAATAATATACCTTGTGGTTGCCTCGTTAAAAACCTTGCAAGGAAAACCCAGCGGGACAAAACCTTGTAAGAGAAAAAGAGTACAACGCCTATTAACTCACCTTGATGAGAGCGTCAATTCACATCTTTAAGCCTTTGCATTCTAATCTTGTGCACCATCTTCAAAATATCGTTGGTAGAGATTCGATAAACAAATCAATCATATTATCACTTGAATGAATATGTTACAACTTGAAATCATCATTCTTGTAAATATGTAATGTCATCGTATAATGTCGTGGAATAGCCTTTTCAATATCTCCATAGAGGTATTCTCACTATCACATTATCATGCTTATATTTATAGCAAAATACATATGTGCACAAATTGCACTTAAGATATGGTACTTCAGGACCAAGAATTGTATATGTTTCAAGCGATTTAAATCCTTCAAGGATTGTTATATAAGTTAAGTCATATAATAAACTTTAATTAGATGCATATCAAGTTTTTATATCATGCTAGACAAATAAGATATCGAAAACTGATTGCACATATTATTGACTTTATACTTTCAAGTGTTTGAACTACATGTTTAAAACAACACGTCTTTCATATAAAATCAATTCTATTTGAATTATGTCTCCTCCATTTAGTCAATATTTTTGTGTCTGTATTCGACAGACTTGAGGTCCTCATCTATACTTAGCGCTATTATAGATGTCGTCGACGAACATTTTATATCAGTTCCGATATTTTTTCATAAAGACATAACATTGAGATCTCTTCATTCATATTTTCAGGTACCCGAACCTCTCCTGAGATTTTATGAAGTGTTGTGTCATGTGATTTTTCTAGATCAATTGCCTCCTTTATTATGATTATTTTGATCATTTGCCCATCTTCTTTATCGAAAAGTTTATTTGAAATCGATATGTCTATACGCTTTAAGCGTACCATAGACTTTGTCCATCTAAGACTTAATAGGAGCATTTGCAATGAGAATATAGTTACTTTCTTTGGATCAGCAAATGCGTCTGGCATGCTTTGCAATATATTGTAAATGGATTATCCTTTTATGAACTTCAAGTTCTTATTATCTTATTCGAGGATCTAGATGTACAAATGATACTTCATTCCACGTAACTTTTTCTCAACTATTTATCTTATCTCCCCCTCATGCTAGAAAAATTAACTTGCTTCCTCAACTTTGAAAACTTGTCTTTGTGCATTATGGTGTTAATCAAAATATACGCTGCACATCAATAATAATAAGATGGAATTATTTGGTTCCTGACCCTGAAACCACTTGTGAGGAGAGAATATAATATACTTTCGTATAAAATGTATATCAAACTGATATAGATAACTTTGTTCTCATAAGCAATAGTTTAGCTATTAAGTGGAGGCACTCAATAATTATTTTGCTACACTAACTGTGATGTAAACCAATTTATCAAGATAAACTTGCTTGAGTAAAAGATCTGGAAATTATGCTCTAAAATAAATTATTGAGCAAGTTACCTCGCAAGCATCATGTTGCGGGTTAATAATAATCGCGCATATAACCATCTCATAGATGCACCTTATGCGGCATACATGGCAGGTGAATGAGCCTTTCTTCACCTTTAATATTTCTAGCATTCATGGGATCCAATAATAATTTTAGTTGGTCTATCAATTAGTGAGAACAAGCAACATAAGAGAATTCATAAAGAACTTTCTAGTTCTTTAATATTTACTCATGTGAATTCTCTTTTATTTTTGTACATCATACTTAAATTAACATGGCTAAACCAATTATGCCAACTGAATAAATTATCAATATTGATAAATTTCAGGTTTACACCATGACGTGTGCAATTATCAATAAACTCCATGTTTATTATGATATGGGTTTTTATATCAATAAATATCCACTTTATTGTGGTATTCTTTTATTTGTGTAGTACAAACTAGAGAATAAAGCAGTAGCTTTTCACATACATATTACCCCGCTACAAGTTGTAGTAATAAGATATTAAATTTTTCCTTTATTTATAGTCTCAGTATGCAACCGCTTTCGCGAATACTTTAGAAATTCAATTAAGTTTATTTGAGACTTACTACAACACAATGTCTTATTGATAATCAATTTTATTCCTCCAAAATAGTAATAATTGGCTCTTCTAGAGCTCTCAATTAATTTGGTACTATCACATATTCATCAACATCCATATGGTGAATATCTCCATTAAAGAAAAAGTTATACCATTATGGTTATGGTCAAAATTATATGCAAGATATGTTTCTTGCATTAATGTTAAAATATTTTGGTGTACAATAGGTACGTGACCAATGATCATTCATGCCATAATAATGACATTATTTTCTTATTTCATCTCAAACCTCCTTTTAGAAGTGAGTGTGGTGGTATATCACTACCACTAGCACATTCATATTCTTTCAAGAATGAATATGTATTCATAAATCAAATGTTGTCACATTCACACCATGAATGGATCATAATCATCTGTATGTGCTTTATAAAATCTCATGTCAAATCGATGATAAATTTCACAGAGTGAAGGATTATTTTGAGAATCTTTATTATTCTCATTACCACAATGATGACGATTATAATTTCGTCTATTGTCATGTTCATATCCATTGATATTTTCACGATAATAATTTTGTCTTCTTTCAGACTTACCACATATTGCTATCACGTTCTCTTAAGGGAATGAGAATGAAGCAAATTCAATGGGACGGGTTTTCACTTCTTGTGTTCACGATCATACATGACTTTGATCATGACAAGACATAGAAATTTTACCACTTCGAGAGGTTATAATTTTTTGCTAACTCCATTAGAGTTATGATCAAAACTTATTTTCTTTGCTTGTATTTAAACTCAAATTATAGAATAAAAGAGAAAAATACGGTAAAATATATACCTTAAATCCAGAATTTAATCATGAAGGAAGTTCATGGAATAATTGACAATCACTATGTTCAATCCCAAAGCTTCTACTCAATTGGTTAGAGTATCGTGCTGATAACGTGTTATGAAACAATAAAAGAAGAAAAAGAGTATTACAAAGAAAAGTAGGGAGAGAGAATTCTTATTTTGGAGTGATTTACAATGGAATAGGACCCATCTATTTATAGGGAAAGAGTGACTTAGCCGCTAAATAAGATCCCTAAAATCTCTCTAAAATATAGACATTCACCATAAATAAAATACTATTTATAACAAATAATATAATTTTCGTTGGTCATACAAAAATAATACTGTTCACAAGGCTCTATGAAGCTTTTGATTTACGGTATTAAATAATAGTTGTATTAAGTCATGTAAGATAGAATATATAGTTAAAGTATATGTATATTACCAAGAAGAGATTATAGCATGTAAGACATAAATACTTTAAAGTAATCTTTACATTGTTATAAATATATTATATTATGGATGTTCATTTAGTACTCCGTTGTAATAAGCTTCCTGAAGAAGCTTATCCATATGGGACTCCGCCATAAATATGTTTATCTATTTAGTACTCTATTAGAAATAAACCTCCTGAAGAAGCTTATCACTTCGGTACCCAATTATGGATAAATATTACCCCCGGTAGAAGATTATCCATACCGGGTATAATAAGTTTATCCTTTCGATACTCTGTATGGATAAACATTACCTCTGGTAGAAGATTATTCATATCGGGTACAATGAGCTTATTCTTTCAGTACTCCGTTATGGATAAACATTACTCTCAGTAGAAGATTATACATATCTGGTACAGTAGCAGCTTACACAACAACTTCCTTTCTTCTATAAATAGAAGAGATTTCAGTTCATTATGTACATAAGTTTGAATTCGAATAATATATTAGTTTCTCTCTATACCTGTCTTTACTTTACAATCTTTATTTTATAACACGTTATCAGTACGAGACTCTGCCATCTCGAGCAAATACTTTGAAAGTATCTGAGGTATGAACTTTCTTTTTCTATATAATGTCAAATCTTTCTAAACTTGAATTTGTAGCCTGGATATATCGGGCAAAAGCTACATGTCTTGGGTGCTTGATGCTAAAATTCATCTTGATGTGATGGGTCTGGCAGACACCATCAAGGATAAAATCAGGCATCAAACCAAAACTGTGCCAAAACAATGATATTCTTACGCCATCACCTTGATGAGGGCCTGAAAATGGAATATCTCACTATTAAAGATCCAGTCATACTGTGGAATAATTTGAAATATAGATATGACCACCTGAAGATGGTCGTTCTTCCACAGGCATGTTATGATTGGACTCATCTAAAGCTACAAGATTTTAAATCTATAAGTGAATATAATTCTGCTATGTTCAGAATTATTTCCTAATTGAAATTATGTGGTGATAATATTACCGATCATGATATGTTGGAGAAAACTTTCACCACTTTTCATGCCTCAAATATGCTCCTGCAGCAACAATATCGAGATATGAGATTTAAAAAGTATTCTGAACTTATCTAACATCTTCTTATAGCCGAGCAACATAATGGGCTATTAATGAAAAACACGGCCAATATGAGAAAGAGAAGCTAGGCAGGTCGTGTAAAATGGGTTACCGGTCGGGTTATAAATAAAAGGGTGGTTTGGTTTTGGGCTAGGAGTAATTGGGCTAATGTTGGTCCAAAAATTGTTTAAAATTGGGATGTTATTTAAATACCCAAAATTTATCAAAATAATTTATAAAATATGCTTAATAAATAAATGAAAATATTATTTATACACTAAAATGCTTAATATCTCTTTCATTTTCCCTGAAGTTGAGGATATTCTTTTTCATGCCCACAGATTTGGGATTGCAAGAGCATCGACTTGATGGAGAGGAGTATCTTGAAGTAATTGATGAATTTATGGAGGCTGTTTATACTCGTTGGCCCCATGTGATTGTGCAGGTACATTCCTTGGTCATTTGAGCTCTTGTCTTCATTCTCGTCACAAATTTCATGTTATGTATGTAATGTCCTTTTAATTCACAGTTTGAAGATTTTCAAAGCAAGTGGGCCTTCAAGCTGTTGCAGCGTTATAGAAACAACTATAGAATGTTTAATGATGATGTCCAGGTAAATAACTTTTGTCAGTCATTGTAGAAGTATTTTAGTAAAATAAGATTATAGTTGTAAATGAGTGACTAATTAAAAGCTCTTACCTCATTGATTGACATTCTTAGGATTAGGGTATTCTATTGAATGTAGCAAAAGTATAAACTGGTAAAAACATCAGTAAGACTTTCAAGGCTTCTACTTATGTGTCTGCAAACATTAACGGGAGGAAAAAAAAGTATGTGGATTCGCCATGGTGTCTCATGTTATTTGAGAGTGCACAAAGGCTACTCAAGAATTGTGATATTGCTTTACATGGCATTACTTCCCCAACCTTTTCTTGTGCTTGGGTGCTAGACTGAGGTGAAACTTCAGTGGTCAAGTCCCTATTGTTGTTGCACCCCTTACTCATACCCTCCTTGTTTGTTGAAATGGAAAAGCATAATACTTGACTGATCCCTTGTGTTGTTGCACCTCTCCAGAGTAGTGAACAGTGAACAGTGAAAAAGCACCCATATTTTTGGGAGCTCTAAGTTTACAGCGCAATTAAAGCGTGGGTTTTAGCAAAGAAGCGTCAAGAAAAATAATAGAAATGTAATGCAAGAAAAGGTGACTATATACACAAAGAACATTTAATTGGACAAAAGAATTAAACCACTATAATTAAGCTACAAATATGCGGTTAAAATCATGCCATTCAAGACCAAGTTCAATTTTAAATTTGTAGGTCTTTGTTTGCTAGTTTTCTTATACTAAATCTCTAATTTCTTGTTCTTAATCAATAAAACTTTAATCATGACTTTTTCTTAGCAACTAATGAATCACATCCTAAACTATATTTATTGTCCACTGCTGGTTGCCAAGTCCTGCATTCGCCAAGAGCATTTCTTCCTTAAGCATAAAACTTCAGACCGTAAGGCGTTTTCTCTACATAAGAAAAAAATGGAATTGGATCTTGGAAATGATCGACTCACATAGATGTTCATCATAAGCCTTTGTTTTTTCCTCCTCCCTGTGTTCTATTAATCAGAAGCATCCAGCAACACCAGGCCTCGCCCATGCCAATAAAAAAGAGTTAAGCTATTAAACTAAGCTGTTTTTGGGAGCTCAGTAGATGAGCATGACCTAGAACCTTGGTGCCTACACTAATGCCTCATTTGTTTGCACTTAATGGAGGTCTGAATGTTAATCATTCAAATTTCAGACATTAAGTGCGTTTGTTTTTAAAGTCTAAATCTTACTTATTCAGATTTTAATCATTAAGTGTGTATATTTTTTACTCCATAACCACTTAATGGGTCTGAATAGGCCTGTATGATTAAAATCTATAACAGAGACTTAATTTCATTAAGATGTTATCATTCATATTCATTATTAATTGCCGCCACCGCCTACCATTATCAACTACCACCATACCACCACCACCATCCTCAATCATAGTCGCCACCGTATCGACTACCGCCATCCACCACCCCCACAACTCCCACCACCATCATTCTCAACCACAACCAACACTCGTCCACCTCAAACCACAACTAACCACCCATCACCATCAATAACCATATTCGGCACTGCCCATCATTATAAACTACCACCACCCACCACCACCTTTCTCAATCACAACTACAAGCATCACCCGCCATTATTAACTATCACCATCCACCACCACCATCCTCAATCAATATCGAGCAATGACTGTGGCAACATGTGAGCTAGTTTGGATCAAACATTTGCTTAATGAGTTGAAATTTGGTGAGGTCAGCAAGATGAAACTTGTGTGTGATAACTAAGCTGCCCTTCATATTGCATCAAATCCGGTGTTCCATGAGAGAACCAAACACATTGAGATCGACTGTCACTTCGTCAGAGAAAAGATACTCTCAGGAGATATTGTTACAAAGTTTGTGAAGTCGAATGATCAGCTTGCATATATTTTCACCAAGTCCCTTACTAGTCCTCGTATTGCTTACATATGTAACAAGCTCGGTACATATGATTTGTATGCACCGCTGAGGGGAGTGTAAGATAGTTATGTACATAATATGAATTAGTCCTAGTCCCGCATAGAATAGGAATATGATATGTATTGTATAAATATGACTCATTGTATTATAATTAAACGAAATATCAATAATAGATTTTTCTCCCATGCATTCTCACAGTAACAATTAAAATTAAACCTTCATCTTAGCTAGTTGTATCACCTATATGGATTCTTTACCTCACTGTTTTTTGTTCTTGGCCAAGTCTATATTGATTTCGAGAGATTGTAGGTTCTTCGAGGAAAATTCCACTTAGATGATTCTTTTTTTTAGAAGGTAATATTTGTTGCATATATATTAACTGTATCAAAACAAGAATAACTATCCATAATTACAAAGGGTGGTACAGGAAGATTTTCAAGTCCTTACAAGGATCCTAAAACATCAACAAAAGATTCTGGATCTTCCATGTACTCTTGCTTACACCAAAAATAAAAAAGAGCTAAACAATGCATTTTCATTCTCTGGATAGAACTATGTCTATCTTCAAAACATCTTTGGTTTTTCTCTTTCCAAACAGTCCACCAAATGTAAGCTGGGACAATCTTCTATCTCTCTTTCTGATTAGGGGAGCTACTGAGTGTGTTCCACCATTCTAGAAGTTCAATAGTACTCCTTGGCATTACCCACATGATTCCTTTCAAGTTAATGAAAATCCTCCAAATTTGTTGTGTTATCCTGTGGTGCAAAAAAAGATCGTTGATTGTCTCTGCCTCTTCTCCACATAAGTAGCATCTAGAGCATAGGTGGAAGCCCCTCTTGATAAGATTACTCTCAGTTAAGACTGCTTTTCTGGCTAGCAGCTACGTGAATCAAGCAACTTTGTATGGAATTTTGACTTTCCAAATTAGTTTCCAAGGCCAACTTCCAATCTGATTATTAGAGGTGTTGTATTCCTTGTAGGCAGACTTGACTGAGAATTTACTTTGCTTATACCTTTGCCAGAACATACAATCTTCAGGAGTGGATGTCCATTTGAATTGATCCAAGGTGTTGTAGAATTCTGTTAGCCTGACGATCTCCCAGTCACTGAATAATCTTCTATAGCTAAGGTTCCATCATTGGTTTGACCATACATCTCCCACATTTGCTCCTTGCTGCTGGTTCGGGCTATAAATGTTTGGGAAAGTCTGTTTCAAAGGACATTGGCCTAGCCAGGTGTCATCCCAGAGAGAAGTTTTCATTCCATTTGCCACCTTGAATCTAGATTTGTTTCTGAACTTTGGCCACAAGTTCCTGATTGATCTCCATAGACTGAAATCATAAGGACTGGTTGTAGAGTTGGTAATCCAATTAATTTCCATTCCATACTTCATTCTAATGACATCTTTCCATAGTGAGTGTTCACTTGAAGCAAATCTCCAGAGCCATTTCATCATTAGGCTGTGGTTCTGAATTCTTAGGTTCCTAATGCCCACCCTTCCTTTCTTTTTGCTGGTTACAAGTGAGTCCCAATTGACCAGGTGAATTTTGCCTGTCACTGTTGCCTTGCCAAAGAAAGTTCCTTCTCAATGCATCTATTCTTTTGACTACATTTGCCGGGATAGGAAATAGAGACATCATGTGAGTGGGCAAGGCATCCAGTACACTATTGATTAGAACTAGTCTGCCCCCTAGGGAAAGATATTGGCTTTTCCAGTTAACTAGTTTCTTTTCACACTTCTCTAGTACACCATTCCAAATTTCTTTTGACTTGCTCTTTGCTTCCAAAGGCATTCCAAGATACACTGAAGGAAGTTCTCCAATTCTCCCTCCCAGAATGTTAGCTAGATATTGGATATCAGGGACCTCATTGACGGGATATAGACGACTCTTGATCCAATTAATATGCAACCTAGATATGGCTATTCTAGGTCTACATCATTTCCGTTTGGCACCTTCAATCATCAAATGTCGCACTACTGTGGTTCCTTGGAGGTCTTTGTAGCATATGGTCAAATCATCTTAGGCTCCCTTTTTTTCATTTTCCTTTATGCTACTTGCATGGTGTGATCAATCCTTAGACTTGTCCAATTGTTCTGTAGCTGTACATCCATATTAAAGCTGGCATCTCTGGGATAATCATCTTATGGTAGAGATCCACGTTCACTCTCATAAAACATGGCCGGTCTCACCTTCATGTTTTAGAACTTCCATTTTACTTTGTTAAGGATCTTTCTATTGCATCATACTCTGATATCTCTCCTCTATTTCAGCAATCCTGTTTAATTCTATTTTACTGAGTTTGGATATTGGATTTTTTTGCATTTACACAAATAAAGTTTACTTCACTTAGGGTGTGTTTGGTAGGAAGGAAAATATTTTCCTAGAAAATGTTTTCGTGGAAAATGAGTGGTTTTATCACTTATTTTCCCTTGTTTGGTTGGTGAGTGAAAAACTTTTTCCGGAAAATATTTTCTAGTATTTGGTTAGAGAGTAGAAAATATTTTTTTATGCTACTCTCCTCACCCCCTTTCCCCAAGTCTCCATGTTTCCTTGCCCCCATCCCCGTCCCCAAATACCCAACGTTTTCAGGACTCTATTTTCTTCAGTAATTTAATTATTCTTCTACAAATTCACACAAATACTCCATAACTATAAAGAAAATACTCTTTTTTGGTTGAAAAAGAAAGTACTCTTTCTACAACACGAAAATAAAGTAATCATTGTATTGAAATAAAAGAAAATACCTTTTCTACCTCATGAAAAGAAAATACTCATTTTGTTGAAATAAAAAAAATACTTTTTTATATCATGAAAAGAAAATACTTATTTGTTCAAATGAAAAAAAATATATCTATAACATGAAAAGAAAGTACTATTAATAACATTTTTATTAAGGCTGGGGTAGGGAACGAGGGTTTTGGGGGGGGTAGGGTTAGGGTAGGGGTGGTGGGTTAAGTGGGGGTGAGGGTTGGCGGGGATGGGGAATAGAGTGAGGAAGGTTGAAAAAGAGTTGGAAAATGTTTTTCCTTCTCTTGGTAGGGAAAACATTGTTTTCCAGTTGGAGGAAAATGAGTTGATGAGGGAAATATTTTCCAAAACATTTAAGCCAACCAAACATGGGAAAATTAGAAAACATTTTCCGAAAAATGGTTTCCTTCGTACCAAACACACCCTTAGTGTTAATCCTTCTTTTGGGTGCTTATTTGACTGTACATATGTTTTATCTTGCTTCTACTTTTACGAAGATGCTTATTCTCTAGAGTATTTCTCCATACTTCCAGCTTTTGGTGACGTTACATGTAACAGAGATCTCATAAAATCTAGCACTTCTATTTTGCTTTATGAGTCAATCAATATTGTTGAGAAAACATATGTACTTTTGACTGGACGAAAAATAAATTTATATGGATGACATTACAGGCATTCTTAAGCTTTTCCTTCGAATGACTACATAACCTTAGTGCATGTCATCACATGTATGTTATTTTTTTATCAGTAAAATGAGGATTTTATTCACAAAAGACAACACTAAGATGGTGCTGTAATTTGTACAATTGTGAACTGACCCAAAAGTATAGTTCCTTTTAGTACTGTAGGCAATTAATGAATCTAACACAGATACATATATTCCTCTTTTTGCCAAAAAGAAAGCAAAAGTATACAACTGAGTTTGATCTTCAAAATAGATTGGGAAAATTTCACATAAGAACAAACTGAGCTCCCTGCTTTTCAATTTTATAGCCCATATTTCAATTTACAACCAACTAGCCCAAAAATAATAGGCTAAGATTCAACATCCAACTCCAATAGGTTCTAGAAATTACTATTTAATTTTTAAAAAAGATTGCTCAAGCTTTTAAGTTAATTTTCGAATCAGTAACTGTGACTCAAATATTAGTTCAACAAACCAAATCCATTTGGATGGCGAAAATTAAATTTTTAACAAGCTTAAACATGTGGGTTTAAATTTCGAATTTGATTTTGTGAGAAATTTGGAGTGGGTGTTATTTAGACTTGTTAGAAATAGTATAAGGAGGTTGTATATAAAATTTGAAGTCATTTAATGAAGATTTGGACTGGTTTTAAACAAGAATTGTAACTGAAAATCGTGGAAGAAGTTTGTCTACAGACGCTTGTATAAAGGTGTATAATAGTGTATAAGATGTGTTTATACTCTTATATACACTATTATACAAGATTATACATAAAACTGACTTCGTCTTCTTCCTTTCGTCTTTTCTAAAATTTAACTCAAATCTTGTTCAAATATACTCCAAATCACTTCAAATTTAAATTTTGGACTCCTTTTGATATTTTCAATCAATTGGAACAACACACAATCCAAACAACTAACAAACTCAAAAAATCCTATTTTCGAAAGCAAAGCTTTGAATGGCCTTCAATGGTGGACTTCTACTCTTCAATTTTCTTACATTGCAACCAGGTGACACAGGGTAAGAAGCAGCAATGGCGGACGACCCTTTGAAGCATATGTAGAAGATGTGAGAAGAAGAGAGAGTGTGAAAGCAATGGTTGTGAGAACACATATTTAACTCCATGGCGTTTAGAAGCAATGGTTGTAAGAACACAAAGTTTTGAATTTGCTAGTGCTTTCAAAATATGTACAATATGGGCTAGATTGGGTAAAACTTAAAAATATGAGCCATTTTTTGTTATGGTGTGAAGTCATGTGTATTTTCTTGTAATTCTTTCAAATAGATTCGTCTTTTCCTTCAGAACACCACCGGTTTCTTTCTCTCCAATCTCCATAATGTCCGCCACTTACAGGTGGATATGGTTTAATGGCATTCCAGGTTCTTCTTTTCTTTTTGGTAAAATACAAAAGTTGCCCTCTAAATTGTCCGGAAAATTCATTTACATGCCTTAACTTTAGGGGCAACTTATCACCCCCTATTCTTGGTTTTGGCATTTCAGGGTGGTAATAATTCCACTTCAGACAAGAATAGGGGATGATAGATTGGTGTAAAATTAAGGTGTGTAAATGACTTTTTTGAACAAGTTTAAGGGGTAACTCTATGTATTTTCCCTTCTTTTTTCCGGTGCTTTCTGTACCAACAACTGAGAGGTTCTCTTTTGGAATTAGGCATGACCTATTTGAGTCACATGTAATGTAAGTTAATAACAAGGTATGTTATTAGTGGAGAGCACTAAGGGTTTTTCTTGATATCACAAAAATCATGTCTTTTTGGATTAATTATTAATGTGACCACTGAAGGAGGTGTACATTGTCGGAGAAACAGGAAGTGTGGTTCCTGTAATCATGGAAAAAGGGAATCTAACTAAATTAACCATATGTTGATGTGTCTTCCAATATTGGTACATAAATTTTTCAATGCTTATAGCTTGTAACTTTTGACTGTCTCATAGTCGGTGTATGATGTTCATCCGTTAACATGTCAAATTCAAAATGGTGAGAGTTGTGTTTGAATGTGAGAAAACACTCAAACTATGGCTGTGTAACTGAGAGAATTCAATTATTGGCAAAGCGAGCATACGAAGAACTATTTTTTATTTTGCTTCCTATGCTGATAACCTTAGTCTGGGACTTAGATAACAACTGGTGTTGATCATTTTCTTACATATTGTTGCATTATTTGTTTTTCTGGTTTGTGATGGGTGTTTCTTACTCCCAATGAGACATTTTGCTTCCAGTCAACTGATTTGCTCAAATCATTTTTTCTTCTTTCCTCTTAAAATATAGAGCCGTAATGCATCATTCTTGTATGTGTCTGCTCTTAACTTCACATCAATACATTCCTAACTGGAGTTCCTTAAATTCACTGCACTCCTCATTGTTTAACCAAGTTTTGTATGACAAACATGGTGCCATTTTGTTTTCAATTCAGGGAACTGCAGGAGTTGCCCTCGCTGGCCTTTTGGGAGCTGTAAGAGCACAGGGAAGGCCAATGATTGATTTCCCAAAGATGAAGATTGTGGTGGCAGGTGCTGGAAGGTTAGAGTAGTAAACTGTTCTTTCCGCTAATTACACCCATGTAATTTCTTACTCGAGTCATTAGCATGCCATTGTGCAGGAACTGTTTCATGGTTCATGTGCTTCATTCTTTCTAGATTGCACGAATGCACAACTCTTTCTATGTTCCAACTCAATCCTATCCTTTTGTTCATATATAATTACCTTGCATCATAGAAATAGTATTTGATTCAATATAGTAAATTTGGTTATTCAGCTTTTGCATTGTTTGTTGAATGGTTAGTGATGGTAGAAGATGTTCAGGGTGATACATAGAAGGAATAAGGTCTCATGTTGAGTTGAATTACTGTAGCCTTTCATTTTGCACGAGTTACTTGTGGACTGAGAACGGGGGAGAGACAGTTGACGATGTTAAAGAAAATGGGCCATGAACCTAACTCAACTCCAAGAGCTAGCTCATGAAGTGAGGATTGTTCATGACATAAAAGGAGACAATTACTTTTTTTCCTTTACCAATATGGGATGCTAACACCCCTCAGCACACCTAAGGCTGGACATCTAGAGTGTAGATAACATAATATGAGGGGGCCCAACATTGCGTAAACCAAGAACAAGGATGAGTCTAGGTCTAATACCACATTAAAGAAAATAGATATTGAGCCTAACTCAATCCGAATAGCCAGCTCATGTTGTGCGTGCAGTTGCTCTATGGCATGCAGTAAACCGAACACGCAAAAGTACTTGTCTTCCCTTTTTCCATTTTGAAATTGCATTTAGGTTTTGGGGAGCTTCATGGCCTGCCTTTTTGACATATTATTATGGACTATATCCTCACCTAATATAGCTCTTATTGAATGAAAAATGTTCTGGTAACTGATTTGATATATTGCTATTGTTGTTGTTGTTGATGATGATGATGATGTTGTGTAATATGGGTCTAAGATGATCTTAAACGAGTGGCAAAGGTCAGTGATGATTTGTTTAGTCGACCCCAACTTGCTTGAATATTGAGGTGTAGTTACTGTATATGACTGATTTGACATCTATAAGTTAGTAACTTCTGAGATTTTACAAACTATAACTTAAAGAACTTGGTATATCAAATCAATGAAAAATAGAAGTAACTAATCATATAATATTATACTGGCCCATCTTCAATAACCTTTTTCATGATTTTGCCCTCCAAGATCTATCTTTGCACAACTTCGAGAAGGTTGGGAGAGCTATCTTCTTATGTGGCTTGTTTGTCTTGAGGATGTCCATCTGTACTTACCCTTAAACAATACTAAGTTGTAGTAGTCTGCAGAATACCATTTGCTTGGGACATAATTTTTATCTTGCAGAGTGAAATGGAAACATGAGGCTTGATTGGCTTGTTTTCCTTATTTTAAATGTTAAATTTCCATCTATCTGCATCAGAGACTTTTCCGCTATAAAAACTCTGTGTAGCTCAACTTACAGGTCAATGTATTGTGTTTATATTTAGTAGGCATAGGAGCCTGTGCATTTTGCTAAAGCTTTTAAGGTTTCTCTTTTTAAAATCTTTTCGTGGTGCAGTGCAGGAATAGGGGTTCTTAATGCTGCTAGGAAGACAATGGCGAGAATGTTAGGGAATACTGAAATTGCTTTTGAAAGTGCAAGGAGCCAGTTCTGGGTGGTAGATGCCAAGGTGAGCTTCTCCTCAGATGTTTCTTTCTGGCTCAAAATTTTCTTTTAAGCTTTGGTCAAGGAATATAGCATTTTTGTTGTTATATTCCTTAATTATATGGTGTTCTTGTCTTTTTGTTATTGAATGTTAGCCATGTCCCATTCATAATTATCTTGAAGAATCTTTACTTTTTTTAATTATTTTCCTGCTTTCATTTTTTTTTGAGTAATAGTAGAAACAATAAAAAAGGGTAGCCAAGCGCACTAAGTTCCCGCTATTCGCGGTGTCCGAGGAAGGGCCGGACCACATTGGGTCTTATGTACCTTTAGCTGTACCATTTCTGCAAGAGGTATTTCGCAGTTTGAACGCGTAACCTCTTGGTCACTTGGAACCACCTTTATCCGTTGCGCCAAAGTTTCCCTTCAATAGTAGACATGATAGTGTTCATAATATCTTCGTTGTTCTTAGCAAGGTGCATTTAAGTTTTTTTTCTCATATAAAAAAGCACATTGAATTTTTGAAAGATGTCTAACCATTGAAATGGATACAAAGTTAACATATAATTAATTAGAACTATTTGAAACCCATCAATAGAATTTATTTTTAAAAAAAAGATTTGCTAGCTCAAGACCAAATATGTTCTTCCACCTGCCATACTTATTTAATCTCAAAAGCAAGTCAAACATCAAGGTTTAGAATGAAAAGCCATCAATTTTCGTTCTTGTATTTCTTGGGTTATAGAAAAATTTGAGAGAGTAAATAAGGTTCTTCACGTTGTGGGGTAAGCCCGATCTGAAGTACACCTTAGAAGTCATCAGTGAGTTGCTCTAGATTTTAATGTGTATTGGATCTATTTGAAGTGTTTATGTTTTAATATGTACGGTGGAAAGCAAAGACGAGGAAGAGAAGAGAACGAATAAGGAGTGGTATAAGGCCGTCAAGAAGGAGGCGAAGTTAGCGGTTACGGTTGCGAAGACAAGAACTTGGGGACAATGGTGGGAGAAGAAGTTGTAAAGGTTAGCCAAGGCGAGAGAGAGGAAAGCCTGCGACCTGGACCAAGTGAAGTGCATCAAAGACGAGGAGGGCAAAGTATTGGTGAAGAGGCACATATTAGACGAAGATGGTAGACATACTTCCATAAACTCTTGAACGAATTTGGAGCACTCTGAGAGTCGCGAGATTTCGGGTGTTGTAGGCGTATAAAGGTTGAAGAGGTTAAGGGGGCTATGCGTAAGATGAACAAGGGAGGAGCAACCGGGCCAGACGAGATCTTGATGGATTTTGGAATAGCTCGAGCAACGCTGGCTTAGAGTGGCTCACTGAGCTGTTTAATGTCATTTTTAGGACATCTAAAATGCCCGAGGAACGGAGGTCGAGTACGATAATTCCGTTGTACAAAAATAAGGGTGATATCCAAAATTGCAACAACACACTATAAAAATTTGGGAGAGGGTGTTGAGATGAGAATGAGGAGAAGAGTGTCTATTTTCGAGAACTAGTTCGGCTTTATGTCGGGGCGATCGACTATCGAAGCCATTTATCTTATAAGGAGATTGGTGGTGTAGTATAGGGTGAGGAAGATGGACTTGCATATAGTGTTCATTGATATGGAGAAAGCATACGACAAAGTCTCAAGGAAAGTCATATGGAGGTGTTTGGAGGCTAGAGGTGCTCCTGTAGCATACACTAGCGCGATTAAGGACATGTGTTATGGTGCTAAGACCCGACTAAGGACAATGGAAGGAGACTCGGGAGATTTCCTAGTCGTACAAGAACAAGGGTGATATCCAAAATTGCAACAACTATAGGGGTATCAAGCTGTTAAGCCCCACTGTGAAAATTTGGGAGAGGGTGGTGGAGATGAGGGTAAGGAGGATAGTGTCTATTTTCGAGAACCAGTTAGGCTTTATGCCGGGGCGATCGACTACTGTAGCCATTCATCTTATAAGGACATTGGTGGAGCAGTATACTGTGAGGAAGTGAGACTTGCATATGATGTTCATTGATCTTGAGAAAACGTTCGACAAAGTCCCAAGGAAAGTCCTACAGAGGTGCTTGGAGGCTAGAGGTGTTCCTGTAGCGTACACTAGGGCGATTAAGGACATGTATGATAGAGCAAAGACCCGGTAAGGACAGTGGGAGGAGACTTGGGACACTTCCCAGTCGTGATGGGGTTGCAGTGTGTAAGCTGCTACTGTACCAGATATGGATAATCTTCTACTGAAAGTAATGTTTATCCATAACGGAGTACTGAAAGAATAAGCTCATTGTACCCGGTATGAATAATCTTCTACCGGGGGTAATGTTTATCCATAATGGAGTATCGAAATGATAAGGCTATTATACCCGGTATGGATAATCTTCTACGGGGAATAATATTTAGCCATAACTAGGTACCGAAGTGATAAGCTTCTTCAGAAGTCTTATTTTCAATAGAGTACTAAATAGATAAACATATTTACGGCGGAGTCCCATATGGATAAGCTTCTTCAGGAAGCTTATTTACAACGGAGTATTAAATGAACATCCATAATATAAAATATTTATAACACTCCCCCTTGGATGTTCATTAAAAGATAATGTGGCTCATTAAAACCTTACTAGGAAAAACCACGTGGGAAATAAAATCCTAGTGAAGGAAAAAAGAGTACACATATTTAGTAATACGCATTGCTAGGTGTCTCATTAAAAACCTTATAAGGAAAACCCTTTGGGAAAAAACCTTAGTAAGGAAAAAAGAGTGCATCGCGTATTTTACTCCCCTGATGAAAACCTTGTTTCAAATATTTGAGTCTCCGCATTCTAATCTTGTATCTGCATAACCAATACGATCTGCACCACCTATAAATGCATAACAATTACATTGAGATAGAGTATTTCAGGACCAAGGAGTTCATCATCCTCTTCTGGAGGTCGGAACAGATCCTTATTCACTTTAAGTGATCGAACACCCATTGATGTACTTAATGGGTGCGCTTTATCCATGAAAAAGCATTTAAAGACCCTTTCTGTATAGACAAATTGATGGATAAAGATCTCGTCTGCTAAATATTCAATTTGCAGACCAAAGACAAATTTTTATTTTCCAAGATCTTTCATCTCAAATTCTATCTTAAGATATTCAATTGCCTTTTGGAGCTCTTCTGGAGTTCCAACAAATTTTATGTCATCAACATAAACAGCAAGTATAACAAATTCTGATGACATTTTCTATATAAAAATACATGGACAAATAACATCATTTATGTAATCTTCTTTCAGCAAATATTTACTGAGGCGATTATACCACACATGCATTGATTGCTTTAAACCGTACAAAGATCTTTATAATTTAATCGAGTACATTTCTCAAGACTTTGAATTATATGCTTCAGGCATTTTCAATCCTTCAAGGATCTTCATATATATTTAATCAAATAAGTCATATAGGTTAAGACTTGTATCTAAATGGTATGACATCTTCAAGTGTCTGGACTGCTGGTCCGATCCTCACAATTTTTTACAATATTATGCACTATATTGTATCAAATATATCATCGACGATCATTTTGTCTCAGTTCCTAAGCGACATAACTTGTTGAGATCTCACTACTTTCTTTATTTTCAGGTACCTGAACTTCTTTGGGAATTTTATGAAATGTTATGTCGTGGGATCTTCTAGAGCCTATTTCCTCCTCATTATGATCATTTTGAGCATTAGCTCCTACCATTTTTCAAGGATTGTTACCTTTGGAACCGATTGGTCTACCACGCTTCATGCGTACAGTAAACTCTATCCTTCAGGGACTTTAATTTTAATAGGAGCATTTGTAGCAGAAATATGATATTAAATTTTGGATCAGCAAATGCTTCTGGCATTTGACTTGAATTATCTTCTAAGTGAGGATTATATTAATGATAATTCGATTCATATAGCATATTTTTCAGCTGTTTATTCCATCCACCAAATGTTAGAAAATTAACATATATCCCCAGTCTTCTTTGGGAAACATATCTTTATTTATTATGGTAGAAAAATTAATCATATACTACACATCAAAAAATAGTAAAAATATTTAATTTCTGATCCTAAACCAATTGTGAGGGGAGGACTTTATCATATATTGTTGATCTGATGCATACATGTGCTGCTGTATGCAATTTAGAATATCTTAGACCAACACATGAAGCTTTGTTCTCATAAGCAATCGTTTAGCCATTAGTATGAGGTATTCAATGCTAAACCAGCTTGGATATAAATCAGCATTATCAAGATGAACTGTCTTGATTTCATAATCTTAAAGTTATGCTCTTAATTGAGAAAATCAATTATATGCCCCTTCTAGGGTGTAGAAAAAAGGAGGTGTGACACATTTAACACTAAACCTAATGAAATTAACAATTGTTAATAATTAAAGGCTTGGGGTAAAATTCCATTCATGGCCGAGATACCCTTTGATCCTTGGCACTTCAAAGTTCACAAGGATCTTAAGGACCTCGAGCAGTGCTTGTGTCAAGGAGAATATCTCAACCAATAAATTCTACTTCCAAATACCCCTAACTACTCACACTTACTCTTCCTTATAGGTTTGCGTGCTAATGAGGCACTCGCTATAAATTCTAATACAACAATAGTGACTACACAGAAGGAGATGTATATTTCCTGTAAATAGCTGTTCAGAATACTGCAGATAATACCATAAGAGATCATAGTTCATATACAAGCATATGATACACTGTCATGTACTTTATCAGGCTTGAGAGTACTCAACAAAATCAGTTACAGGTTCTGGAAAGTAATGAGAACACTAACATGCTAATACAAGAACTCAGAACAAGTAAGTCATGTAGTTCAAAGGAGCATAGGAGATATCATGTGTATTAACCTCACTAATCCTACTGGCAGGTTCATACTTATGAATATTATTAGTTGTAATCATGTACTTAATAAAGTATATACTTAATGAAAGCCTACACATAGATTAGCACTCCACTTATTACTAAGTGTAAGGGTTAACAGTCCACTTCAAGGTTCTTAAAAGACAAGGATAAGCAAATACATCTACTTAACAAGTGATACAACCTCTAAAGAAATCTTTCATTCCATCTAGGTTGGTTAGAAGTTAAATACACAATCCTACACTCAACAAAAGCAGACAAGAATCAAGGAGTTTCTTCTAAGTTTATAATGGCTACTGTTAACTTATATTGACTTAACAATGCTATATGATTTCAGGGACACATGTATGAGCAGGTGAGACGACAGAACTTGTTCAAGAACAAACTGAGTGCAGAAATCCCTAGAGATAGTATTTAAACACACACATGTGATAGTCTTACGGGATCACAACATGGAAAACATGATTGAACATCATGAGATCGAGTTAGCAGCATCACCATGTATAAGTTTCAGGAAAAGTCAATGAGAGCATCACATTAAGGATCTATCATACAAGTTGTATATAAGAACTTAGTCATGATGAAGCTTAGTTTAATACTTTAGCACAATAGATGAACTTAAATACCATAGATGCATCTTAACCATGTTTCATAACTTAAGCTAAAAGTGGAGCAACCTTCATAATAACACAAAGGTAGTACAAAGATACAATAATTTTTAGGACATGCTTATACAATGAAATCCCAGACCTGTCTTATAGTCATGAGTTTTAACAGAAAACTAATGATCTTTTAATAGGGTTACAGAAGCACCTCTGGAAGGAGAAATTGATCTAAATGTCGAGATCTGATGTACCTAGACTAAGGTGACAATCCTATCTTTATCATTAAAGGGTTCATTCCATTAAGGTTAGTTTATCAAGTGAATCATATCCATAACACTATGACAAAATAACATAGCATACAAGAGAATCACAGTAGAACATCAGAAGGTCTAATAATTAAGATAACTATATGAGATCATTTCAAATTTTTTTAGTTAATCTCAGAAACTTAACAATATATAAGTTATTCAAAGGCATATTCATTAAGATTACCAGAATAACTGATTAGTACATGATTTTGATTTCAGGTTATTAAAGAAACTTGTACCCTAAAGTTTAGTAATAAATCATGAGCTAATAATAAAATACATAGAGGTAATTAACTATAACATATCAGAAAACAGAGTGAATTAACACGAAAATAACAGAACAAACATGATTTTAATTAAATGATTAAGAGAGAAGATAGGTTGAGGCTCACTGACCTTCTTTTGGGTAGCAAACCCCGTGAGTTTTTCTTAGCCGTTAAAAATCAAGAACTCAAACTCTGACCAATGTGATGCTCAAAATCTGGAAAGGAAATCAAAACTAATTAGAAACCCTAGCTTGATTTTACTACTTGAGAATAAAAGTTGATGTTTCTCTGTTTGTTAGGTTATTTTCATGTGTATCTTGTATTGTTAGGTGAGGGCATTGAAGGTTCCCTTTTATAGTGGAATTCAATGACTTAGGGTTCAATAGAAATCAAACTGATAGTGGAGAGTAATGGAGGGGTGGTGATATGAGCATAATTGGGTAAAATCAGAGGAGACAGAGGTAAGAACAGTAGAGATTTTACTTGAGACAGGGAATTTGACCGTCAAAGGCAAGAACCATCCAATAAGAGCCCCAATATCCAGAGGTCGTTTCGCTTGACCTCTGGACCAAGAATAATCATGATAACACTAGGAGACGGCCATGCAGTCCACAAATTTATCAAAGCATAGAAGAATTTCTAAAGATTTGACATTGCATCGTTGGGTCTAGGGTTTCGGATTTGGGGATTTTGAATCTCGACGGTGAAATGTGCGAAGAATCAGCGAGAATAGTGAATTAGGAGGACAAAGGAGATGATTTTCTGTCATGATTCATGACCTTGCATGAATTGGTGTAAGGTCTTGTGATTGATTTAGTCTGTGAGTTTAGAGAATAGAGATAGGAAAAGGAAAGGGGCGGCCGAGTCTGGTGAGAAATGATTAGGATTAGTGGTTATTTTTGAGTTAAAAATGGGAGATGGAATGTGAAGCATAAACAAAGGTAAATAACACTCACTCAATCAATAGCAAATACTAATATTAGACACCCATAAGTTTTACACATTAGGGTTGGATCACAAACCCTAGATAAAATCTAACTACTCATAATCGTTGACACGAAAAAAAAAGTAATTGAAGACATGAAACAAGAATTCGAATTCAAACATCAATAAAGTAAAGACAGGTATAGAGAGAAACTAATATATTATTCGAATTCAAACTGATGTACATAATGAAATGAAATCTCTTCTATTTATAGAAGAAAGGAAGCGTTGTGTAAGCTGCTACTGCACCATATATGGATAATCTTCTATTGAGAGTAATGTTTATCCATAATGGAGTACTGAAAGAATAAGCTCATTGTACCCGATATGAATAATATTCTACCGGGGGTAATGTTTATCCATAACAGAATATCGAAAGGATAAACTTATTATACCAGGTATGGATAATCTTCTACCGGAGATAATATTTATCCATAACCGGGCACCGAAGTGATAAGCTTCTTCAGGAGGCTTATTTTCAATAGATTACTAAATAGATAAACATATTTACTGCGGAGTCCCATATGGATAAGCTTCTTTAGGAAGCTTATTTACAACGGATTATTAAATGAACATTCATAATATAATATATTTATAACACTCCCCCTTGGATGTTCATTAAAAGATAATGTGACTCATTAAAACCTTACTAGGAAAAACCACGTGGGAAATAAAATCCTAGTGAAGGAAAAAAGAGTACACATATTTAGTAATACGCATTGCTAGGTGTCTCATTAAAAACCTTATAAGAAAAACCCTTTGGGAAAAAACCTTAGTAAGGAAAAAAGAGTGCATCGCGTATTTTACTCCCCCTGATGAAAACCTTGTTTCAAATATTTGAGTCTCCGCATTCTAATCTTGTATATGCATAACCAATACGATCTGCACCACCTATAAATGCATAACAATTACATTGAGATAGAGTATTTCAGGACCAAGGAGTTCATCATCCTCTTCTGGAGGTCGGAACAGATCCTTATTCACTTTAAGTGATCGAACACCCATTGATGTACTTAATGGGTGCGCTTTATCCATGAAAAAGCATTTAAAGACCCTTTCTGTATAGGCAAATTGATGGATAAAGATCTCGTCTGCTAAATATTCAATTTGCAGACCAAAGACAAATTTTTATTTTTCCAAGATCTTTCACCTCAAATTCTGTCTTAAGATATTCAATTGCCTTTTGGAGCTCTTCTGGAGTTCCAACAAATTTTATGTCATCAACATAAACAGCAAGTATAACAAATTCTGATGGCATTTTCTATATAAAAATACATGGACAAATAACATCACTTATGTAATCTTCTTTCAGCAAATATTTACTGAGGCGATTATACCACACACGCATTGATTGCTTTAAACCGTACAAAGATCTTTATAATTTAATCGAGAACATTTCTCAAGACTTTGAATTATATGCTTCAGGCATTTTCAATCCTTCAAGGATCTTCATATAGATTAAATCAAATAAGTCATATAGGTTAAGACTTGTATCTAAATGGTATGACATTTTCAAGTGTCTGGACTGCTGGTCCGATCTTCACAATCTTTTATAATTTTGTGCACTATATTGTATCAAATATATCGTCGACGATCATTTTGTCTCAGTTCCTAAGCGACATAACTTGTTGAGATCTCATCACTTTCTTTATTTTCAGGTACCTAAACTTCTTCGGAAGTTTCATGAAATGTTATGTTGTGGGCTCTTCTAGAGCTTATTTCCTCCTCATTATGGTCATTTTGCGCATTAGCTCCTACCATTTTTCAAGGATTGTTACCTTTGGAACCGATTGGTCTACCACGCTTCATGCGTACAATAAACTCTATCCTTCAGGGACTTTAATTTTAATAGGAGCATTTGTAGCTGAAATATGATATTAAATTTTGGATCAGCAAATGCTTCTGGCATTTGACTTGAATTATCTTCTAAGTGAGGATCATATTAATGATAATTCGATTCATATAGTATATTTTTCAGCTGTTTATTCCATCCACCAAATGTTAGAAAAATTAACATATATCTCCAATCTTCTTTGGGAAACATATCTTTGTGTATTATGGTAGAAAAATTAATCATATACCACACATCAAAAGATAATAAAAATATTTGATTTCTGATCCTAAACCAATTGTGAGGGGAGGACTTTATCATATATTGTTGGTCTGATGCATATATGTGCTGTTGTATGCAATTTAGGATATCTTAGACCAACACATGAAACTTTGTTCTCATAAGCAATCGTTTAGCCATTAGTATGAGGTATTCAATGCTAAACCAGCTTGGATATAAATCAGCATTATCAAGATGAGCTGTCTTGATTTCATAATCTGAAAGTTATGCTCTTAATTGAGAAAAGCAATCTCAAATGTCAAACTGCAGGTTGACAATAAACATACATGTAACCATCTTATATATGCATCTATAAGTGGTTCACATGATAGGTGAATGAGCCCATATTCACCTTTTATATATTCCAGAATTTAGGGCTCTTAGTCCCAACTTTAGCAGGTATGATATTACGAGAACAAGCAGCACAAGAGAATTCTTGAAGAATCTTCTGGTTCTTCAGTATATGCTTATCCGAATTCTCAAATAGCTCATTTAAAAATGACAAATAAAAACTTCAAGTTTATCAAGTTTACTATTGCATAAACTTTTGCATTAGTAAACTTCTGATTTACTATGATACATGACGTAGTACAAATTGAAAAATAAGGCGGGTAACTTCTCACATACATATTATTTTACCCCTATGATTGTGGAAACATAAAGATTTTCAATCTTCCAATCATTTGTAGTATCAATTTGATAGCCACTTGTATTAGTAAACTTCAAGTTTACTACAACATATGTTTTGACCATAATTATATAATATGAATGACATATTTTTATATAAACTCTTCAAGAGCCTTCATTTATTACCCACAATATCATATTTATCGGGCACTACTGGTGTCACGTGTCTTCTAGGCAAACAGTTAGTTCTTCAGGAGTTGTTGATACATTTTGTACTATCAAATATTGCTCATACACTTCTGGTATCATGAGAGAAAACCACAATCAAATAAACAATGTAAAACAATTCTTTAAGAACAAGAAAACTCTTATTCATAATATTTTCCTACTTCAGGATGCAATTTCAATTGTGTTACTTCTTCAGGAGCAAATTTAAAATACGAAATATTGAGTATATATTCTCTCAATTATATTACCTCTTTTGGAGGTGAATTGTAATATATTCACATCAAGAACGCGTTCATATTTACCAGATTTATTAATATTGTCACATTCACTTCAGGGAATGGATTAATATTATCAAAAATTCTCATCCTTCAGGAAATCGAACAAGATTATCTGAATGCGCATTAATCACATCAAATTGTGATGCCTCAACCTCTTTTAAAATATTTACTACTTCAGGAGCAAATCGAGGCGTGCATTTAATATAGAGAATATTTATGTAGCTTATCTTCAATTGTAACCATAGAAAGCCTAAATTATCACTTCTGGTGATCATAGGCATATACCACTTCTGGTAGTTAACAAAATATAATTACAATGAGATATACGAAATATAACCACTTCTTGTGGTTGTATATTTCTTGCAAACTCTGCTAGAGTTTAAGTTGATCTAATAATGTTATCCATATTCTTCAAAATGACATAAACAAGATATATTATAGTAAACATCATTATCAAATCATAATTTTTCTTTATGTACAACAATTACATAACCATACTATCTATTACAAATAACAAAAATTAAAATATTTACATTTCTACAGATTCACCACCGATTACATGACTTGTTTCTCCTTCTGGGAGTGCAAAGTAATCAGCTACATCCAAATGCATGAAGTCTAAATTATCTTCAGAAATAAAATTTGCTTCAGCATTTTTCTCTGTCTTCTTCAGGGAGGCTTGATAAAGCTCAACCAGGTGCTTTGGCGTACGACAAGTACGTGACCAGTGCCCTTTTCCTCCACATCTATAGCATGCATTTTCTGTATTTGTGCTTGCACCGCTTCATGCTTTTGTTCCTTTCTTTTCCACTGCTGGTGGTGAGGAGGGTTCTTTGGTGCATTATTATTACCATGATTAAAATTTCTTCCCCAACCACGGCCATGACCATGACTGGGGCCACGACCTCTTCCACGTCTAGCTTGGTGGAAGTTCGTCTCATTCACTTCAGGGAATGGACAAGAACCATAGCAGCTTACACAACAACTTCCTTTCTTCTATAAATAGAAGAGATTTCAGTTCATTATGTACATCAGTTTGAATTCGAATAATATATCAGTTTCTCTCAATACCTGTCTTTACTTTATAGTCTTTATTTTATAACATACATAATTTATTATTATTATTATTATTATTATTATTATTATTATTATTATTATTATTATTATTACCTCTCTATTACTTTTCACTGTCACCCTATTGCAATCCCTCCACTATTATTTACTAATAAACATAATAAGACAATACTAGAGATCTGAGTAATAGAATTTCCCAATTCTAATACAAGATCAGATACTTGTTATATCGAATGTACTTTTTAATTTAATATTTGTCATATTTAGACCAATTGGAGTTGTTCATATCCAGTTCATTTCTAATTTTTTCATGTTTAGTCGGGTTAAATATTTTGAAAAATATTTTTTTATGGACTCATTTTCCTCCAATTGGAGGAAAATGCTTTCCCTATTAGAAAGAAGAAAAATATTTTCCAAAACTCTGTTTCAACCTTCCACACCTTATTCTTTATCCCCACCAACCAACCACAAACCCACCCCACTCCGCCCCACCTATCCACTCCCTACCACCCACCCATTCCAACCCCGCCCTCACCCCATTTGGTTGTGATAAATCACGATATAACTAATCCCGTAATTGTAGTGTTATTTTTATCCCTATGAAAGGATGAAATAACGATTCGAGAATAATTAATCATGTGATAGCTTGTTTCCCAAACAAACGATAAGGATCCTTTGGTTTGCGGACAAGGTTATTCTGGGATTATAATTCTAGAATTATAATCTTGGAATTATTTTGTGCTATATACTTCGTTTGGTACAGTAGATAAAAAATGGGATATGCAATATATATATATATATATATATATATAATCCAAAATACGTGTTTGTTTTTAAAGCTGGAGAAAATTTTATTTCTAATTTTAACCTTGGATATTCTAATGGCTTAGAAAAATTGTTCACTACACACAATTGTAAACTATAGTGAAGGTAGTCATATAATATTTCTTTTCTTCTTCTTGTTCCTGGCCATTACTGTTTCAGATGGGACATAGAACAAAGATTATAATCACCAGCCAAAATATAATAACGGGTAGTGGTCTGGTATTGGCATCGATTATTCATACATTACTGTAGAAATGGAGAATCCAAGCAGAGGCGAATGATGAAGCCGAAAAGCTTCTTAGTTCTGAACCAAGATGATTACTCTGTATATTAGAACGACACAGAGAAGCCTCAACACCAGCTGTGTACGGGAAATTAAGTCCTCAAAAATGTTGAATCTGATTAAGCCTGCAGTGAAAAGGGAAGAAGGATAATCTGGCCATTTCATAATTTTATCCCAGAATTAATTATCCCACCTGGGAGATACGATAATTTAATCCCAATTTGTGGTATATTTTTATACCAGGTTTAATTAATACCTGTGAGCACGTGATTTTTGTTTCGCACGACAATCGCTCCAAAAAGAAATAAAAAATATATAACTGGCCCTGCTGTACAATTTTCGGATTTCTGTGCGGCACCTTGTTGATTTATTTGTGACTTTGACCCATTTTTATTTATTTACTTAATTAAAATAAAATTCAAAAATATATGTGTCCTGCATAATTCAAACCGTAATCCGGTCGTTAAATAGAAAATCATGAATAGGCATTTTCGTCCGTGATTTTATTTGGTTTGACTTTACCTGTTTTGAAATATTTTAAGTATGTGTGCAAATAATTGTATTTGAGTGTGTATTTAATTTTAATTTGATTTTTTGGCTTAGTTTTGTTTTAAAATAAATAAGAAAAAGGAAATAAAAAATAATAATAAAAAAGAAAAAGACCCCTTCCCTTCCGGACTTGGGCCAATTTTAACAAAATTGGCCCAAACAAACAGCCCAAGACCCAGGCCTGCCCGGTCCAGGCCACCTGATGCCCAGGACGTCCAAACGACGTCGTTTGAGTCGTGCCTGATCTGGGCCGTTGATCTCAGAGTGATCAACGGCCAAGATCAATTCCCCATAACCCATCAATAAACCCGACCCATCTTACCCGGACCGAACCCAACCCTCAACCCTCAAAACGACACCGTTCCATTTAAGCCTTCAGATCCAGACCGTAGATCTAGATTGATCTAACGGTCGAGGTTCACCCACCCACTAACTATATAAACCATTCACCATACCCTGCCCCCTAGCCAACACCCCCGCCTTCGTCTTCACCAAACCCATCCCCTTCAAACCCTAGCCGCCCCTGCACACCTTCACCAGAAACCCGGCGGCCTGAACGCCGGTGACCTCCACCTGAACACCATAGAACCCCCATGCCACCCTGAACCTAAATCTACCAACCACACACTTCGAATCACCCCCAGGTCCTCGAATCTTCATTTGAAGATTCGAGTCAAAACTCGATCTACACCAAACAACCCCAGCTTCATACCAGACACTCCCCGGACCCTCCTCGTGACCAAACTATACTTGGTTTGGTCCGAATCTAACCAGGGAAACATGAATCCCGGATCTGAGTTTTTTTTGGAACTTTGTAGTTCCTCGTCACTAGTTCATACCCGTTCGAGCCAAAGAAATTAAGGTCCAAGGGACCTTAATCGAAGTGTTTCTCATCTGAGAAACACTTCGATTAAAGTTCGTTCAGCCTTAAGAAAGCCTGTCCAAGTCCGAGTCAAGGTTCCCGATTTTTCAAGATTTGAGGTGAGTCTGCCTTCTTCCCTTATTTGTTTTGGTCCAGGTGAGTGATTAAATGTCTGTTCATATTTTGTTTCAATTTGGGTCTTTGAATTTTTTTACCAACTTCCGTTTGTCCACCTTGCCTGAACCACTATGTTTGTTTGAACCCCTCATATTCTGATAAGACATATGTATTGGTTGTATTCCAAATTTGTGCTGATTAGTTGACTCCTCGAGGGTATTTCTGTTTAGTCAGTATAATTCAAACCATGTATCGACACTGTTTAAATGTCTGATTTTTGGCTACAATCGTGTATGTCAATGCTAATATAGTCGAGTCGACATGTGTCGTCAATTAGTTTCAACTGTCTAAACAAAGTAAACCGATTTGCTTCTGATGAACATTTGCTTTGAGCCAATTAAGAACCAGTTTTTGCTTACTTATAGCTTGTTTGAATTGATCAGTAATGTAAAAAGGATTGTTTTGTTTAAAGTTCTGAAATGGAGGGCATGTGCACTTGGCACAACATGTGCATTGGTGCACCTCATGTGCCTTGTGCACAGCCTGTTTTTCCTGCATAAAAGGGGCTTTCAATTTTAAAAATGGTTTGACAGCATATGCTGTCAGATAGATTCTACTGCCCATACCTTGCTTTAAGTTTAAAAAAGTATTAAACCTTTTAAAAGTTAAATCTACCAGGGAATGTTGATGGAGGTTAATACTTAAATAACTAATGGGAATCTGAAAAATGGGAATGCACATGGGAGGGTACTGTGATATTCTGAAAACAGGATGTTAAAAGGGCTGAGGTTTAGGCTTATAAAAGGGGGATAGACAGACACCAAAGAAAAAAAAAAAAAAGAGAAAGAAACACACACACACTGTGAAGATAGAAAGAAAAGAGAGAGTTGACAAGAATAGAAAGAGAGCAAGAAAGAGAGAAAACAGACTAAGAAATCAGGAACTTGATCTTGTTTGTCTGAAGTTCATTTATTGTCAACACGTTAGGCAGTGTTCTTTCTTATAAACTTCAATCGAGATTATTGTTAGTGTTCTGCTGCATTGGTACATTCCGGAATTGGACTGTTTGGAGTATCGCACTGTGTGCTGTTTCATCGAGTTGTTTCTCCTTCAACTCTAGTTCCATCTCGCAACAGAATCCTTTCTGTTGTGCTGTTCTGATTGTTGCTGCTATCTTGCTCGCTATTGCTGCCGCATTTTGTCCTGCTGCTACTGTTAATTCTGCCTTTTTGCTGCTGCTGATTCCCATCTTCTTCTTCTTCTCCTTTGCACTTTCAGCATTTTCAGGTACACATTTCAAGTCCCATATTGATGTAATTGGAACAGTTTGAAAGCATGAAATGAAAAAGGTTGAAGAAGTTCAAGCATTTGCTGTAATATTCATAGTACATTAACAGGCCTTGTGGAAATTGATTTAGCTTATGTTTCAATAGTTCAAAAGAGTATACTGATAGCCGACTGAGTTTCACCCCTTTGTATTTGAGCTCGACAATTGTCTGTTTAGTATAAGTATGCATATTTCGACTTTACACAATACTGTTTTCTGTTTCATTTAGTTTTTTTTTAGTAAGACTAGTCCATATAAGTTTGGTTAAGTTCAATACAAGAAATGCTCAGATTAAACGTTGTATTTCGCTAACTCGTATATGATTCCTTGTCAAATTAAAGCATTTTACTTCGCCAGTTATCCTTTAACCTAGTTCAAATAAGTTCAGTTAAGTTCAAATTAAGAAATGTTCGGATTAAGTATTGCATTTCATCTATCTCATATGTAATCTTTTAGTCGACCAAATCATTTTCGTAAAAGGCATGACGTCTTTTTTACTTTAAAAGTAATTAATCAAAATTGACAGGAGTTTGGTTTAAGCTGAAGTATATACTTCAATTAGCACACACACTTTCCTTTCTTCTATCTCTGGAAATAAAAATAATAGAAATGTAGTCACTGTAGGATACCCTTCTAAAAATAATAAGACAAGCCTCGCCAAATAAAAAAAAAATTTGCGGGGCCCTCAACAACTGACGATAATTATTTAGAGTTCAAGATAAGCCATTTAATAAATTTCATGGCCTTCTACAAAGATAATAACGCGTTAGACTCTGTTGGCGCGGTTTAATTAAATCACATTCTTAAATTCGGGTGCACATTGATGTGACCCAAATCCAAATCTCAACGAAGTCCAAATGTGTCGACAATCACGGGTGCATTGATTGTGACGTGGTTCGAGACGCATTTTCACGACGTTGCAATTCTGTAAAATAAATGATAATAACAAAAGCGGTTTAAACTTAATAAAAGCACGTAAGTCATAACATGTATTTAAATCAGATATTTAGCCATTATAACAATTTAAGCGACCGTGCTAGAACCACGGGATTCGAGGGTGCCTAACACCTTCCCTCGGGTCAACAGAATTCCTTACTTAGAATTTCTGGTTCGTAGACTTCATTTGGAAAAGTCAAAAATTTCCTCGATTTGGGATTCAAGATAAATCGGTGACTTGGGACACCAAAAGCCAAACCTTTCCCAAGTGGCGACTCTGAATTAAATAAATAATCCCATTTCGAATATTGTCACTTAAATTGGAAAAACTCCCTCGCACATTCTACCCTTCGGGGCGGGCGCGCATAAAGGAGGTGTGACAGCTCTGGCGACTCTGCTGGGGAAGATTTCACCCAGAACCACTGGTTCAGGGTTCAAGAATTCGAGCTTAGAATAATTGTTATATTTGGCTTTATTATCTGATTTTTATTACATGTTTTTTGCGTAACGTGCTAAATGTTGTCTTTTACCGCTTTGATATTATCTGAACTGTATATAAACTGTGCCGAAACCTTTCTCTTCTTACTTCCGGGGAGAAGCTCGCTGGTCGGGACTCCCTATTCTGTTAATGTCAATACCTAAAATAAGAAAGAGGACGGACAAGTTACAAAGCCGGACGATCTCGCGGGTCCCCGGTACGTAGCCCCCTCCTCGACTCGAGTTGTCCGCTCGGGTGCACAGTCTAGAACAAATACCCAGGTTACGAACCTAGAATAACTTGACTTCATGCCGGATCCCTAGTAGGAACGCTTATCTGCATCATGTTGCATTTGACTTAGGGGACTCAACACAGGGGTTGGGTCCGTCTAGGACAGGCAGCCTGAAACGAAAAAGACCCCCTGGTGCATCCTATTTGTGTTGTGCATTTATTTGCTTCGGTTCCGCATGTCGACCGGTTCCTAAAAAGGGGAAAATAGCAGCGTAGGGGAGATAATTACTTATTTTTGGAGAATAAAACCAATGTCCAAGTAGTGTCAAAACCTCGCCGGAATTTTTCTAAAAAAAAAACTGTCTTTTATTGAGAGTTATTAAAAAAAAATATAAAAAAAAAACTTTCAAAATCAAAAAAAAAGAAAAAGTGTTTATTTTAAAAGTAAAAAAAAAAAATGGAAAATCCATAATTCAAAAAGTGTGTTGTTTCTTTTGTAGTACCCCTTTTATAAATTCAGACTGATGATCCAAATATTGCATAAAAAAAAATATATTTTTTCTTGAGCCTTTCTCTTTTTTCAAAATAATGATACTTATTCTTGATTTCTAGGTTTTCTCTATTCATGATATGCCCGAACTACGCCGGTTTGATTCTCACCGGATGTGAGATACGTAGGCAACCCTCGTCGGGTTCAACCCCATTTTTTCTAAATAGCCAAAAATCAGTAAATAAATAAATAAAAGATGTGTCAAATTTTTAATAGAGTCGTAAATAAGTCAGGTGACATTGTTTTATCATAAATAGCCAAATGTTCCCGAAAGGGACGCCGGAAGGCTGACTTTGCATAAACAGCCACCTTTGGGTCTTGTTTAGCGTTTTTTTTAGACCCGCACAGCCTTAAAATCTTTGTCTCTGAAGTGTTTAAAGGTCGTGGGCAAAGCTTGATCCTCTCTAAAAAATATATATATTTTTTTTGAGTCAGTCAATTTTGTTAAAATCACCTTAATAAATGTGCAGGATGAGCACGATGCAAAATGAACATTTTTCAATAATGACCAAAATCCCTGTCAAGTTACGGCTATGGTGGAATGATCTAGGTGTTGAAGGACAAAATGAGGTTAAGAAATATTTGAAAGGTCTTGTGGGTCTGTTGGAAGTCCAGCCTCGGGGAGATATCATAAGAGCTTTGGTTACCTATTGGGACCCGGCGCACAATGTTTTCCATTTCTCTGATTTTGAGCTCACCCCAACTTTGGAAGAAATGGCCGGATACATCGGGAATACTGAACTCCCGTTGAAGGAAAAATACTTGGTCGCCCCAAGAGTCGTCACGGTACATCGGTTCCTGGATTCATTGAAAATACCTAGAACGGTCCACAACCCGGATCTAGCAGCCGGATTCTGTACTCCATGCTTCATATATGATAGATACGGTCACGAGGGGGGATTCAATAATCCAATCAACAAACTGTGCAGCAAAGGAGTTCGTCAGAAGTGGGACGAGCACAGACGGGTGGCGTTCATGATAACGTTTCTGGGTCTTCTGGTATTTCCGAGAAAAGATGGAAACATTGATTTGAAGATATCTGGGGTCGCCAGCACTTTACTCACGCAAAGTGGCAGCACTCTCGCGCCAATGGTGGTATCTGACATCTTTCGAGCTCTCACAACTTGTAAAGCTGGGGGAAATTTCTTCGAAGGTTGTAACTTGCTCCTACAGATATGGATGACCGAGCACCTCTGCCATCATTCCGGGGTATTGAGCCATGGTTCCCCGGAAAAAACCCGCATAGAAGAATCTTACACGAGAACCAGAGAGATCACTTGGCCTAAAGGAGTCCTGGCATGGACCTCGTTCTTGCAAGCTCTTACTGCCAGCCAAATACAATGGGCGTTGGGATGGTTACCTGTTGATGAGATCTTATATATGTCGGCGGCTAAAACTCATTTCTTACTGATGGGGCTTAAGAGCATTCAACCTTACGCACCCTGCCGAGTTTTGAGACAGTTCGGAAGGTGCCAGACAGTACCTCATGAGGAAGATCTTAGCACTCAAACAGTTGAGATAAGTCCTAACGGACAATTCCCAGAAGCGAAGATTCGCCAAATCTGGAATGAGGGTCAATATTTGAAATCAGATACTTGCGTGCGGGATCGAGCCAAGGGAGAAACGGCGCCAGGTTACCTTGCATGGTATAGAAGGGAACTCGAGCATGAAAGGCCAGCTAAGAGACCCCACATCCGGGATTTCACCGAGTCATCGAAAAGGCATTGGGATTGGTTAGCAAAGGAAAGAGGTTATTGTGCCGAAATCAGCAGATTAAAACAACAAGTAGAAGGCATGAAATACGAGCACAGCGTGCAAATTGCTACCGATCTGGGAGAGCGGAACAGGTTAACTCAAGAAAATGAGATGCTCAGAGCTCAGATCAAACAAATAAGGTTGGACGCAGATAGACAACCAAGGCGTCGATCGGACGAGCAGCTGATAAAAGGGCTAAAAGGTGAAATCAGGGAATGGCGAGATGGTTTGGAGAAATCTGAAAACATCATAGCAGAGTTCAAGGCACAGTGGGATACAAGAGCAGATAAGCATCGCAGACACCTGAATCAATTGGAAGGCGACCACGAGAAGACTGTTGCTAAAATAAAGAGAGAGATGGCAGCACTTGAAATCAAAGCAGCTAGTCAGGCCAAGGATTTCCAAATGGAAAGCAGATACTGGTATGACACAATAGCCCATATGAAATTGGAAGTACGGCGATTGAAGCATCAACACGTGCAAGATGTTCAAGTCTTCAAGATATGCAGCGATCAGATAAAGCACCTGCTTGTAGAGAAGAAGCAAACCAGAGATAGGATCAAAGCCGTTGCCCACGCCATCACCAGACGATGTCTACGATGTGAGAACATGTCTAGTGTTACCTTCCTCTCGGCAGTAATGGTTTATGTCAAGCAGACTATGCACGAGCTAGAGCAACTTGAGAGGGATCTCACGCCTAGGACCGCGGCGAGGCCGAACGACGCCCCGCGGAAACCAATTTTTAAAACCATAATGCATTCATAGGTCAAATCTGTATCTTAGCATCTTCTGCCTGTTTTTTCATCAGGGTGATTTTTAGTCTATTTTTTGAGTCTAGGTTTATTTTCAAAGTTTGCTTTTTCTTTTGCAAAATGTAGTTTGTAATAGACTGCTTCAATAATAAAGAGTTTGCTTCTTTCACGCTCATTTGTGTTTTCGAACTACGTAATGATCTGATTCACTGAGTATCGTGATACGTAGGCAATCCTCATCGGATCCGATCGCATTTTCTTTTGCTACAAAAAAAATATAAAAGAAAAATAAATGTAAATAAAATAAAAGGAAAACAAAAGAAAAGAAAAAAAGGGGGAAATAAGAGGAAAAATACCGGAATGACGCATGCTCTCGTAGCAGACATATAGCAATCCACTTAACTGTATAGGTGCATCATGCCCAACGTGAGATTAACTATCCGTTATTTGCTGCAAATTAACCGTGCACTTGTCATTGAGCATTTTCCAGGGTTTTTGAAAAGACGGTTGGTTTGGTGAAAGTCTGGCCTCGCACTCATACTTCACGAGGTCAAGGAGAGGTGTTCAACTACCTGTTGTTAGGACCAGAAGCAGTACTCACACTTACTTCACCAGGTCAAAAGGAAGTGTGGAAATGTCTTCGGAAATTCCATTGCAAACAGTCCCCGTCTCTGAGGAGAGCTCAATCTCAGCCGTCCTCACGCCTGAATCCGCAACTGCGGAAGAAAATAGAATCCTACGGCTCCGCATGTTGGAAATGCTGGATGACTGGAACAATGGGAAAGAGCCGCCAAGTGTCGTCCCCGGATTCCCTGAATTATTCTCCAGGTCAGGTGGGACTTCTAATGTCCCCATAAATTACCCTGCTACCCCATTCGGGTACCCAGCCAACTCCGCTTTCTCCGCAGGATCACCTTCTGAGCCTCATCCCCGAATGTCGGCCACTGATGCAAGCATGAACATCTTTACTGCATCGCCTTGCCCAGCTACGGCACAGCCTGCCACATACAAGCCAAGCTTTGACTCATCCTCTTTTACATTCCAAGCACCATCGTTCTCAATGGAACCAACCAGGTTCGCTACCAACAATAATCCTCTACCGCCTCAGTGCGAACTCGCACCGGGACAGGATCAGAACCCCAGGATTGCAGAACAAAATGAGATTGCTAAGAGAATGAGAAGCCTTGAACAAAGTTTGAAGAATATGCAAGGGTTGAGCGGACAAAAGAGCGTCTCTTACGCCGACCTGTGCATGTTCCCTCACGTGCACCTGCCGACGGGTTTCAAGACCCCCAAGTTCGAGAAATACGATGGGCACGGTGACCCCATTGCACATCTTAAGAAATACTGCAACCAATTGCGGGGAGCCGGCGGAAAAGAAGAACTGCTAATGGCGTATTTTGGGGAAAGCTTAGTAGGGATAGCTTCGGAATGGTATATGGATCAGGAAATGTCCCGATGGCATATATGGGATGATCTCGCCAGAGATTTTGTAAAGCAATTCCAGTATAACATCGACATTGCGCCAGACCGAAACTCTCTGTCGAATTTGAAGAAGAAGCCTTCGGAAAGCTTTAGAGAGTATGCTATTAAGTGGCGTGAACAGGCGTCGAGAGTGAAGCCTCCCATGGATGAAGTGGAAATGGTCACTACCTTTCTCCAGGCTCAAGAGTCTGACTATTTCCAAAACATGATGTCGGCCATGGGTAAGCCATTCGCGGAAGCAATCAAGATAGGAGAGATGGTAGAGAATGGGCTGAAAACGGGTCGGATTCTGAGTCAAGCAGCCCTAAGGGCAACCTCCCAGGCCGTCCAAAGCGGGTCTGGAGGGACGACAAGGGGGAAGAAGAAGGAAGAAACGGCTATGGCAGCCTCTGAAGCAAGGGAGTATCGTCATCCCAGGCCCCATTTTCCGGAAAGGGCCCCACAACACTACTACCCCCACTCAAATGTGGCATATGCTCATCAACCTTATATGGTCATGAATGCCCAACCTTATAACCATTCACCACAACAAGCCAACCGAGGCCCAGCTCCACCTCCCAGAAATCAGCCTCCTTACCGCAACCACTATAACCCACAACCCCCGCAGAATAACTACCGCCCCCAGGAGCCACCTCGACGGCGGACTTTCACGCCCATCGGTGAACAATACTCCACATTGTTCCCTAAGCTAGTCCAGTTGGGTTTCTTGCAACCAATTCCCCAAACGAGGCAAAACCCGACATCTCCTTCTTATAAAGCCGGAGTCAGATGCGCCTATCATTCAGGGGCCGAAGGACATGATACAAACGACTGCTGGTCATTGAAAAGAGTGGTCGAAAATTTGATAGAGCAGGGAAAAATAGTGCTAAGGGACGAAGAGATCCCAAATGTGACTAACAATCCATTGCCCGCTCACAATAATGGGCCGCTGGTCGGCATGATTTGTGAAGACAAAGAGTTCGACCCTGCCTTGAAAGCCATAATTGCCATTGTCGACACGGGGAGGAGGCCTGAAATAGACCAGAAATCAGAAAGGGGGGAGGAGGTCAAGGCTGCAGAAAGCAAGCCTGAAAAGAAGGTGGAGAAGAAAGTGGTACCAGCAAAGGGTGGAGTTCTTTACATACCGCGGGGTCAAGCCAAGAAGACGCAGAACTTCGGGATCAAAAAGACAAAACCTATGTACGTGCCAAAAGGGGCCTATGTGGTCCGGGGGACGATTCAACCACCTCGGCTGAATGAGCCAGTGGTTATCGGACGCGTGCCACAAAAGCCAATGACCAACCCGTCCACAGTGCCGTGGAATTATCAAAAGACTTTGGTAACATACAAAGGTAAGGAGGTCATGGAAGAACTTCCAGAAAATACTTTCGTTGGAGGGTACTCAAATACCCAAGAACTGAACAACGCCACACAAAGGCGCTTCCCTCCAAAGGAGCCCGTGAGTGTTGAAGAAGCGGAAGTGTTCTTCCAACAAATGAAGATGCCGGATTACGAAGTGATAGATCAGTTGCGCAAGCACCCTGAGCAGGTGTCCATGCTATCATTATTGACAAGATCGGCCGAGCATCAAAAGATCTTACTGAAGACCCTGAATGAGGCATATGTGCCGGTTGAAACCTCGGTGGAGCAATTAGAGCGGATGACAGAAAGATTCTTCGCCGTCAACCAAATCTCCTTCAGCAAGAACGATCTACCCCCGGAAGGAGCAGCACACAACAAGGCATTGCATTTAACAGTCAAATGTGAGGACTACTATGTCAAGCGGGTGATGCTGGATGGGGGATCAGGTGTTGACATTTGCCCGCTCTCCACGCTGCAAAGAATGGAAATTGAGACCGGAAGAATCCGACCCAACAACGTCTGCGTAAGAGCTTTCGATGGTATCAAGAGAGACACCATGGGAGAAATAGACCTGCTGCTGGTCATAGGACCAGTCGAATTTCGAGTCACTTTCCAAGTGATCGACATGGACACATCTTACAATTTCCTCCTTGGCAGGCCTTGGATCCATGCGGCAGGAGCCGTGCCTTCTACTCTTCACCAGATGGTGAAGTTCGAGTATGAAGACCAAGAGATCGTGGTCCATGGAGAAGATGAACATGCCATTTATCGGGACCCATCTATCCCGTATCTTGAACCAAGAGAAGGGAGCGAGCATACGGTCTATCAAGCTTTCGAGGTGGTATTGGCAGAGCAGCACGAAGAGGGAGTACCTTGCCCCCAGCCTTTCTTGTCTAACGCTTCGGTTATGGTGGCCAAAGAGATGATCCGACACGGATTTAGGCCAGGGAAGGGGCTTGGACGAACCCTTCAGGGAATGACGGAACCCATTACTTTACCAGTCATCAAGAAACCTTTTGGACTAGGTTTCAAACCTACTCCAGCAGACGAAAAATGGGCAAAGAAAAGGAGAAATGAGGGCTGGAAGTTGCCTCAACCACTGCCGGATTTACATGCGACTTTTGTCAGGCCAAGGTACACTGAAGAAGAAGAAGATGAGGTCTTCACAGTTGAGGAAATCGAGGAAATATGTGGGGCAATGAGGGAAATGCTCTACGAGGTCCACATGGTTCAACCAGGCGAAGGCACGAGCACTGCTGAGATGATGTACATGGGGCCAAACGCCAAGCTCCAAAACTGGGAGATCACGCCATTCCCAACTAGACGGAAGTCCGGGTAGACCTGTCCTGCCACCTTTCCTGTATCACAAGTTATCTCCGGGACATAACTTGAACGTTTTCTTCTTTTCAATTGTTGTTCCGAATTCCTAGTTGTAAACGTTGTTGTCTTCCAATTTTCCAAAGAAAATAAAAAAAAATCATCATTGCTTTCCTATTCTTTCTTTTGTTCTGATTTTATTACTTTTCCTCTTATCTTCCTTTTCAGTCCTAATAATGCGGCTTTAAATATGACATGCTTGCGGACTTCACGCCCAGATCACAATGAGCTATTTAACTGCGAATTAATGAACCCAGAACCAGAATATGATGCGGAAGAGGCTTTTAGGGAGATAAACCGAGAGTTGGAATATTTCGAGAATAAACCTAAGCCAAATCTGAATGACACTGAACCGGTAAATTTAGGAACCCCGGAAGAAATCCGGGAGACCAAGATAAGCATTCACACGGACAAGAAAACGCGAGAGGCGATAATTCAACTTCTTCTTGAATTTAAAGACGTGTTTGCTTGGTCATATGATGACATGCCGGGACTAGGTGTCGATCTAGTGGTTCACAAATTGCCGATTCATCCTGATTGTCCTCCGGTTCAACAAAAGCAACGAAAGTTCAAAACCGAGGTCAGTGACAAAATTAAAGAGGAGATCACCAAGCAACTGAAAACAGGAGTGATCCGGGTAGTCCAATATACAACATGGTTGGCGAATGTGGTTCCAGTACCGAAAAAGGACGGGAAAACTCGGGTATGTGTAGATTACCGAGATCTGAACAGAGCAAGTCCCAAAGATAATTTCCCGCTGCCCAACATCCACATCCTCGTTGATAATTGCGCCAAACACGAGATACAATCCTTCGTAGATTGTTACGCTGGATATCATCAGGTGCTGATGGATGAAGAGGACGCCGAGAAAACCGCTTTCACCACGCCTTGGGGCACCTACTGTTATCGGGTCATGCCATTTGGTCTAAAGAATGCTGGGGCTACTTACATGAGGGCCATGACCGCCATTTTCCATGACATGATGCATCAGGAAATAGAGGTGTACGTGGACGATGTAATAGTCAAGTCCAGGACACAGGATAATCACATCCAAGACTTGAGGAAATTCTTCGAGAGGCTAAGGAAGTATGACTTGAAGCTAAATCCAGCCAAATGCGCTTTCGGAGTTCCGTCAGGTAAACTTTTGGGTTTCATCGTAAGCAGGAGAGGTATCGAGCTAGATCCGACTAAGATAAAATCTATCAAAGATCTACCTCCCCCAAGAACGAAGAAAGACGTGATGAGTCTTTTGGGCAGGCTGAACTACATCAGTCGGTTTATTGCCCAGCTGACAAGCACGTGTGAGCCCATATTCAAGTTGTTAAGAAAAGATGCGGCGATTAAGTGGACAACGGAGTGTCAAGAAGCCTTTGATAAAGTCAAAGAGTACCTTTCGAATCCCCCAGTCTTGGTCCCTCCCGAACCAGGGAGGCCACTTTTCTTGTATCTGACAGTCTTGGAGAACTCTTTTGGCTGCGTCCTCGGGCAACACGATGTGACCGGGAAAAGGGAGCAGGCGATCTACTACCTGAGCAAGAAATTCACCAGCTACGAGGCCAAATACACTCTGTTGGAAAAGACATGCTGCGCTCTCACATGGGTTGCTCAAAAGCTGAGGCATTATCTCCAAGCCCACACTACATTCCTCATAAGCAGGTTGGATCCCTTGAAATATATATTTCAGAAACCAATGCCTACTGGGAGACTGGCTAAATGGCAAATCTTGCTTACGGAATTCGACATAGTTTATGTCACTCGCACGGCAATGAAAGCCCAGGCGTTAGCAGATCATTTGGCCGAAAACCCGGTCGATGAGGAATACCAGCCATTGGATACCTACTTTCCAGATGAAGAGGTAAACACCGTAGAAGTGATCTCAGAGGAAGCTCATGTTTGGAAGATGTTCTTTGACGGAGCCGTGAACGCCAAGGGTATAGGGATTGGGGCAATTTTGATCTCACCTGCCGGTCAGCATTATCCCGCCACAGCTAGACTTCGTTTCTTCTGCACAAATAATACAGCTGAATATGAAGCCTGCATTATGGGCATACATATGGCAATCGATCAGGATGTCAAAGACTTACTGATTATGGGAGATTCTGACCTGATCATCCGGCAAGTTCAAGGCGAATGGGAAACTCGGGATGTCAAACTTATCCCATACCGACAACATGTGGAGGACCTCAGCAAGCGCTTTACCTCAATAGAATTCAGGTATATTCCGAGGTGTCACAATGAACTGGCAGATGCACTTGCTACTCTGGCTTCTATGCTACCCTACCCGGGCGACGCCCACGTCGATCCTTTGGAAATCCAAATCAAGGAAAGACACGGTTACTGCAGTGTAATCGAGGCGGGATCAAATACGCAGCCTTGGTACCATGACATCAAGAAATTCTTGAAGACACAAGAATACCCCGAGCATGCAACTGGAGATCAAAAGAGGACCATTAGGCGACATGCAAGTGGTTTCTTTTTGAGCAGTGAATTGTTATATAAGAGGACTCCGGACCTCAATCTCTTAAGATGTGTCGATATCGAGGAAGCGAGAAAGATCATGCACGAAGTACACGCAGGTGTGTGTGGACCTCACATGAACGGGTATGTCTTGGCAAAGAAAATCCTTCGAGCAGGTTATTACTGGATGACCATGGAAAAGGATTGCTTTAGTTTCGTTTGGAAGTGTCATCAGTGTCAGGTGCACGGTAATTTGATTCATGCACCTCCCACGGAACTGCATCCCATGTCCGCACCTTGGCCATTTGTCGCTTGGGGCATGGACGTCATTGGACCAATTGAACCAAAGGCTTCGAATGGACACAGGTTTATACTGGTTGCCATCGATTACTTCACAAAATGGGTAGAGGCTGTCACTCTCAAGTCGGTCACCAAGAAAGCTGTAGTGGATTTTGTACACTCAAATCTTATCTGTCGCTTCGGTATTCCTGCGACTATCATTACAGATAATGCAGCAAACTTGAACAGTCACTTGATGGGAGATGTGTGCGAGCAATTCAAGATAACACACAGGAATTCCACTCCTTATCGGCCAAAAGCCAATGGTGCTGTGGAAGCTGCAAATAAAAACATCAAGAAGATTTTGAGGAAAACAATACAAAGTTCCCGACAGTGGCATGAGCAGTTACCTTTTGCATTATTGGGGTACCGCACTACGGTACGCACATCGGTGGGAGCGACTCCTTATCTTTTGGTTTATGGGACCGAGGCCGTAATACCGGCAGAGGTAGAGATTCCTTCACTTCGAATCATTGTCGAAGCAGAAATCGAGGACAGCGAGTGGGTTAAGACTCGACTGGAGCAATTGACGTTGATTGATGAAAAGCGGATGGCTGCAGTTTGTCACGGACAGTTATACCAACGAAGGATGGCCCGTGCTTACAACAAGAAAGTCCGACCTCGGAATTTCGAAGTAGGACAATTGGTACTGAGGCGTATTCTGCCGCATCATGAAGAAGCAAAAGGAAAGTTTGCCCCAAATTGGAAAGGCCCATACATCGTAAGGAAAATATTGCCAAGAGGAGCATTGTATTTAGGTGATATCGAAGGAAATGACCCTGACACAGCGGTGAATGCAGATGCAGTCAAGAGGTACTACGTCTAGATCATACTCCAAGTGGTCCTGACACGTTGAAAATGGCGAAGGTGTTTATTCCCCACTGCTCCCCAAACACTACCCAATTCTCTCTACCAACTTTTGAGCCGCTTACAAAAAAAAAAAAAAAAAACAAAACAAAACGTTGATTGAGGCCTGAACTACGTTTGACTTGATTCCGAAAGGATACGTAGGCAGCCTCTCCCTGAGGTTCAGTCACACCAACAACAAAATCCCATCCACCCTGAAATTGAAAACCGGGGCATGTCGGACACTTGAGAAGTTTAGTATCAGCTACCTCTCTTTACCAAGTACAAGCCTTCAAATCAATTACCAAAGATAGTGGGAAACCAATAAGCATCACAAATGGAAACCGGCACACCCTGAGTTGAGAGAAATAAAATGAGAGAGTCTCGGCGGTGAAAACCTTCGGGCACCACGAGGCGACGGGAGTAGAGAAACCAAAATGAGAGAGCTTGTTTAGTAAAAACTCGCAAAGAGTGCTATCAAGCGATGACAGGAAGAGAAATGAGAGAGGTCAGCCAGTGAAAACCCGCAAAGGGCGCTGTTGGCCGAAAAGGAATGACGCCACCCCAAGAAGGTCTCGGCAAAGTTCCACCGGTTTTGGAATCACAGATCTGTTCTGGTTCAGGAAAACGCAAGTTCATGGAAGGTCGGACGTCCAGTCCAAAGAGCATGTCATGTCATTTAAAGCCAGCGTTATCTTCCTCAGATAAGTCTTTCTCGTCCCGAAAAGGGTATTCCTTTTCTGATTTGTTTTCCCCTTCTTTGTTTCTTTTCGAATCCCTTTTGCATTTTAACCCCGAGTTCAGGACACACCGGAAAGAGCAGGTGGCAGGTTTGTTTGCACGGAATCCCGTCTCATGAAGGAAAGCACCTCATCTCGTTGATATGATTACCCAAGCATGATGAATCATGACGTCCCGGAGTAGAGGAAAAAGAGAGAAATCTTGAAATCTTCCCCAGCAAGTCCACCTTCGGACAAATCCCCACAGAGTCTCCCCCTGTACAAAATCCCACAGAGTCTCCCTTTTTGTACAATCTCCCACAAAGTATCCCTGTTGGAATTTCATCAGCACATCCCCAGCGAGTTCTTTTGTAAATATTCCCCAACAAGCTTACCCCAACAAACCCTGGGAAACCCGTTTTGAAACCAAAACCCAGCATACCCCATTGTACAGAATCCGCACAAAGAATCCACTTGGTAAATATTTCCCCCACATAGCTTCCTCTTGTACAGTTCCCACAGAACACCTCCAATAAAATCCCCGTTGAGAACCTTCAATCAAAACGGGACAAAAAAAAAGAAAAAAGGGCCTTACGAGGCAAATCATCACAGAATCCGGAAGTACAAGCCTGAGCAGTCTAAAGGTTTCGCCGTTCAATTCGAATCAATGGCGGGATTTCGCAACAGAAGTAAAGACGCAACGAAGCAATTGGGAACGATCAAGGTCACCAAACCGACCGTCATTTTTCAAACTAACAATTGTCCTTTGTTTGAGAAATTGAAACAGGTGTTAATCCAAGAAACCGTGCAAGAAGCAGGTGTCGCCCAAAGAAGAAGGTACACGGGTACAAGAAACATTTTGGCAATAAGGAATTCACTCGAAAGGTAGGTTTCCACGAAACTCCCTTTTATCTTCTACTAAAATAAGAAAATTCAAAAAAAAGAGGTCGCTTAACTTTGTCCCCAGCTAGTCAGCATTAGGGTTTTAAACCCTAAACTGAACTTTTCTCTTTCAGCCAGCATTAGAGTTTTAAACTCTAAACTGAGCTTTTCCATTTAATCAGCATTAGGGTTTTAAACCCTAAACTGAATTTTCCTTTTAGTCAGCATTAGGGTTTTAAACCCTAAACTGAACTTTTCTCTTTCAGCCAGCATTAGAGTTTTAAACTCTAAACTGAGCTTTTCCATTTAATCAGCATTAGGGTTTTAAACCCTAAACTGAATCTTCCTTTTAGTCAGCATTAGGGTTTTAAACCCTAAACTGAACTTTTCTCTTTCAGCCAGCATTAGAGTTTTAAACTCTAAACTGAGCTTTTCCATTTAATCAGCATTAGGGTTTTAAACCCTCAACTGAATCTTCCTTTTAGTCAGCATTAGGGTTTTAAACCCTAAACTGAACTTTTCTCTTTCAGCCAGCATTAGAGTTTTAAACTCTAAACTGAGCTTTTCCATTTAATCAGCATTAGGGTTTTAAACCCTAAACTGAATTTTCCTTTTAGTCAGCATTAGGGTTTTAAACCCTAAACTGAACTTTTCTCTTTCAGCCAGCATTAGAGTTTTAAACTCTAAACTGAGCTTTTCCAGGCAATCAGCATTAGGGTTTTAAACCCTAAACTGAATTTTCCTTTTAGTCAGCATTAGGGTTTTAAACCCTAAACTGAACTTTTCCTTTCAGCCAGCATTAGAGTTTTAAACTCTAAACTGAGCTTTTCTATGCAATCAGCATTAGGATTTTAAACCCTAAACTGAACTTTTCCTTTCAGCCAGCATTAGAGTTTTAAACTCTAAACTGAGCTTTTCCAGGCAATCAACATTAGGGTTTTAAACCCTAAACTGAATTTTCCTTTTAGTCAGCATTAGGGTTTTAAAACCCTAAACTGAACTTTTCCTTTCAGCCAGCATTAGAGTTTTAAACTCTAAACTGAGCTTTTCTATGCAATCAGCATTAGGGTTTTAAACCCTAAACTGAACTTTTCCTTTCAGCCAGCATTAGAGTTTTAAACTCTAAACTGAGCTTTTCCATGCAATCAGCATTAGGGTTTTAAACCCTAAACTGAATTTTCCTTTTAGTCAGCATTAGGGTTTTAAACCCTAAACTGAACTTTTCCTTTCAGCCAGCATTAGAGTTTTAAACTCTAAACTGAGCTTTTCCATGCAATCAGCATTAGGGTTTTAAACCCTAAACTGAATTTTCCTTTTAGTCAGCATTGGGGTTTTAAACCCTAAACTGAACTTTTTCCTTTCAGCCAGCATTAGAGTTTTAAACTCTAAACTGAGCTTTTCCATGCAATCAGCATTAGGGTTTTAAAACCCTAAACTGAATTCTTCCTTTGTTCGGCGTTAGGGTTTTAAACCCTAAACTGAACTTTTTCCTTTACAGCCAGCATTAGAGTTTTAAACTCTAAACTGAGCTTTTTTCTATGCAATCAACATTAGGGTTTTAAAACCCTAAACTGAATTCTTCCTTTGTTCGGCGTTAGGGTTTTAAACCCCAAACCGAACCTCTCCCCAGCTAGCCGGTGTTAGGGCTCCAACCCTGAACTGAACATGCATATCCTCTTTCATCGATTTTATGGACTTCTTGGTGAATAATTAACGAAATTTTCCTAGTGAAACTGGGGCAGAAAATTTCGTTCGTTTGTTTTTTTCTTCCCGCAGGTCTAACCTCAAGCCACACGGATCGAAATGACCCACGAGATGAGTCTCAACTCAAAATCAAAGAAGAAAAAGAAATGTCCCAAGATCCGGAGTAAATGGAAGGCGGATTGACTCCAGCATTTAATTGAGGTCTTGAACCCTGCCAATCGCGCCTCACTCAGTATCCCAGAGACTAACCAGGTCACCACAACTCGCAAGCATCAAGATTCAGATCGGAGTCTACAAGCAGAATCAGCTAAGACCCAAGATCAAGTCATAAAAGAATCATAGATAGGAATCTTGTAACTAGCAGTTGACATACACATAAGTAGTTAGCTCAGTTTCCAATTTCCATTTGGTTGTAATAAGGCGGTCAGTAACGTAGCAGTGACAACAGCAGCAGCAGTAGCAGCAAGCATCGCAATCCCGTGGTAGTCCCAGCTACCAAAACTTCTCGAACTACATTGACCTGATTCCTGTTTAGCCCAGGATATGTAGGAAATCTTTTAAGCAAGATTCGGTCAGATCTTTCAAAAAAAAAACACATGCTTCATACGGAGTGGTCTGTAGGCAAAAATCGCTCATACACGCTCACTTTATCTTTGCACGAGAACCCTTCGTGTTTCCGAACAAAGAGGGGCAGCTGTGAGCACGTGATTTTTGTTTCGCACGACAATCTCTCCAAAAAGAAATAAAAAATATATAATTGGCCCTGCTGTACAATTTTCGGATTTCTGTGCGGCACCTTGTTGATTTATTTGTGACTTTGACCCATTTTTATTTATTTACTTAATTAAAATAAAATTCAAAAATATATGTGTCCTGCATAATTCAAACCGTAATCCGGTCGTTAAATAGAAAATCATGAATAGGCATTTTCGTCCGTGATTTTATTTGGTTTGACTTTACCTGTTTTGAAATATTTTAAGTATGTGTGCAAATAATTGTATTTGAGTGTGTATTTAATTTTAATTTGATTTTTTGGCTTAGTTTTGTTTTAAAATAAATAAGAAAAAGGAAATAAAAAAAATAATAAAAAAGAAAAAGACCCCTTCCCTTCCGGACTTGGGCCAATTTTAACAAAATTGGCCCAAACAAACAGCCCAAGACCCAGGCCTGCCCGGTCCAGGCCACCTGATGCCCAGGACGTCCAAACGACGTCGTTTGAGTCGTGCCTGATCTGGGCCGTTGATCTCAGAGTGATCAACGGCCAAGATCAATTCCCCATAACCCATCAATAAACCCGACCCATCTTACCCGGACCGAACCCAACCCTCAACCCTCAAAACGACACCGTTCCATTTAAGCCTTCAGATCCAGACCGTAGATCTAGATTGATCTAACGGTCGAGGTTCACCCACCCACTAACTATATAAACCATTCACCATACCCTGCCCCCCTAGCCAACACCCCCGCCTTCGTCTTCACCAAACCCATCCCCTTCAAACCCTAGCCGCCCCTGCACACCTTCACCAGAAACCCGGCGGCCTGAACGCCGGTGACCTCCACCTGAACACCATAGAACCCCCATGCCACCCTGAACCTAAATCTACCAACCACACACTTCGAATCACCCCCAGGTCCTCGAATCTTCATTTGAAGATTCGAGTCAAAACTCGATCTACACCAAACAACCCCAGCTTCATACCAGACACTCCCCGGACCCTCCTCGTGACCAAACCATACTTGGTTTGGTCCGAATCTAACCAGGGAAACATGAATCCCGGATCTGAGTTTTTTTTGGAACTTTGTAGTTCCTCGTCACTAGTTCATACCCGTTCGAGCCAAAGAAATTAAGGTCCAAGGGACCTTAATCGAAGTGTTTCTCATCTGAGAAACACTTCGATTAAAGTTCGTTCAGCCTTAAGAAAGCCTGTCCAAGTCCGAGTCAAGGTTCCCGATTTTTCAAGATTTGAGGTGAGTCTGCCTTCTTCCCTTATTTGTTTTGGTCCAGGTGAGTGATTAAATGTCTGTTCATATTTTGTTTCAATTTGGGTCTTTGAATTTTTTTACCAACTTCCGTTTGTCCACCTTGCCTGAACCACTATGTTTGTTTGAACCCCTCATATTCTGATAAGACATATGTATTGGTTGTATTCCAAATTTGTGCTGATTAGTTGACTCCTCGAGGGTATTTCTGTTTAGTCAGTATAATTCAAACCATGTATCGACACTGTTTAAATGTCTGATTTTTGGCTACAATCGTGTATGTCAATGCTAATATAGTCGAGTCGACATGTGTCGTCAATTAGTTTCAACTGTCTAAACAAAGTAAACCGATTTGCTTCTGATGAACATTTGCTTTGAGCCAATTAAGAACCAGTTTTTGCTTACTTATAGCTTGTTTGAATTGATCAGTAATGTAAAAAGGATTGTTTTGTTTAAAGTTCTGAAATGGAGGGCATGTGCACTTGGCACAACATGTGCATTGGTGCACCTCATGTGCCTTGTGCACAGCCTGTTTTTCCTGCATAAAGGGGCTTTCAATTTTAAAAATGGTTTGACAGCATATGCTGTCAGATAGATTCTACTTCCCATACCTTGCTTTAAGTTTAAAAAAGTATTAAACCTTTTAAAAGTTAAATCTACCAGGGAATGTTGATGGAGGTTAATACTTAAATAACTAATGGGAATCTGAAAAATGGGAATGCACATGGGAGGGTACCGTGATATTCTGAAAACAGGATGTTAAAAGGGCTGAGGTTTAGGCTTATAAAAGGGGGATAGACAGACACCAAAGAAAAAAAAAGAAAAAGAGAAAGAAACACACACACACTGTGAAGATAGAAAGAAAAGAGAGAGTTGACAAGAATAGAAAGAGAGCAAGAAAGAGAGAAAACAGACTAAGAAATCAGGAACTTGATCTTGTTTGTCTGAAGTTCATTTATTGTCAACACGTTAGGCAGTGTTCTTTCTTCTAAACTTCAATCGAGATTATTGTTAGTGTTCTGCTGCATTGGTACATTCCGGAATTGGACTGTCTGGAGTATCGCACTGTGTGCTGTTTCATCGAGTTGTTTCTCCTTCAACTCTAGTTCCATCTCGCAACAGAATCCTTTCTGTTGTGCTGTTCTGATTGTTGCTGCTATCTTGCTCGCTATTGCTGCCGCATTTTGTCCTGCTGCTACTGTTAATTCTGCCTTTTTGCTGCTGCTGATTCCCATCTTCTTCTTCTTCTCCTTTGCACTTTCAGCATTTTCAGGTACACATTTCAAGTCCCATATTGATGTAATTGGAACAGTTTGAAAGCATGAAATGAAAAAGGTTGAAGAAGTTCAAGCATTTGCTGTAATATTCATAGTACATTAACAGGCCTTGTGGAAATTGATTTAGCTTATGTTTCAATAGTTCAAAAGAGTATACTGATAGCCGACTGAGTTTCACCCCTTTGTATTTGAGCTCGACAATTGTCTGTTTAGTATAAGTATGCATATTTCGACTTTACACAATACTATTTTCTGTTTCATTTAGTTTTTTTTAGTAAGACTAGTCCATATAAGTTTGGTTAAGTTCAATACAAGAAATGCTCAGATTAAACGTTGTATTTCGCTAACTCGTATATGATTCCTTGTCAAATTAAAGCATTTTACTTCGCCAGTTATCCTTTAACCTAGTTCAAATAAGTTCAGTTAAGTTCAAATTAAGAAATGTTCGGATTAAGTATTGCATTTCATCTATCTCATATGTAATCTTTTAGTCGACCAAATCATTTTCGTAAAAGGCATGACGTCTTTTTTACTTTAAAAGTAATTAATCAAAATTGACAGGAGTTTGGTTTAAGCTGAAGTATATACTTCAATTAGCACACACACTTTCCTTTCTTCTATCTCTGGAAATAAAAATAATAGAAATGTAGTCACTGTAGGATACCCTTCTAAAAATAATAAGACAAGCCTCGCCAAATAAAAAAAAAATTTGCGGGGCCCTCAACAACTGACGATAATTATTTAGAGTTCAAGATAAGCCATTTAATAAATTTCATGGCCTTCTACAAAGATAATAACGCGTTAGACTCTGTTGGCGCGGTTTAATTAAATCACATTCTTAAATTCGGGTGCACATTGATGTGACCCAAATCCAAATCTCAACGAAGTCCAAATGTGTCGACAATCACGGGTGCATTGATTGTGACGTGGTTCGAGACGCATTTTCACGACGTTGCAATTCTGTAAAATAAATGATAATAATAAAAGCGGTTTAAACTTAATAAAAGCACGTAAGTCATAACATGTATTTAAATCAGATATTTAGCCATTATAACAATTTAAGCGACCGTGCTAGAACCACGGGATTCGAGGGTGCCTAACACCTTCCCTCGGGTCAACAGAATTCCTTACTTAGAATTTCTGGTTCGTAGACTTCATTTGGAAAAGTCGAAAATTTCCTCGATTTGGGATTCAAGATAAACCGGTGACTTGGGACACCAAAAGCCAAACCTTTCCCAAGTGGCGACTCTGAATTAAATAAATAATCCCATTTCGAATATTGTCACTTAAATTGGAAAAACTCCCTCGCGCATTCTACCCTTCGGGGCGGGCGCGCAAAAAGGAGGTGTGACAATACCTCAAATCAAATATGAGATAAATTTAATCCCAAATTTTATACTATCTTATCTCACTTTATTCCATGAACCAAATGGCTCCTAATTGTTTATGGCGAGGGGCCAATGTAGTGTATATGCATCGAGTTTAATTGAACTCGTAAAAGTTTATATGTAAAAATTTATTAAAATTACAAAAATAATATATATGAATTCATAACTTTAAAAATATAACGAGTTCAATATTAGAAAACTTAAAAATTAAACTCACGGAGGGATCCGCTTTTGTCTGTGGCTAACTCTTTCTTTCATTAACTAGCAATATAACCGTAAGAATAAAAATACATTGTGTTGGTAAGGAGAGCTTAGAGAGGTGAGCCAAACCATCAGAGACCTACCGAAGACGCTGGCAAAAACCAGGTAGCTGTGTACGGGATATTTACTCCACTTGGACCAGCTCACTAACATTTTCACGTCAAGTCTTGTCCAAACGAGCCAATATGACGCTTCAATTTTTACATCGAAGCTGTAAATGACATGCGAACAGTAAATTTGTACACATTATCTAAAGTGATACCACTTGACAAGCATTTAGGTGCTAGCTTACTATTGTTGTACTCAGTTTCTCAATCTGGTCATCTCCCTGAACTCCTTTGGGTTATCGGCCATCAATTAATTGTGACACCATTTACTGAAAATTCTGCGTACGTCCTTGGCACCAGCTAGCCTACTATCGGCACCCATTTAGTTTAGGTGACACATTGTTGACCAAAATCAAATCTCTACAAATATGACGTGTAGAGTTCTCATATACTATCAATCTTTCTCTCCATTTTAACATATTGTATTAGCTTAGCTTGATTCTTTTGCTCTTGTTTTTCCTCTTTTACGAAGCACCATCACACTCACCAAAATTTGATGGACGCTCCACTACTGAATAAAATCTTTTACTGTTTTCTTATTATTATATCTCCAATTTTACTCAGTTGTCATTACATTTATCCCACTACACGTTGTCAGTATCCTTTCCTCTTAATTGAATTGCTGAATTTTTAGCATAAACTTTTACGTGGTAAAATATTTTCGAGAAAAGTTATTTTATTATATGTAAAATTCAAATGGACAATATGGGTCTTGATCCTTGTCTATATCCAAGACTATGGTCGAAGCAGTCAATTGCCAAATGCCAAATGCCAAACGATATGCTAGATCCTAATTTTGGTAAGAATCCACTCGTTCACTTTTATGGTTTCCTTTTTCTAAGTAGGAAAATCCTGTTTTAACTCCAATATAAGCAACCCCAATATTGCTTTTCAGCCAAACAATATTTTGTTTACATGCAGTACTCTCGATTATATACACTAAATTTTGGAGTAAATTTCACTTTATTTTGTTAAAGTATGAAAGATACATATAAGTTTTGTTGTTTTCTTTCATCTTTCGTACAGAAAGAGAGCACATGTACTTAGAAAAGTTATATTCATAATGAAGCTAAATGAAAGTTTAATTCAAAATTAAGGCTTCTTATACTATATTACTGTCAAAAAGATTACCCTCACAGGAAAAATTTGACCTTAGTTAACAATTTACTTAAGTGAAACAGGGTGAAATTTTAAGTGGAAGTTCACATACCTTCATTTTTGTTTGACTTTCTTTTAATCGGGTGCCATCGAAACTATTTATACAATGTTACACTCTAGTTATTTGTTGTAAAAATAAATGAAATTAACATTAACACATCAAAATGACATGTAAAATTGGTAGGAGCAACAAATGATGAGTAAGTTTGGTCAAACTTTAGGGGGTTAAGTAAGTGTCTGAGTCAATGAAAAAATAATGATCCAACTCGCAAATAAAAATTGGGTGAGATGTTTTCTTTGTTTCTTATTCGCATTAGGTTTAACTAAATTTGAATTCGTGCTCACAAGTTTTATATTGAAAGATAAACCACTATTTATTCATACTCACAGTTCAAACCCAAAATCTTTAATTAATAAATATTTATCACTCCATCACAACCTTTGTTCGTATTAATGAGATGCAATTAGTGAGGTGGTTATATGGTAGAATGTATCGAGGTGGTATAGTCTAACTCGGTAAAAAGAAAGGGAAAAAAAGAAAGCTCGCCAACGGTAATTGTATGTAATCCCCCCCCCCCCCCGGTTTCATAGCTATACAATAAAGATATAGCAAATGATTTGTTATGCAATAAAATAGCATTAAATTATACAATCAAAACTATATACTTGTCTTGCTCTTTTTCAATTCTCCGAAGCTTTGTTTCTGAATGGCTAATAAGTAATAATGTGGCCTATATTGATCCAAATCTTTGGATGAGCTGATTAAGGCTATACTTTTTCGTATGAATAGTAATTTCACGGATAATTAACGCTTCTAAAAATTGATGATGAATACGTATAAATAAAGATACTACCAATGTTTTAAAAGGCGGGGGCGTGAGGCGAAGCGTTTTACCTCTGACGAGGCGAGGCTTAAGCCCTGAGACATGGGGCGTAAGTACCACGGATATTTAAATTTTACTAATTTTAAGAATTTTAAGATAGTATAAAATAAAAAAAAATAGTTAAAAATTACATTAAAATCACAAAATTATAACAACTAATCCATTTAAAATACTTCTAAATTATAATTCAACTATAAATAATACGAAAAGTATGACATATATCATAATATGCAAATTAGTTGCAACGTCGTCACAACTTAAACATCAAAAGTAATGTATTCGATACGAAATCTTATATGTATCTCTTAATGAGTAATGAATCTTGAAAGAATTTCGATATTATAATTTGATTATTTTTAAATACTCCTTTTATTTAATATGCTTTTAATTTGAAAGAGAACTTATATAAAAATATAATTCACAATTTAAATATGATTCTCTAGCATCATTTATTTTTAAGTTTCAACAAGTTAATAAAGTGACACATAATGCACCATACTATACCATGATAACTAATTATTTGTAAATAGTTGTGCTAGCTAATACTGAGCTAAAATTAATAAGTATTGTATATTGTAAACGTGAAAAATAATATTTAGGAAAAAAATTATAAATTTTTTTTATGGACAATTATACAATAAAGACATAACAAAAATTAATAAATAAATACTTTTTAAATGAAAGATTTATTTAAAATTTACTATCATAGCAGTCTTAATAACGTGCAATAATTTTTATTTTAATTATGACATAAAATACTCTCAACTTAATGATTTATGATTAAGAAAAAAAAGTAATTTTGAATAGTCAATGATTTATTAAGAAAATTTGAGGATTTACCAGGTTAGTTACCAACAATTGCATAAAGTTATATTAGGCGAGCCCAGTACGCTTGGCGTTGGGTGTGTCCGGGGCGTAAGTGTAAGCACGTGATTTTTGCTTCACGGACAATCGCTCCAAAAGAAAACAAAAATAGTGACCAATGACCTCGCTGTACAAATTTTCATTTTTTTTATGACATGTACTGCTGGTCATTTGTGGTTTGGCCCATGTTGCATTTGATCTTATCAATCAAAATACAAAGCATGTCTGTCATGGTAATCAAACCGTAATTCGGTCGTTAAAAGAAAATTCAAAAATATATGTGCATCGTCCGTTCTAGGTTGTGATTTAACTTGCTTGAACATTTTAATTTGGCATGATAATGGTGTTGAAGTGTTACATTGTTGTTTGTTTTAATTTCATTTGTTTTATCATTTATTTGTTATTTTTCATTTTTTGTTTAAAAATAGAAAACAAAAGAAAAGAGTGAATGAAAATCAGTTTGGGCCGAGGAAATAAAACAAAAATAGGCCCAAACCAGCACAAGTCCAGTCCAGACTAGGCCTGCCCTGACCACCTCCCGAAACGACGCCGCATCATGCGTCTGATCTGAGCCGTTCAAACACACCCATCCAACGGTCCACCTCAGCACCCGTAACCCGACCTGTTTAGCCGGTCCAACCCAACCCATCACTTAAACCCAAACGACCCCGTTTTAATGCCAAACGACCTCGTCTCACCCCTCACCATCAGATCCAAACCGTTGAGATCATCTGATCTAACGGCCCAGATCCATTCCTATACTCCGTATATAAGCCTTCCCTCACACCCCACGCCCCCTATCCGAACCCCACCTTTCCCCATCTTCTTCACCAAGCCTTGAAACCCCCCGAAACCCTAGCAGCCGCCCTAGTTTCCCTTTCACCAGAACCCGGCGGCATGAACGCCGGTAACCACCTCTTGAACACCCTAGGGCCCCCTCACTCTCCTGAACATGGATCTATTACCCCCTAGCCTCGAATCCCCTTCCTTCATCTCGAATCTTCATTTGAAGATTCGAGTCAAACCCGGACCTATACCAAACCTCACCATCTTCATACCAGACACTTCCCTGACCCCCCTCGTGACCAAACCAGGCTTGGTTTGGTCTGAATCTACCCACAACTTCTAAAAAAACAGATCTAAAAATCCAGACCTTAGAACACATGAACCTGGGGAATCCGGCTAGCCTTAACGAGGGTTTGAGGTCTAATAGACCTTAATCAAGGTGTTCTTATGTGAGAACACCCTGATTAAAGTTTGTTCGGCCTCAAAGGGTCAGAGTTGAGTCAGATTTGGATCAACTTTGTTTGGACATTTCTCGGTAAGTTTTTCTTTTCCTTTTTGTTTTATTCAACTGCTAATTAAATTGTCAGCATGTTTTGTTGTGTTTGTTTGTTATTTTTGTTATTTTTCATTCGGATTTCTTCCATCTCTGTCAAAGACCTTTTATTTGGTCGATTGTTTTCTGTGTGTGATTTGAACGTATCCTATGATAAACATGTCCGATTAGGATAGTCGTCGCATAAATAACTTATATAGGTTCCCAGTTGTAAGCACGTGATTTTTGCCCTATATGAGAAATACTCCCAGAAAATGCAAAATAAAATAATTTTCCTTGGTGTGCAATTTTGAGTATTTTTGTGATATTTTTGGATAATTATTTGTATTTGTCTGTGTTTGCTTATTTGTTAAATTAATAAAAAATATAAAAATATGTCGCATTTTGCATGTAGGATTTCATTCTACAATTGTTAGTAATTAAATTAGTTTTACAAAAATTAAAAATTACAAAAAAGGCATCTTTTGCATTTTTAGCATTTAATGTCCAAATGAACAATTTTATGCTTAATTATTACTTAATTGTGCGTTAATTGTTATTGGGAGTTAATTTGCGCTTTTATAATTTAATTTAGTTCTTAATAATAATTTAAGTATTTTTATAATTTAGTTTTAGAAAATAAAAGAAGAAAAGAGAACAAAAATACAAAGAAAAATCGGATTGGGCCACTTCTTCAAAATTCAACCCCAGGCCCAAACATTTGTCCAACCTTCTCCATGACCCAGTCCATCTCAACATGGGTCGACCCGGTCCGCCCCATTAACCCAATCTATAACCCAATACCCCTATCTTACATTTCAAAGACACAAAAACAAAAGAAAAAAAAGAAAGAACAAAAACCCTAAAAAAGGGACCTCAACCATCCGCCCCCATTTTGGCTTCTTCTTCTCCAAACTCCAAGAACACCCCATCCATGGCTGCCCAAACCAGCTCCCTTCTTCTGCGTCCACCACCCATCACCTTCCCACCGCGAACACCACCACCATGGACGCAGTCCGGACTCCCTCACGTCCAAACACCACCACCCGAGCTGCCTTCCCGCCATTGACGCTGCTTCAAGATCGAGTTTTCTGCGTGCTGCGTCGACCACCTTCCTCCTCCTCGTCAACCAGCTGTTGCTTCATCTTCTCCGAGCTTCATCTGCTCCGAGCTGCTGCTCCGCTCCGTCGAGTTCGTCGTCGTTTGGTCGAGCTTCATCTTCTCCAAGCTGCTTCACCATGAACGACGAAAGCAGCTCACCATGACTGCTGTTGCTCGACATCCAGTCCCCCCAGCTGCTGCTTCTTCACCTCCAAACAGACTTCGTCGACCGTTCGTTTCCATGGCCAAACGATCTCCGTTGCTGTTTCGTTCTCTTCGAGCTTGGGCATCACCATGGCCAAGCTGTCTTCACGCTATTGTTGATGCCCTCATCTTCTTCGCGTGAACAAACCAAGCACTTCCAGCTGCTGTATCTTCAGACGAGCTGCTGCCACCTTTTCGTTCGGTCGAGTTTTAGTCGAGGTCGTCGAGCGTCGTTTTGAGTTCGTTCAAGTTTATAAGAAAGGTGAGTTCGTCGTTGAGTTCGCCGTTGAGTCCGGACAGATTTATTCCCATGTTTGAGGTTCATCGAAACAGTCCATACGATCGAATTCATCGTTGCTCATCTCCGGTTAGTAGATTTTTGAGTTTTATTTTGTCCGTATTTTGTTTTGATATTTTCGGAATCTAAAATCGGCAAATGTTTGTTTTGTTTATCGTTTGAATTAATTTTTAGTTCATGTTCATGTGTTGTTTGTTAAATTAATTTTTCAGATTCCAAATGAAAGATTAATTAATTGTTTTTCATGTTTATTTCATGTTCGTATTGTTGTTTTAAATGAATATTTGTTAGTTTAATGCTTGTTAGATTCAAATTGAAATTTAATTAATTATTTCTTCAATTTGTTTCATGTTGTTATAAATTTTCCAGAAAATGTTAATGTTGTTTGAATCGTTAGAATCCGTCATGTTTGTCGCTTAAAAACAGATTTAATTCATGTTCATCTTTGTTTGAAGTTCATGTTTAAATCCAGTGATTTAATGTGAATTCATGTTTGTTTGTGATTTGCTTGATTTAATTTGAATCATGCATATTGTTGTTTGTATCATTGTCTCTTTGTTCATCCATTAATGGTCTAAATTAACCAGGATTGGTTCCCGATATGGTTGATTTATTTCCATTAATTTGGAGTTTGTGTTGTTCATCATGTTCATATAAATTGTTGTTGAAGATTGTTGAGAAATTGGTCATCTTGACTATATTTTGGTTGAGTTATGATTAATTGATTGTTTAGAGCAGAGGGGTAATTTGGTAAATTGCATTGCATTCGGGGATAGATTTGTAATTGCAATAAGGTCGGAGGGGTAATTTGGTAATTGAACATTATTTTGATTCTTTATGTTAAGCATGGGGGACAAATATAATGGGGTGGGTTTTTTGATGTACTTATTTAATATAATGGGGACAAGACAAAACATAATGGGGAGGAATCTTGCACTTATTTAATGTAGGCATAGGGGACATATGGTAATGGGTTGGGAATGTGATATTTATTTAAAGAAGACATTTAATAGTAGGACACAACATGCCATTGGGGGAATAATTTGGGGTTGGGAATTGAAGACTTGTCTTGCTATATATAGAGTCATTCTTGACATTAAAAGGGGGAGACTTGAGAGTTTTAAGAGAGATTTTTTTGGGGGAGAGAAAAAGAGTTGAATATTATTGAGAGGATTTTTAGAGAGAGTTGACAGATTCTTTTTACACTTGAGAGTGGACATACTTTTATACTGGGAGAGAGTTTGTGATAGTAAAAGAGAAAGACAATTTGAACTTTCACTCGAACAATTCTGTTTGCTCTTCTTCGAGTGTCATTCAAAAGTCAGAAACTACTGCATCTCGTATCTTTTCTCTCTTCTGCTTTGACTGCGATTGTACTTTTGCACTGCTGAGTTTTCAATCTGTTACTGGGTTATTCTACTGGTTTTTACTGGTTTTGCGGTGTTGCTGAAACCTGCTGTTGCCGCGTTATTACTGTCGCTGACTCCTACTTCTTTTGTTCTTGTACTGCTGTTTCCAGGTACACATTTGTACAATCTCGGCTTGAAGCAAAAAATGAAATATTAATCAGGCTTTGTTCCTGTTGAATCCGAACTGTTTAGATTTGTTGTTTGAATATAATTTTCCTTTCTTTATATAAAAATGTAGTCGATTTATTAATAAGTAATGGATTGCATATGTATAACTTCTTCATCTAATAATGTTAGTTGAATTAATCTGTTTTTGATATTATTGTGTATCTATCTCATGCTCTAGTATTAGTAAATAATAGAATGTAGAATTAAAGCAGTTTTTCCTTGTACAAACGCGATCGCAATTTTCCGTTCACATTAGTCGTAACTTAATAAATAAGTTACGTTTTTCAGCATGTAAATAATTAAGAAATTTTCTTTTATTTTAGAGATGAACTTAATAGAAAATATAGTCACTGTAGGTTTATCCTTTTAAATAAAAATGAGACGAGCCTCGACAAACAAAAATGCACAAGCTGCGGGGCCCTCTAAATGTATATATTAAAATACTTAGAATTCGGGACAGGCCGTTTAGCGAATTTTACGGCCTTCCCAAAATAACAATACGCTAGTTGCTTTAGGCGCACCTTTAATAATTTAACCTTCTTAAACACGGGTGCACATTGATGTGACCCAAATCCGAATCTCAACGGAGTCAAAATGTGTCGACGACCACGGGTGCATTGATTGTGACGTGGTTCGAGATGCATTTTCACGACGTTGCAATTCTATAAAAATAAATGATAATAATAAAAGCGGTTTAAACTTAATAAAAGCACGTAAGTCATAACATATATTTAAATCAGATATTTAGCCATTATAACAATTTAAGCGACCGTGCTAGAACCACGGGATTCGAGGGTGCCTAACACCTTCCCTCGGGTCAACAGAATTCCTTACTTAGAATTTCTGGTTCGCAGACTTCATTTGGAAAAGTCGAATATTTTCCTCGATTTGGGATTCAAGATAAACCGGTGACTTGGGACACCAAAAGCCAAACCTTTCCCAAGTGGCGACTCTGAATTAAATAAATAATCCCATTTCGAATATTGTCACTTAAATTGGAAAAACTCCCTCGCGCATTTAACCCTTCGGGGCGGGCGCGCAAAAAGGAGGTGTGACAGCTCTGGCGACTCTGCTAGGGAAATTTACCCAGAACCACTGGTTCAGGGTTCAAGAATTCGAGCTTAGAATAATTGTTATATTTGGCTTTATTATCTGATCTTTATTACATGTTTTTGCATAACGTGCTAAATGTTGTCTTTTACCGCTTTGATATTATCTGAACTGTATATAAACTGTGCCGAAACCCTTCTCTTCTTACCTCCGGGGAGAAGCTCGCTGGTCGAGACTCCCTATTCTGTTAGTGTCAATACCTGAAATAAGAAAGAGGTCGGACAAGTTACAAAGCCGGACGATCTCGCGGGTCCCCGGTACGTAGCCCCCTCCTCGACTCGAGTTGTCCGCTCGGGTACACAGTCTAGAACAAATACCCAGGTTACGAACCTAGAATAACTTGACTTCATGCCGGATCCCTAGTAGGAACGCTTATTTGCATCATGTTGCATTTGACTTAGGGGACTCAACACAGGGGTTGGGTCCGTCTAGGGCTAGCAACCTGAAATGAAAAGACCATCCGGTTGCATCCTATTTGTTTCCGTGCATTTATTTGTCTCGGACATGCATGCTGCCTGACTTTGGAGTATTTGAAAAATATCAACAAAAAAAATAATAAAAAATAACAGTGTATAGAGCTAATTTTCTACTTTGAAAAATAGCAATGCCCAATTACTGTCAAAACTCTGCCGAAATTTTGCGATAATAAAAGGGGAAAATGTTTTATTTACTAAGAAAAAGAAAAACAAAAAGATAGAAAAATAGTCTTTTATTTTTGGGAAGTTGTTTGTTGAAAAATAAAAGGAAAGAATTTTGTTCTAAAATAATTTGGTTAATTTGACCGAACTACGCGGGTCTGATTCTCACCGGATGTGAGATACGTAGGCAAACCTCATCGGTTTCGACCCCAATTTTCAAAAAATATCCAAAAATATTTTCCTTTAGTTCCTTCTTTATAAATCTTTCCTTAGAAAATGCAAAAAAGAAATAAAAAATAATATAGAAGTTTTCTTTAAACTCAAATAAAAAAAATAGTTTCCTTCTTTCTGAAGTCTTTCATACGAAAAATGAAATAAGAATTAAAAATCAGCAACAAAAATCCAAAAAAATACTCTTTTCTTTTAGTCTTTCTTTTGTAAATGTCCATAAAAAATAAATATTTGAAAAATTAATTCCAAAAAATATTTTCGCTTTTTTTAGAAGTGCTTTTGTAAATAAATAAAAACTCAGAAATTCCAAATCATTTTCTTAAAAGTCCCTCTTTCAAAATTTAAGAGGCAACATCATAAATCAAAAAATATATTCTTTCTTCCGTAGAAAAAGGTGAAACAAATGAAAAATCAACCAAACACATTTTTTTTTAAAAAAAATAATAAAATAAAAAATATATATATATATATATTCCCAAAGTTCAATTCAAAAGCAAATAACTTTTTTTAGAAGTCTTTATTTAAAAAAAATAAAACAAAAATCAAAATAAAAAAAAATATCTTCTTTCTTCTTTTAAAGCATTTCTTTCGAAAATTCCAAAAAAAAAAGAGTTAGTTTACTTACTCCATTCACGATCCCGAGAACTATGCCGGTTTGATTCTCGTAGGATGCGAGATACGTAGGCAACCCTCATCGGGTCCAACCCCACCTTTTGCTAAAATAGCCAAAAATCAATAAATAAATAAAAACGTGTCAAATTTTAAATTTTGTCATAAATAAGTTAGGTGGTGTCCAACCTTCCCTTTTGCTAAAAATAACCAAAAATATATGTCAAATTTAAATCTATCATAAATAAGTCGGGTGATGTTGTTTTGTCATAAATAGCCGAATGTTCCCGAAAGGGACGCCGGAAGGCTGATTTTGCATAAACAGCCACCTTTGGGTCATTTTTTAAGGTTTGGTCCAGTTGACTCACACAGCCTTAAAATCTTCGTCACCGAGGCGTTGAAAGGCCGTGTTGGCAATATTGAGTTTTCTAATTTGAAAAACGATAAAAAGAGTCATAAATAAGTCAGGTGATGCTGTTTTGTCATAAATAGCCGAATGTTCCCGAAAGGGACGCCGGAAGGCTGACTTTGCATAAACAGCCACCTTTGGGTCATTTTTTAAGGTTTGGTCCAGTTGACCCACACAACCTTAAAATCTTCGTCACCGAGGCGTTGAAAGGTCGTGTTGGCAATATTGAGTTTTCTAATTTGAAAAAAAAACGATAAAAAGAGTCATAAATAAGTCAGGTGATGCTGTTTTGTCATAAATAGCCGAATGTTCCCGAAAGGGACGCCGGAAGGCTGACTTTGCATAAACAGCCACCTTTGGGTCTTGTTTAGTATTTTTTATCCAGTTGACCCACACAGCCTTAAAAACCTTCGCCCCGAGGCGCTGAAGGGCCGTATTTGCAACACCAGGTTTTTATTGTAATTTGAAAAAAAAAACCAAAAAAAAAAAACAAAGAGTCAGCGGTTGGGTGAATACCGTTTGAATTTTGTCATAATAAGCCGAGCCAGCTTCGGTCGCGTCTTAAACCGTTCTTGCCGAAGTAGCCTTAGAGTATCTTTCAGTTGTCGAAAGGTTATTTTCGTAAAAGAACGGACAAGTTTGTAAAATGATCCTCCCCGGCCTCAAAATTCATGTGAAATTTGGAAGGGGCCACGTTTGCAAAAAATAACCGTTCGGTTGCATTTTGTGAGTGTTGAAACCCAATTTTTTATTATGAAAAAAAATGTTTCATTGCTTTTACCTTTCATTCGGCCCGAACTACGCAAGATCTGATTCATGCGGGGTCATGATACGTAGGCAATCTCCATCGGATTCGATCATAACTATAAAATAAATTGAGAAAAAAAACTGAAAGAAAAGGAAAAAGAAAATCGAGTGAAAAAGAAAATAGAAAAAAAAAGAGTGCAAAAAAATAAAAGAGCGGCAAAAACAAGATCAAGAGTGACTAAAGAGAGGCAAGAATAAAAGAAAAGAGGTACATAGTGAAGAGGGCTAGTTTAGGGTCGGGATGAAACATGCAACCCGTTCAAACACATGGTAAAAACGTTTAACTGTTTAGGTGCATTGCATCCCATCTTGCGATTTCCTATATGTTAAATGCTTCAAAACTAACAAGGTTGTGTGTGTGAGTAAATTAGCCAGGTTCTGTTCAGGTGATTGGTTTTGTTGGTATGCAGTGATGAGCAGCCTCGCACGCGCCACAACATTATACACAAAACTGAGCTCCACCTCCCAGAAACGCCCATCCTTACCAAGCTCCATATAGTCCCCCAATCAAATGTTCATCAGTACAATCCTCACCCAAGAGAGTCTTTCAAAAGGAATCAGTTCACCTCTATTGGTGAATCATACTCAGGCTTGTTCCAAAAGCTAGTCAGGCGAAGTCTGCTGCAGCCAGTGGCCCCAAATCGGCCAAACACCGAGTCCCCCCTCCCCGCATCGAGCTGATACTAGATGTGAATGCCACTCTGGAGCAGTGGGGCACGGTACAAAGGACTGTTGGTCATTGGACCCTCAAAATGGCAGTTGAAGACTTGATTGAAGCTGAAAGAATCGTTCCCCGGGACGAAAAGGTTCCTAATATGATGAACATTCCCCTGCCTACTCTCACAAATGGGCCAATAGACGGAATGATCTGTGAAGCTGAGGAATTTGATCCGGCACTGAAGGCTATTGCAGCCATTGCCGAGACAGAAGAAAAGCCAAAAAATGATTGTCAAGCCTGAAAGTTCCCCATCAGACGGGAGTCTCGGTAGCCTGTCTTGCTATCCTTTCTGCATCTGGATTATCTCAGGGTGTGATCCAGATGTTTTACTTTATTGTCTTAATTTCCGATGTAAACCCTTCTATCTTCAAAAATTTTAAAAAAAAAAAACAAAAAAAAAATCAAATGAAATTGATATTTCATTTTCCCGGAATGTCTTTTTTCTTAAATCTTGTCAATTTTCTCATTCTCTTTTAGTTCTGGTAAATGCAGATTTCAATAATATGACATGCTTGCGGACTTCATGCCCGGATCTTAAAACTCTGTCAGACCTCGAAATAATGAATCAAGAATTTGGTCGCCATGAAGAATAGCTTAAGGAAACAAGACAAAGAGTTGGAACAACTGAAGGAAAATTGATTCCCGAAATTGGAAAGGTCCATACATTACAACAAGAGTACATCCAGAAAGAGTGCGTTGTACTTGGGACACATCGAAGGAAATGTCCTTGAAATAACTGTCGATGCAAATGCAGTCAAAAGGTACTATGTTGGATCCTTTATATAATAAAATCTTGTCCGTTTGAGATGACGAAGGCTTTCATTCTCGCTACCCAAACACTATCAACCCTTTGCAAAACCCATTTGAGCTGGTTACTCTTCTTTGATTACCCTCTTTGGAACCTGAAAATATTATTGAAAATAAAATGAAAAAGAAAAATGAAAAAAGAAGAAGAAAGAATTGGAAAAATAAGAAAATATATATACAAAAAAAAATCCAAAAACAAAAGTGGTCTGAACTACGTCTGACTTGATTCCGAAAGGATACGTAGGTAAGGGGTTCAGTCACACCAAAATAAAATCCAAGAAGTCCCCCAAAAGTGAAACTGGGGCAGAAGTTATAATGGTTCGGCAATGATCCCGCCCAAAAGGTTCCAAAGTTGTAGTTCAACCCAAATTCTTTTTCCCCCAAACCTTGTTCAAGTCCTTCTGATCAATCGGCAAAGCGGTTCAAAATGGGAGGATGGAGTTATTTGGACCTGATACAACAAAATGAGAAGAATAAAATGAGAGAGTCTTATTGGTGAAAACCCACATGGGCACCGTAAGGCGACGGTAAGTAGAGAAAATCAAATGAGAAGTCTTGTTAGTGAACACCCACACGGGCACTATAAGGAGATGGTAAGAAATTAAATGAAAATGCCAGCTCGTGAAAACCCGCAAAAGGCGCCCATGATCGAAAATGAGATCCTCACAACCACCGTCATCAACAGAATCCTAGCAAGGTTCCTCGGTATTCAAAGCAAAGTTGTGATAAATTTTTGGGAGTCAGACGGTTTACACAGATCGGGCATCCAGTCCAAAAGGCATGTCATGTTCATTGAAGTCCGCATGTACTCCGGATAAGTCCTTCTCTCCTTTCCCCGAAAGGGACACTTCTAGTTTAAACTCTCTCCATTCAATTATTTATTTCTCTTTGAATCCCTTTTGGTCTAACACTGTTCCAAAACCAAGACAAAAAAAGATTGGCAAGACTGATTTACAGGGCTTTCGTTTGATACACGCTAATGTGCAAAAGGCACCCAGCCTCAGCAGGTGCATCAAGTCGACCTCGACTGGCCATGGCGGCCGATGCTCAGGAATCAAAACTCTTGGAAGGAGAAAATCAAATTAAAGCGCCTATAAAGGCAATTGAAGTTGAAAGGGTTGAGTTTCACATGGCTAATCGCCTCAGCAAAGTCGAAGAAACCAAGGTACCCCCAAATGCTCTAAAATTGAAGTTGGAAGAAAGAAGACAGAAAAGAAAGACCTACAAAGGCAAAATAAAGTTGGAAAGGTTAAGTCCCACGCGACTAGCCATTGCAGTTAGGTTTGAGGATCAAAAAATCCCTGATGCTCCGAAAAAAAACCAACAATTGATTGAGCCTGAACTACGTTTGACTTGATTCCGAAAGGATACGTAGGCAGCCTCTCCCTGAGGTTCAGTCACACCAACAATAAAATCCCATTCATCCTGAAATTGAAACCGGGGCACGTCGAGCAGTTTAGAAGTTAGTATCATCTACCTCTCTTTACCAAGCACAAGCCTTCAAATCAATTACCAAAGATATTGGGAAACCAATAAGCGTCACAAATGGAGACCGACACACTCTGAATTGAGAGAGATAAAATGAGAGAGTCTCGTCGGTGAAAACCTTCGGGCACCACGAGGCGACGGGAGTAGAGAAACCAAAATGAGAGAGATTGTTTAGTAAAAACTCACAAAGAGTGCTATCAAGCGATTACAGGAAGAGAAATGAGAGAGGTCAGCCGGCGAAAACCCGCAAAGGGCGCTGTTGGCCGAAAAGAATGACTCCACCCCAAGGAGGTCTCGGCAAAGTTCCACCGGTTTGGAATCACAGATCCGTTCTGGTTCAGGGAAACGCAAGTTCATGGAAGGTCAGGCGTCCAGTCCAAAGAGCATGTCATGTCATTTAAAGCCAGCGTTATCTTCCTCAAATAAGTCTTTCTCGTCCCAAAAGGGACACTCCCTTCCTGAAATTTGTTTTCTCCTTTCTTTATTCCTCTTCGAATCCCTTTTATGTTTTAACCCCAAGTTCAGGATACACCGGAAAGGGCAGGTGGCAGGTTTGTTTTCACGGAGTTCCGTTTCATGAAGGAAAACACCCCGTTTCGTTGGTACGTCTGTCCAAACTTGATGAATCATGATGTTTGATGGCGTTCGAAGTAAAGAGGAAAAAGAAAAATTTCCCCCAACAAGTCCGCCTTCGGACGAATCCCCACAGAGTCTCCCCTTGTACAATCCCCCACAGAGTCTCCCCAATATATATAAAAAAAAATCCCCGTTGGAATTTCCCCAGCACATCCCCAGCGAGTCCCTTTGTAAAAATTCCCCAACAAGCTTACCCCAACAAATCCTAGAAAGCCCGCTTCGAAACAAATCCCCAGCATGCCCCATTGTACAAAAATCCACACAAAGAATCCACTTTGTAAATATTCCCCCACAGGGCTTCCTTTTGTACAAATCCCCATAGAATACCTCCAATAAAATCCCCGTTGAAAACCTCCAAGCAAAACGGGACAAAAAAAGAGAGAAAAGAAAAAGAGTCTTACGAGGCAAATCATCACAGAATCTGGAAATGCAAGCCTGAGCAGTCTAAAGGGTTTCGACATATGAATCAAATCAATGGCGGGACTTCGCAACAGAAATGAAGACGAAACAAAGCAATCGGGAACGATCAATGTCACCAAACCGACCATCATTTCCGAACTAACAATTGTTCTTTGTCTGAAAAGTTGAAACAGGTTTAATCCAAGACAACCGTGCAAGAAGCAGGCGTCGCCCAAAGAAGAAGGTACATGGGTACAAGAAACATTTCGGCAATAAGGAATTCACTCGAAAGGTAAGTTTCCACGAAACTCCCTTTTATCTTCTACTAAAACAAGAAAATTCAAAAAAAAAAGGTCAGCTGTTGTTCTCGAATTTTGTCCCCAGCCAGTCAGCGTTAGGGTTTTAAACCCTAAACTGAATTTTCCCTTTAGTCAGCATTAGGGTTTTAAACCCTAAACTGAATTTTCCATTCAGCCAGCATTAGGGTTTTAAACCCTAAACTGAGCTTTTTCATGCAATCAGCATTAGGGTTTCAAACCCTAAACTGAATTTTTCCTTTAGTCAGCATTAGGGTTTTAAACCCTAAACTGAACTTTTTCCATTCAGCCAGCATTAGGGTTTTAAACCCTAAACTGAGCTTTTCCATGCAGTCAGCATTAGGGTTTTAAACCCTAAACTGAATTTTTCCTTTAGTCAGCATTAGGGTTTTAAACCCTAAACTGAACTTTTTCCATTCAGCCAGCATTAGGGTTTTAAACCCTAAACTGAGCTTTTTCATGCAATCAGCATTAGGGTTTTAAACCCTAAACTGAATTTTTCCTTTAGTCAGCATTAGGGTTTTAAACCCTAAACTGAACTTTTTCCATTCAGCCAGCATTAGGGTTTTAAACCCTAAACTGAGCTTTTCCATGCAATCAGCATTAGGGTTTTAAACCCTAAACTGAATTTTTCCTTTAGTCAGCATTAGGGTTTTAAACCCTAAACTGAACTTTTTCCTTCAGCCAGCATTAGGGTTTTAAACCCTAAACTGAGCTTTTCCATGCAATCAACATTAGGGTTTTAAACCCTAAACTGAATTCTTCCTTTAGTCAGCATTAGGGTTTTAAACTTTAAACTGAACTTTTTTCCATTCAGCCAGCATTAGGGTTTTAAACCCTAAACTGAACTCTTTCCTTTAGTCAGTATTAGGGTTTTAAACCCTGAATTGAACTTTTTCCTTTAATCAGTCTTAGGGTTTTAAACCATAAACTGAACTTTTTCCATTCAGCCAGCATTAGGGTTTTAAACACTAAACTGAGCTTTTCCTTCCAGTCAGCATTAGGGTTTTAAACCCTAAACTGAATTTTTCCTTTCAGTCAGCATTAGGGTTTTAAACCCTGAACTGAACTTTTTCCTTTGATCAGCATCAGGGTTTTAAACCCTGAACTGAACTTTTCCATTTAGTCAGCATTAGGGTTTTAAACCCTAAACTAAACTCTTTCCATTCAGCCAACATTAGGGTTTTAAACCCTAAACTGAGCTTTTTCCATGCAGTCAGCATTAGGGTTTTAAACCCTAAACTGACCTTTTTCCTTTAATCAGCATTAGGGTTTTAAACCCTAAACTGAATTTTTTCATGCAGTCAGCATTAGGGTTTTAAACCCTAAACTGAACTTTTTCCTTCAGCCAGCATTAGGGTTTTAAACCCTAAACTGAGCTTTTTTATGCAATCAGCATTAGGGTTTTAAACCCTAAACTGAATTTTTCCTTTAGTCAACATTAGAGTTTTAAACCCTAAATTGAACTTTTTCCATTCAGCCAGCATTAGAGTTTTAAACCCTAAACTGATCTTTTCCATGCAGTCAGCATTAGGGTTTTAAACCCTAAACTGAATTTTTCCTTTAGTCAGCATTAGGGTTTTAAACCCTAAACTGAACTTTTTCCTTCAGCCAGCATTAGGGTTTTAAACCCTAAACTGAGCTTTTCCATGCAATCAACATTAGGGTTTTAAACCCTAAACTGAATTCTTCCTTTAGTCAGCATTAGGGTTTTAAACTCTAAACTGAACTTTTTTCCATTCAGCCAGCATTAGGGTTTTAAACCCTAAACTGAACTCTTTCCTTTAGTCAGTATTAGGGTTTTAAACCCTGAATTGAACTTTTTCCTTTAATCAGCCTTAGGGTTTTAAACCCTAAACTGAACTTTTTCCATTCAGCCAGCATTAGGGTTTTAAACACTAAACTGAGCTTTTCCTTCCAGTCAGCATTAGGGTTTTAAACCCTAAACTGAATTTTTCCTTTCAGTCAGCATTAGGGTTTTAAACCCTGAACTGAACTTTTTCCTTTGATCAGCATCAGGGTTTTAAACCCTGAACTGAACTTTTCCATTTAGTCAGCATTAGGGTTTTAAACCCTAAACTGAACTCTTTCCATTCAGCCAGCATTAGGGTTTTAAACCCTAAACTGAGCTTTTTCCATGCATGTCAGCATTAGGGTTTTAAACCCTAAACTGAACTCTTTCCTTTAGTCAGCATTAGGGTTTTAAACCCTAAACTGAATTTTTTCATGCAGTCAGCATTAGGGTTTTAAACCCTAAACTGACCTTTTTCCTTTAATCAGCATTAGGGTTTTAAACCCTAAACTGAACTTTTTCATTCAGCCAGCATTAGGGTTTTAAACCCTAAACTGAGCTTTTCCATGCAGTCAGCATTAGGGTTTTAAACCCTGAACTGAACTTTTTCCTTTAATCAGCCTTAGGGTTTTAAACCCTAAACTGAACTTTTTCCATTCAGCCAGCATTAGGGTTTTAAACCCTAAACTGAGCTTTTCCTTCCAGTCAGCATTAGGGTTTTAAACCCTAAACTGAATTTTTCCTTTCAGTCAGCATTGGGGTTTTAAACCCTGAACTGAACTTTTTCCTTTGATCAGCATCAAGGTTTTAAACCTTGAACTGAACTTTTCCATTTAGTCAGCATTAGGGTTTTAAACCCTAAACTGAACTTTTTCCATTCATCCAGCATTAGGGTTTTAAACCCTAAACTGAGCTTTTTCCATGCATGTCAGCATTAAGGTTTTAAACCCTAAACTGAACTCTTTCCTTTAGTCAGCATTAGGGTTTTAAACCCTAAACTGAACTTTTTCCTTTCAGTCAGCATTAGGGTTTTAAACCCTAAACTGAGCTTTTCCTTCCAGCCAGCATTAGGGTTTTAAACCCTAAACTGAACTTTTCCTTTCAGTCAGCATTAGGGTTTTAAACCCTAAACTGAACTTTTTCCTTTCAGTCAGCATTAGGGTTTTAAACCCTAAACTGAACCTTTCCCTTTCAGTCAGCATTAGGGTTTTAAACCCTAAACTGAACTTTTTCCTTTAATCAGCATTAGGGTTTTAAACTTTAAACTGAACTTTTTCCTTTAATCAGCATTAGGGTTTTATACCCTAAACTGAGCTTTTTCCTTTAATCAGCATTAGGGTTTTAAACCCTAAACTGAATTTTTCCTTTAGTCAGCATTAGGGTTTTAAATCCTAAACTGAATTTTTCCTTTGGTCAGCATTAGGGTTTTAAAACCCTAAACTGAACTTTTCCTTTAGTCAGCATTAGGGTTTTAAACCCTAAACTGAATTTTTTCTTTGGTCAGCATTAGGGTTTTAAACCCTAAACTGAACTTTTCCCCAGTTGGTCAGTATTAGAGTTTCGACTCTAAACTGAACCTTTCCCCAGCTAGTCGATATTAGGGCTCCAACCCTGAACTGAGCATGCATATCCTCTTTCATCAATTTTATGCACTTCCTGGCGAATAATTCACGAAATTTTCCTAGTGAAACTGGGGCAGAAAATTTCGTTCATTTGTTTTTCCCGCAGGTCTAACCTCGAGCCACACGGATCGAAACGACCCACAAGATGAGTCTCAACTCAGAATCTAAGAAGAAAAAGAAAAAAGATATCCCGAGACACCGGAGAAAATGGAAGGCGGATCGCTCCAAGATTTGATCAAGGTCCCGAGTTCTACCAACCCCGTCCTATTCAGTATCGCAGAAATAAATAGGCGCCTACAACTTGCAAGCATCAAGATTCAGATCGGAGTCTACAAGCAGAATCAGCTAAGACCCAAGATCAAGTCGCAAAAGAATCATAGATAGGAATCTTGTAACTAGCAGTTGACATGCATATAAGTGTTTAGTTCAGTTTCAATTTTTCTTTGGTTGTAATAAGGCGGTCAGTAAAGCAGCGGTGACAACAGCAACAGCAGTAACAGCAAGCATTGCAATCTCATGGTAGTCCCAGCTACCAAAACTTCCCGAACTACATTAACCTGATTCCCCTTTAGCCAGGGATATGTAGGAAACCTTTGAAGCAGAGGTTCGGTTAAATCTTTTTCAAAAAAATGCTTCACACGGAGTACTCGGATAGGCAAAAATCGCTCACTTTATCTTTGCGCAAAAACCCTTCGTGTCTTCGGGCAAAGAGGGGCAGCTGTAAGCACGTGATTTTTGCCCTATATGAGAAATACTCCCAGAAAATGCAAAATAAAATAATTTTCCTTGGTGTGCAATTTTGAGTATTTTTGTGATATTTTTGGATAATTATTTGTATTTGTCTGTGTTTGCTTATTTGTTAAATTAATAAAAAATATAAAAATATGTCGCATTTTGCATGTAGGATTTCATTCTACAATTGTTAGTAATTAAATTAGTTTTACAAAAATTAAAAATTACAAAAATAGGCATCTTTTGCATTTTTAGCATTTAATGTCCAAATGAACAATTTTATGCTTAATTATTACTTAATTGTGCGTTAATTGTTATTGGGAGTTAATTTGCGCTTTTATAATTTAATTTAGTTCTTAATAATAATTTAAGTATTTTTATAATTTAGTTTTAGAAAATAAAAGAAGAAAAGAGAACAAAAATACAAAGAAAAATCGGATTGGGCCACTTCTTCAAAATTCAACCCCAGGCCCAAACATTTGTCCAACCTTCTCCATGACCCAGTCCATCTCAACATGGGTCGACCCGGTCCGCCCCATTAACCCAATCTATAACCCAATACCCCTATCTTGCATTTCAAAGACACAAAAACAAAAGAAAAAAAAGAAAGAACAAAAAATCCTAAAAAAGGGACCTAAACCATCCGCCCCCATTTTGGCTTCTTCTTCTCCAAACTCCAAGAACACCCCATCCATGGTTGCCCAAACCAGCTCCCTTCTTCTGCGTCCACCACCCATCACCTTCCCACCGCGAACACCACCACCATGGACGCAGTCCGGACTCCCTCACGTCCAAACACCACCACCCGAGCTGCCTTCCCGCCATTGACGCTGCTTCAAGATCGAGTTTTCTGCGTGCTGCGTCGACCACCTTCCTCCTCCTCGTCAACCAGCTGTTGCTTCATCTTCTCCGAGCTTCATCTTCTCCGAGCTGCTGCTCCGCTCCGTCGAGTTCGTCGTCGTTTGGTCGAGCTTCATCTTCTCCAAGATGCTTCACCATGAACGACGAAAGCAGCTCACCATGACTGCTGTTGCTCGACATCCAGTCCCCCCAGCTGCTGCTTCTTCACCTCCAAACAGACTTCGTCGACCGTTCGTTTCCATGGCCAAACGACCTCCGTTGCTGTTTCGTTCTCTTCGAGCTTGGGCATCACCATGGCCAAGCTGTCTTCACGCTATTGTTGCTGCACTCATCTTCTTCACGTGAACAAACCAAGCACTTCCAGCTGTTGTATCTTCAGACCAGCTGCTGCCACCTTTTCGTTCGGTCGAGTTTTAGTCGAGGTCCTCGAGCGTCGTTTTGAGTTCGTTCAAGTTTATAAGAAAGGTAAGTTCGTCGTTGAGTTCGCCGTTGAGTCCGGACAGATTTATTCCCATGTTTGAGGTTCATCGAAACAGTCCATACGATCGAATTCATCGTTGCTCATCTCCGGTTAGTAGATTTTTGAGTTTTATTTTGTCCGTATTTTGTTTTGATATTTTCGGAATCTAAAATCGGCAAATGTTTGTTTTGTTTATCGTTTGAATTAATTTTTAGTTCATGTTCATGTGTTGTTTGTTAAATTAATTTTTCAGATTCCAAATGAAAGATTAATTAATTGTTTTTCATGTTTATTTCATGTTCGTATTGTTGTTTTAAATGAATATTTGTTAGTTTAATGCTTGTTAGATTCAAATTGAAATTTAATTAATTATTTCTTCAATTTGTTTCATGTTGTTATAAATTTTCCAGAAAATGTTAATGTTGTTTGAATCGTTAGAATCCGTCATGTTTGTCGCTTAAAAACAGATTTAATTCATGTTCATCTTTGTTTGAAGTTCATGTTTAAATCCAGTGATTTAATGTGAATTCATGTTTGTTTGTGATTTGCTTGATTTAATTTGAATCATGCATATTGTTGTTTGTATCATTGTCTCTTTGTTCATCCATTAATGGTCTAAATTAACCAGGATTGGTTCCCGATATGGTTGATTTATTTCCATTAATTTGGAGTTTGTGTTGTTCATCATGTTCATATAAATTGTTGTTGAAGATTGTTGAGAAATTGGTCATCTTGACTATATTTTGGTTGAGTTATGATTAATTGATTGTTTAGAGCAGAAGGGTAATTTGGTAAATTGTATTGCATTCGGGGGTAGATTTGTAATTGCAATAAGGTCGGAGGGGTAATTTGGTAATTGAACATTATTTTGATTCTTTATGTTAAGCATGGGGGACAAATATAATGGGGTGGGGTTTTTGATGTACTTGTTTAATATAATGGGGACAAGACAAAACATAATGGGGAGGAATCTTGCACTTATTTAATGTAGGCATAGGGGACATATGGTAATGGGTTGGGAATGTGATATTTATTTAAAGAAGACATTTAATAGTGGGACACAACATGCCATTGGGGGAATAATTTGGGGTTGAGAATTGAAGACTTGTCTTGCTATATATAGAGTCATTCTTGACATTAAAAGGGGGAGACTTGAGAGTTTTAAGAGAGATTTTTTGGGGGAGAGAAAAAGAGTTGAATATTATTGAGAGGATTTTTAGAGAGAGTTGACAGATTCTTTTTACACTTGAGAGTGGACATACTTTTATACTGGGAGAGAGTTTGTGATAGTAAAAGAGAAAGACAATTTGAACTTTCACTCGAACAATTCTGTTTGCTCTTCTTCGAGTGTCATTCAAAAGTCAGAAACTACTGCATCTCGTATCTTTTCTCTCTTCTGCTTTGACTGCGATTGTACTTTTGCACTGCTGAGTTTTCAATCTGTTACTGGGTTATTCTACTGGTTTTTACTGGTTTTGCGGTGTTGCTGAAACCTGCTGTTGCCGCGTTATTACTGTCGCTGACTCCTACTTCTTTTGTTCTTGTACTGCTGTTTCCAGGTACACATTTGTACAATCTCGGCTTGAAGCAAAAAATGAAATATTAATCAGGCTTTGTTCCTGTTGAATCCGAACTGTTTAGATTTGTTGTTTGAATATAATTTTCCTTTCTTTATATAAAAATGTAGTCGATTTATTAATAAGTAATGGATTGCATATGTATAACTTCTTCATCTAATAATGTTAGTTGAATTAATCTGTTTTTGATATTATTGTGTATCTATCTCATGCTCTAGTATTAGTAAATAATAGAATGTAGAATTAAAGCAGTTTTTCCTTGTACAAACGCGATCGCAATTTTCCGTTCACATTAGTCGTAACTTAATAAATAAGTTACGTTTTTCAGCATGTAAATAATTAAGAAATTTTCTTTTATTTTAGAGATGAACTTAATAGAAAATATAGTCACTGTAGGTTTATCCTTTTAAATAAAAATGAGACGAGCCTCGACAAACAAAAATGCACAAGCTGCGGGGCCCTCTAAATGTATATATTAAAATACTTAGAATTCGGGACAGGCCGTTTAGCGAATTTTACGGCCTTCCCAAAATAACAATACGCTAGTTGCTTTAGGCGCACCTTTAATAATTTAACCTTCTTAAACACGGGTGCACATTGATGTGACCCAAATCCGAATCTCAACGGAGTCAAAATGTGTCGACGACCACGGGTGCATTGATTGTGACGTGGTTCGAGATGCATTTTCACGACGTTGCAATTCTATAAAAATAAATGATAATAATAAAAGCGGTTTAAACTTAATAAAAGCACGTAAGTCATAACATATATTTAAATCAGATATTTAGCCATTATAACAATTTAAGCGACCGTGCTAGAACCACGGGATTCGAGGGTGCCTAACACCTTCCCTCGGGTCAACAGAATTCCTTACTTAGAATTTCTGGTTCGCAGACTTCATTTGGAAAAGTCGAATATTTTCCTCGATTTGGGATTCAAGATAAACCGGTGACTTGGGACACCAAAAGCCAAACCTTTCCCAAGTGGCGACTCTGAATTAAATAAATAATCCCATTTCGAATATTGTCACTTAAATTGGAAAAACTCCCTCGCGCATTTAACCCTTCGGGGCGGGCGCGTAAAAAGGAGGTGTGACACCAATGATTGACCAAAGTTGTCCGAAGCCCTTCAGGTCCCTGTATGTATTGGTTTATATGAACGACTGATTGTTACCTGTTATAATTAGTATAGTCGACTTGATAAATGTCGTTGATTAACTTCCTACGACTGAATGTTCAAATATTCTAATTCGTACAACTTCACGTAAGTGAATGGACATGTTGATTGTTAATTGGATGCTTGACATTAGCTGTGACTACTAGCTTGTAACTGCATTGTAAACAAATTAAAAGAATCAGGCTAGGGCAGTCTTGAATTGAACTTTCAGAAGGTCAAAATGCCCTGATGCTGCAAGGGGTTTAGGGCAGTAATAATCAAGGTTAACAAGGGTAGTCTGGGGTTCGAGAAAAACAGGAAAAAGCTTAGTTTAAGTGAGCTGACAAGTAGGGTACTAATTTAGGATTAAACTAATGCAAATGGGGAACAAGACACAAGAGTATGGGGGTTTAAAATGAATACTTAAATGAACTCATAACTCTTGATTAAAGAATAAGGCCAAGCGTGGGGAACAAATGGCTGGCATCAAAAAGATGCTTAGACGTGGGATTTAATAGGTATGGGCAGTCTGCAAATTGGCAGGATCCAGGAAGCTTGACTGCACTGGTTTTTTGGATTATAAATAGGCCATTTCAGAACTTAAAAGAGGCTGGAAAATTTAGTCTTGAGGAGAGGTCTTGTGAGTTGAAGAAAACTGGAAAAAAAAACAGAAAGAAATTTCAGAAATGCTGTAACTGAACACTGTCCAAAATTGCACAAAGAAACCAAGTTGGTTATCCTAACGGGGATTGTTATTTGTTCCATTAAGAGAAGTCTGTGTTCTTCTACTGTGATTGTCACTACACTGAGCCTTCTGTGTGCTGTTGGTTTGAGTTTTAGTCTCTTTGATTGTCGAAACTGTGTTGGTTGCTTGCTGAGCTTTGGTGGTTATTGAACTCCTGTGGCTATAGCACAAAAAATTCTGTTGCCTTTCTCGACTGGTTTTGTTTCCTATCCTGTTTTCCTGGGATTATTAGTCTGTTGCTCGACCAACGTGTGAACTTCATCTTTGTGGCTGTTTGGTTGTTGCTGTGTTGTGCTATTTATCTGTTGTTGTTGTGCTTGCTGCGTACCACTCAGCTGATCATTTCCTACTTCTTTTGTTCTCTATACCAGGTACATGACTAATATACTGTCAAATGTAATTGGAAAGTTGAGCATGAATACAAAAGAAAAGACCTGAAGAGCGACTTTTATACATAGATTGTTACATTAAATATCATGTACTGTATAATAATTTTCATTCCTGTTTTGATAATAGAAGTAGCTTGTATGCCCAGTATATATCAATGTAGATTAGCTGAATGTTAGTTTATATATGTATGTTGTTAGGTGAAAATATTTCCAATGTAATAGGTTGTATCTTAGACTTAGTTTAACTGTGTAGTATATTCTTTAATGTAGGCCAAGCATGAAAACTATCCACTACTAGTTAAGTTCTTTCCCTTTAATAAACGATCCCTTTATAACTGATAAACCACGCCAATAGAACCCAGAACAAGTTCACGGCCTCAACCTCACAGAGGTCGAGCCCAGGTCGAAACAGACCAAGCAGGCCCGCATCGAACAAACAATGGCCCAGGTCTGGCCCATCACGCATGAGCTGGATTTGGGCCCTTAATTTTGCTCGGCCGACTGTGTACGTGGCCGTGCTTCTGATTTTGAGCAAGCACTCGGAATTCTGTTATAGATAACTTGCAAGCATGTAATTAACTAGGGCTATCTACTGTTTTCAATTAGTGGAGACGAACGCGACAAGAAACGTAGTTGCTATAGGATATCCTTTTAAAATAAGGACGAGATGAGCCTCGACAAAAATAAAGAAAAATGCACAAATTGCGGGGCCCTCGTTAAATGTATATATTGAAGCATTCAGTCCCCAAGGTGGGTCGTTTAGCAAATCTCACGACCTCCCGGAATAATAACGCGATAGCCTCTTTAAGCGCGTATTTAATAATTTTACCTTCTTAAATTCGGGTGCGCATTTATGTGACCAAAATCCAAATCTCGACGGATTCGAAATGTGTTTCTAATCACGGGTACATTGATTGTGACGTGGTTCGAGATGCATGTCCATGACGTCGCAAATTCCTTTTAAAAATAGAACGAGACGAGCCTCGACAAACAAAATGTACAAAGCTGCGGGGCCCTCTAGATGTATGTATATATCAAAGTATTTAGAATTCGGGATGTGCCGTTTAACGAATTTTACGATCTTCCTCAAAATAACAAGACGTTAGTTGCTTTAGGCGCGCCTTTAATAATTTATTTTCCTTAATTCGGGTGCACATTTATGTGACCCAAATCCAAATCTCAACCGAGTCGAGATATATCGATAGCCACGGGTGCATTGATGTAACGTGGTTCGAGATATGTTTTCACGACGTTGCAATTCTTGTAAAATAATAATAACGACAAAAGCGGTTAAAAGTTAAAATTCGCACATATGATCATATTTGTATAAAATCAGATAATCAAGCCAAATATAACAGTTGAGCGACCGTGCTAGAACCACGGAACTCGGGAATGCCTAACACCTTCTCCCGGGTTAACAGAATTCCTTATCCAGATTTCTGGTACGCAGACTGTAATATGGAGTCATTCTTTTCCTCGATTCGGGATTAAAATTGGTGACTTGGGACACCCTGAATCTCCCAAGTGGCGACTCTGAAATAAACAAACCAATCCCGTTTCGATTGTCCTTTAATTGGAAAAACTCCCTGTACCCCCTCGGGTGAGTAAAAAGGAGGTGTGACAGTAAATCCTGATGGCCGAGGCGTAAGTCCACGGAACTAAGCCCCACATTAAGCCCAGGGGTATTTTACGAGTGCTCCGCCCCCGAGGTCGTCCCGGGCGAATCCCAATTCTGACTTTTAAAACAGAGGATACTACATTATTAATTGGGATTATCCTGCAAATTTTAGTCTAAAAATTTTCCATAGTTGTAAAACTTTCCTCCAGGCAATTCCTCCAGCTATTTGTATCATACATACAGGGCCCGCGTAGTTCGGCATTTGAGTTGAGAAAAATTAGAGATTTCCATATATTTCTGAGCAATATCTTCCGCTTTCCGCTAACTTTTTTCTACTTTTTCTAGAGTTTAAGCAACTCTCCACTATCTCTCCCGTTGACCTCCATTTCTTTTTCAAAGCACTATTATGGCCAAACTCTGTATATTCGTCGTTCTTCGGCATTCAATTTGCACAGCTTAAAGCTGCGTCTTTTAACTTCCCATGGCTTTATTAACTTCTGGTACTAAGAGAAAGAAATCATTACCATGGACTTGCCTAATACCTTGTGTAATGCTGCTTTTCGCTGCTTTCTTTATAGGAAGCGCCTTCATTGTCACTGAATGTAAAGAGGTGGAGTAATTAATTAAGGCACATATTACTCTTCTCTTCCTTCAGATAACTCTTGTGTTTTGTTCTAACAAGCTTAATATTCCCCTCATTTTTGCTATAATATGTTCCACACTTTATTAACTTCTTTTGATTTTCAAAATTTACTAGACGTTGATTTAATTTGTCCCCTTTCTTCGTACAGAAAATGTTAGGATGGCAATTGATTGAATCCTTCAGAATGACTAAACCTAGTATGTGTGAGGTTTGTCTATCAGATCATCTCCTTTCCTTTTTTTTCTGAAAAAAAAAAATACTCTAACTTAGTTGTAAAAATTTGTCGTTTTTGTTTTATGGTCTTATAGGATGAGTGCAGGCCTGAAGGAAGCGAGACTCTGCCCAGAGGTATTGTGGCTAAGACCTCTAATTTAGAAATGCATCCGCTTTGGGGTCCCCCCAATAAAAAGGTACTATATATATGTAATTAGTCTTTTGGTAAAAGATTTTAATGATGGCCTTAAACTTTAAGAGGCAATGGTTCTTTTTCCTTGTAGAAATCAAAATCACCAATGAGCTTACTAGCTATGGCAGTTGGAATTAAGCAGAAACAGAATGTCAATGAAATTGTTAAGAAGGTGAGAGGCAATAATTTATCTGCACTTGCACAATTCTCATTCCTGCCTTTGAGTTTAAACAACCTTTCTATATGTCTCATTTGCAGTTTCCAGAGACTGATTCTGTCATTATGCTTTTTCATTATGATGGTATTGTCGATGAATGGAAAGATCTAGCATGGAGTAGCACTGCTATTCATATTTCTGCTGTTAATCAAACTAAATGGTACGAGTTCTTCTATCCTAAGTCACACTGGTCTTAATCTTTTAATTGCTAGTCCTATAATTGTAACAAGGTTACAAGTTACAACTAAGACAATGTGTCGGTCAAAAGCATTAGCTGACTCTTGATTCTGTTGTTATCTTAGGTGGTTTGCCAAGAGGTTCTTACACCCAGATATTGTTGCAGAGTATGCTTACATATTCCTGTGGGATGAAGATCTTGGAGTTGAAAATTTCAATGCTGGACGGTAATTATCACTGATGTAGCACAATCTATATTCCAAATTGCATACTACTAGTATAAATTTGTATCAGTATGACTTCAATGAGCTCTAAAAGGCAATCCCTCTTTTCTATTAGAAGGTAACTAGCATTGATGTTACACTGAAAAAATCTCCACCTGGATCTTTACTGCAGATATTTATCAATAGTAAAAGAAGAGGGTCTTCAGATATCACAGCCAGCAATTGATGCAGATGTATCAGAAATTCATCATCAACTTACAGCACGAGAAAAAGGGTCAAGAGTGCACAGGTATTACTCTCTATTCCAAGCCTGCTGAAGGCTGTCATGAGACTCATGATCAGTGACAGATTCATCAGTAATAAGTCCATCTTCTTGAAAAAGCTGTCTTGTAAATATTGCTAATTCTAAAAACTCTTACGGTTGAAATAGGAGGGCAATAAACATAAAGGGTCCAGGAAGAAGGTGCTACGAAGACAGCACTGAACCGCCATGCACTGGGTAAAATTATTACCAGTTACAGGCAGAAAGAACTATGTTTCAATTATATCTTTTCTATCCATCTCTGAATTCTAGATTTCTGAAAAAAGTATATAATGCACGTGTAGGTGGGTGGAAATGATGGCTCCTGTTTTCTCAAGAGCATCCTGGCGCTGTGCGTGGTACATAATTCAGGTATGGATTCAGATCTTAGTAAATCTAGTACATTATCTGTATAACCAAATTTCTTGCCTAAGTTTGACCTTCCCTCTGCTTACAGAATGACTTCGTTCATGCATGGGGGGTGGACTTTCAGCTTGGATATTGTGCGCAGGTTTCATATCCCAGCCCCAGCAATTATTTTTCTTTTTAAAGTTATTGTAGAGTTTTCATTTTATCAATTAAGAAAAGTTTACTTTCTTGTTTGATCTGTAACTATTTTTGATAGGGGAACAGAACCACAAACGTTGGGGTTGTTGACTCAGAATATTTGATTCACTATGGTCTTCCGACACTAGGTGGTGCAGAAAATGAGGTATTTTTGGCAAAATTATGAGGACTGAACGTACATTGGACAATTGAATAGGAAATCAAGTTTCTATCTCCTCTAATAACAACAACAAACCCAATATAATCCCACAAGTGAGGTCTGAGGAAGTTTCTATCTCCTCTCCTTTCAGTAAATCCTAACTATTGTCTTTCTATGCAGAAGAGCAGTTTAGCACAAGAGAAAACTCTTAAACAGGAAAGCTTGTCAAATGAAGGGCAAACAGTACGTACCAAAAGTAACTAGCTTTCAACAATCAACTGCTTGAATAGCATGTAAATTAACTGAAACTTAATTGCAGGGACTGCCGGAATCTCATCCGTCTGATGCAAGAAATGCTGTAAGTTCAATCAACTTCTATGAAAGAACCTCTACTTGATAGCCATTCCTGTTGCATTTTCCAGTTTCTTTGAAACATTCATATCTTAGTGTATCTACACCACATACACAATGCAATATGACAATCTTCTAACATTGAATTGCATATAAAGCTAAACACACAACTAATTATTATATCCAAGTTCCTTTCCATGTTATGATAAAACCAGAGTCATTTTGCAGGTGCGTAAACAATCTCTTGTTGAATTAGAGCGATTCAAGAATAGATGGAAAAAAGCTGTCAGAGAAGACCAATGTTGGGTCGATCCCTTTCAGCAGCCTGTGAAACAAAAAAGGTGACTGAAGGGTGGCATTGTCAAACTTTAAGACTGAAGATATACAAATTACAGTTATTCCATCTTGAAGTTGAATTTGGAAGGCTGAGATGGTTTTTTACGGGCTTCAAGTACTCATGATAACAGAGACACATTGTCAATTTCCATAAGCTCCAATTATGTTTACAAACAAATAGAATAGTTCAGACTTCAGACAGCTAGATTAACTTATGATATACACCATCTGAAGCAATTACTGAAAATGCAACGCTGTCAAGCAGCTTAAATGAAAATCTTACCATTTTCTGGTGTTATCTATGCAGCATGCCAGCATCACAATATCATTAAATTTAAATCATGTTGTACAAATGATAAACACGCTGAAATATAAATATTAATAGATGGCCTACCCATTTAATCCAGAGATAAGTTCTTATGAAAATCACAAAATGCTGCTTCTTTTTCCAACAATTCCAGCAAGGAGTTGACCAAATTCTTCACCACTGTCCTCCTGAACGTGATGTCCCGACTGCATAATCCAGAGAATAAATACATTTTTGCTTTATAAACCAAAACCACATTGAAATACAGTAAAAATAGAAAGAATATCTAGCTTGTTAATATGAATCAACTTCTGATAATCAATGCTCTTTCAAATGACCAGAGTCCCCATTATAATTTAGTGAGGTTCAAAAGGCGTATTCAAGAATTTTGATATTCATTTCCAAAGAGTGCCCTTCATTTGTAACATTATCCTCCACAAGAAAAGAGCCATGAAATATTGTCATTACCATAGGAAGTTCGACCAGCCGATGCTTTGATTCTTTGCAGAAATCTTCTACACCATCAAAGCTTAACCAGCGGTCTCTTTGTCCCCAGCAAACTGTTGTTTGGACTGTCCAGTTATTGTCCATAAGTATTGCTCTTGTGTCCTCAACATAGCCCTGCCAATCAGAGAGCACAAAAGGACGAATAAGATCAATATATCCTTAAATAACGAGGAAGAGAGATTAAAAGAACTGAACTAGACACATCTTCTGTTATCTACTTTTAAGACTCAATAGGAAGAAGACAATTTTATTGGTTTTTCATATTTGTTTCATGGAGTTTCTGCTGACAAATAGAACCCCTCAACTATCAAGCACATGGCCTTTACCCTTTGGATGGAGAAGTTTGAGTCAAGCTTGAATTATAACTATCAATTTCTATCTCCAATATCTCCAACATCAAAGATATCTTTCTGACTTCCTCCGAAATTAGCTTATCTCACATTTGCATGAGCAATGGCAGATCTTGGACAATCAGGCTCTTTGAACTTCACAGTCTAGATTAGACAGAGGGCCCTTAGCCAACTGCCTAGGTTGAAAAAGAACAAAGAAGACAAAAGCAACTATCGTAATCTTCACAGACACTAGAATAGGGAGGGAAAGAAGAAAAAGAAAAGAACACCTTTGCTTTCAGAGGCGGGTCGCCTGAAAAGCAGACAAGAGGGAGGAGAAGAAAAGAAAGGACAAACAAAATTCTAGCCAGCTAGCACTGAGCGGAGATACTTTGGGGGGTACTATATCACTTTTCCTATAACCATAGATAATTAAACTTCGGTTGATTGACCTGTGGCAAAGTGCCTGCAAACCAAATAGAAAATTAACATCATCAGCATAAAAGTGCACCTTCAGTTGCTTCTTCATTGCCTTGCTTATTGCATTTAATGCAAATCCTGCAGAACCAGATGTGAGATAAGGTCTTCTGTAAACCATCGCCACATCTTCTTTTATTTGGTAAGGACCACAACTCAGCATTGTTTTATCACTAGCTCTAAGAGGGTCCTGATTGCAAGAGAGTTAAACCAAGAATGAGAGACAACTGGCAGCAGATTTGCAGAGGAACATGCATATGTCGGTAGCAGAACATATGTGAAAATATTTGCATCTACCCTACCTGACAAAATATTTCGCCCAACAAAAAGTTGCTCAGGACTGATAAGGTTGATGGTAGATTGGCATGTTGCATTGTCAGCTTCAGTAAACCAAGAAAATGAATGGTTAGTGAATCCAAACATGTCTGCATTGTCAGCTTCAGTAAACCAAGAGAATGAATGGTTAGTGAATCCGAACATGTCTTCACTCAACTAGTTCGAAGGAGAAAAAGAAGCTGAGGAAACAACATTGGCTTTATCTAAGTGACATGAATCTGAAGTCATTAAACAGTTTCATCTTTCATATGTTTGAAAAGAGTGTAAAATAATGTGGTTCAAGGTCCTAGAGTAATTAGAAACGGCATTCAGCCAAGAAGAAACATGATTGGACAGAGAACAAAGAAAACGAAAAAGATATTCTATTTCTTGGATTTTCGCTGGCAATATAGTAACCTGCAGAATAATAAAGTTATCAGCAGAATATGACAATTCTATAGTTTGACTGCACATCACCATCACAATTAAGCTATACAGATCCAGAGAAAAAATGTTCAGCAAATAAAAGCATGTACTGGTTACGGTTGACTAATCCTTACTGGTGGATTGAGAAGTATAAGACCATTTAGCTTTTCCTGGTGATTGCTAGCATATTTGATCGCAATTGGTGAAAAGTATCCCTGGAAGAGAATGGCAAAAGGAGAGATTTTCTTCAAATCAGATAACACAAGATAAGTAACACAGAGCAAGTTAAATGCTAACAGTCAAATACAGTAGTGCAAATAGATGAATATGTAGGGGGGCATTTCTGTATCTTGGTGACAGATCAACGGCGCTGCCTCCCACTTAAATAGAGAGACTCGATTTTGTTTTGAACATTTTTTTTCAGATGGAATGGCATGGTGGCCCTATAGAAGAATTTTCCATATATATATATAAACTTACCTGTACTACAAGAGTAACCTTTTTGTCAGTAAGAGCATTGATAATAGATTCCAAGGATGCCACGTACTCTGTCAGACATGAGAAACTGAATGTGAAGGAGTGGAGATTTCTATATTGTAATAATCTGTTCATTATTATCATATTCCTAGGTGGATATATAATATTATTTACCATCCAATGTATAGTCAAATCCGTATCTTGGTTGGGGCTTATCTGAGAATCCAAATCCTGTAAGAAGGAGAAAGTAGAACTATTCATTATCCTAACATAAACATGGATGAGCGTGAACCTCACTATTTTTTTTTTGTTTAAAAAATAGTACAAAACTGGAATGGAAGATAATATGGCGATACTGTTAAAATTGTAGAGTAGCATTAGAAATAAAAACACATTAAAAGACACTACTTCATCAGTTCATCTAAATGTGGAGCAGTGGAGGTATGAATGCTAGCATTGACAATGGAAACGATTCCAAATAAATTAGGAGGATAATGCAAGAAAGTACTAAAATACTGACCCAGCCAGTCAAATGCTATAGCATGATAGTTCTTCTCAAGAATGGGAAGAACTTTGCGGTAAGAGTATGCCTGTAAAGTAGCAGTGCAAGCACAGTTAGCTAACTATCAACCAATTACATGGTAAAGTAGCAGGCACAAATTGGTGATATAAACTGAAATTAAGTAGCCAAGAACAAGAAGCTGGTCAAGTTAGAAGGAATACAAGCATCATAATCTGAGTTCTTCAGACTAGAAATGTAGAACTTAGATGGAAGTTGGTAATTGGGAATTCATATTGAAAATAATTGGTTCATCACCTGAGCTTGCATTTAGTTTGAAGAAAGACTAATTCCATCAAAATGTTGATATGCTTAAAAAATAGTCTAATCAAAATAAACTTACAATCTAACTAGGTTTTCCATTTTCTGAGATTTACTAATTTGAATGGTACTAAGGCAGCATCCTAACCTGTGAGGGTAATCCGTGGACTAATACAATGGTAGAATTGTCAGTGCTTCCGTTCTCTACACAAAACCATCTATTGCACAAAATCATATACAGAGAGCATTCAATCGGTAATCCTGCAAACAACCCATCCTCAATTTCTGCATATAAGATTGCTATATCCCTAAATTGTCTTAACAAACAAACTAATAAATTTGCAAAAATAATCAACCAGATTCACCTGAAAAGATCAGATGACGCCTGTGAACCCCCACCCATTGTAAGTCCAAAAAGGGGATCTTTTGCCTTCTCCCCAGTCCCAGATACAGGATGAGCTTTCACCTGAACGTCACAAAAGAATACCAAAATTCAGATGGGTACAACAATTGTTAGTATAAGAGATAAATGCACTCGGATTTTAATCAGCCATATTCATTGTTATAGAACATGGAAAATGGCAGAAAAAACGCACAAATTTTCCTTTCTTGAACCATTCATCAGCGGGGGTCGGCTCGTCTGAATATTTCCCTATACAAAATAATCAATTTAATCTGTAATTAAACTGAAAATGCCACATCCTTGAAATTAAATTACATTAACAGAAACAAGAACGAACATTGCAAATTATTCAAATTCCAACCTCCGCTAAAAGAAAATCCATCCCCAACTGAAACAGGAGCATCCAGCAAATATTCCTGAACATTTTCAGAAAATTTACCAAAAAAAAAAAAAACCCAGAAACGTAATTTACTTCAAGAAAAATATTGATCACGAGATATGACAGAAAAGTTATACGTACCTCGTTGTTATCGCTGCTCGATCGGAAATGGAATTGCAAAAGTTTCTTCCTTCCCTGAGCTCCATGGTATTTTGGGAAAGAGAATTGGTGAAGTGGCAGATTGATCCTATCAGGGGGAGAAGAGGGGAGCATGCGGAAGCAGTGACAGTGAAGAGTAGCCATGGAATTCGTGAACAACAAATGTGCTGTGACAGTTATGACCGTTTTGTTTCCGATTTTTAGAATAATATAATACAATTAAAAGATTTTTGTGCGGGGGTTCAAAGGAGATAGGGTGTCTCTGGTTCTCTATCTTTCATTATTTTGGAACACAAAAATTGGTAACACCTTTTTTTCTGGAAAATGTAACCTTAGATAGTAGATTTCAATCTTGCTCTACTCTTTTTCCTGTAAAAAAAACTAAACAAAAATACTAAGAGACACTTTGGAAAGCCACCTAGTAATTAGATTTAGTTGTAATTACATAGTTTGACTTTGACATGTTTGTTTTATCAAGTAATTACTTGCTCAGCGTGAAATTTGGTGTAATTGGAGGGTGTAATTACACGCTCCAATTCTCAAGAGGAAGTGAGAATTAGTGGTAATTACACTATATAATTACAATGTTGCTTTTTAGTTTCTTTCCTTATTATTTTAATTTTAATTTATTTTCCTTATAACCTTTTATTTCTATTTTTTTAATTTTATTTTTACTTTTTAATTTCTTTGAAATTTTGAAATATATTTTCTTTGTGCATTATTTATCTTTTATTTCTCTACCTTTACTTTTCGTGATTTCATGTAATTGCTTATATTTTATTTATTATTTATTTTATTATTTTATTTTTTGAAACTATACCTCATAATATTAGAAATAATGAGTCATTAACAAACTTGGCATATTATGAGTGATGCAATTAAAGTAAAATTTCATTGTTGAATGTGGTTATAAACTTATTATGTTTCTTAATCTTAAGTTGTAGTGGAACTTACTATTATTATGTTGAAATTTGACATATGTTAAACTATTTTTTTTTCTTTTTTTGTGTTTTGAAATTGTGTTATATTAATGGATCCAATTTACTTGTTTTAGTAGTATTAGCTCACATTGCATGTTGTTTATTTTTTAGTTAGAATTGATAGATTGGTTTTGTCAAATATTTGAATAAAGTTATGACATTATATTTATAAATATTAATTTATTTTATCTAACATGAATTCCATGATATTCTTATAAAACATATATTTTTAATTTTTGTAAGTATCTAAACTAAATATTATTAATTTAAAAAATATATAAAAATTATTTTTACAATTATTAGTTATAAATATATGATTGCTAGTTAATGTATATTCACGAAAAATATACATCTTAAATACCAAATACAATATCATTTATACTTATAAAAATTTATAGGCATATATTTATTATATTAACTTTTAAATTTTGATAATTACTTCATTTAAAATTTAATCTAACTACGTAAATACACTTGCGCAACCAAACAGTAAACTTGTAATTACATTGTAATAACACTATGACAAACAACCAGATCATCGTAATTACACAACTGTGTAATTATAAGGTAATGTAATTACTACCCTAATAATTATACCAATTTCAATTACATTGTGGCTTTCCAAACAGACCCTAAAGGTTGCACACTTTTGCAATTTAAGAAGTTAAAGATAGTTCTAACTAGATTTGGGTAAAGATTAATTCATTTGACTCTTGAAAGAACAAAAAATTAAAGAGCGAAGACGTTACACATGAAAAGTAATTTGTAGATAGGTACTTAAGCCATAAGTCATAAATTAATGAGATTGTGTAACAATCCAACTGGTAGCAACATCCCGTTCTATGGTTTGAGACTTCCTGTAGGTTCACTCGGTGATTTATGACTTGTGGATATGATTGACTTGAGTTCCGAGAGGATCAGAGAGAATTTAAAGCACATAGTTCCTTACTTGAAACCTTAAGTTAAGAGAGTTGACTAAAGTCAATATTTTAAGTAAACGGACATGGAATCAAGATTTAAAAATTTCTATAGGTTCGTCTGACAATTTTAAACATGTACATATATTCAAATTAGGAGCCGAGGGGCTTGGATTCGATTCGGCACTATTGCATGAAAATTGAAAGTTTAAGGTTTATTAATTTAACTTGAGAGTTAATTTTGCATTCCAGTACTTCCTTTCGTGTTTTGAGCCTTCAGACAAGTTCATATAGAATATTTGGACTTGTTGAGATGGTTTAGAGGGATTCCGGGAGGCTTGGATGAGTTATGACACATTTGGAGCAAGTATTGAAAGATTTAAAGTGTTGAAACATTATTTTTCTGCAAACAACTGATTTTACAAGAAAACCTACTCCAATCTATAAAGAATCTGATGAAGATACCTCGATGAGAGTCGCAACCCTTTGAATTTAGTTTCCAAAAATTCAAACCATTCATCATTCCAACATCTCTATGAAAAGTTATGACTATTTAAGTGAAGAAAGGCAAATGATATTATTTCAGAAAATATGCACTAAAAATTCTGCACTTATGTATATAACCCCATTTCGTACTTGGATTTTATTTTATCATTTTGGGAGCTAGGGATCTCGGATTGAAGTGATTTTCGAAGCGTTTTGCTTCTAAAATAAGAGTGTAAGTGAATCTAACTTATATTATGATTATAACATGAATATATCAGCAATTTTCCCTTAGAATCAAGGATTCAAAGGAGAAAAGGAGAATTTTAACTTGAAAGTTAAGAAAGTATATTTTGGGATTTTGAACATCGATTTGGACTAGAATTTAAAAATTAATCGCATATTTGGACTCATAAATTATGACATCTGGCCCTGTTGGAGCCGCTCAAACTGGCTCCGTACTCATCCCTCCTAGTGGCTGGAATATACTTCTCCAGAAAGATGTATGTAAACCGATCCCAGTCAATGGAGGTGAACCTGCCGGTCTACCCGAAAGATAAGCCCGCCACCATTCACGGGTTTTCCCTTTAGCTGAAAAATGGTAAAGTCCATACCATTAGACTCGACAAGTCCTAAATTATACAACATGTCCTTACAATGGTCAATAAAATCATATGGGTCCTTTGTGTCAAGACCCAAACCGATGGGCCGCAACGGGCACCCGATACCTTACTCAATCGAGTACCAACATAACGTATCTTTTAGATTATTCTATCATAGGTAAAAGAACCGGAGTAAAGCATAAGGAAATGCAAATATATACATATGAAGTACGGGCCTATAAAGCCGACATAATTCTATATATACTCGAAACATAGACCGACAAGGCCATACAAGTATCCGTATATATAACATCTGTCTACAAGCCTCTAAAAATACATAATATCATAAAGGTCGAGACAGGGTTCCGCCATACCAATCAATACATGTACTAATCATTCTGACCAAAGAAGCAACTCCGAAGCAAATGGAGCGCACCAACACCTTACGCTGAGCTGATAGCCTACTTGGAGGACTCTCGACCTGTCTATCAGGAACTATGGGCATGAAACGCAGCGTTCCCAGGCAAAAGGGACGTCAGTACAAATAATGTACCGAGTATATAAGGAATGAAAATCAGTAACTAGTAGAAATAAGAGAAACATGGAGTAAAAAACTCAACATGTATATCTGAATAACTCTGTGAACCATTTAATATTATAATGTCGTGCATATGCGTATAAATGTCATATCATGCATGGGTATATGCGTTCATAACATCATCAAGCCTCTGACATCCCATCATATCATCTCGGCCACTGTGGGCAAATCATCAACGTATATCAGCTAATCAGGTGGTGGTGCGTATATAACGCCGTAACCTTTTCCCATATCCCATATACATATATACGCATATATAACGCCATTTGGTCATGGGTCAATATACATGAATGCAATGTATGAAAAGTACGTCAATAAAATCTCTTGGAATATCATAAGACCATTATACCTTTGAGTAATATCATGAAGTAAATTTTTTCAACTTACGTATTTTTCTGAGACCCATGAACAAATGATATAATAATATGATACATGAGGAATCAAGAACATAAGCATCTCTAGTATTTCTATGAGTAGAGCCATTTATGGAAATTGTGCATTTGCTCTTTTCGTTTGTATCGTATGGATCATGCCAGAAGAAAGAAGGGATAGCCTTAACATACCTGAGCTGATTCTCTTGACAATCCCTCTAACACACGTCACTTGCGACAACACATAATAGCGGATCGAAATAGGGAAAAATTCATATGAAATTCTTGAGAAAGATTGCACCTCTTTGTCGTGACCACTAGTAAGATAACAATCACCTTATTAATTGTTGCATGCATGAGATCGTTTGAACCTTATAAAATAGTGAAAGATACTCATAAATGATCATGCCATAACTAACTTCGTACTTTATTCTCACTGTTTTCATCGCATGAAAGCAATCATACTCTCGATATGAATATATTTTGTCATGTGGATTGACTTTTGCATCCTTGTCTCGTCCCAGAGCACTAAACTCATTAAGTTGTCCGTTTAAGTCATAGACCAACAAGGAATTTCCTTTCTCCATATTTTTTTTTTCACGACAGCCCCCTCCATAAGCTTTTTCTTCTTTGAATTGTGTCTAATAATCTCTTTATCTTGGAGATTTATGGGGCCTCCACTTTGTGGATGAGTTGGCCAACTATTATTCTAAATGTGCCACTTATATATGGACTTTAAAAGTCACATTTTTGTGACTTTGCTGGCTTTGATGTGCAGCCACGTTGGTGGATGCAATTCTTATCCAATATATCCCCAGTTAATTAGGTAATATCCCGTTATCCGGTAATTAATCAATTATCCACATAATTAAGAATTATCTCAACTTACTTAAAATACTACTCGCTTTTAACATACCTTGTACACCTTACTATCATGGTCATGTAGTACCTTGTATGGCACTAGTCCATAAATATGGGGTATTAATGCTCAGCCCATATTTTATCCCAATATGCCAAACTTGGACAAAAGATTTATCTTCTTTGACTTGCTTCCCCTCTCACCTTCACGAATTTATTCATCATTTGTTTAAAATAGCATAATCCTTATAATCTCCAAATAATCTTTTTCCTTGGACAAATGTCAATTACCTTACGATAATTTCAACATACAATACTACATGGTGCAACATCATCGTAATTTAATACTGTGGGACGTAATATCGACGTAATATTGCGGGGCGTAACATTATTCCCCCCTTTGGAATATTCTTCCTCGAATGTTGATTGATGCTCTTATCATTCTCATAACCCATAGCTCTGGCGAATTCCTTAATACTCTTCTTGCCATTTAGGAAATTGTGCTTTGAATAAATCCAAAGGCCAAGTCATTCCCCTCTTTGGGCCTCATTCTCACCCATGACTTGTGGTCGGAATATGTTTATATCTTCCATCATGCAGCACGTGCGAAGTTTTCCTTGTATGTGCGCCTATGCGACTCTTCTCTTTAGCTTTTAGCCAATCTCTAGGCTTTACTTTTGGGAACATATACAGAACTTGACAAGATGTCCCTCTGACATATATAGGTATACTGAAGTTCTTTACTCGATACTTTATCGAATTTACGGATATTGCTTTTTCCTTACCGTTCATCTTAAGAATGTTTCCCTAATCTTATCTCATACTCTAGATATCTGAAGTGATTAGACTGATCTACCTGGGGGCGATACTATACTTCTATAACCGTATTTCATAGTATCCAACAGTGATTCATCCTTTGGGGGTATTTAGTCCCTTACAATTCATGAAATCCTCTCCCCCCTCCCTTTTCAAATCATTACTCAAGGGAAGACCCAAACGTCATCCTTTATTTATCACAATTACACCCTCATTCTACTAGGTTCTCAACCACGATTTCTATAATTTTCTGGTCCAATAATCACTCTCCTGATTTACTTAGTTAATGTAACTCTTTAGTTTCCTTTCCCTCTGATCAACCTTTATGTAGGCTTAAGCTATCTTCCGATCTGCGACTCATGGCATTAGTTATTGCCTTAGCTTTTATGGACGCTATGGAATATCCATGATACAATCTTCTAATTATTCAGTCCTTTGTCTATGACCTGGACTCAATTCCTTCTTTTAATTTATACCAGAATCTTCTACGGCTGTGTGATTGTCAACATATGTGATGCATGGATAATATTCCAGAATCTTAAGTGCATTCATAACGTACTCTGGCTCATTATCGAATAATTCTTTTCGTTCCTTCTCAGATCTTTTTTTTAAACACAAGCCATTACTTCTTTTTGCTCCCCTTGTTGCATGCATACTTAGCTTATCCTAGTTCCCACGCACGTTGGAATTTCATACCACTCATATGATCTTGAATATTACTTCTGATTCTTACTTTCCATTTATTAGCCATGGTAGGTTCCACTTTCTTAGGGAGTACATACAATGTTGTTGTGAGACTGTTGTTATAAGTCCATTTGCTCCTTAGGTTACCGAGCTTAGATTGAAGCCTTCTTCCTTACTTCCTCAGCTAGTCTTTCATTGTAGTATTTAGGGAGGACCCTCTGACTCTTGTAAAACGATGAGCTTATTACATCGTATACTCAACAAAATTTTTGATGTCCTTTCTCGCCTATACTTATCCATGGTTACTTACCTCCACGCCCTTGTTCTTGTAGGGTTGCTTCTGCTTGATATTTTGACAATCTTCCCATTAGCATTCTCTTTTATTTCCGTAACACTCATATGGTACCTTTAATTACCCCGATTCCTATCTGAATATTTCTCAAGTATTACAATGTCATAACTGGGGGGGGGGGCTGAATTCACTATACTTGGTTTTACTATATTTTTCTTGCACGGCCTGCTGATTTGTCTGTATCCTCCTAGCTAGCCATAAGTAGGCTCTTCCTGAAACAACTACTAACTACTCATTGTCTCACTCTCATATCAATACTCCGCATAATAATTCTTGGGTTATTTCCTTTATCTTAACTCATATCTTGTGTTGGCTCTTTATTTATCAATAACATCTTGGGTAAGAACCCTTACTTCCTTTCTTTGGCATCGTGTTTGCATAATGTTCTAGAATCGTAGCATATATGTAGGATTTGTATAAGTGCAATCTCATACCTTTCTCATTTTTTTCGCAGTCTTCCTTTACCATTCCATAATTAATAGAACCACTTAATTCTGACTTAATGCCACATCACTCCATATCCCCCTCCCCTTTAGGGGAGCACTAAGATTTAGTGCTACGATGATCTACGTATAGATGTTTTACTTCTTCATCTTTGGCATCTTTTCACATCGTCAATGACCCTTACTCACCTCGCGGTAATTCTTTTGTACCAAGGATAACAAAATTCCTTACTCGTGAGGGTGATACTTAGTTTAACTAGCACATACAGTCCCTTAAGCTTAAATTTGCTTACATGGCTTGCTTTAGGAAAGCGTCTTCCTGAATGACCATCCTCTGAATTTCTCATGAATTTTCTTTTATTATTGCCAGAACAAAATCTGAAATTCCCATGATATCGACCATTATCAAATCATTCAGTCCCGAATTCATGTTTAGTTTATGTTGTTCCCCAGCCCATACCGATTTTTATTACTCTAGAGTTTAATTATCCCTTCTGATAGTCGCGTTGGAATCATGAACTTATTTCTTGAAATGAGGATATGTCTTTATTGCCTATACTCTTTTGTTTTCTTGAGGCCTATCACCTCTCGTCTCTTCCTTCACCTGACTATGGACCCGGTAATACCGTTATCTTTTTGATCTAACGTTGTCATCCATGTATCGCATCTTACTCATAATTCTTCCTTATCTATCTTCTCATTACTCTGCTAATATTTCTGCCTATTCCTTTCTTCTGAAAACTTCATCAAAGCATTCTTTTGCTTTTTGCTTCCCTTGCTTCATCTATTAGCTCTTCGGATTGCTCAACATCTTTGCTCTACTAGGGACAAGAGTCACACTAAGGTAATATTTATCCCTTCCAGGCTTTCAGCGCCTATCTTTTGATTTTTTTTATCATGCTAGTATTCACATCTAATTGTAATATTCTAGAGTGAACCATCTGGATGTCTCACAAGAAGATCTATTAGCATATTTGTAATATCCTTCGGAAATGTCAACTAACACAAACAATCCATTCACTATTTTGGGCTACTCTAACCTTAGCCGGATCGTGATGTTCCGTCATTTTCTTAAACTATACCTGTTAGCCCCCATAGGGCATAATTGAGATGGGTACGGCCAATTGTGGATACCTCTGTTAATGTTGAATATAACTCAAAAAGCTTATACTCCTCTGCCTGAATTATAAACACCGTTAACCTTCATCAACTAGGCGCCTCGTACTCTTCTTCATCTTACTTCTTTTGCTTGTTGAAACTTGTATTTATCTTCTGAATCTCTCATTGTATTTCACCATTAAGGTGGATAGGTATTCTTTCCTCAAGACTCCTTATCAAGGGGCTTACACCTTTCAGTCCACACATGATCTGCTGAAGACCTCACATTTACTTATCATAAGCAGGGTGCAAGGTCGAGTTCCACTGACTCAACTCTTCCATAGCCATGTCTTTTACCAACCGTCTTTCCGGATGTAGGTATCGTCTTATTACGAATAAAATAGAAGTTAGAAATTTGAATTCTTACAACTAAGCTCTACCACACGATCTAGAGTAAGAAGAAAGAGAGACAACCCTAAATGCCATGTAGCCTCCTGCTTATAAATGTGGTGCACAACACACTCATAAACAAGACTCTACTAGACACGGCTTGTAAACTCCCTAGAACAGAACTGCTCTGATACCACTTTTGTCACAACCCAAACTGATGGGCCGCGATGGGCACCTGATACCTTACTCAACCGAGTACCAATATAACGTATCTTTCATATCATTCTATTATAGGTAAAATAACCAGAGTAAAGCATGAGGAAATGCAAATATATACATATGAAGTACGGGCCTATAAGGATGGCATAATTCTGTATATACTCGAAACATAGGCTGACAAGGCCATACAAGTATCCGTATACATGGCATCTGTCTACAAGCCTCTAAGAATACATAATATCATAAAAGTTGGGATAGGGTCCCGCCATACCAATCAATACATATACTAATCATACTGACCAAAGAAGCAACTCCGAAGCAAATAGAGCGCACTAACACCTTTCGCTGAGCCGATAGCCTACTTAGAAAACTCTCGACCTGTCTATCAGGATGTGCGGGCATGAAACGCAGCGTCCCCAGGCAAAAGGGATGTCAATACAAACAATGTACCGAGTATGTAAGGAATCAAAATCAGTAACTAGTAGACATGAGAGAAACATTGAGTAAAAGACTCAACATGCATATCTAAATAACTCTGTAAATCATTTAATATTATAATGTCGTGCATATGTATATAAATGTCATACCATGCATGAGTATATGCATTCATAACATCATCAAGCCTCTTAGGGCATCCCATCATATCATCTCGGCCATTGTGGGCAAATCATCAACGTAAACCAACTGATCAGGTGGTGGTGCGTATATAAACGCCGTAACCTTTTCTCATATCTCATATATATATACGCGTATATAACGCCATCTGGTCATGGATCAATGTACATGAATGCAATGCATGAGAAGTACATCAATAAAATCTCTTGGAATGTCATGAGACCATTATGCCTTTGAGTAATATCATGAAGTAAAATTTTTTAACTTACATATTTTTCTGAGACTCATGAACAAATGATAGAATAATATGACACATGAGGAATCAAGAACATAAGCATCTCTAGTATTTCTATGAATAGAGCTATTTTATGAAAATTGTGCATTTGTTCTTTTCGTTTGTATCGTATGGATCATGCCAGAAGAAAGAAGGGATATCCTTAACATACCTGAGCCGATTCTCTTGACAATCCCTCTAACACGCGTCACTTGCGACAACACATATTAGCGGATCAAAGTAGGGAAAAATCCATATGATATTCTTCAGAAAGATTGCACTTTTTTGTCGTGACCATTAGTAAGATAACAATCACATTATTAATTGTTGCATGTATGAGATGTACGTTTGAACCTTATAAAATAGTGAAAGATACTCATAAATGACCATGCCATATCTAACTTCTTACTTTATTCTCACTGTTTCCATCGCATGAAAGCAGTCATACTCTTGACATGAATATATTTTGTCATATGGATTGACTTTTGCATCCTTGTCTCGTCCCAAGACACTAAACTCATTAAGTTGTTCGTTTAAGTTGTAGACCAGCAAGGAATTTCCTATCTCCATATCACGGCTGCCCCCTCCATAAGCTTTTTCTTCTTTGAATTGTGTCTAATAATCTCTTTATCTTGGAGATTTGTGGGCCTCCTACTTTGTGGATGAGTTGGCCAACTATTATTCTAAATGTGCCACCTATATGTGGACTTTAAGAGTCACATTTTTTGTGACTTTGCTGGCTTTGATGTGCAGCCACGTTGGTGGATGCAATTCTTATCCAATATATCCTCAATTAACTAGGTAATGTCTCGTTACCCCGCAATTAACCAATTAACCGCATAATTAAGAATTATCTCAACTTACTTAAAATACTACTCACTTTTAACATACCTTGTATGGTGCTAGTCCATAAATATGGGGTATTAACGCTTGGCACGTATTTTATCCCAATATGCCAAACTTGAACGAAAAATTCATCTTCTTTGACTTGCTTCCCCTCTCACCTTCACGAATTTATTCATCAGTTATTTAAAATAGCATAATTCTTATAATCTCCAAATAATCTTTTTCCTTGGACTAATGTCAATTACCTTACGATAATTTCAACGTACAATACTACATGGTGCAACATCGTCGTAATTTAATACAACAGGACGTAATATCGACGTAATATTGCGGGGCGTAACACTCTGATGGCTCACCGTCAAAGTCGAGATGATGAAGCCTAGTAAATCTGTCCAGCATCTTCTGCTCATCAACAATCGTGGATGGTATAATCTCTACTCTAGTCGCATCAACCGGCTGAATACCGCCTACAAATAGTACTCCCGAGGTCTGATAAATTGTAGCAACCTATGGCAGTGCATGAGCAGTAGAAGTTTGGGCTCCTCCTCCGGTCTGAGATGTGGCGGGCTATGCTGGAAATGGTCCAGCCTAAGTGATAAGTGATTAGTACTACCTTTTTGCTTTACTTTTCAGTTTGAAAACAATGATTTTTTATTTCCAAATATAATAAAAATGTATGAATTGCATGTGTGCTGGAGAATGTAAGCTCAATAAAAAAATCCAACTCAAAGAGGAGATATTCTAGCTTAAAACAATCAAGAGGAGAAGAGCAGAGAAAAATGCGGTCTGCAGAATTACATCTACGGGCGCAAAAGCAAAATGCAACCCGCAGATAATGATATACGGCCGCAGAAGAAGTTCTGAAGCTTTAGAGGATTTTGGCAGGATTGTAGTCTGCAAACCAAAAAGTCTGGTCGCACTTGAAGTTCGCACTGTGAAGACTGAAAGATCAGAGAAGATACAATCGAACATGACTGAAGCCTCATTAAGGTGCGGACCACAACAAAATAGTATGTCCGCCGAAGCTGAAGTGCGGCTGCAGAAGCTTATGCGTGGCCGCAGAATCCCGCAAATTACCTTCAAGATCAACTTACCAAAGTGCGGACCACAAATATAATTGGCAGCCGCAAAACCCTCCGAAGGATATTTTTGTCAGCGAATTTTAGAGCACTACAAAATAGACGAGGAACATTTTATTGGGGCAATTTTTGTACTTTAGCAGCAGCTAATGATTATATTTAGCCATTTTGGGTAATTTAGAACAATAATTAGAGAAGGCCCATTAATTTTTCACTTTAATTCTTGTTTCATGTCTTCACTTACTTTTTTTTCATGTCAACGATTATGAGTAGTTAGATTTTATCTAGGGTTTGTGATCCAACCCTAATGTATAAAACTTATGGGTGTCTAATATTAGTATTTGCTATTGATTGGGTGGTGTTATTTACCTTTGTTTATGCTGTACATTCCATCTCCCATTTTTAACTCAAAAAACAACCACTAACCCTAATCATTTCTCACCAGACTCGGCCGCCCCTTTCCTTTTCCTATCTCTATTCTCTAAACTCACAGACTAAATCAATCACAAGACCTTGCACCAATTCATGCAAGGTCATGAATCATGACAGAAAATCATCTCCTTTGTCCTCCTTATCCACTATTCTCACTGATTCTTCGCACATTTCACCGTCGAGATTCAAAATCCCCAAATCCGAAACCCTAGACCCAACGATGCAATGTCAAATCTTTAGAAATACTTCTATGCTTTGTTAAATTTGTGGACTGCATGGCCGTCTCCTAGTGTTATCATGATTATTCTTGGTCCAGAGGTCAAGCGAAGCGACCTCTGGATATTGGGGCTTTTATTGGATGGTTCTTGCCTTTGATAGTCAACTTCCCCGTATAAGGTAAAATCTCTATTGTTCTTGCCTCTGTCTCCTCTGATTTTACCCAATTATGCTCATATCACCACCCCCTCCATTACTCTCCACTATCAATTTGATTTCTATTGAACCCTACGACATTGAATTCCACTATAAAAGGGAACCTTCAATGCCCTCACCTAACAACTCAAGATACACACGAAAATCACCTAACAAACAGAGAAACATCAACTTTTATTCTCGAGTAGTAAAATCAAGCTAGGGTTTCTAATTAGTTTTTATTTCCTTTCCAGATTTGAGCTTCACATTGGTCAGAGTTTGAGTTCTTGATTTTTAATGGCTAAGAAAAACTCACGTTTGGTTTGCTGCCCAAAAGAAGGTTAGTGAGCCTCGACCTATCTTCTCTCTTAATCATTTAATTAAAATCATGTTTGTTCTGTTATTTTCGTGTTAATTCACTCTGTTTTCTGATATGTTACAGTTAATTACCTCTATGTATTTTATTATTAGCTCATAATTTATTACTAAACTTTAGGGTACAAGCTTCTTTAATAACCTGAAATCAAAATCATGTACTAATCAGTTATTCTGGTAATCTTAATGAATATGCCTTTGAATAACTTATATATTGTTAAGTTTCTGAGATTAACTAAAAAACTTTAAAATGATCTCATATAGTTATCTTAATTATTAGACCTTCTGATGTTCTACTGTGATTCTCTTATATGCTATGTTATTTTGTCTTAGTGTTATTGATATGATTCACTTGATAAACTAACCTAAATGGAATGAACCCTTTAATGATAAAGATAGGATTGTCACCTTAGTCTAGGTACATCAGATCTCGACATTTAGATCAATTTCTCCTTCCAGATGTGTTTCTATAACCCTATTAAAAGATCATTAGTTTTCTGTTAAAATTCATGACTATAAGTCAGGTATGGGATTTCATTGTATAAGCATGTCCCAAAAATTATTGTATCTTTGTACTACCTTTATGTTATTATGAAGGTTGCTCCACTTTTAGCTTAAGTTATGAAACATGGTTAAGATGCATCTATGGTATTTAAGTTCATCTATTGTGCTAAAGTATTAAACTAAACTTCGTCATGACTAAGTTCTTATATACAACTTGTATGATAGATCCTTAATGTGATGCTCTCATTGACTTTTCCTGAAACTTATACATGGTGATTGTAACGACCCGACCGGTCGTTTTGAGCTCCGGCACGTCATTCAGCAGTTTGAGGCCATGAGCGACTTCATCTCAGGTATATTGACTTGTGTGTATGGTCAGAATTAAAATTCAGGAAGTTTGGAGTCAAATCTAAATGGAAATTCTCATTTTGAAAGCTTAAAATTGAAGAAATGAACTAGGATTAGAATTTTGAGTAAACGACATCGGAATTGGGATCTGAAAGTTCCAGCATGTTCGTATGATAATTTCGGACTTGGGCATATGTCCGGATTTGGTTTTGGGTAACCCGTGAGCATTTCAGCGTATATTATGAAAGTTAGTACTTTAGAAGAATTTCATAAATTTGGGTTGGAAGGCATTTCAGTGTTATAGATGTCCGTTTGGGATTTCGAGTCTGGGAATAGCTCCGTATGGTAATTTTGGAGTTGGGAGCGCGATCAGAAGTGAATTCGGATGTCCGGAGGTCATTTTGAAGTCATTTGGCTAAATATAGAAATTTGAAGGTTTTTGAGAAAATTCGACCGGAAGTGGAAATTTTGATATCGGGGTCAGAATGCGGTTCCGAAAGATGGTGCAAGTCCGTAATGTCGAATGTGACTTGTGTGCAAAATTTGAAGTCATTCCGGAATGATTTTGTTAAGGTTTGAGACACTTAGTCTCTTTTAAGGAAGCTTAAGTTGGAAAAGTCAACAGAATATTGACTTATGTGTTAGAGAGCTCGAAATGCGAATTTTATGGTTCGGATAGCTTCGTTAGGTGATTTGGGACTTAGCAGTCTGTCCGAAATATTTTTGTGATGACCGGTGTAGAATTAAGCTTGAATTGGCAAAGTTAGTATTTTAGCGAATTCCGGTTGATAGGTGAGATTTTGATCCGAGGGTCGGAATAGAATTTCGAGAGTTGCTGTAGCTTTGTTATGTCATTTTGGACTTGTCTGCAAAATTTGAGGTCATTCAGACGTGGTTTGGTTGAGTTTTTGATCAAAAATAGAATTTGGAAGTTCGTGAGATTCATAGGCTTGAATCCGATGATGATTTGATGTTTTGATGTTATTTTGGGTGTTTCGAAGGTTGGGACAAGTTTGAATGATATTGTGGGACATGTTGATATAATTAGTTAAGGTCCCGAGGGCCTCGGGTGGATTTCGGAAGGTTAACGGAATGAAATTCGGACCAAAAAGAAAAGAAAAAGCTGCAGAAATTTCTGCTGCAATTTTCTGAGGGTTAAAGGTGAGTAATAGATGTAAATGCTATTCTGAGGGTTTGAAACCCGGACTTTCACATCGTAATGCTATATTGAGGCGTGACACGCATTCCATGGCGAGTGCGGGGTCGGATACTATTGGGGATTGTGACTTGGTCCATCCCGTGTGATGTTTATACTATACTGGTGATTGATACACATACTTCATTGATATTACTGGGCTTGATGCCATGTTTGGGGCCTTGTGCCGATTTGTAAAATCCTTCGAGGATTGATATTACTGCTTAGCATGATTTGCATATCATTTAATTTCAGTCCAAGGTTTTAAATGCTGTTTTGCAAACTCAGCCATAATTCTAAGTGTTGAAAACTTAAATGATATTTTTAAATGTATTCCGGGCTGGGAACTTCTGTTTTGTAAATGCCCAAGGGGCTTATTATATTATTTTCTGGACTGATTATAAAGTGACTTGAAACAGTGGTAACAATGACACTGTGTGATATACTTGAAATAGTGGTAACAATGACACTGTGTGATATACTTGAAACAGTGGTAACAATGACACTGTGTGATATACTTGAAATAGTGGTAACAATGACACTGGATGATATACTTGAACAATGGTAACAATGGCACTGTATGATATAAATTGGTCAGGTAACAATGGCTGACCGGTCAGGTAACAATGACTGACCAAGATATTGCGCTTGGGCTGTAGGAGCCCCTCCGGAGTCTGTACACACCCCCAGTGAGCGCCGTCGACGATAAATAAATATGGATGGCTCGGGCTGCACGCCGCAGTGGGTACTGGAATGTACCATCATATGCATTGCATTGCATTCATGTATTTGTATTTATACTGGTGTTTAGCTGCTCAGTTCCATATGTTGCTGTATATTTGGATTTTAGCTTACTTTGTGTATTTACTGGATTTTTTTATCTTCGGACTGTAGTTACTTTTATTACTCACTGGGTCGGAGTACTCACTTTACTCCCTACACCTTGTGTGCAGATCCAGGGCAGTCTCAGGCTCAGTAGATCCAGTTGATCAGCAGATTCAGCCTCTGGGGCTACACGGCGTTCGCAGCCATTGATCTTCTCCCTCCTATCCTATCTCTTTATTTCCGCATTATCAGACTTTGGATATACCATGTATTAGGATGATATTCAGTATTCTAGAGGCTCAGATTCGTGACACCGGGTCCTAGTAAGATTATATTGTGTATTTTGTTAAAATCTTCAGTACTTTAATCTTGCTTAATTGATACATTTTTCCCGCTATTTTTGATAAATTGGGTTAAGTGTTGAATAATGGCCGGGCTTGCCTAGTAGTGTGTTGGGCGCCATCATGACCGGGATTTGGGTCGTGACAAAGTTGGTATCAGAGCCTAGGTTACTTGGTCTCACGAGTCATGAGCCGGTTTAGTAGAGTCTCGCGGATCGGTACGGAGACGTCTGTACTTATCCTCGGGAGGCTGCAGAACCTTTAGGAAAACTTCACATTCTTGAATTCTTATCGTGCTTCCTCGATTCAGTTTGAAAAGAAACTTTTGAAATTCCTTTTGCGTGATCGTATGCACCAATGGGCGCTCAGTATCAGATGTGTCTTGATGGCTTTTGATTCCCCGATCGAGGGGCGAGGTGTAATCTCTATGAGTTTGAATTTAGACCAGTCAGGAGGACTTAAGGCCAAATCTTTGCCAATGGCTTGAGCACCGAGGTGCTGATTTTGTGAGCAAGTGTTTTGAACTCATATGTTCATTATTGTCCTTGTTAGCCGGAATGGCGGTTGGATATCCACGTGATGAGTATGTTAGTGTTGCGAGGTGTATTTGTACGACTTAGTAGTGGCGAAGAAGCCTACTGGATAGTAGATGAACTGTTAAGTGATTCGTTTCTTATTGTGATTTGTTGAGTAGCTCGAGTTATGGGCGCGTGAAGAATATTTTTCGTGTCTCCTAGTTAGATAAGTCTGGGAGCTGAGATCGCTTCCGTAAATGTATTATGACGAAATCGTTGAGTCAAGGAGACCACCTCGAAGGTCGAAAATATTAAAGGAAGAATATGTTCCTACTTGATTGAATATCCCAATAATGGAGGGTTGAAGGGTATTTTCTATGTGTTATGATTCAAATAGGTGCAACGCATGTCCATGTATCAATTTAGATTTATGTATTTGATATGCATTGTGATGCTTTGTCAAGTTGTGGATGTGTTGTTAGGATGGTTTTGGTGATTCTCTGGCAGGTGGATAAGACCAATTATAAAGGAGGCTCTGCCAAAATTTTTGAAAAATTTAGGACTTAGTAAGTGGGCTTAGCTGTTGTGTGAGTAAATGCAAGAATTGTAGAAGAGTTAAAATTCCAGATGATTCGTGTTTCCACGAGCTTATGATGGAGTGAGTTTAATCTCACCATGATATTACGACAACAATAGAGTATATGTGTTGTGATATATGGCTTCGAGCCAAGTTGGGGAGCTTGTTGTTGATTAGCTGATTGCACGGTTTATTACCTGCGTGAATTCTGGTTATTGGCGTATTGGTGGGTTATTGCAGCTACGGAAAAGGACCATGAGTGGTAATTTGAGTAAATGAATTGTTGGATGCATGCTATGGTTAGCCTTATTGGCTCATGTTCAGACTTGAGGGAAGATTCATGATTTATGCCTCGTATAGGTGCAGGCTTCGAGGGAAGTGATCCCTCTGGGTGCTTTATCGAGAGGGTATTCATATGTTATAAAATTCAGTAGAGTTGGTTGCATTCGGGGCCAAGTCAGAGCTGGGTGGCTCTCAATAGCGGTCCTACTTAATTCAAGAGGTAAAGTGTGGTGCCTAATGATTTTGAGTCTATAAGTACTGTTAAGAGTCAAGCTTTTGAAGCAGCTTATGAAGAAAGACACAGAATGTTCTATGATGTTTTGACTTGCGGTGTAGCATGTGAGAGACATGAAATGGTCATGGTATTTGAGACAACATGGTCTCGTGATTTAAGGTCACTCGGGGTGAGTTTGGTTGAAATAAGTTAGGTGTTAAAGGGAGATATTATTATTTCTAAGGCAATCAAGGATAAATTGGAAGGAAGTAGATTGATTAGCCATAGTTGAGTTGGTATACTGGTGTCAGTGATCGGTTCGTTCAGCGTGATCGAGTTATGCATGTGAGGCTTGTCGGCCGCAGTGATTGATGTTATTCTGAAGCATTCTTTTGTTAGGGCCTATTATGAGTAGGCGGATCCCAGAAAGTGTTATGGTGGCTTGGACAACTACTTAGAGATTGGCATATTCGACGATTATGAGGATTCGCCTGTATGCTGCTATAGTTCTCCTGAAGTGAGTTAAATGGAAAGTCTTATGTGATGAAGTATTAGCCTATCGGCGGTTCCAGAGTTGTGATAGAAATCGCGTCTATCGTATATTGGCACGTGAGGTGCAGTGAGTGGTATGGAATTTGAAGTAAGGACCAAGGTTGCAGTTTGGTCAATGACTGTGATGTCACGATCTCGAATGAGCAGTATATGCATGGATAATATTCCAGAATCTTAAGTGCATTCATAACGTACTCTGGCTCATTATCGAATAATTCTTTTCGTTCCTTCTCAGATCTTTTTTTTAAACACAAGCCATTACTTCTTTTTGCTCCCCTTGTTGCATGCATACTTAGCTTATCCTAGTTCCCACGCACGTTGGAATTTCATACCACTCATATGATCTTGAATATTACTTCTGATTCTTACTTTCCATTTATTAGCCATGGTAGGTTCCACTTTCTTAGGGAGTACATACAATGTTGTTGTGAGACTGTTGTTATAAGTCCATTTGCTCCTTAGGTTACCGAGCTTAGATTGAAGTCTTCTTCCTTACTTCCTCAGCTATTCTTTCATTGTAGTATTTAGGGAGGACCCTCTGACTCTTGTAAAACGATGAGCTTATTACATCGTATACTCAACAAAATTTTTGATGTCCTTTCTCGCCTATACTTATCCATGGTTACTTACCTCCACGCCCTTGTTCTTGTAGGGTTGCTTCTGTTTGATATTTTGATAATCTTCCCATTAGCATTCTCTTTTATTTCCGTAACACTCATATGGTACCTTTAATTACCCCGATTCCTATCTGAATATTTCTCAAGTATTACAATGTCATAACTGGGGGGGGGGGCTGAATTCACTATACTTGGTTTTACTATATTTTTCTTGCACGGCCTGCTGATTTGTCTGTATCCTCCTAGCTAGCCATAACTAGGCTCTTCCTGAAACAACTACTAACTACTCGTTGTCTCACTCTCATATCAATACTCCGCATAATAATTCTTGGGTTATTTCCTTTATCTTAACTCATATCTTGCGTTGGCTCTTTATTTATTAATAACATCTTGGGTAAGAACCCTTACTTCCTTTCTTTGGCATCGTGTTTGCATAATGTTCTAGAATCATAGCATATATGTAGGATTTGTATAAGTGCAATCTCATACCTTTCTCATTTTTTTCGCAGTCTTCCTTTACCATTCCATAATTAATAGAACCACTTAATTCTGACATAATGCCACATCACTCCATATCCCCCTCCCCTTTAGGGGAGCACTAAGATTTAATGCTACGATGATCTACGTATAGATGTTTTACTTCTTCATCTTTGGCATCTTTTCACATCGTCGATGACCCTTACTCGCCTCGCGGTAATTCTTTTGTACCAAGGATAACAAAATTCCTTACTCGTGAGGGTGATACTTAGTTTAACTAGCACATACAGTCCCTTAAGCTTAAAAGATCAAGTTTGACTTCGGTCAATATTTTAGGTAAACGACCTCGAAATCAAAATTTGACGGTTCCAATAGGTTGGTATGATGATTTCAGACTTGGGCGTATATTCGGATCGGATTTTGAATGGCCCGTGAGCATTTTGGTGCCAAATAGTGAAAGTTGGTTACTGAAGGTTTTAGAAGTTCTTTAATTTTGATTTGGAGTAGGTTTTGATGATATCGAGTCCAAAATAGAATTTCGAGATCGAGAATAGTTCCATAATGTGATTTAAGACTTGCACACAAAATTTGGTATCATTTCGAGTAGTTTAAGTACGTTTTGGCGCATTGGAAGTAAATTGAAGAACTTGACGTTCATAAGTTTGATTCAATTGGTTTTGGGGTGCGATTCTTAGTTTTAATATTGTTTCGGGCATTCCGAGAGTTCGAGCAATTCCGTTTTATGATTCCAAACTTGTTGATATGTTCGGGCGTGTACAAGGCTCGGACCAAGTTGGAAATTTGGAGCAAGAGCTGAAGCTCCCTAGATCTGTCATAATTGCACCTACGCTTAGCCAGCCATAGGTGCGAGCCATGAGCCGCAGAAGCGAAAATGCGGGGAGCCCAGGCACCGCAGGTGTGGAGGAATTTACGCACCTGCGAGACCGCAGCTGCGAACACTGAGGTCGCAAATGCGGCTCCTTGTGTCCGCAGATGTGGAGCCCAACCATGTGAGGAAAAGGCGCACCTGCGAAGGTCTTTCCGCAGGTGAGAGACCGCAGGTGTGAAGATCGTAGAAGGTAGAACCTCATTTAATACGGGACCTAGGCACTTTTGAGCTCATTTATTTCATTTTGGGGAGATTCTTGGAGCTCTTAGAGAGGGGATTTCACCTAACACTTTGAGGTAAGTAATTCCTACACAATATGATTTAAATACATGGTTTATGGGTAAATAACATGTAAATAGGTAGAAATTATGGGTTTAGGTGAAAACCTAGGATTGTTTTATAAAAATGAGATTTTACCACGAAAATGATTATGAAACTTAGTGAAAATAATATATTTATGTTTTTAAGGTTATGGGTGATAACTTTCTTCGAAAATTTCCGGAATCCGAGCATGAGGGCCGTGGGTGAATTTTAGGAACCTTACATTTAGGGTTGGGTAATCACTTAAATAATTAGAATATAAACTTTTGAACATATATTGATTGGTTTTTACACTATTTGAATAATTTTGGATTGTTCGACTCCAACTTGAGGGTTTGAGCGCATTCTTGAGTTTGGAAGTAGGCTTTGAGATGAGGTAAGTTTCTTTTCTAACCTTTTAAGACGGAATTTACCCCATAGGTGAACCTAATTAAAATGTGTTCTTATTTGTGGGGGCTACGTACGCACGAAGTGACTAGAGTCTGTATGTAGCTACTATTCCTGTTTATGTCTGGGTAGTTTTAGGTTTACACTATGCTTTATGGACACCATTATTTGATTATATTTGTTAATTGTAATAAATTGAATTAAATTGAGGATTTCCAAGGATTTAAAAGCTTCAAGTTGAATTGTCTTTATTTTGAAAAGAATCAAGAAAAGATTATGATTTATTGATAAATTTATATTTGACCGTGTCACATGTATGATTCGCGAGCAGGGTAATTAGATGCATCTATGGTTCACGCCGTTTGACCCTCAGCAATGCACAATTTACATTTATATTGGATCGGGCCGAACGTCCTCGGTGGAATTCGTGTGTGATAATAGAACTAGAAGTCCTTTTTATAACTTGTATAAATTCATTATTTGAGAGATCATTTATTTTAAATGAAGGAAGTATTTTGGGTTCTTAAATATGATGAAAGAATTGTTCAGTTATTTCTTGTTTTGAGTTTTATTGTTATCTCTATATATCATGCTTAATTATAATTTCATATTATTATATTGTTAGCCCTTAGTAAGTGTCAGAGTCGACCCCTCATCACTACTTCTTCGAGGTTTGACTATAAACTTACTGGGTATATATTTTTAAGTACTCACGCTACACTTCTATAATTAATTGTACAGAATTTGAGGCATGTGCATCTGGTCACCAGTCCGGTGCGCAGACTTGATCCCCATTTTGAGACTTCACGGTGAGCTGCCTTCTGAGCCATTCTGCAACAGCTGGAGTCTTCTTTATACTATATTTTTCTGTCTATTTCCTTTCAGGCATTAGACGAGTATTCTTTTGTATATTCTACTAGAATGTTCCATTTTCGATCCAATGACGACCCGGATTCCACTCGAGGCCACGGGACCCCGTACAATCACACTAACCAGTTCCAAATTATCATGAAGACCCGCTTGAGGTCTCAAATCACAACAAACAATGCTAAAATCACAAATCACACCCCATTTCAAACTTGATGAACTTTAGAACTTCGAACTTCCTCATCCGATGCCGAAACCTATCAAATCACCTCCGATTGACTTTAAATTTTGCACACGAGTCATATTCGACATTACAGACCTACTCCAACTTTCGGAATTGGATTCCGATCCCGATATCAAAAAGTCCACCTCCGGTCAAACTTCTCAAAAACTTTCAAATTTCTAACTTTCGCCAAATGACTCCAAAATGACCTACGGGCCTCCAAATTCACTTCCGATCACACTCCCAATACCAGAATCACCATACACCCAGACTTAAAATCCCAAACGGACATTTGTAGCATTGAAATGCACTTCACCCCAAATTTATGAAATTCTTCCAAAATGCTAACTTCCACAATAGGCGCCAAAACGCTCCCGGGTCATCTAAAACCCGATCCGGGAATACACCCAAGTACGAAATCATCATACAAACCTGCTGGAACCTTCAAATCTCGATTCCGAGGTCGTTTACTCAAAAATTCAATCCTAGTCAATTCTTCCAACTTAAAGCTTTTGAAATGAGAATTTCCTTTCCAACTCCAAGTCCGAACTTCATGAATTTCGATTCCGACCTTACATACAAGTCATAATACCTGAAGTGAAGCTAGTAATGACCTCAAACCACCGAAGAACGCGCTAAAGCTCAAAACGACCGGTCAGGTCGTTACATTCTCTCCCACTTAAACATACGTTCATCTTCGAACGTGCTAAGAACTGCGCTGGAGTTGTCTGAAATCGTTGTTAAACACCTTGTGCACCTACCCGTGCTATCACCACTCAGTTGGCTTGCTTTAGGAAAGCGTCTTCCTGAATGACCATCCTCTGAATTTCTCATGAATTTTCTTTTATTATCGCCAGAACAAAATCTGAAATTCCCATGATGTCGACCATTATCAAATCATTCAGTCCCGAATTCATGTTTAGTTTATGTTGTTCCCCAGCCCATACCGATTTTTATTACTCTAGAGTTTAATTATCCCTTCTGATAGTCGCGTTGGAATCATGAACTTATTTCTTGAAATGAGGATATGACTTTATTGCCTATACTCTTTTGTTTTCTTGAGGCCTATCACCTCTCGTCTCTTCCTTCACCTGACTATGGACCCGGTAATACCGTTATCTTTTTGATCTAACGTTGTCATCCATGTATCGCATCTTACTCATAATTCTTCCTTATCTATCTTCTCATTACTCTGCTAATATTTCTGCCTATTCCTTTCTTCTGAAAACTTCATCAAAGCATTCTTTTGCTTTTTGCTTCCCTTGCTTCATCTATTAGCTCTTCGGATTGCTCAACGTCTTTGCTCTACTAGGGACAAGAGTCACACTAAGGTAATATTTATCCTTTCCAGGCTTTCAGCGCCTATCTTTTGATTTTTTTTTATCATGCTAGTATTCACATCTAATTGTAATATTCTAGAGTGAACCATCTGGATGTCTCACAAGAAGATCTATTAGCATATTTGTAATACCCTTCGGAAATGTCAACTAACACAAACAATCCATTCACCATTTTGGGCTACTCTAACCTTAGCCGGATCGTGATGTTCCGTCATTTTCTTAAACTATACCTGTTATCCCCCATAGGGCATAATTGAGATGGGTACGGCCTATTGTAGATACCTCTATTAATGTTGAATATAACTCAAAAAGCTTATACTCCTCTGCCTGAATTATAAACACTGTTAACCTTCATCAACTGGGCGCCTCGTACTCTTCTTCATCTTACTTCTTTTGCTTGTTGAAACTTGTATTTATCTTCTGAATCTCTCATTGTATTTCACCATTAAGGTGGATAGGTATTCTTTCCTCAAGACTCCTTATCAAGGGGCTTACACCTTTCAGTACACACATGATCTGCTGAAGACCTCACATTTACTTATCATAAGCAGGGTGCAAGGTCGAGTTCCACTGACTCAACTCTTCCATAGCCATGTCTTTTACCAACCGTCTTTCCGGATGTAGGTGTCGTCTTATTACGAATAAAATAGAAGTTAGAAATTTGAATTCTTACAACTAAGCTCTACCACACGATCTAGAGTAAGAAGAAAGAGAGACAACCCTAAATGCCCTGTAGCCTCCTGCTTATAAGTGTGGTGCACAACACACTCATAAACAAGACTCTACTAGACACGGCTTGTAAACTCCCTAGAACAGAACTGCTCTGATACCACTTTTGTCACAACCCAAACGGATGGGCCGCGATGGGCACCTGATACCTTACTCAACCGAGTACCAATATAACGTATCTTTCATATCATTCTATTATAGGTAAAATAACCAGAGTAAAGCATGAGGAAATGCAAATATATACATATGAAGTCCGGGCCTATAAGGACGGCATAATTCTGTATATACTCGAAACATAGGCTGACAAGGCCATACAAGTATCCGTATACATGGCATCTGTCTACAAGCCTCTAAGAATACATAATATCATAAAAGTTGGGATAGGGTCCCGCCATACCAATCAATACATATACTAATCATACTGACCAAAGAAGCAACTCCGAAGCAAATAGAGCGCACTAACACCTTTCGCTGAGCCGATAGCCTACTTGGAAAACTCTCGACCTGTCTATCAGGACGTGCGGGCATGAAACGCAGCGTCCCCAGGCAAAAGGTATGTCAATACAAACAATGTACCGAGTATGTAAGGAATCAAAATCAGTAACTAGTAGACATGAGAGAAACATTGAGTAAAAGACTCAACATGCATATCTAAATAACTCTGTGAATCATTTAATATTATAATGTCGTGCATATGTATATAAATGTCATACCATGTATGAGTATATGCGTTCATAACATCATCAAGCCTCTTAGGGCATCCCATCATATCATCTCGGCCATTGTGGGCAAATCATCAACGTAAACCAACTGATCAGGTGGTGGTGCGTATATAAACGCCGTAACCTTTTCTCATATCTCATATATATATATACGCGTATATAACGCCATCTGGTCATGGATCAATGTACATGAATGCAATGCATGAGAAGTACTTCAATAAAATTTCTTGGAATGTCATGAGACCATTATGCCTTTGAGTAATATCATGAAGTAAAATTTTTTAACTTACATATTTTTCTGAGACCCATGAGAAAATGATAGAATAATATGACACATGAGGAATCAAGAACATAAGCATCTCTAGTATTTCTATGAATAGAGCTATTTTATGAAAATTGTGCATTTGTTCTTTTCGTTTGTATCGTATGGATCATGCCAGAAGAAAGAAGGGATATCCTTAACATACCTGAGCCGATTCTCTTGACAATCCCTCTAACACGCGTCACTTGCGACAACACATATTAGCGGATCAAAGTAGGGAAAAATCCATATGATATTCTTCAGAAAGATTGCACTTTTTTGTCGTGACCATTAGTAAGATAACAATCACATTATTAATTGTTGCATGTATGAGATGTACGTTTGAACCTTATAAAATAGTGAAAGATACTCATAAATGACCATGCCATATCTAACTTCTTACTTTATTCTCACTATTTCCATCGCATGAAAGCAGTCATACTCTTGACATGAATATATTTTGTCATATGGATTGACTTTTGCATCCTTGTCTCGTCCCAAGACACTAAACTCATTAAGTTGTCCGTTTAAGTTGTAGACCAGCAAGGAATTTCCTATCTCCATATTCTTTTTCACGGCAGCCCCCTCCATAAGCTTTTTCTTCTTTGAATTGTGTCTAATAATCTCTTTATCTTGGAGATTTGTGGGCCTCCTACTTTGTGGATGAGTTGGCCAACTATTATTCTAAATGTGCCACCTATATGTGGACTTTAAGAGTCACATTTTTTGTGACTTTGCTGGCTTTGATGTGCAGCCACGTTGGTGGATGCAATTCTTATCCAATATATCCTCAATTAACTAGGTAATGTCTCGTTACCCCGCAATTAACCAATTAACCGCATAATTAAGAATTATCTCAACTTACTTAAAATACTACTCACTTTTAACATACCTTGTATGGTGCTAGTCCATAAATATGGGGTATTAACGCTTGGCACGTATTTTATCCCAATATGCCAAACTTGAACGAAATATTCATCTTCTTTGACTTGCTTCCCCTCTCACCTTCACGAATTTATTCATCAGTTATTTAAAATAGCATAATTCTTATAATCTCCAAATAATCTTTTTCCTTGGACTAATGTCAATTACCTTACGATAATTTCAACGTACAATACTACATGGTGCAACATCGTCGTAATTTAATACTACAGGACGTAATATCGACGTAATATTACGAGGCGTAACACTCTGATGGCTCACCGTCAAAGTCGAGATGATGAAGCCTAGTAAATCTGTCCAGCATCTTCTGCTCATCAACAATCGTGGATGGTATAATCTCTACTCTAGTCGCATCAACCGGCTGAATACCGCCTACAAATAGTACTCCCGAGGTCTGATAAATTGTAGCAACCTATGGCAGTGCATGAGCAGAAGAAGTTTGGGCTCCTCCTCCGGTCTGAGATGTGGCGGGCTATGCTGGAAATGGTCCAGCCTAAGTGATAAGTGATTAGTACTATCTTTTTGCTTTACTTTTTAGTTTGAAAGCAGTGATTTTTTATTTCCAAATATAATAAAAATGTATGAATTGCATGTGTGCTGGAGAATGTAAGCTCAATAAAAAAATCCAACTCAAAGAGGAGATATTCTAGCTTAAAACAATCAAGAGGAGAAGAGCAGAGAAAAATGCGGTCTGCAGAATTACATCTACGGGCACAAAAGCAAAATGCAACCCGCAGATAATGATATACGGCCGCAGAAGAAGTTCTGAAGCTTTAGAGGATTTTGGCAGGATTGTAGTCTGCAAACCAAAAAGTCTGGTCGCACTTGAAGTTCGCACTGTGAAGACTGAAAGATCAGAGAAGATACAATCGAACATGACTGAAGCCTCTTTAAGGTGCGGACCACAACAAAATAGTATGTCCGCCGAAGCTGAAGTGCGGCTGAAGAAGCTTATGCATGGCCGCAGAATCCCACAAATTACCTTCAAGATCAACTTACCAAAGTGCGGACCACAAATGTAATTGGCAGCCGCAAAACCCTCCGAAGGATATTTTTGTCAGCGAATTTCAGAGCACTACAAAATAGACGAGGAACATTTTATTGGGGCAATTTTTGTACTTTAGCAGCAGCTAATGATTATATTTAGCCATTTTGGGTAATTTAGAACAATAATTAGAGAAGGCCCATTAATTTTTCACTTTAATTCTTGTTTCATGTCTTCACTTACTTTTTTTTCATGTCAACGATTATGAGTAGTTAGATTTTATCTAGGGTTTGTGATCCAACCCTAATGTATAAAACTTATGGGTGTCTAATATTAGTATTTGCTATTGAATGGGTGGGTGTTATTTACCTTTGTTTATGTTGTACATTCCATCTCCCATTTTTAACTCAAAAAACAACCACTAACCCTAATCATTTCTCACCAGACTCGGCCGCCCCTTTCCTTTTCCTATCTCTATTCTCTAAACTCAAAGACTAAATCAATCACAAGACCTTGCACCAATTCATGCAAGGTCATGAATCATGATAGAAAATCATCTTCTTTGTCCTCCTTATCCACTATTCTCACTGATTCTTCGCACATTTCACCGCCGAGATTCAAAATCCCCAAATCCGAAACCCTAGACCCAACGATGCAATGTCAAATCTTTAGAAATACTTCTATGCTTTGTTAAATTTGTGGACTGCATGGCCGTCTCCTAGTGTTATCATGATTATTCTTGGTCCAGAGGTCAAGCGAAGCGACCTCTGGATATTGGGGCTCTTATTGGATGGTTCTTGCCTTTGATAGTCAACTTCCCCGTCTAAGGTAAAATCTCTATTGTTCTTGCCTCTATCTCCTCTGATTTTACCCAATTATGCTCATATCACCACCCCCTCCATTACTCTCCACTATCAATTTGATTTCTATTGAACCCTACGACATTGAATTCCACTATAAAAGGGAACCTTCAATGCCCTCACCTAACAACTCAAGATACACACGAAAATCACCTAACAAACAGAGAAACATCAACTTTTATTCTCGAGTAGTAAAATCAAGCTAGGGTTTCTAATTAGTTTTGATTTCCTTTCCAGATTTTGAGCTTCACATTGGTCAGAGTTTGAGTTCTTGATTTTTAATGGCTAAGAAAAACTCACGTTTGGTTTGCTGCCCAAAAGAAGGTTAGTGAGCCTCGACCTATCTTCTCTCTTAATCATTTAATTAAAATCATGTTTGTTCTGTTATTTTCGAGTTAATTCACTCTATTTTCTGATATGTTACAGTTAATTACCTCTATGTATTTTATTATTAGCTCATAATTTATTACTAAACTTTAGGGTACAAGCTTCTTTAATAACCTGAAATCAAAATCATGTACTAATCAGGTATTCTGGTAATCTTAATGAATATGCCTTTGAATAACTTATATATTGTTAAGTTTCTGAGATTAACTAAAAAACTTTGAAATGATCTCATATAGTTATCTTAATTATTAGACCTTCTAATGTTCTACTGTGATTCTCTTATATGCTATGTTATTTTGTCTTAGTGTTATTGATATGATTCACTTGATAAACTAACCTAAATGGAATGAACCCTTTAATGATAAAGATAGGATTGTCACCTTAGTCTAGGTACATCAGATCTCGACATTTAGATCAATTTCTCCTTCCAGATGTGTTTCTATAACCCTATTAAAAGATCATTAGTTTTCTGTTAAAATTCATGACTATTAGTCAGGTATGGGATTTCATTGTATAAGCATGTCCCAAAAATTATTGTATCTTTGTACTACCTTTATGTTATTATGAAGGTTGCTCCACTTTTAGCTTAAGTTATGAAACATGGTTAAGATGCATCTATGGTATTTAAGTTCATCTATTGTGCTAAAGTATTAAACTAAGCTTCATCATGACTAAGTTCTTATATACAACTTGTATGATAGATCCTTAATGTGATGCTCTCATTGACTTTTCCTGAAACTTATACATGGTAATTGTAACGACCCGACCGGTCGTTTTGAGCTCCGACACGTCATTCAGCAGTTTGAGGCCATGAGCGGCTTCATCTCAGGTATATTGACTTGTGTGTATGGTCAGAATTAAAATTCAGGAAGTTTGGAGTCAAATCTAAATGGAAATTCTCATTTTGAAAGCTTAAAATTGAAGAAATGAACTAGGATTAGAATTTTGAGTAAACGACCTCGGAATTGGGATCTGAAAGTTCCAGCATGTTCGTATGATGATTTCGGACTTGGGCGTATGTCCGGATTTGGTTTTGGGTAACCCGTGAGCATTTCGGCGTATATTGTGAAAGTTAGTACTTTAGAAGAATTTCATAAATTTGGGTTGGAAGGCATTTCAGTGTTATAGATGTCCGTTTGGGATTCCGAGTCTGGGAATAGCTCTGTATGGTAATTCTGGAGTTGGGAGCGCGATCAGAAGTGAATTCGGATGTCCGGAGGTCATTTTGAAGTCATTTGGCTAAATATAGAAATTTGAAGGTTTTTGAGAAAATTCGACCGGAAGTGGAAATTTTGATATCAGGGTCAGAATGCGGTTCTGAAAGATGGTGCAAGTCCGTAATGTCGAATGTGACTTGTGTGCAAAATTTGAAGTCATTCCGGAATGATTTTGGTAAGGTTTGAGACACTTAGTCTCTTTTAAGGAAGCTTAAGTTGGAAAAGTCAACCGAATATTGACTTATGTGTTAGAGAGCTCGAAATGCGAATTTTATGGTTCGGATAGCTTCGTTAGGTGATTTGGGACTTAGGAGTGTGTCCGGAATATTTTTGTGATGACCGGTGTAGAATTAAGCTTGAATTGGCAAAGTTAGTATTTTGGCGAATTCCGGTTGATAGGTGAGATTTTGATCCGAGGGTCGGAATGGAATTCCGATAGTTGCTGTAGCTTTGTTATGTCATTTTGGACTTGTCTGCAAAATTTGAGGTCATTCAGACGTGGTTTGGTTGAGTTTTTGATCAAAAATGGAATTTGGAAGTTCGTGAGATTCATAGGCTTGAATCCGATGATGATTTGATGTTTTGATGTTATTTTGGGTGTTTCGAAGGTTGGGACAAGTTTGAATGATATTGTGGGACATGTTGATATAATTGGTTAAGGTCCCGAGGGCCTCGGGTGGATTTCGGAAGGTTAACGGAATGAAATTCGGACCAAAAAGAAAAGAAAAAGCTGCAGAAATTTCTGCTGCAATTTTCTGCAGAAGGTCTTTGGACTGCAATCGTGGAGCATACTTCGGAGGCCTATATCTTTTGATATATAAGGAATTTTGAGATGATTCAAAAACGAAGGTTATAGCCCTTTGTATCTAGTTTCCATAAAGCTAAAGAAATCGTAATTTGGACATTTGTATAGAAAGTTACGATTGATTAAAGATGACTGGTGGAGCAGTTTCTCCAGAAATTTTCTGATTTCATGGAGCCGATTTAGAAGCTCATATCCCGGGATATATAAAGAGTTATATGGTGTACAACCTATCAAATTAAAGATCTTTGAGTCTAGTTTCTAAATATTTAAACCGTTTGTCATTTGGATATTTATACAAGACGTTATGGGTGTTTAAACAGAAGGTGTCCGACAAGGAACAATTTTAATAGGATGTACAACTTGTATAGCACAAGTGCAAGGTACAACTCGACGAAGCACGAGCAGATTCTTTTAAACACGGATTTGGCTTATTTCTTTCATTTCTTTCATTTGGCTTGGATTATTTTGGAGAGAATTTCAAGGGGGATTTTCATCAAGCATCAAAGGTGAGTTGTTTCTACTTATTTCCAAGTTAAATACATGGATTAGAGCTGAAAACTCAAGTAATTTATGGACAAAAATGGTGGTTTAGGGCTTGAAACTTAAGAGAATTAAATGGTGATTTGAGGGGTCAAATGAACTCCGATTTTTGTGAATTTGGTATGTATAGACTCGTGGCGAGATAAGGGTCGTATTGATGTAAAAATTTCTGAATTTCGAAACGTGGGCCCGGGGCTCGGGTTTTGCTAATTTCGGGATTTTCGATATTTTTCGAGTCTTTTCGATTGGGTTATATTCCCTTAGCCTATTGTAACATATTCGTTGTGGTTTTGACTAGATTCGACGCGCGAAGAGGTCGATTCAAGAGGAAAGGGCATTACGGACTAGTCTACGGCCGGTTAAAGGTGAGTAATAGATGTAAATGCTATTCTGAGGGTTTGAAACCTGGACTTTCACATTGTAACGCTATATTGAGGCGTGACACGCATTCCATGGTGAGTGCGGGGTCGGATACTATTGGGGATTGTGACTTGGTCCATCTCGTGTGATGTTTATACTATACTGGTAATTGATACACACATTTTATTGATATTACTGGGCTTGATGCCATGTTTGGGGCCTTGTGCCGATTTGTAAAATCCTTCGAGGATTGATATTACTGCTTAGCATGATTTGCATATCATTTAATTTCAGTCCAAGGTTTTAAATGTTGTTTTGCAAACTCAGCCATAATTCTAAGTGTTGAAAACTTAAATGATATTTTTAAATGTATTCCGGGCTGGGAACTTCTATTTTGTAAATGCCCAAGGGGCTTATTATATTATTTTCTGGACTGATTATAAAGTGACTTGAAACAGCGGTAACAATGACACTGTGTGATATACTTGAAACAGTGGTAACAATGACACTGTGTGATATACTTGAAATAGTGGTAACAATGACACTGTGTGATATACTTGAAATAGTGGTAACAATGACACTGGATGATATACTTGAACAGTGGTAACAATGGCACTGTATGATATAAATTGGTCAGGTAACAATGGCTGACCGGTCAGGTAACAATGACTGACCAAGATATTGCGCTTGGGCTGTAGGAGCCCCTCCGGAGTCTGTACACACCCCCAGTGAGCGCCGTCGACGATAAATAAATATGGATGGCTCGGGCTGCACGCCGCAGTGGGTACTGGAATGTACCATCATATGCATTGCATTGCATTCATGTATTTGTATTTATACTGGTGTTTAGCTGCTCAGTTCCATATGTTGCTGTATATTTGGTTTTTAGCTTACTTTGTGTATTTACTGAATTTTTTTATCTTCGGACTGTAGTTACTTTTATTACTTACTGGGTCGGAGTACTCACTTTACTCCCTACACCTTGTGTGCAGATCCATGGCAGTCTCAGGCTCAGTAGATCCAGTTGATCAGCAGATTCAGCCTCTGGGGCTACACGGCGTTCGCAACCATTGATCTTCTCCCTCCTATCCCATTTCTTTATTTCCGCATTATCAAACTTTGGATATACCATGTATTAGGATGATATTCTGTATTCTAGAGGCTCATATTCGTGACACCGGGTCCTAGTGAGATTATATTGTGTATTTTGTTAAAATCTTCAGTACTTTAATCTTGCTTAATTGATACTTTTTTCCGCTATTTTTGATAAATTGGGTTAAGTGTTGAATAATGGTCGGGCTTGCCTAGTAGTGTGTTGGGCGCCATCATGACCGGGATTTGGGTCGTGACAAAGTTGGTATCAGAGCCTAGGTTACTTGGTCTCACGAGTCATGAGCCGGTTTAGTAGAGTCTCGCGGATCGGTACGGAGACGTCTGTACTTATCCTCGGGAGGCTGCAGAACCTTTAGAAAAACTTCACATTCTTGAATTCTTATCGTGCGCCCTCGATTCAGCTTGAAAAGAAACTTTTGAAATTCCTTCTGCGTGATCGTATGGACCAATGGGCGCTCAGTATCAGATGTGTCTTGATGGCTTTTGATTCCCCGATCGAGGGGCGAGGTGTAATCTCTGTGAGTTTGAATTTAGACCAGTCAGGAGGACTTGAGGCCAAATCTTTGCCAATGGCTTGAGCACCGAGGTGCTGATTTTGTGAGCAAGTGTTTTGAACTCATATGTTCATGATTGTCCTTGTTAGCCGGAATGGCGGTTGGATATCCACGTGATGAGTATGTTAGTGTTGCGAGGTGTATTTGTACGACTTAGCAGTGGCGAAGAAGCCTACTTGATAGTAGATGAACTGTTAAGTGATTCGTTTCTTATTGTGATTTGTTGAGTAGCTCGAGTTATGGGCGCGTGAAGAATATTTTTCGTGTCTCCTAGTTAGATAAGTCTGGGAGCTGAGATCGTTTCCGTAAATGTATTATGAGGAAATCGTTGAGTCAAGGAGACCACCTCGAAGGTCGAAAATATTAAAGGAAGAATATGTTCCTACTTGATTGAATAGCCCAATAATGGAGGGTTGAAGGGTATTTTCTATGTGTTATGATTCAAATAGGTGCAACGCATGTCCATGTATCAATTTAGATTTATGTAATTGATATGCATTGTGATGCTTTGTCAAGTTGTGGATGTGTTGTTAGGATGGTTTTGGTGATTCTCTGGCAGGTGGATAAGACCAATTATAAAGGAGGCTCTGCCGAAAGTTTTGAAAAATTTAGGACTTAGTAAGTGGGCTTAACTGTTGTGTGAGTAAATGCAAGAATTGCAGAAGAGTTAAAATTCCAGATGATTCGTGTTTCCACAAGCTTATGATGGAGTGAGTTTAATCTCACCATGATATTACGACAACAATAGAGTATATGTGTTGTGATCTATGGCTTCGAGCCAAGTTGGGGAGCTTGCTGTTGATTAGCTGATTGCACGGTTTATTACCTGCGTGAATTCTGGTTATTGGCGTATTGGTGGGTTATTGCAGCTACGGAAAAGGACCATGAGTGGTAATTTGAGTAAATGAATTGTTGGATGCATGCTATGGTTAGCCTTATTGGCTCATGTTCAGACTTGAGGGAAGATTCATGATTTATGCCTCGTATAGGTGCAGGCTTCGAGGGAAGTGATCCCTCTGGGTGCTTTATCGAGAGGGTATTCATATGTTATAAAATTCAGTAGAGTTGGTTGCATTCGGGGCCAAGTCAGAGCTGGGTGGCTCTCAATAGCGGTCCTAGTTAATTCAAGAGGTAAAGTGTGGTGCCTAATGATTTTGAGTCTATAAGTACGGTTAAGAGTCAAGCTTTTGAAGCAGCTTATGAAGAAAGGCACAGAATGTTCTATGATGTTTTGACTTGCGGTGTAGCATTTGAGAGACATGAAATGGTCATGGTATTTGAGACAGCATGGTCTCGTGATTTAAGGTCACTCGGGGTGAGTTTGGTTGAAATAAGTTAGGTGTTAAAGGGAGATATTATTATTTCTAAGGCAATCAAGGATAAATTGGAAGGAAGTAGATTGATTAGCCATAGTTGAGTTGGTATACTGGTGTCAGTGATCGGTTCGTCCAGCGTGATCGAGTTATGCATGTGAGGCTTGTCGGCCGCAGTGATTGATGTTATTCTGAAGCATGCTTTTGTTAGGGCCTATTATGAGTAGGCGGATCCCAGAAAGTGTTATGGTGGCTTGGACAACTACTTAGAGATTGGCATATTCGACGATTATGAGGATTCGCCTGTATGCTGCTATAGTTCTCCTGAAGTGAGTTAAATGGAAAGTCTTATGTGATGAAGTATTAGCCTATCGGCGGTTCCAGAGTTGTGATGGAAATCGCGTCTATCGTATATTGGCACGTGAGGTGCAGTGAGTGGTATGGAATTTGAAGTAAGGACCAAGGTTGCAGTTTGGTCAATGACTGTGATGTCACGATCTCGGATGAGCAGTATATGAGTTTCAGTGTTTTGAGTAAGATGGGTATTGACGTCAGTATCACCTGAGGTCGGTGTTCTGTGAGAAAGGCTTTGCATCCTGGTTAGGGATTCTTGATCGCTTTTCAGCGTTAGTGCAGCCGGTGGTTTGGATGTGCAGACCCGTTAATTATTTCGGAAGATGGTGGGAGCTTGTCCCACAGGAATATTGTATAAGTGTGACATGTAGTCACTTGATTAATTAGAAATTTAAACCAAGTATGAGGATTTTGGTAATATCATCCATTTGAGAATTTATGCCTGGAGGGCACTCTGTTTATTGGGTTATGGACCTGTGAAAGATTATTGGCCTAGCTTGGCACGATCAGGATCGACTTGAGGTCGGTGGATAGATTTAAATGTGGAAGTGAGCCTTACGTCAGGCCAGTTGTGTTTATTTCAGCAATGCGCTCTTTATGGAAGGATAGTCGCGGTCTTATTTCGTGGTCAGTTAATTCATGTAAAGATATATTGCACTGTATGAGTTGTGAGATGGCTTGGTAAATTCCTTATGTGTTGAGGTTCCGCTCAGCGGTGATGTTATATGAGCAGGATGAGACTTAGATCATGTATCGTACCTCAGTTGTGCTTGAGTTTGTAGCCTATAGCGCTATATGTTTCCTTGGGAATGATATTATGCACATTAGTGTGTTTATGACCGATGTTCGGTATTTTGATGTGATGAGCTATTCAGCTCGACGTATATCTCCTTATGTGTGTTCTATATGTGGATCGGGTGGCACACTGCCATGGGTATATTGTTTGGATCGGGTTGCACGCCGCAACAGTGTGATGTTCAGTTCAGTGCCCATATTTGCTTTTGTGTGTTCTGTTTCCCTGTTTTCTGAGGAAGTCTATGTTAGTGTGCGAGTTGAGTAGTTCCTTCTAGAGTTCGCCTTCCTTTTGTATCGCGTTCGAATTGATAGCATACTGGCACATTGTGGCGTCCTTGTGGGATTTTTGATTATGTCTGAGGTGGCTTATTGCCTGAGCAGTTCGTACTGGGTGAGACGAGGTTACTAGATTTGGGGTCAGTGCAAACTGATTATATGAAGTATATTATAGAGCAAAGATCATTCTTTGGTTTGGGACAAGGTAATGGAACTTGTCAGGAGTGTAGATCCAATGAATTGTTGATTCAGCAGTTGGTTATGAATTTCGGCACATCTCTTTAGTCGTATCGGTGTTGGAAAAGAATATAAAAAAAACTAGAGCAAGACCTGTGTAGATCATGAGATGCAATGGGAGCATCAGATTCGTGGAATTTCGACTATTATGTTTAAAGAATGTTATTGTGGTTCTATGAGTAAAGTGATGCAAAGTGTGAATTCAGCAAAGTTATGCAGTCATGTTTGGGTACAGCGTGTGGAGATTGATATGGTGGTCGTATGATGGAAACAGGCTTGGCAGGGAAATTCAGGATGTTGGAATTGGGCCTAATGGCTTATTTGCTTGAATAAATAAGTATATCTACAGAATTATCGAGCTAATGTGCTCAACGGAGTAGTGGTAGCATGGGAAGGTGCATGATGTGTTAAACAAGTGATTTTGGACTACTTCAGTGTAGTTCTCAGCACGTTCGAGGACGAACGTATGTTTAAGTGGGGGAGATTGTAACGACCCGACCGGTCGTTTTGAGCTCCGGCGCGTCATTCAGCAGTTTGAGGCCATGAGCGGCTTCATCTCAGGTATATTGACTTGTGTGTATGGTCAGAATTAAAATTCAGGAAGTTTGGAGTCAAATCTAAATGGAAATTCTCATTTTGAAAGCTTAAAATTGAAGAAATGAACTAGGATTAGAATTTTGAGTAAACGACCTCAGAATTGGGATCTGAAAGTTTCAGCATGTTCGTATGATGATTTCGGACTTGGGCGTATGTCCGGATTTGGTTTTGGGTAACCCGTGAGCATTTCAGCGTATATTATGAAAGTTAGTACTTTAGAAGAATTTCATAAATTTGGGTTGGAAGGCATTTCAGTGTTATAGATGTCCGTTTGGGATTCCGAGTCTGGGAATAGCTCCGTATGGTGATTCTGGATTTGGGAGCGCGATCAGAAGTGAATTCGGATGTCCGGAGGTCATTTTGAAGTCATTTGGCTAAATATAGAAATTTGAAGGTTTTTGAGAAAATTCGACCGGAAGTGGAAATTTTGATATCGGGGTCGGAATGCGGTTCCGAAAGATGGGGCAAGTCCAATGTGACTTGTGTGCAAAATTTGAAGTCATTCCGGAATGATTTTGATAAGGTTTGAGACACTTAGTCTCTTTTAAGGAAGCTTAAGTTGGAAAAGTCAACCGAATATTGACTTATGTGTTAGAGAGCTCGAAATGCAAATTTTATGGTTTGGATAGCTTCGTTAGGTGATTTGGGACTTAGCAGTGTGTCCGGAATATTTTTGTGATGACCGATGTAGAATTAAGCTTGAATTGGCAAAGTTAGTATTTTGGCGAATTCCGGTTGATAGGTGAGATTTTGATCCGAGGGTCGGAATGGAATTCCGAGAGTTGCTGTAGCTTTGTTATGTCATTTTGGACTTGTCTGCAAAATTTGTGGTCATTCGGACGTGGTTTGGTTGAGTTTTTGATCAAAAATGGAATTTGGAAGTTCGTGAGATTCATAAGCTTGAATCCGATGATGATTTGATGTTTTGATGTTATTTTGGGTGTTTCGAAGGTTGGGACAAGTTTGAATGATATTGTGGGACATGTTGATATAATTGGTTAAGGTCCCGAGGGCCTCGGGTGGATTTCGGAAGGTTAACGGAATGAAATTCGGACCAAAAAGAAAAGAAAAAGCTGCAAAAATTTCTGCTGCAATTTTCTGCAGAAGGTCTTTGGACTGCAATCGTGGAGCGTACTTCGGAGGCCTATATCTTTTGATATACAAGGAATTTTGAGATGATTCAAAAACTAAAGTTGTAGAACTTCGTATCTAGTTTCCAGAAAGCTAAAGAAATCGTAATTTGGATATTTGTAGAGAAAGTTATGATTGATTAAAAATGACTGGTGGAGCAGTTTCTCCAGAAATTTTCTGATTTTATGGAGCCGATTTAGAAGCTCATATCTCGGGATATATAAAGAGTTATATGGTGCCTATCAAATTAAAGATCTTTGAGTCTAGTTTCTAAATCTTTAAACCGTTTGTCATTTGGATATTTATACAAGACGTTATGGGTGTTTAAACAGAAGGTGTCCGACAAGGAATAATTTTAATAGGATGTACAACTTGTATAGCACAAGTGCAAGGTACAACTCGACGAAGCACAGGCAGATTCTTTTAAACACGGATTTGGCTTATTTCTTTCATTTCTTTCATTTGGCTTGGATTATTTTGGAGAGAATTTCAAGGGGGATTTCATCAAGCATCAAAGGTGAGTTGTTTCTACTTATTTCCAAGTTAAATACATGGATTAGAGCTGAAAACTCAAGTAATTTATGGACAAAAATGGTGGTTTAGGGCTTGAAACTTAAGAGAATTAAATGGTGATTTGAGGGGTCAAATGAACTCCGATTTTTGTGAATTTGCTATGTATAGACTCGTGGCGAGATAAGGGTCGTATTGATGTAAAAATTTCTGAATTTCGAGACGTGGGCCCGGGGCTCGGGTTTTGCTAATTTCGGGATTTTCGACATTTTTCGAGTCTTTTCGATTGGGTTATATTCCCTTAGCCTATTGTAACATATTCGTTGTGGTTTTGACTAGATTCGACGCGCGAAGAGGTCGATTCAAGAGGAAAGGGCATTGCAGACTAGTCTACGGCCGGTTAAAGGTGAGTAATAGATGTAAATGCTATTCTAAGGGTTTGAAACCCCGGACTTTCACATCGTAACGCTATATTTAGGCGTGACACGCATTCTATGGTGAGTGAGGGTCGGATACTATTGGGGATTGTGACTTGGTACATCCCGTGTGATGTTTATACTATACTGGTGATTGATACACACACTTTATTGATATTACTGGGCTTGATGCCATGTTTGGGGCCTTGTGCCGATTTGTAAAATCCTTCGAGGATTGATATTACTGCTTAGCATGATTTGCATATCATTTAATTTCAGTCCAAGGTTTTAAATGCTGTTTTGCAAACTCAGCCATAATTCTAAGTGTTGAAAACTTAAATGATATTTTTAAATGTATTCCGGGCTGGGAACTTCTGTTTTGTAAATGCCCAAGGGGCTTATTATATTATTTTCTGGACTGATTATAAAGTGACTTGAAATAGTGGTAACAATGACACTGTGTGATATACTTGAAACAGTGGTAACAATGACACTGTGTGATATACTTGAAACAGTGGTAACAATGACACTGTGTGATATACTTGAAATAGTGGTAACAATGACACTGGATGATATACTTGAACAGTGGTAACAATGGCACTGTATGATATAAATTGGTCAGGTAACAATGGCTGACCAAGGTAACAATGACTGACCAAGATATTGCGCTTGGGCTGTAGGAGCCCCTCCGGAGTCTGTACACACCCCCAGTGAGCGCCGTCGACGATAAATAAATATGGATGGCTCGGGCTGCACGCCGCAGTGGGTACTGGAATGTACCATCATATGCATTGCATTGCATTCATGTATTTGTATTTATACTGGTGTTTAGCTGCTCAGTTCCATATGTTGCTGTATATTTGGATTTTAGCTTACTTTGTGTATTTACTGGATTTTTTTATCTTCGGACTGTAGTTACTTTTATTACTCACTAGGTCGGAGTACTCACTTTACTCCCTACACCTTGTGTGCAGATCCAGGGCAGTCTCAGGCTCAGTAGATCCAGTTGATCAGCAGATTCAGCCTCTGGGGCTACACGACGTTCGCAACCATTGATCTTCTCCCTCCTATCCTATCTCTTTATTTCCGCATTATCAAACTTTGGATATACCATGTATTAGGATGATATTCTGTATTCTAGAGGCTCAGATTTGTGACACCGGGTCCTAGTGAGATTCTATTGTGTATTTTGTTAAAATCTTCAGTACTTTAATCTTGCTTAATTGATACTCTTTTCCGCTATTTTTGATAAATTGGGTTAAGTGTTGAATAATGGTCAGGCTTGCCTAGTAGTGTGTTGGGCGCCATCACGACCGAGATTTGGGTCGTGACAGTGATGTTGCTAACTTGATCTCATGATGTTCAATCATGTTTTCCATGTTGTGATCCTGTAAGACTGTCACATGTGTGTGTTTAAATACTATCTCTAGGGATTTCTGCACTCAGTTTGTTCTTGAACAAGTTCTGTCGTCTCACCTGCTCATACATGTGTCCCTAAAATCATATAGCATTGTTAAGTCAATATAAGTTAATAGTAGCCATTATAAACTTAGAAGAAACTCTTTGATGCTTGTCTGCTTTTGTTGAGTGTCGGACTGTGTATTTAACTTCTAACCAACCTAGATGGAATGAAAGATTTCTTTAGAGGTCGTATCACTTGTTAAGTAGATGTATTTGCTTATCCTTGTCTTTTAAGAACCCTGAAGTGGACTGTTAACCCTTACACTTAGTAATAAGTGGAGTGCTAATCTATGTGTAGGCTTTCATTAAGTATATACTTTATTAAGTACATGATTACAGCTAATAATATTCATAAGTATGAACTTGCCAGTAGGATTAGTGAGGTTAATACACATGATATCTCCTATGCTCCTTTGAACTACATGACTTACTTGTTCTGAGTTCTTGTATTAGCATGTTAGTGTTCTCATTACTTTCCAGAACCTGTAACTGATTTTGTTGAGTACTCTCAAGCCTGATAAAGTACATGACAGTGTATCATATGCTTGTATATGAACTATGATCTCTTATGGTATTATCTGCAGTATTCTGAACAGCTATTAATAGGAAATATACATCTCCTTGTGTGTAGCCACTATTGTTGTATTAGAATTTATAGCGAGTGACTCATTAGCACACAAACCTATAAGGAAGAGTAAGTGTGAGTAGCTAGGGGTATTTGGGAGTAGAATTTAGTTCTTGGTTGAGATATTCTCCTTGACACAAGCACTGCTCAAGGTCCTTGAGATCCTTGTGAACTTTGAAGTGCCAAGGATCAAAGGGTATCTCAGCCATGAATGGAATTTTACCCCAAGCCTTTAATTATTAACAATTGTTAATCTTATTAGGTTTAGTGTTAATTGTGTCACACCTCTTTTTTCCTACACCCCGGAAGGGGCCTATAAGGGAGTTTTTTCCAACTTAAAGTAACAATCGAAACGGGGTTATTTATTTATTAAATTCAGAGTCGCCACTTGGAATAATTTTATGGTGTCTCAAGTCATCGGTTCAAATCCCGAATCGAGGAAAAGATTGACTCTGTTTTACAGTCTGCGAACACAGAAATCCGGGTAAGGAATTCTATTAACCCGGGAGAAGGTGTTAGGCATTCTCGGATTCCGTGGTTCTAGCACGGTCGCTCAACTGTTATATTTGGCCTATTTACTTGATTTTAATACATGTTTTAACCTATGGTTCAATTTTAACTTTATAACCGCTTTAATTAATTCATTTTAGAAAGATTCAACGTCGTCTAAAGCACATCTTTAACCACGTCACATAAATGCACCCGCGGTCCATGACACGTTTTATTTGACGTTGTTGAGATTTGGATTTGGGTCACATAAATGCACACCCGAGTTTAGGAAGGTAATTTAAATTACGCGCCTAAAGCAACTACGTATTTTTAAATTTGCGAGGGCCATGGAAGTTCAACTAAATGGCACGCCTCGGTCTATCCTTAAGGAATCGTAATTGTGTCACGCGAACGTGTCCACAATCACGATAATAAATTAAAACGCGCCTAAGGAATCCTACTAATGTTCATAAGTGTTTATTTTCCTAAGTTTGAGGCTATTTGAAAGTTAGGAATTATTAAAAAAATCAGCCCAAACATATGGCCCTTAACATTACTTGATACACCATAAAATCACCAGGCCCAACCAACGCAAATTAAAACTATATGCTAACACAATAAGAAAAAGAAGAAGAAAAACAAAACAACCACAAGTCTATTTGATTAGAGTTTACCCGAAATCCCTTTATATTTTCATTTTTTTTCATAGTTATTTATCTAAAAGAGAAATTCAATGTGGCGATGAAATATGCAAATCAGTAATGTCCACCCATCAAGTAAACACATGAATATAAATCTTAACTCATACAATTTGTAGTAATGCTCTTGGACAAAACACAGGAAACTAAACAATTTAATAAGCTATCAAAGGCATTCAAACAAGATAGAGCACTAAAAGACTAAACATATTATATGAAACCAAAAATGGATCAAATAAGAAAGTGACCTCTGTTGAGCAGAACTTTTCAATTTGTTAATAAAGAATCTCCGAGTGTTGAATTATAAGTAAGAAAGATTGGTCAAACTCGCCCGCGGACCGGAGCATCAGCAGAAACGAAACAAACTTCTTCCTCGACTGAAACTCGTGAGTTTTAATGGGTAAGTGCTGCTGCGTTTTTGCAGCAATTTCAGCCGCGATTTCGGCTAATTTTCATGCATATTTCTTAGATTTTTAAGAATGTTTCAGGGCTGCTTCATTGACTGTGTTTGGAGCTGATTTCGAGACTGCTTGATGCTGTTTTTCAACTGATTTTACAGTAGATTTTTGCTGAAAACGAGCTGATTTTTGGACTATTTTTTGGACATTTTTATAGCTGTTTTTGAGATGATTTAAGGGCTGGTTTATGGGCAGTGTTCAGCTCGTTTTTGGAGCTAAAATGGGATGGCGTTGGAGGTTGTTTTGGGTGAGTTTTGGTGCATTTTTGGAGATAGTTTAGCTGCCTTTCATGGCTGAAAATTTAGAAGTGAACATCGGCTTTTATGGTGAAGCTCGGTGAGGAAGACGAAGTTTCGGGAGGGGGGGGGGAGGTTCTTTTGTTTGCGGTTGTCAGCTCTTTTCAGATGCCTCTTTCTTTTGATTTTTTCCCAGGAGTATTTTTGTGTCCCCCTTCTTTTAGGCCTTACTTCCCCTATGTATAAGTTTAGGTCTAATGTGTATTTTTTTGTGTGTTTTGCCAATTAGTCCCTAGGTATTTTTGTGTTAAGTTCTTAGGGTCTTTTTATTTATTTTTTGTTCCAAAGAAGAGTCTAGAAGGGTCTCTAGGATTAGCTTAATGGGTATTGGATATTGAGCTTAAGGAATGGGCTAGGAACTTGGGTCTTTATGACTAGCTATGTTTAAAATTAGCTTAATTAACTAAAAATATTAATTAGCTCTACTTAAGTAAAAATAATTATTAAAATAAGACTGACCATTAAAACAAAACTATTTTTTGGTATTTTTTCAAGATTAAAAATGACTACAAAACATTTAATGAACCTATTTTTTTTATAATTTTCGTTTTCTTGTAATAAAATAAAAGTAAAAGAGTAAAAATGAGTTGAAATAGCTATATTATGCCTAAATTAAATATTTACGTGGTAAAATATGAAAATCTTGGGGAGGGTCAAAAATCACATGTCTACAGCTGCCCCTCATTGACTGGAAAGACGAAGTATTTTCAGACAAAGAATGACTAGACAGGTTTTTTGACTCGACCCTTATTTGGAGAGACAAAAACTAAGAGGAAAAGGGAATGTGACCGAGCCATGGTATCTGAGCTGCCTATATATCCTTGGCTATAAAGGAATCAGGCCACGTGTAGTTCAGAAGTGAGTGAGATGATAGAGTATGCAGAGGTGGAGAGCCAGTCGAGGTGCCGTTCCACCGAGGTTCCGATCCGTGGTCTTGTTATTACATCAAAAATCAAAACATCAAAAAGACTAGCTAAGTCTGTCAACTACGAGTTACAAGATTCCTATCTATAAGTCTTCTGAAGCTTGATCTTGAGTCTTGAGTGGTTCTTCATGCAGACTTTATATTTGAACCTTGACGCTTACTAGTTGCAGGTGCTAGTTCATCCTTCTTCAGCTTTTCGGATCAAGACCAGGCATGTAGTGCTTGTGACCTCGGCCATGTCTTGAGCAACCCACATCTTTCATCAATTTCTGCCTTTGGATTAACTTCTTGCCTTTCTTTTTTTCTTTATTGCGACTAACTTCTGTTGATCATCTCGGACTGTTGACTCGCATTCTTGCCACGAGCTTCTTTTATTGCTGACTTGAGTTGCGTTCTGAAGTGAATTCCCTTATTCTCCAAGTAGGTGCCTGATTACCAATACTTGAATTGCTGCTTTGTTCTTCAGGTGGAATCCTGATTACCGACACTTGACTTGTTGCTTTGTTCTTCAGGTGGGCTCCTGATTACCAACACTTGACTTGTTGTTTTGTTCTTCAGGTGGGCTCCTGATTACCAACACTTGAATTATTGCTTTTCCTCGAAACTTGAGTTGTCTTCCTTCGAAACTGTTTTCCCTTGAAACTTGAGTTGTCTTCCTTCGAAGCTGCTTTCCCTTGAAACTTGAATTGTCTTCCTTTGAAACTATTTTCCCTTGAGTTGTCTTCCCTTGTTCTCCAGGTGGGTGCCTAATTACAACAAAATAGACAAAATAAAAGAAATTTTTCTGCCCCAGTTTGATATTGGGAACATCTGTGAGTGTTAACAAAACTATAAATCACATACGTTGCTGATGAAGGATGCAATGATGAGAGTAAAATTAAATACTTGACTAGGATGTGTGTCTCCTAAACGTGATTGAGCTTGCGGAAAACAATAAACTAAGCTTGACTAAAGTAAAAACTGACCCTATTTTTCATGCGGGGCCCCCTGATTTCAGGAAACTAAACATTGATAATCTTAAGAAAACTAAAAAAATGACTCCCCATTTTTTCAAATTCAGACTTCCCCTTTTTTTTTAAATTATTATCCTAGGAGAAAATTCATCGGACTAGGTTTTTTATCTCAGGAGAAAGATTCATCAGACTAAGATTTTGATCCTAGGAGAAAGTTCATCAGACTATGTCTCTTTTCTACTTCTTTTTTGGTATCTTAGGAGAAAGGCTCATCGGACTAAGATTTCTATCCTAGGAGAAAGTTCATCAGACTAGGTCTTCTATCTTAGGAGAAAGATTCATCAGACTAAGATTTTGATCCTAGGAGAAAATTCATCAGACTAAGTCTTTTTTTTTTGGTATCTTAGGAGAAAGATTCATCAGACTAAGATTTCTTTACTAGGAGAAAATTTATCAGACTAGGTTTTCTATCTTAGGAGAAAGATTCATCAGACTAAGATTTATATTGGGAGGAAAATCCATCAGACTAGGACTTTTATCCTAGGAGGAAAAATGTGAAGATCAATGGAAAGATTTTATGCACAATAGCAAGGCAAATAAAGGAAAAGATTTGAGAAACTTCCCTTTGTTGGCTCCTCTCGTCTTTCCTTTTTCTTCTCTTTTTTTGTTTTTTTTCTTTTTCATTTTTTTTCTTTTTGAATCACTTTCCTTGCACCGCTTTGTTCCTTTTCATACAAAGAAAAATTTGTCAGTTTTGAAAATGGTGGTCAGTTTGTGGCCTTGAGTCTTGGGCAACTTGGCTTCTACTCAATCAGCTTGAGTTGGCTTCAAGATACTTTTGCTCTGCATCAACCTTAATTGTTTCACACCTAGTATCATTTGTACTTGCGGCTCAATCAGCCTTATCTCAACTGGAGATCTTTGCCTAGGTGACCCTTTCCGATATCTTGAATGGCTTTCTGCTTTTTGAGCAATTTGTCTGTCAAACAGAATCACCAGTTATATTTCTTGCGCCAAGTAGGCTGAGAAGAGTTTTTTTGGGGAAGCCTTTGTATGAATCCTCAAGGTATATTGACAGAAACAACTTAGTGCTGGCCAAATTTGTTTTATGCAATTGAAAAGCTGGTAGCAGATTTTGAAATCTTTTCTTGCTTGTTTTGACAAGGACCGACTCGGAGTGAAGGACACAATGATGCAAAGAAACAAGTATTAACAAGAAATGCCCCTGTCGGAAGGACAGAAGGAAGAGTTCTTTTTTCTTTTTTCTTTTTTCTTTTTTCTTTTTCAATAACTAGCCTTAATGATCATGACATGCATTTTGGACTTAACGACCGATCTACCAAACTAATCCAATCTTCCCTTTTACCATTCTTATGACCTTTGAAGTCGGACTTGTTTATGTCAATTCTTCGTATCAGCTTCACGACTCACTTTCGACAAGTAGTGCCCGAGGGGTTTTCACCAACAAGTCTCTCTCATTTATTCATCTCTGCTTATCGTCGCCTTACAGTGCCCGTGAAGGTTTTCACTAGTAAGACTCTCTCATTTTTCTTTTTCTTTTTCTCACTTTTTGTGAGTAACTTGACAGTGCTATATGTCGTGTGACAACTGTTGCTCATTACATGCTTCTCTTGGCATTCTTGAAGGTATATCAGGAGGTCTTTATTTGGAAGTTTTTTGGATAGGGTTGGACGAAAGGCCGACATGAGGCTCAAAACAGACTAAAGATGACGGGGTTGTATACTTACAACTTTTGGAATCAACTCTTTTAAAATAAAATAAAATCTTTGCCCCAATTTCAGCTATTGGGGGATTTTTTTTTGAATTTTTTTTCTTTTAAATTCTTATTTGGTTGGACCGAACCGTGAGGCTACCTACGTATCCTTTTTTTAAGGAATCAGGTCGAACGTAGTTCAAACATCTGACCTAAACTATTTTTCATCTTTCTTTCTATTTCTCTTTTCCTTTTTTTCTTTTTTCTCTCTTTTTTTCCTTTTCTTTTTTTTTCTTTTCTTTGCCCCAGCTTCTATTTTTGAGGGCATGGACCTTTGACAATTCTTTTGTTCTTTTTTTTTCTGAACTTTCTAAGAATTACCCCAGTTTGTACTCTTGAGACATGTATTTTTTTTCTTTTTCTTTTTTTTTTGACTCTAAACTTGATTCCAAAATAGGGTAATCAAAGAAAAATAACACAGGCTCAAAAAAGGGTAGCGAAGGATATAAAGTGTTTGGATAGCATAAAGAGGGTCTCCCAGCCTCGAGAATGCCAAACATAGTATCTTTCGCGATCACAACATTGACAAACATGGCTGTTCTCTTGGTGTGTCATGGTCATAAGGCACTTTCCATCCCTTAATGTCAAAATTTCTAACAAACTTCAATTGATTAAACATCCTCAAGCCCTATCTTCACAATGATTTGAAGGTAATTCCAAAGTATTTCAACTCTTTATTCATCCTCAAAAATGCCTTTTCCTCAGTTATCCAATTCAAACTTAAATCAATTTTCTAAGATCTGGCCAAAAATTCTACATGCATGGCATGTCATTAAAACTAGCGGGAAAAGAACTAAGCATGAAATGACACAAAAGGACAAACTGTATTTCATTGAGTAAACAACAAGACAAACAACCTAAAATCTGAGTTACAACCCTAAATAACCCGGCTAATGAAAATAGCAACAGAATAGAAAAACAAGACTCACACAAACAGAATGGAGGGATAGAAGGGTTTGACTAAATAAAACAAATAAAATATGGATCACAACCCTAAAATAACCTAGATAATAGAAAAACATCAAAACAAACTATCAAGATTCCTTCCTAGTGAGGAGGGAATGACTTTTCAATTGCTAGGCTTGACATTTACCTGCAAATTTGCTCATCATAATCAGCAGAGCCTTCTCCAATTTCAACATCATTAACTTCAGTTAGCAAGTTCCCGAGAGGATTCTCATACTCCATGTCACCAGGCATCATCCCCACAAAGTGTGCATCATGATGTGCAGGTAAAGGATTCTACGCGATATTCTAGGTGTAACTATCTTGGATCACAATCATGTTTTCCCGGATCATCCTTTCTATTTCTCTTTTCACATCCCGACAACTTTCAACATTGTGCCCCTGGGCATTGGAATGGTATTCACACCTTTTAGAATGGTCAAAGCTTCTTGCACGGGGGTCCACATGATTTGGAGGAATAGGTGCAATCATGTCATACTACTTTAATTTCTCAAACAAGCTTGCATAGGACTCTCCTATTGGTGTAAAATTATATTTCATCCTTTGTTCCCTTCTATACCTCTGGCCTGGATGTGGGTTATAGGGCATTTGAAAATTTGTGGAGGCTGGTGGAGATTTTGCGGTACTGGTGCTCGCCTTCTGGAATGTCTTAGTGGCTGGACAACATACTGAGGTGGAGCGACAGAGTATTGTAGGTTCTGAGGGGGATAGTAATGCTCAGGGGAGTCATGGGAAACCCAATGAGGCTGCGCATACCTTTGAGATGTTCTCCTGGAACTTCTTCTCGACCCTGTTGTCATCATGATTTCTTCATCCTTCTCATTTGTATCACTAAAATTATCAGATTCAGCCTGGACAGCCTGAGTTGTGGCTTTAAGAACTGCTTGACTTATAATTTTACCTGTCTTAAGACCATTCTCAATCATTTCCCCCCATTTTGATTGCTTCCGAGAAGGATTTACCCACTACTGACATCATGTTTTAAAAATAATCTGGCTCTTGAGCTTGAAGGAAGACAGTGATTAACTCGTGCTCATCCATGGGTGGCTTAACTCTGGCCGCTTGCTCTCTCCATTTAATGGCATATTCCCTGAAACTTTCAGTTGGTTTCTTCTTCAATTTTGAAAGGGAATTGCGGTCTGGAGCAATGTCAATATTGTATTGGATATGTCTGACAAAGGCCTGTGTCATGTCATCCCAGACATACCAGCGAGACGTGTCTTGATCCATAAACCATTCGGAGGCTACTACCGTAAGGCTTTCCCCAAAATAAGCCATCAACAATTCTTCATTTCTTCCTGCACCTCTCAGTTGATTGCAATACCTTTTCAGGTGGGCCATGGGATCTCCATGTCCATCATATTTTTCAAATTTGGGAGTCTTGAAACCAGGCAGCAAGTGGACATCGGGGAACATACATAGATCTTTGAAGGCAACACTCTTTTGACCTGCCAACTTTTGCATGTTTTTCAACCATTGTTCTAAGCTTTTCACTCTTTAGGTCATTTCATCTTATACCATCTTTCGGGCAGGCTTCTCAATGTTTGCAGGAATATCAAACGAGTACGAGTGGTACTCAGGATAGTGGTACTGCTCTTGCTATGTAGCAAATTGTGACTCATGACGAGGCTGTTCTTGACCTCTGGCCTATGCTCGACACATTTCGGTCATTTGCTGTTTCAGTGTTCTATTTTTCTCAAACACATCAAACTCTTGTTGAACCCTCTGACCCTGAGTCTTTTGAGCACTTGTAACAGCTTCGATGTCAGTTATCATTTTTCCTTGGATCTTGTGTTTTCAGCTTACCACAAACCGACCACCTCAACTTTCTTCACAATTCAAAACAAAACATGTTAGAATGGACTTAGTCGGTCCTTATTATTATCCATATTTTTTCATTTCTTCATTCTTTTTCATTTCTTTTTAATGGTGATCGAACCTGATGTGGGTTGCCTATGTATCATGTGGGAACATGAATCAGATCTTGCGTAGTTCGGGAAGATCATGAATAAAGTAAATAAACTAACTTTTTTGAATTTTTTATTTTATTTTTTCGAAAGAAAGACTTATAAAGAACAAAGGGAATATTTTTGGATTTTGATTTTTCTTCAGCATTTTTGCAAAGAAAGACTTCTAAAGAAGAAAGATTTTTTTTTGAATTTGTTTTCTGGAATTTCGAAAGAAAAACTTCTAAAGAAGAAAGAAAATATTTTGGAATTTTATTTTGAATTTATGAAAGAAATGCTTCTAGAAAAAGAAAATATTTTTGAATTTTGAATTTTGAATTTTCTTTTCAATTTTGAAAGAAGAATGAAAATATTTTTGGATTTTTGGAAGAAATTAAAAGAAAATATTTTTGAATATTTTTTTAAAAAAAACAATTAGGGTCTAAAAGAAAGGCTTTCTAAAGAAGCAAGTAATGAAAAATATTTTTGAATTTTTTGAAAATTGGGGTCTCAAAAAAAAACTTTTCTAGAGAGGAAGTAAAGGAAAATATTTTTGGATTTTTTTTTTAAAATTATGGGCTAGAACCAATGAGGTTTGCCTACTATCTCACATCCGGTGAGAATCAGACCCGCGTAGTTTGCCGGTTTTGACGGAACAGGAAAATACGACTTATTTTGAAATGACTTTTTCTCTTTTTTTCCTTTCCCTATTTTAGAAGCCAGTCAACATGCAAGCCGAAATAGATAAATACGCAAGTAGCATGTAAGATGCATCAGGATGGTCTTTTCATTTTGGGTACCCCTGTCCTAGACAGACCCAACCCCTGTGTCGAGTCTCCAAAGTCAAATGCACATGATGCAAACAAACGTTCCTACTAGGGATCTGGCATGAGGCTGAGTAATTCTAGATTTAAAACCTGGGTATATTGTTCTAGACCTGGCTTACCCGAGCGGACAACTCGAGCCGAGGGGGGCAGCGTACCGGTAACCAAAAGATCATCTGACTTTGCAACTTGTCCGAACCTCGTTCTATTTGGGATATGACACTAACAAAAAGAGAGGGGTTTCGTAGCAGTTTATATACAGTTTAAATAATATCAAAGCGGTAAAAAGCAACATTTAGCACATTAGGCCCAAACATGTAATAAAATCAGATAATAAATATAGCCAAATATAACAATTATTCTAAGCTCGAATTCTTGAACCCTGAACCAGAGATTCTAAACGATGAAATATGCAAATCAGTGATGTCCACCCATCAAGTAAACACATGAATATAAATCTTAACTCATACAATTTGTAATAATGCTCTTGGACAAAACACAGGCAACTAAACAATTTAATAAGCTATCAAAGGCATTCAAACAAGATAGAGCACTGAAAGACTAAGCAAACACATTATATTAAACCAAAAATGGATCAAATAAGAAAGTGACCTCTGTTGAGATGAACTTTTCAATTTGTTAATAAAGAACCTCCGAGTGTTGAATTATAAGTAAGAAAGATTGGTCAAACTCGCCCGCGGACCGGAGCATCAGCAGAAACGAAACAACAAACTTCTCCCTCGACTGAAACTCGTGAGTTTTAATGGGTAAGTGCTATTGCATTTTTGCAGCAATTTCAGCCGCGATTTCGGCTGATTTTCATGCATGTTTCTTAGATTTTTAAGAGTGTTTCAGGGCTGCTTCATTGACTGTATTTGGAGCTGATTTCGGGACTGTTTGATGCTGTTTTTCAACTGATTTTACAGCAGATTTTTTCTGAAAAACGAGCTGATTTTTGGACTGTTTTTGGACATTTTTATAGCTGTTTTTGAGATGATTTAAGGGCTGGTTTATGGGCAGTGTTTAGCCCGTTTTGGAGCTGAAATGGGATAGCGTTAGAGGTCGTTTTGGGTGAGTTTTGGTGCATTTTTGGAGATGGTTTAGCTGTCTTTCATGGCTGAAAACTTAGAAGTGAACATTGGCTTTTATGGTGAAGCTCGGTGAGGAAAACGAAGTTTCGGGAGGGGGGGAGGTTCTTTTGTCTGTGGCTGTCAGCCCTTTTCAGATGCCTCTTTCTTTTGATTTTTTCCCAGGCATATTTTTTGTGTCCCCCTTCTTTTAGACCTTACTTCCCCTACGTATAGGTTTAGGTCTAATGTGTATTTTTTGTTTATTTTGTTAACTAGTCCCTAGGTCTTTTTGTGTTAAGTCCTTAGGGTCTTTTTATTTATTTTTTATTCCAAAGAAGAGTCTAGAAGGGTTCCTAGGATTAGCTTAATGGGTATTGGATATTGAGCTTAAGGAATATGCTAGGAACTTGGGTCTTTATGACTAGCTATGTTTAAAATTAGCTTAATTAACTAAAAGTATTATCAAAAATATTAATTAGCTCTACTTAAGTAAAAATAATTATTAAAATAAGACCGACCATTAAAACAAAACTATTTTTTGATATTTTTTCAAGATTAAAAATGACACAAAATATTTAATGAACCTATTTTTTTGTAAATTTCGTTTTCTTGTAATAAAATAAAAGTAAAAGAGTAAAAATGAGTTGAAATAGCTATATTAGGCCCAAATTAAATATTTACGTGCTAAAATATGAAACAATTTGGGGATGGTCAAAAATCACATGTCTACAAAATGGAAACAAAGGTTTCACTATAAATTGATTTATTATGTGTGACTTCCTATTAATTTGCATTCCTAACCACTATTGATTGTTACATTTTTGTCTTGGGCCTATATTAGTGTCACATATGTTTAAATATTATATTGAGCCATGTATCTAATAAACTTTTCTTTTTTATGCATGTGTCTAAATTGGGCTTATCGAGTTCTCCAAAAATTCAGGCCCAAATTCTTGCCTGAATCTTGGAGTCATTTCAAGTTGTCATTGTTCGCTCATTGTGTGCTGGGTCTAATTCTTCTCAGGCCCAAACCATGAGTCCATTTCCTTTTTCCTATTGATTTTATAAGTCATTTGTTGTTCATATATGTATCAACACTGACAATATTGATTGAATATTTTACTTTTATTTTCTTTGAGTTATGTTAACTACCTAGGCAAGCCTTAAAGATGTAGGTAAAAACAAAGGTATTGTTAATTGTTAATCACTTATATTATTCAACTTTCGTTCTTATTCTTACTAACAATTTTCATGAATTGTTTGAAACTAAGACAGATTTGCAAAGTCAACAACCTTCTCTTTTTTAGAACAAAAAAACTGAAAACAGGAGAAAACAATTTTTCAAAAGTGAATTATTTCTACAAGTCAACAAAACACTACTGCAATTATAAGATCTTCAAACGATTTCTTCAAATTCGAATATGAGGTTAGAAATCAAATCGTCAAGTTATATCTAAACCCCGCTTTCTCAAATGGTTCTTACTTTATACAAATAACCATTTTATTTCAAAGTTAATATTTTAAAACTCAACTCCATTTATTAGTAGAGCAAGTGTTATAAACTCATTCTTCTAAACACTCTTTTAATTTTGTAGATATTTTAAAAGTTTTTTCTCTAAGATAAAGTTTACACCTTTTCAAAGAATATACATTACTTCTCTTTCAAAATTAATAGGTTTTAAAATATAACATAAGGTAAGTCGCACATCTTTAAGCACTAACTAAGTAGATACAAACATTTTAATTCTTTGAACCTAGTCTAAGTCTTATGGAGCTACCTCAGATAGATTCTAGGGGGTGCCTAATACCTTCCCCTTATAAGAACAAGAACCCATACCCAAAATCTCACTAGTTAGCAGACTAATAGGAAAATGATCTTAACAATTAAACAAGTATCCTAGTATACCTTTAAATATTAGGTGGCTACTCTCTTTTATCATCAACAGGGAAACCACTAGTTGAATCTTGTTTTGATTCGTGCAAAATAGGGTGCAACATATATCAGTTACCCACTTTTATTTGAAAGCTAAATTAGGTTATTTAGAGTTTTTTTCTTGAGTGTTTACCTTAACACCACTTTAAACTCCTTGTGGATTCGACCCCGACTCCCGTTGGGGTATTATTATTGTAATGACCGTTTCATGCTCCTTGGTTGGGTGTGAATTATACGTGATCAATTTTTGGCGTCGTTGCTAGGGAGCTTATAGTGTTAGCTATATACTTGAGTTTGTTTCTTGAAGTATCTTCTTTTAATTTCATGATTCTAATTTGTTAAAGTGATTGTAGGTTTCAAATGGCGAACAATGAAATTGGAAATTTTGCCATTGGGAGAGGTGGATGGAGAAGAGATCAACTTGATGAAATGCCTCAAGTTTCACAATAAAACCGTCGTCGTCATGGGAAACAAGACAATGTGCCTCCACCTCCACCACCACCACAAGCGGCGCACCATCCAATTTTGTCCAATGAAGGTTATACAAGTGCCATAGTCCCCCTAGCATTAGGACGGGAAGCTTTTAAATTACCAATGTGATGCTTACCTTGTTCGAGCAACGAGGTTTCATTAGGGCACCAAGTCAAAATGCTTACAAGTATTTAAAAGGTTTTGTGGATACGTGTTGGGAAGAAAACAAACAAATATTTCGGAAGATGCTTTGCGGTTAAGGCTTTTTCCCTTCTCACCATGGGGTAAGGCTTTGGATTGATTGGAACTCTTGCCTAATCATTCTATCCATACTTGGGATGAATTGGCACGAAGTTTATTTCAATGTTCTTCTCTCTCAGGTACATGGCTATTTTACGGGATAAAATATTGGCTTTTACGTAAGGTACCAATGAACCTTTGCATAAAATTTGGGAGCGATATCGGACAATGGTGAAAGAGTGCCCGAACAATGATATGATCGACAACATGTCCTACAAAATTTCTACCATGGTATCAATACTATGAATCAATTCATTGTCAATCAATTAGCTGGACGAAATTTTATGACAACACCTTATGCAGAGGCATGTGATATTCTTGATAAGATGGCAAAAATTTCTTCGATTTGGCAATCTCGAGCTAATGTTCCCCAAGGTTATCCTAACATGATCCATCTTCATAAAGAGTTGCAATACTATGGGCAAGCTATTGCCGAATTGACCACAACCATGACTCAACTTGCTAAGGCTCAACTTCATCAAACCCAAGCTCCTAATCAAGTTCATTCTATGGAGGGAGTGAATGTCTTGGCCAACAAGAAAAGTACTAAAGGTCCACAATTTTAATCCCGGGTGGAGAATTATGCACATGATGATGGTAGCTATGACCAAGATGACTCTTATCAAGATTAAGAAGAAGAGATACAATTTGTAAATAATTACCAAGGGAAATAGAGCAATTTTAAAGGCTTCAATCAAAATCAATGGCGTTCTCAAAATAACCAAGGAAATTGGGGTTCTAATAATCAAGGAAATTGATATAACACCAATAATAACCAAGGGAATTTAGGAGACAACAATAAAGGAAGTTGGAAAACAATAATAATCATGAAAATCGAGGTTCGGATTTTCAAAGGTCCCCAATGTACCAACAACTGAGCAACCCACCTCCTTATCCTTTCCACGGTTCAAGTTATTAAAGTAATGAAATGGGCCGTATTGAGAACATGTTCAAGCAACTGATGGAAAAGATTGCGGATTCGGATGCGCAACTTGCCTCACATATCACATCAATTCATAATTTTGAAGTTCAAATGGGAAAAATCTCTCAAGCTCATAATACTCGTCCTAAGGGCTCAATACTAAGTGATATAGTAGTGGACCCAAAGGATGGCAACAACACAGGGCATGCTATGACGATCATTACAAAAAGTGGAAAATGCGGGTATGCACCCACCTCAAACAAAAGGAAACTTAGGGATGATGACCAAATGATCCAAGAGGAGGAAATCCCCTGAAATGATGTTCAAGTACATGCTGGTATTTATATTGATATTGATGATAGCATGGATGAGACTCAAGAAGAGGTGAACTCTTCTAGGAAATAAATTATTGACATACTGGAACCGGTAGTGCAAAAGGCTAAGGCACTCTTGTCAAAGCCTCCACATCCCCACCCTCAAAGGCTTGCTAAGCAAAATGGTGAGAATTAATTCAAAAAGTTTATTCAAATGATTAAATGTTTCTCTATCAATGTGCCATTGGTGGAAGCTTTGGAATAAACACTCGGTTATGCCAAGTTTATAAAAGATTTTGTGACCAAAAATATGTCGATGAATTTTGAAACAATCAAGGTCACTCATCAAGTTAGTACAATTTTTCATTCCATAGCTCCTAAGTTGGAGGATCCGGAGCCTTCACAATTCCTTGTAATATTGGAAGTGTCGATTTTGCTAAAGCTCTTTGTGATCTTGGGGAGAGTATCAATTTGATGCACTATTCGGTTTTCAAAACTTTGGGGATTAGAAAACCAATCCCTCACCTATGAGGTTGCAAATATTCGATCGTACTATGAAGATGCCATTGTGGGTGATTGAGGATGTTTTGGTCTGAGTTGATAAATTTATTCTTCTGGCGGACTTTGTGATTCTAGATTGAGAGGTTGACTATGAAGTGCCTATCATACTTGAGAGGCCTTTCCTTGATACGGGTAAGGCCCTTTGTGATATCGAAGCGGGAGAACTTACTTTCCATGTTAGTGATGAACAATCGGTATTCCATATGTGTAATTCTATGCATCAACCAAATAGAAATGAAGTGTGCTCTTTTGTGTACTTGGAAGGCATTTTTCTCAACTTTGATGATGATGATATGGATGGTTTCATGGAATGTGTGAATTCTTTGCAATGTATAGGGTCTTACAACTATGCACCCCGAAAGTTGTCATTGGATCTTGAGAATAGGACGACTTTTCCTACAATGCCTTCGATTGAAGAACCACCAACCTTGGAGTTGAAACCATTGCCACCTCACCATAGGTATGAATTTCTTGGACCTTTTTCTACTTTACCGGTTATTCTTTCCTCTTGTTTGATTAACGTGCAGGTTGACTCCAGAATGGCAGTGTTGCAAAAGAGGAAGAAAGCTATTGTGTGGGCTTTGTTGGATATTCAGGGTATAAGCTCTGTATTTTGCATGTGTAATATTAAGTTGTAGGATGGTACTAAGACATCCATTGAACATCAAGAAGACTTAATGAAGCTATTCAAGAGGTGGTCAAAAAGGAGATTATCAAGTGGTTAGATGCCAGAGTGGTCTACCCCATTTTCGATAGTTCATGGAATTCTCTAGTCTAGTGTCCCAAAGAAGGGAGGGGCATGGTAGTTATTGCCAATGATAAGAATGATTTGATTCCCACAAGAATGGTAAGTAGTTGGAGAGTTTGTATGGATTATCATAAGCTAAACAAAGTCACAAGGAAGGATCACTCTCCTCTCCCTTTCATGGATCAAAAGCTTGATAGGTTGGCCGGCCATGCATTCTATTGCTTTCTTGTTGGGTTACTCAGGCTACAACCAAATTTTTATTGCTCCAAAAGATCAAGAGAAAACCACTTTTATATGTCAATATGGTAATTTTGCTTTCAAACGGATGTATTTAGGGTTATGCAATGCATTGGCGACTTTCCAATAGTGTATGATGGCTATCTTCACGAACATGGTGGATGACTACCTTGAGATCTTCATGGATGACTTTTTGCTGGTTGGAGATTCTTTTGATAATTGTCTTGCTAATTTGGACTAAGTCTTGGCTAGATATGAGAAAATAAATTTGGTACTCAATTGGCAGAAATGTCATTTCATGATTGAAGAAGGCATTGTCCTTGGCCATAAGATTTCAAAAAAAGGTATTGAAGTGGATAAGGCAAAGATTGAGGTTATTTCTAAGCTTTCACCTCCCACCTCGATGAAGGGTGTGCGAAGTTTCTTGGGCTATGCAAGATTCTACTGGTGATTTATCAAAGATTTTTCTAAAGTGGTGAACCTTTGTGAAAACTCCTTGAGAAGGATGCCAAGTTCCATTTCAATGATGATTGTATGAGAGATTTTGAATAATTGAAGCTCAAGTTGACAACTACTCCTATCATTACATCTCTAAATTGGAGTTTGTTGTTTGAGCTCATATGTGATGCAAGTGATGTAGCAGTTGGGGCTGCTTTGGGATAACGTATCAACAAAAAATTTCATCTGATCTACTATGTTGTAAGACTATGAATAGTGCCCAAGTCAATTATGCCATTACGGAGAAAGAGGTCCTTGCTATTGTGTTTGCTACTGAGAAGTTCTGCCCGTATTTCATGGGCGCCAAAGTTACTGTCCACACAGATCATGTGGCTCTTCACTATCTTATGAGCAAAAAAGAATCTAAAGTTCGGTTGATGATATGGTTGTTTTTGTTGCAAAAGTTTGATATTGACATCCAAGACAAGAATGAAAGTGAAAATCAAGCAGCGGACCACTTGTCTCGTTTGGAGAAGGAGGGGAGGCCACATGATGGCCTTAAAATCAATGACACTATCCCCGATGAGCAACTTTTAACACTTCCAATAAAAGAGGTACCATAGTTTGCGGATTTGGCTAATTTTCTTGTGAGTGGTATCATATCGGATGAGTTCTTTTCAAACCAAAGGAAGAAGCTCAAGAGAGATTGTCAAGACTGCTATTGGTATGAACCATACCTTTTCAGAATTTGCACAGATGGGGTAATTAGAAGATGTTTGCCGGTGGAGGAACAAAATGATATTCTTGGGGCTTGTCATTCTTTGACTTATGGTGGTCATCACGGTGGAGCAAGAACGATGGCTAAAGTCCTAAGTTGTTGTTTTTATTGGCCTACTCTCTACAAAGATGCAAAATGATTTGGTGAAAAGATGTGATGAATGTCAACTGGCTGGGGAAATTTCAAAGAAACAATAGATGCCCCTTACAACCATTTGGGGATTGATATCTTTGATTTTTGAGTTCACGGTGGATTACGTGTCTAAATGTGTTGAAATCGTTTCTTTACCCATTAATGAGGCGAGAAGTGTGGTGGCTTTCTTGAAGAGGAATATTTTTACAAGGTTTGGGACTCCGCGAGCAATCATACATGATGAAGGGTCACATTTTTGCAACAAAGCTTTTGACCCTTTACTTGGCAAGTATGGTGTCACTCACAAAATAACAACTCCCTATCATCCACAAGCTAATGGTCAAGTGTAATTCTCCTACTAGGATACAAAGAGTATTTTGTCCAAGACGGTGAATGCAAATCGGACGGATTGGTCTAAGAAGCTTGATGAGGCTCTATGGGCATATAAGACGGCTTAAAAAACACCTATCGGAATTGTCCCCATACTAGTTGGTGTTCAGAAAAGCTTGTCATATTTTGGTGGAACTGAAGCACAAGGCAATGTGGGCCTTGAAGAAATTAAATCTTAATTTTGGATGTAGCTGCTAACTTGCGGGTTACACACTTGAATGAATTAGATGAGTTCAGGTACCATGCATATGAAAGCTCGTCCTTGTACAAAGAGAAGATGAAATATCTTCATGACATATATTTGGAACAAGGAGTTCAAGGTTAGTGATCTAGTGTTGTTGTTCAACTCAAGGTTGAGAATATTTTTCGAGAAGCTCAAGTCAAAGTGAAGTGGTCCATTTGAAATTATCAGTGTGACACTCTTTAGTGCTTTGGACTTGAAGAACAAGAACACTGAAATATTTCGAGTCAATAGTCACCAGGTGAAGCATTATTTGGGGAAAGTTGATGAGAACCACGTAGTGGCGGTTCTTTACTTCATTTGAGGATGTTATGATATTGTGTTGTGCCATGATATTAAATAAGGCGCTTCTTGGGAGGCAACCTAAGTTCTTTTCTTTTTTCTCTTTTAGTTAGATGTTGTCTTTTGTTTTTAACTTAATTGAAGTATGATGTAAGGATTAGTGTTAGATATTGAAATGATAGCTAAAGTTATGTCATAAATGGCAAAATTTGGACCACACTTTCCTTAGTGCAGCCGTAGAAGAGGGAATGCGGACAACAGAATATTTTGCGTGTCCGCAAATTTCATCTGTGGACCACAATTGCAAGGATCAACTCAGGTGTTAAATTGAAGGTCCTCTGAACTTTTCTCTCAATAGTACGGAGTAAGTTTGTGGACCATCACAAATTGTGTGATCGCATAAGAACATTATCAGAGAAGTAGCTAGAACTAATTAAGTTGTCAGAGCATAACTACATACTTCCCTTCTTCCAAGGTAACAGAGTGCAGACCACACTTGTAATTGTACCCTCGTTCACCCTCACCATCATTTGAGTATAAATACAACAGTAACTCCACCTTTTATACTTTTCACCATTTTCACTCTCAAACTGTTACTCTAAGAGGTACCCTACTTGCACTTTGTGATTATAAACAACATATCACACTCCCATTGATCTTACCACTCTAGCACACTCGGGTATGCACCATTTCAAATCTTGTTGTTTTTATTTTTGAATTTATTTGGTCTTTTTAACTTCTTTTTAGGTCATCTGTTATTGCATCCCTTTAATGTGTCTATGTGGGGTAGTCAACATTGGGTATTTGTCAAAGCATGTATAGATAGTGTTGGGTTATTGATTATCATTCCCTTACCATGTCAGGCAGTATAATTAAACACATAATTGCATAACCTAGGTAAATAGACATGTTGTCCATCACTATTCTTAACTGTGCGGACCGCACTTGAAATTGTCTGGTCTACAAACTTCTAATTTGATAACTTGAATGCTAGTTGATTGTGCAGCCGTGCTTTAATTATGCGGACTGCTGTTTAATTTTTTGGCCACAAAGGGAGATCCGCACTGACAATCAGAGAACTTCTTCTCTAAGGTCCTGAGTACTTTTACTCAAGTGCGAACCACAAAAGTAATTATACGGACTACAATTGAGTTTTTGTGGCAGCAGATAGAGTACGCATTGTCCATCAGAGACTTCTCTCTGAGGACTTGGCACAACTGTGTTGAAGTGTGGACCGCACTTTAAATTGTGCGGATCGCACTTGTACCATGTCTACTATATACTGCAAACATGAAACCCTACTTCTCTATGGTGTCCTCCAATGCTTAAATGACTCTTAACTGCTTTGCAGCTTGTATATCAACTGACAACTCTCTTTGTGCATACACAAATAATGGTACGATTAAGAGGACGAGGAGAGTCTTCTAAAGAAAGGGGAGAACTAGGTAAAGGTAGAGGCAGGGGTTCCATGCACTCGAGTGCACAGAGGGCCATTATAACGAAACCAACTGCAGACTGCGGGAAAGGTAGCAGCCTCTCAGAGTCAAGTTCTTATGCCCCATATAAGGAAGCCTCGAAAGGGAATTTTGTGTTTTTTACCTGAAGAGAACAACGAGGAACAATCCAGTAAACATGGACAATCTTAGCTCCAAGCTATGCCCTCCACATCTCATAGTACCTCCCAAGGCTCAGGTAGCACAAGTCATGAGTCCAATGCAACTGCTCAAGACTCTAATTCTAATAATGCCCCAGATGTCGAAAGAGGGGAACAAATTCAAAAGTTAGCATGACAAGAACTAAGAAGAAGGTGGTATGGGAAGACCAGTTTTTTAGCCTGCAAGCTTATACAGACTTCTGGATATTGTGGAAGTAAAGATCGTTGACCCATGAAAGGCAATTTCTCCTTAAGGATTTAGACAAATACAATCCCCTTGTCTTGGAATAATTTACAAAGATAAATGGGTGGATGCAGTTTATAGAGAAGTTGGTGGATGTGAAGGAACACCTTGTCTGGGAATTCTATGCCAACACGACGCACATCGTTAAAAGGACAAAGGTTACAAAAGTGCACAACCTTAAAGTCAAATTTGATCAATGCACTCTAAATGCTTAGCTCGGATTTGAGGATGTGGATCCAAAGGAGTATTTGGCTAAGTTGGCAGAGAAAGAGGAGGCCAAACCATGGCTTAGAGAGATTCTTGCACTTGGGCCTACTCCCCCTTGGATAGGTCCCAAAGTGACAATCCTTCACAATACTTTGAGTTTTGAGGCAAAAGGGTGGCAGACCTTTGTGTGTAGCAGACCCATGCCTAAATGAGAACAACTTGCCTTTGCCAAGAGTAGTTCCGATAGCTTCTATTATGGTCGGGTGCCCAATCAATGTGGGTGCTTTGATGCCGGCCAATATCTTTCTTGTGACACAGCAGGGTAACACATCCTACCCCTACCCTAGAACCATCACTAAGTGACTGATGCCAAGGTGGAGTCCAGACCATTTGACACGAAGGTTAAGCCAGCTAGTCAAACCAATTGGTCTTTTTGAGTTGTACAAGTTGCAAGTCCCGAGGAACCCAATGAAGAGCATTCAACCTTCTATTTCTGTTGGCCAGTATGATGAACTGGTAGTCATAGCCCCTGGTCCCTTGGAGATCCCTTCCACTTCAGCTGAGCCTTCCACTAGTACCATAGCTGCCATTCCTGAGCCATCATCCTCAGCCCCTGCTCAAGTGCCTACATCAGCTCTGAGGCTGGTGCCTTTGCCTATAAGCCCATTGACTGCCTTGCGGGTATCTCAGAAGTAAGGGTATCTCAAACACTAGCGAGACTTAACAACTAGATGCAGATAACTACTTCAAAATTGTCTGATATTTCTAGTATAGTTGTAGTGCAAACATCTTTACAGACACAACCAGACCCTTCTGACATTGACAAGAAGCTCACCAAGGTCTTGGACAACCCGAAAGTGATCATGGATACATTGGTACAACATGGTGTAGTGATTGAGCGGTTGACCAAGCAGATGAAGAAAATGATAAAGACACATACCAGCAAGAAATCGGTTGATTCACTTTGAGTTGTTGAGGCCGGTGACTTGCCATTTCATATGCTACTGGACTCAAGCAAGCCTCACCTAGATTGGACTTCTCATGAGTATCCCAATGCTTAGACTGAGGAGCTTTGCCTTGCATCCAGCACAGTTGATGTGGTACATGATATGTTCAGCTCTCAAGCAACTCCCGCACAGGATGATGACATAATTCACTTAGTTGAGCTGGCTGTGATTGATGCTACTGGTGACACTGTGATGATAGAAGACCCTTAGGGAGTTTCTTCGCCCCTCTCTACTCTTTGATCTTATTTTTCTAAGCATTGGGACAATGCTTCTTTTCATTTCTGGTGGGGGTGGAGATTTCTATATTTGTATTTGACATATTTGATGACATTGGGATATAATAATTAGATGATTTTATTTTATCTACATTTAGTAGTTTGTTACATTTAGTAGTATCTTTAGTTTTGATTATATTGGTAGGTTTAGTTTTTATGCTTTTCCTTTTTTTGTTGATAATAAGCCTTTGGTTTTTTTTAATGCCACAGTTATTTCCAAAGGTGATTTTTTGTATGAACCGGATGACTCTTCCCGAGGATGGATAATATAACAACTTTCTTAAGGGAATGAGTTCGTTTTATGTTTAGGTAATAGTAGTAGTACGTAATAATGAATAAAAACCCTAATCAAGTTAGTCTATGAAAAAGAGTTATTTATGCTTCATGTGGCATCAACATACTTAATTGCATGCTTATGATTTAAGATAAGGTTTTTGGAAGAAGTAGCTATAGTCAAAGTGACTTTGAGGTTCTTCAGTTGTCTTTGATAATCTTTAGGTAGTTGAATGTACCATAGTGATCTTTAACTTGATTATGATTGTTATGGGTTTTAAACTCTATCCTCTTTTACGGTCTAGTTGCATGGGAGGTGAGATGAAATTTTGTTGCTAGTCCAAGTACTTGAGTGAATAGTCTAGAGCTTGCCCCGAATGTGCTTCAAGGCGAAATTCTAAGTTTGCTTGGTTTGAAAGATAATTGTAGGCTTTACTTGGACCATTTGAGTTTTCTATTACCACCCTATGATTGTCCTCCCTAGTCAACCCCTTTGAGTATTTATCATTTCTCTGTTGATAACCATGCTAGAAGCCTTTATCCATTTTGAACATAATCCTCTCTTGGCACCCGAATCTTCCTAAGTACTCATATGTAGTACATGGCTCAAGCCTAAGTTTGGGGGGAAATTTGAGGAATCTAAAAGAGGTATCAAGGCATTGAAAAAAGAAATAATCTCCAAGAAAGAGAAAGTAAGAAAGAAAGTGATGAGAACAAAAAAAACACAAAAAGAGAACAAAAAGGGAGGTTGATGAAATTGAATGTGGTAAGCACCTCTAGTATAAACATCAAGGAAGAAAAGACTAAAATTGTTAATAAAGAGTGATGACAAGTCTCTCTAGCCCTCAAGAAAAAGAAATGCCTCAAAGGGTTTGGAAAAATGTGAGCCAAGAAATGAGATGTGAAGTACTTAAGGAAATGTGTAACCATTTATATCCCATATGGTATCCTACCCCAATCCAAAAGCATTCATTACAACCCGAAAGAAGTTCTATTTGATTTCAAACTGAGTAAGCTTACCCGAAAGAAGTTCTATTTGATTTCAAACTGAGTAAGCTTACATTAGCGGAGATTTACATGAGGGGCAAGCCTATGGTACTTGAAGTTTTACTTGTGATATTCCTTTGTGAGAGAAGAGTGAAACCGTTATTGGTCTAGAAATCGAGTGTTAGATTGTGAAGTGAGCATGGAAAATAGAAGCTAGAAGAGGAAGACTTTGGAGTCCACCATAATTTACATGAAAATCAAGATTTCTTGATGAATGAAGTCAATTCTAGTATCTAAAATGTCACACTAAAGCTACATGCAAGTTGCACATGTTTGAAAAAAAATTGACACCTTATTTAGAATACATGAGTATTGTGGGTAATTGTTGGTCCCAATTGAGTATAAATGACTTATACGTGACTCGTTGAGATGAACTTTCATTGAGGGAAGGAGGGAACTAATGTAGTAGTTGGACAAGCAAAGACTTAAGTTTGGGGGAGTTGATAAGTGTAAATTTTAACCACTTATTAGTATCTTCTTGCTTTAGTGTTTAGTCCGAAAGTAGTGATTTTTATTTCTAAATCAAATGAAAATGTGTGAATTGCAGGTGTGATAGAGAATGTAAGCTCAACAAAGAAATCCAACTTAAAGAGAAGATGTTCCAGCTCAAAACAATCATGAGGAGAAGATCAGGAAAAAGTGCGGTCCACAGAACCACATTTGCGGCCCAAAAGCAAAATGTAGACCACAAATAATGATATGCGGTCTCATAAGAAGTTTTTAAACGTTTAGAGGATTTTTGAAGGATTGTAGTCCGCAAACCAAAAAGTATGGTCGCATTTGAAGTTCGCACTATCAAGACTGAGAGATCAGAGAAGATGCAATCGAACAAGCCTGAAGCCTCCTCAAAGTGCATTCTGCAGCAAAATTATGCGGCCGCAAAAGCTGAAGTGCATCCGCAAAAGCTTATGCCCAGCCGCAAGATCCCTCCAACCAAAAGCACTTGCAAGAGCAACTTACCAAAGTGCGGACCGCATATGTAATTGTGCAGCCACAGAACCCTCCGAAGGGCATATTTGTCAGCAAATTTTAGAGCACTATAAATAGACGAGGAACACTTTTTTAGGGCAACTTTTATACTGTAGCAGCAACTAGCGGTTATATTTAGCCATTTTGGGCAATTTAGAGCAACAATTAGAGACGACCCATTAATATTTCACTTTTATTCTAATTTCATGTCTTCAATTACTTTTTTTTATTTTTTTATGTCAATAATTATGAGTAGCTAGATTTTATCTAAGGTTGTGATCCAACTCTAGTGTGTAAAACTTACGGGTATTTAACATTAGTGCTTGATATTGATTAGGTAGATGTTATTTAGCCTTGTTTATGCTTTATACTTAGAATTAATGGTTGCAAATATTGATTCATGCTTATTTGACTTAGTTTTTATTTAAAAAAGAGGAATTTAGTCTAGGAAAACTAGGCTAACAAGAAATGGAACTAGTTGAAGTTTTGACTAGTTTTATTAAAGGATGTGAACTAGAGATATGGATAACCAAACTTGGATTCATATTCAATTGTTTAGATTGATACCCATTTGGTCTTGAGAAAACCAATTTGAGCATAATCACTCTTTAACTGAGAGGTATTAAGTGGGTACTTGAGCATTGGAAGTCATAACGAACCCCGATCTATCAAACAAGCATATATTTACTCTACCCGTTAGGTTTAGACCTAGATGAAGATTACAACCCTATGCCTTTTCCTATTTGATAAAAACATCAAAAATATTTCAAACATTATTTGCTCATTAGCCAGTTAAATCTCTTAAAAGTTAATATATTAGTTACCCACTTTTGTTTGAAAGTTAAATTAAGTTATTTCGAGTTTTTTTCTTGAGTGTTTACCTTAACACCACTTTAAACTCCTTATGGATTCAACCCCAACTCGCGTTGGGTATTATTATTGTAACGACCATTTCGTACTCCTTGATTGGGTGTGAATTAGATGTAATCACTGAGTCATAGTGTCCATAAATCACAACATGCGGCCCATGACCTCCTGAATGCGTGGTGGTTTTGTGAACTCTGTCTGGGCCTACTGAGCTGCAGGTATCTTATCATGCTTCTCAATAATAAGATTCTCCACTAGATCTATAAGTGGTGCCACTGGGGTTACTCTAGGACGCCCCCGTCCTCTAGCAGGAGCTCTGGACTTCTCTCGACCTCTACTTTACCTCTAACGGCCGAGGGTGCAACCTCTCTGCCGCCGGATGATTCCCTCGCATGCGTTTCTTGCCATTTGTGAGAGAATACAATAAAGATTTAGATTAGAACAACATCGACAACACAATAGGAAAATGAATAAAGAGAAACTTCCTATCACTTTATAGCCTCTCGAAGATAAGTACAGATGTTTTCATATTGATCCGCAAGACTCTACTAGGTCTGCTCATGACTCGTGAAGCCTATTTGAACCTAGTACTCTGATACTAAGCTGTCACAACCCATTTTAGCCATAGGCCGTTATGGCACCCAACTCCATTATCAGACAAGCCAAAGAAAATCAACACATTGATCGATAGTTCACAATACTTTTAAATCAAGATGAAATAAATAAGCGGAATTTGTTTTAGAAATCATGATAAAATACCAACATCTTTGCCACGATACAAAATATGAACAAAATAATAAGTTGAATGTCATAACAACTATACAACCATAATAACTATCTAAAATTCTCAAAATCTGGTATCACAAGTGCATGAGCATCTACTAGAATATACAAAAGTACTACAACTACTGCCTAGAATTAAAAGTAGACAGAATACAATATAAAGGAAGGAGATTTCATGTGTTGCGGGCTGAACATAAATGGCAGCTCACCATTAAGTCTCCCAATAAGTGCGTCTATGCGCCCGTGTGACCACCAAAAGCGACAGTCTTAGTACCTGCACAATTAATGTAGAAATATAGTATGAGTATGTAAATCAACACATATCTAGCAAGTATCTAGTCTAACCTCGAAGAAGTGGTGTCGAGGGATCGACATTGACACTTATTAGTGGTCCAATAATCAATGTACTTAAAAGATAGTAAACAGGTAAGAGACATGGCAAGTAACAACAGAGCAGGTAAATATATACAACATGTATTTTAATAAAAGAAACCGGTACAAATACGTCAAGATACTCAGGTATGTACAAACTACCTTTTTAGATATTTCACATAACCTTGCCGAGGTAAACGACCCGGTCCTATAATAATGGTATTATACAATCCTATCGGGGTGAATGACCCGATCCCATAAGAATAGTATTACATGATAGTTCCAAGGAAAATGACCCGATCCCATAAGAGTATTACATGATACTGCCGAGGCAAACGACCTTATCACATAAGAGTATTGCCAAGGCGAATAACCTGATTCCATAAGAATAGTATTTCATAATATTACCAAGGCGAACGACCCGATCCCATTCAACGGATCACTATCCCAACTCACGAAGTTATGTGAAAGTTTAAGTAGTCATGAAAGTACCAAACAAATAAGTACAACACGAGCATATGTACGCAAGAGAAAGCATAACTCTACTGAAAAATAACAATCCCGCCAAATTTTATAAAGTAATAAGGCTCGGTAAACTACACAATTCTAGTTTCAAGCCAAGTCATGAATTCCAATATTTAAATAAACAAAATTAACTCAAGCAGTATACTTAAAACATGGTGTAAGTCTAAGTCTACCTGTAAATATAAAGAGTCTAACATACGTACAGACTCTCGTCACCTCGTACGTACGTAGCTACCATAACATGTAACATGTAACAAATAGAATAACTACGGGAATAAGTTCCCTCCTACAAGATGAAAAGAGAATTACCTTGCTCCAAACTTTGATAATCGGCACCAACACCTCTCTAATACCTCAAACCAATGCCAACCAATCCTAAACTAACCAAAGAACGTGCAAACCAATCAAAATATACTCAAAACCCCGTAATTTAACAATTAGAAACAATTCTCAACTCCGCACGAAAAGTCAACAAATATTAAACTCGGGCCCACGCGCCCGGATTCCAAAAATTCTAAAAAATAAATATTATCCATAGCATCATGAACCCAAATATATAATTTGTTCCTAGTTCAAAGTCCAATTTCGTGGTCAAATCTAACTTTTATCAATTATAGGTTTTCTACAAAAATCACATTATTTCTACTAATTTGTATGTTAAAATTCACATATAATCCATGTATTTAACTCGCAACAAGTTGGAATTGCTTACATTGTGTTAGTAGATGAAAATGACTCATCCAAATTGCCCAAAATTGCTTTAACAAGAGAGAACTACAAAATTATATTCTACACAGGCATCCTTCTCCGCGATCACGGAAGCACCCCACGATCGCGAAAGCCAATTCTGCCACTGCCAAAATTCCCTTCTTCGTGAAAGCAAGGGACCACAAGCTATCATGACACTCCACCTGCCAAGCCTACACGAACTTTCTCATCCCCGATCGTGAGGGAATTTATTCAATTGCGTTGAGCAACTACCGACCTAGGACAACCCCCGCTAATACATCATGTTCGCGACCTTCACAATGTGAATGCAAGATACAACCAGTTCACCTTCCGTGATCACTAAGGGAAAATTTCCCCCAGCTCCACATAACACTACGTGATTGCGAGACCTTCTCCGGGATCGCGATGCACATCAGACACCAACAAAATTTGCCAATTTCAACATACTTTGGGTGGTCCGAAACTTACTTTGGGCCCCCTCTAGTCACATCAACAAGTTCATAAACATAATCTGGACCCACTCGAGGTCTCAAAACGAGTAAAATAACATCACAACAAAGAATCGTGCCCCAAACCAATCTAATCGACTTTTCAAACTCTCAACTTCTTTCAACAAACTCCGAATGCGATGAACCATACTTAGAAAAATCGGAATGGAACCAAATTTTACACACAAGTTCAATATAACGACAACAAACCTATTCACATGCCAAACGGGATCCGATATCACCAAAGTCCATTCCAAGTCAAACTTAGCAAATTCTAAAACCTTCAAAATGTCAAATTTCAACAACAAGCGCCGAACCGCTCCCGGGCCACCCCAAACTCGACCCGAACATACGCTCAAGTATAAAATTACTACATAACCTATTGTAACTTTCAAATCCCAATTCTGGAATCGTTTACTCAAAATATTAACTTAATTCAAACTTGGCCACCTTAGGCCACTACTATGGAACTAAATATTCCGAATTCAACCAAATCCTTCTAAAATAAAATCAATCAACCCCACAAGTTATAAAATTAAAAAAACACGTACAAAAAGTCTTATATAGGGGAATGCATTTCTAGAAAGTAAAATGATCGGTCGGATCCAAACAAATTTAAAGCCCAAAAATCATTCTTGGAGTTTGAACTTGTAAAGGTTCAGACACCAATTATCATTAATGGAGTTTGAACTCCAGCACATTTTACTGGGGTTCCACTTTTCAAAGCTTTGAAATCTAGCGTCGATTGTTGGAGTTGTATTCTGTATCTTAGTTAGGGATAAAAATATTAATTTAATCGAACCGATGATTACTTTGTCATTACAATTTAAAATATGGCTAAACTCTAATAGTCGGCTTAAAAATAGCTAACCAACTAATTTAGTTTTTTAAGTTCTGATTAAAATATCATTGAAAATCATAAAAAAATATTATCTGGGTTGGTTTGTTATGGGCCAAAATTTACAAAGTTAAGACCCCCAATGTCAAGGCATAATATTGATAGGAAATTATGTTAGGTGGATATTCATAAAACCACCATTTATCTTTTGACTCCATTAAGAAAAGCTTAGTCGTATTAGCCTTCCGCCAGAGTTTCTTCTACTCCTTCTCCATCGTCCTTCTTTTGCATCTTCTTTTTCTCCGTTCTTGCTTTCCTTATTCTTCTTCTTCTAATTAATTATGAGCATACAACTAAAATATTTACAAAACATAAAATATGTAATGTAGAAAATTAAAAATTCATTATTTATTTGTGATTAGAATTGAGTGGATAATGTTCATTGAACTTATATTATCTATCTTTAATGATTTGGATTAATTTGGCTGGAGAAAATTTAAAAATACTACTGCTAGATTTTATTTGAGCTTGAATAAAAACTTATTAAAATAGACAAAATGGATGTATTGATTTTTGAAGGTGTAAGTTGAATTTAACCAATGAAAATTTTTGAAATTGATATTAGAAGGTTGTATATCAATGTTGGAGTCAACTTGAGTAAGTGCCAACCAGGCAAAGGGGTTAGCCTGAAGTGGTGGTTTAGCCAAAGGGGGAACGTGCAATGGTTGGATTTAGCACGCTCTTAGAATAGCTGTGAAAATCCGAATACCTATCCCAACACGGAGAGTTGATTTAGATCAATTTTAAAAAAAATATGATGGTAAAATTTTTGTACAATAATTATAGCAATGGTCAGAATTTATGGTCAAATATAACAATTATCAAGATTTTTGCAAATCAGTTATAGTGATGGTCACAATTATGACAATTGGTCAGAAATTCTAACCATCGCCATAAGCTAAGAAATTCTAATGAGTATGCATCAAAATTTTGACCAAGTATTATTTTTCAAGATTTTTAAAATTTCAGGGGTGGCACCAAATGATCCTATTTGTGCAAATGACCACTATTGAATTGGGGAAAGTACACAGTTAGCCACTAATTAGAGATGTCTTTATTCAGTACCACCCCAAGGCCAATCCTCGAGGTATCGCAAATAGACAGTATAAGACCTCGAACCTGTAGGCAATATCAATACTGGGGTTGTAGTCAAAGTTGTCTTGAGCTTTTGAAAGCTCTCCTCACACTCTTTCGTCCACCAGAACGGAGCACCCTTCTGGATTAGCCTGGTCATAGGTGCTGTAATAGATGAAAATCCCTCAACAAATCAGCAGTAGTAACCCGCCAAGCCAAGAAAACTACGGATCTTTGTAGCTGAGGATGGTTTGGGCCAATTCTGCACTGCTTCCTCTTTCTTCGAATCTAATTTGATCCCTTCACTCGATACCGCGTGACCCAAGAATGACACGGAATCCAACCAGAACTCACATTTTGAGAACTTTGCATATAATTTCTTTTCTTTTAGTTTGAAGCACTGTCCTCAAGTGCTGCTCATGATCTTCCCGACTCCAGGAGTGTACCAGAATGTCATCGATAAAGACAATGACGAACGAGTCAAGATATGACATGAATACACTGTGTATCAAATACATAAATGCTGCTGGGGCATTTGTCAGCTCAAATGACATAACAAGGAATTCATAATGTCCATACCGAGTCCTGAAAGCAGTCTTCGGGATATTTGGCTCCCGAAACTTCAACTCATGATAACCTGAACGCAAGTCAATCTTAGAAAATACTCGAGTACCCTGTAACTGGTCAAACAGATCATCAATACGAGGCAAAGGATACCAGTTCTTCACCGTAACTTTGTTCAACTTGCGGTAATTAATGCACATACGCATAGAACCATCCTTCTTCTTCACAAACAAGACAGGAGCACCCCAAGGTGATTCACTTGGACGAATAAAACCCTTGTCAAGCAATTCCTGTAACCGATCCTTCAACTCCTTCAACTCAGGAGGAGCCATACGATAACAAGGAATAGAAATGGGTTGAGCGTCCGACAACAAATCAATGCCAAAATTAATATCTCTGTTGGGTGGCATACCCAGAAGATCAGTTGGAAACACATCAGAGAAGTCCTATACTACTGGGACTGAATCAACTATAGGGGTATCAATACTAACATCTCTCAGATAGGCTAGATACGTGTTACACCCATTCTCAACCATTCGATGAGCCTTAATGAATAAAATAACTCTACTGGGAATGTGATCTAAAGTACCCCTCCACTCTACTCGCGGTACACCTAGCATAGCCAGCGTCACGGTTTTGGTGTGACAATCAAGAATAGCATAATGGGGCGACAACCAGTCCATGCCCAAGATAACATCAAAATCTACCATGCTGAGCAATAATAAATCGGCTCTGGTCTCAAAACTACTAAGAGCAATCAAACACGACCGATAAACGCGATCCACAATAAGAGAATCTCCTACAGGAGTACAAACATAAATAGGGGAACTCAAAGAGTCCTGAGATACGCCCAAATGCGGGACAAAATAAGAGGACACATAAGAATAAGTGGAGTCTGGATCGAATAGAATCGATGCATCTCTATGACAAACCAGGACAATACCTGTGATGACAGAATCGGAGGCAACAACCTCAGTTCGGGCAGGTAGGGCATAGTATCTGGCTTGGCCTCTCCCTCTAGGGTGATCTCTACTCCCCGACCTCCATCTCGAGCTGGTTGGGTAGGTAGGGTAGCAACTGGTGCTGTAATCATAGCCTGGGAACTCTGCGGAGCACGCTGTGGTTGAGAAATCTGCGGAGGTGCACCCCTCCTAAGTCTTGGGTAATCCCTCACCATATGGCATGTTTTGACACACTCAAAACAAGCTTTGGGAGGATGTGGCGGTTGTGATTGGCTCGAGCCAGGTCTGCTAGACTGACCACTGAAAACACCCCGTGTAGGAGGCGCACTAGATACTGGAGGTGCATAATAAGGCTTCTGAGGTTTAGGAGGAGCTGGAATACCACTGGCTGCTAGAAGAGCTGAATGAATGGGGCGACTCATATAACCCCTACCATGATGAACCACAGCGGGAGCACGGGCACCAGAATAATGGCCTGACTCTCGAAACCTCTTGGCCTCCCTCTCTTCTCTATCCCAAGCAAGCATTCCCTCTACTCTCCCAGCAATGCTCACTATCTGTTGATAATAAATATCCATCTCCAACTCCCGGGACATTCTGGTCTTGATACTGGGAATGGGCCACTCAATAAACCGGCGAACTCTCTCATGAACTGTAGGAACCAAGGTCGGTGCATGTCTAGACAAGACGGTGAAACAGACAACATACTCTGAAATAGTCATAGTACCCTAGCACAAATGCTCGAACTCTGCACGTTGTACATCCCTAAGGCTCTGAGGAACATACTCCCTCAAGAACATATCTGAAAACTAGGTCCATGTGAGGGAAGTTGCCTCATCTAGACTGTCCAACTCAAAAGTATGCCACCACTGATAGGTTGCTCTTCGAAACTGGAAGGCAGTGAAAGAAACCCCTCTCGATCCCGATATACCCATAGTGCGGAGGATACGGTAGCACTCCTCCAGAAATCCCAGAGCATCCTCTGATACTAGACCCCTGAATGTAGGAGGCTTGTACTTCTTGAACCTCTCAAGCCTCCACTGCTCATCCTTCGAAGTTGTTGCCCTGTACTCAAGCTGAACTGGGGCTACAGGCAGTACCGGTATAACCTCTAGGATCTGATCAACATGGACCCGCTGCTCTAGGGTACAAACAGCGGGGGTCTGTGCTCCTCCCCCAGCCTAGGATGTGGCTGTAGCAAGGGGAATCAACCCTGCCTGAGCTAAAGTGGTGTACATGCTCATGAACTATGTAAAGGACTCCTGGAGAGCTAGAGTAGTAGTAGCAGTAGGCGTATCAGGTGCCTGGGCTCCGGTTGGAGCTGCTGGTGGCTTCTCTGTGGTAGCTCGCGCGGGTGCTCAGGCTACACCACGTGCGCGTCCTCAGCCTCTACCCCAGCCCCAACCTCTGGCGGCTCTAGTAGGGAGCGCAGGTACCTGGTCATCTTCGGTAGCACGTGTCCTCACCATCTGTGAGAGAATAAAGACAAAGGTTTAGAATTTTGATATTAAACATCTCACATGATAAGGAAATCAAATGAAGTGGAATTTTTCTAACAGTTACATAGCCTCTCGAAGATAAGTACAGATGTCTCAGTACCTATCCACGAGACTCTAATAAACTGGCTTGTAATTCATGACTAATATGAACCTAGAGCTCTGATACCAACTTGTCACCACCCAAGTTCTCCCTCCGTAAACTGTCGTGACGGCACCTAGTCTCTACGACTAGGTAAGCCTAACAATTTTCGAAAAAAGAAATTTAAAAGTACAAACTAACCATCTAACAGGTATATATATAGATAACGTGTTTAAGCTGCCGCTCAGCATATACAATTATAATACTCTCGACCAATAATAACACTCCCAAAATCCGAAATTTCATGAATCACAAGCTAAGAAAAAATACATAAGGTTTCTAACTCTAGAAGTCTAATAATAAAGGAAATACAGGGAAAAGCCTATAACTGAAGGGAGAATAGAGAGGGACTTCTAGGTCTGTGGCAGATATACCTTGAAGTCTCTGAATTGCCTCGCCTCACGGATAGTATGGCTGAGCAAAAGAACCTGGACCTGTACACGAAAAATATGTGCAGGAAAGTGCATGAGTACACCACAACGGTACCCAGTAAGTGCCAAGTCAAACCTCGGTCGAGTAGTGACGAGATCATGTCACGACCCTACTGGTTATATATATAACCAAGTAAAATAATGTGAAACGAGATAGTATAATTAAATGCTAACAGTCCATAAAGATAGAATCACAGAAAGAAATATCTCAATACACAGAGATAACAACAGGGGATCTCCCAGGATGTTGTCCCGTAGTCCCAAACATAAATGTGCAGAGGATCTCCCGGGATATCGTACTGTAGTCCAAATCGTAAATATTGTCACGACCCCGGTTCACCCTCCGTGCACCATCGTAATGGCACTGAGTCCTCTATGACTAGGTAAGCCTAAATTGCGGAAGATAACCAAAGTACGGAATAAAAACAAATTAAAACAGAATGAAGAGTGATAAAACAATGTTTAAAAGTGTCGCGCGACATACACAATATTTAACTCTCCACCAATACATACTTCCAAGACCCGGAAACCCATGAATCACAAGCTAAGGATCACTACACAGTACTCTAACTCCAAAATATCTAACAAGGAAAAGAAATACAGAAGGGCAAATGTTTAAAAGTTAGAATAGAAAGGGACTCCTCGGTCTGCGGACGCAGCAGATATACCTCGAAGTCGATGGAGCAGTCGCCTCGCCTCAAGGGTGATAGTACTGAGTCGCAGTACCTGGATCTGCACATGAAAAACATGTGCAGAATAGGGCATGAGTACACCACAGCGGTACTCAGTAAGTGCCAAGCCTAACCTCGGTCGGGTAGTGACGAGGAAGGCCAGGGCCCTACTGAGATAAAATAAAGAATATAAGACATGATAGTATAAGATAAGCAGTACAGTTGAAAACTAATGATAAGAATTTAATACAGGAAAATAAGGAATTCAATAACTGAAACAGAGGCAAAAACAATCATAAGGAAATAACCAGGGATATCTCAGTATCTCGAGGATCTCTTAGTACTAGACCTGTCAAACGGGCAGGGTCGACCCACGAACCGGCCCACATAACCCATTAAAATTGACCCTTTAATTGGCCGATGACCCACGAAACCCTAACCGGACCAACCCATTAATTTAAGGGGCCTAGGTCGGGCTATAATATTCTGACCCACTAAACCGGACCGGATCCGAATCGGTAGTTGACCCACAGGTCAACCGGCCCGGACCAGCTCATATATATATATGTATATGAGCTGGTCCGGGCCGGTTAACCTGTGGGTCAACTACATATATATATATATATATATATTGACAAGTGGTAAAAAATTAAATCCAAACATTAAAAAAAAGAATATAGTTCAAGACACTATGAGGCGTCTTGTCGAATTCAATATGTTTTAGACTATTAGTTATAGAAATAGTTGAATTCGATATGTTTCTCAAGTTCTAATGTTAATAAAGTATGATTTTTCATTCACTTTTATTCTAATTGGTTCAAGGACATGTAGTAATTTCAAGTTCGTATATATGTAAAAAGTTTGAATTTATTTTATCATTTATTAGTTTTTAACTTCTTTTAATTAAATTGGATTCGGCCCATAGGTCCCGGGTTAAGGGATTACGGGTTACGGGCCCGGGTTGGATCAACATATTTTGATTAATGGGTAAAATCCGGACCGACCCTTATAAAAAAGTGAACCGGACCAGCCCGGTTAAGGACCCATAGGCCAAGAGTCAACGGATTTGGGTCCGGATCAGGTCGACCCATATAATAGGTCTACTTAGTACCCTCAATATATGCCAGGGATCCCTTGGTATCCCGAGGATCTCTCGGTATCTTCAATATATTATAGGGATCTCTTTGTATCCCGAGGATCTCTCGGTATCCTCAATGTATGATAGGAATCTCTTGGTATCCCGAGGATCTCTCGATATCCTCAATGTATGATAGGGATCTCTTGGTATCCTGAGGATCTCTTGGTATCATCAATATACGTGCTAGGGATCTCTCGGTATCCCACACTTCATCTCAAATCATAAATGCGTACAGGGGATCTCCCAGGATGTCGTCCCGTAGTCCCAAAGTAAAACACACAACAATGGCACAAGGAATACTCAAATAAATTCAGCTTCATAACAAGGTAACACAGACAATTCTAATCTAGCATGCTTCACGTAATACAAATAAGACAGTTAAAGCAAATAAAGCAATTAAGTCAATTAGACATGCTTCTCTAACTAACAACAGGTTTAAAAGTGCAAGTAGAATAAATAGAAAAGGAAAACACAATTAAAGTTACTTAATGAAAACCGGATTTTTAACAAATAGCACAAGTACGCACTCGTCACCTCGCGTACAAGGCATTTCAATTATCACAATACCAATCCTAAGGGTAAGGTCCCCCACACAAGGTTAGATAAGCCACTAACCTCGAACCGGCTCAAAATCAACCCGAAACCACGCTCTTGCCATGAGTACTCGACTCCAAATGGCCCAAATCTATTCAATTCAATTGCATAATGTAAATAATACTTCAAGTAACTGATTCTACAAAGAAATTCTAAGCTAATACGCGAAATTAGGTAAAATGACCAAAATGTCCCTCGGGCCCACGTCTCAAAATCGGGTAAAATTTATATTTTTAGAATCCTCACACTCTCTCGAGTTCATGCATACCAACATTATCCAAATGTAAGGTCAAATTCCTAATCAAAAGTCGAAATCTAGGTCTAAGAACTTACTTCCAACTTTTCCCCAATTTTTATCTCCAATCCGAAATTAAATGATGAATTCATATTTAAATTAATGGGTTACAAGCAAAAAGGAGTTAAGAATCATTACCCAATAAATATCTCTGAAAATTCCTCAAAATCTCGCTCAAATCCGAGCTTCCAAACTCTAGTTTTGATAAAAATGGCTAAACCCCCGACTTTGAAATTTTATATCTGCCCAGGTAAATCCTTCTTCGCGAATGCGGAAGGACCCTCACGTTCGCGAAGCACAACATCGCTTGGACCAGATTTCCTTCATTGCGAACGCGATGCCCCCTGTCGCGAACGCGGTAGCAAACTTCCCCCTCCTATGCGAACTTGGGACCCTCTTCACGAACACGTAGGCATACGACCTCTCAGCTTCGCGTACGCGGGACCCTCTTCGCGAACACAAAGCGTTAAGCTTCCACCAGTCCCAGCTCACTCTTCGCTAACGGGAAACCCCAATCGTGAACGCAAAGAAGGAAACCAAAACTGGAGACCTGCTGCATTTTCTGCAATCCTCTAAGTCCAAAAATGACCCGTTGAGCATCCAAAACACACTCGAGGGCCCCGGGACCTCAACTAAACCTGCCAACCGATCCTAAAACATCATTCAAACTTGTTCCAACCTTAGGAATGCTCAAAACAATATCAAAACACCTATTTTTCATCGGATTCAAGCCTAAGAATTCCAAAAACTCTAAAAAATACGCTTTCGATCAAAAAGTCTATTAAACCTCGTCTGAATGACCTGAAATTTTGCAAACACGTCACATTAAACACTGAGGAGCTACTCCAACTTCCGGAATTCCATTCCAACCCTCGGATAAAAAATCTCACTATCGAACGGAAACTTCAAAAATTCAACTTTCGGCATTTCAAGCCTAAATTAGCTACGGACCTCCAAAATACAATCCGAACACGCCCCTAAGACCAAAATCACCCGACAGAGCTAACGGAACCATAGAATTTCTATTCCAAGGTCGTCTTTATATTGTTTCGACTACAGCCAACTTTCCAACATTTAAGCTCTCATTTAGGGACTAAGTGTCCCAAAACTCTCCGAAACTCAAAGCAAAACATCCCGACAAATCAAAATAACAGAAATAAACTTGGGGAAAGCAGTTAATGGGGGATCGGGGCATAAATTCTTAAGATGACTGACCGGGTCGTCACATCCTCCTACACTTAAACATTCATGCATCCTCGAACGAGCATAAAGACATACCTAAAGTAGTGAAAAGATGAGGGTAACGGCTGCGCTTATCCTGCTCGGACTCCCAGGCCGCCTCCTTGACCAGCTGACCTCGCCACTGAACCTTCACGGATGCAATGTTCTTTGACCTTAGCTTTCTAACCTGCCTGTCCAATATTGCCACTGGCTCCTCAACATAGGATAGATCCTTGTCTAATTGGACTGAACTGAAATCCAATACGTGCGACGGATCACTGTGATACCTACAGAGCATCGAAACGTGAAATACCGAATGAACTTCTGCCAAGCTGGGAGGTAAGGCAAGCTCATAAGAAACCTCCCCAACACGCCTCAATATCTCAAAAGGGCCAATAAACCTTGGACTCAACTTCCCTTTCTTCTCAAATCTCATAACACCCTTCATAGGCGAGTAGAAACCGCTCTCCAACCATATAGGAAACATTACGAACCTTTCGGTCTGCGTAACTCTTCTGTCTGGACTGGGCTGTACAGAGTCTATCCTGAATCACCTTAACCTTCTCCAAAGCATCCTTAACTAAGTCTGTGCCCAATAATCTAGCCTCACCCGGCTCAAACCAGCCTATCGGGGATCTACACCATCTACCATATAAAGCCTCATACGGTGCCATCTGAATGCTGGACTGATAGCTGTTATTGTAAGCAAACTCTGCCAATGGCAAGAACTGATCCCAAGACCCTCCAAACTCAATCACACACGCATGGAGCATATCCTCAAGAATCTGAATAGTGCGCTCGGATTGTCCGTCCGTCTGAGGGTGAAATGTTGTACTCAACTCTACCTGAGTACCCAACTCATGCTGAACGACCCTCCAGAACCGTAATGTGAACTGACTACCTCTATCTGAAATGATGGACACTGAAATACCATGTAGACGAACAATCTCCCGAATATATATCTCCGCCAAGCGCTCTGAATAATAAGTAGTACACACAGGAATGAAATGAACAGACTTGGTCAGCCGATCTACAATCACCCAAATAGCATCGAACTTCTTCAAAGACTGTGGGAGCCCAACTACAAAATCCATGGTGATCCACTCCCGCTTCCACTCCGGAATCTCTATCTACTGAAGCAACCCACCCGCTCTCTGGTGCTCATACTTCACCTGCATGGATGGAATACCGCGAACTATGGGCCTCTTCTAGGATCAACTCTCGAAACCCATCAACATTGGGTATACAAATCCGACCCTACATCCTTAATACCCCATCATCACCAATAGTCACATCTCTGGCATCACCGTACAGAACCTTGTCCTTGAGGACAAGCAAATGAGGGTCATCATACTAACGCTCCCTGATACGATCAAATAGGGAAGACCGAGAAACCACGCAAGCTAGAACCCGACTGGGCTCCAAAAGATCCAATCTCACAAACTGGCTGGCTAAGGCCTGAACATCCATCGCCATAGGCCTCTTCCGATGCTGGTAAATAAACCAAACTCCCCAAACTCTCTGCTCGGTGACTCAAAGCATCGGCCACCACATTGGCCTTGCCCGGGTGATACAAAATAGTGATATCATAGTCCTTTAGCAACTCTAACCACCTCCTGTGGCGCAAATTTAGATCATTTTGCTTAAACAAGTGCTGCAAGCTCCGATGGTCAGTATAAATCTCACAGGGAACCCCGTATAAATAATGGCGCCAAATCTTCAAGGGGTGAACAATGGCAGCTAACTAAAGGCCGTGAACATGGTAGTTCTTCTCATGTATCTTCAACTGTTTGGATGCGTAAGCAATCACCCTACCGTCCTGTATCAACACCGCTCTGAGGCCAATCCTCGAGGCATCATAATAGACCGTATAAGACCCCGAACCTGTAGGCAGTATCAAAATTGAGGCTGTAGCAAAGCTGTCTTGAGCTTCTAAAAGCTCGCTTCACACTCCTCCGTCCACTGGAACGGAGCACCCTTCTAGGTCAACCTGGTCATAGGGGCTGCAATCGATGAAAACTCTTCCACAAAACGACGGTAGTAGCCAGCCAAGCCGAGGAAACTGCGGATCTCGGAAGCTGAGGATGGTCTAGGCCAATTCTGCACAACCTCTATCTTCTTCGAATCCACCTGAATACCCTCACTCGATACCACGTGGCCTAAGAATGCCATTGAATCCAACCAAAACTCACATTTTGAGAACTTAGCATATAACTTCTTCTCTCCTAGAGTCTGAAGCACAGTCCTCAGGTGATGCTCATGATCTTCCCGACTCCGGGAATACACCAGAATATAATCAATAAAGACAATGATGAACGAGTCAAGATACGGCCGGAACACACTATGCATCAAATGCATAAAGGCTGTTGGGGCATTGGTCAGCCTAAATGACATAACAAGGAACTCGTAATGACCATACCGAGTCCTGAAAGTAGTCTTCAGGATATCTGGCTCCCGAAGCTTCAACTGATGGTAACTTGAGTGCAAATCAATCTTAGAAAACACTCGTGCGCCCTGAAGATGGTCAAACAGATCATCAATATGAGGTAGAGGATAACGATTCTTCACTGTAACCTTGTTTAACTGGCGATAATCAATACATATACGCATAGAACCATCCTCTTTCTTCACAAACAAGACAGGAGCACCCCAAGGTGGTACACTAGGCCGAATAAAACCCTTATCAAGCAATTTCTGTAACTGATCCTTCAACTCAGGAGGAGCCATACAATACTGAGGAATAGAAATGGGCTGAGTGCCCGACAATAGATCAATGCCAAAATCAATATCTCTATTAGGCATCATGCCTGGAAGATCAGTTGGAAACATATCGGGAAAATTTCGTACTACTGGGACTGAATTAATTAAAGGGGTATCAATACTGATATCTCTCACATAAGCTAAATACGCATCACACCCCTTCTCAACCATACGTTGAGCTTTAAGAAAAGAAATAACTCTACTAGGAGTGTGATCTAACGTACCCCTCCACTCAACACACGGTACACCTGGCATAGCCAGCGTCACGGTTTTGGCGTGACAATCAAGAATATCATAATGGGGGGACAACCAGTACATGCCCAAGAAAATGTCAAAATCTACCATGCTGAGCAACAATAAATCGGCTCTGGTCTCAAAACCACTAAGAGCAACCAAACACGACCGATGAACGTGGTCCACAATAAGAGAATCTCCCACAGGAGTATAAACATAAACAGGGGAACTCAAAGAATCCCGAGATACACCCAAATGCGGAGCAAAATAAGAAGAAACACAAGAATAAGTAGAGCCTGGATCGAATAGAACCGATGCATCTCTGTGACAAACCAGTATAATACTTGTGATGACAGAATCGGAGGAAACAGCCTCGGTACGAGCAGGAATGGCATAGTATTGGGCCTGGCCTCCTCCTCTAGGGCGACCTCTGCCTCCCCGACCTCCACCTCTGGCTGGCTGAGCAGGTGGGTAGCAACTGGAGCTGTAACCATAGCCTGAGAACTCTGCGGGGCACGTTGTAATTGAAAAGTCTATGAAGGTGCACTCCTCCCAAGTCTAGGGCAATCCCTTACCACACGGTGTGTGTCACCACACTCAAAACAAACTTTGGGAGGACGTGGTGGCTGTGACTGGCTCAGGCCAGGTCTGCTGGACTGACTTCTGAAAGCACCCCACACAGGAGGCACGCTAGATACTGGAGGTGCATAATAAGGCTCCTGAGGTCTAGGAGGAGCTGGAATACCACTGGCTGCTGGAAAAGATGAATGAACAGGGCAACTCATATAACCCTTACCATGATGACCTGCTGCTAGGGCACGGGCACCAGAGAAATGGCCCGACTCTTGAGACGTCTTGGCCTCTATCTCTTCTTTCTCCCTAGCATGCATGCCCTCAATCCTCCTAGCAATGCTCACCACCTGCTAATAAGAAATATCCATCTCCAACCCACGAGCCATGTTAGACCTGATGCTAGGAATAAGACCCTCAATAAACCGACGAACCCTCTCGCGAACAGTAGAAACCAAGGTTGGTGCATGCCTAGCCAAACTGGTGTAACAGACAGCATACTCTGAGACAGTCATAGTACCCTGGCGCAAATGCTCAAACTGTGCGCACCATGCATCCCTGAGGCTCTGAGGAACATACTCTCTCAGGAACAGATCTGAAAACTGAGTCTAAGTTAGTGAAGTAGCCTCATCCGGACTATCTAACTCATAGGTACGCCACCACTTATAGGCGGCTCCTCGAAGCTGGAAAGTAGTGAAGGAAACCCCGCTCGATCCTGATATACCCATGGTATGGAGAATGTGGTAACTCTCATCTAGAAATCCCAAAGCATCCTCCGATGCTAGACCGCTGAATATAGGAGGATTGTACCTCTTGAACCTCTCAAGCCTCAGCTCCTCCTCCTCGGAAGCCGCTGCCCTACCCTCGGGCTAAACCAGCACTGCATGCAGTACAAGAATAATCTCAGGGACCTACTCAACATGCACTCACTGCTCAGGAGTGCGGACGGCGGGAGTTTGTGCTCCTCCACCAGCCTGAGATGTAGCTGCAGCAAGGGGAAGCAACCCTGCCTGAGCCAGAGTGGTGTACATGCTCATGAACTGTGCCAGAGTCTCCTAAAAAGCTGGAGTAGTAGTAGCAATAGGCATGTCAGGTGCCTGGACTCCGGCTGGAACTGCTGGTGGTACCTCGGCGGTAGCTCGCGCAGGTGCTCTGGCTGCACCACGTGCGCGTCCTCGACCTCTACTCCGGCCCCGGCCTCTAATGGCTGCAGTAGGGGGCACGAGTGCCTGATCATCTCCGGTAGCACGTGTCCTCACCATCTGTGAGAGAATAGAAGATAGAAGTTTAGAATTGTGATGTCAAAATATCATACGACAAGGAAATCAAATAAAGTGAAATTTTCCTAACAGTTACATAGCCTCTCGTAGATAAGTACAGACATCTCCGTACCTATCAGCGAGACTATAATAAACTAGCTTGTGATCTATGACTCCTATGAACCTAGAGCTCTGATACCAACTTGTCACGACCCCGGTTTGCCCTCCGAGAGCCATCGTGACGGCACCTAGTCCTCTATGACTAGGTAAGCCTAAATTGCGGAAGATAACCAAAGTGCGGAATAAAAACAAATTAAAACAGAATGAAGAGTGATAAAACAGTATTTAAAAGTGCCACTCGGCATACACAATATTTAACTCTCCACCAATACATACTTCCAAGACCCGGAAAACTATGAATCACAAGCGAAGGATCACTACACAGTACTCTAACTCCAGAATATCTAACAAGGAAAAGAAATACAGAAGGGCAAATGCTTAAAACCTAGAATAGAAAGGGACTCCTCGGTCTGCGGACGCGGCAGATATACCTCGAAGTCGCTGGAGCAGTCGCCTCGCCTCAAAAGTGATATGACTGAGTCACAGTACCTAGATCTACACATGAAAAACATGCGCAGAAGGGGGCATGGGTACACCACATCGGTACTCAGTGAGTGCCAAGTCTAACTTCGGTCGGGTAGTGACGAGGAAGGTCAGGGCCCTACTGAGATAAAATAAAGAATATAAGACATGATAGTATAAGATAAGCGGTACAGTTGAAAACTAACGATAAGAATTTAATACAGGAAAATAAGGAATTCAATAACTAAAACAGAGGCAAAACCAAACACGAGGAAATAGCCGGGGATTTCTCAGTATCCCGAGGATCTCTTAGTACCCTCAATATATGCCAGGGATCTCTTGGTATCCCGAGGATCTCTTGGTATCTCGAGGATCTCTTGGTATCCTCAATATATGCTAGAGATCTCTTGGTATCCCGAGGATCTCTTGGTATCCTCAATGTATGATAGCGATCTCTTGGTATCAAAATGATCTCTTGGTATCCTCCATATATGCTAGGGATCTCTTGGTATCCCGAGGATCTCTTAATATCCTCAATATACGTGCTGGGGATCTCTCGGTATCCCACACTTCAGCTCAAATCGTAAATGCATACAGGGGATCTCCCAGGATGTCGTCCCGTAGTCCCAAAGTAAAACACACAACAATGGCATAAGGAATACTCAAATAAACTCAGCTTCATAACAAGGTAACACAAACAATACTAACCTAGCATGCTTAACGTAATACAAATAAGGTAGTTAAAGCAAATAAAACAATTAAGTCAATTAGACATGCTTCTCTAACTAACAGCAAGTTTAAAAGTGCAAGTAGAATAAATAGAAAAGGAAAACACAATTAAAGTTACTTAATGAAAACCGGATTTTCAACAATTAGCACAAGTACGCACTCGTCACCTCACATACAAGGCATTTCAATTATCACAATACCAATCCTAAGGGTAAGGTCCCCCACACAAGGTTAGACAAGCCACTTACCTCGATCCGGCTCAAATCAACCCGAAACCTTGCTCTTGCCACGAGTACTCTATTCCAAATATCCCAAATCTATTCAATTCAATTGCATAATGTAAATAATACTTCAAGTAACTGATTCTACAAAGAAATTCTAAACTAATACGCGAAATTAGGTAAAATAACCAAAACGCCCCTCGGGCCCATGTCTCGGAATAGGGTAAAATTTATATTTTCAGAATCCTCACACTCTCCCGAGTTCATGCATACCAAAATTATTCAAATCTTAGGTCAAATTCTCAATCAAAAGTCGAATTCTAGGTCTAAGAACTTCCTTCTAACTTTTTCCCAATTTTCATCTCCAATCCGAAATTAAATGATGAATTCATGTTTAGATTAATGTGTTACAAGCAAAAAGGAGTTAAGAATCATTACCCAATCGATATCTCTGAAAATCCCTCAAAATCTCGCTCAAATGTGAGCTCCCAAACTCTAGTTTTGATAAAAATGGCTAAACCCTCGACTTTGAAATTTTATATCTGCCCAGGTAAATCCTTCTTTGCGAACGCGGAAGGACCCTCGCGTTCGCGAAGCACAACTTCGCTTGGCCCAGATTTCCTTCATCGCGAACACGATGCCCCCTGTCGCGAAAATGCGGGACCCTCTTCGCGAACGCGTAGGCATACGACCTCTCAGCTTCGCGAACGCGAAGCGTTAAGTTTCCACCAGTCCCAGCTTCTCTTCGCGAACACGAGACCCCACTAGCGAATGCGAAGAAGGAAACCAGAACTGGAGACCTGCTATATTTTCTGCAATCCTCTAAGTCCAAAAATGACCAGTTGAGCATCCGAAACACACCCGAGGTCCCCAGGACCTCAACCAAACCTGCCAACCGATCCTAAAACATTATTTAAACTTGTTCCAACCTTCAAAACGCTCAAAACAACAACCAAACACCTACTTTTCATCGGATTCAAGCCTAAGAATTCTAAAAACTCTAAAAAATACGCTTTCGATCAAAAGTCTATCAAACCTCATCCGAATGACCTGAAATTTTGCACACACATCACATTAAACACTACAGAGCTAATCTAACTTCCGTAATTCCATTCCGACCCTCAGATCAAAATCTCACTATCTAATCGGAAACTTCAAAAATTCAACTTTCGGCATTTCAAGCCTAAATTAGCTACGGACCTCTAAAACACAATCCGAACACGCCCTTATGCCCGAAATCACCCAACGGAGCTAACAGAACCATCAGATTTCTATTCCGAGGCCGTCTTCATACTGTTCCGACTACGACCAACTTTCCAACACTTAAGCTCTCATTTAGGGACTAAGTGTCCCAAAACTCTCCGAAACTCAAAACCGAACATCCCGACAAATCAAAATAGCAGAAATAAATTTGGGGAAAGCAGTTAATGGGGGATCGAGGAGTAAATTCTTAAGACGACTGGCCGGATCGTCACAAATATGTAGGAAAATCTCTCGAAATACCGATCCGTAGTCCCAAAGTAATTACCCAGAACAGGGGGATCTCCCGGGATATCGTCCCGTAGTCCCAATTATAAATGTGCAGGGGATCTCCTGAAATACTAATCCGTAGTCCCAAAGTAAATATGCAGGGGGATCTCCCAGAATACCTATCCATTTTCCCAAAGTAAATACACAACAGTCTCAAGAAAGAATCCTACAATTCTATTCAAGTTCGTATCAGGAAAACGGGAAATTTCTACTCTAAACATGCTACACAAAATCTAAGTAAGCAGTTAAAGCAGGTAAGACAGTTAAGTCACGTAAGCATGCTTTCCTAAGCTAAACAGGAGGCTTCATATACTAGTGTTGCTCAGTTAAAAGAAAACGTAGATATTTGCTTAATAAAAATGGGGGTTTTCAACAATTAATACATGTACGTACTCGTCACCTCGCATACACAGCATTAATATAACAACAATACCAAAATCCTAAGGAGAGTTCCCCCCATAAGGTTAGACAAGCCACTTACATCGAACCAGCTTAAAAATCAATCCGATATCACACTCTTGCCACGAGTATCCAACTCCGAGTGGCCCAAATCTAATCAAATCAATTACATAACGTAAATAAAACTATAAGCAACTAATTTAACTAATGAATTTGAAGCTACGATGAGAAATAAGAAAAATGCCCAAAAATCCTCCCCGGGACCACGACTCAGAATCGGGTAAAATTATGGATTATGAACACCCATTCACTCACGAGACCACTCGTCCAAAAATCACTCAATTCCGACAACTAAAACCCAATCAAAATCCAAAAACTTGGTTGGGGAACTTTTCCCCCAAATCCCCATTCTTTCACTCAAATCTTAGATTAAATGAGGAAAATAACAATAGATTAATGTTGTAGAACTAAATTAGTGATAGAAATCGTTACCCAATAGTTTTCCTTCAAAATCTCTCAAGAAATCGCCTTCTCCCGAGCTCAAAATTGATTTTAGAAGTTATGAATTCAAATCCTTAATTTCTCTCTTTTCTGCCCAGCGATTTAAGCTTCTGTGAGGGAATAATCGCACATGTGGTCCCGCTCCTGCGGCTCATACTCCGCACCTGTGGAATTTCATTAAAGGACCAGATTCCGCACCTGCGCTCCTTACCTCGCAGATGCGGTTCCGCTTCTGCGGTCCTTGAGCTGCATCTGCGACCAACTGTCCTTATGCCTTAGATCGCATTTGCGGTTTCCAACCTGCTTCTGCAGCGCCGCACCTGCGGTCCAAGCTCTGCAGGTGCGAAACCAACAAGTTCAGCAAGTTCAGAAAATTGCCTAAGTCCAAATCCAATTCCGTTAAGCATCTGAAACTCACCCGAGGCCCCCGGGACCTCAACCAAATATACCAACCAATCCTAAAACATCATACAGTCTCAGCCGAACCCTCAAATCACATCAAACAATGCTAAAACCACGAATCACCCTCCAATCCAGCCTAATGAACTTGAAATCTCGAGAATTCTACAACCGATGCCGAAGCCAACCAAACCATGTCCAATTGACCTCAAATTTTGCACATAAGTCACGTTCAATACTACAAAACTATTCTAACTTTCGGAATCAAATTCCGACCCCGATATCAAAATCTCACTATCGATACGGAAACTTCAAAATTCAACTTTCGGTATTTCAAGCGTAAATAAGCTACGGACCTCCAAAACCCAATCGAAACACGCCTCTAAGCCCAAAATCACCTAACAGAGCTAACGTAATTGAGGAATTCCATTCCAAGGCTGTGTTCATACCGTTTCAGCTATGGTCCAAATTCTAAAGTTTAAGCTCTCATTTAGGGACTAAATGTCCCAAAACACTCCGAAACTCAAAACGAATCTTCCCAGCAAATCAGAATAGCAAAAACAAACATAGGAAAATCAGTTAATAGGGGATCGGGGTGTTAATTCTCAAAACGATCAGTCGGACCGTTACATCAACTTCATGAATGCTGTGTAAATATTAAGGACAAAGTGTCCTGTATTTGCACCTTCTGTTGTTAAACTTTAGGACTTTATGTGCAGTATAAATGTTAAGGACATGACATCCTTAACTTCATGTGTGTAGTGTAAATGTTAAGGATACCATGTTCTTAATATTTACACAGTTTCTTTTCGTATTAATTTTAATAGAGTAGTGGTTATTTTTGCTAAGCATTAAAATTACTAGATAAAAACTAAATACCATATTATAAAATGTAAAAATTACGGGGTAACCACTTGTTAAAGTGATATTTACTTTTTATCCAGCATTTTTAATGCTGAGAAAAAGTAGTCACTAGTCTATTAAAATTAATATGAAAAGACGGTGTTACCCTTTCTTCTATCTCTTTTCCTTCCCAAACGGAAATGCAGTGTTTATATCGGCGACTGCATTTCTTCTCATTCTCAAGTGGATTCAGTTGGAAGTTCTAATGTTAAAATGATTTATGTTCCAGACTGGTCTATACTCAATATGATTCTTTTATCTTTTTCTTAAGCTTGACACAAATGTTTATTAACAATCGCTTTTATTTAGGGCAAGTACTTCTATAAGATTCATTTTCAGGATGAGAAAATAAATAAATGAAAGAGACTGTGTCCTTGGTTATCGGAATAGTTAAGGATAGGTAGTCCTTAACTTAGACTTACAAGCTCATAAATTAAGGACATCTAGTTCTGAACTTACAGTAACAAGCTCATAAGTTTAGGACACTTGGTCCTGAACTTAGAGTTAGAAGTTCAAAAATTAAGGACACTTGGTCCTTAACTTAGAGTTACAAGCACAGAAATTAAGGACAGGTAGTCCTTAACTTAGAGTTACAAGCACAAAAATTAAGGACAGGTAGTCCTGAACTTCGAGTTCCAAGTTCAAAAGTTAAGGGCAAGTCGACCTGAACTTAGAGTTACAAGTTCAAAAGTTAAGGACAGGTAGTCCTAAACTTAGACTTATAAATTAAGCATAGCTAGTCCTGAACTTACGGTAACAAGCTCATAAGTTAAAGACACTTGGTCCTGAACTTTATGAGCAGAAGAGTATTTTCGTCCGAGTGGGAAATTTATTAAAGCAATGACTAAAGACAAGACATTTTAAACAATGGCTTAAAAGTAAATACATATTTTATTACGTTAAAATAGCACGGTCTAGCCAGTTTTTGAACTGGTCATTCAAAAATAGTCAGCGTTTACCAAGTCAATGAAAAATAACTACTATTTTGCTGCAAATGAGATCGGTCCAGCATAATATACTGGAGTTCGGTGCACCTGTATATGAACTTCCAACATATTATGTTGGACCAGTATATTTTGATATCTCTAGTATAATATACTGTGCTGTCTCTAGTATAATATACTGGAGACTAGAGCACCGGTGCTCTAAATTCCAATATATTATGCTAGAACTCCAGTATGGTTGACTATTTTTTCATATTGCATTTTTGAATTTCTCCCTTTTATTACTGCTGTCCACTTCCCCTTACAAAGTGGCCCACGCCATTTCTACATTGAACTGCTATCCAGTGGGCGCTAAACCCAAAAAGCCAGTCCTTGCAAAATCTCCGTCTCCTAATCTCCTCTTCCTTGCAGAGGTCAGAGAAAATGGCGCTTCAAATACTGAAGCTACCCATCATCATATCACGCTGTTACTGTTCTTGCAGCTCCAGCAATAGCTTCTTTTTCTCCTGCAAATTATCATACAGAACTCCAAAGCTTTCTGGTACTTTTAAATTGAACTCATTTCTTCACTTGTTTTACGTTACAACCCAAGTCTCTGTTGAAATTGGTTTTCAAAATATTGCATTTTTCGACGCTTCAAGTCCAGCTGCTACGTGGGGCTTAAATTCATATCCGTTTTTTGTATTGAGCTTATATTTTTGCTTTTTCTTGGTGGGTTTATACGACATAAGATTTTGATGATAAAATTCTGTATTTTTATTGATCAGCGAGATGGGTCGAGTTCAAAGCCCGCAATCATCCTTCTGTAAGAACCTTTGCTTCACTGACCACGGAGAAGGGTCAACCAAAGAAAAAGTAATATTTCTCACTTGTTTCTGGTTTCGTATTAATTTATTCTTCTTCAATCTTTTACCAAAATGTGCTTTCTTTTGAACACTATTCCAAGAGTTGGCAGATCTTTAAAAAAAGTACAAAAAACAAGAAAAAAACATGTGCTTATATACCAACTAAAATAACTGATGTCTGGAGGGTGGCCTTAAAGATAAATCACATGAGATAATATGTTTTATTAACCTCAAGTTAAAATTCGCCAGATGCATTTGTGTTTTCTTCAATTTTTATGTGTAGATTCCCTAACAAGTTTGGCAGAGAATTATTCAATTGTAGGAATTCTTAGGCGCTTTACAAAGCACTATTGTACTTTAGTCGCCTTTATAGTATGTATTTTCTTATTACACATTTTCTAAATTTGCTTTGATGTGTTCCCGTGTACGAAAGCAATCTCGTGATAGATAGAGTTCTATGTACTTAACTCACATTTGACGAATGAGATTTGCATAGTAAATATGTGCACAAACACGTATTTAAGCATGAGTGATCGAGGAGGATTCTTGTATCCATATAACTCTAACCATATAGATAGAGTTCTAAGTTGCGCACTATTTATGTTTAGAAGAGCGCACATTTTGGTCAAAGATGCAATTAACAATGTTATGTTGGTGTTTCGCCTAATGGCGTCCATCAATTTTGAGCTTTTAGCATTTTTTTGTAATATTACTCAGGTTTCATTTCACATATGCGATTTTGCATATTTTTGGTATTATCCTAAAAATAGCATACCACTGAATTGTTGAGTCCAAAGTACATGTTTTTGTGAAAAGGTCATTCTTTTATTCCTTATAGATGGGCACGAAATATAAGCAAAATGCAATAGTTCTTACTGAGGTAACAAACTAATGAATACTATAACATGCTATGAACCAACTGCAATATTAAAAGCAGTACTAGCAAAATTTAAAACATTAGATGTTAACTAAATATGCTCTGCCCAACTGCAATATTAAAGGCAGTACTAGCAAAATTTGAAACATTAGATGTTAACTAAATATGCTCTACCCACATACATGCCTCTTGGTTTTAATAACTACTAGGTGATGGCATCATCAACAGAGTTTTTTTCTTCTTCCTTTTGGGCTCTGAAAAATGTTTGTCCTTCTGCTCAGGACTGGTACTCTTTTAGCTATTTCCTCAAACAAAGGTCTAAGCTCTCTGTGTATGTTATTTTGTTGATAACTTTCGGTCTTTTTCCTACCATCATATTTGGCTAAGTGTTTGTCTGGTTTCATTAGGAAAAGGAGACTGGATGAACTGTGTCTTGAGAGATTTCAGCAATACAGCCGGACATTTATACAGTCATGGATTCTACAAGGTAGTTGTTATTCATCAAGCCTATTTGACACTTCTTTTTGATATTATAATAGAACTTCTGGATTGCTCAGTGACCTTGAGCTTCTGTAATCAAACCTGATTTTCGCTTAGCTCATTACAGAGTAAAGAGATTTCCTGTCTCTGTTCTTATAATTTGGTTTGAGCTATTTAGGGTTAGAAATTTATTCTTTATGGTACAGTTACAAGGTAGAATACCATTGCTTGAGTAGAGTCTATATAACAATACTTTAGCTATCATAAATCACACTAGTAGAGTAGACACTGAACGTTTCTAGACGCAATTTTTCAGGAAATGTAATTCTATAACAGATTTCTGATCAATGCTAAATTGTGGTATTTCAGATGTCAATAGTTGTACGTGTATGTTAATTGGTCTTCCTGAAGAAAATGTCTCTATTTCTTTTCAGACACTCTTTAATGATAGTTTCTCTCAATTTTTTGTCTTATGAGGTATCTCAACCTGACAATGTAAAACTCCTATTCAGGCTAGTTTATCTCCAATCATAAACTTCATCCAAATCATCTTATGGTGTTTTCGAATTCGTTCTCTTCTTGTCGGGGTGACAACTTATTGTAATTTCTTTGCTTCCACTTTGCTGTCAAGTTGATATATCCTAACTAGAGGTTGATTTGCTTTTGTCTCTCTGTCTCCATCTCCGTAACTCCTGACAATCTTCTAGCTTAGGCAAAGTGCTTGTGGACGGAAAAGTTGTTAATAAAGCAGGGAGTCAAATCTCCGATAAAGCTGTCGTGGAGATCATTGCTGAAGTTCCCAAATATGTCTGCAGGTGAATATTCCTCCTCTGAGCCTATATTTTAGTTTTTGACATCGTATTTTGCTGAGATCCCTCCAGCTAATTGACTTGCTTGTTGATGTTTACTCAGAGGAGGACACAAATTGGAGGCTGCTATTGAAAACCTGGGCATTGATGTTGCAGGGAAAGTAGCTCTTGATTCAGGCTTGTCTACTGGAGGATTTACTGATTGTTTACTTCAGTATGGTGCTTCATTTGTCTATGGAGTTGATGTAGGATATGGACAGGTAACATCATCAGAATTAAAAGCTGATGCTCATAGAGCTTCTATTGTTTTAAATTTTCTTTTACTGGTATATACTCTAATCAAGAATGCAAGTTAAGGTACTGACTGGCTCATCAAATTTGAGATGTCTTAGAGACCAAATGGATAAGATGCTGAATATAACACAGTGCCAAAGCTTGTTGGAGCAGCTTTAGCAAGCAGTGTTTTATTTGTCAAAAGATAGAAGACTAAAAGAACATTGTGTGCAAATGCATTGCCAAATTTAAGTTCACTGTGCAAGTTGGAAAAGGAGGGGAAAAACATGAAAAATCCATGTAACCTCTTATTATAAAATCAAATTGCAAAAATGTACATTGTTATTGGAAGTATCTTTCTACACAAAGCTGAGCCCTGTAGCTGGAAATGGTAACCTGAAACTACTTCTAGCATAAAATAAGCTAAGCAGGTGGAATAAGGTATCTATGAAACAGCTTTCTTTTCTCTTTTTGGAAAGTATACTAGTGGCAATGACTGCCCATAAAGAAAATCCTAGAGCTTTAAATTTGAAACCAGTAGAATGTACAATTAATTAAAAATCTTTCAGAATGCTCTGAATTTAAGTTCAACAGTTCACTAAATCCTGAATTATGAAATTGTCCTTGTTTTGGCAGCTCGAAAACATCTTTCACTTCTTTGAGTTTAATTAGTTGCCAAGTGGTCCTGGATCGATTTCACATTGGCTGACTATTTGGTTGTTTAAATTTGTAAAGACTTGCTGATTTTTTATAGGTGGCAGATAAAATTCGGCGAGATGAGCGTGTAAGTGTTATTGAGCGTACAAACTTGAGATACCTTTCTGAACTCCCGCAGAAGGTTGATTTAGTAACTTTGGACCTCTCCTTTATTTCGATACTTCTGGTAAGCTTTCTCATCCGAAAATGCTTCCAATGTAATTTCTTTAATGTAGCTTCCTAAGTTAACAGTTTAGCATATAAAATTAGGCTGTTCCACATCTGTAGATGGTAGATGGTCTTTGTCAATACCTAGTAATACTCACATGTTCATTCCCCCAATCCAGGTTATGCCTGCAGTTATCAATTTGATGAAGGAAGAAGCTACTTTAGTTACTCTAATTAAACCTCAATTTGAGGCTCGGAGATCCCAAGTAAGCATTTTTCATATATCATGCTTGCATTCCTGCCTGCATTTGTAAAGCGTTAGTATGCCGTGAGAAGTGACCCATTGCAGACCTAATATACATAAATAAAAGTGTCACTTTTTACCAACATTTTATAACTCAAAGCTCTTATTTGGATTGCTTAGAGATGCAATTTGATCAAGTCTTAAGGATTGTTTGTCTACATCTCTGATGTACCTCATCCGTGAATCTTTTTCATATCTTACAGTATATGGATACCATGTCTACGGTGAAGAAAGTTGAGAGGGACCAATTTTTTTTTTTTAGGTGTTCCATTAAAAAAGCATCAAGAAGATGCATAGTTACATAGTTACAGGAGGCCTAGTTACAAAGGCAAAAACAAAAAGGAGAAGCTAGGCCCTATACAAAGTGTCAATCTAGGACAAGAGTACTAACAAAGTCCAAAAAATGACTAGTACTAATTACAGGGGACAATTTTGTCCAGCAAAAAAGTTCAAATAGGCATTTTGCCTTTGAGAGAGTGATTTGAAGTTGAGATGCCATCAAAACATCTTCTATTTCTCTCTGTCCATAAACACCAAAAAATAGCTGCAGGAATCATCAACCAGATTTTCTTGATGGCCTTATCAACTTTCCCCAAACTCCAACTAATGTGTGCATGTCTCATATTTTGAGGCATAACCCAGCTCAGACCAAAAATACTGTAGAACATATTCCATATATCAGTGGCAACTGGGCAGTGCAGGAACAAATGACTGACAGTTTCGTGATTCCTCCTACAAAGGTAGCATCTGTTGACCAGCTGGAATCCTCTCCTGTTAGGGTTGTCTTGTGTTAGACAAGCTTCATATAATGCAATCCAATTGAAGCATATAACCTTAATAGGTAATTTGGTCCTCCATATCAATTTCCATGGCCAGGCATCAAGCACCTGATTTTGAGTGCAGTTTTGCTTGTAACACACTCTTTGACTATGAAGATACCCTTGCTGCCCCAACACAGTGTCTGAAAGATCTTCATCAATGTTGTAGCTTTCCACTCTTGCTAGCATTTCCATCAAACTTTCCATTTCCCAATCTTGACCAGACATTCTCAGATGCACATCCCAGTTGTTGTTGCTCCTGTTCTGAGCAATTGAGGAGTTCTTGTCCATGGCAATTTGGAAAATGTTAGGATAATCATCCATGAGGGCTGTGTTATTCAACCAAATGTCCTTCCAAAATCTGATGTGCTCTCCATTACCCGGTTTGAAGTGGATCTTCTGGAAAAAATCATTGTCAATTTGCTAATAAACTTCCAGGGACCAACACCATAAGGGGCATTTGCAATTTTAGTGCTCCAGTTGTCTCTTTTCCCATGTTTTGCATCAATCACTTTCTTCCAGAGACTTAGGCTCACCTGTACCATACCTCCATAGCCACTTCATCAGCATACTTTTGTTGTGGATTGCTAAATCTTTGACCCCCAGTCCTCCATTGCTTTTCGGCTGTATGACTTTATCCCATTTTATCAAATGAAATTTGTGAGAGCTGTTATTCCCTCCCCAAAGGAAATCTCTTCTGATTTTATCCAATTGCTTTAACACCTTTTTAGGGATAGGGAACAAAGACATATAATAGGTAGGTATGCTGTCAAGCACACTGCTGATAAGAGTTAATCTACCTCCCATAGATAAATATTGCATTTGCCAAGTGGCCAACCTCTTTTCAAATTTTTCTACAACACCATTCCAAATTTCACAATTCTTGAATTTGGCTCCCAATGGGAGGCCCAGGTAGGTGGAAGGAAGTGCCCCAATGCTGCAACCCATCGTTCCTGCCAATTCTACTATGTTGTTCACATTGTTGACTAGATAGATAGTGCTTTTCAGCTTGTTGATATGTAATCCTGACAAGGCTTCAAAGCGTAGGAGGGTGAGATTCAGGTATAGGAGCTGTGCTTTTTCTGCCTCACAAAAAATCAGAGTATCATGAGCATACAGTAAATGAGATATAGTAATTGTATTCCCAGCATTGGTGCCAACTCTGAAGCCTTGAATCCACTGCATTTGTCTGGCCTTTTCCAACATCTTACTTAGACCTTCCATGACTAATATGAACAAAAAGGGGAGAGTGGATCACCTTGTCTGATCCCTTTTTGAGGGGAGAAGAAACCCACAGGGGATCTGTTAATTTAAATTGAATATTTAACCGTAGAGATGCAATACCTTATCCATTTTAACCACTTTTCACCAAAGCCCATCTTCCTCAAGATAGATATTAGGTATGACTAATTCAATTTATCAAAAGCCTTCTCTATATCCAGCTTGCACATAACTCCAGGTTCTCCAGTATTAATCCTCCAATCCAAAACCTCATTAGCTATGAGAGCTGCATCAGTTATCTGCCTTTGTTTGATGAAGGCATTTTGATAGCTAGAGACTAGCTTCCCAACAACCAACTTCAATCTCTCTGCTAGAACCTTGGCAACTATCTAGTAAACACTTCCAATAAGGCTAATTGGCCTGAAATCCCTGAGTTCAACAACACCTTTCTTTTTAGGTACTAAAGCAATGAAAGGTGCATTGCAAGACCTCACCATGTAGCAATGTCGGTGGAAGTAGTTGAGGGCCCCCATGACCTCTGCCTTAATGAAACCCCAAGATTTTTGGAAGAATGCCATGGTAAAACCATTTGGCACTGGGGCCTTATCAGGAGCACATGATTGAATGACACTAAGCACTTTATCTTTCAAACCCTTTTTCTAGCAACTCCCTGTCTGCCTCTATGAGTCTGGCTACTTCCTCAAAGCTGGCAGTAGGCCTCCACTCTTCACTTTCTTTGTAGAGATTCTGGTAGTAATTCAAGATCTCCTCATTGATCATTTCCTTGTCTTCTGTGATCTCATTATCAATTTTGAGCTTGTCAATTGAGTTGTATCTTCTGTGAGAGTTGGCCATTGTTTGGAAGTATCTTGTATTCCTGTCCCCTTCTTTTAGCCATAGACATCTTGATTTTTGTCTCCATGAAGTTTCTTCAGCTTTAGCAATTTCCATTAGCTCCAATTTCATATTAAGAAAACTTTGTTTTTCAGGCTGAGTAGGAGTTTTGTTCTCTATTGCCTGTTCTAAAGCTAAAAGCTCCTCTAGAACTCTGCTTCTTGTCTCTAGCTTTCCATAGACTTCCTTGTTCTATTTGGAGATGTCTTTCTTCAGGTTTAAACCTCAGCTTCTGAACAAGTATAAAATCCGGGCTGCCACTAATCACATAACCTTGCCACCACTCCTTCACCATGTCCATAAACCCCTCTTGCTATAGCCACATATTTTCAAACTTGAAGTAGGATGGAGCTGAAGACCAGTCACCACTTTCTAACATTAGAGGCTTGTGATCTGAAATAGGTCTTGGCATTGCCAACTGTTTGATAGACTTAAAGCTCTCATTCCTTTCTGTAGAGATAAGGAACCTATCAATTCTTGAGGCCTGTAAATTGTTTTCCCCCTTTGACCATGTGTATTGTGCCCCGTGTAAAGGTAGGTCGATTAGTTAAAGATCCGAGATTATTTCAGAGAAGTTTCTCATAGCTTTGGTTCTTCTGTTGCAACTGTATCTCTCAGCCTCAAATGTGCACACATTGAAATCCCCTTTTATAACCCATTGATCATTCCAGATACCCCTTATTGCTCCCAACTCTTGCCAGAAGTCATTCCTGTCCGTGTTGTTGTGTGGGCCGTAAACTCCTGTAAAACCCCACCTGAAATCCTCTTGCAGACTCTCAAGGATGCATGTAATTGAAAAACAACCTTGGTGAGAGTCAATAGACCTCCACAATCTCTTGTCCCATAAGATAATAATACCTCAACTCTTGCGGTTTGCCCCCAACTCTACCAAATCAGTCCACCTATTCCCCCATATCTGAAAAATCATACCTGATGGTATGCCATCCATTTTGGTTTCTTGTAGACATAAGATATCAGCTTTCCACCTTCTGACTAGTGAAGCTAGAGTGCTTCTTTTATTCTTATCATTTAGCCCCCGAATGTTCCAACTGAGAATTTTGAACTTCATCTGGACAGTATCTTGCAATGCCGGTCCCTATCACTTTTCTTCCTCCCATCATAGTTGATGCCGCAAATTAGATTCTGAACTTCAGTTTCCCCTTTCTTTCTCCCCTTTCCTTTCTTATTGGAAGTAGAAGAAGATCCCATTTTTTGTAATTGAACCTGTCTCTTCTGGTCCATTCTTAGAATTAAGTCTAGAATTTCATGTTCAAAGCCGGCTATATTGATCCCAAAAGCCTTGCATGCCTTTCCCATAACTAGTTTTGTCCATTTAGAAGTCTCTATTGTTGTGGGTTGCTGAATTACTTGATGAATTTCTTGTAGCTCCAATGCCTCACCGTCATGCCAAGAGAGGGGAAGAGATTCACTGTGAGAATCAGTGTCAGAACATACCAAAGCAGTAGAAGCATATTCTGACCAATTCAACCTCTGTGAAAGACCTCTGAGATTGTTGATGAAAGTTTCAGCTTCGTCATCGGCATCATCATCGGCTTCTGAGAGGGGGATAGCTGTTGAGACCTGCGTAGTTGATTTCGTAATGACAGGGTTGACATGGGTCTGCTGAAGATCACCAGATGAGAGAGGCACATCGTTACTGCGAAGAAGACGAGGGTGTGGTAAAATTCTGATGGCACGCCAAGACTGGGAGCTAATGGGTTTATTTGTCTTTGACTTAAAATGGGCCTTTTTGTGTGGGCCTTTTGAATAAAAGTTTATATTTTGGCCAAACTTCCCTGGTACTCGAGTAATGTCTGAGCTGCTGGCTTCATTGGGCCTAATTATAAAATTCCCTTGCTTGGCCCATGAATTAATGAGACTGGGTAGAGGGCCCGATATTTTTGAATTAAAGTGCCCTATGTCCAGCTGTCTGTCTAATGTAGCTTTTGAATTAAAGTGCCCTTCCACGTGCTGTGATTTGACCTGCCTGTCGACACCTTTACCCAAATTCACCGCTGCTTTGATTGATAAAATCCCCAACCCTTCTTCTCCGGCCTTTCGAGCTAGTTTTGGTGTTGCTGCCACATCCTTCAAAATTGAGATTTCATATCTCCAACAGTCCAGTTCGAGCTCTATCTTATCTGGGCATTTAGCACTATTCTTGCTAACACAAATTCTTTCCCAAAGATAGTGGCTCCGATGCTTCGTGTCCTCATCAATACCTATGAAACCACCGCAAAGATCTCCAATGGTTCTGAATGTATCAAGTTTCCATGCGTGGACGGGGATTCCAAAAGCTTTAATCCATTTCTGGTCAGATTTCTGGCAAGCAATTTCAGTGCAAGCCACCGCCGACCACCACTGTAAAGAGAGACACCATCCATTCCAGAATCAATCCCCTGCATGGACTCTCACAACTTCTTGCCTTGAAGGAAGTTCGAACAGGAACTGATTATGAGACATCGGAGTCACTCTCATATCAGCACAGATCCTCCATCTATTCACAAACCATTTCTGGATAACTTATTGATTTGGACTGTAATTGAACGGATCATTGAAGGTACCTACCAAGCACCTAGCAAGAAAACGATGACTCTCACCACCCGAGTCAACTGAAGTAGCATTGTCCACCTCCCTCGTTGTAGCCTTTGTTAACACCGGCCACTGAGCAATCTTAGCCGTGTCAATATATGACTTTGTCTGGTGAGTATAAGTTGGCCTATATCTGTTTGTGGACTGCTTCCCCAGAAAGTGGATGATTTTATCGGCTATATCTCCCCAACCCATGTTGAAAACAGCTTTAGGGATGATTACAGATTTCTTATTGTCCCCAACCACGTTTCAATGCGAATGAATCGCCCATAGTAGTTGAAATTAACAAAAATTCTGTAATAGTATGCTTGTGATTTCCACCCCCATCGTCTGTAATAATCTGCCCTTTTAGATGCTTGCTTGAGTGCTTCACATACCCGCCGGAGGTTCTCCTCATCTATTCTGATTTTGCATGAAAATCTTTTGCCCCTTTCGATCCAATCGAACCACCCCTCGCCTGAGTTGATAAGCTCAAAAGATTTAACGCCTGGAATAAAAAAGATCTTGTCCTCCATGATGAAAAAGTAAAGAAGATTATCGGAAGAGAAATATGCCGGAACATGTTTCAAAGAGAGAGAATATGGCTGGGCACATTTCCCAAGTCATTTCCCAAGTCAGAGAAAAAGTAGTAGTTGGTTACCTCCCAATAGTTCTAGGTTCAATGAAGACAAAAGGCTCGTATGAACTTGACTTGTTTTGATAATCCATGTTGAGATGGACCAATCTTTTAACATTGTTGAATTGTGTGACTATTCTATCTAAAAGCTTAGGCCATTCAGAAAAGTGATTATACTGTTTTTTTTTTTACTTTATAAAAAAAAAGCTACCAGAGAAGTGACACTTCTATTTATTTATATATTAGGTCTACAAGACATCACTTATGTGTGGGTCCGATTTTTTTTTCCCTGGACCAAGCATGTGGAAATAATTTTGGTTGATGGTGCCCGTGAAACTTTAACACAGAATCTATGCCTGCTTTTGGTACCATGTCAAATTGTGTGACAACCTCATCTAAAAGCTTAAATTGTTAGTATGGAGACACTTTTTATTTACTTATACAAGTCTGCAACAAATATACTAAAATAGGCGATTTTGAATGGACAGACTGGTAGAGTACTTTGTTACAACAACCGCAACAACAACAAACCTAGTGTAATCCCACAAGGTGGGGTTTGGGGAGGGTAGTGTGTACACAGACCTTACCCCTACCTTATGAATGTAGAGAGGTTGTTTCTGATAGACCCTCGACTTTGTTGACTTAAAAAGTGGACCAATTTCGCTGAAAGTTTGATCATAATTGAAAATTTCCAGTTGTCTAAAATTGAGCTTACTCACTTCAAACAAATGCAGTTAAATGAGTTTCTTGAGGTGGTGCTCCCGTTTGTGTTTGGGCATGAAGGATTTTGCGCATATAAAATATAAGGTATAAGTATCAGCTTATCAATATCCTTTTCAGTCCTAGTGTTGGCTCAATCAGATCAACTGAAGCTCAATTGTCACGACCCCAAAATTCCACCTTAAGGATCGTGATGGCACCTAGTATCTAAAACTGGGTAAGCTGATCACTTACAACAATCAAACCAATTAAACATGATATAATGAAAATAGGGTTTAATATAAATATAGAAATAAACGTGATACAAGCCTAAGCTGCAATAATCACAACGAATTCCCCAAGACTAGGTAGTACAGAGTCACGAACTCTACTGAATACATAGAAAACTCGAAATACAATACTGTTCGGATAAGAGAATGGACAGTAATAATGTAAGCAAAGGACTCCAAGGGACTGCGACGATCAAAGAGCTCTACCTTGCTCACGATCAAGAAGCTCTCACTGCCTGAATCCGCTAGCTCCAATACCCGGATCTGCACAAAAATGTGCAAAAGTGTAGTATGAGTACACCACGGTCGGTACCCAGTAAGTATCGAGACTAACCTCGGTGGAATAGTGACGAGATTCAAGTCAAGACACTCACTAACCAAGTAACATGTACAATATATGAATATAAAGCTAACAACGGAAAACAAAGCAAATAAATGGCAACAAAGAGTAATTATGTGATAATACAACAAAATAATCAAAGCACAAATAAAATAGAAGTGAAAGCAATTAAGGGAAAACAATGACAGTTCTAACCATCAAACTGCTCCACACAAGATTTACCACGAGTCACCCCAAGGTACCACACCTCATAATCACAAATCTCAAGTTACAAATCATGAATCATATACACATGGCACCTCGTGCCCACATTATCAATCATAACTGCACGGACAACTCACGTGCTAATATCACAATCCGCTCGGCGTGGTCACGGGCTCAATATCACAATCCGCACGGCATGGTCACCCAAACCGCAGAGAAAGAAGATATACAAGAATATATGTACATGATCAATGAACATCAAGTTTCATGCTCCTGGACTGGTTTAAATGACATGTTACGGTCTATGCATATGCAAGTGAACTATCACAGGGAAACAACACAACAAACACGTAATATGCATGACACACACAAAGAAGTCAAACCACCACACAAATATCATCAATAATACGCCCCCAAGCCATCACACATCATCCCCACGTAGCGCCCCTTGTCTCGCCGCGTGCGCAACAATAAAGTATATGCCCGCCTTGTCTCGCCACACGTGCATCAACAATTATCCCACCTTGTCTTGCCACATACGCAGACCCAATATATATCTGTAGCCCACCTTGTTTTGCTGCATGTGCAATATCAATAATAACAATAGCACGGTAGAACCTCGTGCAAATATCCCGACAATCCACTCAACAAGTCCACGTGTGCCAAATCACAACAGCACAACATACCAACAATTGTCATCAAGACATCAACTCACAAATCTGCCAACGCAGTGCACACGGACAATAAATAGGGGAAGCAGATGGGTGTTCAACATATAACATGAATTCAGCTAACCGAAATAGCAACAATTTCACAAACGCCCAATTTGGCCAATTAAGGAAATAAAATCCTGAAACATGATCTCTAACAAGGAATATGAACTCAAGTAATCATCCGCAACAGGAAACATGTAGTGTAGAGTACTCACAATCAAAACAAGGCAATAAGAGCAATCTCGGGTCATATCCGGTCAAAACCAATACATATACATCCGTGTACAAAATCATCTTATGTACATGTCGTTCACACAGTACAAATAATGCAATTAGATCAAATCCTACAGTATAGTTCCCCCCACAAGGTTAGGCAAGATACTTACCTCAAAAGCCCTCAATCAATAATCTAAAAATGCTTTTCCTCACCTCCGCTCGACTCAAATCTAATCAAAATCGACTTAATAACACCTAACGATGCAAGAGAAACCAATTTCAATTAATAAAGTTAAGATCTTTGCACAATTCCTCAAAGGGGCGATCTTCCCGGTGAAATGACCGTACCCCAAACCGACACAGGTGAACAAGTAGAGTATACTAGGGCGTTTGAGAGAACCATATCGAAGGAACTCGGCAAAGGGGTGCTCTCCTATCTTTTGATTAGGAAAGCGGTGTTAATAAAAGTCAACCCCGAGCCTGCCCGGTCAAAACCCAAGTCAAAAGGCAGATCTTGACTACCCATAGCCCCACGAGCCTGAATATGTGTTTGATTTTCAAATCTGAGTCCAATTCGACTCTCAAATCACAAATTTTCATTTTTCTAAACATAGACAAAAATACCCAAAATTTATCTTCAAATCTCATGATTTAGATGTTAAAACTCATAAATAATCACATTATATAATTAAAATTGAGTTAAAATCCCTTATCCACTGATTGTGTGTGAAAATCTCTCCTCAAAATCGCTTCATGCCGAGTCTAGGGGCTCAAAATGTAATAAAATGAAGCTAAGTCCTGAAATATCCAGCTATAAACAAGCTGCAGATATCGCATTTGCGACTTAGGGTTCGCAAATGCAACCCTCGCAAATGCGGAATAAAGATCGCAAAAGTGACCCATGCATAATGCTGCAAACGTCGCAAAAGCAACAAAATATTCGCAATTGTGAACCCTGACCCCTTCGCAAGACCACCAGATCGCAAATGCGCAAAGCCCTAGCCCAGTGCCCCATCGCAAATGCGATAAATGAGTCTGCAAATGCGAACTCTCCGGCCTCCAACCCGCTTCGCAAAAGCGATCAAACCTCCGCAAATGCGAGCAGACCTATGCAATTGCGAGGTCTGCAACACCAAAAACTTGAAGCAATGAACAAAACACCCAGAAACACGTCTGAAACTCACCCGAGCCCCCGGGGCTCCACAACAAATATTTACACAAGTACATAAACAAAATACAAACTCGCTCGTGTGATCAAAACACCAAGATAACATCCAAAATCACGAATCAGACACCAAAGCACATGAAAATCACAATGAAACTCAAGAACTTCTAAAAACACAACCACGCGTCCAATTCCTATCAAACCAACTCAGAATGACGCCAGACTTTGCCGACAAGTTCCAAATGACAAAATGGACCTATTCCAAGTACCGAAACCAAAATCCAAACCCGATAGCCACAAAGTCTAACCATGGTCAAACTTAGGAAAATTCCGAACCTTCAAATTGCCAACTTTCACCAAAAAGTGCCAAATCAACCTAGGAACCCCCGAATCCAATTCCGGGCATACGCCTAATGACCTGTTTGGCCAAGTTTTTTTCTTGGCAGAAAGTATTTTTTTTTTTGGTCAAAAGTACTTTTCTTAAAAAAAATTGAGGTGTTTGGCCAAGCTTTTTTAAGGAAAAAAAGTACTTTTGAGCAGAAGCAGTTTCTAAGAAGCAGAAAAAAGTATCTTTTCCCCTGAAACACTTTTTTGAAAAACACTTTTGAGAAAAATACACTTAGAAGCACTTTTTAAAAGTTTGGCCAAAACACTAATTACTGCTCAAAAGTGTTTTTCAAATTGATTAGCCAAACACAAACTGATTTTCACCAAAAGTACTTTTTTGAAAAGCACTTCTCAAAATAAGCAGATTTTAGAAGCTTGACCAAACAAGCTATAAGTTCAAAATCACCATCCCGACCTAACAGAACCATCAAAACTCCGATCCGAGATTAAATATGCAAAAAGCCAAACTCGATTAACTGTTCCAACTTAAAGCTTCTAAAATGAAAATCATTCTTTCAAATCAATCCTGAACCACTCGAAAACCAAAACTGACGATACACGAAAGTCATAATACACCATATGAAGCTTCTCAAAGACCTCAAACCACCGAACAAAGTGCAAATGCTCAAAAGGGCCGGTCGCGTTGTTACATCAATCATTTGTGTTTTATCCATAGTCTTGTATTATATTGCTTTCAAGATTCCTTGGCTTATATTGTGCTCTTCAGGATGATCTTTATGTTAAATTTGTGATTGATTTTGCATGCTACGGATTCTTCATGTGGATATATAGGGTATAATTATCGGCTTAGTCAATATCCCTTTCAAACCTGATTGGATTCAATTAGATTAATAGTCATAAATTTTCAACTGATAGCTCAATCATTTGCGCGTATCTGAAGTCTTGCATCAGTATTGCACTCAAGAGGAGTTGGCCTTTATCTTGTTCTTAAGAGTTAGCTTGTGTTAGTATTGTGATTGAATTTGCAAGAAGATGATGTATTTTGATGTATAATTCTTTATGCATGTTAGGTTGGAGGAGGTGGAATTGTAAGAGATCCCTTAGTCCATCAAGAGGTATGTATTTGCCCAACTTTTTCGTTTGCTTGCTTTTGATGCTTTATGACTGACTTAAAATCTGATTATTATCTTGGCTACTTTGAGGGATGATGGGCTATAAAGCAACTGATTTTCTTTCCGTCTTTTATAAGCAGTCAATAAATATGAAAAGTCAAGAAATGCATTAGAAATTTCTTTTAGCAAGAACTGACATTTGAATTTGTGCTTTAATAACGGAGCACTTTATCAACCACAATTTAGACAAGTAGCTACATACCTTTTGAAAATTCTAAGAGTGCATTGCTTATTTTGTTAATTGAATGTTAAATATGTTAAGATCTCTCATTTTCTTGTTGATTTATTCTACTAATGTCTTGTCTTAACTTGATACATTTTTAAACAAATACTTGTTATAGTATGCCCTTTTCTCTATATTTATTACATAGCAATTTGATGTTATAACCATTTCCTGTGAAATTTTTGTACTTATTCTACGTATTTTCCTTCAGTTACCACAAGAAAATTAAACCTTGTATGAGTTACACTTGGGGAAAGCAGTAGATAAGCTCGGCACCAGTCTAGCATCCTAAAAATTGACACCTTTTGCATTTTGTTGAATTGAGCTTGACAGCTTATGGACAGAATGCATAACAGTTGCCACTTCTATGGCTAGGATTCAGTAGCCCCTTGTTTATTAATCTTTCTCCCTACTTGACTGCTCAACCAGAAACTAAGTGGATACCACTCACAAGGCTGAATAAGTAGGTCAATTGGAGGGAAGTAGTCCGTTGGACTGCTTTACTCAATTTTGTTCAGGGCTATAATGATTTTTGTTTTTTTATATAAGATAACTACTTTTGGTGAGGTCATAGTAAGGTAAAACAAATTAAAGTATATTGCAACTTAAAGTAAATCCAGTATCTTGATAATTCTCTTCTTTCCCTCCTTGACTCCCATAAATCTTTTGTGGATGCATAGATTGCTGGAGGATGGGAAGTAGGTCTCCAGACCTTTTATGTTTTCTCTAACTCTGATGGATGCCAACTGACTAAGGGTGAAAGAAAGTGAGAACTTAGATTTTGGATAAAGAGAATGGTGAGTTTTGTCAACTTGGGTAGGATGGGAAAGCCAGTGAAAAGCTAAGTAACCAGCAAAGAGGAGAGCTGTATATATAGAGAATTGCAGAATTGCATTTGATTGTACATCTAGCTGTTTGGGGTTATGGAACAGAATAGTGTCACGGGTATGTTGCTATTGCTTTTGATGTCTGCTTGTTTGTGCTCTGGATGTGCCATATGGCTGAACTCTTGGAGAAGTCAATTTTGGTTTGAGCTAGCAGTTCTCAATCTTTTTAGTAGGTTTGTCACTGTTTATGGGGTCAGAGCATTTTGTCATCAAAGGAGGTAGTAGAAATCTTGACTGTGTGAAGTACGACGAAGTTGATATTTGCACTGTAACCTCACATGATGGTAATCTGGAGATGCTTAATTCTATTGTTCCTTCCTTTTCCCACATCAAGTCATTTTTAGTGTTTGAAAATAACAGGAAAAAAGAAGTTAATGCTCCTAGTCACATATCTTGCTTATAACAGAAATTCCTTGTTCTTACTGTTATAGCTGTCACAATATATTTCCTTTATTGTTGTACAGGTGATTGAGAAGATCATAAATGGAGTTCAAAACCATGGGTTTCAATGCAACGGTTGGATTGAATCACCTCTAAAAGGAGCTGAAGGAAATATAGAGTTTCTGGCTTGCTTCAGTCGACAGGCAGTCATTAGTGAAGAAGTCGAAAGACAATGAGCCTACCTAACATCTGGATCAAACATGTATTGTACTGGCATGCTGGATATGTTTCCGAAAACATTAAAGAGCACAGCTTCTAAAGGGCTTGGAGGTCAAGTCAATTACATGGAAGCATAATTCTTAAGTAGGAATTCCAGATGAATGGCCTTCTGAGTTTTTGGTCCTTTCGTCACTATGTCTATAAACAGTGAACATCTCAAGTTTTGGCGACGTTCGGCATGCCACCAACACTTGCAGCAAGAGGATGGTGGTTGGACTTTTAGTTCACGTCGTGTAGCTTCTGGTTTACGACTGTGAATTTCGAGTCCAATTACCTGTTTATACAATAGTCAGCTGGCAATGGAATGTAATGCATGTTCATACTGCATTTCCAAAAGGCAAAACTATGGGTTACTGAAATGCCTTTGTAAGTGCTACATAACTACTACTACTTTTTAAAATATTGGAATATGGGTTTTAATGGAGTGACATGGATAGTCATAGTTCATATAGCTGATCCATCTTTCTTGGGTTCGAGGCGTAGTAATTATTATAGTACTGAAATAAATACCTTTGCAAAGGTTATAATGGCTGCTCATCAATGCTTACTAGCACAATGGTATATTTTAGTAAAAATAGTACGAGATAGCCAGTTTTCGGACTAGTCATTCAAAAATAGCCAGCATTTGCAAAGTCATTAAAAAATTGCCACTATTTTGCTGCAACAAGGACTGGTCCAGCATAATATACTGGAGATCGGTGCACCTGTGCATGAACTTCCAGCATATTATGTTGGAATTCCAACTGCGAAAAGTTCCCGCATAATATACTGGAGATTGGAGCACCTGTGTATGAACTTGAACTTCCAGCATATTATACTGGAACTTCAGTATATTATGCTAGAGTATTTTTCGGATTTTGAACAGTGTTTTCGTTCAAATTTATCTTTACATGAAAAGTGACTAAATTTCGATTACTTTTGAAACTGTGGCTATTTTTGAATGACCACTTGTAAATATGACTATTTTTAAATTTCTCCCTACATTTTAGGCCCCATTACCTTTAACAGGGTTAAAATAATACAGGGTGTACTAGGGTATCCTTGCATGATCCTCTTCCGTTTTCGGATTGGTTCTAGTTTAATGAGAAATTCGTGATCATAAGTATTGCTCGATGACTTTTATCTTGGGCCTGTTGATTTTCTCCAAGCAAATGACCTGTGCGGTATGTCAAAAATGAAAGCTTCCACGTTCGAAATGTACAGAATCGCAAAGCTTAACATGAACTCACTTTGGAAGTCAGATATTTTTATCTGATCCTTGGTGTAAACATTCAAAAGTTGCTAAGTTTCAGCTTGGAATACAGATAGTAAGCATATCAAATTAAGTCAATCCAAATTGCCAGATGACAGAACCTTTTTGGCAGCCTAATTTAACATAGTATTAGAGCTTCTGAGTTCATTCTCACTTTGTCTCCCTCACTGTCAAAAAGAATTTCCACATAAGAATTAAATTCACATGTTAGAAGACATGTTGAAGATATAATTAAGTAAATAAATGTCCCTCTAACAACTAAAACTTTTAAATGAGATGATCAAACACTTAAACATAAACCATTGTACTGTAGTATGATGTTTTGAATCTGAATGCACTCTTTACCAACGTACATCTTAGGAGCCATGAAAGTGAGATAAGCCCCTAGAAGAAAACGTGACATGCTTAAACTCTAATAGTAGAAACTAAAATTGAAAACTTGATCGGCCTAGCCATGTTAAAGGTTGCATTTATGTAAAGAACCAATAGTTCCTAACATAAGACATAAGATAATAATTAATAAACACTACATAATAGCTTATATTTTGCATTTTGGCAGATGGATTCATTTTTGCTGCTGTGTTCAGAAGAACATTTACGTTGAGAAGATAACACTAAATCTATGTTACATAAGAAACATTTTCAGACTTGTTAGACGCATTTACAAACAATTTTAAGGGGATTTTAAGACCAAAGATCGGACATATAACTGAAAACCATGGGATCAGATATTTCTCAACTGCAACTCCACCTTGAGACACCACTGAAGGTTCATTACTGAAAAGTAGCTTCATCCAGTCACCAGTTCCACAAGGATGTAACGTGTACCATGGCCGATTCAGGTAGGGGTGCTCCTACAGATAATTCAGCATTTGAATTTAAGGTGGATCTAAACATGGTGCACATTCATTAACACACATTTTTATGACAAACTTCACGCTAATTGGTAAAAGGAGATACAATGAGAAAAGCAAACTGCACTACCAGGAAGACAAACAAAGCCTAAGATATACCTTAGCTTTAATTGTAGTTACTCCTCTTTTACTTTTTACTGGCGAAGAAGGGTTAGGGAAGAAACAAAGCAAAAAGAAGCAGAGACACTAATTGAGAAGCATGAAGATATGTCAAGGATCATCCAAGCAGATTTGACATCTACTAGAAAGGACTGGGGATATAATTTGAAGAGAATTTTGCCAGAACCTTGACATTCAGATAGTCTCAACCAGAAAATAAGGATTCCACTAAGAATACTTGAGAATTAGAAATTGGCAGCAGCTATGATTGTTGGCTGCAACTAAATGCCACCAAACATTCTTAAATACTACTAATAGCATACATATTATCGACCAGGGATTAGTAAATCATAGATATATGTTGCAGTTCTTCCCAGTTAGTTAAAATGCAGCAATCTGTTTCAATATTCCTCCGCTTCATGAGGAAAGACCCTGATATTTGAGGTCATGCATGATGGCAAGAGGCTAAAATGCATTGGCAAGTGAGATGGATATTGTTACTAGTCTGGTAATTAACATAGATGGATTATGTGGCGAGATACAACGGTGTGAGGCGTTGATAGGTAAGTGAGTTGAGAAAGAGGAAATATATCAGAATTGTTCCACAAAAGCTGGCTTGGTTGAGATAATTTTTTTTTTTTTTTTCATAGAAGGTGAAGCCATGCAAACATACCAAGTGCTAATAGAAATCACAAGCCAAGAGAATGTATTCAGTTTTCAGAATATATAAAAAGCACAAAAAATGAAGAAGCAATATACCTCCTGAGTTATAAAGGTCCATTTAGATATTGCTAATTCTTGTGTAGTATAGGCAGGAAACTCTTTTTCCAGGTCTTCTATTGCCAAGGGTTCTCCATCTATGGATGTAGCACAATCAGAACAATGTTTATGCTGGCATATAAGTTATCATACATTAGGCGAGAAAGAATAGCAGATCAGAAACCAAATCCAGACTAGCTTGCTGTTTGATTGAAGTGATTAATGAAACAAATAAACTGATGACAATGGATTACGACGTATACAACAGTAGAGGCAGAATTTAAAACTACGCAGAGCATTGGATAGACCCGAGACTAGTATTCGTCATCATCTTTTCCACACGTATCAAGCTCATCATGATTTGTCTAACCAAAATTTTCCGCTTTACTTCAGAATTAAAATTTTATAAACTAGTGTCTCGGTGGCACAGTTATGAAGCTGCTATTGTTTTTAATTACTAGTGTTGCTGTAGCAATCAAGTCCTAAAGCATGGTTATAATATCACAAGACAGATGCTCCTACAAACTGTGTTGCAAGAATTCTCCAAAATACCGTCGTACCCGTGCAGATACTCCAAAAATAGCAAGAGAACTAATTTATTCAGTTTCTTTCCGGCATAAAATGGATACGGACAAACATACCACTGCAGTATGCACGGAAATATAGCACGGGAACCCTGAAAGAGGAACTGTAGACGACATGGAAGTCATAGTGATGTCTTTCTTGGCTGTGCTTTTGAACCTTAAAGGAGAAACATCACGTCAATTGTTAAACCATTTATTTTTCAACAAAAGATAGGAGGAAAACTGAAACAGTAAATTGCTATTTACTGTATCACAACTAAAGTATGTGGCATTGAAGATGGAGCATGGATATGTGTAAATGTTGACAACTACATATTGCACATGAAACTTTAAAAAGCAAGGAATCTATAACTGCATCAGACACAAAGTCATTGATGCATGCCCCCACCCTTCCAAAAGTAAGACTGAAGGCAACAGCTACATACTTAGCAAGTGAAATTTTAGTTCTAAAAAGAGGAGCAACTATTGACAAGACCACCAACATCTACCAAATTAGCACCCGTATCAAATTGAAAGTTTTTTTTTTTTTTTTTGATAAGGCCAATTGAAAGCTTTATAAAGATGCTAAGGATAAGAATACATGAATTCATGAATCTTAGTTGCCTGATTCCAAGAAATTAACGCGTGAACTAAGAGATTGGACAATTAGTTGTGTTCTACTGAAGACTCAAATGTTAATCCCAAAGGAAGCACAAAACTCTGGAAGTTGAGTTTGCTATAATTCAGCAGTTCAAACAAGAAAAAGTCCCTGTTAAAATCTCCAACACGTGAGAAAAAGATAAATATTTTGAAACTCGAGCACTCCATAAAATAAATTTTTTTTCCAAGTAAACGGAATTAATTCAAGAAATAAAATGTGCAACATACCAATATAGCAGTATCCGTATATACATCTTCATTAGCGCAACTCAAATCTTCTATTCCAGCAAGACCACAATGATTTCGATCTTCCTATAAGAAAGACAAACAAATCAGCAAAGTCTTACAGGTACATAACATTTTATGCTAAATTTTCTCAATAATATAGCTCCACTGAAGTTCCAAGGACAGACCTCAGTGGATCCTGGAAGAATCATATTCTCCAATGATAAATATCCTTCTACCTGCCCAATTGCAGAATACAAGTAGTATTAATATATATATATATAACACGCCGAAAGCATATATAAAGCAATTGCACAAAGACAAACCTTGCTAGCAGCAAACAGTGGTCCCTTTGGACAGTTGATCCATGACCAGTGAGGAAACCCTAGATCTAAATTGTTCCATTGCTCAGCAAAATTAGAAGCAGCAACGTAAAAATCAGTAGATGTAATGGTGCCATCCCAAGTGGAGATGTTAATTATGGCCTTATCTGATGACATTTCTGCCCAAATGGACAAAAATACATATAATTAAAGACTCGGGCAGCAGTAAAAAAAGATATAATGAAGCATAAAAAAAACAATTTGTTATAAAATAAAAGCGATTTAGTAAAACATAAACAAGAAATATAAGCAATTTAGTAAAACATGAATAAGAAATAGAGATAGAGAGAAGGAAGAGATTTTCTTCTTCAATTGTGTGTATTTTCCTATCTATTACAAGACCTTTATATAAGCATAAAAAGTGAAGAAAATATGTTATTGAACATACAAAATATGTCATTGAATATGTCATTAAGCATTTGAGATGAAGATCATGGAAGAAGAGTAAACATCCACCACAATGTGGTATTTATCATAACATTCCCCCTTGGATGTCCAAAGATAATGTATCTCGTTAAAACCTTACTAGGAAAAAACCCTATGGGAAAAAAAATCCTAGCGAAGGAAAAAGAGTACACATGTTTAGAAATACGCCTTTTGGTTGCCTCATTAAAAACCTTGCAAGGAAAACCCAGTGGGACAAAACCTTGTAAGGGAAAAAGAGTACAACGTGTATTAACTCCTCCTGATAAAAGCATCAATTCACATCCTTGATCATTCACATCCCAATCTTGTACACTAGTTTCTTGAAGGTTGACGTCGGTAGAGATTTGGTGAACAAATCAGCCATATTATCACTTGAAAGAATCTGTTGCACATTGATATCACCATTCTTTTGAATATCATGTATGGAAAATAACTTTGGTGAAATGCGATTTGTCCTAACTCCTTTTTATGAATCCTCCCTTTAATTGGGCTATTCATGATGTGTTGTCTTCATACAAAATTGTGGGTAGTTTGTAACACTTCAAATCATTTTTGGCTCGAATAAGATGTATTATAGACCTCAGCCATACACATTCTCGACTTTCTTCATGAATAACAATTATCTCAGCATGATTAGATGAAGTAGCCACGATTGATTGCTTGGTCTATCGCTAAGATATGACAATACCTCCACATATAAATACATAGCATGTTTGAGATCAAGCCTTATGTGTGTCATATAAATACCCCGCATCGGCATAACCAACATGATCGGAATTGCAATCATTGCCATAAAATAAAGCCCACATCGGTAGTCCTTTTTCAGTTAACGCAATATGTGTTTGATTTCATTCCAATGTCTCCTTGTAGGAGCAGACCTATATCTTGCTAAGACATTAACTGAAAAAGTTGTGTCACGCCTTGTAGTGTTAGCAAGATACATTAGTGCATCAATTGCACTAAGATATGGTACTTCAGGATCAAGAAGTTCTTCATTATTTTCATGAGGTCGGAATGAACCTTTATTTATATCAAGTGATCATACAACCATCGGGGTACTCAATGTATGTACTTTATCCATATAGAACCGCTTTAAAATATTTTCAGTGTATGTTGATTGATGGACAAAAATTTCATCTTTCATATACTCAATTTGTAGACCAAGATGAAATTTTATCTTTCTAAGATCTTTCATTTTAAATTTTTTCTTTAAACAGTATACTGCTTTATGAAGCTCCCCGAGAGTTCTAATGATATTTGAATTGGCACACCTCCTTTTTCACCTACACCCCGCAAAGGGGCGTAAAAGAGAGTTTTTCCAATTAAAGGACAATCGAAACGAGATTTATTATTTAATTCAGAGTCACCACTTGGGAGATTTATGGTGTCCCAAGTCACCGGTTGAATCCCGAATCGAGGAAAAGATTGACTCTGTTTAACAGTCCGCGAACCAGAAATCCGGATAAGGAATTCTGTTAACCCGGGAGAAGGTGTTAGGCATTCCCGAGTTCCGTGGTTCTAGCACGGTCGTCAACTGTCATATTCGGCTTATTTATCTGATTTCAATACATGTTGAACCTATGTGCAAATTTTAACTTTTTACCGCTTTCATTATTATTATTTTTTAACGAGGATTGCAACGTCATGGAAACACATCTTGAACCACGTCACATCAATGCACCCGTGGTTATTGACACATTTTGACTCCGTGGAGATTTGGATTTGGGTCACATAAATGTGCACCCGAGTTTAAAAAAGTAAATTATTAAAGGCGCGCCTAAAGCGACTAGCGTATCATTATTTTGGGTAAGGCCGTGAAATTTTGCTAAACGGCCCATCCTGAAATCTAAGTAATTTTACCAACCCATATAGAGGGCCCCGTAGCTTGTGTACTTTTGTTTGTCGAGGCTCGTCTCATTCACTAGTTTTAAAGGAATTTGCAACGTCGTGGAAATGCATCTCGAACCACGTCACAATCAATGTACCCGTGATTAGCGACACATTTCGACTCCGTTGGGATTTGGATTTGGGTCACATAAATGTGCACCCGGGTTTAAGAAGGTAATGTTGTTTAAAGTACGCGCCTAAAAAGACTAACGCGGGGTTATTTTGGGAAATGGCCGTGAAACTCGCTAAACGGCCTGTCCCGAAATCTAAGTATTTTAATATATACAATTATCGAGGGCCCCGCAATCTAGGTGCTTTATTTGGTGAGGCTCATCTCGTTCGTTAATTAAAGGGCAAACCTAAAGTAATCTATAGTGTTCTACTAAGTTCGTTTCTAAAATAAAAGGAGGAGTCCTGGTTAATTATATGGTTTAAGAGCTTTTATAAATGGGTCATGAACACCACCCGTTTAAAATCAGAATCTAAGTACGCCGACGGGCATGGCTATTCACCAACCTGGGCCCAGGTCCAAACGAATGTAGTGTTAAAAAAACAGGACCTGGGCCATCTTATTCAAGTGCGGAGGCCCAATCCGCCTAAATACGGGCTATCGATCTCTTTTCGACAAAACACATCACTCTTCCGATTTTAAACGAACTAAACACTTAATGAAACTTACTTAAGTTATTCTACACATATTCAACAATTTGCCACGCAGAAATGTGAAGTGATTATATCTAATTAAGTATATTACTACAGGTTTTAGAAGAGCAATAGTTAGAAAGAGGTAATTTAGATGTCTATTCCTAATCCTAAACTCAAGCCATTGATGTTACAATTAGATTGCTGTATTAATTAAATGGTCTATTAGGCCGGAATCTAACGGACATGCATTTGAAATACACTACCTAATAATCAAGCTAAAGCAAACCAAATATTATTGACTACAGCTATACATTCGAAATAGACAAGAGCAGATACATGATATAAAGTTCATTCGAAAGTTCACAAATTAAATCATTACAAGAACTGTCCAGTTATACATCCCGCACGCATTTACATGATATTAGTGAGTGAGATATCCTAATATACAAATCAGTAGAAAAGCTAGATCAAACTTAAAGTTTCAAATCTTCATGTATATTCATGCTTATGTTTTCAGCTTACAAATGACCAGGGTTACAGCCGTGTACCTGGAAATGGCAATATAATGAGAAGAGAAAGAGGTCAACAACAGACTAGTAGCAGTCAATACAACAGCAATACACCAGCAGCAGTGACTCAATCAATGCCCCAGAAAAACCCAGAGAAGTTGTAAACCAACAACAACATCAAACCAAAATCAGGAAAAGAACTTCCAGCAATGCAGCAGCAAGTTAAACCCAAAACTCAGACCAAAACCAATCAACCTCAGACCATGGGATGCAGTTCTTTGAAACAGAATCTAGTTCCGGATTCACACTTAACTAAACAGATACAGAACAGAATCTCAAACTACTCAAAATACTCCAGATTTGAAAGTGAACTGAAGGTTTGCTCAAAGGGTTGATGAAACAGTAACCTAACACTCTAGATTCAGATTCAACACTCTTAGAATTGAATCCTTACAAGCTTTCTGAGCTGTTTCTTTTAACTAACTAAAAAACCTAACCTCAAGATGCTCTCAAATAGTGCTCTCATAGATTGATTAAAGATTCACCAACATGGATTTTCCGGACTCTCCTTTCCAACTGCCTAAAGAAACTGTTTTCAAGTTTTCAACAACTGCCTCCTATTCTTTTTTCTTTCCTTTCTCCTCCCTCCTTAGATTGCCCAAAAGAAAAACCCAGACCAAAAAAGGATCCCTCTCTGTCTAAAGCCCCTCTCATTTATAGCCAAACTTTTTTTAACTTTTTCAGCTCTTAGGAGTATTAAGCTCATTAAGAAAGTATTTCTGCCCATGATATTCCTCCTCAACTACTACATGTTTTGTTCTCCTTTTAATTCACTTGTTCCCCACTACCCTTGTCTTTTCTTTATTTAAGTTCAAATAGGTATGGGCACCTATTTCTTAATCCACTTCCTTAAAACCTTCCCCTACCATTATGTCTTGTTCCCCATTAGCACTAAACAAATACATTAGTTTAATGTTAATTAGTACTTACTGGACAGAACACTTAAACTGGCCATTTTTAAACTTTTCAATTCCCAAATTACCCTCTTAACCCCTGTGTATTATCCTACCTCAACCCCTTTCAATCTGTACCAAATCCATCAGGTATAACCAATTCAACTTATCTAATTCAATCAGTAATTCAAACTAGAACTCAGGTCAGATCAAATAGCATAAAAATAAAGACCAATGAATCCAAACAAAACCATATTGAACTACGAAGGTCAAATTTCAGACCATGATTGACACCGATACGCGAGAATGACTAACTACATTCTCAATTCTAAATTAAACTTAGACCAAAATGAATGATCACTGTAAACGCACTGAATCGACAAACAAACTGAACTCATATGCAAAAATAATGAACAACAAGAAAAAGGTCTGAGGGAGAAGAGACAAAATAACGGACCTAATTTAGGCAAACGAAGAATTGATTGAACTACTCAAACACACATTGGAATATTTAATCTAACCAGAATCAGAAAAAGAAGCAAAATATATACTGGATTAACTTAAACTGAAAACCTAAAGAAGCGACTAATTACACAGACAAACAAACACATAGAAAAAAGGAAAAGAAGAAGCTAAGAAGAATTCACTGTTCTTTTCTCGGATCTCACCAATATGCCCTTTCGAACTTGAGTTCCAGTTAGTATTATACGTCTATTTCATCAGAAATAGGCTTATAATACTAACTAGAACCCGTTCGACCCTGACAGCTTCGAAACAGTCTCGAACTGTCGAACCCTAGATCCGCCATTTGACGAGTTTTACTCGGATTCGAGCCAATCTGGTTAGGGATTAGCGACGAGGAGGTCAAGGGGATTATTGGGTGTGATTTTGGGGTTAAGCGGACAAGCTAGGGTTTGGGACGGGGGTCTTCGATCGAAGATTCAAGAAGTTGTAGTATGATTCGAGGTTAATGGAGTATGGAATCGTGTTGAGGGTGGTTAGGAGGTTCAGGGGTGTTATTTTCATGGCCATCGGAGCCGGCGCCACCGGGTTTACGGTGAAGGGATGAGGTGGCGGCTATTAGGGTTCCTCATCTCTGAAAGAGACGAGGCTTGGGAGAGAATGAGATGGGGGGCTTGGTTTGAACCGGGTAATGGGTCGGGCCAGGGAATGGGTAAGGGAGACGGCTTTTGAGCCGTTGGATCACGCAAGACCAACGACTGTGATTAATTGCCGTTGAAATGACGTCGTTCGAACGTCTGTGAGATTTGGACCGGTCTGGGCATCTGTTTGGGCCTGATTTCTGGTCAAAATATAACGGTCCAGTTCCGATTTGGTCCAATTTTCACTCTTTTCTTTTCTTTTTCATTTTCTTTTAATTCCTTTTCAACTAAAAGTCCTAATTAAATTATAAAATCGACAATTAACTAAAAACATTAACTCTTAATAATAGCTATCACACGAAATTAAACATTAAATAAAGATAAAATCACACAATTCGGACATTAAATGCAAAAATGCAAAGTATATATTTTTGTGATTTTTCCATTTTGTAAAACAAACTTGATTGTTTAATTAATTCCTAAATTGTAAAATTAAATCCTAAATGCACATGCAACACATATTTTTGTATTTTTCTTAATTAAAGTAGAAATAAACATGCACAGACAAAATACAAATAAATCACAAACAACACAAAACCATTTTATTTTGAATTTTTGGGAGTAGTTCTCATAGGGCAAAAATCACGTGCTCACAGCTGCCCCTCTTTGTCCGAAAACACAAAGAGTTTTCGTGCAAAGATAAAGTGAGCGGATACGAGCGATTTTTGCCCGTTGGAACACTCCGTGTGAAGCATTTTTTGAGAAGATTTAACCGAACCTTTGCTTCAAAGATTTCCTACATATCCCTGGCTAGAAGGGAATCAGGTTAATGTAGTTCGGGAAGTTTTGGTAGCTGGGACTACCATGGGACTGCAATGTTGCTGCTACTGTTGTTGCATGCTGTTACTACTGCTTTCCGACCTCCTTATTACACCGGGACAAAAGAAAACAAGAAGCTAGACTAAACTGGGGATTACAACATCTTATCTATTTTCAACTTGCTCTTGTAGTCTTCCTTCCGATTTCTGCGATGGGATTCATGCTGGGGGGTATTTTGTTGTAACCTTCTGCATTACTGACCTCTGATTTGATCTTGAAATGTATACCTCTGTTCTGCAGGCGGGCTCCTGACTTTAACAACTTAAAAAGTAATGCCTCCGTTCTACGGGTGGGCTCCCAAATGCAATAACTTTAAAATTTAACAACCTCCGTTCTACGGGCGGGCTCCTGACCTCAATCTTGAAATTTATTCCTCTATTCTACAGGCGGGCTCCTAACTCCAACTTGACTTTAGAAAAGATAATACGACCTCCATTCTCCAGGCGGGTTCCTGACTTCATCAACTTCAAATATAACAAACTCCGTTCTACAGGCGGGCTCCTGACTTCTTTGACTTAAAATTATAACAACCTCCGTTTTACAGGCGGGCTCCTGACTTCGACAGCAACTTGAAATTTAACAACCTCCATTCTACAGGCGGGCTCCTGACTTCTTCAACTTAAAGTATAACAACCTCCGTTCTACAAGCGGGCTCCTGACTTCTTTAACTTAAAATTATAACAACCTCCGTTTTACAGGCGTGCTCCTGACTTCGACAACAACTTGAAATTTAACGACCTCCATTCTACTGGCGGGCTCCTGACTTCTTCAACTTAAAATATAACAACCTCCGTTCTACAGGCGGGCTCCCGACTTCAACAACTTAAAAATATAATACCTCTATTTTTCAGGCGGGCTCCTGACTTCAACAACTTCTTAAAAATATAATACCTCCATTCTCCAGGCGGGCTCCTGATTTCGTCTGCAACTTGCAATGATAACAACCTCCATTTTACAGGTGGGCTCCTGACTTCAACAGCTTCTTAAAAATATAATACCTCTATTTTTCAGGCGGGCTCCTGACTTCGACAGCTTCTTAAAGATATAACTCCTCTATTTTTCAGGCGGGCTCCTGACTTCAACAACTTCTTAAAGATATAACTCCTCTATTTTTCAGGCGGGCTCCTGACTTCAACAACTTCTTAAAGACATAACACCTCCATTCTCCAGGAGGGCTCCTGACTTCTTCAACTTAAAACATAACAACCTCCGTTCTACAGGCGGGCTCCTGACTCCTTTATCTTAAAATATAACAACCTCCGTTCTACAAGCGGGCTCTTGACTTCAACTACTTCTAATATAACAACCTCCGTGCTACAGGCGGGCTCCTGACTTCTTTGACTTAAAATTATAACAACCTCCGTTCTACAGGTGGGCTCTTGACTTCTTTGACTTAAAATTATAACAACCTCCGTTTTACAGGCGGGCTCCTGACTTCGACAACAACTTGAAATTTAACGACCTCCATTCTACAGGCGGGCTCCTGACTTCTTCAACTTAAAGTATAACAACCTCTGTTCTACAGGCGGGCTCCTGACTTCTTTGACTTAAAATTATAACAACCTCCGTTTTACAGGCAGGCTCCTGTCTTCGACAACAACTTGAAATTTAACGACCTCCATTCTGCAGGCGGGCTCCTGACTTCTTCAACTTAAAATATAACAACCTCCATTCTACAGGCGGGCTCCTGACTTCAACAACTTTAAAATATAATACCTCTATTTTTCAGGCGGGCTCCTGACTTCAACAACTTCTTAAAAATATAATACCTCCGTTCTTCAGGCGGTCTCCTGACTCTACTACTTCTTAAAAATGCGTTTTATTGCTGTTGCTCCTTCCTGCCTTCTGAACCATTTTCCTTCTAACTTGAAATTATCTTTTTTAGAACTGCTTCCCACTAAACTGGTGTTTTATTCCTCTGAAAGCTGCTGGGGATAACACCGGTGTTTTATTCAAAAATATGTTATTTTCCTTCTTCAAAGACTACTTCCTTTAAAGTTGGCGCTTTCCTTCCACTGGAACTACTTCCCTCAAACTGGTGTTTTCACTTCTCTGAAACCTGCCGGGGATAACACTGTTGGGGAATTATCTTCCTTCTTTAAGACTAGTTACTTTTCTCCTTTTAACAATGGTGGGGATGACACTGATTCAAAGACAACTACCCTTAAAACTCGGGTTATCTTGCTTCTTCCAAGATTGCTTTCTTTAAAACTTGTATTGCCTTCTCCCGTATACTGCTGGGGATTCCACTTCCTTTAAAACTTGTGTTATCTTCCATCTTCCCCAAGTGGGTATCTGATTTCAAGAAAATTTTCGCAATGAGAGAAAATTTTCTGCCCCAGTTTGATAATCTTCTTTGTGGCTATGTCTTCCCGCTGTCAATAACATTTCCTTTCCCTGCTTCAAATCAAAGAAAAATTTGTTAGTTTAAAACGTGGTGAGTGGTCTTGCCACTCCTGCTGGGGATGGTTTTTCCCTTTTTCCTTTCCCTGTTTTGCGTTTTATTACAAAACTTGCTGGGGATGATATTATTTGCTGGGGATGATATTCCTGCTGGGGATGGTTTTTCTTTTCTCTTCGTTCCCCGCTCTGTGTTGTCCGACCATCGCGGAACTTGGTCGATAATTTGTCGGAGTTATTCCTGTGCCTCGCAAATCTACTGGGGATCCTCTTGGAATTTGATCCATAACTTTTTAACTGTTGTTTTTTCTGTTTTTCTCCAACTTCCCCTGGAAATTCGGTCCTCTTGGAATCTAGACCCATTCATCATTTGGTCTTGCGACAAACTTCTTTTCGCTTTATCGCCTTATCTTTGGCCCATCCTATCCACATTGTGTTTTTGCACCATCTTGGCAACTGGTAATAAGCTCTGAAAATCCTTTTCAAAAACAAACTGCTGGGGAGATAAAGTCTTTAGACCAAGAAATTAAAAAGTGATGATTTCAAAAGATAGAAAAAGAAGAAATCTTTCTGAACAAATGCTGGGGAAAAGGAAAGAAAAGAACTTATCTGAATGATATAACCGATCCCAACGATCATGTCGTGCATTCCGGATTAATCAACCCAGTCTACTTGTATCAATCAATATTTCGGACGGCCTCATCTTGCTGGGGATAAACATGCACTCAACTCTTTGCCAAATGCGGATCCTTTCCGCCAATCTTGTCTTATCGCCTCATAGTGCCCTTCGAGGGGTTTTCACTAATAAGACTCTCTCATTTCTCTCAACTCCCGTCGCCTTATGGTGCCTATGAAGGTTTTCACCGATAAGACTCTCTCGTTTTATTTCTCTCAACTTACGTCGCCTTATGGTGCCTGTGGAGGTTTTCACCGATAAGACTCTCTCATTTTATTTCTCTCGACTTCCGTCGCCTTATGGTGCCTGTGGAGGTTTTCACCGGTAAGTCTCTCTCTTATTTTATTTTATTTTTCAGCTGGGGATTGGAGTGTTACCGATATGAGTCTCTCTGCCGGGGGTTCTTTCGGCTATCAATTCATTTCCAGCTTATGATCATCTTCTCTGCTGGGGATCAGAGTGTTATTCCCGACTTCCGTTTGCATGACTTGGCACTTCTCGAATACTGATCGAGAGGTCTTTTTTGGACATCAATATGGGCTTTTGTGTATGGCTAAAAGAAAAAGGGTAAAAGGTTCAAAATAATTTTGATGGGTAAAACAGTACAACTCTTGGAATCAAACTTCCTTTACAACTTCTGCCCCAGTTTCTTGCTTGGGGATTTTTATTATTATTTTTTCTTTTTACACTATGACCGAGGCATGAGGCGCCTACGTATCCTTTTTGAGGAATCAGGTCAAACGTAGTTCCCAATTCCTTTGTTTTTCTTGTGACTTTTCTTCTGTCTTTATTATCATTATTTTCTCTTCTCTTTTATTTCATTTTCATTACTGATTCCAAAAGAGGGATATGAAAGAATAAATAAGTCTCAAAGGGGGAAGCAAAGGTTAAAGTGTTGGATAGAAGAAAGAATTGCCTCCGTCATTTCATTCTCCGATAAATGCAAAGTACAAACAAACAATAATTACAATCAAAAGAAATCATACATAATATCTCTTATCTTCGTCCGAATTGATAGCCATGTCGACGCATTTCCCTTCGATATCTGTTAAACATAAGGCGCCATTGGACAACACTCTGGTTACAATGAATGACCCTTGCCAATTCGGGGCGAACTTGCCTTTTTCTTCGGCCTAATGTGGGAGGATGCGTTTCAGCGCTTGCTGACCCACTTCAAACTTCCGGGGACACACCTTTTTGTTGTATGCTCTTGCCATCCTCTTCTGATACAACTGGCCATGACATACTGCTGCCAATTTCTTTTCATCAATCAGGCTCAACTACTCCAATCGGGCTTTGACCCATTCATCATCATCAATCCCAGCCTCCGCGACAATCCGAAGGGATGTAATTTCAACTTCTGCCGGTATCACTGCTTCAGTTCTGTATACCAACAAATAAGTAGTTGCACCTACTGAAGTACGAACAGTAGTGCGATAACCCAACAGTGCAAATGGTAATTTTTCATGCCATTGCCTCGAACCTTCTACCATCTTGCGAAGTATATTCTTTATGTTTTTGTTGGCTGCCTCAACTTCTCTATTCGCCTTGGGACGATATGGGGCGGAATTGCGGTGTGTAATCTTAAACTGCTGACATACCTCTTTCATCAAATTGCTGTTAAGATTAGCACCATTATCTGTGATGATCACCTTCGGGATTCCAAATCTACAGATGATATGGGCGTGAACAAAATCTACCACTGCCTTCTTGGTTACCGACTTGAAAGTTTTAGCTTCAACCCACTTAGTAAAATAATCGATGGTCACCAGAATGAACCTATGCCCGTTGGATGCTGCTGGCTCAATTGGTCCAATGATATCTATGCCCCAGGCGACAAATGGCCATGGTGCTGACATTGTATGCAATTCTGTCGGCGGAGAATGAATCAGATCTCCATGTATCTGACACTGATGGCATTTCCGCACGAAACTGATACAATCACGCTCCATAGTGAGCCAATAGTACCCTACTCGAATAATCTTCTTCGCCAATACATATCCGCTCATATGTGGCCCATAAACTCCAGCATGTAGCTCTGTCATAACTGTCGTGGATTGAATAGCATCTATACATCTCAGTAATCCCAAATCTGGTGTTCTTTTGTACAACACTCCTCCACTGAGGAAAAATCCATTTGCCAATCGCCGAATGGCTCTCTTTTGATCTCCGGTGGCCTTCTCAGGGTATATCCCCATCCTGAGGTATTCCTTGACATCATAAAATCATGGCTCACCATCCATTTCTTCCTCTATCATATTGCAATAAGCATGCTGATCACGAACCTGGATATGCAATGGGTCAACATGAATTTTATCTGGGTGGTGCAACATTGATGCTAAGGTGGCCAAAGCATCGGCAACCACATTATGAACTCTTGGGATGTGTCTGAACTCCACTGATCGAAATCGCTTGCTCAAATCATGCAAACATTGTCGATATGGTATGAGCTTCAAATCCCTTGTTCCCATTCACCCTAAATCTGATGCATCAGGAGGTCCGAGTCTCCCAAGACCAAAACGTCCTGGACATCCATGTCTGCAGCTAGCCGTAGACCCAAAATGCATGCCTCATACTCAACCATGTTGTTGGTACAATAGAACCGCAGCTGAGCTGTAACAGGATAGTGATGTCCTGTTTCAGAAATAAGTACCGCTCCTATTCCAACTCCCTTCGCATTTGCGGCTCCATCGAAAAAAAGCTTCTATCCTGGTTCCTTGGTTATTTCCAACTCATCTATATGCATCACTTCTTCATCAGGAAAATACGTCCTCAAGGGCTCGTATTCTTCATCAACAGGATTCTCAGCCAAGTGATCAGCCAAGTGATCAGCCAATGCTTGGGCCTTTATGGCCGTCTTCGTCACATAGACGATGTCGAATTCTGTGAGTAATATTTGCCATTTTGCCAATCTCCCTGTGGGCATAGGCTTCTAGAAAATATACTTCAGTGGATCCAAGCGTGAAATGAGATAAGTAGTATATGATGACAGATAATGCTTTAATTTCTGGGCCACCCAAGTTAGGGCGCAGCATGTCTTCTCGAGTTGAGTGTACTTAACCTCATAGCCTGTAAACTTCTTGCTGAGATAATAGACGGCTTGCTCCTTCCTTCCTGTAATGTCGTGTTACCCCAGTACGCAGCCAAACGAATTCTTCAGGAGCGTTAGATAAAGAATTAATGGTCTTCCCGGCTCAGGTGGAACCAACACAGGTGGATTTGACAAATATCCTTTGATTTGGTCAAATGCTTCCTGACATTCTGCCGTCCATTCTACCGCAACATCTTTCTTCAGTAGCCAAAAAATGGGTTCAAAAGTTGCTGTGAGTTGAGCAATAAACCTGCTGATATAATTCAACCTTCCCAACAGACTCATTACTTCTGTTTTGTTCTTCGGCGGTGGCAAATCTTGGATGGATTTGATCTTTAACGGGTCCAGCTCAATGCCCCGCTGACTGACGATGAATCCCAACAGCTTTCCAGATGGAACACCAAATTCACATTTGGCCGGGTTGAGCTTAATATCGTACCTTCGAAGTCTTTGGAAAAACTTCCTTAGGTCTGCTACGTGGTCCTCCTGATGCTTGGATTTTATGATCACATCGTCCACGTATACCTCAATCTCTTTGTATATCATGTCATGAAACACAGTAGTCATTGCTCTCATGTACGTTGCCCCAACATTCTTCAAACCAAATGGCATTACCCGGTAGCAATAAGTCCCCCACGGCGTAATAAATGTCGTCTTTTCCGCATCTTCTTCATCCATCATATTCTGATGATACCCAGCATAGCAATCCACAAAAGACCCGATCTCACGTCCGGCACAATTATCGATCAAGATATGGATGTTGGGTGTCACACCTCCTTTTTCCGCCCCCGCGAGGGTGCGTGGGAGTTTTTCCAATTAAAGGACAGTCGAAACGGGATTTATTTGTTTTGTTTCAGAGTCGCCACCTGGGAATTTTAAGGCATCCCAAGTCACCAATTTTTAATCCCTGAATCGAGGAGAATATGACTCTGTTTGTTATTCTGCGAACCAGAAATCCTGAATAAGGAATTCTGTTAATCCGGAAGAAGGTGTTAGGCATTTCCGAATTCCGTGGTTCTAGCACGGTCGCTTAACTGTTATTATATTTGACTTTGATTTATTAAATGCATATTTATTGCCCAATTTTATTGTTACCGCTTCTATTTAGACTGCTTGTAATTAAGGACCCTTCTTCGAATCGAATCACGCATACGTGTATCCGTTTTATATATTATATATTTTTTTAACGTGAAAAATCGTGTTACGCGTACGTATACACAATGATATTGATAATATAATTTATTTATTTTTTTTTTTCGAAATTTTTATTTATTTATAAAAATAGACTTAAGTTCGAAATTGTGCTTAAAATAAAATTAAGAACGTCTGTCGCTCTTGTATGATTAAATAGTGAACTGCACATCTCAGGTTATATGAAATTAATATTGATATTCTCCGAAGAGCCCCCTTTTTATTAAATGTTCGTTCGAAGTTGCGCGAACGCATAATCCGAATTGCTTTTAGAAATATAATCAGGTTACGCGAACGCATCCCTAATCACGCAAAATATTCTTAATAGTAGTATAGATTTTCCATAAATTGTTGAATGTTAACCGCAAATTATATTTTTTGCGTAAGAATTATATTTCTCCAAGCCATTCAAATTTAAAAGGGTAAAAATAAACGTGGGATTAATAATACCATTTTTCCGTAAATACAATATATGCATACCCAAAAAATGAATTGCATATAAAACTAGGAAAGAGAATTAATTTGATAAACAAACTAATAGTTTTCGAAGAAATTATATCTCCTTCTCATCTACTTGTTTTTAGTCCAAAGTTATAATGGTTTGGTTAATGTTTGCAATGGAAGATAAGAGTCAAGTTGATAAGAAAAAAGAAATATTACAAACTGATTCAATAAAATTGCTTTATATACAACGTAGTTGTTCGTCGGAACCATTCATAATATTTTAACGTCGTAACAAGCTAATCAATTCGTCGGAACCATTCATAATATTTTAACGTCGTAACAAGCTAATCAATTCACCTTTCTTATGGTTATACATGTACCCGTTATCTTACCATATATAAAAAAAATACAATTACATCATTTTAACCTTATTCAACAACAGAGGTTAGAATGTAGTTTTCTCGATATTTCTATTCTACTTTACATTTAGCTAACAATGTTACGGGATGTAATCAATGGCCCATTTTATGTCATATTCCCTATTTTGACAATTCAAATATAACTATACTAATGAGATTTCGAAATGGACAATATTATTACAAAACTTATGCAAACTTTTAAAAAGAAAATGATTAGATAATAGTCTTCATGTCAAGCATACTACTTTGTTAACCAACTGAAATTTAAACTAATAAAATTTAAATGAGTAGAAGACATCCTTATAATTCCAAACTTCATTTACTTGCCATGTTGAAGCTTTTCATGACATGAATTTACAGATATGTACCTGATATTGGAAGCAAAAGAAAATGATGATGAGAATCAGCAGCAATAATAACAGTACAATAGCAACAACTGCCCAGCAACAGTAACAACTCAGTAACAGACCGGTGGAGTAGTAATCCCAAAAACAAAAGCTTTAAGCTTTAAATGAAACAACAACCATTAATACTAATTTCAAACAAAGAAAGAAAGCAGTATATTTTTTTTAGTTTTATTTTTATTTTGAAAGCTTAAATATTTTTCGGAATTTTTCTCTCTCCTATTCTCTGTCCGTTTTTTTTTCTCTCTATCTGTATTCTTGTTCTGTCTTGTGTTCAAGACTTCACATATATATAATCTCATCCCATAAATCTTTTAATCAATTAAATCAATACTTTTTCTCTACCCAACCCATTATCTTTTCACTCATCCCCATTACATTAAATAAACATATCACACCACCCCATTATATTTTGTCCCCCATGCTTTATTTAAAATAATGCAAGATTCCCCTTTAATTTAAATCTTGTCCCCCATTTATATTAAATAATCATATCACAACCCACCCCATTTCATTTTGTCCCCCATGCTTCAAATAAACAATTTCAAAATGTACAATTCCTAAACTACCCCCTCCAACCTTACTGAAATTACCAAACTACCCCTGAACGTACTACAAATTTACCAAATTACCCATCAGCTATAACACATCATTTAATCAAACATAACCAAAATATAGACAATATGATCAATTTCTAACAATGTTCAAACAACAATATGAACATGGATGAACATCATAACAACAATATCACATGAACACGATTTTAACAACATTTCAACAACAAATCACATGAACACGAATTGAACAACAAAGAACAACTAAAATTTGATTGAACAATATTTTAGCAACAACAATCCTATTTTCGGATTCAACAACAACAACAAACAAAGTATGAACATTTCTAAATTCAATCATATTGAACTTAAAATCAACTCTAACAACATTACAACAAACAATTCTTATATTAAACTTAAAACAAGATTATGAGAACAATTCAAGCAATAATCATAAATGGTAAACAAGAAATCAAACTATACAAAATTCGGATTCAAGATCATCCAAACAAAGTATGAACATGAATGAATCTATTTTAAGACAACAAACATGACGAATTAAACGATTAAAACAATATATTCCTTTAATACAACTAAATTCTTTAAACAAATAACAAGATCGACGAAGAAACAATTATGAACTTAAACTTGAACTTAACAATATTAACAATTTCTAACAATACATAAACACATGAAACAAATTGAAGAAATAGTTGATTAAATTTCAATTTGAATCTAACAAACATCAAACTAACAAATACATACTTAAACAATAATACAAACATGAAATAAACATGAAAACAACTAATTAAACTTCTATTTTGAAATCTGAAAATTAATTTAACAAACAACATGAACATGAACAAAACCAAAAATCAAATATCTAACCATAGACATGAATAAAACAAACATTCGCCGATTTTAGATTCGAAAAATATCAAAACAAAATACGGACAAAAATAAAAATTCAAAAACTACTAACCGGATTGAAACAACGAATGACTAACCAACGACGAACGACATCGACCAAAACTCATCCGTGTATGCGAGGCCGAAGTGAAGAGGACGAAGGTGAGGCGGCGTCGGGGCAGCTGAAGCCACTGCCGCGACAAAGCAGAAGCGGCGACGACCTAACAGCAAACGACTTCCATGGCGACGCTCACTGAAGAAGATGAAGAAGAGCAGCAGCGGCTGAGGCTTGTTTTGGCCTCAAACTACTCGACAGAAGCAGCTGGCCTCAAGCTCATCCATGGCGGAATGAGCTGGACGACGAAGGCAGCGATGGGCTTGGCCATGACGAGCATCGGCGATTGGAACTTCGAACAACAACTGACTCGTCGTGGGTTATGTTCGTTTGGTTGTTTGGTTGAGACACAGAAGCAACATGGTCAGCCATGAGCGTCGAGCTCAAGCTTGAGGTCGACGAGCTTCGTCAATGGCGGATAGGGCAAGGAATTTCGGACGAAGAAGAAGAAGATGAAGACGATGTAGCCATGGGTGGTCGGAGAGCAGCTTTGTTGCTGCGTCAACTGTTGGACGGTGGTCGACGGGCGGACATGGGAGGGTAACTTGGAACTTGAGGAAGAAGAAGAAGATAAGGGGAGGGGGGGCGGATGGCTTTCCTTAGTTTTTAGGGTTTTTCTTCTTTTTTTTGTTTTGTTTTGTGTTGTAAAATGTAAGACAAAGGGGTTTGGGTCTTTTGGGTTATGGACTGGGTCGACCCAGTTCGAAATGGACTGGGTCGTAGGGAAGATTGGGCCGTTTTTTGGGCCTGTGGCTTGAAATTGAAGAAGAGGCCCAATTCCGACTTTCTTTATATTTTCGCTCTCTTTTCTTCTTTTATTTTTTTCTAAAACTAAATTATAAAAATACTTAAACTATTATTAAGAATTAAATTAAGTTATAAAAGCGCAAATTATCTCCCAATAACAATTAACGCACAATTAAGTATTAATTAAGCATAAAATTGTATATTTGGACATTAAATGCTAAAAATGCAAACGATGCCTATTTTTGTAGTTTTTAATTTTTGTAAAACAAATTTAATTACTAACAACTGTAGAATTAAATTCTACATGCAAAATGCAACATATTTTTTTGTATTTTTTATTAATTTAGCAAATAAGCAAACACAGAAAAATAATTATCCAAAAATATCACAAAAATACTCAAAATTGCAGACCAAGGAAAAATCATTTGATTTTGAATTTTTTGGGAGTAATTCTCATATAGGGCAAAAATCACGTGCTTACATTGGGTAATGGAAAGTTTTCCTTGGGGCTTGCCCTGTTCAAATTGCGGTAATCGACACACACTCTGATCATCCCATCTTTCTTCGGCACTGGCACCACATTAGCCAACCAATCAGGATATCGAGTGACCCGAATAACCTTTGCTTAATTGGGGACGAAGATTTTTTAAGGTTGTGTGGGTCAACTGGACCAAATTTTTAAAAAATGACCCAAAGGTGGCTGTTTATGCAAAGTCAGCCTTCCGGCGTCCCTTTCGGGAACATTCGGCTATGCCTTGATAAAACAGCGTCACCCGACTTCTTTATGACAAAATTAAAATTTGACATATTTTTTTTGGCTATTTTTTAGCAAAAGGGAAGGCTGGACACTGCCCGACTTATTTATGACAAAATTAAAATTTTGACATGTTTTTTATTTATTTATTGGTTTTTGGCTATTTTAGCAAAAATGGGGGTTGGACCCGATGAGGGTTGCCTACGTATCTCACATCCGGTGAGAATCAAACCCGCGTAGTTCGGGCAGGTCATGAATAAAGTAAGTAAACTAATTTTAAATTATTATTATTTTGAATTTGTAAAAGAACTGCTTTGAAAGAAGAAATGAAGTATGTATATTTTTTTTGAAAGAAAGACTTCTAAGAATTCCTTTTCTTTTGATTTGAACTTTGAGAATTTCAAAAGTAAAAGGAAGTTTTTTTTTTTGTTCTTTCTTATTCTAAGAAGAAAGAAAATATTTTTTGGAATTTTACCTTTAATAAAAGAAATGCTTTCTAAAAAAATATTTTTTTTGAATTTTGAATTTTCTTTTCAATTTTTAAAGAAGAAGGAAAATATTTTCGAATTTGTTTTATTTTATTATATATATATATATATATATATATATATATATATATTTTAATAATTAAAAAGACTTTCTTAAAGAAGTCAATAATGGAAAATATTTTTGGATTTTTTGTTTTGAAAATTGGGGGTCTAAAAAAATTTTCTAGACTTTTTGGCAGGACAAATATTTTTGCAACAAATAAAGATATATATACATTTTTGAAATAAAGAAAAACTTTTTGGATTTTTTTTATATATATATATATATATATATATATATATATATATATATATATATATATATATATATATTTGCAACAAATAATAAAACCACTTTCAACGCGACTCTTTTTATTTTATTATTTTGAATTTTTCAGAAACGAATAAAAAAAAACTATTTTAAAAGTAAGACTCTTTTTCATTGTCATTTTCAGGGGAAGACAAACTATTTTCCTTTATATATATATATATATATATATATTTTTTATTTTTTTTTGAAAAATAAGACAAAACAACGATTTTTTTTCTTTCTATTTTTTCTTTGGTTTTAATAAAACAAACTAATAAGACATTTTTTTTCATTTTCTCAAAATTTCGGCAGAGTTTTGACAGTATTTGGGCATTGGTTTTTTTTTTCAAAAATAAACAGTCAATTCCCTAACCGCTATTTCTTTTTTTTCAATTTTAAAATATTATTCATGATATTCAAAAGTCAGTCAACACACAAATCCGGATCAAATAAATGCGCAAGTAGCAGCAAGTAAGATGCATCAGGATGGTCATTTTTTTGGTACACCTGTCCTAGACAGACCCAACCCCTGTGTTGAGTCTCCAAAGTCAAATGCACGTGATGCAAACAATCGCTCCTACTAGGGATCCGGCATGAAGCTGAGTTATTCTAAGTGAAAAAACCTGAGGCATATTGATCTAGCCCTGGCTTACCCAAACGGACAGTTTGAGCCGAAGCGGGGGCAACGTACCGGGAGCACGAAAGTCTACCCGGCCTAGTTACTTGTCCCAACTTCGTCTTATTTGGTATGACTTTAACAGAAAGGTGGGCCACGCGCACGTGTGCACCATAAATTTAGAAGACTCAGAAAGAAGGGGGTTTCGTAGCAGTTGTATATATTCATAATTCAAATAATATTAAAGCGGTAAAAGTGTCATTTAGCACATTGGGCATATATCATGTAAAAAAAATCAGATAATAAATAAAGCCAACTATAACAATTATTTTAAGCTCGAATTCTTGAACCCTGAACCAGTGGTTCTGGGTTAATTCCCCAGCAGAGTCGCCAGAGCTGTCACACCTCCTTTTTCCGCCCCCGCGAGGGTGCGTGGGAGTTTTTCCAATTAAAGGACAGTCGAAACGGGATTTATTTGTTTTGTTTCAGAGTCGCCACCTGGGAATTTTAAGGCGTCCCAAGTCACCAATTTTTAATCCCTGAATCGAGGAGAATATGACTCTGTTTGTTATTCTGCGAACCAGAAATCCTGAATAAGGAATTCTGTTAATCCGGAAGAAGGTGTTAGGCATTTCCGAATTCCGTGGTTCTAGCACGGTCGCTTAACTGTTATTATATTTGACTTTGATTTATTAAATGCATATTTATTGCCCAATTTTATTGTTACCGCTTCTATTTAGACTGCTTGTAATTAAGGACCCTTCTTCGAATCGAATCACGCATACGTGTATCCGTTTTATATATTATATATTTTTTTAACGTGAAAAATCGTGTTACGCGTACGTATACACAATGATATTGATAATATAATTTATTTATTTTTTTTTTCGAAATTTTTATTTATTTATAAAAATAGACTTAAGTTCGAAATTGTGCTTAAAATAAAATTAAGAACGTCTGTCGCTCTTGTATGATTAAATAGTGAACTGCACATCTCAGGTTATATGAAATTAATATTGATATTCTCCGAAGAGCCCCCTTTTTATTAAATGTTCGTTCGAAGTTGCGCGAACGCATAATCCGAATTGCTTTTAGAAATATAATCAGGTTACGCGAACGCATCCCTAATCACGCAAAATATTCTTAATAGTAGTATAGATTTTCCATAAATTGTTGAATGTTAACCGCAAATTATATTTTTTGCGTAAGAATTATATTTCTCCAAGCCATTCAAATTTAAAAGGGTAAAAATAAACGTGGGATTAATAATACCATTTTTCCGTAAATACAATATATGCATACCCAAAAATGAATTGCATATAAAACTAGGAAAGAGAATTAATTTGATAAACAAACTAATAGTTTTCGAAGAAATTATATCTCCTTCTCATCTACTTGTTTTTAGTCCAAAGTTATAATGGTTTGGTTAATGTTTGCAATGGAAGATAAGAGTCAAGTTGATAAGAAAAAAGAAATATTACAAACTGATTCAATAAAATTGCTTTATATACAACGTAGTTGTTCGTCGGAACCATTCATAATATTTTAACGTCGTAACAAGCTAATCAATTCGTCGGAACCATTCATAATATTTTAACGTCGTAACAAGCTAATCAATTCACCTTTCTTATGGTTATACATGTACCCGTTATCTTACCATATATAAAAAAAATACAATTACATCATTTTAACCTTATTCAACAACAGAGGTTAGAATGTAGTTTTCTCGATATTTCTATTCTACTTTACATTTAGCTAACAATGTTACGGGATGTAATCAATGGCCCATTTTATGTCATATTCCCTATTTTGACAATTCAAATATAACTATACTAATGAGATTTCGAAATGGACAATATTATTACAAAACTTATGCAAACTTTTAAAAAGAAAATGATTAGATAATAGTCTTCATGTCAAGCATACTACTTTGTTAACCAACTGAAATTTAAACTAATAAAATTTAAATGAGTAGAAGACATCCTTATAATTCCAAACTTCATTTACTTGCCATGTTGAAGCTTTTCATGACATGAATTTACAGATATGTACCTGATATTGGAAGCAAAAGAAAATGATGATGAGAATCAGCAGCAATAATAACAGTACAATAGCAACAACTGCCCAGCAACAGTAACAACCCAGTAACAGACCGGTGGAGTAGTAATCCCAAAAACAAAAGCTTTAAGCTTTAAATGAAACAACAACCATTAATACTAATTTCAAACAAAGAAAGAAAGCAGTAGATTTTTTTTAGTTTTATTTTTATTTTGAAAGCTTAAATATTTTTCGGAATTTTTCTCTCTCCTATTCTCTGTCCGTTTTTTTTTCTCTCTATCTGTATTCTTGTTCTGTCTTGTGTTCAAGACTTCACATATATATAATCTCATCCCATAAATCTTTTAATCAATTAAATCAATACTTTTTCTCTACCCAACCCATTATCTTTCCACTCATCCCCATTACATTAAATAAACATATCACACCACCCCATTATATTTTGTCCCCCATGCTTTATTTAAAATAATGCAAGATTCCCCTTTAATTTAAATCTTGTCCCCCCTTTATATTAAATAATCATATCACAACCCACCCCATTTCATTTTGTCCCCCATGCTTCAAATAAACAATTTCAAAATGTACAATTCCTAAACTACCCCTTCCAACCTTACTGAAATTACCAAACTACCCCTGAACGTACTACAAATTTACCAAATTACCCATCAGCTATAACACATCATTTAATCAAACATAACCAAAATATAGACAATATGATCAATTTCTAACAATGTTCAAACAACAATATGAACATGGATGAACATCATAACAACAATATCACATGAACACGATTTTAACAACATTTCAACAACAAATCACATGAACACGAATTGAACAACAAAGAACAACTAAAATTTGATTGAACAATATTTTAGCAACAACAATCCTATTTTCGGATTCAACAACAACAACAAACAAAGTATGAACATTTCTAAATTCAATCATATTGAACTTAAAATCAACTCTAACAACATTACAACAAACAATTCTTATATTAAACTTAAAACAAGATTATGAGAACAATTCAAGCAATAATCATAAATGGTAAACAAGAAATCAAACTATACAAAATTCGGATTCAAGATCATCCAAACAAAGTATGAACATGAATGAATCTATTTTAAGACAACAAACATGACGAATTAAACGATTAAAACAATATATTCCTTTAATACAACTAAATTCTTTAAACAAATAACAAGATCGACGAAGAAACAATTATGAACTTAAACTTGAACTTAACAATATTAACAATTTCTAACAATACATAAACACATGAAACAAATTGAAGAAATAGTTGATTAAATTTCAATTTGAATCTAACAAACATCAAACTAACAAATACATACTTAAACAATAATACAAACATGAAATAAACATGAAAACAACTAATTAAACTTCTATTTTGAAATCTGAAAATTAATTTAACAAACAACATGAACATGAACAAAACCAAAAATCAAATATCTAACCATAGACATGAATAAAACAAACATTCGCCGATTTTAGATTCGAAAAATATCAAAACAAAATACGGACAAAAATAAAAATTCAAAAACTACTAACCGGATTGAAACAACGAATGACTAACCAACGACGAACGACATCGACCAAAACTCATCCGTGTATGCGAGGCCGAAGTGAAGAGGACGAAGGTGAGGCGGCGTCGGGGCAGCTGAAGCCACTGCCGCGACAAAGCAGCAGCGGCGACGACCTAACAGCAAACGACTTCCATGGCGACGCTCACTGAAGAAGACGAAGAAGAGCAGCAGCGGCTGAGGCTTGTTTTGGCCTCAAACTACTCGACAGAAGCAGCTGGCCTCAAGCTCATCCATGGCGGAATGAGCTGGACGACGAAGGCAGCGATGGGCTTGGCCATGACGAGCATCGGCGATGGGAACTTCGAACAACAGCTGACTCATGGTGGGTTGTGTTCGTTTGGTTGTTTGGTTGAGACACAGAAGCAGCATGGTCAGCCATGAGCGTCGAGCTCAAGCTTGAGCTCGACGAGCTTCGTCAATGGCGGATAGGGCTAGGAATTTCGGACGAAGAAGAAGAAGATGAAGACGATGTAGCCATGGGTGGTCGGAGAGCAGCTTTGTTGCTGCATCAACTGTTGGACGGTGGTCGACGGGCGGACATGGGAGGGTAACTTGGAACTTGAGGAAGAAGAAGAAGATAAGGGGAGGGGGGGCGGATGGCTTTCCTTAGTTTTTAGGGTTTTTCTTCTTTTTTTTGTTTTGTTTTGTGTTGTAAAATGTAAGACAAAGGGGTTTGGGTCTTTTGGGTTATGGACTGGGTCGACCCAGTTCGAAATGGACTGGGTCGTAGGGAATATTGGGCCGTTTTTTGGGCCTGTGGCTTGAAATTGAAGAAGAGGCCCAATTCCGACTTTCTTTATATTTTCGCTCTCTTTTCTTCTTTTATTTTTTTCTAAAACTAAATTATAAAAATACTTAAACTATTATTAAGAATTAAATTAAGTTATAAAAGCGCAAATTAACTCCCAATAATAATTAACGCACAATTAAGTAATAATTAAGCATAAAATTGTATATTTGGACATTAAATGCTAAAAATGCAAACGATGCCTATTTTTGTAATTTTTAATTTTTGTAAAACAAATTTAATTACTAACAATTGTAGAATTAAATCCTACATGCAAAATGCGACATATTTTTGTATTTTTTATTAATTTAGCAAATAAACACGCACAGACAAATACAAATAATTATTCAAAATATCACAAAATATCACAAAATTGCACACCAAAGAAAAATCATTTTATTTTTGAATTTTTTGGGAGTAATTCTCATATAGGGCAAAAATCACGTGCTTACAGCTGCCCCTCTTTGCCCGAAGACACGAAGGGTTTTCGTGCAAAGATAAAGCGAGCGATTTTTGCCCATCCGAGTACTCCGTGTGAAGCATTTTTTGAAAAAGATTTGACCGAACCTTTGCTTCAAAGGTTTCCTACATATCCTGGGCTAAACAGGAATCAGGTCAATGTAGTTCGGGAAATTTTGGTAGCTGGGACTACCGTTGGACTGCAATGTTACTGTTGTTGCATGCTATTACTACTGCTTACTGATCTCCTTGTTACACCGTGCTTAAAAGAAAACAAGAAGCTAAGCTATACTGCAATTTTTCTTGTTGCCTTGCTTTCTTGTTTGCTTGCATTTTTTCCGGTGATTTTCTTCTTTTTGACACATGCACTTGAGTTTGTGCTGTGACCTCTTGTTGCAACCTTCTGTTTCCCGGTGCCGGGGAATTTTATTGTTTCCTGCTGGGGATTCCTATTGTAACCCTCTGTTTTATTGTCCTCTGACTTGATCTTGAAATGTATGCCTCTGTTATCTGGGCGGGCTCCCAACTTCAATACTTGAAAATTAAAGACTTGAAATGTATGCCTCTGTTATCTGGGCGGGCTCCCAAGTTCGATGCTTGAAAATTAAAGACTGAAATGTATGCCTCTGTTCTATGGGTGGGCTCCCAACTTCAACAACAACCTTAAAAATGAATGCCATTCATCTCTTCAGGCGGGCTCCTGACTTCAACAACAACTTTGACAATAATCGTCATTCCTCTCTTCAGGGGGGGCTCCTGATTTCAACAACTTTTAAAAATAAAATCCTGTTCGAGGGCGGATGAACCCAAAATATCCTATTCGAGGGCGGATGAACCCAAAATATCCTATTCGAGGGCGGATGAACCTAAATATCCTATTCGAGGGCGGATGAACCCAAAATATCCTATTCGAGGGCGGATGAACCCAAAATATCCTATTCGAGGGCGGATGAACCCAAAATATCCTATTCGAGGGCGGATGAACCCAAAATATCCTATTCGAGGGCGGATGAACCCAAAATATCCTATTCGAGGGCGGATGAACCCAAAATATCCTATTCGAGGGCGGATGAACCCAAATATCCTATTCGAGGGCGGATGAACCCAAAATATCCTATTCGAGGGCGGATGAACCCATAATATCCTATTCGAGGGCGGATGAACCCAAAATATCCTATTCGAGGGCGGATGAACCCAAATATCCTATTCGAGGGCGGATGAACCCAAAAGATCCTATTCGAGGGCGGATGAACCCAATATATCCTATTCGAGGGCGGATGAACCCAACAATATCCTATTCGAGGGCGGATGAACCCAAAATATCCTATTCGAGGGCGGATGAACCCATAATATCCTATTCGAGGGCGGATGAACCCAATATATCCTATTCGAGGGCGGATGAACCCAATATATCCTATTCGAGGGCGGATGAACCCAAAATATCCTATTCGAGGGCGGATGAACCCATAATATCCTATTCGAGGGCGGATGAACCCAATATATCCTATTCGAGGGCGGATGATCCCATTTTCAACATCTTGGAATTGTCTTACCTCCGACTGTTTTTCTCCAAATCTTGTTGTCTTGCTATCTCTTAAAACTTGAATTGATTTCCTTGTTCTTCTGAGAAAATTTTCGACCATGGCAGAAAATCTTCTGCCCCAGTTTTGATGCTTTTCCTTGTTCTCCAGGTGGACGCCTGACTTCTGATATTTCAACTGTTCTTCCTTGTTCTCCACGTGGACGCCTGACTGCTAATTCAATTCTTCATCCTTGTTCTCCAGATGATTGCTATTTCTTTTCTTCATCCTTGTTCTCCAGGTGGACGCCTGATTGTTGTTTCTTTCATTGCTCTTCCTTGTTCTCCAGGTGGACGCCTGATTTCTGATATTTCATTGCTCTTCCTTGTTCTCCAGGTGGATGCCTGATTACTAATACTTCAACTACTCATCCTTGTTCTCCAGGTGGATGCCTGATTGCTGTTTCTTTCATTGCTCTTCCTTGTTCTCCAGGTGGACGCCTGATTGCTAATACTTCCATTACTCATCCTTGTTCTCCAGGTGGACGCCTGACTTCTAATACTTCCGTTGCTCTTCCTTGTTCTCCAGGTGGACGCCTGATTGCTGGGGATAATACCACTGGGGGAGTCTCCTTTCTTTCCTTCCTTCAAATTCAATTTTTTTTCTTTTTTCTTTTTTTTCTTTCTTAACACTGCTGGGGATAAAAGTGTTATCTTCTTGGGATAACGTTGTTGAGGATAACGCTGCTGGGGAATTTTATCCCTTCAAATTGATGCTTCATTCTTCTGGAAGCTGCTGGGGAGGATAATGGCTCTTTGCTTTTCTGAGCACAAATGTCATCTCTTTGTTCTGTCTGCTGGGGATCAACTTCCTCCATTGGAAGCTTATTATGTTGGGGGAAACCCTGGTTCAAAGACCACTTCCTTGGTGCTATCTTTATTCTTCCCCAAATGGGTACCTGATTTCCAGAAAATTTTCTAACTGAAAAGAAAATTTTCTGCCCCAGTTTGCATTTTCCCTTATGGTCTTCACTGCCATTCCATTTACCTGTTTCAAACCAAACAAAATTTGTTAGTTTAAAAACCCGGTGGTTGGTTATGATACTCCTACTGGGATGGTTTTTTCCCTTTCTCCCTTCCCCACTCTATGTTGTCCGACCCTCTTGGAACTTGGTCGAAAATCTGTTGGGGATGCTCCTACATCTCGATGATCTGTCGGGGGCCCTCTTGGAATTAGGTCCACAATTTTCTCAACTGTTGTTTTCCTGTTTTTCTCCAACTTCCCCTGGAAATTTGGTCCTATTGGGATCTAGGCCCCTTTCATCATTTGGTCTTGCGACCAACTTCTTTTCTCTTTATCGCCTTATCTTTGGCGTGTCCTATTCGCATTTTGCTTTGCATCATTTTGGCAACTGGTAGTAAGCTCTGAAAATCCTTTTCAAAAACAAACTGCTGGGAAGGTAAGTCTTTTAAACCAAGAAATGAAAAAGTGATGATTTCAAAAAATAGAAAAAGAAGAAGTCTTTCTGAACAAATGCTAGGGAAAAGGAAAGAAAAGAACTTATCTGAATGATATAACCGATTCCAACGATCATGTCGCGCATTCCGGATTAATCAACCCAGTCTATTTGTATCAATCAACCTTCCAGACGGCCTCATGTTGCTGGGGATAAACAGGCACTCAACTCTTTGCCAAATGCGGATCCTTCCCGCCAATATTGTCTTGTCGCCTCATAGTGCCCTTCGAGGGGTTTTCACTAATAAGACTCTCTCATTTCTCTCAACTCCCGGCGCCTTATGGTGCCTCTGAAGGTTTTCACCGATAAGACTTTCTCATTTTATTTTATTTTTCAGCTGAGGATTGGAGTGCTGCCGATATGACTCTCTCTGTTGGGGATTCTTTCGGCTATCAATTCATTTTCAGCTTATGATCTTCTTCTTTGCTGGGGATCAGAGTGTTATTCCCGACTTCCATTTGAATTGACTTAGCACTTCTCAGATACTGATCGGGAGGTCTTTTTTGGACATCAATAGGGTTTTTTGTGTATGGCTGAAAGTAGAAGGGGGTATTCAAAGTTCAAAAATAATTTTTAGGGGTAAAATAGTACAACTCTTGGAATCAAACTTTCTTGACAAAATTACAAGCGCCAACTTCTGCCCCAGTTTTTCTTGCTCGGGGATTTTTATTTTGTCACACTATGTTACCTTATGCACACTATGTTACACTATGACCGAGCCGTGAGGTGCCTACGTATCCTTCTTTGAGGAATCAGGTCAAACATAGTTCCCATTCCTTTTTTTTTGACTTTTCTTTTGTTCTTATTATCATTACTTTTTTTTCGTTTTCATTACTGATTCCAAAAGAGGGGTATGAAAGAGTAAATAAGGCTCAAAAGGGGAAGCAAAGGTCAAAGTGTTTGGATAGAAGAAAGAATTGCCTCCGTCATTTCATTCTCTGATAAATGCTAAGTACAAACAAACAACAATTACAATTACCAGAAATCATAATATCTCTTAACTGCGTCAGAATTGATAGCCATGTCGACGCATTTCCCTTCGATATCTGTGGATCATAAAGCATCATCGGGCTTGCTCTGTTTAGATTGCGATAATCAACACACACCTCGGATTTTCCGTCTTCTTCTTCTTTTTTTTTCTTTTTTCTTTTTTCATTGGCACCCCATTAGCCCACCAATCAGGATATCGAGCGGCTCGAATAACCTTAGTATTCAGCTGTTTGGTCGCTTCTTCCTTAATCTTCCCACTCACGTTGGTTTTGAACTTCCTCAAATTTGCTGGGCGGGGGGTAATGCCGGGTCAGTGGGCAATTTTTGAACCACTAGATTGGTGCTTAAGTCCGGCATGTCGCCGTATGACCATGCAAAATGTTTTGAATTCAGTAAGTGCTTTGATTAGTTCTTCCCTGATGTTTGGTTCCATGTGGATGCTTATCTTAGCTTCCCTGATGTCATCCGCATCCCCTAGATTGACGACTTTCGTGTCATTTGAGTTGGGCTCTTTTTTTCAAATTGGCTCAACTCTCTGTTAATTTCTTCGAAGGCTTCATCCTTATCGTATTCCGACTTATCATCACAATCTTGTACTATAAGTTCGAAATCAGATTGATTTTTTTAGACTAGGTTGAAGATCCGTCGTGCATGCCATGTCATTAGAACCAGTAGAAAGAGAACTGTTCAGAAGAGAAAAATAAGAAGAAAAATTAAAACAAAATAAGGAATGAGGAAAAAAACTTTCACTTTATTAAAATACGGGATAACAAGGTTTCACACTTTGACGAGCACAAGAAAGATCTGGATTACAACCCTGGAATAATCCAGACAAAAAAGAAAAGAAAATCAGAGCCCACTACCAAGACTCCCTTCGTATAGGAAGAGGAGTAGCCATTCAATTGTTGATTTTTGCTTTCAACCCTACAAACTGCATATCTGCCTTGTTGGACCCTTTTCCCAACACCATAACTGGCTTGTCATCCACCTTTTCCAACTATACCACCGCTTTCCCACTGGTCAACATTTCTTTTGAACCGACACGGATCATTATCACTATTTGTGAGGGTTTCTTTAGCTTCCCTCCTTCGTGCATTAGCTCAATCATATGGGTTTCAAGGTGTGTCGGCAACGGGTTCTGATTGATGTTGGGTGCCTCTGGTGTCTGAACCTCAATCTTGTTGGTGTCAATAAGATTCTGTACTGCATGTTTCAACTTCCAACATTTCTCGGTATCATGTCCGGGAGCCCCCGAACAATACTCACAGCTTACCGAGTGGTCCATATTTTTGGGAAGGGGATTTGGCAATCTGGGCTCAACAGGACTCAACAAGCCTAACTGCCTTAATTTGTGGAACACGGCAGTATAGGTTTCCCCCAACTCAGTGAATGTTCTTTGTATTCTTTCATTTCTGAAAGCCTGATTTCCCCGGAAACCTTCCCCTGGAGGGTTCTTGTAGGCTCTTGGTGGTGAATAAGTGTTTTGCAGTGGTGTATGTGTGTTCTGGGGAGCCGGCGCGCGCCATTGTGAGCGAACCGGAGGCTGAGTGTATGTTTGGGCTTGGTTAATGGAAGAATGAGGCTCCGAAGGGTGATAGTAGTGTTGGGATGAATTGTGGTGGTAAGTTGATTGGCGAGGTCGTTGTTGATTATAGTAAGGCGGTGAACCTCTGGGTCTCGACCAAATTCCTGAATCAACTACCGCTGCTTCCTCTCTCTTCTTTCTTCCGATTTCTCCTACCCCGCCTTGAATAGCTTGAGTAGCTGCCTTAATTGCTGAATAGCTCATAATTTTATTTGTCTTGAGGCCTTCTTCCACCATACCTCCCATCTTCACTACCTCGTTGAATGATTTCCCTACCGCTGAAACCAAATGGGCATAGTAAGTTGGTTCCAAGGCTTGGAGGAAGTAGTCTACCATTTCACTCTCCTTCATAGGAGGATCCACTCTTGCTGCCTGTTCTCTCCACCGGAAGCCATACTCTCTGAAACTTTCATTGTGTTTCTTCTCAAATTTTGTCAAAGATAGTCGATCTGGGATGATTTCCAGATTGTATTGGAAATGGTGTGCGAATGCCTGTGCTAGGTCATCCCAGGTGTACCATCTCCCATGGTCCTGGCGTGTATACCACTCCAAAGCTGATCCGCTTAAACTTTGACTGAAGTAAGCCATCAATAATTTGTCTTTTCCCCCAGCTCCTCGCATCTTGCTGCAGAAACCCCTTAAGTGGGCTACTGGGTCGCCGTGCCCATTGTATAGGTCAAATTTAGGCATCTTGAAGCCAACTGGTAATTGTACATTTGGGAACAAGCACAAATCCTTGTATGCTACACTGACTTGCCCACCTAACCCTCGCATGTCTCGGAAAGATTGTTCTAGACTTTTGACCTTCCTGAACATCTCTTCTTGTTCAGCATTTTTGGCTGGCTTGTCACTTTCGGTTGGGAGGTCAAAACGAGGAGTAGTTGAATGGATTTCGGAGGCTTTGAGGGTGGGCTCCGGGGGGTAATATTGGGTGTCCTGGGCCTGGAATGTAGGCTCACTAGGAGATTTGTGGAATGTAGCCGGGGGAGGTGCTACGAAAACAGGAGTCACAGGTGGAGGAAAGTATGAAACTGGTTTCGGAGGTGGAGACTGCGGTGTCTGAGAGGTGGTTCCTCGGTAGTGTTGGTAAATGGGGAAATTTGGGGATAATTCAGTGGTAATATTATCCTGAGTTTGGGTCATTGATGGAGCAGGGTTAGTTGGGTAAGATGGGGGTAACTGTCCTGTAGACCAGGCTTGGTACATCTCAGCCATTTGCTGCTTGAGTTTAAACATCTCTTCTTTCATTTTCCCGACATCCATCTCCTCTAGCTCAATACCTGTGTCAACATCTGGGATAGACATACTTTCGGGTATTGGTCCTTTTGATCTCGTGTGATAATGATAATATGCCAGTATACTCTTTAGAGAAACTAACTGCTTGAATTCTGGAAATGAACAAACTTGTTAGTTTTGAGAATTTAACACATATATAATTACACGTTGAGATGCAATGCTCCTAGACAAATATCCCCTTTCTATTATGCATTTGCTCGACTGCTTGTGTCGTCCCAACTTTCTTGAAAATTTTACTCACTTTTATTTTATTTCATTTTATTATATATATTTTATTGTGGTGGTCGAATCTTATAGAGATTGCCTACGTATCATGCCCCCGCATGAATCAGACCTTGCGTAGTTCGGACCAGTAAAAGATAAGCAATACTAATCATTTTTTTTTCAATTTTTATATTGGGTTTCAAAGGTTTAAAAATGACCTGCAAACTTGAAAATCGAACGACCCACATATTATAATCAAAAGTTTTACAAACTCCAAAACAAACGGCCAGCTTCCTTTCTCCATTTGACAAATGCAACCAAACGGTTATTTTTGCAAATGTGGCCCCTTCCAAATTTTGAGGCCGGAGAGGATTATTTTATGACACTTTACACACTTGTCCATTCTTTTACGAAAATAGCCTTTCGACAACTGAAAGATACTCTGAGGCTATTTCGGCAAGAACGGTTTAAGACGCGGCCGAAGCTGGCTCGGCTTATTATAACAAAATTCAAACGGTATTCACCTGACCACTGACTCTTTGTTTTTTTTTTCAAATTACAATAAAAACCAGGTGTTGCAACACGGCCCTTCAGCGCCTTGGGGACGAAGATTTTTTAAGGTTGTGTGGGTCAACTGGACCAAATTTTTAAAAAATGACCCAAAGGTGGCTGTTTATGCAAAGTCAGCCTTCCGGCGTCCCTTTCGGGAACATTCGGCTATGCCTTGATAAAACAGCGTCACCCGACTTCTTTATGACAAAATTAAAATTTGACATATTTTTTTTTGGCTATTTTTTAGCAAAAGGGAAGGCTGGACACTGCCCGACTTATTTATGACAAAATTAAAATTTTGACATGTTTTTTATTTATTTATTGGTTTTTGGCTATTTTAGCAAAAATGGGGGTTGGACCCGATGAGGGTTGCCTACGTATCTCACATCCGGTGAGAATCAAACCCGCGTAGTTCGGGCAGGTCATGAATAAAGTAAGTAAACTAATTTTAAATTATTATTATTTTGAATTTGTAAAAGAACTGCTTTGAAAGAAGAAATGAAGTATGTATATTTTTTTTGAAAGAAAGACTTCTAAGAATTCCTTTTCTTTTGATTTGAACTTTGAGAATTTCAAAAGTAAAAGGAAGATTTTTTTTTGTTCTTTCTTATTCTAAGAAGAAAGAAAATATTTTTTGGAATTTTACCTTTAATAAATGAAATGCTTTCTAAATATTTTTTTTTGAATTTTGAATTTTCTTTTCAATTTTTAAAGAAGAAGGAAAATATTTTCGAATTTGTTTTATTTTATTATATATATATATATATATATATATATATATATATATATATATATATATATATATATATATATATATATATATTTTAATAATTAAAAAGACTTTCTTAAAGAAGTCAATAATGGAAAATATTTTTGAATTTTTTGTTTTGAAAATTGGGGGTCTAAAAAAAACTTTTCTAGACTTTTTGGCAGGACAAATATTTTTGCAACAAATAAAGATATATATACATTTTTGAAATAAAGAAAAACTTTTTGGATTTATATATATATATATATATATATATTTGCAACAAATAATAAAACCACTTTCAACGCGACTCTTTTTATTTTATTATTTTGAATTTTTCAGAAACGAATAAAAAAAAAACTATTTTAAAAGTAAGACTCTTTTTCATTGTCATTTTCAGGGGAAGACAAACTATTTTCCTTTATATATATATATATATATATTTTTATTTTTTTTTGAAAAATAAGACAAAACAACGATTTTTTTTCTTTCTATTTTTTCTTTGGTTTTAATAAAACAAACTAATAAGACATTTTTTTTTATTTTCTCAAAATTTTGGCAGAGTTTTGACAGTATTTGGGCATTGTTTTTTTTTTCAAAAATAAACAGTCAATTCCCTAACCGCTATTTCTTTTTTTTCAATTTTAAAATATTATTCATGATATTCAAAAGTCAGTCAACACACAAATCCGGATCAAATAAATGCGCAAGTAGCAGCAAGTAAGATGCATCAGGATGGTCATTTTTTTGGTACACCTGTCCTAGACAGACCCAACCCCTGTGTTGAGTCTCCAAAGTCAAATGCACGTGATGCAAACAATCGCTCCTACTAGGGATCCGGCATGAAGCTGAGTTATTCTAAGTGAAAAAACCTGAGGCATATTGATCTAGCCCTGGCTTACCCAAACGGACAGTTTGAGCCGAAGCGGGGGCAACGTACCGGGAGCACGAAAGTCTACCCGGCCTAGTTACTTGTCCCAACTTCGTCTTATTTGGTATGACTTTAACAGAAAGGTGGGCCACGCGCACGTGTGCACCATAAATTTAGAAGACTCAGAAAGAAGGGGGTTTCGTAGCAGTTGTATATATTCATAATTCAAATAATATTAAAGCGGTAAAAGTGTCATTTAGCACATTGGGCATATATCATGTAAAAAAATCAGATAATAAATAAAGCCAACTATAACAATTATTTTAAGCTCGAATTCTTGAACCCTGAACCAGTGGTTCTGGGTTAATTCCCAAGCAGAGTCGCCAGAGCTGTCACACCTCCTTTTTCCGCCCCCGCGAGGGTGCGTGGGAGTTTTTCCAATTAAAGGACAGTCGAAACGGGATTTATTTGTTTTGTTTCAGAGTCGCCACCTGGGAATTTTAAGGCGTCCCAAGTCACCAATTTTTAATCCCTGAATCGAGGAGAATATGACTCTGTTTGTTATTCTGCGAACCAGAAATCCTGAATAAGGAATTCTGTTAATCCGGAAGAAGGTGTTAGGCATTTCCGAATTCCGTGGTTCTAGCACGGTCGCTTAACTGTTATTATATTTGACTTTGATTTATTAAATGCATATTTATTGCCCAATTTTATTGTTACCGCTTCTATTTAGACTGCTTGTAATTAAGGACCCTTCTTCGAATCGAATCACGCATACGTGTATCCGTTTTATATATTATATATTTTTTTAACGTGAAAAATCGTGTTACGCGTACGTATACACAATGATATTGATAATATAATTTATTTATTATTTTTTTTTCGAAATTTTTATTTATTTATAAAAATAGACTTAAGTTCGAAATTGTGCTTAAAATAAAATTAAGAACGTCTGTCGCTCTTGTATGATTAAATAGTGAACTGCACATCTCAGGTTATATGAAATTAATATTGATATTCTCCGAAGAGCCCCCTTTTTATTAAATGTTCGTTCGAAGTTGCGCGAACGCATAATCCGAATTGCTTTTAGAAATATAATCAGGTTACGCGAACGCATCCCTAATCACGCAAAATATTCTTAATAGTAGTATAGATTTTCCATAAATTGTTGAATGTTAACCGCAAATTATATTTTTTGCGTAAGAATTATATTTCTCCAAGCCATTCAAATTTAAAAGGGTAAAAATAAACGTGGGATTAATAATACCATTTTTCCGTAAATACAATATATGCATACCCAAAAAATGAATTGCATATAAAACTAGGAAAGAGAATTAATTTGATAAACAAACTAATAGTTTTCGAAGAAATTATATCTCCTTCTCATCTACTTGTTTTTAGTCCAAAGTTATAATGGTTTGGTTAATGTTTGCAATGGAAGATAAGAGTCAAGTTGATAAGAAAAAAGAAATATTACAAACTGATTCAATAAAATTGCTTTATATACAACGTAGTTGTTCGTCGGAACCATTCATAATATTTTAACGTCGTAACAAGCTAATCAATTCGTCGGAACCATTCATAATATTTTAACGTCGTAACAAGCTAATCAATTCACCTTTCTTATGGTTATACATGTACCCGTTATCTTACCATATATAAAAAAAATACAATTACATCATTTTAACCTTATTCAACAACAGAGGTTAGAATGTAGTTTTCTCGATATTTCTATTCTACTTTACATTTAGCTAACAATGTTACGGGATGTAATCAATGGCCCATTTTATGTCATATTCCCTATTTTGACAATTCAAATATAACTATACTAATGAGATTTCGAAATGGACAATATTATTACAAAACTTATGCAAACTTTTAAAAAGAAAATGATTAGATAATAGTCTTCATGTCAAGCATACTACTTTGTTAACCAACTGAAATTTAAACTAATAAAATTTAAATGAGTAGAAGACATCCTTATAATTCCAAACTTCATTTACTTGCCATGTTGAAGCTTTTCATGACATGAATTTACAGATATGTACCTGATATTGGAAGCAAAAGAAAATGATGATGAGAATCAGCAGCAATAATAACAGTACAATAGCAACAACTGCCCAGCAACAGTAACAACCCAGTAACAGACCGGTGGAGTAGTAATCCCAAAAACAAAAGCTTTAAGCTTTAAATGAAACAACAACCATTAATACTAATTTCAAACAAAGAAAGAAAGCAGTAGATTTTTTTTAGTTTTATTTTTATTTTGAAAGCTTAAATATTTTTCGGAATTTTTCTCTCTCCTATTCTCTGTCCGTTTTTTTTTCTCTCTATCTGTATTCTTGTTCTGTCTTGTGTTCAAGACTTCACATATATATAATCTCATCCCATAAATCTTTTAATCAATTAAATCAATACTTTTTCTCTACCCAACCCATTATCTTTCCACTCATCCCCATTACATTAAATAAACATATCACACCACCCCATTATATTTTGTCCCCCATGCTTTATTTAAAATAATGCAAGATTCCCCTTTAATTTAAATCTTGTCCCCCCTTTATATTAAATAATCATATCACAACCCACCCCATTTCATTTTGTCCCCCATGCTTCAAATAAACAATTTCAAAATGTACAATTCCTAAACTACCCCTTCCAACCTTACTGAAATTACCAAACTACCCCTGAACGTACTACAAATTTACCAAATTACCCATCAGCTATAACACATCATTTAATCAAACATAACCAAAATATAGACAATATGATCAATTTCTAACAATGTTCAAACAACAATATGAACATGGATGAACATCATAACAACAATATCACATGAACACGATTTTAACAACATTTCAACAACAAATCACATGAACACGAATTGAACAACAAAGAACAACTAAAATTTGATTGAACAATATTTTAGCAACAACAATCCTATTTTCGGATTCAACAACAACAACAAACAAAGTATGAACATTTCTAAATTCAATCATATTGAACTTAAAATCAACTCTAACAACATTACAACAAACAATTCTTATATTAAACTTAAAACAAGATTATGAGAACAATTCAAGCAATAATCATAAATGGTAAACAAGAAATCAAACTATACAAAATTCGGATTCAAGATCATCCAAACAAAGTATGAACATGAATGAATCTATTTTAAGACAACAAACATGACGAATTAAACGATTAAAACAATATATTCCTTTAATACAACTAAATTCTTTAAACAAATAACAAGATCGACGAAGAAACAATTATGAACTTAAACTTGAACTTAACAATATTAACAATTTCTAACAATACATAAACACATGAAACAAATTGAAGAAATAGTTGATTAAATTTCAATTTGAATCTAACAAACATCAAACTAACAAATACTTACTTAAACAATAATACAAACATGAAATAAACATGAAAACAACTAATTAAACTTCTATTTTGAAATCTGAAAATTAATTTAACAAACAACATGAACATGAACAAAACCAAAAATCAAATATCTAACCATAGACATGAATAAAACAAACATTCGCCGATTTTAGATTCGAAAAATATCAAAACAAAATACGGACAAAAATAAAAATTCAAAAACTACTAACCGGATTGAAACAACGAATGACTAACCAACGACGAACGACATCGACCAAAACTCATCCGTGTATGCGAGGCCGAAGTGAAGAGGACGAAGGTGAGGCGGCGTCGGGGCAGCTGAAGCCACTGCCGCGACAAAGCAGAAGCGGCGACGACCTAACAGCAAACGACTTCCATGGCGACGCTCACTGAAGAAGATGAAGAAGAGCAGCAGCGGCTGAGGCTTGTTTTGGCCTCAAACTACTCGACAGAAGCAGCTGGCCTCAAGCTCATCCATGGCGGAATGAGCTGGACGACGAAGGCAGCGATGGGCTTGGCCATGACGAGCATCGGCGATTGGAACTTCGAACAACAACTGACTCGTCGTGGGTTATGTTCGTTTGGTTGTTTGGTTGAGACACAGAAGCAACATGGTCAGCCATGAGCGTCGAGCTCAAGCTTGAGGTCGACGAGCTTCGTCAATGGCGGATAGGGCAAGGAATTTCGGACGAAGAAGAAGAAGATGAAGACGATGTAGCCATGGGTGGTCGGAGAGCAGCTTTGTTGCTGCGTCAACTGTTGGACGGTGGTCGACGGGCGGACATGGGAGGGTAACTTGGAACTTGAGGAAGAAGAAGAAGATAAGGGGAGGGGGGGCGGATGGCTTTCCTTAGTTTTTAGGGTTTTTCTTCTTTTTTTTGTTTTGTTTTGTGTTGTAAAATGTAAGACAAAGGGGTTTGGGTCTTTTGGGTTATGGACTGGGTCGACCCAGTTCGAAATGGACTGGGTCGTAGGGAAGATTGGGCCGTTTTTTGGGCCTGTGGCTTGAAATTGAAGAAGAGGCCCAATTCCGACTTTCTTTATATTTTCGCTCTCTTTTCTTCTTTTATTTTTTTCTAAAACTAAATTATAAAAATACTTAAACTATTATTAAGAATTAAATTAAGTTATAAAAGCGCAAATTATCTCCCAATAACAATTAACGCACAATTAAGTATTAATTAAGCATAAAATTGTATATTTGGACATTAAATGCTAAAAATGCAAACGATGCCTATTTTTGTAGTTTTTAATTTTTGTAAAACAAATTTAATTACTAACAACTGTAGAATTAAATTCTACATGCAAAATGCAACATATTTTTTGTATTTTTTATTAATTTAGCAAATAAGCAAACACAGAAAAATAATTATCCAAAAATATCACAAAAATACTCAAAATTGCAGACCAAGGAAAAATCATTTGATTTTGAATTTTTTGGGAGTAATTCTCATATAGGGCAAAAATCACGTGCTTACATTGGGTAATGGAAAGTTGTCCTTGGGGCTTGCCCTGTTCAAATTGCGGTAATCGACACACACTCTGATCTTCCCATCTTTCTTCGGCACTGGCACCACATTAGCCAACCAATCAGGATATCGAGTGACCCGAATAACCTTTGCTTGCAGCTGCTTGGTTACTTCCTCTTTAATCTTCACACTCATGTCTGTTTTGAACTTCCTCAATTTCTGCTTGACGGGAGGGCATGCCGGGTTAATGGGCAATTTGTGAACCACTAAATCCGTGCTTAACCCCGGCATGTCATCATACGACCATGCAATAACGTCTTTGAACTCAATAAGTGCTTTGATTAGTTCTTTCCTGATATTCGGTACAAAGTGGATGCTTATTTTAGTTTCCCTGATATCATCTGCATCCCCTAAATTGATGGCTTCTGTGTCATTTAAGTTGGGTTTGGATTTCTCCTCAAACTAGCTTAACTCTCTGTTTATCTCTTAGAAGGCTTCATCCTCATCGTATTCTGATTCATCATCATAATCGACCTCTTGTACAATTAGTTTGGAATCAGATTGATTTCTTAGACTGGGTTGACAATCCGTTGTGCATGCCATGTCATTAGAACCAATATAAAGAGAACTGTTCAGAAAGAGAAAAGAAGAAAACAAAGTTAAAACAAAATAAGAAGAACAAAAGCTTTCACTTTATTAAAATACGGGATAACAGAGTTTCACACTTTGCCGAATACAAAACAAAACTGGATTACAACCCTGGAATAATTTAAAAAGACAAGAAAGAAAAATCAGAGCCCACTACCAAGACTCCCTCCGGGTAGGAAGGGGAGTAGCCATCCAATTGTTGATATTTGCCCTAGGCCCCACAAATTGTACATCTAACTTACTGGACCCTTCTCTAGATTCTACCATGTTGACATCGACGAACAGCCTTTCAAAGCCCTCATTCAAATCTCCATCTGGCCCAACCAGTGGTCCGAGAACTTTCGAGACCGACAACTTTCTGATACTTGCTCTGACAAATGATCTGGATAGGCGCGGAACTAGCTTGGGAAGAACCCAAACTCTTTTCTTCAACTTGCGGGCCTGTCTCACATCCGTTGTTGTAGGCTTGAACCCCAACCCAAAGGTATCCAGATTTTGGGGCAAAGAAACCGGCTGAACAATACCCTGAAGATCAGCCCCTAAACCTTTGCCTGGCACAAACCCGTTCTTCAACATCTCCGAGGCTACCATGACAGTTGCAGCTGCTATTTTGGGAAGTGGGATGCTTTCACCCTCGGAAACTTTGTCCACTGAAACCGTATCGAAAACCTGGTAAACCCACAGCCCCTTATCATCATCAGTCTCTATGAAGGGTACGATGGCATTACTTACGGCGCTTGCATTGTCTTCCCCATGTACTACGATCTCTTGCCTATCCCACTCGAATTTGACCATCTGATGTAATGTAGAAGGCACTGCTTTGGCGGCGTGGATCCAGGGTCGCCCCAACAGAAGATTATATGACACTGCCACGTCTAACACTTGAAACTCCATGGTGAACTCGACTCGAACAATTGTTAATTCAAGTATGATGTCACCCACTGTGTCTGTACCACCACCGTCAAACCCTCGAACATAGATGCTGTTCTTGTGAATCCTGTCACCATCGACCTTCAGTTTGGTCAATGTGGCCAAAGGACAGATATTGGCTCTGGACCCATTATCAATTAGTACGCGAGTGATTACCGAGTCTTCACACTTCACAGTCAAATAAAGGGCTCTATTATGTTCTATACCCTCCACGGGCAACTCATCATCTGAAAAAGTGACCCTATTGACCTCGAAAATCTTGTCTGCTATTTTCTCCAGATGGTTCACAGAGATCTTATCCGGAATATAGGCTTCATTCAGAATTTTCATCAATACCTGGAGATGCTCATCTGAATGGATCAACAACGACAACAATGAGATCTGTGCCGGGGTCTTCCTCAACTGCTCCACAATGGAGTAATCTTGTGCCTTCATTTTCTTTAAAAATTCTTCCGCCTCTTCCTCGGTAACTGAATTCTTTGTCGCTACGGGATTGGCCCTTCTTAACTCTGCGGGAGCAAAACACCTTCCCGAATGAGTTAACCCCTGTGCCTCACATATTTCCTCCACAACTTCCTTCCCCTTATGCATTACCATTACTTGACTGTAGCTCCATGGCACAACTTTCTCGTTGATTATCGGCAACTGCATTACTGGCCTGATAACAACTGGTCCTGTGCATTCCCCCTTCACGGCTACTGGCTTGCTTGATATACCTTGCACCGTTACTTTGACCGGCTCTGGATTCTTGGCAACATCAGACGAACTCTTCCCCATTGACACCATTGGCTTGTCTTCTACCCTTTTCGACTGTACTACCGCTTTTCCACTGATCAACTTTTCTTTCGGACTGGCACAGATCATCATTACCGTTTGTGAGGGCTTCTTGAGCTTCCCTCTTTCGTGCACTAGTTCGATCATGTGGGCTTCATGGTGTGCCGACAACGGGTTCTGATTGATGTTAGGTGACTCTGGCTCCTGGACCTCGATCCTATTTGTGTCAATAAGATCTTGTACGGTAGTCTTCAACTTCCAACACTTCTCAATATCATGCCCGGGAGCCCCCGAACAATATTCACAGCTTACCGAGTGGTCCAGATTTTGGGAAGGGGATTTGGCAATTTGGGCTCTATAGGACTCAATAGGCCTAACTGCCTCAATTTGTGGAACAGAGTAGTATAAGTTTCTCCCAGCGGAGTGAATGTTCTCTGCCTCTACACCCTTTCATTCCTGAAGGTCTGATTCCCACGGAAGACTGGTCCCGAAGGATTCCTGTAGGTCCTTCGTGGTGGATATATGTTTTGTGGAGGTGGATATATGTTTTGTGGGGGTGGATATGTATTTTGTGGAGGTAGATATGTAGGTTGATATGTATTCTGAGGAGCCAACGCACGCAATTACGGGTGAGCCGAAGGCTGGGTGTAAGTTTGGGCGTGATGGACAGAGAAGTGTGGCTCTTGTGGTGGGTAGTAGGGCTGTGGAGGGCCGTATGGAATGTGTGGGTAATTTGAGTGATGAGGTCTAGGTTGGTGGTGAGGGGGGGACCTCTGGATCTGGACCAAGTACCTGCCTTGACTGTTGCGACATCTTCCCTTTTCTTCTTTCCGAGCGCACCTCCCGTGCCGCTCTGGATGGCCTGAGTAGTTGCTTTAATTGCCGAATAGCTCAAGATTTTGTTGGACTTAAGTCGCTCTTCAATCATACCGCCCATTTTTACTACTTCGTTGAAAGATTTGCCAACTAACGTTACCAAGTGACCAAAGTAAGTTGGCTCTAGAGTCTAGAAAGTAGTCCACCATTTCCCCCTCTCTCATCGGAGGATCAACTCTTGCTGCCTGTTCTCTCCACCGAAACTTAAATTCTCTAAAGCTCTCTCCCGATTTCTTCGCAAGTTTCAGCAATGTGAGACGGTCAGGGACGATCTCAAGGTTATACTGGAAGTGACCTGCGAATGCTTGTGCTAGATCGTCCCAGGTGTACCACCTGCTCGGATCCTGTCTTGTGTACCATTCCAGTGCAGACCCACTTAGACTTTGACCAAAGTAAGCTATTTGCAGCTCATCTTTACCACCTGCTCCTCTCATCTTGCTGCAAAAACCACGCAGATGTGCCATTGGATCACCGTGCCCCTCGTATAGATCAAACTTTGGCATCTTGAACCTTGCCGGCAATTGAATGTCGGGGAATGGGCACAGATCTTTGTAGGCCACACTGACTTGGTTGCCTAACCCATGGATATTCCTGAAGGACTGCTCCAGGCTTTTAAACTTTCGAAGCACTTCGTCTTGCTCTGGGCTCTTAGCCGGCTTTTCAGTCTCTACCGGGATCTCGAAGTGAGTATTATAAGTATGAGGCTCGGGTGCTTTGAAGGTTGGTTCAGGGGGTAATATTGGTCATCATGAGCCTGAAACAACGGCTCGCTGGATGATCTTTGCAGCGTGGCTGGTGGGGGTGCCACGAAAACAGGAACATTTGGTGGAGGAGGGTTCTGATTGGGTTGTGAAGCTTGGGGATCATAGGCATTTCTTCCCTGATAGTATTGGTGACTGGGGAAGCTTGTCGAAGGGCCGTGTGAAAGGTATTCCGGTGTGTGTCCTGGTGGAAGAGTGGGAATAACGGGAGGGTTAGGCACTTTTTGTACCCTAGCTAAAGCCAGCTGCATTTCTTTCATCTCCTGTCTCATCTTATCCATTTCCTCCTTCAACATTTGATTCTCCGTCCTTTCATCCTCGACACTTTGGTCTGAACTAGTCATGCTTTTTAGTACGACCCCTTTGGATCTTGTTTGGTAATGGTAATCTGCCAGAACGTTCTAATAAACTAACTGGTTCGAAATCTCTGGAAGGGCAACAAACTTGTTAGCGTTAGAGTTTAACACATATTGCAATTTCACGTTGGGGAATGCAATGTCCCTAGGCAGTTTAACCATTTCTAACATGTCTTTGCTTCGACCGCATGTGTCATTCCGGCTTGCCTTGTTTAAGTGTTTCCGAAACTTTCTTTATCTCTCTTTTTATTTCTTTCTTTTCCTTTCTTTTATTTACTTTGCCTTTTTTTTCTTTTTAGTGGTGGTCGAATCTTATGTGGATTGCCTACGTAAGATGTCCCCGCATGAATCAGACTGGGCGTAGTTCTGCCCTATAAGTGCGAAAAGTAAAAAGATAATTTTTGGAAATTTTCGATTTTTCACTAATAAACATTCTATTACAAACCAGACGCTTTTTTGGAAAGGAAAATAACAGACTCGAAACTCAACCAAGTACGAACTCAATAACTACTGACAGACTCTGACGCGAAAGAAAGAAAAACACTAACAGACAACAGACTCTAGGAAAAGGAAAAATGCAGATTCAAACTATGAACATATTAAAGTTTCAAATTTGGGTGCCCGCGGGGCATCATTCGGCCTCGCCGTGGGTTTAGGTGTAAGGTTCCTTTCCAGCTGCTCCAATTCATACATTATTTGCTTCACAAATATCGTCACCGCCGAGAAGAAGGTAGTACGGGTTATGTTTTCACACTCCCGACATTTCCTGGTAATAGCACGAGCAACAGTCAGAATCTTGTTCCTGGTTTGGTCTTTTTCTAGGAGTAGGCGTTCTATCTGATCCCCTCTAGCCTTCAAAACCCGAGAATCATGCAGATGTTGTTTCCGTAACTGCTGCATTTCATCTTCCATCGAAGCCATCAGATCATAGCAGTGTTTACTCTCGGTTTCAAAAGCCTTGGCTTGTTTAGCCGCCTTGCTCTCGAGGGTGGTCACCTTCCTTTTTAGACTGACAATGGTCTTTTCATAATCTTTTCTTGCCTGCTGTAAGTACTGTGCACACTCTTTTGTTCTTTTTGCCCATTGTGCCTGGAGTTGTGCTAAGGTATCCTCAGATTTCTTCAAATCATCCCGGCACTCACCGATTTCCTTTTCCAATCCTTTTATTAACCGCTCATCCGACCGACTCCTTTGTTGTTTGTCAGCATCTCTCCTCATTTGTCGGATTTGGGCTTTCAGCGCCTCATTTTCTTGGGCCAATTTGCTCTTTTCTCCCCGATAATCGGCATCAACTTGCAGACTATTTTCAAATTCCAGGTCTCTAATCTATAGCCTCAGCTTGCCTATTTCTGCCCTGTAACTCTCTTCTTTAGCCAACCAATCCCACTGTTCTTGCGACGCCTAGACGAACTCCTAGAGATGGGGCCTCTTAGCCGGTCTCCCAAACTCGATTTCTTTCCTAAACCAAGAAAGGTATCCCGACAAAACTTCACCTTTGGACCGATCACGTACACATGTATTGGCTGTTAAGTATTGACACTCGCTCTAAATTTGTCGGACTGCTGCTTCGGGAAACTGTCCGTTGGGCCCGATATCGACTACTTGGCCACTAAGATCTTCACCTTTCGGAACTATTTGGCATCTCCCCAACTATCTCAAGACTCGATACGGGGCATAGGGCTGAATACTCCGGAGTCCCATCAAAAGGAAATGGGGTCCAGTGGCTGGCATATATATATGATTTCATCCATAGGCAACCATCCTAGTGTCCACTGTATTTGGCTGGCGGTGAGGGTCCGAAAGAATGATGTCCACGCCGTAACTCCCTCGGGTAGACTGACCCCCTTGATTCTTGTGTAGAACTCTTCTATACAAGTTTTCTTCGAGGAACCATAACTCAAGAGCTGGGAACGGTGGCAGAGATGCTCAGTCATCCATATTTGTAGCAACAAGTTACACCCCTCGAAAAAGTTCCCTCTGGCTTTGCAGGCTGTGAGAGCTCGGAAGATATCAGATACTATCATAGGCGCAAGAGTGCTTTTATCTTGAGTGAGCAAGGTATTGACGACCCCGACTATTTTCAGATCAATGTTTCCGTCTTTCCTTGGAAATACCAAAAGGCCCAAAAAGGTTATCATAAAAGCCACTCGTCTATGCTCGTCCCATTTCTGACGGTTACTTTTGTTGCATAACTTGTTACCCGGGTTGTTGAATCCTTCGACATGACCGTATCTGTCGTATATGAAGCGCGGATTACAAAAACATGTGGCCAGATCTGGGTTATGGACCGTCCTGGGTATCTTTAACGAATCTAAAAACCGATGCACAGTGACAGCTCTTGGAGCAACCAGGTATTTTTGCCTCAACGGAACTTCAGCATTTCCGATGTACCCGGCTATTTCTTCCAAAGTCGGAGTGAGTTCGAAATCGGAGAAGTGGAAAACATTGTGTGTCGGGTCCCAGCAGGTGACCAAAGCTCTTATGATATCCCCCGTGGCTGGATTTCCAATAAACCCGTAAGACCTTTTAGATATTTCTTGACCTCATCTTGCCCTTCACCACCTAAATCATCCCACCATAGCCGCAACTTGAAAGGGATTTTAGTCATTATTGAAAAAGGTTCATTTTGCATCGTGCTCATCCTGCACATTTATTAAGGTGATTAAGAAATAAAATTTATTCGACTCAACAAATTGACTATTTTTCAATTTTCCACAGATTAAAAGGAAGATTCGGTTCCGCACACGGCTTTTCAGCACTTCGGGAATGAAGATTTTAAAGCTGGGTGAGTCAACCGGTCAAAAATCCAAAAATGACTAAAAGTGGCCATTTATGCAAAGTCAGCTTTCCGGCGTCCCTTTCGGGAGCATTCGGCTATTCTTGCCAAAAACGGCATCACCCAACTTATTTACGTTGACAATTAAAATTTGACATTTTTTTGCTATTTTTGTAAAAGGGGAGGTTGGACCCGATGAGGGTTGCCTACGTATCCCGCACCCTGTGAGAATCAAACCGGCGTAGTTCGGGTCGATAAAACAAACTTCTTTTTGAAAACCAGACTCTTTTCATTGGCAAATAAAACTTATATTTTTTCTTTTTTCTTTTATTCCACTTTCTCAAAAAAATTCGGCAGAGTTTCGACACTATTTGGACATTGTTTTTTTTCAAAAACAGGCGATTAACTCTCCTTAACCCTCATACTGCTATTTCGCTTTCCTCAAAAAATCGATCAGTATGCAAGTCCGAAGCAAATAAATGCACAGGTAGCAAGTAAGATGCATCAGGATGGTCATTTCCATTTTTTGGTACACCTGTCCTAGACAGACCCAACCCCTGTGTTGAGCCTCCAAAGTCAAATGCACGTGATGCAAACAAACGTTCCTACTAGGGATCCGACATGAAGCTGAGTTATTCTAGGTTCATAACCTGGGTATTTGTTCTAGACTGTGTACCCGAGCGTACAACTCGAGTCGATGAGGGGGCTACGTACCGGGAACCAAAAGGCCATCCGGCTTAGTAACTTGTCCGGCCTCTTTCTTATTTCAGGTATGACACTAACAGAATAGGGAGTCTCAACCAGCAAGCACATCCCCGGAGGTAAGAATAGAAGGGTTTCGGCATAGTTTATATACAGTTCAGATAATATCAAAGTGGTAAAAGTAGCATTTAGCACATTAGGCCCAAACATGTAACAAAATCAGATAAAGCCAAATATAACAATTTATCTAAGCTCGAATTCTGAACCCTGAACCAGAGATTCTGGATTATCTCCCCAGTAGAGTCGCCAGAGCTGTCACACCTCCTTTTTCACCTACACCCCGCAAAGGGGCGTAAAAGGGAGTTTTTCCAATTAAAGGACAATCGAAACGGGATTTATTATTTAATTCAGAGTTGCCACTTGGGAGATTTATAGTGTCCCAAGTCACCGGTTGAATCCCGAATCGAGGAAAAGATTGACTCTGTTTAACAGTCCGCAAACCAGAAATCTGGATAAGGAATTCTGTTAACCCGGGAGAAGGTTCTAGGCATTCTTGAGTTCCGTGGTTCTAGCACGGTCGCTCAACTGTCATATTCGGCTTATTTATCTGATTTCAATACATGTTGAACCTATGTGCAAATTTTAACTTTTTACCGCTTCTATTATTATTATTATTATTTTTTAACGAGGATTGCAACGTCGTGGAAACACATCTTGAACCACGTCACATCAATGCACCCGTGGTTATTGACACATTTTGACTCCGTGGAGATTTGGATTTGGGTCACATAAATGTGCACCCGAGTTTAAGAAAGTAAATTATTAAAGGCGCGCCTAAAGCGACTAGCGTATCATTATTTTGGGTAAGGCCGTGAAATTTTGCTAAACGGCCCATCCCGAAATCTAAGTAATTTTACCAACCCATATAGAGGGCCCCGTAGCTTGTGTACTTTTGTTTGTCGAGGCTCATCTCATTCACTAGTTTTAAAGGAATTTGCAACGTCGTGGAAATGCATCTCGAACCACGTCACAATCAATGTACCCGTGATTAGCGACACATTTCGACTCCGTTGGGATTTGGATTTGGGTCACATAAATGTGCACCCGGGTTTAAGAAGGTAATGTTGTTTAAAGTACGCGCCTAAAAAGACTAACGCGGGGTTATTTTGGGAAATGGCCGTGAAACTCGCTAAACGGCCTGTCCCAAAATCTAAGTATTTTAATATATACAATTATCGAGGGCCCCGCAATCTAGGTGCTTTATTTGGCGAGGCTTATCTCGTTATTTAATTAAAGGGCAAACCTAAAGTAATCTATAGTGTTCTACTTAGTTCGTTTCTCAAATAAAAGGAGGAGTCCTGGTTAATTATATGGTTTAAGAGCTTTTATAATTGGGTCATGAACACCACCCGTTTAAAATCAGAACCTAAGTACGCCGACGGGCATGGCTATTCACCAACCTGGGCCCAGGTCCAAACGAATGTAGTGTTAAAAAAACAGGACCTGGGCCATCTTATTCAAGTGCGGATGCCCAATCCGCCTAAATACGGGCTATCGATCTCTTTTCGACAAAACACATCACTCTTCCGATTTTAAACGAACTAAACACTTAATGAAACTTACTTAAGTTATTCTACGCATATTCAACAATTTGCCACGCAGAAATGTGAAGTGATTATATCTAATTATGTATATTACTACAGGTTTTAGAAGAGCAATAGTTAGAAAGAGGTAATTTAGATGTCTATTCCTAATCCTAAACTCAAGCCATTGATGTTACAATTAGATTGTTGTATTAATTAAATAGTCTATTAGGCCGGAATCTAACGGACATGCATTCGAAATACACTACCTAATAATCAAGCTAAAGCAAACCAAATATTATTGACTACAGCTATACATTCAAAATAGACAAGAGCAGATACATGATATAAAGTTCATTCGAAAATTTACAAATTAAATCATTACAAGAACTGTCCAGTTATACATCCCGCAGGCATTTACATGATATTAGTGAGTGAGATATCCTAATATACAAATCAGTAGAAAAGCTAGATCAAACTTAAATCTTCAAATCTTCATGTATATTCATGCTTATGTTTTCAGCTTACAAATGACTAGGGTTACAGTTGTGTACCTGGAAATGGCAATATAATGAGAAGAGAAAGAGGTCAGCAACAGACTAGTAGTAGTCAATACAACATCAATACACCAGCAGCAGTGACTCAATCAATGCCCCAGAAAAACCCAGAGAGGTTGTAAACCAACAACAACAGCAAACCAAAATCAGGAAAAGAACTTCCAGCAATGCAGCAGCAAGTTAAACCCAAAATTCAGACCAAAACCAATCAACCTTAGACCATGGGATGCAATTCTTTGAAACAGAATCTAGTTCCGGATTCACACTTAACTAAACAGATACATAACAGAATCTCAAACTACTCAAAATACTCCAGATTTGAAAGTGAACTGAAGGTTTGCTCAAAGGGTTGATGAAACAGTAACCTAACACTCTAGATTCAGATTCAACACTCTTAGAATTGAATCCTTACAAGCTTTCTGAGCTGTTTCTTTTAACTGACTAAAAAACCTGACCTCAAGATGCTCTCAAATAGTGCTCTCATAGATTGATTAAAGATTCACCAACATGGATTTTCCGGACTCTCCTTTCTAACTGCCTAAAGAAACTGTTTTCAAGTTTTCAACAACTGCCTCCTATTCATTTTTCTTTCCTTTCTCCTCCCTCCTTAGATTGCCCAAAAGAAAAAACCCAGACCAAAAAAGGATCCCTCTTTGTCTAAAGCCCCTCTCATTTATAGCCAAACTTTTTTAACCTTTTCAGCTCTTAGGAGCATTAAGCTCATTAAGAAAGTATTTCTGCCCATGATATTCCTCCTCCACTACTACATGTTTTGTTCTCTTTTTAATTCACTTGTTCCCCACTACCCTTGTCTTTTCTTTATTTAAATTCAAATAGGTATGGACACATATTTCTTAATCCACTTCCTTTAAACCTTCCCCTACCATTATGTCTTGTTCCCCATTAGCACTAAACAAATGCATTAGTTTAATGTTAATTAGTACTTACTGGACAGAACACTTAAACTGACCATTTTTAAACTTTTCAATTCCCAAATTACCCCCTTAACCCCTGTGTATTATCCTACCTCAACCCCTTTCAATCTGTACCAAATCCATCAGCTATAACCAATTCAACTTATCTAATTCAATCAGTAATTCAAACTAGAACTCAGGTCAGATCAAATAGCATAAAAATAAAGACCAATGAATCCGAACAAAACCATATTGAACTACCAAGGTCAAATTTCAGACCATGATTGACACCGATACGCGGGAATGACTAACTACATTCTCAATTCTAAATTAAACTTAGACCAAAATGAACGATCACTGTAAACGCACTGAATCGACAAACAAACTGAACTCATATGCAAAAATGATGAACAACAAGAAAAAGGTCTGATGGAGAAGAGAGAAAATAACGGACCTAATTTAGGCAAACGAAGAATTGATTGAACTACTCAAACAAACATTGGAATATTTAATCTAACCAGAATCAAAAAAAGAAGCAAAATATATACTGGATTAACTTAAACTGAAAACCTAAAGAAGCGACTAATTACACAGACAAACAAACACATAGAAAAAAGGAAAAGAAGAAGCTAAGAAGAACTCACTGTTCTTTTCTCGGATCTCACCAATATGCCCTTTCGAACTTGAGTTCCAGTTAGTATTATACGTCTATTTCATCAGAAATAGGCTTATAATACTAACCAAAACCCGTTCGACCCTGACAGCTTCGAAACAGTCTCGAACTGTCGAACCCTAGATCCGCCATTCGACGAGTTTTACTCGGATTCGAGCCAATCTGGTTAGGGATTAGCGACGAGGAGGTCAAGGGGATTATTGGGTGTGATTTTGGGGTTAAGCGGACAAGCTAGGGTTTGGGACGGGGGTCTTCGATCGAAGATTCGAGAAGCTGTAGTATGATTCGAGGTTAATGGAGTATGGAATCGTGTTGAGGGTGGTTAGGAGGTTCAGGGGTGTTATTTTCACGGCCATCGGAGCCGGCGCCGCCGGGTTTACGGTGAAGAGATGGGGTGGCGGCTATTAGGGTTCCTCATCTCTGAAAGAGACGAGGCTTGGGAGAGAATGAGAGGGGGGCTTGGTTTGAACCGGGTAACGGGTCGGGCCAGAGAATGGTTAAGGAAGACGGCTTTTGAGCCGTTGGATCACGCAGGACCAACGACTGTGATTAATTACCGTTAAAACGACGTCGTTCGAACGTCTGTGAGATTTGGACCTGTCTGGGCATCTGTTTGGGCCTGATTTCTGGTCAAAATATAACGGCCCAGTTCCGATTTGGTCAAATTTTCACTCTTTTCTTTTCTTTTTCATTTTCTTTTAATTCCTTTTCAACTAAAAATCCTAATTAAATTATAAAATCGACAATTAACTAAAAACATTATCTCTTAATAATAGCTATCACACGAAATTAAACATCAAATAAAGATAAAATCACATAATTCGGACATTAAATGCAAAAATGCAAAGTACATATTTTTGTGATTTTTCCATTTTGTAAAACAAACTTGATTGTTTAATTAATTCCTAAATTGTAAAATTAAATCCTAAATTCACATGCAACACATATTTTTGTATTTTTCTTAATTAAAGTAGAAATAAACATGCACAGACAAAATACAAATAAATCACAAACAACACAAAACCATTTTATTTTGAATTTTTGGGAGTAGTTCTCATAGGGCAAAAATCACGTGCTCACATGAATCATCAACATACACAACGATTATAACAAATTCAAATCCGGATCCTTTTACAAGGACAAATTGAATTATTCTTGTACCCTTCTTTCAACAAGTATTTTCTCGGGCGATTACACCACATGTGCCCTGATTGTTTCAATCTGTATAAGGATTATTGAAGCTTTATTTAATAAATATTTTGGGAACCATAATATGCTTCAGAACAATTTAAATCCTTCAATGATTTCCATTATAAGCATATCAAGTTTTTTATGTATTGCCAGATTAAAATCTGAAATGACTACATCCACCACAAGAGAACATGTCTCTATATAATCAATGCCAGGATATTTACAAATCTTCTTGTGACACAATTCGTTTTTATGTCTATCGACTTGTCTTTCTTCGCACAAGAGCACATTTATACCTCCACTGGCTTTATACTTTTAGGTGTTGGGACTATCATCCAACTTCACATTTTTCAGGTGAAATCAATCTTGATTGCGTATATTTTATTTTATTTTGGCCAATCATTTATCTGTCCAAATTTCATGACAGATTTGAGCTCAAGATCCTCGTCAATATTAATAATATTGAGTGCTACATTATATTAACAATATCGTCGACGATCACTTTATGTCGGTTCCATTATTACCTAATAAAGACATAACTTATTGATGTTTCTTTATCTCATTATTTTCAGGTATCTGAGCCTCTCCCATGAGGTCTTATGAAGTGTTATGTCGTAGTGCTCTTCTAGAGCACTTGCCTCCTTATTATGACCATTTTGAATATTTGCCCCTCTCCTTCTTCAAGGAGTTTATCTTTGGAACCGATTGGTCTGTTATGCTTCATACGTGGCATAGACTTTGTCCCTCATGGACTTTATTCTATTTGGAGCATTAACAGCTGAAATATGACATTTAGCTTTGGGTCAGCAAATGCGTCTGACAATAATTTGTAAATAAATTATCACTTGAACTTGAACTTTAAGTTCATATTTTCTTATACGAGGATCTATATGTATTCATAATAATTCATTTCATGTATCACTTCCTCAGCTGCCCATTCTTTCCCCCTAATGTTGGGATCACTAACACATTTTCCAACCTTCTTTGGGAATACATCTTTGTGCATTGTGGTGGAATAATTAAATCATATAGTACATCCATATTTCTATATAGAAATTATTTGGTTCCTGACCCAGAACCGATTGTGATAGGGAGAAATTTTCATAACTTGGCTAGATGCGTACAAGTGCTGCTGTATATTAATAATACTTCTCATACAAAATTTCGTTTGTTCTCATAACCAATGATTTAGCTATAATTGGAGGCATATAATTCTGCTAAACCAACTTGGATTTAAACCAATATTATTAAGATAAATCATCATAATTTATATTCTGGAACTGTGCTCTAATAATTTGAGCAAGCAACCTTGTAAAAACCAATCTGCAAGTTGATAACAAATGCACATATGACCATAGAATAGATGCATCTATTAAAATCATATAATAGTAAACGGTCCACATGGCAGGTGACTGGACCCATATATTTATCACCTTTTATTTGTTCCAGAAATCAAGGGATACAATCCCAACCTTAACTGGTATATTATGAGAATAAGCAGCACAAGAGAATTCTTGAAAAATATTCTATTCTTCAATATATGCCAATGCAATTCTCAATTAATTTTTTCGCATCATAATTGAACCGGGATGGTCAACCGGTTATGCCAACTAATATTTTTTTTAGTAAACCTCTAGTTTACTTGTGGCATATGATTCAAGCATCATACTTATATTTGTGTAGTTCAAATAGAAATAAAATCGGGTAACCTTTCATATTTACCTGGTATGATTATAGAGAAGATATTCAATCTTCCTTTTATTTATTGTCTCAATATGACAACCACTTTGACTTATACATTTGAAACTCAAAAAGTTTCTTTTGAGACTTTACAATATCAATGTCATGAATAATTTTATTCATCCCAGTAGTAACAAATTAGTTTTTTCGGAGCTCTTAACAACTTTTGTACTACAAGATCTTTTATCATACCATTCATATGGTAAATGTCTCCTTCACGGAGAAACTTATATCATAATAAATTGTCATGGTCAGAATCATCATAAGCAAAATCATTTATTGCTTTAATTTTGCCTTTAATAACTTTTATAAGGCATGTCAAAATAATATTTGGCGTATCACATGTACGCGACCAATGAGATATTCATGTAGCCATATTGTAATATTCATTATCTTTATTTCTCTCAAACCTCCCTTAGAGGTGAGTTGTGGTATTTATCCAACCATGCATAAGCACATTCTTATGCATAATTTTTATCACGTATATATTTCAACATTTACTTTCAGGAATGAGCCTGCATTTACAATGCTTATCACACGTCACATTTTCAACGAATATACTATAATCATGTGAACGTGTCTCATATTAACATACCATATTGATACATATTCTTTCACCTTTGAAGGATCATTTTGAGAACCCTTATTGTTCTCCTTTTTACAATTACCATAATGATGATTGTTATTATTTAATCTTTGGCATACCGACGTTCATTGGTCAACCACTTATCTTTATTTAGACTTATTATGCACCGTTATCACATTCACTTCAAGAATGAAGCAAATCAAGTGGGACAAACTTCATGCTTTTTCATGAAAAATATATTATTTTTCTTTAGTCATCATTGTATCATCAATATGGTGCATTGAGACTCAAACCCAATGCCTTACCCATATAAAGACATGTTAGGCCGTAATGAGTTGGGACTCAAACCCAACTCTTATCATCATAGTGCGATGGGACTTAAACCCATTGTCTTTACCTCAACCAATGACATCATTATATCCAGTAATCATAAGACTTTACAATATTACCACGCCCAACAATTATAAGTGAAAAATCGTCTAGTATCTGCATCACCTTATCACATATTTAATTTAATCCAAAAATTGAACTATTTTATCATAAGATATATAAAGTTAATTAACGGATAGCCATACAATTACATATCTCAATTGGGATATTAAAGCTCATCAAATATTATTGCTCCTCAAAGTTATTATTTTTAAGGATAATTTTGAAGAAGTAATCAACTTAGATTGATGATATGTGCATTTAATTAGTTAATGGACAATGATATAACTATTATTATCTTTCATGTGTCTAAAGCAAAATATTATTTAGCGTAATATATATTTTGCTGCCAAAATTGAAGTATATCACTTTTCTAGATTGACCACATAAAAGAATTATAAGTGCACCTAAAAAAAAAATTTAATATCGTAAAATCTATACCTACATAGTATCTTCATGTGTACTAATATTCTGTATGTAAGCTTGTCAAAATAAATAGTTACATGTAGCTAGTGTAGTATATCATGTTATATTGCATAATAATGTATAATAATGCATTATGTTAGGTGTACCCAAGTACTTAAATTCAGTAAGAAAATACACTTGAAAACAAAAACAATATCAAGTAACCTCATTATGGCCTAACATCACCAGAATGCCTTTTAATATTTCACAAAGATCTTTTAATATCATAACAAATTAATGATAGCATGATGTTATATTTGTATAAGATTAATCTTAGAACTAGGAACAAAATTAGCGGACATACACAACCATACATGCATGAAAACTTAAAATCAAAGCTTACTATTTTCTAACCAAAGCAACAACAAATCTTAAATTTTAACATAAGCTAAATACACAATTTATGGTATAATTAAAAATAATACTCACTGCTGGACAGTAAGAAGCAAACTCAATATTGATATGATATACGAAATGCCCAGGTTTTATTGGCTCAACCAACTTGATTCAAGGTTGTTGGTTATTCATAGTTCCATCATAAAATGGGCTATCGATCCTTTCAATTTGGTTAGAGTTTCGTGCTGATAACGTGTTATAAAATAAAAGCGATTTAGTAAAACATGAACAAGAAATATAAGCAATTTAGTAAAACATGAACAAGAAATGGAGATAGAGAGAAGGAAGAGATTTTCTTCTTCAATTGTGTGTATTTTTCTATCTATTACAAGGCATTTATATAGGCATAAAAAGTGAAGAAAATATGTCATGGAATATGTCATTGAACATACAAAATATGTCATTGAATATGTCATTAAGCATTTGAAATGAAAATCATGGAAGAAGAGTAGACATCCACCATAATGTGATATTTATCGTAACACAATTTATGTAATCATTGATTAATAAATTTTAACTCAAATTTAACATAGCGAATTACAGGAACAACAACAGATAGGTATTGACCTCTGCAAATATACAGAGAGATTGCTGGAAATTAGAGAATACCTCTTTGACGGTAATAATAGAATCTTGAGATAAAATATATCGGCAGTGAAAGTTCGAAAATTTCAGAATCAGCTTATTGGTGTTTTGACTTTTGAGTTCAGTTAGAGATTTTCAAGAAGAGGCGCCAAAGACTAAGATATGGTCCATACGAAGTACTAGTAATTATCAGCCGGAAGTTCATATGGAGTTTCCACAAAACTTTTTAAACTTCAATTTAATTCTAAATCAAATATTTCTTTTAATGATATATTCATTTGATTCGACGTAAAAATTAAGAGTGTTTGGATGAGTATGAGTAAATGTTAAAAAATCAAAAGCACCAAAAGTCATAAGTTAATCAAGCCTTTTTTATAGTTTTTTTTTTAATTTATGATATTTTTTCTTTGACCAAAATATTTACTATTTTATCTCTAATACCTTTTGTAATCCATGAAATACCATTTCCAAAAAAAAAAAAGTTCTAGCTTCCTCTCTGTAACTTTTTCACCATTGGACCTTCTCCTCGTAAAAATCTTTATTATAAGCAATTTTAAAGGGTAATTTAGTGTTAAAAAAAAATACCGATCTTATCAAGACTTTTTTTTTGGTTAAACTAAATTTTTTTATTTAACCAAGTATATCAATATGTACAAAGGACTCATTAGACTCATGAGCCAGCTCTCAGTAATCTCTATAACTATTCTAATTGTTCCTTATCTAGCTAACTTCTACAATTATTGTCAATAACTAGTGATAACATGATTAATTCTTTAACATCTATATTGGGTAATTGTTCAGGCCATCCAATTGTTGCTACCATTTGTCATTCTTCTGACCATATATATGTAGCTGCATTGTAATCTCCTTGATCAGCTGCCTGCTTTCTCGTCTCTGATTTCTGAATCTTCTTGCATTCCTCTCAGCCCATATGTGATATATATTTGCTGCAAATAAGAAACCAATGATACCTGCTCTTGCTCGAGAGTTATTAGTTCTTTTGGATGCCCACATACCTCATCATCCCATCCTCTGACTGGTCTCTTCTCCCCTAACCAGTGTAGCAATGAGCTCCATATATGCTTTGAATAATCGCAATAAAAGAATAGATGCTCCAATGTCTCTACTGCATTTGTATTACATAAAACACAGTCTTGCATCACTTTAATTCCTCATTTCTGTAGTCTGTCCACTGTTGATAACTTTTTATGAACTGTCAGCCATAGAATAAACTAATGCCTAGGAATAATTCCTTTCACTAGGGTCAAACTTTTCCATGAAACTTTTGGAGATGTAGGTATAAAGGATTGATAGGCCTTCTTGACGCTGAACTTCTCTTTATCTTCAAATGATTCAAGGTAGTCCATCACATTCCCATATTGAGTCAACCATTTCCTTGCATCAAATATCTTCCTCACTAACCAGCTGGCTTGGCTTGGGGATGGCATATTGTTCAGCTCCCTGCCTTTTATGTATATACTATGGATCCATTGAACCCACAGTTTGTCCTTTTTACCCACTGCCCACAGTAGCTTGTAGATTGCAGCTTTATTCCATGTAAAGAAGTCCAATATATTTAATCCTCCTGCTGCTTTAGGAAGACATACTGTACTCCAGGCTATTAAGGCTCTTCTTGAGTATTCATTGTTTCCTGTCCACAAGAAATTCCTACATGCATTTGTCACCATACTCAAAATCTTCTTAGGCAGTAGGAACACTTGTGCCCAATATGTCTGCATCTCGAACAGTATACTCTTGATGAGCTGCACTCTTCCACTGTATGAGAGGAACTTAGTGGTCCAACATTGAATTCTAGCAATTATCTTTTCAACTAAGGGTAGACACTGATGAATAGAAAATTTCCTTGAAGACAATGGAATATCCAAATATTTGAATGGCATCTCCCCAATAGTGAAATGCATATCTTGCATTATCTGAGCTTTAAACTCTTGTGTCACTCCTGTAACATAGAATACATATCTTGCATTATCTGAGCTTTAAACTCTTGTGTCACTCCTGCAACATAGAATGCATATCTTGCATTATCAAGACTTTTTTATCACACACACCTATTGATTGTTAACAATTTTAGCACTTCATTCAAACACGTGTTTGTTTATTAACACAAATAGTTTCAGCAATTAAAAGTGATTTTTTACCCCCAAGACATTTGGTTAGATGATAGAGTAAATGATACTTTCACCTTTGCTTAGAAACTGGATGGTTCTCAAATAAGTAATACCCTTCTTTAAAGTTCATAGGTTAATTATGTTCTTTTCCTTCTTTTTGACATGTATTTCGTCAGTTAATTATGTTGCTAAAGTCTAGCTATTATCTACCTACTCAGACTCTCAAAGTTATGTCCTCTTTCTTTCCCATAGTGCTATCTCACTCAAACCAATTGATGGAAATCACATCCCTTGTATCACATTACAAGTACCTCAATTTCCTGATTAAATTGGTTTGTTCTAATTATCTTGGTAATTTAACGTATGGTCCCCTCTCCGACAAGAACATGTATGTATAAAATACGAAAATTGCTCTGGAATATGGATAGCATTGAGAATAACTAAATCCATTAGCATGTTTAGCTTGTTGATACATGCAATTGCCCAAAACTGAACTGTAGAAGTAATTCTGCAATCCCATGGTAATCGAGCATAAATCAGAGCCATTATTTGCTTCGTTAAATCAGCGTGCATCTGTCATGCTCTCTTCAGGAAGATATTGGTGTCAAGCTGCAGCTGATACATGGCAAAGATTATGCCATTCACATGATCGACGAGATATGAGGCATCGAAAAAGCAACATGCATGCAACTGCCGTCAACTTTGAGGCTTTGAAGGAGTAGGTGATGACGGGGGCTTCAAATCAGGGTACTGCAAGATATAAAGATAACAGTGTCAATAAACCAATTGAGAGAATGCACAAGCCTAAAGTTATTGCCAGCAAAAAGCAAATTGATGGTTGTGTGCAAAGAGGAGAAAGAAGTTCCCCAAAACCATTTTTAGCATTAGTACATGACCTAAACTGACTGAGATCACCACACCGAGAGGAAATGAGACATAAGAAATAATGGTTCTACTTTGGTGAGTTTGGAACTTTCAACTGCTGGCTACCGTGAGATGCAGGGAGGGTCAGGTAATTATATTTTGAGAAAGATTTATACACAGTTGGGACAGGTGTGGCAGACTCCCCGTTCAGACCAACAACCTAAAGCATAAAAGAGTACATTACAGTCTCTATGCGACAGCCAACTTGGATGCTGAAGCAGCAAGCGGCATTTGAGAATTGTCCCAAGCACCCTTCCACTACTCTTGAGGTTAAAGATAGTAGTTTAATAGCTTTGCAATCTCAGACACTTGCTCATGGATGTTTAATCAAAGAGAGAGAGAGAGAGAGAGAGAGAGAGAGAGAGAGAGAGAGAGAGAGAGAGAGAGAGAGAGAGAGAGAGAGAGAGAGAGCATACATTTGGATATGGGGATGATGATCTAGGACCACATTTTGTCGCTGAGGTTGAGTCAACAGACTTCTTAATGGAACCATTGCTTATCTGCTCAACTTGGGTCACGCCTATAGCAGATGGAGATTGACTGTTAATTTCATTTGCTTGAATCACCCCATCATTGCTGTCTTGCTGTTGCATTCCTTTGACCTTCTTCTTGGCATAGATATGAACAGATGGAGGGAGAAGGGTTTCTTGGATCTCCTAAAAGAAAAAATAAACGTAACTGAAAAAGATGAAATAATTCCGTGCAGAGTTTCTGATAACTAAAGCATCAAGCTTCTGATATCATTCCAAAGACCAGCAACATAAAGTTAAAGTGCCTAAGGCCAAATCTATTAGGTCGCCAATAAGGCAAGGTAAGATGCAGGTTATCAGGACCCAAAAACTCTTGGAATCTCTCATCATTTATGAGTGACAGAATTCTACGCGAAGAATATAAAAACAACTACTTGCAAACATACATACGCAAGAAGATGCAGTTGGACATGAATGAAGAGATTAAATCAGCCTAACTCAAACTACTTGGAAGAAAGGAAGAATACCTGCCATCCTTTCTTGCCTCTTATCCCACCTCGGATAGCATAAGCCTCTTTAAGACCATTTTTTACCAATAGCTCAGCCACTTTGATTGAGTTTCCATCAAAACTACCTTCCACATAAAAGAAGATATCCGTCAAACTCTTAAAACCGCTCAAACAGTTGAGTGTTACTATGTCACTATCTGCTATTATAGCTATCTATCTATAAAAACATCCAGTGTTTACCGGAGCAGAGGCCATAAAGCCAACTCTCTCTAGGAGAGGAGACATATTCAACATATACATGTTCATTAAATGGGAAACTTAACTATTCTCTCCTTTTCTTTGCAGCAGCTATCTGATGGTAAAACCTAATTACAAGGCTGATTAATAAAGACATTATATTGGGTTGACATATTGGTAACAAAGTAAGCCTCATGATCACCCAAAGAATCATCAGAGACAGAACGTGAGGTAACTTTTTTAATAATGATAATGAGAATGTGAGGTAACTTAGAAGGATAAAACTAAGGTGGAAAGGGCATTTACACCTGCCACTACTTCGATAACCAAGGAAGCATCAAATCATAGCTCCACCTCAGATCTTACTTTACAATAGCAATTGCACTTTCATAAATTAAAAGAGTTTTTTGATTTAATGAGGAAGAAGGATCACGAGAGAAATTTGCAAGTTCATCTGGAAAATATAATGGCGGGCACAAAGCTAGAACCTCCCAATCTCCCTACGTGTCTATACTCCTTAAATGACACAAAAACAAACAAGAACCACCTACTTACGCCCTATGTGCGCACACATACACATATATTACCAGAGGCAAAGAGTCACACACATATATATGGTACGTAAGATGTTTGATCCCAAATAGAAGCACTGTAATAATTATAGACAAATAGAAAACAATATGTAAGAATCTTTCAATCTTTCTTCCCAAACGAGCCAATAGACATTGCCACAAAAGCTTGCCATATCTTATTGTGCTAAAGCAGCTAATATCTATTTACATGGGAAAATTTCGACAATAAAAAAACTGCTTATAGAAAAGGTCAATCAATTCCGAGACTGGTAAAATTTATATCATCAGCAGGTCAAATGCTCCACTTCAAACTCATAATCAGATGAAGAAAACAGGTAGATAGTCAGAAATGGAGGACTCAAAATTGGAATCACCCAGCTCAGTGTGGCGTCTATAACATACCTTGCTAATCTCCATAATAAAAAAAGTTTGTGATTGTTCTAGAAGAAATGAAACAAAAGACATGGTAGAGCTAGGACAGTTATCGTATGAGGTCTACCCAACGTTAGATGCAGAGGCACATAACAAATCGATATGAATATCATGAATTGTCCCGTAATATAATCAGTTGTTTGAAACCTTCTTCTAGGTTCCTTCTTCCATAACCAGAGCTCGGAGAAGGAAAAGACAAGAGGGCCCAATGGAGAATGTGGTCAGAAATCCATAATAGAGTCCGACCACAACGACCAAATTGATTATGCAAGTGAATAACCAAAAGACAATATACATAACAATCTCGATTATCATCACTGAAATGCTTATGTTTACCTGTGTGATAATTGCCCTACTATGCAACAGACTTGCTACCTGTGAAGTCTTGCATGTTTGAGAAGAACATACCATGTGACTCATACAGGAACCACATCAAAGAAATTACTCTATCTTACCAAACCAAAAAACAAAAAATAAAAACAAAACAAAACATATGAAGCACGAAGCATCAAAGGCCAAAATGCAAAATTCTCACATATATTGGTACAATATGCACTAAGCATTTTATTAAACATAATGTTGACAACACTTACTTGTCTAAAACACAAACAGTTGTATTCTCCGGCTGCTTGAAATTCTCAAACACCCTCTTAACAAAGGCATCTTCATCTCCTTCACGGAACTCAACCTGCACCACACTCTTATTCAACATTATCAAATTGGGCGAAGGCAAATAAGCCAAGCTCTTCTTATCCCGAACATCTATCAGCAGCGAACTGGGGTCATCTCGGAGCTTCCCAAAAGCATCAACGGCGGAGATGAACTTATACTTTTGGAAGTACTCTTCAGCTAATGGGATCACAACGAGCCAGATAAACGTAACCCCGGCAACAAAAAATGGATACTTGGTGAAAAATTCATCAATAGAGACCAAGATTGCTTCTACGTTGATTTTAAAGGGAATTTCTTCAGTGGGTACTGCAGTTTCAGCGGCAAAGGTTGTAAGAGGAAAAGAAAGACCCAGAGAAAGGAAAGAGAGATGAAATTTTGGAAAGATTTGTTGGGATTTTGTAGAATGATGAATTGGGGCTTCTGTTTGTAAAAGGGGACGGATTTTCTTGGTTTTAGGGGAATTGAGTTGGAGTGAATTGCAGAGGAAAGTGGGAGAAGAGTTGGGAAATGGGGATTTTGGAGAGGATTTGTTGGTATTGAAGTGATTTTGGAGAGGTAAAGAAGTTAAAATGCCTACCGAAAGAGACTCCATTAGAAGGAGCCGAGATAAAAGAACTGAGAAGGATGGAAAAGATGTAATGGATTTGATATGGAAAAGGAGACGATAAGATGTGGCGCCATTTATAACGGCAAATTGCTATTTATTTTCCAGGAAGGAATATTACTACTTTTCAGTAAATTGAATTAAATTTCCAATTGATTCGCATTTAAATACTTCAGAAGTTAATAAAGCGAATTAGAAGGTTCTTATAATTAAAGTGTAAAAATAGGGGGATAGAAAAATCTTGAAAAGTATAATTAATAGAAATTTCAACCTTGAGAAACTTTGAAATTAGTTTTTCATGGATATATACGTTTTTAGTTTAAAGGTCAGCTAAAAAGAGGAGTATTCATTTAGTAGAAAGGTAATTACCACATATTTTTATATTCAATAAGACATGCCCTGTTGAAGATAAGAACCTGTTGAAGAAGTATGAGAGGAGAAGAAGTGAAAAGAAATTTCGGAGTCTCTAAGACTTTGTTTGACTAATCTTATTTGAAGAGAGACACGTGTCCAAATCATAAGCATTGATGCTAATTCATCTAACTTCATCTGGGACGTTGATTTGATAAGAGAGGAATAAATCACAGCTATCCAATTTGATATTTCTCATTTTCAGATGAGAAGGGTCTAGAATTGTTTAAACGTGAACCACACGTGCTCACACACATTGTAAAGAATATTTTTGTTAGTTAGTTAGATTTTAGCCAATAGGAAATAGTACAAGTGTATATGAATATTTTATTTACATTCTTTTGTATCTATACATAGATTTGTATAAAAGACAAGCTACAGTGAATAAAAATACACACAGAAAATATTCACAATTTCTGCCTTTTCCTTCATGGTATCAGAGCAGATTTAGCCCGATCCATTCAGAAATCATCTTAAGTTTTTATCAAATTTTCCTTCTCTTATCCATCTGTGGATTCAATCATGACTAGTACAAAAGCAACAACTGATATCTCTGTCTCTGGATCCAAAAGCAGTGGAGTGACCAATGACTCCAATCACCCTTATCACTTACACTCTTCTGATACTCCAGGAATGGGCCTTGTGAGCACACCTTTCGATGGGAAATGATTCCCATGATGGAAGAGATCTGTCCTTATTGCAATCTCTGCCAAGAACAAACTTGGCTTCATCAATGGATCTTGTGCCGAGCCACCAGTGGATGACAAAAATTATCCATTGTGGAGTAGGTCCAATGACATGGTCACCTCTTGGTTGCACAACTCTTTGACCAAGGAAATAGGTGACAGTGTCATTTTCTCAAGAACAGCTAAGGAGCTTTGGAGCAGCCTGGAACACAGGTTTGGGCAGTCAAGTGGAGCAAAGCTATACCATCTGCAGAAGGAGATTTTAAAAATAATTCAGGGAAACAACAGCATATCAGGATATTTCACCACTCTTAAGAGACTATGGGATGAGCTAGACTCACTTAACTCACACTTAGGGCGCTCTTGTGCATGTAACTGTGATGGAAAAAAGAAGATGGCTAAGTTCATGGAAGATTAAATGGTCATTCAATTCCTAATGGGACTGAATGATGCTTATGCACAAGCAAGGGGAAACATTTTAATGCTTAGTCCTATTCCTGGCATGGATCAAACTTACTCACTCTTACAACAAGATGAGAGCCAAAAGGAGATCTATATGAGCCCACAATATCCTACTGATGGGGCTTCCTTTATGGTAGGATCACAGAACAAATTTCCACAGAAAACAACAAAATGCAAAAGGGTTGGAGTTCTCAGCAGAAGCCAGGAAACACACAATGTAAGTCTAAGACAAAGAAATCTAAATTTAATCCAAATGTTACCTGCAGCCATTGCTCAAAGATAGGACATGTAAGGGCTGATTGCTACAACTTATAGGATTCCCCGATGAATTCCAATTCACTAAGGGTGAAAATTTTCAAGGAGCAGCAATAAAATCAAATGCTGTAGTTTCAGATCAGCAGGGTGATGGACAGTCTGGTGAGAACAATGAAGCAAACCTTAACAATCAGGCACAATTTTTCAGCAAGGAACATGTATCTGAAATGGTTAACATAATTAGACAGGTGCAGGTGGGGAGTACAGGAAATGCAACCTCAGAAATTAGTGCCAATGTTGTTGCTGGTACTATTCTCAAATATTCAGGAACATGTCTTGCTATTTTTGGATAATTGATTCAGGTGCCTCAGAACATATGTGTTTTGATTCCAAGTCTTTCCTAACTCTAACAACACTAGTTGTGCCTTTACATATAAGTTTGCCTAATTCTTTTCAACTGTTTGTCACACGGGCAGGTTTGCATTCAGCCAGATATGATCCTAGAAAGAGTTCTTTATGTTCCATCTTTCAAGTATAACTTGTTATCTGTTCATAAGTTATGCACTCAATTCAAATGCATCATCAATCTTACTTCTAGTGAATGTCTATTGCAGGTCCCTTTAATGAGGAGGGGACAAGTTTTTGGTGAAGTAAGAGATGAATTATATCTACTCCAGCCTAGAACTTCAGAGTCTAGAATTCTATTTAGTCAGAATGTAATTTCCATTCCAAAAGGAAGTGATTTCAGTCTAGTACCTAGTAAAGTTTCATTTCCAGTTTCAGTTTTGCAAATGATGTTTTAGATGTAACTCAATGGCATGTAAGGTTGGGGCATTTGCCCTTTTCAGTAATGAAGAAATTTAGCTTTGTTCATTTTCCTTCAGATTTTAATCCTGTGTGTCACATTTGTGCTAAGGCAAGGCAAACTAGGCTTCCTTTTCCCATTAGCCAAGTCAGAACTACATCTCCATTTGACCTCATTCACATAGATACTTGGGGTCCCTTTAAGACTACTACATATAATGGATACAACTATTTTTTGACCATAGTTGATAATTTTAGTAGGGCAACCTGGACTTTCTTATTGAGTACCAAAAACAATGTTTTTTCAGTTTTAAAGTCTTTTCTTTATATGGTTGAAAGGAAGTTCAACAAGAAAGTAAAAAGGGTGAGATCAGACAATGCTTGGGAATTGAGAAAGGGAACACAAGAATACAGATTCTTTCAAGAACAAGGGATCCTTCATGAAACCTCTTGTGTAGCTACACATCAACAGAATGGGGTAGTTGAGAGGAAACATAGACATCTTCTGGATTGCTAGGGGATTACTATTCCAATCCAAGATTCCTCTTCAATATTGGGGAGAATATGTTTTAACTATAACATTTCTGATAAACAGGTTCCCCTCAAAGGTATTGAAAGGGAAAACACCATATGCAGTTCTATTTGGGAAAGAACCTATATATGAGGTTCTAAGAAGTTTTGGATGTTTGTGTTATGTGTTCACCTTATCTCAGAACAGAGGAAAATTTGAACCTAGAGCCAAGACTTGTGTATTCTTAGGATATGCACAAGGACAAAAGGGATACAAGGTACTGGATATAGATACAAAAGGGTATTTGTCTACAGGAACATAAAATTTCATGAAGATCTTTTTCCTTTTCACCAAGCACACTCCTCCACCTTTTTCCACCATGTTCTAATCCCACTATTCATATTTTTGCACCAGATATGCCAACTCCCAATACCTACTCTCCAGCTCCCATAGATAAATCTTCTTCATAACAGCTAGAACTTACTCACTCACCAAATTCACCTCTCTCAGACACTCATTCAACACCTCTTAGGACATCTAGTTCTAGCCCTATTTCACCTATTGTTCCACACTCTTCACCTCACTCTGAAGCTGAACCCACACTAATCCCAAGTGAATCTTACATTCTTTCCTACTCACCCCCTCACACAACATCCAGAAATGTAATTCCCACACCTCCGCCACCTATTAGAAAGTCTGATACAATTTCTCAAAGGTCTGCCTATTTGACAAACTATGTGTGCAATGCTATTATTCTTTCTAATTTCACTGATTCTTGCTTCAATCAGCCTGCTATTCCTAATGCTTTCTCTTTTACAATTTTATCCCCTTCCAATCAACATGTGGTTCAATCCCTATCTACCATTTCTGAACCTAGCAGCTATGTAGATGCTTCTAATCACCAAGGTTGGAAAGCTGCCATGGATGCAGAAATTACAGCTCTGCAACTAAACCACACTTGGGATGTGGTAGATTTGCCTCTAGGAAAGAAAGCTTTACCTTGTAAATGGGTATACAAGGTAAAACATCATTCAGATGGAACTATAGAAAGGTTGAAAGATAGGCTAATAGTGATGGGGGACATTCAAAAAGAAGGGATTGACTATTTTGAACTTCTCTCCAGTGGTCAAAATGATAACTATAAGGTGCCTTTTGACTGTGGCTGTGAATAAAGGTTGAAGGGTGTCACAGCTTGATGTGAATAATGCATTTTACATGGAGAATTACAAGAAGAGGTCTATATGAAATTCCCTGCAAGTGTTCTTCCACCTAAACCAAATCAGGTTTGTCTCTTAAAGAAGTCCCTTATGGGTTAAAGCAGACATCCAGATAGTGGTATGCCAAACTTGCAGGACCTTTGAGTTTTAAAGGATATTCTAGTTCTCTCAATGACTATTCCCTTTTCTATAAGCACAATGGTGCTCTTGTTCTATCCTAGCAGTATATGTTGACGATATCCTACTCACAAGGAATGATACCACAGAGATTACACAAATCACTGGTTTTCTCAATTCAGAATTCAAAATGAAACATCTAGGGGATATTCATTACTTTCTAGGCATGGAAATACTCAGAGAAAAGCAGGGATTCATTATAAGCCAATGAAAATTTACCTTAGAACTGCTACAAGAGTTCGACTGTTCATGAAGCAGAATTTCTTCACCTCTTGAACCTTCCATCAAGCTTCAAGCAGATTTGGGGGAACCAATGGACAACCCAAGTCTTTATCGCCATCTAGTTGGTAAGCTTAACTATTTGACGAACACCAGACCTGGCCTCTCTTTTACTGTTCTATCACTCAGCCAATATATGCAAAATCCTTGCATTTCCCATTATTCTGCTGCTCAATGTGTGTTGAGATACCTCCGCACAGATCCCTCACAAGGAATTCTCCTTTCCTCACACCCCTCTTTTGATTTGCTGGCTTTTTGCGATGCTGATTGGGCAGCAAGTCGCGATTCTAGATGCTCAGTCAGTGGGGTTTTTTATTACCCTTGGAGGTGCACCTATTTCCTAGAAATCCAAAAAGTAGGCTTCCATTTCTTTGTCATCTGCTGAAGCTGAATATCGTTCCATGCGTTGAGTAACAACAGAGATCACTTGGCTCGTTTGTCAGTTGGGGGATCTCACAATCCATCCACTTTACCAGTTCCTATCCACTCCAATAGCCAGGCTGCGATTCACATAGCTCGCAACTCAGTCTTTCATGAACGCAACAAACATGTGGAACTCGATTGCCACTTTGTCCGTCAGCAATTCCTTTGTGGTTTGATATCTCTCTCTTTTGTTCCCTCGGACTGTCAGCTCGCCGATTTGTTCACCAAACCCTTATCTGGGGGTTCTTATCGCCATATTTTGAGCAAGCTGGGGGTCCATTATCTCCCCTCCGTCTTGAGGGGTATGTTGAAGATAAGAACCCTTATGTTAATTCAACAGATGCTTCACAGAATAATGAAGAAACAAGAGAGAAGAAGAAGTAAGAGAGGAGAAGAAGTGAAAAGAAATTTCAGAGTCTCCAAGGATTTGTTTGAGCTTATGTATGAAGATATCTGAGACACTAATCTTATTTGAAGAGAGACACGTGTCCAAATCATGAGCATTGATGCTAATTTATCTAACTTCATCTGGGACGTTGATTTGATAAGAGATGAATAAATCACAACCATCCAATTAGATATTTCTCATTTTCAAATGAGAAGGGTCTAGAATTGTTTACACATGAACCACACATGCTCACACACATTGTACAGAATATTTCTGTTAGTTAATTAGATTTTTGCCAATAGGAAATAGTACAAGTGTATAGGAATATTTTATTTACATTCTTTTGTATCTATACATAGATTTGTATAAAAGACAAGCTACAGTGAATAAAAATACACACAGAACATTTTCACAATTTCTGCCTTTTCCTTCATGTCATAATTACCCTATCTTGTAGAATTTCTTTTTTGTTTTTTATTTTCCGTAGCCGTGGTTAAATAAAAAAAGTAATCATCATCCAAGATTCAATTCTTCTGCTACAATCGATCTCCCCAGGTTCTTAAGGCACTTCTTTAATTTTATCACGAATATTTTTTTAATATTTTAGTGATATTGTGAAAGGATCATTTCTACTACTGTGAGCTTAAAGATTTCCAAATCTTCAATTTTCTGAATTGTCGTCATCCTCGACGTCTCTCACCGTTAAATCTCGCTGGTGGTGAAGTAGAATCTCCTCAGTTCCTTGTAACGGGCAGGTTTTCTCTAATTCTTGTTTCGTATCTATTTGCTCTTCTTCAAACCCTATCGTGTAGAATTTCTTTTTTGTTTTTGATTTTCCATTGCTTTAGTTAAATGAAAAAAGTAATCATCATCCAAGATTCAATTCTTCTGCTACAATCGATCTCCCCGGGTTCGTTAATCATATGTCACACCTTCCTTTTTTGCTTTTGAATCGATGTTTAAATTACTGTAATTGGTTTATTGTCTCTTTGGCTGAGAATATCTGAGATTTTGATGCCTTGCGGTAACTCGTAGTTGGATTGATTGCTTTTTCTATCTTTTCTATTAGTGTTTTAAGCTTAAGTTTTCATCTATCCATTTTAATTCTATGTTTGCAAGGGGTAGCTTCATTGTTCTAGTGTATGCTCGCGTTACTGTTCTCGTACTAGTGTCTTTGAGTTGTTTTTAGATCTCGGGTTCGTAGCTTGTAGTCCTTCGTTCCCGCTACTTGTTCTTAGTTGTAGTGTTTACCTAATACCTTTTGCTTATAGTGGCAGTAGTGAGTGATGTGAGAGTGAGGTCATGTACTCAGGTGAGGCTGAGGGTGGGGTCCAGGGGTGGGAAGAGGGGTAAGAAAGCCTCTAGGCTGAGAGTTGGGTCTTGGAACATTGGGACGTTGACAGGAAAGTCTATAGAGTTAGGTAAGATTACTCAGAAGAGGAAAATCAACCTAATGTGTGTTCAGGAGACTAGATGAAAGGGTACTAGGGCACGAGATGTAGATGGGTTTAAACTATGGTACTCAGGAAGGGCTGGGGGTAAGAATGAGGTAGGTATTTTAGTTGATAGGGACCTCAGTGAGCTCGTGGCCGAGGTTAGGAGGGTAAATGATAGGTTGATGAGTATCAAGCTGATAGTTGGTAGGTTTATTGTAAATGTGATTAATGCATACACTCCTCAGTTAGGTTTGGACCAGGAGGTCAAGAAGCAATTCTGGGAGGATTTGGACGAGATGGTGCATAGTATTCCGCACACATAGAAGTTGTTCATTGATGGAGATTTCAATGGACATATTGGGGCTAGTGCTAGGAGTTATGATGATGTGCATGGTGGGTTCAGTTTTGGGGATAGGAATGAGGGAGGGAATTCACTATTGGATTTTTCTAGAGCTTTTGATTTGGTTATAGCTAACTCGAGTTTTCCGAAGAGGGAAGAGAACCTGGTCACTTTCCAGAATTCAATAGGCAAGACTCAAATTGATTATCTTCTCTGTAGGAAATGCGATAAAGGTCTGTGCAGTGACTGCAAGGTCATCCCTAGTGAGCACCTCACGACCCTACATAGGCTCCTAGTTATGAACCTGGAGATCAAGAGGAGTATGAGGAAGAGGGCGGGGTGCATGCAACCTAAGATCAAGTGGGGTAACTTGACCAAGGACAAAGCTCAGGAGTTAGGGGAGAAGTTGTTGGCTATGAGGGTTTGGATAAGTAGGGGGACACGTCTAGTATGTGGTTCACGACTGCGAATTGCATTAGGGTAGCTTCTAGAGAGGTCTTAGGGGTCACGAAGGGCTCTCCTAGGGGTCATTAAAGGAACTGGTGGTAGAATGGAGAGGTTTAAGGTAAAGTGGAAGCTAAGAAAGTTGCTTATTTGAAGCTAGTGGATAGTACAAACGAGGAGGAAAAAGGACTTATCAGGAGTGTTATAGAAAGGAAAAGAAAGAGGCAAAGTTAGCAGTTACGACGACTAAGAATGCGTCATTTGCTCGTTTGTACGAGGAGCTCGGGAGCAAAGGCAGGGACAAGAAGTTGTACTGGTTGGCCAAGGTAATGGAGAGGAAAGCCCACGACTTAGACCAAGTCAAGTGCATAAAGAATGAGGATGGCAAAGTATTGATGGACGAGACACTTATTATGAGAAGATGACAAACATACTTCCATAAACTGTTGAACAAGGAGGGGGATATATGCACTGTGCTGGGTGAGTTGGAGCACTCTGAGAGTCGGCATGATTTTGGGTCCTGTAGGCGGATTACGGTAGATGAGGTGGAAGGGGCAATGCGTAAGATTTGCAGGGGCAGAGTGACGGGACCAGACGAAATCCCGATAGAATTCTGGAAAAAAAAAGAAAAAAATAGTTTTATTTGCCAATGAAAAGAGTCTTGTTTTCAAAAGAAGTTTATTTTATCGGCCCGAACTACGCCAGTTTGATTCCCACAGGGTGTGAGATACGTAGTCAACCCCCATCGGGTCCAACTTCACTTTTTGCGAAAATAGCCAAAAGAACTAAAATTTTATTTGAAAATAATTAGGGCGACGCCATTTTTGCTAGAAATAGCCGAATGTCCCTAAAAGGGCACCGAAAGGCTATTTTTGCAAGAACAGCCGCATGAGGTCATTTTTTAGGTTTTCACCGGTTAACTGACGCAGCCTTAAAATCTTCGACCCCGAGAAGCTGAAAGGCCGTATTGGCGAAACTGGGTTTTATATTAAATGAAAAAAAAAGAGAAAAGTGTCCATGTTATCTTTGAGTCGATTGAATTGTGATTTTTTCTTAACCACCATAATAAATGTGCAGAATGAGCACAAGTCAGAATTTACACGTAACAATTGTGAACAAGATCCCTTTGGAGTTGCACATGTGGTGGGATGACCTGGGCGAATCAGGGCGCGATACAGTCAATCTATACTTGGGAGGCCTCACTGGGTTGCTGAAGATCAATCCTAGGGGGGATGTCATAAAGGCCTTGGTCGCATTCTGAGACCCGGTTCACAACGTATTTCACTTCTCGGATTTTGAACTTACCCCAACATTGGAAGAAATAGCCGGATACATCGGGGGTCCCAAGGTTCCTCTGAGACACCAGTACTTGATCGCTCCAAGGGCCGTAACTGTACACAGGTTCCTAGACTCTTTGAAAATAAGCAGGAGGTCCACAATCCAGACTTGGCAGCTTGTTTTGGTACTCTGCGGTTTATATACAACAGATATGACCACATAGGGGGGTTCAATAAGCCGGAAAACAAAATCTGTAGCGAAGGAAACCGCCTTAAGTGGGAAGAACATAGGTGTTTTGCATTCATGGTAGCCTTTCTGGGACTCCTGGTGTTTCCTAGAAAAGACGAGAACATTGACATACGAGTATCTAGGGTTGTCAGCACTTTACTCACTCAGGCCAACAGCACCCTCGCACCCATGATAGTAGCTGAAATCTTCCGCGCTCTCACAGCCTGCAAAGCCGGGGGAAACTTTTTTGAGGGGTGCAATGTGTTGCTGCAGATGTGGATGATTGAACACCTATGTCATCGTCCTCAATTTATGAGTTATGGGTCGACATAGAAAACATGCATAGAGGAATTTTCTACGAGGATTGACGGAATCAGCGTACCAGAAGGGGTCACAGAATGGATAGCACGCCTCCATTCTGTCACTGCAGGCCAAATAGAATGGACATTTGGATGGTTGCCAGTGGATGAAATCATATATATGCCAGCCACTGGACCCCATTTCCTTTTGATGGGACTCCGGAGTATTCAGCCCTATGCCCCGTATCGAGTCTTGAGACAGTTGGGGAGATGCCAAATAGTTCCGAAAGATGAAGATCTTAGTGGCCAAGTAGTCGAGATCGAGCCCAACGGACAGTTTCCTAAAGCAGCAGTCCGACAAATTTGGAGCGAGTGTCAATACTTAACAGCCAATACATGTGATGTGATCGGTCCAAGGGTGAAGTTTCGCCGGGATACCTTGCTTGGTTTAGGAAAGAAATCGAGTTTGGGAGACCGGACAAAAGGCCCCATCTCCAGGAGTTCGTCCAGGCGTTGCAAGAACAGTGGGATTGGTTGGCTAAAGAAGAGATTTACAGGGCAGAAATAGGCAAGCTGAAGCAACAGATTAAAAACCAGGGATTTGAAAGTAGTCTGCAAGTTGACACCGATCAGGGAGAAAGGAACAAGTTGGCCCAAGAAAATGAGGCGCTGAAAGCCCAAATTCGACAAATGAGGATAGATGCTGACAAACAACAAAGGAGTCGGTCGGATAAGCGGTTAATAAAAGGGTTAAAAAAGGAAATCGGTGAGTGCTGGGATGATCTGAAGAAATCTGAGGATACCATAGCACAACTCCAGACACAATGGGCGAAGAGAACGAAAGAGCGCACACAGTACTTACAGCAGGCGAGGAAAGATTATGAAAAGACCATTGTCAGTCTAAAAAGGAAGGTGACCACCCTAGAGATCAAGGCGGCTAAACAAGCCAAGGCTTTTGAAACTGAGAGTAAACACTGCTATAATCTGATGGCTTCGATGGAAGATTAAATACAGCAGTTATGGAAACAACATCTACATGATTCTCGGGTTTTGAAGGCTAGAGGGGATCAGATAGAACGCCTACTCCTAGAGAAAGACCGAACTAGGAACGAGATTCTGACTATTGCTCACGCTATTACCAGGAAATGTCGAGAGTGTGAAAACATGACCCGCGCTACCTTCTTCTCGGCGGTGATGATATTTGTGAAGCAAATCATGTATGAATTGGAACAGCTGGAAAGGAACCTTACACCTAAACCCGCGGCGAGGCCGAATGATGCCCCGCGGGCACCCAAATTTAAAACTTTAATGTGTTCATAGTTTGAATCTGCATTTTTCTTTTTCCTAGAGTCTGTTGTCTGTTAGAGTCTATCTTTCTTTCACGTCAGAGTCTGTCAGTAGTTATTGAGTTCGTACTTGGTTTGGTTTCGAGTCTGTTATTTTCCTTTCCAAAAAGCGTCTGGTTTGTAACAAAATGTCTATTAATGAAAAATCAAAATTTTCCAAAAATTATCACTTTTCGCACTTGTGGTAGAACTACGTGCGGTCTGATTCATGCGGGGATATGATACGTAGGCAATCCACATAAGATTCGACCACCACTAAAAAGAAAAAGAGAAAGGCAAAGTGAATAAAAGAAAGGAAAAGAAAGAAATAAAAAGAGAGATAAAGAAAGTTTCAGAAACACTTAAACGAGGCACAAACAAAGTAAGCCGGAATGACGCATGCGGTCGAAGCAAAGACATGTTAGAAATGGTTAAACTGCCTAGGAACATTGCATCCCCCAACGTGAAATTGCAATATGTGTTAAACTCTAACGCTAACAAGTTTGTTGTCGATTCCAGAGATTTCGAACCAGTTAGTTTGTTAGAACGTTCTGGCAGATTACCATTACCAAACAAGATCCAAAGGGCCCATACTAAAAAGCATGACTAGTTCAGACCAAAGTGTCGAGGATGAAAGGACGGAGAATCAAATGCTGAAGGAGGAAATGGATAAGATGAGACAGGAGATGAAAGAAATGCAGCTGGCCTTAGCTAGGGTACAAAAAGTGCCTAACCTCCCGTTACTCCCACTCTCCCACCAGGACACACGCCGGAATACCCTCCCCCCAGCCCTTCGATAAGCTTCCCCAGTCACCAATATTATCAGGGAAGAAATGCCTATGATCCCCAAGCTTCACAACCCAATTAGAACCCTCCTCCACCAAATGTTCCTGTTTTCGTGGCACCCCCACCAGCCACGTTGCAAAGATCATCCAGCGAGCCGTTGTTTCAAGCTCACGATAACCAATATTACCCCCTGAACCAACCTTCAAAGCACCCGAGCCTCATACTTATAATACTCACTTCGAGATCCCGGTAGAGACTGAAAAGCCGGCTAAGAGCCCAGAGCAAGACGAAGTGCTTCGAAAGTTTAAAAGCCTGGAGCAGTCCTTCAGGAATATCCATGGGTTAGGCAACCAAGTCAGTGTGGCCTACAAAGATCTGTGCCCTTTCCCTGACATTCAATTGTCGGCAGGGTTCAAGAGGCCAAAGTTTGATCTATACGAGGGGCACGGCGATCCTATGGCACATTTACGAGGTTTTTGCAGCAAGATGAGAGGAGCAGGTGGTAAAGATAAGCTGCTGATAGCTTACTTTGGTCAGAGTCTGAGCGGTTCTGCACTGGAATGGTACACAAGACAGGATCCGAGCAGGTGGTACACCTGGAACGATCTAGCACAAGCATTTGCAGGTCACTTTCAGTACAACCTTGAGATCGTCCCTGACCGTCTCACATTGCTGAAACTTAAGAAGAAGCCCAAGGAAAGCTTTCGAGAATTTGGGTTCCGTTGGAGAGAGCAGGCGGCAAGAGTTGATCCTTCGATGAGAGAGGGGGAAATGGTGGACTACTTTCTGCAGACTCTGTAGCCAACTTACTTCGGTGACCTGGTGACGTCAGTTGAGAAATCTTTCAACGAAGTAGTAAAAATGGGCGGTATGATTGAAGAGGGACTTAAGTCCAACAAAATCCTGAGCTATTCGGCGATTAAAGCAACCACTCAGGCCATCCAGAGCGGCACGGGAGGGGCGCTCAGAAAGAAGAAAAGGGAAGATGTCGCAACAGTCGAGGCAGGTACTTGGTCCAGATCCAGAGGTCCCCCCTCACTACCAACCTAGACCCCATCACTCAAATTACCCACACATTCCATACGGCCCTCCACAGCCCTACTACCTACCATAAGAGCCACATTTCTCTGTCCATCACGCCCAAACTTACACCCAGCCCCCGGCTCACCAGCGGATGGCATGCGCTGGCTCCCCAAAATACATATCCACCTCCACAAAATACATATCCACCTCTACAAAACACATATCCACCACCAAGGGCCTACAGGAATCCTTCGGGACCAGGTTTCCGTGGGAATCAGACTTTCAGGAATGAAAGGGTGCAGAGGCAGAGAACATTCACTCCGCTGGGAGAAACCTATACTACTCTGTTCCACAAATTGAGGCAGTTAGGCCTATTGAGTCCTGTGGAGCCAAAACTGCCAAATCTCCTTCCCAAAAATCTGGACCACTCGGTAAGCTGTGAATATTGTTCGGGGGCTCTCGGGCATGATACTGAGAAGTGTTGGAAGTTGAAGACTGTCGTACAAGATCTTATTGACACAAATAGGATTGAGGTCCAGGAGCCAGAGGCACCTAACATCAATCAGAACCCGTTGCCGGCACACCATGAAGCCCACATGATCAAACTAGTGCACGAAGGAGGGAAGCTCAAGAAGCCCTCACAAACGGTAATGATGATTCGTGCCAGCCCGAAAGAAAAGTCGATCAGTGGAGAGGCGGTAGTACAGTCGGAAAGGGAAGAAGGCAAGCCAGTGGTGGTGATGGGGAAGAGTTCGTCTGATGTTGCCAAGAATCCAGAGCCGGTCAAAGTAACGGTGCAAGGGATATCAAGAAAGCCAGTAGCCGTGAAGGGGCATGCATAGGACCAGTTGTTATCAGGCCAGTAATGCAGTTGCCAATAATCAGCGAGAAAGCTGTGCCATGGAGCTACAGTCAAGTAATAGTAATGCATAAGGGGAAGGAAGTTATGGAGGAAATATGTGAGGCACAGGGGTTAACTCGTTCGGGAAGGTGTTTTGCTCCCACAGAGTTAAGAAGGGTCAATCCGGTAGAGACAAAGAACTCAGTTACCGAGGAAGAGGTGGAAGAATTTTTAAAGAAAATGAAGGCGCAAGATTACTCCATTGTGGAGCAGTTGAGAAAGACCCCGGCACAGATCTCATTGTTATCATTGTTGATCTATTCAGACGAGCACCGCCAGGTATTGATGAAAATTCTGAATGAAGCCCATGTTCCGATAAGATCTCTATGAACCATCTGGAGAAAATAGCAAACAAGATTTTCGAGGTCAACGGGATCACTTTTTCAGACGATGAGTTGCCCGTGGAGGGTACAGAACATAATAGGGCCCTTTATTTGACTGTGAAGTGTGAAGACTCGGTAGTCACTCGAGTACTGATTGATAATGGGTCCAGTGCCAATATCTATCCTTTGGCCACATTGAACAAACTGAAGGTCGATGGTGGCAGGATTTACAAGAACAACATCTATGTTCGAGGGGTTGATGGTGGTGATACAGACACAGTGGGTGATATCATACTTGAATTGACAATTGGTCCAGTCGAGTTCACCATAGAGTTTCAAGTGTTAGACGTGGCAGTGTCACATAATCTTCTATTGGGCGACCCTGGATCCACGCCGCCAAAGCAGTGCCTTCTACATTACATCAGATGGTCAAATTCGAGTGGGATAGGCAAGAGATCGTAGTACAGGGGGAAGACAATGCAAGCGCCATAAGTGATGTCATCGTGCCCTTCATAGAGACTGATGATGATAAGGGACCCTGAGTTTACCAGGTTTTTTGATACGGTTTTAGTGGATTTTGTTCTCTGCCGAAATTTGAAGAAAAAAAAAGACATTTCAAAATGAGCCAAAATTTTTAAGTGCCATGTTCAACACCCCTCTCCCATACTTTCATAGTATGACTCAGTAATTTGATACCCCTATAATTGTTACAACTCTAGATATCACCTTTGTTCTTATACAGTGGGACCACCGTACTCCACCTCCACTCATCCAACATCCTTTTCGCCTTAAAAATAACATTCAACAACCTAGTCAACCACTCCAAACCTGTTTTCCCCACACACTTCCAAAATTCTACCGGAATCTCGTCAGGCCCGGCCGCTTTGCCCCTACTCATCTTACTCATAGCTCCCACGACCTTCTCAACCTTGATGCGCCTGCAATACCCAGAGTCACTATGACTCTCAAAATGCTCCAATTCACCAAGCACAATATCCTGATCCCCTACTTCATTAAGAAGTTTTTGAAAGTAAGTTTGACATCTCCTCTTAATCTGGGAATCTTCCATCAATACTATACCATCGTCGTCCTTGATGCATCTCACTCAGTCTAAATCTCGAGCTTTCCTTTCTCTCAGCTTGGCCAGCCTAAATAACTTATTCTCCCCTCCTTTTTCCTCTAGTTACTCGTACATACGACTGTAAGCCGCAGTCTTAGCCTCCGTGACCGCCAGCTTCGCTTCCTTCCTAGATACCTTATACCTCTCCATGCACGCTCGCCTCTCCCCCTCATCTATGCTCCCCACTAACATCCTGTACGCCTCATTTTTTGCTTCCACTTTACCTTGTACCAATTCATTCCACCACCAGTCTCCTTTGTGCCTACCAGAGACGCCCGTCGAGACCCCTAACACCTCTCTCATAGCCTCTCTTATACATTTTGCTGTCGTTGACCACATAGAGTTCGCGTCACCACTGCTCCCATAACCGACAACTGCCCTTCCAACTCTTAAGCTTTATCCTTAGTTAAGGCTCCCCACCTGATTCTTGATCTTCTTCGAGAAGACATTTTCCTCCTCTTCACCATAATATCAACGTCCATCACCAAGAGCCTATGTCACGTCACGAGTATCTCACCTGGAATCACCTTGCAATCCTTGCACAATTGATTGTAGCCTGCCGAAAGTGTTCCCGAACAAGTGTAACATCCACTCTTTTTGGTCTGAAAACTATCACTGATCAAGACATTCTCCTTTATCCCAACTATTTTTGGTTGATGTGTAGTTGTTGGTGTTGATTTGAAAATAAAGAAGCTACTTATCAAATGTATTTAGTCGGTGGTGTTTGGGCCCCACATTTCGCACCTCGGTTAGTTCACCTTTAAACCTGTCCAGCCTACAACTAAAGGTTGCCAAATTAATCTTGCCCGTCAAGGTCAGAGCACATAAGCTCACCTTAGTGTTGTAGTTGAGATTTGAACCTGGAAGCTCTAGGTTATTACACCCATTCTTCAACCACGACGTCATCTCCTTGGGGATTTACAAAATGTATTTCATCTTTGTTTCCAAAATTTTAGGACTCCAAAACAAAAATGAAAAAAATAAATACCAAGAGTTGATTGAGTTGCCAGCTAGAATAAAACAGTAACCAAGTCCATTCAATCCTTGATTGAAAAGGATTTTCTTCTTTGAATTTTCTTCCGAGCTGGAAGATCATATTCCTATTTATTCTCTGCTGTTTGGTTTCTGTTATATTTCTGGGTATGACCCTAACAGAATAGGGAGTCTCAACCAGTAAGCACATCCCCAGAGGTAAGAAGAGAAGGGTTTCGACACAGTTTATATACAATTCAAATAATATCAAAGCGTTAAAAGCATCACTTAGCACATTAGGCCCAAACATGTAATAAAATCAGATAAAGCCAAATATAACAATTTATCTAAGCTCGAATTCTGAACCCTGAACCAGAGATTCTGGTTTATCTCCCCAGCAGAGTCGCCAGAGCTGTCGCACCTCCTTTTTCACCTGGCGCCCCGCAAAGGCGTAGGGGGAGTTTTTCCAATTAAAGGACAATCGAAACGGGATTTATTATTTAATTCAGAGTCGCCACTTGGGAGATTTATGGTGTCCCAAGTCACCGGTTGAATCCCGAATCGAGGAAAAGATTGACTCTGTATTACAGTCCGCGAACCAGAAATCCGGATAAGGAATTCTGTTAACCCGAGAGAAGGTGCTAGGCATTCCCGAGTTCCGTGATTCTAGCACGATCGCTCAATTGTCATATTCGGCTTATTTATCTGATTTTAATACATGTTGAACTTATGTGTAAATTTTAACTTTTTACCGCTTTTACTATTATTATTATTATTTTAAAAGAGAATTGCAACGTTATTAAAACATGTTTTGAACCATGTCACATCAATGCACCCATGATTTTGGACACGTTTTAACATTGTTGAAATTTGGATTTCGGTCGCATAAATGCGCACCCGAGTTTAGGGAAGTAATATTATTAAAGGCGCGCCTAAAGCGACTAGTGTATTATTATTTTGGGTAAAGCCATGAAATTTTGCTAAATGGCCCATCCGAAATCTAAGTAATTTTACCAACACGTATAGAGGGCCCCGTAGCTTGTGTACTTTTGTTTGTCGAGGCTCATCTCATTCATTATTTTTAAAGGAATTTGCAACGTCATGGAAATGCATCTCGAACCACGTCATAATTAATGTACCCGTGATTAGCGACACATTTCGACTCCGTTGGGATTTGGATTTGGGTCACATAAATGTGCACCCGAATTTGAGAAGGTAATGTTATTTAAAGTACGCGCCTAAAGAGATTAACGCGTGGTTATTTTGGGAAAAAGGCCGTGAAGTTCACTAAGTGGCCGGTCCCGAGTTCTAAGTAATTAATACATACATTTGTGTGGGCCCCGCAATCTATGCGTTTCACTAGGCGAGGCTCATCTCGTTTATTTTAAAAGGACAATCCTAAAGTGACTACATTTCTATTAAGTTTGTCTTTAAAATAAAAGAGAAGAAGTCCTAATTAGTTAATATTATAAAAGCGGGCTTCAAGTTCAAGTTCGAGTCCAAACAAAAGGAAGGACCTTTTAATTTGAACCCGCTACCTAACTCAAAGACCCAAACTTATATTGTGTTAACTATATACTGAAACCTTTAAATCAGGCCCAAATTAAATGGGCCAACTAATTCTACTTGTGAACGAACAACAACCGGTGGGCCTTGAGGCAAGCCCAAAACCGAATGGGGCGTGCCAAGTTGCGTAGGATAGATCGAGGGATCAAGCCCCTGAAGTCAAGCATTTACTTATTCATTTGCATGTCATTAGGTAAGCATCCTGATTTTGTAGTGAAAGCAGTACGTCGTTCTATTTGGAACAACTTGAACAAAATAACCACATCACTCTTTATGGGCCAATTTTAACATGCCATGATGTAGCAAATAAACAGTCCTATTTTAGTACAAAACACATGACGACCATTACTAAAGGTTTATTGCAATGTGAATCGCTTTCAAATGACTTCACGAAACAAATTACCAAAACTGAAATTAATCTAACTATCCTATTAACCTAACATAAAACTAAATACAACCACTGCTCGAGATCACATGCTTATATACATTCAAGACATATCGAGTGATAATCTAGCTAATAAATAAACAGTTTCAGTTTATTTATACAGTCATGTCAAATAGAACTAACAACTGCATTTCCATTTCATCTCAACTTCAACTTCAAATTCGAGCTTACATCAACACAGGTTTTTAGAATGTGTACCTGGATAGGGAATACAATGGAGAAGAAGAAGGAGTGATCAGCACAACAGATAGTACAACACAACAGCAACAAACAGCAACACAATGACAGAACAAACCAGTAACAGATTTAAAAGGAACCAGCAAAATTCCAGCAAATCCCAATTTATACCCAAACCTCAGCCCCTTTCCAGCTCTAAGGAGTACTTAGCTAATTAGGAAAGTATTTCTCCCCACTACTACATGTTTTGTTCTCCTTTTAATTTACTTGTTCCCCACTAGAGTATGTTTTTTCCCCATTATCCCTTGTCCTTCCCTTTATTTAAATTCAAATAGGTATGAGCACCTATTTCTTAATCCATTTCCTTTCAACCTTCCCCCACCATTATGTTTTGTTCCCCATTAGCATTTAAACAATTCATTAGTTTATTGGTACTTTAGTACCCTACTGTCAGAACATTCAACTTAAACCAATTTCAAACCTTTCAATCCCAAAATACCCTCCTGAAGTCCCTGACATTACTGCCCTGCCCTAAACCTCTTAATCTGATGGTAGAACTCTATAAGTTATAACCTTAACAACTGATTTCTAACTGATCACTAAAGTACTACAACTATAACCAATTCACAACCAAATTCAAACAATGATTCAATCAGAATTAAAGCAATATGAATCAAATTATTATCAGGTTATTCTAATATTCAAGCATGTAAAACTAATCGACTACACAAATTACAACACATACAATTAGTAGCAAATCAGAATCGAACAGGCACACAGGTGGTTCGAGTCGTATTGATAGAAATAGAGATTTATAATAAAACTTAACAAATCGACGAAACTCATTCAAATCGATTATATAGTTTATCATATACTTGACCATGACCAGAAAAAGTTCGACCAAATAAAATGTCATTGAAGAAGGACAGAATCAATCGACAAAAAGAATTGAAAAATCAATAAAACTAAACTAAACAAATAAACAGATATAAACAAATACAAAATGGAACAAACAGGAAAGGAAAAATACCTCAAGAACTCGGAAACTGGATGACTCTGACTTGGACTCTGACTCGGACTCTTTGAGGTCAAACGGACCTTAATCGAGTGTTCTCAACTGAGAACACTTCGACTAAGGTCGATTAGACCTCAAATCATCCTTTAATTTGGACAGATTTCAAACTTTGGTTTCTAGGGTTCTTGGGGGTTCGATTTGGGGTTCGAACGGTTATGGTCTGATTCGAACCAAACCAATGGTGGTTTGGTGACGAGGGAGGTCAGGGAGATGTCCGGTATGAGTTTGGGACTGGTTGGGGTAGGTTTAGGTTCTGCTCGAATCTTCGATTGAAGATTCGAGAAGCTACAGGCTGATTCGAGCAAAACGGATAAGGGATTCGTGGAGAGGGTGGTTAGGTGCTCTAGGGGTGTTAGTTTCATGGCCAACGGCATCGTTGCCGCCGGCTTTCAGGCGAAGGGGTTTCAGTGCGGCTAGGGTTTTGAGGGGTCGTCTCTGAGAGAGACGACTTAACAAGGGGGTGTTTGGAAATGAAAGAGGGGTAATGGGTCTGGGGTATTTTGGTATATTAGATTGAGGGGATTAATGGGATCCATTGGATCCGTGAAGATCGACGGTCCAGATTAGGTTAGGGGGTCAAACGGGGTCGTTTTGGTTAAGTACTGAGGCGGGTTTGGTTTGGGGTAGACGGGTCGGGTTCGGGAACTGGTAAGGGAGATTGAATCTCAACCGTTGGATCGATTTAATACCACGACCTTGATTAAGAGTGACCAAACGACATCGTTTTAAGACGTCTCTGGCCAGGCCAACTGGACCTGGTACATGGGTGATTTGGGCTCGATTTTTGGTCCAAAAATAATGGCCCATCCGATTTTCACTCTTTTCTTCTTTTTCTTTCATTTTCCTTTTAATTCCTAAATACCAAAATTCCTAAAATAAATTATAAAAAAAAAATTAACTTAGAAAATACTAATTGACCTTTAACAATAAATATCGCACCAAAATAAAATATTAATTACAAACAAAATCGGGCACTTGGACCTTAAATGCCAAAAATACAAAAAATATGTATTTTTTGTGATTTTCTTTATTTTAAAACCCAACTATGGTTAATTAATTCCTAATTGTAAAATAGAAATCCTAAGTGCACATTCAACGTGTATTTTGGTATTTTTCAATTAATTAAAACAAGATAAACATTCACAGACAAAAATAATTATCCAAAATGTCACGCAAAATTCTCAAAATTGTACCCAAAGGCAATTTGTTTTATTTTTTGATTTCTTTTGGAGTAGTTTTCGTGAAGCAAAAATTACGTGATCACAAGTAGTCATGTTGTTAACAACTGTATAAGAAAACAACACAAAAGTTAGAGAAAACCATGGGCATGAATGTATAAATCAAAAGAGTCAAAGACATCTATTGCACCCCTCCTTTGGGTAGAAGATGCAACTATCTCCCCTTTAAAAGATCATGAAGTCCAAGGCATTCATTGTATCCCCGCCTTTAGGCAAGAGACACAAAACCTCCTCCCCATATCATCCAAGAGTATAAGGCATACATTGTGTCCTTCCTTTAGGCAAGAGACACAAAACCTTCTCTTACAAAAAATTGTCCTTATCTTATATATATACATGAGAATCCAAGACATTAAGTTTCATCCTCTAGGAGAAAACACAATATCTCATCTGATAAATGAATTTAGCATCACTAGTATAAAAAGGTAAACCTCCAATACTAATATACACCTTTTAAGAACAATTTAGGCATGGTACACTGAGAATATTCCAATACTCATATAAACAGACCACTATGGTGAAAACTATTCATTAATCATAATTCTCAATACATGCATTGAATAATCTCACATGCATATTATATTAAAATTTTTTCAATGATTCTAAATAAATAGAACACTTTGGTGACACTATTTATTAATCACAAGTTTTTAGTTATACACACACATATGTGTAGACTCTGTAATATATATTTATTAATTCCATTCACGGACCAAAGAGTAAGAGCACATATAAAATTCATTAAAAATTTTATCTCAAGTTTTATAATCTCACATATTAATCTCACATGCATATTATATTAAAATTTTTTCAGTGATTCTAAATAAATAGAACACTTTGGTGACACTATTTATTAATCACAAGTTTTTAGTTATACACACATATGTGTAGACTCTGTAATATATATTTATTAATTCCATTCACGGACCAAAGAGTAAGAGCACAGATAAAATTCATTAAAACGAAGGAATATCACGACCAATTATGCGTTTGGCCGTTTACTTAGCAGCAAAAATAATATATTATGTAAATAAGGGGAGAATCACTCCTAAATAGAAAGGTCTTTATTAGTTACTCTCTTTAGTTTCCACGTAAATCCAAAGACCTTTTGTAAACTACTCCCCGTTTCTATTTATGCGAACCTGTTTGACTGACCACAGAGTTTAAGAAAAAAATGAAGACTTTTGGAATTAGTGGTCCTAAGCAAGTCAAAAAGGGGCCCAAATTATTTGTGTGTTTATAAAAACTTCTCATTAAGGGCAGAATTGTAAGTTTAAACTAAATTATTACCAAATTTAGAAAGGGGTCATTCTTTTTGGAACGGACCAAATAGGAGATATTGTCATGTCCCAATCCTCGGGGAGCGCGATCGGCGCACAACCAAGCGAACCCGGTCGAGCAAGCCTATCCAGCCTTTTTCTATCCGACTCATTTAATATCCGAAGAAGTAATGCACCACCAATTATTAAACACGGGAGAGGGAGTTGTTATATAAATGCAAAACATTGCTAGTTAAATCTTTACTTAAATACAACATGCCATAGTTAAGTTTCCAAAAGTACATACAGTTGACAATCTATTGGAGAAAAGTTTCAACATACACCGTGATCCTATGACCACCCCGACACCCATACATGACACACATAAGCGTCTACAAAGCCTCTAAGGATACAAAAGACCAAAATGACAATGTCGGCAACAAGGCCCCGGCTATACCTCAAAATATGGAAATTTGTGAAAAAAAAGAACTACAAAACCCCTAGGAGAAATGGGGGCTCACCAAGACTGCTGTGAAGGGAGAAAGAGAGCACCCCTATCTGCGATCGGCGCTATCAGCAACAGAACCACCTACATCCATTCAAAGATGTAGCGCCCCCAGCAAAAGAGACGTTAGTCCTATCGAATAGTACTAGTATGTAAGGCAAGCACAATTCTTAATAGAACGAACAATGAACAAATAGAAGGCAGTTATAACATCAACAAGTACTTCACAAGATTACAAGGAAAACACCAAATAAGGTTCACATAGTTCCAGTTAAGTCTTTCCATTTATTTAGGTTAGTATTCCATAACCCATAATGCCACAGTGATTTTTTTCCACAGAATCCGGTCTCAGCCCGACTGGCTAAGCCATCCCAAGTGAGACATATCCAAGTCCACAATGATAATCAGAAATCCAATGTAAATGCCACCATGTGTACAACATGGCGTCCGATCTTGGCCTGATCGGCTAAGCCATCTCACTTGGGACATAATCTCTTTCAATTATTCCTTAGTTCACATTTCTTTCCATTTTTCCATTACATGGCACAACACACTTCTTTTATTAATTAATTCCTGGCACTTGGATACATTTTTATAATTCAAGTTTTCCCCTTATTTATTCGTTTATATAACTTCACCATCTATGTCGATAAGTGCTATCATATACGGCATGCACACATAAGGAAAGAAAAGAACACTTGGAGAACATAATCACATTTCAAACTAGCATGATTTCAGGGTAAACACATAGAACAATTTTGCAACAAAAATCTGTCAACCCAACACATTAATACAATCCGTCTAATATGATCAATTTGGAACTCATGCCAATTATTCGGACACCAAGAGTTCGACACTAAGAAGAAGAGGGTTAACCATACATACCTCAATGGAGTTTTTTCTTAACTTCTTACAATAATTCTGGAACTCTTAGCCACTTCGATCTATTTTATGAGAATTACAAGTTGAACAAAAAATTAGAGAGATAATAAAGATTCTAGCTCACTTGAGCATACTCTCAAGCACTAAGTGTGCTTTATGAATTTTAAGGTTTTTTTGCGAAAAATTCTATCATCCTACACCCCATTTGTTACATTCTAGCTCACAATATCCCCATACCCTTTTATCATACATGCATGCAAGACAATCAACCCTTATACCCATGAACCCATTTGTTAATTACTTACTTTAGTAGGAATTTCGAAATCAAAAGTTAGAGCATAAGTTCTTACCTCTTAGGATGAAGGCCTAGTAACTTTACTTGATAATCTTGAAGGATTTGGGCAAGGATTGAGTAGAGGCTTGGTGAGGATCACTTTCTCACTCTAGAACTCTTGCTCTCACTCTAAAAGTAGTAGAAATTAGCTCAAGAGGGTCTAGTGAGGTATTTTTAATAGAATGGGGTCGGGTTTTAAAAGTTAGAAAATTGGAGCCCCGACTCAATCTATGGTCGCATATGCGACCGCATAACTGATATACGACCCGCAAAAAGGACCGCAAAAGTGGCCCTCAAGACCTGGATACTCTGCCTGGGTATACGACCAATATGCGGTCCGCATACCTGTTCTGCAGTCACATAATGCACCACAGAACTGCCCTATGCAAAAATCCTAAGGAGGTTATGCGACGCCTATGTGGCCCACATATCGATTATGCGATCGCATAATTGGCCACATAGTTTTCCTTAAATTGGCCAACATACTGACTCACTCTACGATAGATATGCGGCCTGCGTTGTTATTATGCGACCGCATAATGAGCCGCAGGAACGCACTCTTCTGAAAAATATTTTTCCTTAACTTTTTATTGCACAGATCACCCAAAAGGTCCGAACGACACTACAAGATTTTGAGTTTTTGAGTAAAAATTTCACGGTGCCTTACAGATATGTTCATATACACTGGAACAGAGGGAGTAGTTAATTATTGATTTACTATGTGTGTGCTTATCACAATTCACACACTGTAGGTATATTAATTTTTTTCCCGCCTCTGTCAGTAGACATCAAGGTATTCCCTTCAAGGTATTAGTTTATTTACCGTCACTGTCAATAGAAATCACAAAATATCTAAACATGTTGGATCAGGAAAGCATGATTCAACCAAATAATCTGTTCAGAATCTCTTCAATATAGATTAGAAGAGGGATCATAAACCACCTATAATAATAAAATTGTGGTTTTTGTCACCACCGGAGCACTCGTCTCTTTAATTCACAAAATTAATCTTCACTTAAGAAAAATAGAGATTCGGCAGTGGCTATCAAAACAAGTCAGTAGAATTAAAAACACTTTAGTTCAACTTTAACGGGTTGAACATGTTCAATTCATTCCATTATCCAGTATTCGAAATGAACATCAGTTAATATGTATAGACTCAAGATTAAACAATGATCCTAATCTTGAACTATGATGGCTCTGATACCAACTATTAGATAATTAATTCGTTGCCATATCATAGATTAAGATACAATTGTGCAATCAATCTATAGTTAGAGTCTAAGGAACAATACCGTTAAACTCTATGGATTCAACAACGATAGAAACTAATGATTAAGCCCGAGACCAATTTTTATGATCCACTAGATATATGCTCTCACAGCCCGAAGAACTTGACTGATGGGACGCCCACCGTTACCACGTATTCAAGAGACAGAATACACTAGGGTTTTTTGATAGCTAGGGAAAGGGGAGTTGACCTCTATTTATAAAGAGTGTCTACCCATCACAAGCCAATTGTTATTAGGCCTCACTTATCCACACACATATTATTTAATATTAGGACTTTTATTTATCCACCACTTGGAGCACATCGCTATAATTTCAGCCTATAAACAATTAACGTAATTTCAAATTCTAACAAAAGAAGCATACATTCATATGTGTAATGTTGTAAATAATTGAGAGATCATTATTCTTTTTGTCGATGATTAATCTATCATTCAATCACAAGTTTTACTATTTTAAGAATAAAAGTTGCTCCGAAACAAAAGAGTAAATTTCAGATAATCTCCTTAACCTTTAAGGATGGGAAAATAATACTTTCTTTACCTATTTAACGAAAGCGATAATTGATAAGTGAGGATTTTGACTACTTATTAGTGCCTGTTAGCTTTCATTTTAGTCAAAAATATTTAATTATATTCCCGAAAACTGATAAAATATGCTTAATTGCAGGAGTATTTGAAAATGAGCCACTAAGATGAAATCCAACTCAAGAAAGAGTGATCAGAACTCAAGGACAAAATCAGGCACAAAAGCTCAAGTGCGGACCGCAAATTTCCATCTGCGGCCGCAAAATGTGAAGGAAAATATATCAGAGTCCTAGTGCAAAGTGCGAACCGCACATGAAACCGCAGAAGCTAACCAAGAGCAGAAGTTTAGAGAGTTATCATTTTAGGATTAAAGGAAATGCGGACTGCACAATTATTGTGCAGTCACAGAAGTCAGCTACGCGACCGCACTTAGAAATGTGCGGTCTGCAGAAGAACCCTACCCGACCACACCCAGAATTGTGCGGACCACATAATATGAGAGATGCAACCACATTTCAGAATTGTGCGGCCGTAGATTCAACTCCTGACAAGAGTGAAGAAAAATGCGGACTGCACATGGAATTGTGCGGATGCATAGCCAAAGGAACGCGACCTTAAAATGCTTTCTAGCAAAACCCTAAACCCTAGCAGCGATATTTACATTGTTCGCTGGCATGGCCAATCTGGCCGGCGGCCAAACATCGCAACCGGTAAGTCATCCCTCCCCTACTCTCGCCCCAACCCCTATTGCCTCAAATATCAATCCACAACCATTAGACTACTCAAAAATCCTGAAACCAAACACGTTGAATACTTCCATTCATGAACGAGTAGCTGTTGTGGATCCAATTCCCCTTCGATGCGCAACTATAGTGAATGGACAACCATTGGTTAAATTCTCAGAAGTTGAAGTTGAACATATGAATGTAATAGAGGGCCTTCAATATGTTTTGGTATGTAAGTTCTCTTATGGATGGCCTGACCTCCATGAATTACGTCAGATAATACTTGCTCAATGTGGGATCAAATGAGAATGTAATGTGGTATTCCTTAGGGACATACATGCCTTGGTACGACTGACATTATGGAAAAATTTTGTAGATTTCTCGTCTAAGAGTGTGTATTATGTGAAGGCAAAGGATGGATACGAATACCAATTGGGGACATTGATATATGATACAAAATTCAAAGTTGGAGAGGAAACACCTAAGATGATGGCATGGATATCTTTTCCTAATCTGTTGCCTATGTACTTTGTCAAGGAGTGTCTATTCTCATTAGCTTCAGTAGTTGGTAAGACATTGCACCCTGATATGGCGAATATTAATAAAACTAGGCCAAGTTGCGCTCGTGTTAAAGTGCTTGTTGATCTCCTTTCTGAATTGTCTAAGAAGGTACACTTGGATATTGAGAATGAAGTAACTAGGGAGGTAGGGACTGAATGGGTGAAAATCAAATGTGGTTACCTTCCTAAATATTGTAAAGAATGCAAGCTATAAGGGCATGACATGATTGAGTGTTGGAGGATTCATCCAGAACTAATGGAGAACAAAGCAGTTGATAAATACGCTATTGAGAATGAAGGTAATGCAGGCATATGCAAAAAGGTAAAGAAGCTGCTCCTTTGATGATTCTATCTAGTGGGAAAGTAGTAGGTAATGTCGGTGCACAATAGAAGGAAGTTGGGAATAATTATGGCAAATCTGGTGCTAAGAAACACAATCAAGCAAAAAATGGTAAGGAACTAGTTCCAGTTGACAACACAAGTAATGAGCATGTACAAATTTCAAACAAGTTTGCCCTCTTAGAAGATGTTGAGGCTGGTGATGTGCAAGATAAACAATTGGCAGTCATTGATGAAGTGTAGGAAGTAATTCAGATTGATAAACCTTCTCCTACTAAGGGAGGGAATCAAGGTATTTCAGATCACAACCCTAGAAATAATGCTACTGGTACGAGGAAAGGTTTAAATCCCGCAGCTCCTATTTTCATCCTACAGTAGTTGGGATTGAAGCAACAAAGGATGGTGTTTCATCTAGTCCCAATAGGAGAAGGAATGAAGAAGTTAGAAACACTGAATCAACAGCTCAATGGGTACAAAGAGCTTTTGCAGGTAATGTTGTAGCCACTAATACTTCCTATCAGGATTTACCATCACAAGACACTAGAGTAGAAGGAGGTTTAGTAAAAAATATAAAAAAAGTGAATACTGCTGCTGTAGTGACAAGGAAAGAATATTTTATGAGCAATGAGAGAATTTCGTGGTATGGAGGAAGGTTGTGGGCTAATCAAATTGAAGAAGATTCGGGGAAATTCTGGATGTAATGCAAGCTGAGAGGGATTCTGACATTGATGTAGAAGAAGAGGAACAAAGTGTAAATAGAGATGCAATTACTACCAAGAACAAAATGGAGGAGAATCTAAACAATGAAGATGATGCACAGATTATGAATAATAATAGCAAAGAAAGCCAAGTAGGTGCATGGGACTCTAATGTAACTACTGTGAGTTCTAAAGATATTGTTGTGAACATGGGTGATCCAGGAGGAACTGGGAAGGTTATTTTAGTTCCTGAGGATGTTAGGGAAAGTGCAGCTTCTAGGAATATACAGTTGGCTAATTTTCAAGCAACTGCTGACATTGGAAGCACTGTTCCATTGGAAAATACTCAGGGAAGGCAGCAAAAGAAAACTGGGGATCAAGCTATGATACCTAAACAAAAGAAGCCAAATATGCAGTTAGTTGTAGATGTTGTTGATCAAGTTGCAGAGGAACATATAAAAAGAACAGGCAATGACTTTGATGAAGAATCAATTGCTCAAAATTTTTGAAATGTTGCCAGGCAAGGGGAACTTTATCCAAGACATATGGAGAAGGTTAAATCAGCAGTTAAGGGAAGAAAGAAGGCAGCAAAGTACAATTCTAGTCTACCATCAACTGGAGTGCAAACTAGAAGAACACTTACTAAATCCAGTGCTCAATAATGGATGCAATCATATGGAATGTAAGGTCAGTGAACAAGATGCAATCTTTTGAGAGGCTAATCACAATGCATAAGAGGAACCACTTTGAATTTATAGGTATCCTAGAGCCAATGCAACAAGCTAGAAAAATGGAAAGGTACAGAAGAAGGATTGGTTTGGCTACAACAGTGGTAAATATTTCCAACAAAATCTGGACTTTCACTGATGAAGTCTATGAGGTTTCTATTATATATAACATGGTGTAGCAGTTAACATTGAGGTTAGTTCACATAGAAACACATGTGGAACTCATGCTCACATTAGTGTATATAAAGTGTGATGCTATTGAAATAATAGAACTGTGGGACTCTTTGTAAAATTTGGCTCAAGATATGATAGTTACTTGGCTTGTGGGGGTGATTTCAATGTGATATTGGATGAGGAATAAACGTTTGGAGGCCTACCACTTTCATTAAATAAAGTTGATGATTTTAGACACTGCATCAATACTTGTAACTTGACAAATCTTGGATTTAAAGGAAGCATCTTCACCTGGTGGAATGGCAGGGCAGGGGACGATTGTATTTTCAAGAGATTAGATAAATGTTTGGCTAACATGGAGTTTCAGCAAATGTTCCCAAGCATGAAAGTCACTCACTTATCAAAAATTGGATCAGATCATTGTCCTATGCAGCTGAAGTGTGACACTGAAGCTGCACCAATTAAAAAGCCTTTTAGGTTTCTTAATTTTTGAGTGAAGCACGAGTCATTTAAGATAGTGGTAAAGGAGATTGGAAGGCAGATTTCTGTGCTGATCCATTCATTATTTTTAATCATATGCTGAAGAAGTTGAAGAAGGCTTTGTCTACTTGGAGTAAAGCAACCTATGGGGATATTTTCCAAAGGATAGCTAGCTTGGAAGAGGTTGTTTTGGTGCATGAAAGGCAGTTCGAAGCAAGGCTTACACAAAAGAACATGGGAAGACTTCAAATGGTGCAAGCTCAACTGATTAGATACCTTGCGCTTGAGGAAGATTTTTGGAGGCAAAAATCTGGTATGACATGGTTTAAAGAGGAGATAAGAATACAATTTTTTTCATGCTCAAGTTAATGGTCGAAGAAAAAGATTACAACTTAGGAGGAATCAAAACAGCCTTGACAATTGGATTGATGATGATGTGCAGATGGTAGAAGAAGCTATTAATTTCTTTATGGATCAATTCAATGAGACTGTTGTTCCTACTAATTTTAACATAATAAAACATGTGCCTCGGCTGCTAGATATGGAGCAGAATGCAAACTTGATCAGGTAGCCCACCAGAGAAGAGGTCAAGCAAGCAATTTATGATTTAAATGGGGATAGTACAGGAAGTCCAGATGGTGTTACAGGTGCATTCTATCACTTATGCTGGGATATCATTAGTGAAGATATTTATAACATGGTTAATGCATTCTTTAATAGTCACCGGTTACCAAAAAGTGTGACACACACTAACTTGGTTCTTTTACCAAAGAAAAAAGAGGTAACTACATTTTCAGATATGAGGCCTATAAGCCTTAGTAATCTAATCAAGAAGATATTATCTAGAGTGATTCATGAGAGGTTGGTGGGGTTGCTGCCTAGCTTAATATCTGACGAACAAACTGGATTTGTGAAAGGGAGGAGCATCGTGGAGAATGTATCATTAACTCAAGAAATCATCACTGATATTAGGCTACAAACAAAGGCTGGTCCTAATATAGTAATAAAGCTGGACATGGCAAAGGCATACGACATGTTATCTTTGTTATTTCTAACTAAGGTACTAAGGAAGATGTGCTTTGGAGAAAGTTTATTGGCTTGGCCTTTGATATTGTGGGAAATAACTGGTACTCAGTGATTGTTAATGGACAACCCCATGGTTTCTTTAAATCAATAAGGGGTGTAAAGTAGGGGGATCCATTCTCACCTACACTCTTCATACTAGCTGCTGAAGTCTTGTCTAGAGGCCTAAATGCACTGCACCTAAACCAGTATTTTCGTGGCTTTGGTATGCCTAAGTGGAGTCCCAAGATTACTCATTTAGCATACGCAGATAATGCAATCATATTCTCATCATCTGATGCTACATCATTACATTTGGTAATGGAGGTATTGTATGCATATGAGATTGCATCTGGGCAGAAGATAAACAAAGGCAAGTCAGCTGTGTATATGCACCACTCTACCAGTTTGGAGGTGATTACAAAGGTGGAGAGGACACTAGTATTACGAGGCAAGACTTCCCATTCACATACCTGGGTTGCCCAGTTTTTTATTCAAGAAGAAGAATGGATTATTATCAAGGACTTCTCACTAAGATTCTTGATAAGTTGCAGTCATGGAAATGCAAACTTTTATCAATAGGAGACAAGATAGTTTTGATCGCGCATGTCCTTCAGAGTATGCCAATGCACCTCTTATCTGCATTGAATCCTCTTAGTTCTCTAATCAACAAACTCCATAAGTTGTTTGCTCAATTTTTCTAGAGTAGTTCTATTGGAGGCAGTAATAGACATTGGGCATCATGGAACACTTTGTGTATGCCATATAAGGAAGGTGGAATAGGCTTTAGATCCTTGCACGATGTGTCTAAAGCACTATTTTGCAAGTTGTGGTAGAATTATAGAACAAAACCAAGCCTGTGGAGTTCTTTCATGTGCCAAAAGTACTGCAAAAAATTTAATTCATTAATTGTTCCATGGAGAAGTAATGGATCACATATATGGAGGAAGATGTTAGAATGTAGGGACATTATTGAGCATCAGATAACTTGACATCCAAAAATAGGATCCTCCCTTTTTTGGTTTGACAACTGGACAGGTCTGGGAGCTTTATACTTCCTAGTTCCTCCTGAGTTTGGGATTGATGAAGACATACACAATGTGTATGATGTAATGGAAGATGGGCGCTGGAATGTGGATAGACTATTGGAAATTCTTCCTGAGGAATTTGCATTTCATATTGTGGAGAAGATTAAACCTCCAGTTATGGGGAATGTTCTTGATGTACCCTATTGGAAGCTTGAGCCTCAAGGTCATTTTACAGTAAAATCAGCCTGGGAATACTTAAGAAGGAGAGATGGACCTAGGATAGCCTATAGGATGATATGGGTGAAAGGTCTAACATTTAAAATATCATTTTTCATGTGGAAGGTATGGAAAGCTAAATTACCTCTTGATGATTTCATGAGAAGGTTGGAGTATTTCATGACATCTAAGTATTGGTGCTGTGCTGAACCTAAGGAGGAATCTTTAGTGCATCTGTTTTTCACATCATATACTACTCATACAGTTTGGAGATATTTCTTATCGAGGGCTGGAATATCAATGGAAGAAATGTCAATGCACCAAGGTATTACAAGGTGCTGGACTGCTCAGGTAATCCCACGACTTAAACCTATAATGCTAGCTTTGCCTTCGTGTATAGTGTGGGAACTATGGAAGAGAAGGAATAGTTACAAATATGGTGAGACAATGTCCATCAGCAGGGTGATATATCAGGTTTTCACTGCTTTGCAACAACTTGTTCAAATAAGAAAACCTAGCCTAAATGTTCCTCACGAATGGCAGGATTTGTTAACTATGATGGAAAACTATACTCCACTACTGAAGTTTGAGAAAGTTATATGGGAATTTACATTGGAGGGGTGGATCAAGGTTAATACAGATGGAGCATCATGAGGGAGTCCTGGTAGGAGTGTAATTGGCTTTTGTGTGAGGAATAAATTTGATGATCAGAGATATGCTATTGGAAAGGAGATAAATGAAGGATCAAATACATCAGCAAAGGCAATAGCAATTGCAGAGGCACTAAGGCTATGTAGAGCACACAACTACTCATATATATGGCTTCAAACTGATTCTATGTTATTGAAGAATATAATTGAGGGATCATGAAAGCCGCCTTAGTGTATAGTAGAGCAAGTGGAGGAGATAATGGAGCTGATAGAAGGGTGTAACTTCAGGGTGTCATACATATATAGAGAAGGGAATAAATTGGCTGATCACCTTGCAAATTATGCACTCGATGTTGGCACAATTGAGTGTCATGAATTTTGGCATCTGTACTCACAAGGCAGAAGGATTGTGAATGAAGATAAAATGCAATGTCCATAGTTAAGAGTGAGAGTTGCAAGGAAGTAGGAGGTGAGGAGAAAGATCAACTAAGGGGAAAAAAAGTACTGAAGTTCACATTGCCAACTATCATATTCGAATTCTGAAGGAGGAGAGCATGATAAAGCTTTTTTACACTAACATTGCTTTCTTTTTTGTAGGAAAAGGTATTGTAACTATGCCGTATTCTTTGAGGAACCCCCAGATGGTGGTATTAGTACTTAGTCTCATTTCACTGGGAGGGATCTGAACATAGGCACAAGCATAGAAGCAAGGAGGAGCATATTGCTGAGCATTCTGCTACCCAAAAACTCTATGATATGCATTTGTTTTTGGCATCCAAACATTGAAACTATTGGGGTGTTATGGGATGTTATGCAAACACTATTTGACACCTCAAATGCAAAGGAAGACAACTACATAATAAGGATCTCAGCTAAGCTATGGAAAACATACACAAATTTTACCAAAATGTGCTGGTTAAGTTGTTTAAACTCTGGTACAAAGTGGAAACTCTCAAGCATGTGTGTGGATTGGATGGCCTATTAATCAAAAACTCATCACTTTAATAGGCCAACAGATCATACAGGGAACCAGGCAAAATGCAATGAAGAACACCTATGTTCTGAGGAGGAACTTACAATCATTTGCCATGTTCAAATCCCTTGGGAGGAGAACAAGGTGAAGAAGTTTTTCACTGACATGGTTTTCTTTTTTACTGGAAACATTACTGTGGCTATGCCTTATCTATTGACGAACCTTTCATTGGTGGTATTAGTACTTTGTACTCATTTCATGAAAGAAAAATCATGGATGAGCATAAGCATAGCAGCAAGAATAGGAAGGGGCAAGTTTGATGCCCAGCTTCTATACATGGAGGAACTTTTAAACAGTTGGATTTGGCCAAGACTTCTGGGAAAAATGGATGTGTGGAGCTGAAAGATCTCTGTGCAGCACTTAAATCTAACAATCCAGGTGTTAAACCATGCAAATATCCCAGCAAAAGACACAAGGAATGCACACGAAATTGGCCATAAAAACTATAGAATGGAAATGAACACAGGTATATGCACAAAATAGCACCTAGTAGACCCAAGTGCTATTGTTGTGCATGTACCTGTGGGGTAAAACTCAAGTATAATTCCTTAACTCAATGTCCCAGGGATAGATTGACACAAAATAGCACCAGAATATGCTGGGAAAACACATTACAACATCAGTATAATAGGCATGCTAGTACAGGTGCCCAATTTCACATGGTCGTGGCAGTGGTTTTCAATTGATTTTGTGGAAGAATTGAGTAGTGCTAGATGGAGCAACTTAGCAATTTCATGAACTAGGATACACAAAGAAGACATGATGGGAGATAATACATTGTTTCAGATGAGGATCAAACCTGAAAAATGGAAGGCAAAATGCACATTCGCCAGGGCCAACTGCTGCTGGACAGTGCTGAATTCAACAAATAGCCATTGTTCTTCAAATATCATTCATGCTGCAACAACAAGCATCATCCAAATGAGGCTATCACATGCATTGAAATTGGAAGACACTACATGGAGATATAGATCTTAATGTGCCAATTTGGAAATCAAATGTGTGCAATTGCTGAAAGTGGCTATTTCTGCAATAGGCTAGTTTTTATATATGTTTTAAACCTTATATTTCATATTCCTAGTAGACCTTTTTGTAAAATCAGTTTTGGGTATCACAAGCTCAAAATTGATAATAGGTCCTATGTAGTAGTCATCTCTTATGGTCTTACTCTTCGTAAGACAATATGCTACTTTATTTTATTGCTTTATTATATATATATAAAAACTATCCCTAGGCACATCGCCTAGCGGATTTGATTAAAAAAAATTTGCGGCCGCAGAACCTCTGAAAGGACATTTTTGTCCGAAAATTTTAGCTTTGTATAAATAGAATAATTTCACAAAATTAGGTCAAATTTTGAATATTCAAAGTGCTATAGCCGTTTCTTCTTACTTCTTTATGCAACTTTAGCTTATTTTGGTGATTTAACATTGATTTTTCATATTTTAATCTTGCAATATGAGTTTTATCATCTTTTCTTCCTTGTTTTCTTCTATACCTACTATGTGTAGCTAGATTCTCACTAGGGTTGTGACCCAACCCTAGAGTGTAAACCTAATGGGTGTTTGATTTATGGCTTGTTTATGGTTGGGTGTTTATTATTTAGCCTTGTTCTTGCTTTTAATTGTAGAATTAATGGTTGCAAACATTAGTTCATGCCTATTTGACTTGGTCTCTACTTGAGAAAGAGAGACTTAGTCTAGGAAAACTTGGCTAACAAGAATTTGGGACAAAATCAAGAGATTGATAGTCTCAATTAAAGGGTTGAACCTAGAGATAGTAAAACTCGACTTGAACATTTTATCAACTGTTTTGTTCGAATCCCATTTAGACTTGAGAAGGCCAAATTGGACAAAATCACTCTCTTACCAAGAGGTATTGAGTGGGTACTTGAGTGTTGATAGCTATAATACACACCGACCAACAAAACAAGCTCTAAAATTTTCAGCCCGTTAGGCAAATACCTAGGCAAAGATCATAACTGTAGGCTTTTTATATTATTTGAAAACAACAACAAAAGCAATTTCTTAATTTCCATTATTTATCTTGCAATTGTAGTTTAAACTAGAACTAAAATCAATCAATTTTGTGGAAGTGTAATTTATGATAGTCATGCTCATTCACGATAATATATACCTCTAAATCCCACTCATATATCTCCTTGTGGAATTCGACCCCGACTCTCTGTTGGGTATTACTATTGTATTGACCGTTTCATAACCTCAAATAGATGTGTGACTTGGACGAGATCAATTTTTGGCACCATTTTCGGGGAGCTAAAAACGGATTTATCTATATATTTGGTTTTGTGTGTGAATTGTCTTCTTTTCCGTACTAATCTTCTTTGTGAAACAATTGTAGGTGCAACAATGGCTCTCAACAACAATGATCCACTTGGAAACATCTTATGGGGGATGTGGACGTGGAAGATGACAAAGTTGAAGAGGTTCCTCTTGAACCTCAAGCAAATAGATGAGGCAGACCGCCTCAAGACAACGTTCTCGTTCCACCCCTACCTCCACCAAGAGCAGCTCTACACCGGGTGTTGCTGAATGAAGGGTATGCAAGTGTCATAATCCCGCCCCGCATTAGGGCGGGCAATTTTTAAATCACGAATGTTATGCTCACATTGCTAGAGCAACGAGGATTCTTCACTGGGGCTCCTGATCAAAATTCATACAAACACTTGAATGGGTTTGTGGACACTTGTTGGGAGAGTAAACAGACAAATGTCTCCCAGGATGCTTTAAGATTGAGGCTATTTCCTTTCTCTCTGCGGGGGAAAGCCTTCGATTGGTTAGAGAGATTGCCAAACCATTCTAACCATACATGGGATGAATTTGTGGATAAATTTATTTCCGATTTCTTTTCTCCTGGGCATATGACTACTTTTAGAGACGAGATTCTATCATTCAAACAAGAACCCAATGAGCCGTTACATGAAATATGGGAGAGGTACTGAATTATGGTGAAAGAGTGCCCAAACAATGACATGACGAAGGCTATGATTCAACAAACTTTCTATCGGGGGATTAATATTACCAATTAATGCATGGTCAACCAACTTGCCAGTGAAAATTTCATGATAACGCCATATGCGGAAGCGTGTGAGATTTAGATGAAATGGTGGATACTTCATCGACATGGTAAAGTATAGAAAATGTTCCTCAAGGTGATCCAAACGTGATTCACCTAAATAAAGAATTTCATGATCATGGGCAAGCAATTGCCGAGTTGACAAACACAATGAATCAGTTAGCTAAGGCTCAACTTCAACAAGTGCAAGGTCCTAAGCAAGTCAATGCAATGGAGGGAGTTAGTATGATGGTAAACAAGAGAAGGTAAAAGGGTCCACAAATGCAAAATCGTGTGGAAAATTATGTAAAAGATGATAGTGGGTTTGATCAAGATGAATCTTCTAATGAATAAGAGGAGGACGTACAATATGTGAACAACTTCCAAGGGCAAAGAAACAACTCTCAAGGCCTGAATCAACAACAATTGCGACCTCAAAGTAATCAAGGGAATTGGAATTCTAGCAACCAAGGTAATTGGAATGGTGGTAACAACCAAGGGAATTGGAACAATCAAAAAAATCAAGGAAATTGGAATGGTCAAAATAACCAAGGCAATTGGAGTGGAAATAGTCAAGGATATTGGGGAGGCCATAACCAAGGTGGATGGAACAATAACCAAGGCAATCGGGGGTCGGGCTTTCAAAGGCCACCGATGTATCAACAACCGAGCAACCCTCCTCCTTATCCTTCCCATTGTCCAAGATTTTCTAACAATGAGATGAGACGAATTGAGAATATGTTCAAACAAATTATGGAGAAGAATGCCGACTCTAATGCCCAACTAGCCTCTTACAACACTTTTCTTCGCAATTTGGAAGTTCAATTAGGGCAAATCTCCCAAGCTTTAAACACTCATCCTAAGGGGGCATTACCAAGTGACACGGTGGTGAACCCAAATGGTGGAACACCACGGGACATGTCATGGTCGTTACTACAAGGAGTGGAAAAGGTGGGGATGCAACCACCTCAAGTCAAAGGAAACTTGTGGATGATGAGCAAGTGGTACAAGAAGATGAGATTCCAAATAATGAGGTGCATGCACATGATGAAGTGAGGATTGATATTGATGACAATGTGGAGGAAGCTTAAGAGGAAGTGAACCCGTTTAAGGAGCACATTGTTGACATACAGGAACAAGAAGTTCAAAAGGCTAACGCACCAATGCCTAGGCCTCCTCCTCCATATCCTCAAAAGTCTTGCCAAGAAAAATGGCGAGAATCAATTCAAAAAGTTTATTGACATGATGAAGAGTCTATCTATTAATGTGCCATTGGTTGAGGCTTTGAGGAAAATGCCCGGTTATGCGAAGCTCATGAAGGACTTGGTGACAAAGAAGCGGTCGATGAATTGTGAAACTATAAAGATGACTCATCAAGTGAGTGCAATTGTGCATTCAATGGCTCCTAAATTGGAAGATCCAAACGCTTTCACTATCACTTGTACCATTGGAAGTGCCGAATTTGCTAAAGCTCTTTATGATCTTGGGGCAAGTATTAATTTGATACCCTATTCGGTGTTCAAGACTTTGGAAATTGGGCAACCAAGACCCACATCTATGAGATTACAAATGGGATCGGACCATGAAGAGACCGTTAGGAGTGATTGATGACGTGTTGGTTTGTGTTGATAAATTCATTCTTCTGGCAGATTTTGTTATCCTTGATTGTGAGGTTGACTATGAGGTGCCGATTATTCTTGGGAGACCTTTCCTTGCTACGGGGAAGGCTCTAGTTGATGTTGAAGCTGGAGAACTTACTTTCCGGGTTGGTGATGAAAAAGTGGGTTTCCATGTATGTAAGTCTATGAGGCCACCCAATAGCACTGATGTGTGCTCTTTTGTGGATTTGGTGACCGATGTAATAGTGGATGAAACAAGTGTTGTGATGAATATTGATGATACATTGGAGGCCGTCTTGCTCAATTGTGATGATGAAGAAATCGAGGGTTACGTGAAATGTGTGAACTCTTTGCAAGGAATGGGGTTGTACACTTCTGAGCCCCACAAATTGTACTTGGATCTTTAAAATAGAACCACTCCACCAACAAAGCCTTTAATTGAGGAGCCTCCAATCTTGGAGTTGAAGCCGTTGCCTCCACATCTTAGGTATGAATTTATTGGCCCTTCTTATACTTTACCAGTCATTCTTTCCTCTTGTTTGACTAACGTGCAGGTAGACTCTTCATTGGCGGTGCTACAAAAGAGGAAGAAAGCTATTGGATGGACTTTGGCGGATATTCGGGGGATAAGCCCCATATTTTGCATGCATAAGATTAACTTGGAGGAAGGTTCCAAACCATCTATTGAACATCAAAGGAGACTTAATGAAGCCATGCAAGAGGTTGTCAAAAAGGAGATCATTAAGTGGTTGGATACCGGGATTGTTTACCCCAGTTCTGATAGTTAGTGGACTTCTCTAGTTCAATGTGTCCCAAAGAAAGGGGGCATGCCGGTAGTTACCAATGATAAGAATGAGTTGATTCCTACAAGAATGGTGACCAGATGGAGAGTGTGTATGGACTATCAAAAGCTCAACAAAGTCACAAGGAAGGATCATTTCCCATTTCCCTTCCTAGATCAAATGCTTGACAGATTGGCCGGCCGTGCTTTCTATTGTTTCCTTGATGGGTATTCCGGCTACAATCAAATTCTTATTTCTCCGAAAGATCAAGAGAAAACTACTTTCACATGTACCTATGGTACTTTCTCATTCTCGCAGATGCCATTTGGGTTGTGCAATGCACCAATGACTTTTCAAAGATGTATGATGGTTATCTTCATGGACATGGTGGAGGATTACCTTGAAGTCTTCATGGATGAATTTTTGGTGGTCAGGAATTCTTTTGATGATTGTCTAGCAAACTTGGATAAAGTGTTGGCAAGATATGAAAAATAAACTTGGTACTCAATTAGAAGAAATGTCATTTCATGGTTGAGGAGGGCATTGTTGTTGGCCACAAGATCTCAAAGAATGACACTGAAGTCGACAAGGAAAAGATTGAGGTGATTTCTAAACTTCCACCTCCAACTTCAGTCAAAGGCGTGCGGAGTTTCTTAGGCCACATGGGATTTTACCGGTATTTCATCAAGGATTTCTCTAAAGTGGTGAACCCGTTGTGTAAGCTTTTGGAGAAAGATGCCAAGTTTCATTTTAATGATGATTGCATGAGAGCATTTGAATTGCTAAAGCTCAAGTATAATACTACTCCCATCATCACCGCTCCAAATTGGAGTGTTCCTTTTGAGCTCATGCGCGATGCAAGTGATGTAGCAGTAGGGGCTGTTTTAGGGAAATGCATCAACAAAATCTTTCATCCGGTCTATTATGAAAGCAATACCATGGATAGTGCCCAAGTCAACTACACCGTTACATAGAAAGAGCTTCTTACCATTGTGTTTGCTATTGAGAAGTTTTTCCCATACTTGGTGGGTTCAAAAGTGATTGTTCATATGGATCATGCGGCATTTCACTATCTTATGATCAAGAAATATTCAAAAGCCCGTTTGATGAGATGGGTACTTTTGTTGCAAGAGTTTGATATAGACATCCAAGATCAAAAGGGTGTAAAAATCAAGTGGCGGACCACTTGTCTCGTTTGGAGGAGGAGGGGAGGCTGCATGATGGCCTTGAAATCAATGACTCCTTCCTCGATGAGCAAATCTTGGCTATTTCAATGAAAGAGGTGCCATGGTTCATGGATCTAGCAAATTACCTTGTAAGTGGTATCATTCCGGTTGAGTCCTCTTCAAACCAAAGGAAGAAGCTCAAACGGGATTGTCAAGACTACTATTGGGATGAACCATACCTTTTTTGGATTTGTATGGATGGAGTGATTAGAAGATGTGTACAGGAGAAGGAACAAGTTGAAATTCTTGGGTCTTGTCATTCTTCGCCTTATGGTGGTCACCATGGTGGAGCAAGAATGGCGGCCAAAGTGTTAAGTTGCGGTTTGTATTGGCCCACTCTTTACAAGGATACAAGTGATCTTATCAAGAGTTGTGATGAATGTCAAAGGCCGGTGGAATCTCAAAGAAAAATGAAATTCCCCTCACTACCATTTTGGAGATTGACATTTTCGATGTGTGTGCTATTGACTTCATGATTCCTTTTGTGAGTTCTTGTGGAAACACCCTACATCTTGGTCGCGGTTGATAATATGTCCAAATGGGTTGAGGCCATTGCTTTTCCCAACAATTAAGCGAGAATTGTGGTGGTATTTTTGAAGAAGAATATTTTTACAAGATTCGGTACTCCAAGAGCTATCATAAGTGATGGGGGATCACATTTTTACAACAAACTTTCGGTACCTTACTCACCAAGTATGGTGTCACTCATAAAGTCACAACCCCCTATATTTCTCAACCAAGTGGTGAAGTGGAAGTCTCCAACCAGGAGATAAAGAGTATTTTGTCCAAAATAGTGAACGCTAACTGGACGCATTTGTCCAAGAAACTTGATGATGCTTTATGGGCTTATAGGACGGCTTACAAAACACCAATTGGAATGTCTCCATACCGGTTGGTGTTCAGGAAATCTTGTCATCTTCCAGTAGAACTTGAGTACAAATACATGTGGGCTTTAAAGAAGTTGAATCTTAAGTGGGATTTAAGGGTGGCACAATTGAATGAGCTAGATGAGTTTCGGTACCATGCACACACAAGTTCGTCCTTATACAAGGAGAAGATGAAGTATCTTCATGACAAGTAAATTTGGAACAAGGAGTTTAAAGAAGGTGATTTTGTGTTGTTGTTCAATTATAGGTTATGGATGTTCCTGGGAAAGTTGAAGTCTAAATGGAGTGGCCCGTTCGAGGTTATGGGTGTGACACCCTTTGGTAAATTGGACTTGAAGAATAAAAATGAGGAGGTGTTTAGAGTCAATGGTCACTGGGTGAAGCACTATCTGGAAAAAGTTGGTGATGACCACATCATGACGGTAATTCATTTCAAGTGATGATGGTAATATGCGTCGTGCCGCGACGTTAAATCAGGCGCTTCTTGGGAGGCAACCCACGTTTCTTTTTCTTTTTATTTTTCTTCTTCTTCTTCTTCTTCTTTAGATAGATCTTATTTTGTGCTATATGGTTTTGAAGTGTGTTGCAGGAATGAGTGTGCTTTACAGGGACTGTGCTTAGAAAAATTGGCTGAAGTATGGAAAACGTGCGGACCGCACATTTATTGTACGGACTGCACAATTTGGAATGCCATAGTAGAAGAGGATCTACGGCCGCACAACTAGAAATCAAAAATTGCACACTCTCTAAAGTTATCCTGTCAGAGAAATGGCCAAAGTGCGGCCACACAAGGAAATGTGCGGTCTGCACCAAAATCTGCGGCCTCACTAAAAAATATGCAGATCGCAGATCATCTAAGGTTAATTGCACATCAGGTATCAGAGTGCAGACCGCATATGGAATTGTGAGGCCTCAGTCATCTTTTGAACTCTTGCCAAAACTCGTTAAATATAAAAAATGGACTTCACTCTATTGTTAGAACTTTACAATCTTTGAGAATTAACACAGGAAAAAAATAGTGCACTTAACTGATTCAAGCATCTGAAACTTAGTTCATCATCTTGAATCCTTCCTTAACTCCTTCATCACTGGTATGTTCACATCACCTTTAGACTTTTTCAATTTTCTTAATTTTGTTCATAATTTGTTTAGTTATTTTTAGACCTATTGTCAAATTCATAATCATGTGGGCTGAAATTTGTATTGGGTAAACTCCTAGTTGCTATATGGGGGATGTGTATACAATTTATCATGTATAGATTGATAATGCCATGTCTAAATTTTGCGTGAATTAGAAGTCCTAGAACTTTGCCCGATTAATTTTTGATTTGTGTGGCCGCACAAGTAATTGTGCGGTCCGCAGATAAGTAGGCTAGGGCCTTTGATGTAGCATGATTGTGTGGACCGCACTTGAAATTGTGTAGTCCACAGAAATTCAACTGCAGCCGCAAATCAAGCAATTCTCTGTTTTCAGAGAGTTGTCATTTTTAAGATTTCATTGTGCGGCCGCACCCAAAATTGTGCGGACTGCACTCCAGATGTGCGATCGCACTCAAAATTGTGCAGAACGCATAATCATCACTGCAGCTGCACTTTCAAATTGTACAGTCCGCACAAACCCATCTGTGGTCGCACTCAAAAATGTGCAAACCGCACTTCCCCACCCTGCATACTGTTTTGTTCTACAATTGTTTGCTATTCTAAGCTTGATCTACAATTGACTCCTATTGCTATCTATTGCAGAAAATGGTTAGATCTTGGGGACATGGTGATACATCAAAGGGGAGGGGTGAACCCTCCCAAGGCTGAGGCAAGGGTACCCTACCACTTCGTGCAAAGACTTATAGCCAAAGAGGAAACAACCAGGAGAGCTCCTGAGCCCGCTGATTCTAGTTCATATGTCCCATCTAGGGAAGCATCGGAGGGCAACTTTGTGTAAGAGCAACCTGATTCTCAATCACAACCACAACAACTTCAGGGGAGATTTCAGCTCCGAGATGAGCCTTCTACCACAACAATCAGTTCTGAGGGCTCGGAAGATGATATTCAGGGTTCAGAGCCCTCTTCTACACATGCCCCCTACGCACCAGCTACTACTGCTGATGATGATGATATTCCAAAAGATGGTCGAGGGGGTGATACCAAGGTTGCCGACCTTGAGAGGTTAAAGAAGAAGGAAGTTTGGGAAGATAGGTTTGTGAGCCTGACTGCATTCCACAGGTTTCGAGATTGGTGGCCTCAGAGATCGCTCACGTTTGAGCATCGGTTTGTATTGAAAAACTTTGATGGTACAACCTTAATATGTCAAGACAATTCCGGGAGAGAAAATGGTGGACATGGTTCACTCATAGTGTGGTGAATGCCAAGGAGCACTTGGTCTGGGAATTCTACGCCAATGTGGCGCATATCAAGAAGGGTACCAAGGTGACTAAAGTGAGGAACTTAAAAGTTAGATTTGATCAGAGCACATTGAACACATATTTGAGGCTCGAGGATGGAGTCGGTGCAATATTTGGAGAAGTTTGCATTGGGTGATGCCGCTTGCCCTTGGCTAGCTGAGATTTTGGCAGCTCCAGGACCACCACCACCATGGATCACATGAGGGGTTCCTATTCAGTGGAACACCCTGAACTTTGAAGTAAAAGGGTGGCAGACCTTTGTGTGTAGTCGACTAGACCCGTGCTAGAATGAAAATAACCTCCCAATCTCGAGGGTAGTTCTAGTGGCTTCCAACATGGCAGGGTACCCAATGAATGTGGGTTCCATCATGTCAGCCAACATGTCTCTGGTCGGTAGGCAGGGTGACAACTCCTACCTATATCCCAACACTATCACGAAGTATCTTACGGATGCGGGGGTGGAGTCAAATCGTTTTGACACAAAGGTTCGGGTGAAGAAGCCCTTCACATGGTACTCTCTAAAGGACCCGAGGAACCCAAAGAACAAGGGTCAGCCAACTACTACTGTAGGCCAGTCTGATGAGCCTTCGGTGGTAGTTACAGATTCAGCTAACAGGCCTAGCACTACAACGAGCCTTCTACCAGTACAACTAACATGCCTCTACCTCCATCGTTAGGATCGTCAGCATCAATTCCCTCCACTTCTACTCATATTCTGGTGCCTATGCCTGCTCATCCACTCTCTACGCTAAGAGTCTCCCAGAAACTAGCGAGTCTCAACAACTGGATGTAGACAGCTACTGTAAAGATGTTTAACCTATCCAATGTTGTTGCATCCCAGGCATCTATATTTCTCCGATAGTGGAGGCCACTTTGAAGAAGATAATAGAGAACCAGAAGACCATCATGGACACTTTGGTGGCACATGGAAGAGCAATTGAGGAGCTTGGGAAGCAGGTGAAAAAGATGAGAAAATCTCAGGCATCCAAGAAATCAATGGACAGATTGAGAGAGAGGTCACAAAGATAGCAGCAACTGGGGACCTTTTATTTGATCTGCTGATGGAGATAGCTCTAGCAGCACCATTAGCACTAGTGGAACCAGCTGGCCAGTCTGAGGAGCCAGACCGCACTGCCCACACTATTGAGGCGGTGCAACAGAAGTTCGCCAATCCAGCTATTCCCCGAGTAGAGGATGATGACATCCAATTGGAGGAGCCTGAGGGCGGTGACGATGCTATGGACACAGAGATGTTCAAAACCACATACAGAGTCCTCTTTACTCTTTCCCTTACTTATTCCTATTTTGCTAAGCATTGGGGACAATACTTATTATTATTCAGAGGGGGGGCAGGGAGGCGGGTGGAGTTTATTTGATTTGATATCTGACATTGTCCTATAATAACTGATAACATTCTCTTTTTCATTTCATTATGTACATATTCTTCTCTCTATATTGATGTATATATTCTCTCTCTCTTTCTCGCTCATTTTGTATATTTATTTATGCTTTCAGTAGCTTACTTTATAGCTTCTAGCTTCTTATTTACTTTAATAACTTCTTTTTAATTTAGTAGTTTCTTTTCATGTTTAAGTGATCAATAAGCATTTGGTTTTCTTAATTTTACGGTTCTTTCCAAAGGTAGTTTTTGTGTGAACAGGGTGACTCTTCCCAACGATGAATAGCGTGACAACCTTCTTAAGGGATTGAGTCGGTTTTTGATGTTTAGGTAAGAATAGTAGTAATAATGAATAAGATGACCTAATTGAGTCAGACTAGAAGAGTCAAGCATGCTTCACTTGGTACCAACACACTTAACTACGTGCTTATGATTAAAAACAAGTTCTTGGAAAGAAATAGCTCTAGTTAGTGACCTTCTGACTCTTGTGTTGACTTAAGCAATCATCGAGTGGTTTAGTCAAACCATTAGTGATTTTAAATCTTGAATATGGTTGTTGTGGGCCCTCGACTCTATCCTCTTTAACAATCCAGTTGTGTGAGGTGAGATGTTTTTGTTGCAAGTCCAAATACTTGTGCGAATGGTCTAGAACTTGCCCCGAATGTGTTTTTAGGCGAAATTCTACGTTTTGCTTGGCTTGAGAAGTGATTGTAGACTATCTTTGACCCGTTTGAAATTTTCCATGACCCACCAATGTTGTTATCCCTAGTCAACCCATTTGAGACTTAAACCTTTCTCATTGATAACCATGTTACAAGCCTTTACCTGTTTTGTAGTGACCATCTCTTGGCACCCGAGCTTTCCTTAACACTCTTGAGAAATAATTGGCTAAAACATAAGTTTGGGGGAGAGAGGAGGAGGTTGAGTGGTATCAAGTCACAAAAAGAGAAAAGAAATGAAGAAAAGGGAAGGAAAAGAAAAGAAAGAACAAAAAGAAAAAAAATGCAAAAAGAAAGTGAATAAGTGGAAGAGTTGAAGGGATTCAAAGAAAAGTGACAATGCAAAGCATGGAGAAAACAAAGAAGGATAAAATGAATATCATGACCAAGAAAGAGTGATGTTAAGTCTCTCTAGTTCCCCTAAGGAAAAATGCAAATGCCTCAAAGAGTCGATAAAACATGAGCCAAAAAGAGAAAATGGAGTGCTTAAGGAAAGATGAACCCGTTCTATTCCAACATATGCAACCTTAGTCTAAAAGCCTTCATTACATTCCAAAAAAGCCCTACGTGATTTCAAGCCGAGTGTACTTACATTAGTGGTGATTTACATGAGGGGCAAGCCTATGGTACTTAGAGCCGTACTTGTGACATTCTTTTGAGAGAGATGAGCGAACTTTTCACAATTTCTTGAATTGAGTGCTATATTGAGATATGCTAATAGAGAGTAGTGGAGGAGGAGTTTGGGATCCACAATGACCTATATAAAAGAGCGAGCTTCCTTGATGAATAAAGTCAACTCTTGATGCTCAAGTGTTACATTAGAACTATTTGTGCTTAAAAGTTCAAATCATTGCCTTGTTGATAATTCATAAGTGTTGAGGGTAATTGTTGGTCCTAATTGATGTGTGATTGATGCACCTTAGATTAGTTGGAATAGCTCTTAACTTGTGGAGGTGGGAATTACCTTATTTTCTTGAGGACAAGTAAAAGCTTAAGTTTAGGGGAGTTGATAAGTGGGGATTTTGACTACTTATTAGCGCTTTTTAGCTTTCGTTTTAGTTTAAAAGTGTTTAATTGTATTCCTGAAAACTGATAAAATATGCTTAATTGTAGGAGTATTGAAAAATGAGCCACTAAGATGAAATCAAACTCAAGAAGGAGTGATCTGAAATCAAGGAAAAAATCAAGCACAAAAGCTCAAGTACGGACCACAGATTTCCATCTGCGACCGCAACATGTGAAGGAAAATATATCAGAGTCCTAGTGCAAAGTGCGAGGACCACACATGAATGTGCAGCCGCAGAAGCTAACCAAGAGAAGAAGTTCGGAGAGTTATCATTTCAAGATTAAAGGAAATTCGGATCACACAATTATTGTGCGGCCGCAGAAGTCAGCTACGCGGTCGCACTCAAAAATGTGTGATCCGCAGAAGAGCCCTACACGGCCGCACCTAGAATTGTGCGGACCGCAGAATATGAGAGATGTGATCACATATCAAAATTGTGCGGCCACAGATTCAAATCCTATCAAGACTGAAGAAAAGTTCGGACCGCACATGATTTTGCGGCCGCAGACCTTCGAAAGGGTATTTTTGTCTGAAAATTCCATCTTTGTATAAATAGAATAGTTTCACGAAATTAGGTCAAGTTTTGAATATTCAAAGTGCTGTAGCCTTTTCTTCTAACTTCTTTAGGCAACTTTAGCTTATTTTGGTGATTTAACATTGGTTTTTCATATTTTAATCTTGCAATATGAGTTTTATCATCTTTTCGTCCTTGTTTTCTTCTATACCCCACTATGAGTGGGTAGATTCTCACTAGGATTGTGACCTAACCCTCGAGTGTAAACCTAATGGGTGTTTGATTTATGGCTTGTTTATGGTTGGATGCTTATCATTTAGCCTTGTTCTTGCTTTTAATTGTAGAATTAATGGTTGCAAATATTAGTTTATGCCTATTTGACTTGATCTCTACTTGAGAAAGAGAGACTTAGTCTAGAAAAACTTAGCTAATAAGAATTTGGGACAAATCAAGAGATTGATAGTCCCAATTAAAGGGTTGAACCCAGAGATAGTAAAACCCGACTTGAGCATTTTATCACCTGTTTTTTTCAATATCCATTTGGACTTGAGAAAGCCAAATTGGGCAAAATCACTCTCTTATCGAGAGGTATTGAGTGGGTACTTGAGTGTTGATAACTATAATACACCCTGACTGTCACGACCCAAAATCTATTAAAGGTCGTGATGGCACCTAACACCACTGTCAGGCAAGCCAACTATAATTAATTAGCTTTATTTCTCATTTTAGTATTTTGAAATCGTAATTTCCTTCGAATAAATAGTAAAAGATAGAACTTACAGAGTAAATGATAATATTTTCGCAACTAAAATATTGAACAACCCATAATTACTCCCAAAACCCGGTGTTACAAGTACATGAACATCAATTATTGAGTACAATAAAATACAACATCTGTATGGAATACAAATTGAACAGGAAAAATATAAATAACTCTGAAGGAGGCTCTACTGGTTGCAAAACGTAACATGGAATACAGCTCACCTAATCCCCACAAATAACCACGCCTCCGCGCTCACAAGGCCACTAGACATGTATGTACTCGCACAAAAATGTGCAGCAAGTGTAGTATGAGTATGTAAATCAACGCATACCCAGTAAGTGTCCAGTCTAACCTCGAATAAGTAGTGACGAGGGGTCGACTCCGACGCTTACTATGGGCTAACAATAAAATGCTGATATTATAATTAAGCATGAATTATATAAAATAACTGAAAACTCAATAACAAGAAGTAAGTAAACATTTCTTTTATCATTAGGAAATTTCCATATCTATTTTCGTCATTTAACAATTTATCTCTCAAGCCAATGAAGTGTGATGACCCAAAAGGTCATCACTCATTTTGAAAGTAAATTCTATGTACCGAGGCCTTAAAATCTCTTTTTGTCTCACCTCGATGTGCGTGCACAGTTCGTGAACATTTCCGAAAAGTTTTTATGTGAAAACTAAGTAAAATAAGGAAATTGGCTTTTAAAATTAAATAAAGTTGACTTTGGTCAACATTCTTGGTAAACAGACCCGTACACGTGGTCTGATGGTCTCGTATGGTTCGTAGTAAAATATGGGACTTGGGAGTATGCCCGGAATTGAATTCCGAGGTCCCAAGCTCGAGAAATGAATTTTTAAAGAAAATTATTTTCTGAAAAATATAAAGGTTTTTAGATGTGAATTGATTCATTTTCTTGATGGTATCGGGCCTGTATCTTGGTTTCAGAGCACAGTACAAGTTTGAAATAATAATTAAGTTGAATCTGTAAAATTTGGTAAAAATCGGAGTTGGTTTGGTATAAAACGGACCAATTGTTGAGAAAATAGTAATTTTGATGTTCTTGAGTGATTTCATGAATTTGAGGTTTAATTCATAGTTGTTGATGTTATTTTTATGATTTGATCACACGAGCAAGTACGTATGATGTTTTTGGACTTACGTGCATATTTGGTTTGGAGCCCCGAGGGCTCGAGTGAGTTTTGGATAGGCCACAGATTGAATTTGGACTTAGCGAAATGGCTGTTGCAGGTTCAGCTGTGTTGCAGGCTCTGATCTCACAATTGCAAGGTCAGGCTTTGCAATTGCGAGCCCAACAGGCTTAACAATTGCAAGGGCTTGATCGCATTTGCGAAGAAAGCCTTGTCTGCCAGTGTTCGCAATTGCAAACCTCCCTTCACAAATGCGAAGTCATCAGAAAATGCCCAGTATCACAATTGCGACTATTTGTTCGTAATTGCAAGGTTAGCAGAAAATGCCCAGGTTCGCAAATGCGAGGTCTTATTTGCATTTGCGAGCTTTGCAATTGCGACATCTGCGACCAGTTAATTTGGACTTAGACGGATTTTTCCTCATTTTTAAACTCTCTCAAACCCTAAGCTCTCTTGGGCAAATTTCTAAAGAAAAGTTCTTCTCCAAATCAATTGTAAGCCGTTTCTAACTCATTTTCTTTAATCTATAAAGTCTTTTCAGATTATTTCAATTTAAAATCAAGGGTTTTCATGGGGAAATTGGGTGTTTTGGGTAGAACTTAGGATTTTCAAATTTTGGGGATTTGGACCTCGATTTGGGGTCCAATTTAAAAACAAATTATATATTTGGGTTCGTGGGTGAATGGGTAATCGAGTTTTGGTTCGAACCTTGGGTTTTGACCATGTGAGCCTGGGGTCGATTTTTGAATTTTTGGGGAAATCTTTAGAAAAACCTATTTCCATGCATTAGAATTGATTCATTTGGCATTTATTGATATCGTTAAGTAAATTGTGGCTAGATACAAGCGAATATGTGGTGGAAACAAGAGGTAACGCGGTAGTTGAGGCTTGAATTGTGTTCGTGACATTGAGGTAAGTGTTTGGTCTAACCTTAGCTTGAGGGATTAGGAGTTGAGTCTTTTTTGCTATGTGTTAATTTTTGAGTACGACGTATAGGCATGATGACGAGTATCTATACGTCGGTGTCAAGCATGCCCGTGATTCTTATACTATGATTAATGTGAATCCATTTCGTATTGTTCATGCTTTATATAATGATTTCTATTGTTGAACAAGGCTTGTGGAAGTATTATCGGTAATTGAACATTATAGAGCGTTGGCTCAAGTTGAGAATTGAGTTGTGAAGTGATTGTGGAAAAGAGAAGAGGTTTATGATATTGTCTCCCTTGCCGGGATGTTATTGCTTTTGATATTATCTCCCTTGCCGGGATGTTATTACTCATAATATTATTTCCCTTGCCGGGATATTGTTGTTATGTTATTGTTCCCTTGCCGGGATTTTATTATGATATTATTGATTCCCTTGCCCAAATTGCTTTGTGATTGTTGCTTGGGTGAGGAAGAGTGTAAAGCACGAAGGGTGATGTTGTGCATGATTTTGAGAGTGTTAATGCACGAAGGTAATGCCGTGCCGATATTGTGAGGTAAAAGCACGAAGGGTGATACCGTGCTGCACGATGTACATTGCCGTGCCATGATATGAGCGATATTGCACGAAGGATAATTCCGTTCCATGATTATGTGAGGTAAAAGCACGTAGGGTGATGCCGTGCCGATTCTATTGATCTTTATGGTGAGGATGAGAGTAAAAGTAGGAAGGGTGATGCCGTGCACGTGTTATTGAGTTCTTGATTCTTGCTGATAATTGAATTATGGCTTTCTTTACATTCTTCTATTGGTTTTCTGTTGTTACCTAATATTCCCCGCAACATGTTTTCCCCTCCTATCTTTGACTATAAATTTCTACCTTTATTTTCCGTTGTATATGATTTAACTACCTATGTTTATTTGGTAGTCTTGTCCTAGCCTTGTCACTACTTCTCCGAGGTTAGGCTAGGCACTTACCAGCACATGGGATCGGTTATGCTGATACTACACTTTGTACTGTGTGCAGATTCCGGTGCTGCAGCTTTTGAACCGTAGTGAGATTGCTGCCTTCAGTCCATTAGGCGATCCGAGGTAGTCCTGCAGGTGTCCATAGGCCTTGGCATCCCCTTCTATATTTCCATACTGTTTCTTTTATGTATTTCAGAAACAACTTTGTATTTATCTTTCGGACTCCTATTTGTAATATTCCTAGTCAGTCTGTGAGATTGTGACACTAGTTCTGGGTAGCTTATGCTTATGAAAATTGTATCGGTATTATTTTAAATTGTTACATTTCATTCTTACACTTTATTATTTCCGCTGTTTATATAATGTTAATTCACAACTATTAAAAGATTAAAAATGGAAAAGGTAAAATATTTGAAATGACTGGCTTGCCTAGCTTTCACTAGTAGAAGCTTAGTAGAGTCTGGACAAGCTGGTATCAGAGCTCTAGGTTTCTTCGGTCTCACAATTCATGGACAAGCTTAGTAGAGTCTGAGGGATCGGTACGGAGACGTCTGTATTTATCCCAGAAGCTACAGAGTTAGGAAAAACTTCACATTTATTCTTTCCAGTCGTGCGACTTGATTTTTCAATGCTACTTGAACTTCCACTTTGTTCTTTCGCAGATGGTGAGAACATGTACCGCTTTGTCAGCTGACTAGCAGCCCGAGCCACTAGTAACAGCTCATGCGAGGGGCAGAGGTCGAGGTCGTGCTAGGGCCTGAGGTAGAGGTAGGGCTCAGCCCAAAGCTCGAGCAGCAGCACCAGCAGCGGAACCTCAGGTTGAGTTTGACGATGAGGTTCCAGCCGGACCAACTCAGGTCCTAAAGGGGTTCATCGCCACTCCGATACTTTAGGACGCTCTGGTCCGTCTAGTGGGCCTTATGGAGAGTGTTGCCTGGGTAGGCTTGCTTCCTGTAGCACCAGTCGTCTCTCAGGCTGGAGGAGGAGCCCAGACTCTTACTACTCGCACTCCGGAGTAGATGGCTCCCTAGTTTTAGACTCCAGCAGCTCAGCTAGTTAGGGTAGTTCAGCCTGGTATTGTGGCACAGACTGGAGAGGGTCCAACTATGTATGCTGATGCCTTGTGGAGATTGAACAGGTTCACCAAGCTCTTTACTACTACTTTTGGTGGTACATCTTCTGAGGATCCCCAGGATTATTTGGACAGTTGTCATGAGGTTCTTCGGAACATGGGGATAATGGAGACTAATGGGGTCAACTTTGCTGCTTTTCATTTGTCTAGATCCGCCAAGACTTAGTGGAGAGATTATTGTGTGGTTAGACCAGCTGGGTCACTAGCTTTGACTTGGGATCAGTTCTCTCAGCTATTTCTGGAGATGTTTCTTCCAATCACTTAGAGGGAGAACTATCAGAGGCAGTTTGAGCATCTCCAGCAGGGTTCTATGACTGTTACTCAGTACAGACCAGATTTATTGACTTGGCCCATCATGCGCTTATTATACTTTCCACTGATAGAGAGAGAGAGAGAGAGAGAGAGAGAGAGAGAGAGAGAGAAGAGGTTCATTGAGGGACTCGTTCAACATATTCGATTGCAGATGGCTAAGGAGATAGGGAGCGAGATTTCTTTTCAGGATGCGACCAATGTGGCCAAGAGAGTTGAGATGGTTCTATCATAGGGGAGTGGTCAGGGGTCTGACAAGAGGCCTCATCATTCGAGCAGGTTCAGTGGTGCCTCATTTGGAGGCAAGGATTCTTTTGGTAGGGTCCATCCTTCCAGGCCATTTCATTCAGCACTTCAGGATTCTCACGGTGCTCCAGGTGGTCGTGGTCCCCATATGTAGTATTTAGATCAGTTGCCCTTCAGTACACCGCCAGCTCCTATCATTGCACCGCCACTCCAGAGTTTTCAGAGTGGTTATTCAGGATGTTAGGGTCAACAGTCTCAGCAGCCGAGAGCTTGCTATACTTGTGGTGATACGAGGAATATTACTAGATTTTGCCCTCGAGCAGCCGAGTGTTCCACCGCTTGCTCATCCAGCTAGAGATGGAGGTAGATGTGCTTGAGGTGGAGGTAGAGGTATTAGAGGTGGAGGTCAGGCTGCTAGAGGTGGAGGCCATCTACCAAGAGGCCGTCCTAGAGATGTAGTTCAGAGTGGTGGGCCCCAGGCCTGATGTTATGCTCTTCCCGCCAGGCTTGAGGCTGAGGCTTCCGATGCAGTTATCACAGGTACTGTTCTAGTTTGTAGTAGATATGCTTCAGTTCTATTTGATCCAGGATCTACATACTCCTATGTGTCATCTTATTTTGCACCGTATTTGGTCATGCCTAGTAATTCTTTGAGTGCTCATTTATATATGTCTACACCGGTGGGTGATTTTATTGGGGTAGATCGTGTCCATTGTTCATGTATAATTGTGATTGGGGGTCTTGAGACTCGAGTAGATTTGTTACATTTAGATATGGTTGATTTTGATGTCATATTGGGGATGGACTGGTTATCCTTACCACGCTATTTTGGACTGTCATGCCAAGACCGTGACCTTAGCCTTATCGGGTTTACCTCGTTTAGAGTGGACAGGGACTCCTGGTCATTCTACCAGTAGTGTTATCTCATATATGAAGGCTCGGCGTATGGTCAAGAAGGGGTGTTTGGCCTATTTGGCATATGTTAGTGATTCTAGTACTGAGGTTCCTTCTATGGATTTTGTGCCTGTTGTTCGTGAGTTTTTGAGGTATTTCCTTCAGACTTGCCGGGTATGCCACTCGATAGGGATATTGATTTCTGCATTAATTTGGCACCGGGCACTCAACCCATTTCTCTTCCGCCGTATCGTATGGCCTTGCTTGAGTTGAAAGAATTGAAGGAGCAGTTGCAAGACTTTCTTGATAAAGGCTTTATTAGACCTAGTGTCTCTCCTTGGGGTGTACCGGTGTTGTTTGTTAAGAAGAAGGACGGATCTATGAGGATATGTATAGATTACCGGCAGTTGAACAAGGTTACAATCAAGAATAAGTATCCATTGCCGAGGATTGATGATTTGTTTGATCAGCTTCAGGGTGCCAAGGTATTTTCGAAGATTGACTTGAGATCTGGCTACCATCAGTTGAGGATTAGGGCATCCAATGTCCCTAAGACAGCTTTTCGTACTCTATACGGGCATTATGAGTTCTTGGTGATGTCATTTGGGTTGACAAATGCCCCAGCAGCTTTTATGGTTTTGATGAACCAAGTGTTCAAGCCTTACTTGGATTCATTCGTGATAGTCTTCATTGACAATATTTGATCTATTCCCGCAGCCGGGAGGAGCATGAACAACATCTAAGAGTTGTTCTTCAAACTTTGAAATATAGTCAGTTGTATGCTAAGTTTTCGAAGTGTGAGTTCTGGTTGAGCTCTATTGCATTCTTGGGTCACGTTGTTTCAGTGAAAGGTATTCAGGTGGATCCAAATAAGATAGAGGCAGTCAGGAACTGGCCTAGACCCCCATCAGCTACAGAGATCCAGAGTTTCTTGGGTTTGGCAGGTTATTACCGTTGGTTTGTGGAGGGGTTTTCATCTATTGCAGCCCCGATGACCAGGTTGACCCAGAAGGATGCCTAGTTCAGGTGGTCGGACGATTGTGAGGCGAGCTTTCAGAAGCTCAAGACAACTTGGACTATGGCATCAGTGTTGGTTTTGCCCACAGGTTTAGGGCCATATACTGTGTATTGTGACGCATCTCGTATTGGATTTGGTGCGGTGTTGATGCAGGATGGAAAAGTCATTACTTATGCTTCATGACAGTTAAAGATTTATGAGAAGAACTATCCAGTTCATGATTTGGAGTTAGCAACCATTTTTCACGCGTTGAAGATTTGGAGACATTATCTGTATGGCTTGTCATGTGAGGTGTTCACGAATCACAAGAGTCTACAGTATTTGTTCAAGCAGAAGGAGCTAAATTTGAGGCAAAGAAGGTGGTTGTAGCTATTGAAAGACTATGATATCACCATCATATATCATCCGGGAAAGGCCAATGTGGTGGCCGATGTCTTGAGTAGTAAGTCAGCCAGGATGGGCAGTCTTGCGTATATTCCGGTCGGTGAGAGACCGCTTGCTTTGGATGTTCAGGCTTTGACCAATCAGTTCGTGAGGTTGGATGTTTTTGAGCCCAGCCGTGTGTTAGCTTGCACAGTCGCTTGTTCTTCATTTTTTGAGCGTATCCGAGATCGGCATTACGATGATCCTCATTTGTATGTCCTTAGAGACACAATGTGACATGGAGGTGCCAAGCAGGTTACAGTTGGAGATGATGGAGTTTTGAGGATGCAGAGTCATATTTGTGTACCTAATGTGGATGGACTTGGAGAGTTGATTCTAGAGGAGGCCCATAGTTCTCGATATTCCATTCATCCGGGTGCCACTAAGATGTATCAGAATTTGTGGTAGCATTATTGGTGGAGGAGGATGAAGAAGGATATTGTTGCATATATGGCTCGGTGTTTGAATTGTCAGCAGGTAAAGTACGAGCATCAGAGATCGCGTGGTTTCCAGAAGATTGAGATTCTTGAGTGGAAATGAGAGCGTATCACTATGGACTTCGTTGTTGGACTCCCACGGGCTCAGAAGAAGTTTAATGCAATGTGGGTTATTGTTGATAGGCTGACCAAGTCAGCATATTTCATTCCAGTGGCAGTTTCTTATTCTTCCGAGAGGTTAGCTGAGATCTATATCCGCGAGATTGTTCGTCTTCATGGTGTGCCCGTGTTTATCATTTCGGATCGAGGTACGCAGTTTACCTCACATTTCTGGAGGGCAGTTCAGCATGAGTTGGGCACACAGGTTGAGTTGAGCACAATATTTCATCCTTAGACGAACGGGTAGTCCGAGCGTACTATTCAGATTTTGGAGGATATGCTCCGAGCTTGTGTCATTGACTTTGGAGGCTCGTGGGATCAGTTCTTGCCTTTAGCGGAGTTTGCCTACAACAACAGCTACCAGTCGAGCATCAAGATGGCTCCTTATGAGGCTTTATATGGTAGGCAGTATCGGTTGCCGGTTGGATGGCTTAAGCCGGGAGAGGCTCGGTTGTTGGGTACGGATTTAGTACAGGATGCCTTGGACAAGGTCAGGATCATTTAGGATAGGCTTCGTACAGCTCAGTCTAGATAAAAGAGTTATGCCGACCGTAAGGTTCGTTATGTGGTATTCATGGTCGGCGAGCAGGTGTTGCTTCGGGTGTCGCCTATAAAGGGCGTAATGAGATTTGGGAAGAGGGGCGAGCTTAGTCCTAGATTCATTGGCCCATTTGAGATTCTTGATCGAGTAGGAGAGGTGGCTTACAAACTTGCATTGCCGCCGAGTTTATCGGCCGTGCATCCAGTGTTTCATGTGTCCATGCTTCGGAAGTATCACGGCTATCCATCCCATGTGTTAGACATCAGCACTGTCCAGTTGGACACGGACTTGTCCTATGAGGAGGAGCCTTTAGCTATTCTAGACCGACAAGTTCCTCAGTTGAGATCGAAGAGTTTTCCTTCTGTTCGTGTTCAGTAGAGAGGTCAGCCTGTTGAGGCAGTGACCTAGGAGTTTGAGTCCGATATGCGGAGTCGATATCCCCATCTTTTCTCCAACTCAGGTACTTCTTTTCTATATCCGTTCGAGGATGAATGATTGTTTTAGAGGTGGAGAATGTGATGACCCAAAAGGTCATTACTCATTTTGAAAGTAAATTCTATGTTCCGAGGCCTTAAAAACCTTTTTTGTCTCACCTCGATGTGCGTGTGCAGTTCGGGCGCATTTCCAGAAAGATTTTATGTGAAAACTAAGTAAAATAAAGAAATTGACTTTTAAAATTGAATAAAGTTGACTTTGATCGACATTCTTGGTAAACGGACCCGGACCCATGATCCGATGGTCTCGTAGGGTTCATAGTAAAATGTAGGACTTGGGAATATACCCAAAATCGAATTCTGAGGTCCCCAGCCCGAGAAATAAATTTTTAAATAAAATTATTTTCTAGAAAATATAAAGGTTTTTAGAAGTGAATTGATGCATTTTCTTGATGGTATCGGGCCCCTATCTTGGTTTTGGAGCCCGATACAAGTTTGAAATAATAATTAAGTTGAATCTATAAAATTTGGTAAAGATCGGAGTTGGTTTGGTTTAAAATGGACATATTGTTGAGAAAATAGTAATTTTGATGTTCTTGAGTGATTTCATGAATTTAAGGTTTAATTCATAGCTGTTGATGTTATTTTGATGATTTGATCATACGAGCAAGTCTGTATGATGTTTTTGGACTTGCGTGCATGTTTGGTTTGGAGCCCCGAAGGCTCGGGTGAGTTTTGGATAGGCCACAGAGTGAATTTGGACTTAGTGAAATGGCTGTTGCAGGTTCAGCGGTGTTGCAGGCTCTGATCTCGCAATTGCGAGCCCAATAGGCTTTGCAATTACGAGGGCTTGATCACATTTGCGAAGAAAGCCTTGCTTGCCAGTGTTCGCAATTGCGAACCTCCCTTCGCAAATGCGAAGTCATCAGAAAATGCATAGTATTGCAATTGCGACTATTTGTTCGCAATTGCGAGGTTAGCAGAAAATGCCCAGGTTCGCAAATGTGAGGCCTTGTTTGCATTTGCGAGCTTTGCAATTGCTAAGCTCCTATCGCAATTGCGACATCTGCGACCAGTTAATTGGGACTTAGACGGCCTTTTCGTCATTTTTCAAACTCTCTCAAACCCTAAGCTCTCTTGGGCGATTTTCTAGAAAGGTTCTTCTCAAAATCAATTGTAAGTCGTTTCTAACTCATTTTCTTTAATCTATAACATCTTTTCAGATTATTTCAATTCAAAATGAAGGGTTTTCATAGGGGAAATTGGGTGTTTTGGGTAGAACTTAGGATTTTCAAATTTTGGGGATTTGGACCCCGATTTGGGGTCCGATTTAAAAACAAATTATATATTTGGGTTCGTGGGTGAATGGGTAATCAGGTTTTGGTTCGAACATTGGGTTTTGACCATGTGGGCCCGGGGTCAATTTTTGACTTTTTGGGAAAATCTTTAGAAAAACCTATTTCCATGCATTAGAATTGATTTATTTGGCATTTATTGATATTGTTAAGTAAATTGTGGCTAGATACAAGCGAATTAGTGGTGGAATCGAGGGGTAAAAGCGGTATTTGAGGCTTGATTGTGTTTGTAGCATTGAGGTAAGTGTTTGGTCTAACCTTAGCTTGAGGGATTAGGAGTTGTGTCTTATTTGCTATATGTTAATTGTTGAGTCCAACGTATAGGTGTGGTGAAGAGTATTTATATGTCGGTGTCAAGTATGCCCGTGAGTCTTATACTATGATTGATGTGACTCTGTTTTGTATTTTCCATACTTAATATGATGGTTTCTAATGTTGAACAAGACTTATGGAAGTATTCTTGGGAATTGAACATTGTACAACATTGGCTCAAGTTGAGAATTGAGTTGTGAAGTAATTGTGGAATGGAGAAGAGATTTATGATATTATCTCCCTTGTAAGGATGTTATTACTTTGATATTGTTTCCCTTGCCGGGATGTTACTGCTCATGATATTATTTCCCTTGCCGGTCGTCTTAAGAATTAACGCCCCGATCCCCTATTAACTGCTTTCCCGTATTTATTTCTACTATTTTGATTTGATGGAATGTTCGGTTTTGAGTTTCGGAAAGTTTTGGGACACTTAGTCCCTAAATGAGAGCTTAAGTGTTAGAAATTTGACTGTAGCCAGAACAGTGTGAAGACGGCCTCGAAATGGAATTTCTATGGTTCCGTTAGCTCCGTTGGGTAGTTCTGGGCTTAGGGGCATGTTCGGATTGAGTTTTGGAGGTCCGAAGCTAATTTAGGCTTGAAATGCCGAAAGGTCAAATTTTGAAGTTTCCGGTTTGATAGTGAGATTTTGATCCGAGGGTCGGAATGGAATTCCGGAAGTTGGAGTAGCCCCGTAGTGTTGAATGTGACGTGTGTGCAAAATTTCAGGTCATTCAGACGAGGTTTGATGGACTTTTTGATAAAAAGCGTATTTTTAGAGTTTTAGAGTTCTTAAGCTTGAAATTGTGGTTGATTCGTCGTTTCAATGTTGTTTTAGGTGTTTTAAGGATTGGCATAAGTTTGGACAGGGGTACTGGACTTGTTTGTACTTTTGGTTGAGGTCCCGGGGACCTCAGGATGATTTCGGGTGGTTAACGAGAAGTTGGAAAGTTGGAAATTGCAGCTGAAATCTTTGGGTTGTTGTCATAACCGCATCTGCGGTTGGTAGGTCGCAGATGCAACTACCGCAGATGTGGAGTTGAGCCGCAGAAGCGGCTAAGAGGAATTTAAGCAGGGACCACAGAAGCGATAGGATTACCGCACTTGCGGGACCATAGATATGGAATCTAGGTCGCAGGTGCGGAGATGGAACTTTAAGTGAGAACCGCAGAAGCAGTTCCCCAACCGCAAAAGTGGTATCGCAGATGTAATGGGTGGACCGCAGATGCGGGCAGAACATATAAATAGTTGCCATCACGAATTTGAACTATTCTTTCACCGTTTTCATCCGAGAAGTGACCTTTTGGGGAGGTTTTTGAGAGGGAATTCAAGGGAACTTCGAGGAGGTAAGATTCTTGGAACCTAAACTCTTTATTGAGGTGATTTTTATTATTATAAACATGAAAATTTAAGGAAAATCAGTGGTAAATTTGGGTGTTAGGGCTTGACTAATTAGAGACTTTTGAGTGATGATTTGAGGGACCATTTGAGGTTCGATTGTGGTACTTTTGATATGAATGTACTTGTGAGAGTGTGAAGATTCTGGAAATGTAAATTTTACCTGATTTTGAGATGTGGGACTGGGAGCGTTTTGGTCATTTTTCCTAATTTCGCATATTAGCTTAGAATTTCTTTGTAGAATCAGTTACTTGAGGTGTTATTTATATTATGAAATTGAATTGAATAGATTTGGGACATTTTGAGTCTAGTACTCGTGGCAAGAACGTTATTTCAAGTTGATTTTTGAGCTGGTTCGAGGTAAGTGACTTGCCTAACCTTGTGTGGGGGACTTTCCCCTTAGGATTTGGTATTATTGATAATTGAAATGCCTTGTACGTGAGGTGACGAGTGCGTACTTGTGCTAATTATTGAAAATCCAGTTTTCATTAAGTAATTACTAGTATGTTTCTTTTCATGTTTATATTACTTGCACTTAAAGCATGTTGTTAGCTTAGGAAAGCATGTCTAAGTTATTTAAATGCCTTATTTGCTCAAACTGCTTTACCTAAATTCTGTGCAGCATGCTAGGCTAGAATTACTTGTTTGCCTTAATATGAAATTGATATTTGCTGAATATTTTCCTGATGCTGCAGTGTATTTACATTTGAGACTACGGATGTGGGATTTCGGTAGCTTCCCCCTTGTATATTTATTTGGGACTACGGATGTGGGATTTTGGTAGCTCTCCCTTGTCTGTTTATTTGGGACTACGGATGTGGGATTCCGGTAGATCCCCCTGCATAATTATATGGAACTACGGGACTGCACTCGGTAGATTCCCCCAGTACTGGGTATTTATATTTGGGACTACAGAATGAGATTCCGGTAGATCCCCGTGCACTATGAGTTGGACTACGGGACGGAATCCCAAGAGATCCATTGGATATGTATAAATGGGACTACATGACAATATCTTGGGAGATCCCTGGTTGTTATTTTTGGTACTAAGCTGTATTTTATTTCTGTGTTTACTTAGCCTCTGTAATAATTGTTGTTGTCCTTCATATCCTGTGTTATTTTACTGTTGTACTTATTTATACCGTTTATTTCACACTGTTAAACTTTATATATTATTTAACCTCACTAGGGCCCCGACCTTCCTTGTCACTACCCGACCGAGGTTAGGCTTGGAATTTACTGAGTACCACTGTGGTGTACTCATGCCCTTTCTGCGTATGGTTTTCAAGTGCAGATCCAGGTAATTTGACTCGGTCTTATCACCCTTGAGGCGAGGCGACTGTTCTAGAGACTTCGAGGTATATCTGCCACGTCCGCAGACTGAAGAGTCCCTTTCCACTCTCCTTATTGTATTAGCCCTTCTGTTTCTTTTCCTTGTTAGATATTTTGGAGTTAGACACTGGTAGACATTCCAAGGCTTGTGGTTTCATGAGATTCCGGGTTTTGGAAAATGTTGTTAGTTTCGAGAAGTTGTATTGTGTATGCCGAGCGGCATTTTTAAATACTGTTTCATTCGGTTATTTTGGCTTTTAATTATTTCTTCTGCAAGTTTTGTTTATTTTCCGCATTTGTTAGGCTTACCTAGTCATAGAGACTAGGTGCCATCACGGTAGTTCACGGAGGGCGAACTAGGGTTGTGACAAGTTGGTATCAGAGCTCTAGGTTCATAAGAGTCATGAATCACAAGCCGATTTATTAGAGTCTCACTGATCGATACGTAGACGTCTGTACTTTTCTACGAGAGGCTATGTAACTGTTAGGAAAAATTCCATTTCATTTTATTTCCTTGTCGTACGAGATTTTGATGTCACAATTCTAAACTTTTGTCTTCTATTCTCTCACAGATGGTAAGGACACGTGCTACCCGAGATGATCAAGCGCTCGCGCCCCATACTTCAGCCGTCAGAGGCCGGGACTAGTGTAGAGGCCGAGGACGCGCACGTGGTGCAGCCAGAGCACCTACGCGAGCCGCCACCGAGGTACCACCAGCAGTTCTAATTGGAGTCCAAGCACCTGATACGCCTACTGCTACTATGACTCCAGCACTTCAGGAGACTCTGGCACAACTCATGAGCATGTACACCACTTTGGCTCAAACAGGGTTGCTTCCCCTCACTGCAGCTACATCTCAGGCCGAGGGAGGAGCATAGACTCCCGCCGCTCGCACTCCTGAGCAGTGAGTGCATGTTGATCAGGTCCCTGAGATTATTCCTATATAACATGCAGTCCGTGATCAGCCCGAGGATAGGGCAGCGACTTCCGAGGATGAGCAACTGAGGCTTGAGAGGTTCAAGAAGTACAAGCCTCCTGTATTAAGTGGTCTACCATCGGATGATGCTCTGGGATTTCTAGATGAGTGTTATCGTATTCTCCGTACCATGGGTATATCAGGATTGAGCGGGGTTTCCTTCACTACTTTCCAGCTTCGAGGAGCCGCCTATGAGTGGTGGCGCACCTATGAGTTAGATAGTCCAGATGAGGCTGCTTCACTGACGTGGACTCAGTTTTCAGATCTATTCCTGAGAGAGTATGTTCATCAGAGCCTCAGGGACACATGGCGCGCAGAGTTTGAGCATTTGCGCCAGGGTGCTATGACTGTCTCAAAGTATGTTGTCTGTTACACTAGTTTGGCTAGACATCCATCAGCCTTGATTTCTACTGTTCGCGAGAGGGTTCGCCGGTTTATTGAGGGCCTTATTCCCAATGTCAGGTCTAGCATGACTCGTGAGTTGGAGATGGATATTTCTTATCAGCAGGTGGTGAGCATTGCTAGGAGGATTGAGGGTATGCATGCTAGGGAGAGAGAGGAGAGGGAAGCCAAGAGGTCTCGAGAGTCAGGCCATTATTCTGGTGCTCGTGCCCCAGCTGCAGGTCTTCATGCTAGGGGTTATATGAGTCGCCATTTTCATTCAGCTCTTCCAGTAGCCAGTGGTATTCCAGCTCCTCCTAGGCCTCAGGAGCCTTATTATGCACCTCCGGTTTCTAGTGTACCTCCTGCGCGGGGTGCTTTTAAAGGTCAGTCCAGCAGACCTGGCCCGAGCCAGTCAAAGCCGCCACGTCCTCCCAGAGCTTGTTTTGAGTGTGGTGACACACACCATATGGTGAGGGATTTCCCCAGACTTGGGAGGGGTGCACCTCCGCAGACTTCTTAGCCACAGCGTGCCCCGTAGAATTCTCAGGCTATGGTTACAGCTCCAGTTAGGGGTGTCAAATGGGGCAGGGCAGGTTAGGGCGGGTCGGGTCAAGCCTTGATCTGCTAATATTTTGACCCGCCCTGCCCTATTTAGAATTTTTCAAATATTGCCCTGCCCCGCCCCGCCTTGCCCCGTTTAGGTTCTCTTGTATTTTTTTTCTAATTTGTAATATTATGTTTATATATACTGTATGAGCAGATCCCATCTTCATAATCATGCACTAGTATATTTGTATACACATACAATTTTAGCATCCTAACCTTTGTATAGAAACAAAAAAAAGTCTCATGTTACACGAGCGCGCGCACACACACACACACTCTCTCTCTTACAAATATTGTCATGTCAACTGGGCTAAAAGATCAAGATTTTCATGGTACAGTTGCAAGTTAGTTGTGAGAACTATTAAAAAGATTTTCAAATCTGAGTTGGGTTGCTACTATGAGGGATACAAGTTCATGAAGGAGCTGAAGAGGATTTGGAAGACTGCCGGACTGCATTGCAAGAGTTGAAGAAATTTTATATATTTTTGAACAAAAGTCTATTGTTGTACACTCTTGATGTTCAAGTGTCTTAGTTTATTATCCCTGGGGTGTAAATTACATTTCTATAACGATGAGTATATATTTGGTAGAATACTTTCATTTTATAGATTAAGGTTGCCTTTGCAGGAACCATATTCACTTCGTACTAGCTAGACACACATCATACAACATGTACATGTATTCCTACTCAACCCCATTATGGAAATGTACGTCTTTGCACAATCAATCAATCCTGTAAGTTGTAACCACTTGACAAACACAGTCTATTAACTATGAAGAAAAAACTGTGAGTTTTACAAGGAACATTTAACTGCTACAAGTAGGCCGAAACCATATTTAATTCAAACAGTACCAATAGCAATAAAAATAGATACTATAAATTGAAATAGTAGCTATGTGAAACATTAGCTATGTGGAAAAATAGTAGCATGTCAAGGGTCTCATAGTTGCGATAAACCACTTGAATCCGGCTCGTCCTCTTCATCAAGAAAAGTTGGACATGAAACTTAATCAACGGTTGAAGTCAAACCTAAAAGGAAAAATGCATAGTTCAATGTATCAATATAGTATTAAACAATTGAATACCTATTAAGACAATAATGAGAAAATTACTTACCATTTAAGCCATTCCATAACAACGTGCGAGCGCACATTAAAGCTTCCAAAGTAGTGGGGTGGAGTCTATTCCGATGCGGCTAATCAACCTCCCACTAGTGCTAAATGTCGATTCTGAAGCAACACTAGACACGGGAATGGCTAAGAGATCACGAGCCATTTTCTGCAATGTAGGAAATTTCAATCCATTTGTCTTCCACCAACTCAAATTGTCAAATGAAGGGGTTCGAGGTAGTAGGTCATCTTCTAAGTACATATCCAACTCTGATCTTTTCTCCACGGTAGCTCTAGTTGAAGCTACAAATCTATCAAAGCTCAAAAGCCAATCACATTGAGTATAACTAGTGACTTCACTAGAACTAGATGCTAATGAATCATGTGGAGCAGATAATTTACTCTTATAATCTTGAAAGAGATCATAACAATTGGATCGAACTTCTTGAATTTTAGTTGAAGCTTCTTCACCATAAATTAGTGGAAGAAAGAACTCTACCAACCTCATCTTGTACCATGGATCAAAGATTGCAGCTACTCCCATCAAAATATGCACATCATCCCAATATTTTTTGAATTTCAACATGGCAGATGCCATATCGCCAATCAAAGGATTAATCTCTTTCACCCAAGCTTCCAATTCTAATTTAATTTCACAAACTTTTGTAAAGTATTGACTAGAAGTTGGATATTGAGTTCCTGAAAACTATTCAGTGATATGATAAAAAAGTTTGAGCTTATCAGAAACATCTTCTGCATTACTCCATTGCTCTTCAGTTGGATACGACTTATAATTTGTGTTAGTTAGACTCAACTTGTTAAACACCTCTTTGTATTCTATAGTTGTTCTCAACATTAAATATGTTGAGTTCCACCGAGTAGGACAATCATACTCCAACTTCTTATAACAAGAATAGTGAACCAAACGTGTGGCTTCTTCAAACCTCTCAATTCTGCCAGCTGATCCAATCCAATACAAGGCACTATCACGTACTTTGCTAATACTATCTCCTATCACTTTTAACCCTTCTTACACAATCAAGTTTAAAATATGTACAGCACAACGCACATGAAATACTCGACCACTCAACAACAAATCTTTTTTTATTAAGTTTCTCATCAAATAAAGTTTTAATCATAGCATTATTTGTGCTACAATTATCAACTGTGATAGTCGATAGTTTTCGTTCAAGATTCCAATCAAACAAACAATTAACAAAGCACCACACAAAGCATCTTTATTATGTGGAGCAGGGACATAAGCAAATCTCAAAATATGACTTTGAAGCCTTCATGAATCATCAATGAAATGACCAGTAATAGCCATGAACCCTTTTTTGTTACTATTGGAAGTCCACATATAGGTTGTTATTTCAATTCTACTTGTGACTTTCTCAAACAACATAGAAGTTTGCGATTTCAAATTGTCAAAGATTTTTATTATGTCATTCGTGATTGTATTTCTGGAAACCATCTAAACCATAGGTTGAAAACTCACAACAAAGTTCCTAAATCCCACATGATCAACTATAGAGAGTGGATACTCATGTAAAATAATGGCATGCACAAGTTTTTTTACGTGAAACATCTTGATAAAAATAACCACCCGATATCGCCCTCATTTTGTGCATTGCTTGGCCTATTAGGACACTTAAGCATGTGATCTAACATAAATTTTGTCCCACAATTCCTAGCATTTTTATACCGGCGATCGAAATACTTACAAGCACCATATGGAACACCCTTAACCTTCACCGGCTCGAAATGATCCCATGCTCGGTAATATCTCCTTTTTTTAGTTCAACTTCATCAGGTTGTGAAGGCCTTTGACTTTCATCTTCTAAGGAAACAACATTAGTAGATGAAGTTGGTAGATTCTCTTCAATTTGAGATGCCATGATTATCTAGTAAAACAAAGACAAGAAATATCACTAAAAACTGATATTTAGTATGTCCCAGCGACAAGAAGAGTTGTCTTATTCTCCATCAACAAAATTTAATAACCAAATGTCATATTCCTAGAACCTACTCACTTTTGTGTCAAAATGTCTTTCAACGGCTGGGAAGGCAGTCGTAGAAACGAAGCCTATCGCCACGCCGACCATCAAATACGAGATTGGGCCCCTTCTCAAAGATTTGATGGAATGGCCCACCCCACCCAAGAGCGCTTATGTCATAGGGGAACTCATGGCTGGAAACAATCCTTATGGTTTGTTTTGATATCCGGTAGGAATAATAAAAAAAAAGTCCAGGTTGGTTGGTGAGCCTAGTGATAGGAGACTATCTAGCTTGGTTCGGAGAGCACTTGTTGGGTTAAATATTTATTTGTTGCTAAATGTTACGGCCTAAATGCTGAACTATTGACCCTACTTGTTCGGATGGGTGTTCACCCCAAAGTGTTCCCGGACCGCATGCATACATCCGTAAGTAACTTAGTGCAACATGGAAAATTTCATTGAGAGGAATCAGCAAAGAAAAGAAAAACGGGTCAACAACATCAACATGTGTATTTGAGAGATTGTCCTCGGGCTGAGGAGTGTCCACATGAGTTCGTTGAGGTGTTTACACAGGCCTGTGGTCCTCTTTTATATTCTGTCGAGAGTTCGGATTGCTCCACCTAAGTAGAACGAAAAGAAGGAATTGGAAAAGAAAGGGGGGAGCTATTGTGAAGCCTAGAAAGGCGGAAGCGGAAAATGCCTGCCATGCCAATTCTAACAGCCCAAGGAGAAGCCATAGCAGGACTTCTAGTTCTTATCGAAGGAGAAGCCAAGAATCATTTTCTAAAAGACTAAAACTACCCATCTTTTGTTTCCTTTCCAAATAATTACTCACACTACCAAAATAAAGTGGAGGATCCACCAAAATTTCCCATAAATGGGAAAGCTCAAACAAGGATTTTTGACCAAGTCTTATTCCACACAGATAAATCACAAAGCAGAATTAGAAGAAACCTGGTAGTTGAGTAACATTATGCCAGGATTAAGGTACAAAAAAGCACGTATAATACTAAAACCCAGCAATCAGATAACTCTCTATGCATAGGCAACCCACTATATCAGTAACAAAATTTTAAAAAAAGGGTTGTCCGATACTAATCTCCCAACAGAATATAGAATCAGAGAAACCAAGTAGCAACAAAATCAAGTCCGAACTTGACAAATAAAGACCGGTTGACCTGGTCCAAGGTAGTTCTTCTCCAAAAAAGGTCTGTTGATTAGTGAAACACCATTACTAGGCCGGAAAAAACCAGTGATCGTGACAAAATGAATGGAAATTATTAGAGAAAAAAGAGAAATGTGTACTTATTAGATATTTACCTGGATTTGCTGGAGGAAAAAGAATCGAAGAAGGCTTGAGGAAGAAGAATCGCAGATTTGCAGCAGTTCAAAGAGGAAGAAGAATCTCATGGGAGATTGAGAGTTTCTGACTTCTGAGTTAGGAAATTAGGTTTTACGATTTTAGCGTTTGGGATTTAAGATTTGGGGGTACGCCGGTACGCGAGTCTAACTTATTTTGACCCGACCCAGCTATTAACCCGTATGTGCCCTACCCTGCCCTGCCCTATTAAAATTTTTTAAAAATAACAATTTGACCTGCCCTGCCCTGCCCTGCCCCGCCCTGCCCCGCCCTGCCCCATTAAATTCCTCCCCTACCCCGCCCCATTTAAGGTTATCCCTGCCCCGCCCTGCCCCCATTGCCATCCCTAGCTCCAGTTGCTACCCCCACCTGCTCAGCCAGCTAGAGGTGGAGGTCAGGAAGGTAGAGGTCACCCTAGAGGGGGAGGTCAGGCCAGATACTATGCCCTTCATGCCCGTACCGAGGTTTTTGCCTCCAATTCTGTCATCACAGGTACTATAATGGTTTGTCACAGATATGCATCGGTTCTATTAGATCCAGACTCCACTTACTCTTATGTGTCTTCTTATTTTGCTCCGCATTTGGGTGTACCTCGGGATTCTTTGGGTTCCCCTGTTTATGCTTCTACTCCTGTGGGAGATTCTCTTGTTGTGGACCGCATTTATCGGTCGTGTTTGGTTGCTTTTAGTGGTTTTGAGACTAGAGCCAATTTATTGTTGCTCAACATGGTAGATTTTGATATTATCTTGGGCATGGACTGGTTGTCGCCCCATTATGCTATCCTTGATTGTCACGCCAAAACTGTGATGCTAGCATGCCATGTGTACCGCGTGTTGAGTGGAGAGGTACTTTAGATCACACTCCTAGTAGAGTTATTTCTTTTCTTAAAGCTCAGCGTATGGTTGAGAAGGGGTGTGACGTGTATTTAGCTTATGTGAAAGATGCCAATATTGATACCCCTTCAGTTGATTCAGTCTCAATAGTACGGGATTTTCCTGATGTGTTTCCAGCTGATCTTCCGGGCATGCCGCCTGATAGAGATATTGATTTTGGCATTGATATGTTGCCAGGCATTCATCCCATTTCTATTCCTCCTTATCATATGGCTCCTCCTAAGTTGAAGGAGTTGAAGGATCAATTATGGGAATTGCTTGATAAGGGTTTTATTCGGCCAAGTGTATCACCTTGGGGTGCTTCTGTCTTGTTTGTGAAGAAAAAGAATGGTTCTATGTGTATGTGTACTGATTATCGTCAGTTGAACAAGGATATAGTGAAAAACAGTTATCTTTTGCCTCGTATTGATGATCTGTTTGACCAGCTTCAGGGCGCACTAGTGTTTTATAAGATTGACTTATGCTCAGGTTACCATCAGTTGAAGATTCGGGAGCTAGATATCCCAAATACTGTTTTTAGGACTCGGTATGGTCATTACGAGTTCCTTGTTATGTCATTTGGGCTAACCAATGCCCCAACATCCTTTATGCATTTGATGCACAGTGTGTTCTGGCCATATCTTGACTCGTTCATCATTGTCTTATTGATGGTATTCTAGTGGATTCCCGAAGTCGAGAAGATCATGAGCAGCACCTGAGGACAGTGCTTTAGACCTTGAGAGAAAAGAAGTTATATGCTAAGTTCTTGAAATGTGAGTTTTGGTTGGACTCCGTGGCATTCTTAGGCATGTTGTGTCGAGTGAAGGTATTCAGGTGGATCCGAAGAAAGTAGAGGCCGTGCAGAGTTTGCCCAGACCATCTTCAGCTACAGAGATCCATAGTTTTCTTGGCTTGGCGGGTTATTACTGTCATTTTGTTGAGGGATTTTCATCGATTGCAGCCCCTATGACCAGACTGACCCAGAAGGATGCTCCGTTCCAGTGGACGGAAGAGTGTAAGGCGAGCTTTCAGAAGCTCAAGACAACTTTGACTACAGCCCCAATTTTGATATTGCCTACAGGTTCAGGGTCTTACACTAATTATTGTGATGCCTCGAGGATTGGCCTTGGAGCGATTTTGATGCAGGACGGTAGGGCGATTTCCTATGCGTCCAGACAGTTGAAGTTCACGAGAAGAATTATCCGGTCTACGACCTAGAGTTAGCTGCCATTGTTCACGCCCAGAAGACCTGGCGTCATTATTTGTACGGTGTGCCTTGTGAGATTTATACTGATCATCAGAGCTTGCAGCACCTATTCAAGCAAAATGATCTAAATTTGCGCCAGAGGAGGTGGTTAGAGTTGCTGAAGGACTATGATATCACTATTTTGTATCACCCAGGCAAGGCCAATGTGGTAGCCGATGCCTTGAGTCGCCCGGCAGAGAGTTTGGGGAGTTTGGCTTATTCACCAGCATTGGAGAGGCCTATGACGATGGATGTTCAGGCCTTAGCCAGCCAGTTTGTGAGATTGGATCCTTCGGAGCCCAGTCGAGTTCTAGCTTGCGCGGTTTCTCGGTCGTCCTTATCTGATCGTATCAGGGAGTGTCAGTATGATGATCCTCATTTGCTTGTCCTCAAGGAAAAGGTCCAGCATGGTGATGCCAGAGATGTGACAATTGGTGATGACAGTGTATTTAGGATGCAGGGTCGGATTTGTGTACCCAATGTTGATGGGCTTCAGAAGTTGATTCTAGAGTAGGCCCATAGTTTGTGGTATTCCATTCATCCAGGTGCCGCAAAGATGTATCAGGATTTGAGACAACACTATTGGTGGAGGCGGATGAAGAAAGATGTAGTTGGGTTTGTAGCTCGGTGCCTCAATTGTCAACAGGTGAAGTATGAGCACCTGAGACCGGGAGGGTTGCTTCAACAATTAGAGATTCCGGAGTGGAAGTGGGAGCGGATCACCATGGACTTTGTAATTGGGCTCCCATGGACTTTGAGAAAGTTTGATGCTATTTGGGTGATTGTGGATCAGCTGACCAAGTTCGCTCACTTCATTCCTGTGTGTACTACTTATTTTTCGGAGCAGTTGGCGGAGATTTATATTCGAAAGGTTGTTCGTCTGCATCGTATTCTAGTTTCCATCATTTCGGATAGAGGTATTCAGTTCACATCACGATTCTGGAGGGTCTTTCAGCATGAGTTGGGTACTCGGGTGGAGTTGAGTACAACATTTCACCCTCAGACGGATGGATAGTCCGAGTGCCCTATACAGATTCTTGAGGATATGCTCTGTGCGTGTGTGATTGATTTTGGTGGGTCTTGGGATCAGTTCTTGCCATTGGCGGAGTTTTGCTTACAACAACTACTATCAGTCCAGCATTCAGATGGCACTGTACAAGGCCTTATATGGTAGGCGGTGTAGGTCCCCGGTGGGTTGGTTTGAGTTAGGTGAGGCCAGATTATTGGGCACAGACTTGGTACAGGATGCTTTGGAGAAGGTTAAGGTGATTTAGGATAGACTCCGTACATGCTAGTCCAGACAGAAGAGCTACGTGGACTGGAAGGTTCGTGATATTTCCTATATGGTTGGAGAGCGGGTTCTGCTTCGATTTTCGCCTATAAAGGCGTTATGAGATTCGGGAAGAAAGGAAAGTTGAGTCCGAGGTTTATTGGTCCTTTTGAGATATTGCGGCGTGTTGGGGAGGTTGCTTATGAGCTTGCCTTACCTCCCAGCTTGGCAGAAGTTCATCCGGTATTTCATGTTTCGATGCTCCGGAGGTATCACGGTGATCTGTCGCACGTGTTAGATTTCAGTTCAGTCCAGTTGGACAAGGATTTATCCTATGTTGAGGATCCAGTGACAATATTGGACAGGTAGGTTAGAAAGCTGAGGTCAAAGAATATTGCATCTTTGAAGGATCAGTGGCGGGGTTAGCAGGTCGAGGATTTGACCTGGGAGACCGAGCAAAATATGTGCAGCTGTTACCCTCATCTTTTCACTACTTCATGTATGTCTCTATTCTCGTTCGAGGACGAACAAATGTTTAAGTGTGGGAGAATGTAACGACCCGGCCGGTCGTCTTAAGAATTAATGCCCTGATCCCCTATTAATCGATTTTCCTAGGTTTAATTCTGTTATTTTGATCAGTTTTGATTTTCGGAGAGTTTTGGGACACTTAGTTCCTAAATGAGAGCTTAAGTGTTGGAAATTTAACCGTAGTCGGAACAGTGTAAAGACGGCCTCGGAATGGAATTCTGATGGTTTTGTTAGCTCTGTTGGGTGATTTCGGGCTTAGGGGCGTGTTCGTATTGTGTTTTGGAGGTCCGTAGCTAATTTAGGCTTGAAATGCCGAAAGGTCAAATTTTGAAGTTTTCGTTTCGATAGTGAGGTTTTGATCCGAGGGTCGGAATGGAACTCCGGAAGTTGGAGTAGCTCCGTAATGTTGAATGTGACGTGTGTGAAAGTTTTTAGGTCATTCGAACGAGGTTTGATAGACTTTTTGATCGAAAACGTATTTTTAGAGTTTTGGAGTTCTTAAGCTTGAATTCGTAGTTGATTCGTCGTTTTGATGTTGTTTTAGGTGTTTTGAGGATTGGTATAAGTTTGGACAGGGGTATTGGACTTGTTTGTGCTTTTGGTTGAGGTTCCGGGGGCCTCGGGATGATTTCGGGTGGTTAACAGGAAGTTGAAAAGTTGGAAATTGCAGCTTAAGTCTTTGGGCTGCTGTCATTACCGCATCTGCGGTTGGTAGGCCGCAGATGCGACTACCGCAGATGCGGAGTTGAGCCACAAAAGCGGCTAAGAGGAATTTGAGCAGGGACCGCAGAAGCGATAGGATTACTACACTTGCGGGACCGCAGATGCGGCATCTGGGTCGCAGGTGCAGAGATGGAACTTTAAGTGAGAACCGCAGAAGCGGTTCCCCAACCGCAAAAGCAGTATCGTAGATGTGATGGGTGGACCGCAGATGCGGGATTGCTGGGCAGAACATATAAATAGTTGCCTTCGCGAATTTGAGCTATTCTTTCATCATTTTCATCCAGGAAGTGAGCTTTTGGGGAGGTTTTTGAGAGGGAATTCAAGGGAACTTCGAGGAGGTAAGATTCTTGGAACCTAAACTCGTTATTGAGGTGATTTTTATCATAATAAACATGAACATTTAAGGAAAATCAGTGGTAAATTTGGGGGTTAGGGCTTGACTAATTAGAGACCTTTGAGTGATGATTTGATAAACCATTTGAGGTCCGATTTTGGTACTTTTGGTATGAATGAACTCGTGAGAGTGTGAGGATTCTGGAAATGTAAATTTTACCTGATTCCGAGACGTGGGCCTAAGGGGCGTTTTGGTCATTTTTCCTAATTTCGCGTATTAGCTTAGAATTTCTTTGTAGAATCAGTTACTTGAATTGTTATTTAAACTATAAAATTGAATTGAATAGATTTGGTCCATTTGCAGTCGAGTACTCGTGGCAAGAATGTGATTTCGAGTTGATTTTGAGTCGGTTCGAGGTAAGTGGCTTGCCTAACATTGTGTGGGGGATATTCCCCTTAGGATTTGGTATTATTGATAATTGAAATGCCTTTTACGTGAGGTGACGAGTGCATACTTGTGCTAATTGTTGAAAATACGGTTTTCATTAAGTAATTACTAGTATGTTTCTTTTCCTGTTTATATTACTTGCACTTAAAGCATGTTGTTAGCTTAGGAAAGTATGTTTAAGTGATTTAATTGCCTTATTTGCTCAAACATTTTTACTTGAACTTTGTGCAGCATGCTAGGCTAGAATTACTTGTTTGCCTTAATATGAAATTGACATTTACTGAATATTTTCCTGATGTTGCGGTGTATTTACATTTGGGACTACGTATGTGGGATTCTGGTAGCTTCCCCCCCCCTTGTCTGTTTATTTGGGACTACGGATTTGGGATTCCGGTAGATCCCCCTGCACAATTATATGGAACTACGAGATTACACCTGGTAGATTCTCCCAGTACTCGGTATTTATATTTGGGACTACGGAATAGGATTCTGGTAGATCCTCGCGCAGTATGAGTTGGACTACAGGACGAAATCCCGAGAGATCCATTGGATATGTATAAATGGGACTACATGACGGTATCCTGGGAGATCCCCGGTTGTTATTTTTGGTACTAAGCTGTATTTTCTTTCTGTGTTTACTTGGCCTCTATAATAATTATTTATGTCCTTCATATCCTATGTTATTTTACTGTTGTACTTATTTATACCGTTTATTTCACATTGGTAAACCTTATATCTTATTTAACCTCAATAGGGCTCTGACCTTCCTCGTCACTGTCTGACCGATGTTAGGCTTGGCACTTACTGAGTATCGCTGTGGTGTACTCATGCCCTTTCTGCGCATGGTTTTCATGTGCAGATCCAGGTACTTTGACTAAGTCCTATCACCCTTGAGGTGAGGCGACTGTTCCAGAGACTTCGAGGTATATCTGCCGCGTCCACAGACCGAGGAGTTCCTTTCTACTCTCCCTATTGTATTAGCCCTTCTGTATTTCTTTTCCTTGTTAGATATTTTGGAGTTAGACACTGGTAGACATTCCAAGGCTTGTGGTTTCATGACATTTCAGGTTTTGGGAAATGTTGTTAGTTTCAATAGGTTGTATTGTATGTGCCGAGCAGCATTTTCAAATACTTTTTCATTCGGTTATTTTGGCTTTTAATTATTTTTTCTGCAAGTTTTGTTTATTTTCCGCATTTGTTAGGCTTACCTAGTCGTAGAGACTATGTGCCATCATGGCTATTCACGGAGGGCGAACTGGGGTCATGACAATGATGTACAATGCCGTTCCATGATATGAGCGATATTGCACGAAGGATAATTCCGTGCCATGATTATGTGAGGTAAAAGCATGAAGGGTGATGCCGTGCCAATTCTATTGATTTTTATGGTGAGGATGAGAGTAAAAGCACGAAGGGTGATGCCATGCACGTGTTATTGAGTTCTCGATTCTTGCTGATAATTGAATTATGGCTTTCTTTACTTCTTCTATTGGTTTTCTGTTGTTACCTGATATTCCCCGCAACATGCTTTCCCCCTCCTATCTTTGACTGTAAATTTCTGCCTTTATTTTCCGCTGTATATGATTTAAATGCACATGTTTATTTGGTAGTCTTGTCCTATCCTCGTCACTACTTCGCCGAAGTTAGGCTAGGCACTTACCAGCACATGGGGTCGGTTGTGCTGATACTACACTCTGCACTATGTGCAAATTCCGGTGCAGCAGCTTTTGGACCGCAGTGAGGTTGCTGCCTTCAGTCCATTAGGCGACCCGAGGTAGTCCTGCAGGCGTCCGCGGGCCTTGGCGTCTCCTTCGATCTTTCCATACTGTTTCTTTTATGTATTTCAGAAACAACTTTGTATTTATCTTTTGGACCCCTATTTGTAGTATTCCTAGATAGTTTGTGAGATTGTGATACCAGTTCTGGGTAGCTTATGTTTATGGAAATTGTATCGGTATTATTTTAAATTGTTACATTTCATTCTTCCGCTTTATTATTTCTGTTGTTTATATAATGTTAATTCACAACTGTTAAAGGATTAAAAATAGAAAAGGTAAAATATTTGGAATGAGTGGCTTGCCTAACTTTCACTAGTAGGCGCCATCACGACTCCTGAGGGTGGAAAATTCGGGTCGTGACATGAAGCAATATCAATTATTAGTTCCAAAGATTTATCATGCGCAAGTCATGCCGAGGTCGTACGGCCCGATCCAACATATAAATATAAATTGTGCACTGCCGAGGATCGAACGACACAAACCATAGATGCATCTATTAACTTGACGAGGCGAACAACCCGCTTCCATGAGAGGAGTGAAAATTTATCCCGCTTGCGAAATATAGTTACGATGCGATTGAACATAGATTTTTAAGTTATTATAATATTCCTTAATTCTTTTAAAAAATACGAAATTCAAATGAAAACTTTCAAATCTTGAATTCCTCAATTTCAACTCTTTTCAAGGCAATTAATAAGCATACTCAAATTTCAACTCTTTTCAAGGCAAATAATAAACATAATCAAATAACGGTATCAACAAGGCATGGTTTAAACCTAAAACTACCAGGACATAGGCATAATTAGTAGCTATGTATAGACTTTCATCACCTCGTGCGTACGTAGCCCCCACAAATAAGAGCACAAATGAATTCAGTTCACCTATGGGGTTAATTTCCCTCTTACAAGGTTAGAAAAGAGACTTACCTCGCTCCAAAGTTCCATAACCGGTTCCCAAGCCTTTCCAACAACTCAAACTGATGCACAACGCTCTAAAACTAGTCAATAAATGTGCAAATCCATAAATATATACTCTAATACTCACAACAAATCAATTTAGACAAATTTTCAACTCTGCTCGAAAATTCAATAAAATACCCTCGGGCGTATATACCCGAATTTCGAAAATTTTCGAAGATAAACTTTATCCATAACACCACGAACTCAAATATATAATTTATTCGAAATTCCACGTCCAATTTCGTGGTCAAAATCCAAAAATATAAATTTCTAGGTCTTTCTTCAAAATCCCAAATTTCTATAAATTTTCATGCCTAAATCCATGTATAAACCTTGTATGTAACTCACAACTAGTAGAAATCACTTAACTCAAGCTTGATGATGAAAATGGAGCTCCAAAATTGCTCCCAAATCGGCTCCCATGGAAGAAGTGAAGTGAAAATGAGCCAAAACCCGATTTAAGAGAACATTGCCAGGCGACCCTTCATCGCGAATGCGGCACCTCCACCGCATTCGCGAAGCTCAGAAAGCTCGTGCCCAGAAATCCTTCTTCGCGAACGCAGAAAGCTCTACTCGTTTGCGAAGCAAAATCTGCCTCAACCCCCATTTCCTCTATGCGGATGCGAGACAGGGCCCGCGAAAGCGAAGCTTTACCAGCATGCCCTTCGCGAACGCGTCAGCCCACTCGCAAACGCGTAGAGAAAAAATTCCCCAAACCAACTTCCTTCTTTGCGAACGCCTGGGGCCCTTCGTGTTCGTGAAGAACAACACCAGTACTAGAAATCAGCAGCAACAACTCAACCAAGAATTGACCCGGAACCACCCTAAAACACACCCGAGGCCCCGGGACCCCGTCCAATCACACCAACCAGTCCCATATCATAACACAAACTTACTCGAGGCCTCAAATCACATCAAACAATATTAAAATCACAAATCATACCCCAATTCAAGCTTAATGAACTTTAAAACTTCAAACTTCTACATTCGATGCCGAAATCTATCAAATCACATCCGATTGACCTCAAATTTTGCACACAAGTCACCTTCAATATTACGGACCTACTCCAACTTCTGGAATCTTTCGACCGTGACATAAAAAAGTTCACTCCCGGTTAAACTTTTCAAAAACCTTCAAATTTTTAACTTTCGCCAAATGAGCCCGAAATGACCTACGGACCTCCAAATCCACATCTGGACGAGCTCCCAATACAAGAATCACCATATGGAGTTATTCCTAGACTCGAAATACCGAACGGACATCAATAACATTTAAATTCACTCCAACCCAAATTTATGATATTCTTTTAAAATGCCAACTTCCACAAAAGGCGCCGAAATATCCCCGGGTCATCCAAAACCCGATCCAGACATACCCCTAAGTCCAAAATCATTATACGAACCTGTTGGAACCTTTAAATCTCGTTTCTGAGGTCGTTTAATCAAAAGTCAAATCTTAGTCAATTCCTCCAACTTAAAGCTTCCGAAATTAAAATTTTCTTTCCAAATTAACTCTGAACTTCCCGAAATTCAATTCCGACCATACATACAAGTCACAGTATTTGAAGTGAAGCTACTAATAGACTCAAATGTTTGAATGACGCGCTAGAGCTCAAAATAACCGGTCGGGTCATTACACCGACCAACAAAACAAGCTTTAAAGTTTACAACTCATTAGGCAAACACCTAGGTGAAGGTCATAGCCCTAGGCCTTTTATGTTATTTGAAAATAACAACAAAAGTAATTTCTTAGTTTTCATTATTTATCTTGCAATTGTAGTTTAAACTAGACCTAGAATCAACTAATTTTGTGGAAGTGTAATTTAAGATAGTTCAAACTCATTCACCATAATATATACCTCTAAATCACATTCATATAGATTCCTGTAGAATTCGACCCCGACTCTCTATTGGGTATTACTATTGCATCGATCGTTTCATAACCTCAAATAGAGGTGTGACTTGGACGAGATCAATAATTCCCTTTGACCTAAAATCAATGGCTTAAAGAATAGAATTGTTGTCGATATGTTTTTTGATAACAAGGATCTTATTTATATAAATCATATGATAGTAGAGTTCATACAACCATAATCGCTTGGTAGAGCATTTACTACTTGGCTATTACAAACCATGTCACGTAGGACATTTTTGTTCCCAAAATAAGCTAGTCTATAGCAAACGTCTTTGCTAACATTTTAATAACATAGGATAGACCTTCCAAGTCAGATCTTAAGACTTCAGTTGCAAAAAGGGGCTGTAGAATAGTAAGATCCCTGCATTTGTTATCACATAATGCCCTCTTAGCCATCTTGTGTGCCAGCTTGTTGGATTCCCTGAACGTATGGTTGATTACCTGAACCTTCAGCTGAGTCATTAACAACATGCACTCAAGAATGATGTTATCAAAAATGGACATCCCATTTGTTAAGCAATTTATAGCATCGGTAGAGTTCATTTCCACTTCTATGTTAGATAACCCTTGCCTTTCCGCTACTTGAAGGCCTGCTTTCAAAGCCAGTAGCTCTGCATGAATTGGTGATAAGTCTGGAGAGGTTCCATAGAAGCCAACTATCTAGTAAACTTTATTATCTCTGATAGTACCGCCAAAACCACATAGAGAGCTTGCTTGAATAAACTAACTATTCGTATTAAGCTTTATAGTGTTTACTAGAGGCTTATTCTAGACGACATTGATAGGTATAGGTTTATGGATTATTGCTTCATTTTGAGTGAGAAATTTGTATTGCACTGCCTGATTAATAGCATGTTGAAGAGCCAGTTTATCAGTGGTATTTTTAAAGAGATTATTATTTCTATTTATCCAAATAGACCACATAATAAAAGGAAAGAGCTCAGTCCAGTTAATGATATCATTTCCTAGTGGAGGATGGTGGTCTCTAAGATTAAGTAAACATTGAAGACTAAAATTTCCATTACTTGTGTCTAAACCTAGTTGAAACCATATATCCCTAACTGCAAGGCAGTCTAAGTAAAAGTGCTTAATCGTTTCCCTCTGGGATTTGCAGTATGAGTAGACAGGATCAATATTGATACCAATGTGATTTAAATAGCTTCTAGTAGGCAGTCTATTGTGAAGACATTTACAAAGTAAGAACTTTAATTTATTAGGGCACTTTAGATTCCAAATCCACATAAAGTCCTCTTCATTACTAGGGTGATTTTCGATTAGGGCATAGCAGGATTTGATTGTAAAAAGCCCATTGGTATTGAGAGACCTCATGGGCATGTTAACATTGTTTATAGTAGGAGTTATAGCCCTTATTTTGTTAACTAAGTTCCCCTCAAGATCTATGGAGATTTTTGAAAGGTCCCAATTGTTATTCCTCCAAATGTCTTTTACGGTGAGCACATTCTCAGCTTGGATCAAGGGGCCATTTATACACTGACGGGGAGGAGGAGTATTGTGAATCCAACTACTATTCCAGACACTAAGTGTGGAGTTATTATGGGGAATCCATGTAATGCCCTTATTACAAATATCCCACCTTTTTAAGATACTAGTCCAAATGAATGATGAGTTTATGGTAGCTTTCCTATGCCCATGAAGATGTATTACTAACTTTGCCCAAGGGGACCTAGTGTTAGTAAGTAATCTCCAAGAAAGATTAGCTAGGCTAGCTAAATTCTTGCTTTTAGCTTTGTGAATACCTAACCCACCTTCCTTCTTGTGCCTTGTAATAATATCCCAATTATAAGATGCAATTTTTTTGTTAAAGCACTAGTACCCCAAATAAAGTTTCTTTGAATCTTATCAATAGTGCTAAGGATTTTGCTAGGCAACAGAGTGTAATGCATTATATGGCTAGGCAGGAAATTGAGGCAAGATGTAGCTAACACAGTTCTACCTGCCATATTCAAGCAATTGGATTTCCAAGTTCCTAGTCTAGCCAACATATTGTCAAGGACAAATTGAAAATGTTTGGCTCTAGGCTTCGTATTTGTTATTGGAAAACCTAAATAATTTCCAAACGTGTTGCTAGTATTTATATTAAAGGTATTAGCTAGATTGGATACAATGTGGGAGGGACATTTTTTGAGACTATGATTTTAGACTTAGCTTTATTAATAGAGTGACCGGACAAGGTGCAAAATTACTCTAAACACTGCTTAATGGAATCTATGGACTTGTTATTAATCTTGGCCAATAGAATAAGATCATCAACATAGAAAAGATGTGACAATTGATGATTCCTATTGCCAATTGTGATTGGGCTCCAGACGCCTAAGTCTACCTTGTGATTAATTAAAGTGGAAAGCATTTCCATACAGAGAATAAATATGTATGGTAACATTGGACCGCCTTGCCTTATACCCCTACTAGGCTTAAAATAAGCAGTTCTGTTACCATTAACAAAGATGGCTATTCTGGAGGTAGTTATACAATTCATAATAAGTTTAATCATCTTGGGGGGGGGAGTTTAAAGAACTTTAGGGCTCTATAAATAAAAGACCATTCTAGGCGGTCGAAAGCCTTTTCTAAGTCTTTTTTTAAAATCATATTATGATGCTTACCACAATAACTATTCCTTTTTAGCATCAATTCCTGAATAATAATCGCATTATCACAAGCTTTTCTATTTTTAAGAAAGCTAGCTTGATAGGGACTAATGAGATTATCTAGAAAAGGCTTAAGGCGATTGCTAATGACCTTTGTGATAATTTTCTAAATAGTCTTACATAGACCAATGTGCCTAAAGTTCTTTAAATTATTGGCATTGGGGATTTTTGGAAAAAGTCAAAGGAAAGTGTCATTAACACCTTCAGGGATAATTCCACTATTGAAGGCATCTTTGCAAAGGCTGATAACTGAGTTACCGATAATTTTCCAAATTTTTGAAAAATAAAGGGTAGAGACCATCAGGACCGGGTACTTTAAAAGGATTAAAAGAAAAACATGCCTTCATTATTTCAGAATTGGTGATGGGGTTGTCTAGGGAGGTTAGATCTATGTTAATAAAAGATTGTGGGGCCTTTCTACTATTGTCCCAATTGCTGAGCTCATGAGAGATAGTATAAACAGATTTAAAGTAGTCACTAGTGTGGATAATAATCTCATCTGGATCATTAATCCACACGTCTTGGTCATTTTTGAAGAACACTATTTTGTTTCTCCTTTTTCTATTGGTGGCCATTATTTGGTAAAACTTCGTATTAGCATCTCCATTATTTAACCAAAGAATCCTAGATCGAAGCTTCTAGTAGTCCTCTTAAACTTTTAAAAGGTTATTATAATCAAATCTTAGAGAGTTTTCAAGAGTTTGGAGGAATGGGCTATGATAATAGTTAATAGAGTTTTGAATACCATTAAGTCTAGCAAGGATTCTTTTTTTATTTTTAAAGATGTCGCCAAATGTTTTGTTTTTTCCACATGGTCACATTGTGTCTAAATGTGGCAGCTGCTTCTATGAAAGGGTTGTTACCCCAAGAGTCTCTACTACATTATAAAAATTTGGATGCCTACACAAAAAAGGTTCAAGTCTAAATGGCTTGGGATACGGGGCACACTGTTTTGGAAGGAGATTGATCAGTAAGGGATTATGATCCGAGTGGGTCTTAGGGAGGTGAATTACAGAGGCATTTGGAAATTTTTGGATCCAAAGGTCATTACTAAAAACCTTATCTAGCCTTTCCAAGATAAGATTTTTATTTGCAAATCTTCTCTTAGACCGCGTATATTTACTACCCTTGAACCCTAAGTCTAAGAGATTGCAATAGTTTAAGTAAGACCAAAGTTTAAGGACACGTCTACAACTTATAGATCTACCCCCTATTTTCATTAGTACTAAAGACGTCATTAAAATCACCCCAACTAGCCAAGGACCCTTAAAACTATCAACAATATTTTTAATGTTTTCCCACATAATTTCTCTAATAGTAGGGTTTGTACTGGCATAAATAGATGTAAAAAGCCATCTAGAATTTGTAGGTCGTACCTCAATAGTTGCATGAATTTCATGGTTGCGTCTGACGAAATTATGCACATTTACTTTGGTATGGTCCCAAAGAACAACCATTCCACCAGCTTGGCCTTCAACAGGCACCTCTATCAACTCCGAGAAACCAAATTCATTCATTAGAGATCCATGGTTATGCATCCTAGTTTCTAGTAATGCAACCATGCAAGGCCTATGCGTTACCATAAGTTCCCTAAAGTTTCTTCTAAAGTCTTCGTTATTCCCTCCCCTAATATTCCAAATAATAAAGTTGATAGGGCTAGACATATTAACAGTTTGTGGTTGTTTGTGTCCATTCTCCATGGACATATGGGAGATCCTCCTCAAAGTGGGGACTAAGATCATTGCTCTGTTCCCTACCATTGGATCCTGAGGTGGGCGTATATCCATTGCACACTTGAAGAAATCCGATGGACAAACAAGAATGTGCATCTTCTCTTGGTCTTCTCTGAACAAGAAGACCTTTACTTCATTTAGGCTTCCCAATTCCACCACTGATTCTCCAATCAAGTCGATTGGCTCGTTCATCTCTTCTTCCACTGGATTTCCCATATTTGGAATTATTGGAGGATCTGGGTTGATATTCCCCATGTTCATTTGCATGTTTTGAGGGGGTGGTTGTTGTGGTGGCTGGGGAGCCTCCCACTGCATTAGAATTGGGTTCAGAGTTGTTAGTGCTTCTGGTGGGAAAAATGGGAGATCTAGCCCTAGATTTTGTGGTAGTATTGGGACTGGGTTGAAAGGAGGGGTAGGTTCTATTGACCTCTCATTTCCTAGACTAGATTCTGATTTAGTGCTGAAGCTAGAGGTTGTAGAATATTGTTTACCCAAACATGATTCAAGTAGTTGCTCATGGCAAGATGAAGACCTTCTGATACTAGTTGGGCAAGGTAACGTGGGTTTTGGATCAAGATGACACTCTCCTGTCTATTGATTATTGCATTGAACATAAGACCCCTCTCCATTAGTCCTAACTCTATCCAGGATATGGGATGGTGGTCCTGGGATAGTGGTGGTTGGACATAAACAATGGGATTGTTTGGGAGTTGTTGTGGAAGATGAGGAAGGTTTGCCATGTTCAGGGGAGTATGATTGTGAGGGATTTGGATCAACCGATATCTCCTGCGATTGGTTAATGGGAGCCTTGGCATTCTTAAAGGTGTTTGAAGTACTTAAGTTTGTAGAAGATGAAGAATAGGGAATGATTTCATCTACATGCATGCAATTTGTAAGATTTTGTGTGTAGGATATAATAGGAGATTCAGAGGATTTTGCATGGGGAAGTTTGGCCACTTTTCCCATGTTAACGTCTATTTGTTCAAATTCTAGGCTACTAGTAGACAAGTGTGGAAGTTCCTGAATATTGGTTTTGTCTTTAGTGAGGAGGTTCTGAGGGTTAGGGGTACTACCTAGTTTGGAAGGGTAGTTTGATGTAGCAGTTTCACCCAAAGGAGGGCGCGGGGGGGGGGGGGGGGGTAAACTAATTATATCGGCTAAGTTACTTCCAATCGATTGGTTAGGCGTGTGAATAGTAGGGTCATTAGGATTAATAAGGTTATTAACTAGTTTTGTCTTTTCTAAATCCTCTATACAAGCATGCATGTTATTATTAATTGGGTTATTAACTAAAAAATTATTAAGAGGATGATGGTTTTCTGAAACAATATGCTCCTCACCCAAGGTGGAGAAGCGATTTTTCTGATTCAAGTTACCCTTTGAGTTTCCTATTTTTGTATTGATGGATTTTGCTAGTCGAGGATTATGCTGTGTAGGAGACAAGGAACAGTCATCCTTATGGACAAATTTCAGCTTTTGAATTTGAATGAACTTACCTGTTGCAGCATTAAAAATTTTAACGTCTATACCTGTATCTATAGAGTTTTCTTGGAGCTCTTTTGAAACCTTTTTCTGCATCCTCTTTGTTTTTTTGGAAGGACACTGTGTGCCAGTCTTCTTCATTCCTTGCTTTCCTTAGGTCTGGTTCATCGGATTCAACATTATTTCCTTTTACTTGGACTGCTGAGATTGCAACCATTGGACATTGATACATAGTGTGCCCTAGCAGTCCACGATTTTTACAAAGTATTTTATCACCTTCGTATTCAATTAATTGTTTATGGTCTTCAATATTAATGGACTTTGCAACTGGTTTATCTATAGGTAATTCCACACATAGGCGAGCATAGCGACCTCTTAGGGTAGCAGAGGTACACACATCTAATTTTAGAAGCCTACCAATCGAATTTCCAATTTTTTGTATTATGATCCCATCGTAAAACTCTGTAGGAAGATTTGGTAGGCGAATCCAAACAGCTGTATGAATTTGTTTGGCATTTGATGCCACAAAGTTTGATTCCCATCTTTGGCATGATAGAAAATATCCAAAGATGAACCATGGACTATTTTGAAGAACTGTGATCATGCTTTCCTGTTTTTGGAACTTAGCAATGAAATAGTCGGACCCTAAATCTACTAAAGGAAAATTTTCAGAGATTTTCCAAAGCTCCTGGACTTTTTTTTGAGAATTTGATGGAGTATTCTTTTTCTTTGTAGCTTAATGATGATGGAGTGTTTCCATGGCATGTACATCCGTTTTTTGTTTTCCTGTGAAAGGGAGATTATCCTTTCTTCCATGGTTAGGTTAAAGGGTGTCGTGGAGGAAGTAATGTCGCCGGAGCTGACTGTAGGGGTGGTCAAGTCAGTGATGATGTCCAACCTTTCATCTCCCTTAATTAATTTATCTTTAAATGAGGTTTGAATATTACTACATATTGGGGTAGTGCAATCATTTAGAATATCTGGTGGTTTTGGTGGAATCAATGACATCTCCGTATCCACATCCATATTAGGCGAAGGTGTATAATAAGGAGTCTGGCTCTTCAATGGTTTTTAGGGAGTTTTAGAGAGATGGTAGAGTTTCTCCCACTTACTATTTTTTTCAAGGAGAAAGCTATTCGATTCAAATCTAAGGGAGCAAGTAAGGATTGAACCCATGATCTTGGGGCCAATGGTGCACTCATTAACCACTAAGCCAAAGTGCCCACTCGTCGAAGAAGAAGAAGAAGAAACTTTAAGCACAAAGAAGAAGAAAAAAACAGTAAAAAGGCTCACAAATCATGATTAACCCCTTCCCTATTTTTTGTATTGATGGATTTTGCCAGTGGAGGATTATGCTGTGGAGGAGAACCATTTTTCTTATATTTAAATGTAAAGTGGTATAATTTTCTTTTATTCTCTGTTAAAAACGGTATGAAGTGTGTTGAATACTTAATCGCCAATAAAATATCTACACATCTCTGATAATTAGAATTCTGTAGTAGCTTTTCAAACCGTTGTAATTTATTTAATCTAGATGTTTAGTTCCTGACGTCCAAAGTTCCCCATTTCTACCTGCGAACTTCACTTACATCGTCTCTATATAAGAGGAGGTATTTGAACCATGTGAATGATAATTTTCTTCATCCCATTAGCCCTTTACACTAAAGTGTTCATTCTATTATAAACATCGGTCTGCACTAGTTTGACTTATTTTTGACATACGTAGAATTGAAGATTGTAGTGAATTTTATGAATATTTCATTGCCAAATTGATTACTCCATGTAAGGGCAAATATAAGCATATTAAACCAACATGAACTTGGGGTGCTTGGGCGAGGTTAACTTGTCGTTCATAAATATCTTTTTAGCAACTATAAACACGTGGTGTATGCGTTGTTTGCTAAAGAACCTTTAAGACAAACGCTAAGAATCCTTTATTCTTGTATTAAAATTCTCTAACTCACCGAAAAATATTGTTCAAGGATGTTAGTGTTTTCCAACCCTTAAAAGTTAAGAGGATTAGCTAAAATTTACTCAAAATAAAATTGAATAGCTCAATTAGTCGATTGCCATTTCACATTAGCTAGTCATTAAAAATAAGAGAATATTTCGGCAGTATTCTTCGTCTAAGTGCGACCTTAATTGCTCAACCCAAGCAGTGAATTTTGACTAAGTGATCTATTTTGAATCAAGCTTTCATAAACTTTTGATTTCTATTATCTCATCAGACTCTCTTTTACTTCTTGTGGCTTCTACTCTATATATAGACTATACTAAAAATTGAGACTAGATGTGTAGTTCAGATAGCTATGTTCATCAGAAGATAGGCAAGAATCTGAAATATTTCTTTTCTTACAGTATATAGATATTATTTGATGGAATATACCACGATTTGCTAATTACTGCATTAGTTATCATGATTGAGAGGAGTATATTGTGGATGCTAAATTTATTTGCTTAATTTATTAGATCTAGAATTGGGTTGCTCATACATATACGCAGACCGCACCACCACCAAAATGATCATAATTAAGGAGGATCTAAACAACACATATGACAAAAAAGAATTTTTTTTTTATATATATAGAGGGGTGGGGGGGGGGAGGATAGGGATAAGAAGAAAAGCAAAGGGGCAACAGAAGGACAAGAAAATGGAGAAACTTAATAACATATACTCCGAGATACTCTTTAAGTTTTTAAATAACATTTATTGTTATATTTTTCTTGTTTAGTTTGATTTTTTTTTTTTAAAGAACAATATATTTAAATGTTGAAATTTAATACCTCAATTCACAAGGATTCTTATTTTGGAGTTCTCTTTTTCACTTTAATCTCTATCATTCAAGGTGCACTTTAGTATAGGGCCTTCATGAATATTTAATAATAAAGCGTCTAATTATAATAATCGCTTAGAAGAGGTGCTTCTAGGAAGCCCTTGTTTAAATGTGAGCTTCTAGAATATTGATTTCGCAATAAGAAACTCCTTATTTGATGACAACATTTATTTTTCCAACAAAGAATTGTCATAGCATCTAGTGATATTACATATATTGTATTTTCATAACGATATTACAAGGTAGAAAAGTATTTTTTTTATAATTTACAATGACACATAAATTTTTTAAAATATCATATATTGTTTAATAAAGGTGCTCAAGGGTACCTAAGACAGGACTACTAAATATACTTCTTCCATGGACAACTAGGATTCTTACAGCAATCTTGTATAGAAAAGAGGTACATTTTGCCAATGCATCTCTTAGCCTTTGTTTTTAAATACATGTAATTAATAAGAGAACATCGGAGGTTCAAGTGGATATCATCGGTCAAAACGTCATTAGAATCAAACTATGTGATTAAACTATATATGTAACAATTTGACCTCTATTTGTCTCCCTCAGGGCCATCTCTTAGTTCTCTCTTCTGGATCATCCCAAAAGAAAAAGATTATAAGATCACGTTGGATAATCTCTCATCCGTTGGGTCAGATCCATATGGATGGAGCTTGTTGCCTTTATTATATTATCCTAGCTATATATTTCCAGACCTGAAATATGAGATTTACTTTGTTAAGTAAAACTTATCCACTTCAAAAAAAAAAGAAAAAAAATTACAACAAAACAAAGAATGAAAAATACGAAAAATTTGTAGAGATATTTACATGTGCCTAATCAATACAAATCAACTAGAACAGATAATTACCTGGCAGACACTAAAACTCCAAATCCTGAGAACAAAATAAGAAGATCTTAGTTTGTAATACAAAAAAATAAAACGAAGAAAATAAATAAATATATATATATATATATATATATTTGTCTTTTTTTTCTTGGGGAAGGGGATAGAATAAGAATACGTACCATCATGGTGATTCATTGATTCAATTGAGTTAAAAGAAAAAAGAAAACCATGCTATCATGAGGATGGTTTTCTTTTTCTTGATGCCAACCATTATCATAAACAACTATCTTCTTGTATAATTACTTAAGATTTTTGCTTGTGGTGAGGAATGAGAGTTTGATAGGACTTGGTGGTCTTTATATAGTAGAGGAATTTAATTATAGGATAGCATCTTCTTAATTACAAATCTTCATCTGAATCGACTCAAATATTTTCTGAATTCGATAAAGATTATTTATAGAGCAAGTAGTATCTTTCTCCAAATGGATATTTTAGTTGTTAGTCCGAGGGCCTATTACGTATTGCTGACGTACCAGACGACTCATTTCAGTAATCACTTTTATCGCCTTGTATTTAGATGTAGGCCACGTTTACAAAATTAGACCAATTGTCTAAAAAATGAATGTGACCACATGTTCCGTAGTTCAAAATTTAAAATCTGATTTTAAAATCATGGATCTTTATCTTAAAAAATTTGTCAACTTCTAAATACAGTGCCACAAAAGTGGCCACTGAATGTAAATATAGCTTAGGGTCTTTGGTCGTTTACAAATGGGCATTATCATATATACCCACTTTTGGGTCACCATTGAAGTTATACTCGCATTGCACAAAATGTATCCGTTCGAATCTTAAGTATTTCAATCTCTTCAATGCAACTTCAGAAATCAAAACTGAAATTCTCTATCTTTCAAATGCAACTTCAGAAATTCGAATCTGAAGTAGTTTAATATCTTCGATACAACTTCAGAAATCAAATCTAAAGCTCTTCTATCTTTCAAATACAACTTCAGAAATTCAAATGTTAAGTATTTCAATCTATTGAATGCAACTTAATATTTTGAATCTTAAGTTTTAACACTGTAACGACCTGATCAGTCGTTTTGAGCTCTAGCACGGCATTTGGCGGTTTGAGGCTATGAATAGCTTCACTTCAGGTATTAAGACTTGTACATGTGGTCGGAATTGAATTTCGAAAAGTTCAGAGTTGATTTGAAAAGAAAATTCTCATTTTGGAAGCTTTAAGTTGGGAAAATTGACTGAGGTTTGATTTTTGAGCAAACGACCTCGGAATCGGATTTAAAGGTTCCAATATGTTTGTATGATGATTTTGGACTTAATCATATGTCAGGATCGGGTTTTAGATTACCCGAGCGATTTGGCGCCTACTGTAGAAAGTTGGGACTTTGGAAGGAAATGCATTTCAATATTATCGATGTCCGTTTGGGATTCTGAGTCTGGGAATAGCACTGTATGGTGATTCTGGTATTGGGAGCGCATCCAGATGTGAATTTGGAGGTCCGTAGATCATTTCGGGGCCATTCGGCAAAAGTTAGAAATTTGAAGGTTTTTGATAAGTTTGACCAGGAGTGGAATTTTTATATCAGGGTCAGATACCTATTTTGGAAGTTGGAAAGGGTCAGAAATATCGAATGTGATTTATGTGCAAAATTTGAGATCAATTGGACATGATTTGATAGGTTTCGACATCGAATGTTGCAGTTTGAAATTCTAAAGTTCATTAAGCTTGAATTGGGGTGCGATATATGATTTCAATGTTTTTTGATCTGATTTGAGGCCTCGATTAGGTTTGTGTTATGTTATGGAATTGGTTTGTGTGACTGGATGGGGTCTCGGGGGCCTCAGATGCGTTTCAAAGTAGTCTCGGATCAATCGGAGCTGTTTTGGAACTGATGTTGTTAATGTATGGTTTCCTTTTTCGTGAACGCGAAGGAAGTCCCGCATTCGTGAAGAGGAATTTTGGGGACTGCTGGGTTTGGACTTCACGAATGCGAGGCAGTGGATGCGACACAAGGCAAGAACTGGACAAGCCTTCTCGAACGCGGACAAGACAACACGAACGCAAAGGGGAAAGTGGGGAGCATGGCCTAAGGCCATTTGTCGCACCCTGTTTTCTCGCGAAAGAGTGTTTCGACGTATGACAACTCTTTTAAGGGAGGTATTAAAAGAGGAGAGTCACCATCTAGCTATTTTAAGGTGCGTTAGGGCACCTATTTGTAAACAACTATATTTTAACTAGTCTATGTCACCAAAGATCAGGTAAGGACTCAAACTACCTCAAAGAGAAGGTGGTAGGCACTCTTCGAGGTCCACAACTATGGTCCCGACCGAACTTAAGATTATATGGATTACATTTAAACTAGGTGATCAAATAAATAAAAGAAAATCAGAAGTCAAAGAATTTATTACAACAAGGTTAGTACAAGTCTTAGTACCAATATAGGTATACAATTACTTAGATCTAATAATCACACATAAAGAAGAAAAAAAAGGGAGGGTCCTAAGCTTTTTAGCGTAAAGGATCACCCCGTGCAACATAAATAATACTTCGCAACTCCCTTAGAATAGGGAGTTACTCATATTATTCAGCGTACACAGACTATCATCTCCTGCTACCCGATTACTATGTTAAAGTTGTTAACTAAAAGCGTTCTAATTCAATTCTAAGTCGTACCCTATGCGTGCACTACTCGTCCCATACCTATGGTTCAGGAGGTATTGGACCTCTATTTGGGTGGTCTAAACCTCACTTAGGTTGCTTAGAAAATGTAAAAACTAGGCGACAATACAAAAATACATTGGACTTCGTATAGGCAGTTAAGACTCAAGTTTGCCTCTACACTTAAGCAACAAATGCACGGGAGATAAATATTCAAGTTAAGAGGTTTCAGAATTAAGAACCTTAAACCCTATAGACATGATTGCTAGGTGACTTTGAATTAAAGCATGCAGGCCATTTCAGATGCAAGATACTGCTTGTAGAAGGGATTATACAGTTGTTATCTACGTAGTCCAAAGATAGCAAAAGCTGTTAGGAAAAAGCCCCAGTATTATCATGCCCTCTAACAGTAGCGTACATAAAACAGTAGTCGAGTGGTCTAGCATTAACCAATTATGGCAAACAATTATTCCCTATAGGCAGGATCTCTAACGTGTAGTACTTGGAGCCTATTTTATCATTACACTCAATCATATAGACATGTTTTCTAGATGAACAGTGCGATGCAGTAATGAATGAGATGATTAAAATCCTATAGGCATGATTTCTAGTGAATATGCAGAGATGAATTGAAAGAAAATTCAGTGACATTTGTTCCTATAGGCAGGTTTTCTAGCAACATGTAGAAGCAAGCTAATTACAATGTCTTTTATTCATATTTGCTAGCAGGCAATGTGTGTGTGTGCGCGCATGCTTCCCCTAATGGTATAATTTCTATAATGCACATAGTGATTGAATAGCACATGTAGCAAATAAATTACTAAGTCCTATGGGCATATTATCTATCCATTTTGTATGAAAATATTAAAATCTACCCCTTCCCTAATTTTACTAACACCCAATTATTCGTTACAAAATTATTACAGGCCCAACAATAAAGTAGTTACAAACGTATACAAATAATGACAATAAGCCCACAGCAGGCCCATATAAATACCCAACATTATCTGGGCCTTCAGCAGCACACCCAGACTTTCAACAAAAAAACCATGTTCATCAACACAACCCAAAATCCATAGAAGAGCTCGAAGCCAAATCACACAATCATATTACCAAGCATTGAATTACTTAAGCCAACCAGCTTACATGTTCATGGGAACAGTAAGAAGAAAGAACTGGGATAATTCAGGTTCCAACATTAGGGGAAATGATTAAGGACCCAAACCCTAGTATGTCAAAGTTCACAAGGGCCTCAAAAGGACCCCGAGCAGTGCTCAAACTAGGGAGGTCAGTAATAAAAAACCTTGGTAGCCTTGGCTTTCAACCAGCTAAGAATAAGAGGTTCAGAGTGCATAGGTGACAAGTTAAAGGGAGTGGATAATGGTTGAGAGGTAGGAATTGAGGGGTACAAACACAGTCAAGTTAAGCATATAGAGCAGATAATCGAACAGGTCACGGGATTTAAGATCAAACAAGTTCAACACTCAACGCATAGGCAATCACACATTAGCAGTGTTAAGGAAAGAAAAAGTTTGCAAGATTGGCAAAATTTATCATATCCAGATTCATAATACCAAATGAGTGAAAACCTAAAAGGTCCAAATTATGCTAAGTATAGGTCCTAGTGTAACAAATAGACATGTTAATTTGATAGTAGAACAACATTTAGACAGGATAGGGAAGAAAATTATGACAACTACTGGTGAATCAAGAGAGCCAAAAATATGCTATAGGGCATATTGATAGAGAACTAGTCATGGTTGATAAGAAAATTCTTGATATAGGATTAGAACATGCTACATAGGCAAAGATACCACCACAGAAATTCAGAATAGGATAAGAAGATAGACTTGTACCGTATAGTAAATGTAAATATTCATGTTTTGGACACAATTGATTAGTTAGCTAAAGAGAGTACAAATTATGCAGGTAAAACATGTTCAAATAACAGAATTGGCAGCTTGAAGTAAGAATAGACACCAAAGAGATGCTGACAAATGCAAAGGTCCCAAACAGCAGTAGTTAATAACACATTGGCTAAACAGACTCAAAGAAGAATATAATTACTCAAATCAGGCTTAGGCATGTTTCAAATTATCAACATAACGAAGTCAAAGGTTAAAGAGACCTAAAATTGAAGTAAAGCAATCAGAATTGCACACAAGAACAACCCTGAAAACACATTAAGCTACGACCTTCAGAAGTGAAAACATATGCAAATGGCAGGTAAATAGGAATGAAGTGGAAAATGCCAGGTAACTCACAAGTTAAACAAATAACAATAAAGAACAAAATTTCACAAGAACCCAGAATCCCAATGCATAAAAGTTCCCAAGAGTTTCGAAGAACTCTAGGCAGTGCTCGCACCAAGAGAAGGTTGAGTAACAAGGTCTTAGTGGCCTTGGCTTTTAGCCGGCCAAAACAGAATACAGAACAAGAGAATAGCAAAAACCACAATTTTAGTGAAGAATATGTTGATTCAAGTCTTCTCTTAAAGGGGAATGGGGAAGTGTTTATATAGCAGTAAAAATTGAATGAACACACAAGGAAACGAAGTAAATCAAACAATAAATAAGGACAGAAAGCATGCAAAATCATTCAAAATCAATTTAAGAGAGAAATCGGGTAAACCCTAGTTTCTTTAGAGAAAGTATAAATCAACAGAGATCTGAATGAAATAGGACTCACATAATATGGTATTGAACGTATATAGATGAAATAATGCTCAGAATAAAAGATTCGAACCATATTTGGTTCGATTTCAGAAGGTATTGCTTGTCATGTTTAGGCAAGCACCTAGGTAACATCACAAACGGACAACCAGTACCAAAAAGATCCATATATGGTAAATAAACAAACGTTGAATCCCATTATTAGTGGGATTAAGATAGGGAATTAAGGGAAGGCGGCTAGGGTTCATGAAAGAGAAGAGAGGATATAAAGGTGGCGTCTCAAGGGAAATGCGGTTAGGGTTTCTAGGTTGGGGTTAAATTAAAAGGGGTTAGTTTATTAGGGGTCATTGATCTCTTGAGATCAACGGCCAATATGAGAAAGAGAAGCTAGGCGGGTCATGTAAAATGGGTTACCGGTCGGGTTATAAATAAAAGAGTGGTTTGGTTTTGGGCTAGGGGTAATTGGGCTAATGTTGGTCCAAAAATTGTTTAAAATTGGGATGTTATTTAAATACCCAAAAATTATCAAAATAATTTATAAAATATGCTTAATAAATAAATGAAAATATTATTTATACACTAAAATGCTTAAAATAATAACTTTGTATTATAAAAAAAATATAAAAATGTTATTTTGACACAAATAATATAAATAAAGAGCATTTGTATGTGAATATAGGCTATTATTACAAAATTAGATAAACAGCTCAAAAATGCTAATGTAATTATATAAAATGAAGTAAAATATTTAAAGCATGTATTATATGTAAAAAATAATAATTTTAGGTAACTAAGTCATCAAAAAATAATTTAAAGGGATAATTACTAAATATTTATAAAATTTAAATGCGAGAAAATTAATTTTGAAGCTCTAAAATTATGGAAAATTATAGAAAATGCTTCTACAGATTTGTAAACTAAATAATGATGCATAAAATGCTACTTTGAAGGCATGTATATATTTTTAAAAAATATGAGGGCAAAATTGGATATCAACAGTTGCCCATCTTTACCCGGGAATGAAGAAAGAGTTGTTGGGTAAAGAAAATAATGACCAATTTTGGCCGATTGAGTTAGGGATAGTGCGATTTGGAAAAAATGGGGGTTGAACCCTGGTTCCTGAGTTGCCTACATATCCTTGGTTTTAGGAGAATCAGGTCGTGTGTAATTCAGGATCCAACGGTGAACGAAACCGATGGAGTTATTATAGGAATGGTCGTATGTTTTGGAAAGGGTTCTTTTGGAGTAGGACAGTATCAGATGAATTTATGTAAAGTCATAAATGTGAGTTTGAAACGCTATGGGCATTTTACGGAGCCAATATTTGAATGCTCATAGAGTAAAAGGCGGGTGATTGATGGAGGTAAGTTATGTGTGAGACAATTGATGGATGTGAACGTTGTGAACGGAAACCCAAGAGAAGCTTTCTCCTGTTTGAAGAATGGTTACTTCCTAGATAACTTGCAAAACATAAAAACACGATGCATGCAAACATATATGCATTATTGCGAGAAATTAAACATGATGTAAATTCCCTTAGGACCATGAAGGTTGCCTTCGGACGGTGGGGATGATGTCCTTAGACCATGACATCCTGGGCTATGAATCATGTGATAAGGGATTTGCGGGCCATGAAATGATGTCCTCTGGCCATGAGGATGGTGCCTCTGGACGATAATGCCTTTGAATAATGATGTGCAATATTGAGAGATCCTCAGGCCATGGAATGGTGTCTTCCGACTATGAGGATGGTGCCTTCGGACTATGTCGCCTTTGGATAAAATGGCTATGTTTCTGCCCATTAAATGCAAAGATATAATGCTTGGTCATATGCGAAATAAAACAAGACAAAGTTTAGTCTTGTGTAAGATTAGGGCAGTAATTATCCCAGGCGCATAGAGGATAGTTCTAGGTCTTAAAAAGCGTAATGGAGATAGCATTTGGTCTTATGCAAGGACAAGGTAATGCTTAGCCTTAGGCAATTGAGGAGGCAGTGCTTAGTCTCATGTAAGAAAAGGAGATGATTCTTAGTCTCGATGCAAGGAAAGGAAGTGCTTAGCCTTATGCAATTAGGGAGACAATGCTTAGCCTCATGCAAATAATAAGAGACAGTGCTTAGTCTCAATGCAAGAAAAGGCAGTACTTAGCCTTATGCAATTAGGGAGGAAATGCTTAGCCTCATGCAAAGATAGGAGACAATTCTTAGTCTCGATGCAAGGAAAGACAGTGCTTAGCCTTATGCAATTAGGGAGATAATGCTTAGCCTCATGGAAAGAATAAGAGACAGTGCTTAGTCTCGATGCAAGGAAAGGTAGTGCTTAGCCTTATGTAATTAGGGAGGCAATACTTAGCCTCATGTAAAGAATAGGAGACAGTGCTTAGTCTTGATACAAGGAAAGGCAGTGCTTAGCCTTATGCAATTAGGGAGGCAATTCTTAGCCTCATGCAAAGAACATGAGACAATGCTTAGTCTCGATGAAGGGAAATGCAGTGCTTAGCCTTATGTAATTAGGGAGGCAATGCTTAGCCTCATGCAAAGAATAGGAGACAGTGCTTAGTCTCGATGCAAGGAAAGGCAGTGCATAGCCTTATGCAATTAGGGAGGCAATGATTAGCCTCATGCAAAGAATATGAGACAGTTCTTAGCCTCATGCAAAGAATAGGAGACAATGCTTAGTCTCGATGAAAGGAAATGCAGTGCTTAGCCTTATGCAATTAGGGAGGCAATGCTTAGCCTCATGCAAAGAATAAGAGACAGTGCTTAGTCTCGATGCAAGGAAAGGCAGTGCATAGCCTTATGCAATTAGGGAGGCAATGATTAGCCTCATGCAAAGAATATGAGACAGTTCTTAGCCTCATGCAAAGAATAGGAGACAATGCTTAGTCTCGATGAAAGGAAATGCAGTGCTTAGCCTTATGCAATTAGGGAGGCAATGCTTAGCCTCATGCAAAGAATAAGAGACAGTGCTTAGTCTCGATGCAAGGAAAGGCAGTGCATAGCCTTATGCAATTAGGGAGGCAATGATTAGCCTCATGCAAAGAATATGAGACAGTTCTTAGTCTCATGCAGAGAAAGGTAGTGCTTAATCTTATGCAATTGGGAAGGCAATGCTTAGCCTCATGCAAAAAGGAGACAAATGAGAAAGTAAAGTATTTCTTAGCTAAAGATGTTTGTGCTAGATAATTTGTTGTCTTGAAGGAAGTGTCTTGATGTATCTGTGAGTACGTTGTCTTATTGTGCTTGCATTCAAAGAAAAAATGTGAGTTCTGTGAGGGGAAGGTTGGTTCGCGCGCTTGTCTTCTGCTTTCCTTGTGCTCCTGTCTTGAGATCCGATTTGAGTTACCCTGGGTAACATCTGACTGCTCTAGAAATAAAGTTTTTGGAAAATATGCATGTCAGGACCCAAAATTCATTAAAGGTCGTGATGGCTCCAGACACCACTGTCAGGCAAGCCAACACCAAAGAACTAGTAATTCCTCGTTTCAATATTTTTGAAATCATTTCCTTATACATTAAACAATAATAATGAATTTCACTAAATAAATAATGATGTCTTTAACAAATTTAAATACTGAATAATCCCATTAGACATCCCAGAACCCGTTGTCACAAGAGCATGAGCAACTTCTAGGAAATAAAATGTAATATAATAACTGTCCGGAATATAGGCTGGACAGAAAAGAAAATACAATACTCCGAAGAGGACTCTGTGGGTCGTCTCGGGATGTGTAGCTCACCTAAGTCTTTGTATCAACCATGTTGTTGCGCCCAACGAGGCCACTAAACATGAATGTGCATGTGCAACAAAAATTCACAGAAAGTGTAGCATGAGTACAAAGAGAATGCATACCCAGTAAGTATCCAGTCTAACCTCGAAGAAGTAGTAACGAGAGGTCGATTTCGACACTTAAATAATATAAATTAGTAGTGAGTTAATTAAAATAACAGTGGACTCTAGGGAATCATGAAGCAAGTAAATAATCCGTTTGATAATGTGAGATTTCCAAGTTCATGTTTCATCATTTATCAATTTAAAACAGGTCGGGATGGAAATATCATAATTTATATATCTCAAGGCAAGCAATGCAAGCATGCGCAAATCATGTCGAGGTTGTACGGCCCGATCCAACATAATAATAAGTGTGAGCACGTGATTTTTATTTACACGACAATTACTCCAAAAGAAATCAAAATAATAACAAATGGTCTTGCCGTACAATATTTGGAATTTACGTGGCATTTTTTGTTAGCTATTTGTGGTTTTGTCCGTGTCTATTCAGTCTTATCAAACAAAAATACAAAAAATATATGTCGTGTGTAAGTTTAGGATATCATTCTACTATTAGGAATTAATCGAACCATAATCCGGTTATTAAAAGGAAAATCACAAAAAATATGCATCTTTTATTGTATTTCGTCATTAAGTGATGTTATTTTAATTAAATGTTAATATGTGTGATAATTGTTGTTTAATGTTTGTATAGTGTTATTTGACAATTTAATTGAGAAGTTAAATAAGAAAAGGATTTTCGGATTGGGCTAGTTTGAATTAAATAAGAACAGGCCCAAACCAAAATAACCAGTCCGAATCCCCTTTTATCCAGTCCAATTAGGCGGGCCACATGACTGTCCAAACGACGTCATTGTGTCACCCTCAATTTGGACCGTTGATCTCACTAGATTGACGGTCCAGATCACTCACCCATAACCCTATACCTGACACGTTACCCGGACCAACCCCGACCCCAATACTAAACCAAACGACACCGTTTGATTAACCCTTGGATCCAGGCTGTTGATCTCGATTGATCTAACGGCCAAGATCAAACCATCCACCCCGTATATAAGCCCTCATCTCGTACCCCGCCCCTAATCCAAGAACCCCTCCCTCATCTTCATCTCCCTCACCAGACCCAAACCCCACGGAACCCTAGCGCCACCCCCCTTTCCCCTCACCATAAACCCGGTGGCAAGGACGCAGGTGACCATCATCTTAACACCCTAGGACCACCTCGACCCTCTGAACACAGATCCACTAACCGTGGGTCTCGAATCCTCCCCCACCATCTCGAATCTTCATTTGAAGATTCGAGCGGGACCTCGACCTACACCAAACCACCCCAAATCCATGCCAGGCACTCCCCTGACCTCCTCATGACCAAACCAGGTTTGGTTTGGTCCGAATCCAACCAGGACAACATGAATCCCAAATCTTCCCTTAGGAACCCTAGAAGTCCTGAGTCCGATTTTTGTCTGTTTGAACCAGAAGATTAGGGTCTAATGGACCTTAATCGAAGTGTTCTCAGTTGACAACACTTCGATTAAAGTCCGTTCAACCCCAAGAAAGGTCGATTCAAATCCAAGCTAGGGCTTTCTGATTTTTCAAGCCTTTAAGGTATTTTTGTTTTCCTTTTCTTTGTCAGTTCATTTTGTTGTTTGTTATGGTTAAATGTTTGTTCATATGTCCAAATGTTTAGTTGATTTATTTTGAATTTTGTGTCGACTATTCTGTCCACCTTGTCCGGACCTCTGTATTTGGTCAAGTCTTTCTTTACTGATGGTGTGTATGTGTGTAAACCATACAATCGACTGAAATTGAATTTGGCCGATTAATTAGTTTCCAGGGCAACTTTTATTTGGTCAGTACAATTTGAATCACATGTTAATACTGTTGGATTCTGGTCATTGGTTTCGATTGTATGTGTTGCGATTCATGTAGTCGATTCGATATATGTCGTCAACGAGTTGCAATTTGGAATGGTATTTATTTGACTCATATGTTTGATTTGTCGATTAAGGTCTGAGAATTAAATGCACTATGTTTAGTTTGTGCATTTGAATCAGAAATTGTTTAAGGATTGCTTATAGCTGCAGTTTTAACATAGGTTTTAAAGTTCAAATTTACATAGAATCTGTCCCTACGTGGACAACATGTGCATTGTCAGTTATGAATGAGTTAGGGTGTATTGGACAGCATGTGCTGTCAGGGCATATTCAGGCTGCCCATACCCTGATTTAATTTATAAATAATAAACCATTTTAAAGAAGGGAGGTCAGGGGAATATCATGGGAGAGGGCTTTTATTTTATCTGGGAGTGGAAAAACAGCAGGAGAACATGGGAGGGATTTGATTTTGTTTAAACAGGCTGTTCGAATGGGCTGGGGGAAGGATATAAAAGAGAAGGGTCTCGACTAGTTAGAGGGAGGTTTTTCCAGACATAAAAAAAACAGTCTTGAAAAGAGACCAAATTCAGTTTTGGTTTGGCAACATAATTCCATCAGGCTTTTGGTTTAGTTTGAAGTCTCAGTAGTTGATATTGTTTCTTTTTTTGGTTTGACTCCAATTCGTTGAAACTTCCTATGCAATCTACTGGTCCAACCTTGGTTTGAGTTTGAGCCCATTTTGAGTTTTGCATGCTGTTTGTTGCTACCTGGTTTTTACAAATCTTTTCGGGTTTCGTTTGAGTTGTTCCTGGTGCACTTTGTTACTACCACTGCTACTGTATTTGTTGTTGTTGCTGCCATTCTTGTTTGCTGCCGCTGCTGACTTCTCTGTGTTCTTTTCTTCTGTTGTATTCAACATCCAGGTACACACTTTGAATCTCACACTGATGTAACAGTAACAATGAGTAAGAATTGAAAGATGCAAAGGAGTTTAACCATTTGCTGCTGTAATTACAGCTTTATAAATGTTGTTAGATTTGTGTAATTTTAGTTTGTAATTCAATAGCAAACTCATGAGGTAGCTTGTACTTAATTGGAACCTTAGTTTGCTTACGCTGTTTATTTAGTTGTTTTAGTTGACCGCATGACGTAGAGTGCACATGTGTTTAGTAAATTGATAGGTGAATCTCATCTCTATTCTTATTTTAAATACGTAAGGCATGCTGCTTCTAATTTGGCGAGAGACGCAATTTAGTTCTAGGTCATTTAAACTAACTCTATCAAATTGGATTTCGTTAGGCAGTCTATAGAACCATGTTCGAATCCCATTAGTAGCAGTTTCTAGTAGTTAATTCCCTTAATCTAGTTTAAATAAGTTAGTTAAATTCAACTCGAGAAACGTTTGGAGTGAGTTTAGCATTTCATCAAATCTTGTATGCAATTTCCTTTATCAAATTAAAAGCATGTTCACCCATGGAATAAGGCATGAAACAATTCCCGCCTCGTAAATAATTAATCAGATAATTAACGAGAATCCGGAGTTGGCCAAGCATGTAATTCAATTAGTATGTATTTTTCTTTCTTCCATTTCTTAGAGACGAACATAATAGAAAATGTAGTCACTGTGGGCTAATCCTTTTTAAAAAAAAATAATGAGACGAGCCTCGCCAAATAAAAATGTAAATTGCGGGGCCCTCAGTAATCGATCATAATAAATACTTAGAATTTGGGATGGACTGTTTAGTGAATTCCACTGCCTTCCCCAAAGATAATAACGCGTTAGACTTTTTAGGCGCGACTTAATTAAATTACATTCTTAAATTCGGGTGCGCATTTATGTGACCCAAATTCAAATCTCAACGGAGTCGAAATGTGTTAACAACTACGGGTGCATTGATTGTGACGTGGTTCGAGATGCATTTTCACGACGTTGCAATTCTATAAAATAAATGATAATAATAAAAGCGGTTTAAACTTAATAAAAGCACATAAGTCACAACATGTATTTAAATCAGATATTTAGCCATTATAACAATTTAAGCGACCGTGCTAGAACCACGGGATTCGAGGGTGCCTAACACCTTCCCTCGGGTCAACAGAATTCCTTACTTAGAATTTCTGGTTCGCAAACTTCATTTGGAAAGTCGAAAATTTCCTCGATTTGGGATTCAAGATAAACCGGTGACTTGGGACACCAAAAGCCAAACCTTTCCCAAGTGGCGACTCTGAATTAAATAAATAATCCCATTTCGAATTTTGTCACTTAAATTGGAAAAACTCCCTCGCGCATCTATCCCTCGGGGTAGGCGCGCAAAAAGGAGGTGTGACAGCTCTAGCGACTCTACTGGGGATTTAAACCAGAACCACTATTTCAGGGTTCAAGAATTCGAGTTTAGAATAATTGTTATATTTGGCTTTATTATGTGATCTTTATTACATGTTTTGGCATAACGTGCTAAATGTTGTCTTTTACCGCTTTGATATTATCTGAACTGTATATAAACTGTCTGAAACCCTTCTCTTCTTACCTCCGGGGAGAAGCTCGCTGGTCGAGACTCCCTATTCTGTTAGTGTCAATACCTGAAATAAGAAAGAGGTCGGACAAGTTACAAAGCCGGACGATCTCGCGGGTCCCCGATACGTAGCCCCCTCCTCGACTCGAGTTGTCCGCTCGGGTACACAGTCTAGAACATATACCCAGGTTATAAACCTAGTATAACAAAACCGCATGCCAGATCCCTAGTAGGAACACTTATTTGCATCATGTTGCATTTGACATAGGGGACTCAACACAGGGGTTGGGTCCGTCTAGGACAGGCAACCTGAAATGAAAAGACCGTCCTGCTACATCTCGTTTGTTTTGCGCATTTATTTGCTTCAGTTCTGCATGCTGACCTGTTTCTAAAAAAAATAAAAAAATAAAAAGAAAATAGCAGCGTATGGAGATAATTACTTATTTTTTGGAAAAATAAAACCAATGTCCAAGTAGTGTCAAAACCTCGCCGGAATTTTCTTTAAAAAAAAAGAAAAAAAAGAAAAAAAAATGAAAACAAAATTTGTCTTTTAGTTTGATTTAAAAAAAACATATAAAAATTTCTTTTAATCACTTTCAAAATAAAAAAAGGGGGGTATTTATTTAAAAGTAAAAAGGGGAAAATTCAAAATTTAAAAAATATATATTGTTTCATTTGTAGTATCTCTTTAAAAGATTTTCGAAATTTCAAAAAAAAAGTGAAAGAAGTTTAAAATTCATAAGTATTTCCTTAAAAAATATATATATAAAATCCCAGAAAAATAGTTGTTCCTCCTTTTCCTTAAAAGATTTTATTCAAAAAAAAGGGGGTTTAGTTTGTCGTCCCGAACTACGCGGGTTTGATTCTCACCGGGTGTGAGATACGTAGGCAACCCTCATCGGGTCCAACCCCACCTTTTGCTAAGATAGCCAAAAACCAATAAATAAAAAAAAACATGTCAAAATTTTAATAAATAAGTCAGGTGATGCTGTTTTGTCATAAATAGCCGAATGTTCCTGAAAGGGACGCCGGAAGGCTGACTTTGCATAAACAGCCACCTTTTGGGTCATGTTTAGGATCTTTGGTCCAGTTGACCCACACAGCCTTAAAAATCTTCATCCCCGAGACGTTGAAAGGCAGTGTTTGCAATATTGAGTTTTCTAATTTGAAAAACGACAAAAAGAGTCGTGAATAAGGTAGGTGATGTTGTTTTGTCATAAATAGCCGAATGTTCCCGAAAGGGACGCCGGAAGGCTGACTTTGCATAAACAACCACTTTTTGGGTCATGTTTAGGATTTTTGTCCAGTTGACCCACACAGCCTTAAAATCTTCATCCCCGAAGTGCTGAAAGGCCGTGTTCGAAAATCTGATCTTCTTTTTTAGAAAAATAGTCAAAATATTTTTTTAAAGTCACCTTAATAAATGTGCAGGATGAGCACGATGCAAAATGAACACTTTTCGATAATGACTAAAATCCCTGTCAAGTTACGGCTATGGTGGAATGATCTAGGTGCTGAGGGGCAAGATGAGGTCAAGAAATATCTGAAAGGTCTCACGGGTTTACTGGAAATCCAGCCTCGGGGAGATATCATAAGAGCTTTGGTCACCTACTGGGACCCAGCGCACAATGTTTTCCATTTTTCTGATTTTGAACTCACCCCGACTCTGGAGGAAATGGCTGGGTACATCGGAATTGTTGAACTTCCATTAAGGCAAAGATACCTGGTCGCCCCAAGGGCTGTCACGGTGCATCGGTTTCTAGACTCACTAAAAATACCAAGGACGGTCCACAACCCAGATTTGGCCGCCGGTTTTTGTATTCCATGCTTCATATACGACAGGTACGGTCATGTAGGAGGATTCAACAATCCGATTAACAAGCTATGCAGCAAAGGTAGTCGTCAGAAGTGGGATAAGCTCAGACGGGTGGCTTTCATGATAAGGTTTTTGGGCCTTCTGGTATGTCCGAGGAAAGATGGAAATATTGATCTGAAGATGTCCGAGGTCGTCAGTACTTTACTCACTCAAAATGACAGTACTCTCGCGCTTATGGTGATATCCGATATCTTTCGAGCTCTCACAACCTGCAAAGCCGGGGGGAATTTCTTCGAAGGTTGTAACTTGCTGCTACAAATGTGGATGACTGAACATCTCTGCCATCGTTCTGAGATTTTGAGCCATGGTTCCTCGGAGAAAACTTGCATAGAAGAATTTTACACGAGAACCAAAGAGATTAGTCTGCCCAAAGGAGTTATGGCATGGACCTCATTCTTTCAAGCTCTTACTGCCAGCCAAATACAGTGGACACTGGGATGGTTGTCTGTTGATGAGGTCATGTATATGCCAGCAACTAGAACTCATTTCCTACTGATGGGACTTAAGAGCATTCAACCTTACGCGCCCTACCGAGTCTTGAGACAACTCGAAAGATACCAGATAGTACCATACGAGGAAGATCTTAGTGCTCAAACAATTGAGATAAGCCCTGACGGACAATTTCCTGAAGCAAAAATCCGCCAGATCTGGAATGAATGTCAATATTTGAAAGTAGATTCTTGCGTGCAGGATCGGGCCAAAAGTGAGATGGCACCAGGTTACCTTGCATGGTACAGAAGAGAACTCGAACACGAAAGGCCGGCTAAAAGACCCCACATCCTGAATTTCGCCGAGTCATCGCAAAAGCAGTGGGATTGGTTGGCAAAAGAAAGAGGCTATCGTACCAAAATCAGCAAGTTGAAGCTACAAGTGGAAGGCCTGAAATATGAGCACAACGTGCAAGTTGCTACCGATATGGGAGAACAGAACAGGTTGACTCAGGAAAACGAGATGCTCAGGGCCCAGATCAAACAGATGAGGATAGATGCTGATAAATAACCAAGGAGTCGATCAGACGAGCAGTTGATAAAAGGGCTGAAAAGTGAAGTCAGGGAATGGCGAGATGGTTTAGAAAAGTATGAAAACGTCATGGCAGAGCTCAGGGTACAGTGGGGTACAAGAGCAGATAAGCATCGCCGATACTTAAATCAATTGAAACGCGACCACGAGAAAACTGTTGCCAAAATGAAGAGAGAGATGGCTACACTTGAGGTTAAAGCAGTTAATCAGGCCGAGGATTTCCAAATTGAGAGCAGATACTGTTACGGCTTGTTAGCTCAGATGAAGGTAGAAGTGCGGCAACTGAAGAATCAGCATATGCAGGATTCTCAGGTTTTAAAGACGTGCAGTGATCAGATAAAACGCCTGCTCATAGAGAAGAAGCAAACCAGAGATAAGATCAGGACCATTGCCCATGCCATCATCAGACGGTGTCTACGGTGTGAGAACATGACCAGCATTACCATTCTCTCGGCAGTGATGGGTTATGTCAAGCAGACCATGCATGAGCTGGAACAACTTGAAAGGGATCTCACACATAGGACCGCGGCGAGGCCGAACGATGCCTCGCGGGCACCAATTTTCGAAACCTTAATGTATTCATAGGTCGAGTCTGTATCTTAGCATCTTCTGTCCGTCTTTTCGCATCAGGGTGCATTAGTCTGTTTGAGTCTATGTTTATTTTCAAGGTTTTTTTTTTCCTTTTTCAAAATGTTGGTTGTAATAGATCGTTTCAGTAATAAAATGTGTGCTTCTTTTACACTCATCTGTTTTGAACTACGTAATGATCTGATTCATGCGACATCGTGATACGTAGGCAATCCTCATCGGATCCGGTCACATTTTAACTGCAAAAATTGAAGACAGTAATAAAAAGAGAAAGAAAAAAAATAAAAACAAAAAAAAAATAAAAAAAATAAAAGGGAAGCCTAAAAGGAAGCCAGAATGACGCATGCTTTCGTTGCAAACATGTAGGAATTCACTTAACTATGTAGGTGTATCATGCCCCAACGTGAGATTGCCTATCTGTTATTTGTTTCGAACTAACCATTCTTTTGTCTTTGAGTCCTTCCAGGTTTTAGAAAAGGTGGTTGGTTTGGTGAAAGTCTGGCCTCACATTCATACTTCATGAGGTCGAAAGGGAGTGTTCAATTACCTGTTGTTAAGTCAAGAGGCGGTACTCACACTTACTTCACAAGATCAAAGGGAAGCATAGAAATGTCTTCAGAAATTCCTTTGCCGACAGTTCCTGTTTTCGAGGAGAGTTCGATCTCGGCCGTCCTCACGCCCGAGTCCGCAACTGCGGAGGAAAATAGAATCTTGCGGCTCCGCATGTTGGAAATGCTAGATGACTGGAATAACGGAAAAGAGCCACCAAGTGTTATCCCTGGATTCCCTGAGTTGTTCTCCAGGACAAGCGGGACTTCTAACGTCCCCATAAGATATCTGGCTGCCCCATTCGGGTACCCAGCCATTTCGGCCTTCTCTGCTGGATCGCCCTCTGATTCTTATCCCCGAACGTCAACAACAGATGTAGCTACAAACATCTTTACTGCACCTTCCTGTCCAATTGTGGCACAACCCGCTACACACAAGCCAAATTTTGACTCATCCTCATTCACATTCCAAGCACCATCTTTCTCACTGGAACCAACTCGGTTCGCCACCAACATTCATCCTTCACAGCCTCAATGCGAGTTTGCACCTGGGCAGGATCAGAACCCCAAAATTGCTGAACAAGATGAGATGGCCAAAAGAATGAGAGGCCTTGAGCAGAGTTTGAAAAACATGCAAGGTTTGAGCGGACAGAAGAGCGTCTCCTATACCGATCTATGCATGTTCCCTCACGTGCACCTACCCGTGGGTTTCAAAACCCCAAAGTTTGAGAAGTACGACGGGCACGGCGACCCCATTGCTCATCTCAAGAAATATTGCAACCAACTGCGGGGAGCCGGCGGCAAAGAGGAATTGCTAATGGCATATTTCGGGGAAAGTCTGGTAAGAATAGCCTCAGAATGGTATATGGACCAAGATATATCTCGATGGCATATATGGGATGATCTCGCCAAAGATTTTGTGAGACAATTCCAGTATAACATCGACATTGCACCAGACCGAAATTCTCTGTCAAACTTGAAGAAGAAACCTTCAGAAAGCTTCAGAGAATATGCTATTAAGTGGCGCGAGCAGGCATCGAGGGTAAAACCTCCCATGGACGAGATAGAAATGGTCACTACTTTTCTCCAGGCTCAAGAATCAGACTATTTCCAGAATATGATGTCAGCCATGGGAAAGCCTTTCGCGGAAGCAATCAAGATCGGGGAGATGGTGGAGAACGGTTTGAAAATGGGTAGAATCTTAAGTCAGGCAGCCATAAGGGCAACCTCCCAAGCCGTCCAAAGCGGGTCCGGAGGAATGGCAAGAGGAAAGAAAAAGGAAGAAACGGCCATGGCAGCATCAGAAGCAAGGGAATATCGTAATCCCAGGCCCCGTTTTCCAGAAAGAACCCCACAACACTACTACCCCCACCAAAATGTGACATATGCTCCTCAACCCTACATGGTCATGAACACCCAACCTTACATCCATCCGCCACAGCAAGCCAATCGAGGCCAAGCTCCACCTCCCAAAAATCAGCCTCCCTACCGCAACCACTATAATCCACAGCCTCCTCAAAATAACTTCCTCCCTTAGGAACCACCTAGAAGGCGGACTTTCACACCCATCGGTGAACCGTATTCTACTTTGTTCCCAAAGCTAGTCCAGTTGGGTTTCCTGCAGCCAGTCCCTCAGACAAGGCACAATCCGGCATCACCTACTTACAAAGCCGGTGTTAGATGCGCCTATCATTCAGGAGCGGAAGGGCACGATACAAATGACTGCTGGGCTTTGAGAAGGGTAGTCGAGAATTTAATAGAGCAGGGGAAAATAGTACTAAGGGACGAGGAGGTCCCAAATGTGACTAACAATCCGTTTCCTGCTCACAATAACAGGCCGCTGATTGGAATGATCTGCGAGGACAAAGAATTTGATCCTGCTTTAAAAGCTATAATCGCCATCATCGATGTAGGGAAAAGGCCTAAAACCACCCCGAAGCTAGAGAAAGGGGAAAAGAAGGTCAGTACTATCAAGGGCGAGCCCGAAGAGAAGGTGGAAAAAAGACAGTAACGATGGTGCCCGTAAGGAATAAAGTTCTTTACGTTCCACGAGGTCGAGCAGAGAAACCGCAGAGTTTCGAAGTCAAAAGGGCAAAATCATTGTATGTACCAAAAGGGGCCTATGTGGTCCGGGGAACGGTTCAACCACCTCGGCTGAATGAGCCAGTGGTTATCGGACGCGTGCCACAGAAGCCGATGACCAACCCATCCACAGTGCCGTGGAACTATCAAAGAACGTTGGTTACGTACAAAGGTAGAGAAGTCACTGGAGAACTTCCAGAAAATACTTTCATTGGAAGATATTCGAACACTCAAGAGTTAAACAATGCCACACGGAGACGCTTCCCACCAAAGAAGCCTGTAAGCGTTGAAGAAGTGGAAGTTTTCTTCCAAAAGATGAAAATGCCAGACTACGAAATGGTAGATCAACTACGCAAGTGCCCAGAGCAAGTGTCCATGTTATCTCTGCTGATGAGGTCGGCCAAACACCAAAAGATCTTACTCAAGACCCTGAACGAAGCATACGTACCAGTTGAAACCTCAGTTGAACAACTGGAACGGATGACGGAAAGGTTCTTCACCGTTAACCAGGTTTCTTTCAGCAAGAACGACTTACCCCCAGAGGGAGCGGCTCACAACAAAGCCTTGCATCTGACAGTTAAATGCGAAGACTACTACGTCAAGCGGGTAATGTTGGATAGAGGTTCAGGTGTTGACATTTGTCCGCTCTCCACGCTACAGAGAATGGAAATTGGGACCGGAAGAATCCGCCCCAATAATGTCTGCGTAAGGGCTTTTGATGGTGTCAAGAGGGACACCCTTGGGGAAATAGACTTGGTGTTGACTATAGGACCAGTGGAGTTTGAAATAACTTTCCAGGTGCTTGACATGGATACGTCCTACAATTTTCTCCTCGGTAGACCTTGGATTCATGCGGCAGGAGCTGTGCCTTCCACTCTTCACCAAATGGTGAAGTATGAGTACGAAGACCGGGAAATTGTAGTCCATGGAGAAGACGAACAGTCTATTTATCGGGACCCATCCATCCCATTTCTTGAACCAAGGGAAGGGAGCGAGTACACGGTTTATCAGGCTTTCGAAGTTGTGCTACCAGAGCAGTATGAAGAGGGAAGACCTTGCCCCCAACCTTTCTTGTCCAATGCCTCAATCATGGTGGCTAAAGAAATGATCTGACATGGATTCAGGCCAGGGAAAGGGCTCGGACGAACATTGGAAGGAATAACGGAACCCATCACCTTGCCTTCCACCAAGAAACTTTTTGGGATAGGTTTTCAACCCACTCCAAAAGATGAAGAGTGAGCAAAGAAGAGGAAAAATGAGGGTTGGAAACTGCCTCGGCCATTGCCGGATTTATATGAAACTTTCATCGGACCAAAATACACCGAAGAAGAAGACGATGAGGTTTTCACGGCCGAAGAGATCGAGGAGATATGTGGGGCAATGAGAGAAATGCTCTACGAAGCTCACATGGTTCAACCAGGAGAAGGCACAAGCACCGCTGAGATGCTATATGTGGGGCCAAACGCCAAGCTTTGAAACTGGGAGGCCACACCATTCCCTACTAGACAGGAGTCCGGGTAGACCTGCCCTGCCACCTTTCCTGCATCACGAGTTATCCCCAGGATATAACTTGGATGTTTTTCCCTTCAATTGTTGTTTTGAATTCCTGAGTTATAAACATTGTTATCTTCCAAATTCCAAGAAAATAAAAATCATTGTTTTCTCATTTTTCCTTTGTTCTGATTTTTGTTATTTTTCCTTTATCTTTTCTTTCAGTTATAATAATGCGGCTTTAAATAATATGACATGCTTGCGGACTTCACGCCCAGATCACAACGAGCTATTTAATTGTGAAATAATGAACCAAGAACCAGAATATGACGAAGAAGAGGCTTTTAGGGAAATAAACCGAGAATTGGAACACTTTGAGAATAAACCTAAGTCGAATCTGAATGACACTGAACCGGTTAATTTGGGAACTCCGGAAGAAATCCGAGAGACCAAAATAAGCATTCACACGGACGAGAAAATGCGAGACGCAATAATTCAACTCCTTTTTGAATTTAAAGATGTGTTTGCTTGGTCATACGATGACATGCCAGGATTAGGTGTTGATCTAGTGGTTCATAAATTGCCAATTCACCCTGACTGTCCTCCAGTTCAACAAAAGCAAAGAAAGTTCAAAACTGATGTCAGTGACAAAATTAAAGAAGAGATCACCAAGCAGCTGAAAATGGGAGTGATTCGGGTAGTCCAGTATACCACATGGTTGGCGAATGTAGTTCCAGTGCCGAAAAAAGATGGAAAGACTCGGGTATGTGTGGATTATCGAGACTTGAATAGGGCGAGTCCCAAAGACAATTTTCCATTGCCCAACATCCACATCCTTGTTGATAATTGCGCCAAACATGAGATACAGTCTTTCGTAGATTGTTACGCTGGGTATCATCAGGTGTTGATGGATGAAGAAGACGCCGAGAAGACTGCCTTCACTACACCTTGGGGCACTTACTATTATCGGGTTATGCCATTTGATTTGAAGAATGCTGGGGCAACTTACATGAGGGCCATGACTGCCATTTTTCATGACATGATGCATTAAGAAATAGAGGTGTATGTGGACGACGTGATAGTCAAGTCCGGGACGCAGGATAATCACATCCAAGACTTGAGGAAGTTCTTCGAGAGACTGAGGAAGTACGACTTGAAGCTGAACCCAGCCAAATGCGCTTTCGGAGTCCCATCGGGCAAGCTTTTGGGCTTCATAGTAAGCAGGAGAGGCATCGAATTAGATCCAACAAAGATAAAATCCATCAGAGATCTACCTCCCCAAGAACGAAGAAAGACGTGATGAGTTTGTTGGGCAGGTTAAACTATATCAGTCGATTCATTGCCCAGCTGACGAGCACGTGTGAGCCCATATTTAAGCTATTGAGGAAAGACGCGGCGATCAAATGGACGGCTGAGTGTCAAGAAGCTTTTGACAAAATCAAAGAATATCTTTCAAATCCCCCGTTTTGGTCCAGCCAGAGCCAGAGAGACCACTGTTCTTGTATCTAACAGTCTTAGAAAATTCTTTCGGTTGCGTCCTCGGGCAACATGACATAACCGGAAAGAAGGAACAAGCGATCTACTACTTGAGCAAGAAATTCACCGGCTATGAGGCCAAGTACACTCTGCTAGAAAGAACGTGTTGTGCTTTGACGTGGGTTGCTCAAAAGTTGAGACATTATCTCCAAGCTCACACTACTTACCTCATAAGCAGGCTGGATCCTTTGAAGTATATATTTCAGAAACCAATGCCTACTGGAAGACTGGCCAAGTGGCAAATCTTGCTTACTGAATTTGACATAGTCTATGTCACCCGCACGGCAATGAAAGCCCAGGCGTTAGCCGATCATTTGGCCGAAAACCCGGTTGATGAAGAATACCAACCATTGAGTACTTATTTTTCGGACGAAGAAATAAACACCGTAGAAGTAGTCTCGAAAAACGCTCATGTTTGGAAGATGTTCTTTGATGGGGCCGTAAACGCCAAAGGTGTAGGAATCGGGGCAATTTTGATCTCGCTCTCTGGTCAGCATTATCCTGCTACAGCTAGACTGTGTTTCTTTTGCACGAACAATACAGCTGAGTATGAAGCCTACATCATGGGCATGCATATGGTGATCGATCAGGATGTCGAAGATTTATTAATTATCGGAGATTCTGACCTGATTATCCGACAAGCCCAAGGTGAATGGGAAACTCGGGATATCAAGCTTATTCCTTACCGACAGCACGTGGAAGACCTCGGCAAGCGTTTTAAATCAATAGAGTTCAGGTATATCCCGCGGTGTCACAATGAACTAGCGGATGCACTTGCTACCTTAGCTTCAATGTTACCCTACCCAAGCAACGCCCACGTCGATCCTTTGGAAATCCAAATCAGGGAAAGACACGGTTACTGTAACGTAATCGAGGCAGGATCGTGTACACAGCCATGGTACCATGATATCAAGAGGTTCTTGAAGACACAAGAATACCCCGAACATGCTACTGGAGATCAAAAGAGAACCATTAGGTGGCATGCAAGTGGTTTCTTTTTGAGCGGCGAGTTGTTGTATAAGAGGACCCCGGACCTCAATCTGCTAAGATGTGTTGACGCCGAGGAGGCGGGAAGAATCATGTACGAAGTACATGCAGGAGTGTGCGGGCCCCACATGAACGGGTATGTTTTGGCAAAGAAAATCCTTCGAGCAGGTTATTATTGGATGACCATGGAAAAGGACTATTTTAGCTTCGTTCGAAAGTGTCATCAGTGTCAGGTGCACGGCGATTTGATTCATGCGCCCCCCACAGAACTGCATCCCATGTCTGCACCTTGGCCATTCGTTGCTTGGGGTATGGATGTCATTGGTCCGATCGAGCCGAAGGCCTCAAATGGACACAGATTTATATTGGTTGCTATCGACAACTTCACAAAATGGGTGGAAGCTGTCACTCTCAAGTCAGTCACTAAAAAGGCTGTAGTGGATTTTGTGCATTCAAATCTTATTTGTCGTTTTGGTATTCCTGCGACTATCATCATAGATAACGCGGCAAACCTGAATAGTCACTTGATGGGGGATGTATGCGAACAGTTCAAAATAACGCATAGGAATTCCACTCCTTATCGGCCCAAGGCCAATGGCGCTGTGGAAGCAGCAAACAAAAACATCAAGAAGATTTTGAGGAAGACGATCCAGAGTTCCCGACAGTGGCATGAACAGTTACCCTTTGCATTGTTGGGATATCGCACTACGGTACGCACGTCAGTAGGAGCAACCCCTTATCTTTTGGTTTATGGGACCGAGGCTGTGATACCAGCAGAGGTAGAAATTCCTTCGCTCCGAACCATTGTCGAAGCAGAAATTGAAGATAGCGAGTGGGTTAAGACTCGATTGGAGCAGTTGACTTTGATTGACGAGAAACGAATGGCTGCGGTTTGGCACGGGCAGTTGTACCAACGAAGAATGGCCCATGCTTACAACAAGAAAGTCCGACCCAAGAATTTTGAAGTGGGTCAACTGGTATTGAGGCGCATTCTGCCCCATCACCAGGAAGCGAAAGGAAAATTTGCTCCAAATTGGAAAGGCCCATACATCATCAGGAAGATATTGCCGAGAGGAGCATTGTATCTAGGTGATATTGAAGGAAATGATCCTGAAACAGCAGTGAATGCGGATGCAGTCAAAAGGTACTATGTCTGAGTTATACTCCAGTGGTCCTGACACATTTGAAATGATGAAGGTTTTATTCCCACTACCCCAAACACTATCAACTCTCTCTACAAGCTCTTTGAGCCGGTTACATTTCTTTGGCTACCTATCAAAAAAAAAACAAAAAAACAAAACATTGATGAGGCCTGAACTACGTCTGACTTGATTCCGAAAGGATACGTAGGCAGCCTCTCTCTGGGGTTCAGTCACACCAACAATAAAATCCCATTTACCCTGAAATTGAAATCGGGGCACACCAAATGGCTTAGAAGTTGTAGTGTCATCCACCATTCTTTACCAAGCACGAGTCCTGCGGATCAATTATCAAAGGTAGGGGAGCCAAGAGATATCACGATTGGAGGCCGTTACATTCAGAATTGAGAGAAATAAAACGAGAGAGTCTTGTAGGTGAAAACCTTCGAGCACCGCGAGGCGAAGGGAGTAGATAAACCTAAATGAGAGTGCTTGTTTAGTAAAAGCTCGCAAAGAGTGCTATCAAGCGATGACAAGAAGAGAAATGAGAGAGGTCAACTAGCGAAAACCCGCAAAGGGCGCTGTCGGCCGAAAGGATGGCTCCACCTCAGGAAGTCTCGGCAAAGTTCCACCGGTTTGGAAACATAGATCCATTTTGGTTCATGAGGAAATGCAAGCTCATTGAAGTTCAGGCGTCCAGTCCAAAAAGCATGTCATGTCAATTTAAAGTCAGCATGTTTCCATCAGATAAGTCCTTCTTGTCCCGAAAGGGACACCTCTCTTCTAAATTTGCTTTCTCCGTTCTTCGTTTTACTTTTCTTTGAATCCCTTCCATTTTTAACTCCAAGTTCCAAATATATCAGGAAAGAATAGGTGGCAGGATCGGTTTCACGGAATTCCATTTCGTAAGAAGTAAATACCCCGTTTCAGTGGTACGTTTGTCCAAACCTGATGGATCATGATGTTGGCTGCATTTGAAGTAGAGCCACACCCATATAAAAAAGAGAGAGAGAGAGAGAGAGAGAGAGAGAGACAAATCCCCACAGGGTTTCCCTTTGTAAAAATCTCCACAGAGCCTCCCTTGGTAAAAGTTCCCCAAAGAGTCTACCCAGCAAATCCCCAGCGAGTCTGCTTTGTAAAAAATCCCCACAGAGTTCCCTTTAGAAAAATCCCCACAGAGCCTCCCCTTGTACAAATCCCCACAGAGTCTCCCCAATAAAAATCTCCACTGAAATCCCCAAGCAGAACGGGATGGAAAAACCAAAGCCTTACAAGGCAAATCATCACGAAATCTGGAAACGCGAGTCTGAGTAGTCCAAAGGGTTTTTCCTGTGAATCCAATCAATGGCAGAGTTTCTCAACAGAAATAAGGACGCGACAAAGCAACTGGAACAATCAAGGTCACTGAATCAACCGCCATTGTCGAACTAACAATTGTTCTTTGTTTGGAAATTAAAACAGGTATGACCCAGAGCAACCGTACAAGAAGCAGGTTGCCGCCCAAAAAGAAAATAAATACATGAGTGCAAGAAACGACTCGGCAAAGGAATCCACTCAGAAGGGAAGTTTCCCCAAAATTCTCTTTTACATTTTACTAAAAGAAGAAAACTCAAAAAAGGGTCAGTTTAGAATCATCGGCATTCTCCATTTAGCCAGCATTAGGGCTCCAACCCTGAACTGAGCATTTTCCTGTTAGCCAGTATTAGGGCTCCAACCCTGAACTGAGCATTTTTCTGTTAGCCAGCATTAGGGCTCCAACCCTGAACTGAGCATTTTCCATTTAGCCAGCATTAGGGCTCCAACCCTGAACTGAGCATTTTCCTGTTAGCCAGCATTAGGGCTCCAACCCTGAACTGAGCATTTTCCATTTAGCCAGCATTAGGGCTCCAACCCTGAACTGAGCATTTTCCTGTTGGCCAGCATTAGGGCTCCAACCCTGAACTGAGCATTTTTCTGTTAGCCAGCATTATGGCTCCAACCCTGAACTGAGCATTTTTCTGTTAGCCAGCATTAGTGCTCCAACCCTGAACAGAGCATTTTCCATTTAGCCAGCATTAGGGCTCCAACCCTGAACTGAGCATTTTCCTGTTAGCCAGCATTAGGTCTCCAACCCTGAACTGAGCATTTTTCTGTTAGCCAGCATTAGGGCTCCAACCCTGAACTGAGCATTTTCCATTTAGCCAGCATTAGGGCTCCAACCCTGAACTGAGCATTTTCCTGTTAGCCAGCATTAGGGCTCCAACCCTGAACTGAGCATTTTTCTGTTAGCCAGCATTAGGGCTCCAACCCTGAACTGAGCATTTTCCATTTAGCCAGCATTAGGGCTCCAACCCTGAACTGAGCATTTTTCATTTAGCCAGCATTAGGGCTCCAACCCTGAACTGAGCATTTTTCTGTTAGCCAGCATTAGGGCTCCAACCCTGAACTGAGCATTTTTCTGTTAGCCAGCATTAGGGATCCAACCCTGAACTGAGCATTTTCCTGTTGGCCAGCATTAGGGCTTCAACCCTGAACTGAGCATTTTTCTGTTAGCCAGCATTAGGGCTCCAACCCTGAACTGAGCATTTTTCTGTTAGCCAGCATTAGGGCTCCAACCCTGAACTGAGCATTTTTCTATTAGCCAGCATTAGGGCTCCAACCCTGAACTGAGCATTTTCCATTTCCCCGGCATTAGGGCTCCAACCCTGAACTGAGCATTTTCTGTTAGCCAGCATTAGGGCTCCGACCCTGAACTGAGCATTTTTCTGTTAGCCAGCATTAGGGCTCCAATCCCTGAACTGACCGTTTTACCTTATGACGACATTAGGACTCCAACCCCTTGAGTTGCGTTTTGTAGACTAGAGTTTTCCAATCCCCTCATCAATTCTGTAAGTTGTTATGGTGATTAATTCACGAAATTTTCCTAGTAAAACTGGGGCAGAAAAATTTCGTTCGTTTGTTTTGTTTGTCTCAGCAGGTCTGACCTCGAGGCGCATGGATCGAGACGACCTACGGGATGAGTCTCAATCCAGAATAAAGAAAAAAAGGACAAAAATAAGATGTTCCGAGATATTGGAACAAACAAAGGGCGGATCGCTCCAAATTTGATCAAGGTCCCGAGCTCCGCTAATCTCGTATCACTCAATATCGCAGAAATAAATGGGCACCTACAACTTGCAAGCATCAAGATTCGGATCGAAGTCTACAAGCAGAATCAGCTAAGACCCAAGATCAAGTTGCGAAAGAATTATAGATAGGAATCTTGTAACTAGCGGTTGACAGGCATAAATAGTTAGTTCAATTTCAATTTCCTTTGGTTGTAATAAGGGGTCAGTAAAGCAGTAGTGGCAACAGCAACAGCAGTAACGGTAAGCATTAAAATCCCATGGTAGTCCTAGCTACCAAAAATTTCCCGAACTACATTTACCTGATTCCTGTTTAGCCCAGGATATGTAGGAAATCTTTGAAGCGAAGATTCGGTCAAATCTTTCAAAAATGCGCTTCACATGGAGTATTCCAATATGCAAAATCGCTCATATCCGCTCACTTTATCTTTGTACAGAAACTCTTCGTGTTTTCGCACAATGAGGGGCAGCTGTGAGCACGTGATTTTTGTTTACACGACAATTACTCCAAAAGAAATCAAAATAATAACAAATGGCCTTGCCGTACAATTTTTGGAATTTACGTGGCATTTTTTGTTAGCTATTTGTGGTTTTGTCTGTGTCTATTCAGTCTTATCAAACAAAAATACAAAAAATATACGTCGTGTGTAAGTTTAGGATATCATTCTACTATTAGGAATTAATCAAACCATAATCCGGTTATTAAAAGGAAAATCACAAAAAATATGCATCTTTTATTCTATTTCGTCATTAAGTGATGTTATTTTAATTAAATGTTAATATGTGTGATAATTGTTGTTTAATGTTTGTATAGTGTTATTTGACAATTTAATTGAGAAGTTAAAGATGAAAAGGATTTTCGGATTGGGCCAGTTTGAATTAAATAAGAACAGGCCCAAACCAAAATAACCAGTCTGAATCCCCTTTTATCCAGTCCAATTAGGCGGGCCACATGACTGTACAAACGACGTCGTTGTGTCACCCTCAATTTGGACCGTTGATCTCACTAGATTGACGGTCCAGATCACTCACCTATAACCCCATACCCGACCCGTTACCCGGACCAACCTCGACCCCAATACTAAACCAAACGACACCGTTTGATTAACCCTTGGATCCAGGCCATTGATCTCGATTGATCTAACGGCCAAGACCAAACCATCCACCCCGTATATAAGCCCTCATCTCGTACCCCGCCCCCTATCCAAGCACCCCTCCCTCATTTTCATCTCCCTCACCAGACCCAAACCCCACGGAACCCTAGCGCCGCCCCCTTTCGCCTCACCATAAACCCGGTGACAAGGACGCCGGTGACCACCATCTTAACACCCTAGGACCACCTCGACCCCCTGAACACAGATCCACTAACCATGGGTCTCGAATCCTCCCCCACCATCTCGAATCTTCATTTGAAGATTCGAGCTGGACCTCGACCTACACCAAACCACCCCAAATCCATGCCAGGCACTCCCCTGACCTCCCTCATGACCAAACCAGGTTTGGTTTGGTCCGAATCCAACCAGGACAACCTGAATCCCAAATCTGCCCTTAGGAACCCTAGAAGTCCTGAGTCCGATTTTTGTCTGTTTGAACCAGAAGATTAGGGTCTAATGGACCTTAATCGAAGTGTTCTCAGTTGAGAACACTTCGATTAAAGTCCGTTCAACCCCAAGAAAGGTCGATTCAAATCCGAGCTAGGGCTTTCTGATATTTCAAGCCTTTAAGGTATTTTTGTTTTCCTTTTCTTTGTCAGTTCATTTTGTTGTTTGTTATGGTTAAATGTCTGTTCATATGTCCAAATGTTTAGTTGATTTATTTTGAATTTTGTGTCGACTGTTCTGTCCGCCTTGCCCGGACCTCTGTATTTGGTCAAGTCTTTCTTTACTGATGGTGTGTATGTGTGTAAACCATACAATCGACTGAAATTGAATTTGGTCGATTAATTAGTTTCCAGGGCAACTTTTGTTTGGTCAGTACAATTTGAATCACACGTTAATACTGTTGGATTTTGGTCATTGGTTTCGATTGTATGTGTTGTGATTCACGTAGTCGATTCGATATATGTCGTCAATGAGTTGCAATTTGGAATGGTATTTATTTGACTCATATGTTTGATTTGTCGATTAAGGTCTGAGAATTAAATGCACTATGTTTAGTTTGTGCATTTGAATCAGAAATTGTTTAAGGATTGCTTATAGCTGCAGTTTTAACATAGGTTTTAAAGTTCAAATTGACATAGAATATGTCCCTACGTGGACAGCATGTGCATTGTCAGTTATGAATGAGTTAGGGTGTATTGGATAGCATGTGCTGTCAGGGCATATTCAGGCTGCCCATACCCTGATTTAATTTATAAATAATAAACTATTTTAAAGAAGGGAGGTCAGGGGAATATCATGGGAGGGGCTTTTATTTTATCTGGGAGTGGAAAACAGCAGGAGAACATGGGAGGGATTTGATTTTGTTTAAACAGGCTGTTCGAATGGGCTGGGGGAAGGATATAAAAGAGGAGGGTCTCGACTAGTTAGAGGGAGGTTTTTCCAGACATAAAAAAACAGTCTTGAAAAGAGACCAAATTCAGTTTTGGTTTGGCAACATAATTCCATCAGGCTTTTGGTTTAGTTTGAAGTCTCAGTAGTTGATACTGTTTCTTTTTTTGGTTTGACTCCAATTCGTTGAAACTTCCTATGCAATCTACTGGTCCAACCTTGGTTTGAGTCTGAGCCCATTTTGAGTTTTGCATGTTGTTTGTTGCTACCTGGTTTTCACAAATCTTTTCGGGTTTCGTTTGAGTTGTTCCTGGTGCACTTTGTTACTGCCACTACTGCTGTATTTGTTGTTGTTGCTGCCATTCTTGTTTGTTGCGGCTGCTGACTTCTCTGTGTTCTTTTTTTATGTTGTATTCAACATCCAGGTACACACTTTGAATCTCACACTGATGTAACAGTAATAATGAGTAAGAATTGAAAGATGCAAAGGAGTTTAACCATTTGCTGCTGTAATTACAGCTTTATAAATGTTGTTAGATTTGTGTAATTTTAGTTTGTAATTCAATAGCAAACTCATGAGGTAGCTTGTACTTAATTGGAACTTTAGTTTGTTTACGCTGTTTATTTAGTTGTTTTAGTTGACCGCATGACGTAGAGTGCACATGTGTTTAGTAAATTGATAGGTGAATCTCATCTCTATTCTTATTTTAAATACGTAAGGCATGCTGCTTCTAATTTGGCGAGAGACGCAATTTAGTTCTAGGTCATTTAAACTAACTCTATCAAATTGGATTTCGTTAGGCAGTCTATAGAACCATGTTCGAATCCCATTAGTAGCAGTTTCTAGTAGTTAATTCCCTTAATCTAGTTTAAATAAGTTAGTTAAATTCAACTCGAGAAACGTTTGGAGTGAGTTTAGCATTTCATCAAATCTTGTATGCAATTTCCTTTATCAAATTAAAAGCATGTTCACCCATGGAATAAGGCACGAAACAATTCCCGCCTCGTAAATAATTAATCAGATAATTAACGAGAATCCGGAGTTGGCCAAGCATGTAATTCAATTAGTATGTATTTTTCTTTCTTCCATTTCTTAGAGACGAACATAATAGAAAATGTAGTCACTGTGGGCTAATCCTTTTTAAAAAAAATAATGAGACGAGCCTCACCAAATAAAAATGTAAATTGTGGGGCCCTCAATAATCGATCATAATAAATACTTAGAATTTGGGATGGACTTGTTTAGTGAATTTCACTGCCTTCCCCAGAGATAATAATGCGTTAGACTCTTTAGGCGTGACTTTAATTAAATTACATTCTTAAATTCGGGTGCGCATTTATGTGACCCAAATTCAAATCTCAACGGAGTCGAAATATGTTAACAACTACGGGTGCATTGATTGTGACGTGGTTCGAGATGCATTTTCACGACGTTGCAATTCTATAAAAAAAATGATAATAATAAAAGCGGTTTAAATTAATAAAAAGCACATAAGTTATAACATGTATTTAAATCAGATATTTAGCCATTATAACAATTTAAGCGACCGTGCTAGAACCACGGGATTCGAGGATGCCTAACACCTTCCCTCGGGTCAACAGAATTCCTTACTTAGAATTTCTGGTTCGCAGACTTCATTTGGAAAGTCGAAAATTTCTTCGATTTGGGATTCAAGATAAACCGGTGACTTGGGACACCAAAAGTCAAACCTTTCCCAAGTGGCGACTCTGAATTAAATAAATAATCCCATTTCAAATTTTGTCACTTAAATTGAAAAAACTCCCTCGCGCATCTATCCCTCGGGGTAGGTGCGCAAAAAGGAGGTGTGACAATAAGTGTGCACTACCGGAGGGTCGAATGGCGCGAACCATAGATGCATCGATTACCCCGCTCGCGAATCATACATGTGATGCGGTAAAATATAAATAAAGAATCACCCCACTCGCGAATCATACATACGACGCAGGTACACATAGAAACACACATTTAAACAGTCAATCAAGACTTCATCAGGGAAACAACTATTCAAGGAGGTGTCAATTTCTCTTATGGCCTATCTTACTAAGCTATTTCAAAAGATGGTTCGAAGAAATGGTGGTATACCAAAGTGGGAAAGTTCAAGTAAAACAAGGAACAACGATCTCTGTCAAGATGTGGAAAGTCAAGGCATTTCGTCAAAGAATGCCCACTCGCAAAACATGAGCAATACAAGCAAAATCCTGACAAAGCAGGAAAAAGGAACCTGGTTCCAGATAAAAGATTCAATCGAAAAAATGTTGTAGATAATATTGTTAAGCATGCTCTTGCTGATTGGGGAGACTCCTCGAGTGAATCCGAAAGGGAATCAGATGCAGAAAACAGTTCCATGATGGTAGTGGAAACTGAAGCAACGAAGTACGATTCACTGTTCGCGTTGATGGCTCAGTCAGATGATGATGATGATGATGAAGAAGATGAAGAAGATGAAGACGATGAGGTAAACTTTAGGGATGTTCAGAGAAATCTGAAATCCTATTTTTCTAAGAAGCTAAGGTCTTTATCTAATGTCCTAATTGATGCTTATTATAGCCTTATAAACAATAAGGAGATCCTGACCATAGAACTAGGAGAGGCCGAGAAATCTATAGATGATCTAGTGGTCTGTGTAGTGGACTTAAATGAGACCATAACTAATCTTGAAAAAGAAAAGGAAGCCTTGAATGAAAGAATAACTAGTGTGGAAAATGAGAGAGATGATCTGATGGTAGTAGTTGTTGATCTAAAAGAAACAATAGAAGGACTTAACAATAAGAAACACACCTTAGAAGAAAAAGTTGCATCTACTGAAGAAGAAAAGGATGACCTGTTAGTAATATGCACTGATCTAGAGGAAACCATTGAGAGACTCAATTGAGAATATAGGAATGTAAGTCTTGAGAAAGGAAAGGAAGTAGCGAGTGAGACACACATCATGCTTGAAAAGGAGTTAACTGTTTTGAAAACCAGTTTCTGCAATGAACTCGAGAGGAATCAACAACTTCAAGCTAAATTGGAGAAAGTAAGAAATGATCTTGAGAAATCTCTGAAGTGGACCTGGTCCTCAGATGTTGTCACTGCCATGTATCTCAACAATAGTGGGAACAAGCAGGGCATCGGGTTCCAAAGGGAGAAAACTCCCTACAACCCGCACAACAAGTATGTCACTGTACCTGATAACTAGCTATGTACCCACTGTGGGAACAATGAACATTTTAAAGAAAATTGCCAGGCCAGGGTTCAGTCTGTTCAGAAAAACAAAGTGTTTACTGATGGAGTGACTACTAACAAAGGACCAGGTACCACTCACAAAAAGCGGATGTTGCCTACATGAACTAAGAAATCCCTCATTCATCCTTTTTATCATAACAAGGGACCCAAACTAGTTTGGGTTCCTAAATCTAACCCTTGATTTGCATGAGTAGGAAACAGTGAGAAGAAGCAGACTGCGATGGACTATGGACAGTAGATGCTTAAAACATGCAGCAAAAAACATCATGAATCTCTTCTCACTGAAAGCCCTGCATGAATGGAATGTATCCTTAAGAAGGAAGTAAAGGGTACATTCTCAGTGAATGAAAAGGTAGAAAGGTTGTTTTGGCACTCAAGTGGTAACATGCACTATGTGAATGGCCTAAAAAGTGTAGTAACCAATCTGATAAATTGCCAAGTGGTCTTAGTAGACAAAGGAAATAAGAACATCCACTCCAACTAATTATGAATCTCCACAAGCTGGTGGTATGAGATAAGTGAAGTCGCAACCATGGCATGAAGGATTGGTATATGCAAACTTTTCACCTCCGAATAAATTAACTCAGCAAGACCTGGTTCATGGTCTGCCAAACTCAAATGTCACCTGGACATGAGTTCACAAAATAAAGGAGGAGGGGGAAGAAAGGATCACACACAATTTCTCAACACTCAAGGACTCCACAACAAAATGGTATTGCTGAAAGAAAGAACGGAATTGGAAAATACTACATAGACAATGCTCATCGACTATGGAATCACCAAGAAATTCTGGGCAAAAGCAGTAAATATTGATTTCTACATGGAGAACAGGTGTCGGATCAGGTCCCTCCTGAATCAAAACCCACCATGAGCTGCCAAATGGAGGAAAATGCCATGTTCTCGACAACAGGAAGGATCAGCTTGGGAAGCTCAATGCAAAACGACGAGCGAAGGAATCCTTCTAGGGTACAATCCACAAAACAAGGCCACAAAATCTCCAACAAATGGCACACTAAATGGTAGAAGGTGCTCATGGGGTATTTAACAAGATACTTTCCCTTGCCAAGAAAGAGACGGTGATGATCAATATGATGAACCAACCCTGTCTCTGGGAAATATCTGAGGCTTCAAATAGGGAGGATGATAAAATGAGTAAGATGAAGGAGACTGGCGAAAGACAACGCAACATCATCCTCCACGTCTCACAAAGAACCTGGTACATCAGCTACTACCACTAAAGCTGAAGTGAAGATGCAGCTCATGGCACTACACAAGCAGCAGAACACAAAGTGTGGGAAAATCAAATTAACCTCCACATCTCCCTCTTCAATCAAACTTCTGTCTCAAATTGGAAAACCAAAGGCTCCCATCTGTGACAAGTCAATCACTCTCTTTTATTCTAGAGTTAGATAAGCATGTAATTTTTTTTCTTTTCCTTATGTATCTCCACTCCAGAATAGAATCGAAAGTATAAGTCCGTAGGAATCCTACTTGAAGGCTGCCCACAAAAAGTTTGAAATACCTTAGAGGAACTCAGGACCTGGTCCTGTGTTACCCCTCAGGTGACAGTACTTTTAATCTTGTTGGGTATGATGATGTTCACTATGCAGGTTTTTTTTTATGGAAAAGGAAAACACATTTGGAACGGTTCACTTGTCATAATTCATGCCTCATCCTTTGGGAGACAATGAAGTAGAACTCAATGGCCTCATCAACAACTGAAGAAGAATTTCAAAAATAAGAGGATCAAGCACATTGAAGGGTGAGATCATCTTCTGATGGTCAATATGAAGAAGGGACTGATCTGTGGAAAGTATTGTAGAACAGAAGACCAAATTCCAAATATCTGCATCAAAGCCTCGAGTAGAGAATATTCTGGATCAATCAAGGTGAAGATGGGGTCACAAAAGTCTAATGAAGAACCTGATCCTCCATCAGTTGGCTATGTAAGACAACACCAGGTAAAGGTAGCTAAAGTGATTTCTGACCAAGCCTAACTCACATCAATACCGTTGTGGGTAAACACACATGACGATCATAGAAGCTAAAGGTACAATTATGAACTGCGAGAGAGGAGCTGATAAAACCTTTTTTAAAAAATTGTTCTAGCATCAGGTTCTTGTACCTCCGGTTAGTAGTAATGTGCTTAACTCTACATGCCCTCTCAAAACAAAAAATAAAAATAAAATTTTGTTTAACAAAATTAACTCAACTGCCACATCATCCGACTTTTCAACGTCTACGTGTCATGTCTTGTCTTTCAAATCCTTTCATCCCCTCTGCACGGTAACACTTCCCTACAAACCTACCGCCGTTTTTAGAACTATTCAAAACCTATTTTTCTCTCCACTCATCATTAGCCCTTCTTCCAATAAAACTTTCTTTCTCTCTCATGGCAAGTCATGAACCTTCATCTCCTTTGTATAGCTAGGATCTTCTCCTCATCTCTCTACTCGTCTACTAAGTACTCATCTAATGGAGATCGAACAATCGTCTCATTCTCCCACCATTAACACCGCTCCCACTTCGTTATTATCTTTGAAATCATTCCCAAAGCATCACTATTTCACGCCTTCTACCACCTTACCTACTCTTAGCTCCTCCTCTACTCCTACAATTTTTCCATTTCTGATAAACCCTGTTTACCATCATTTTGAGAACCCTATGTCTAGTCAATACTATGATCTCATCAAAGAACACACATGAGGTTTTACTCCTCAAGTGTCAGAAGCCCCTGAGGATGATCCTGACCAGTATCTGAACTCCTCCATGTTGGACTTAGTGACTCTGAAGGAGTCACCAGAAAAGGAAGCAACACATAACATCATGGCTATAGCTGCTGAAAGTCTGATGAATGAAGGAGCATATTTCTCGTCTGAGTACCAGGGGAAGAAATTCCATTCCTAGGAGATGTAAGAACCACATCACTCCTCGAGTCCTTGGCTCATGAGATATTCTCAGAAAAGCCTTCTGATGAACCTGATTCTCTTCCATGTAAACTCACTCCTGCACCTCCTATTCACTCCAGGCTTTTAGAGTCTTCCTCCAAACTACCCACTATCAGGTCACTGCAGCAAGAGAGTTCTGAATCCTCATTGCATAAAAGTAAGAGGAGTGTCAAGCCAAGGAAAAAGAGGAAAATGAATCCAAGGGATTTCATCAAGAGTGTGTCAGTAAACCGGATAGATAAAGATGCTTCTAGGGAACCTGGTTCCTTAGTACAACAATCTATGACAGTTCAAAAGTCTATAGAAAAGGCCTCCGATGAAACTGTTGAGGAATAGAAAGGGTCATCCATAAAGAACAACAACATATCTAAACGGAGTCAAACTGAGCTAGCCGTGTCTGAGGACCATACCGTGGGGATAGCAAGCTGGAAAGGAAAGTTTACCGAAGGGCCTAGCAAACGAAAAAGGGAAACTGTTAAAGAACCTGGTTCAATAAAGTCCATGACCTGTGATGGTGGTCTTTGGCAGCAAAGTTTAAGAACTCAGAAAGTATTGTGGGGTCATACATTTGATCCAGCAATTTCGGAGATGGCAGGCATGAGACAAATCCAGGAGATTGTGAAATTTCAACAATGAGAACACTTGTTTAAAGGGAGTATGCCTCTGGTGTACGAAGATGTAGTACAAACTTTCTATGCATCTCTTTTCACTGTTGAGGGGGATCACATCTGTGCGCTCGTAAATGGAGTAGACATTGTACTTGATGCTTCAATGTTGGGAAAGGTTCTCAGAATTCCATATGAAGGTATGTCCTCAGTTAAGGGTGTCTGTGGAGTAAACTTTCGGAGAGCTATCATGAAAGAGCAAGCTATTCAACAGGGGGAATAGATGCATAAGAAGGTATTGCTTCTTGAGTACCAACTTCTCTTTGAACTGGTCAATAAAGTACTTTTACCCTGCTCTGAGAGGTGCTCTATTGCTACAAAATCGGATATGGTCCTAATGGAAGCACTTGATGAGTTTGTCCCAATCAATTTGCCAGCAATCATGATAGATCATATGCAGAAGGTGGCAAATTTTAAGGGTGGAAATCATGGATTACCTTATGGATTTCTCCTCACTCAGGTATTTAGATTCTATAAGGTCCCCTTGGGGAATCCCAGAGTGGGCACACGCAAGCAGACCTTCTCTAAGACCACTCTAGAAGAATGTGAATGTATATAAAGAGTTGGTGGAAGCATCTCGACCATTTCTCAGTTGATCAATGCTCAAAATGTAGCTTCTGAGGAAATAAAAAGGCTGAGGGCTCGAAATGCCATACTAGAAACTCAGCTCAGTCAAGCAGCTAAAGGACCTGATTCTATCAATGAGGAAGTTGCACGATCGACAAAGGAAAATGATAGACTTCGGGCTCAATTACTTGAAGAACAACTGTCTGCAAATGCTCGACTGGACTTGGTTCTCAAAACCATTGCTGTCTCTTCCTCCAAGCCTCCTTCCTCTAGTGTCCCCTGGGTTCCTCTTAGTGTCCATCTATTTCTTGCTCCAAAATCTTATGGCTGCTGTTTCAGTTTTGTTTGCTTTTTGTGTGATGGAATGTTGAACTTAGCCATTACTTCTCCTGACTTGCTCAGTCCAATATAAACATTAATAAAATAGCTCCCCTTTCTTTGCCTGTACATTACTGATTTCCTCTGGCTTCTCTTTTTTGTCATGTTGTGTGCACATATGTGGTATGAGCTAGCTGTGTTGGACTTCTTTATGCTTATTACCTGTTCTTTTTAATGATGCCAAAAAGGGGAAAGTGGTATCATAGTGTAGTGTGTGGGTGGGGGTAATATGCTTTGTGTATAAGTAAGGGAATATCACAAAGGATGGAGATCTGAGATTAAGGGGGAACTTTGTGTAGTTCTGGCATCTCATCTGGTTATTTTTGCTCTAAACAAATACTGTCCATGCCTAAGTTTGTCATCATCGAAAAGGGGGAAATTGATGGGTTTTCAATATCTTGGCATTATGCTTCTTATGTTTTGATGATCTAACAAACTTGTCATGAAGAACCAGATAGAGAACCTAGCCCACAGGGTATACATTTCATGTGACCTGGTCGAAGTCTGAAAATCAGCAAATGGATGAACGACCACAAGGAGGAATACAATAGGGACCTGGTGACCTGGTCCCTCAGGGTTCTCCGACACAAGCACAAGTCAGTGACTGTGCGAAATCAATATAAAGAGAAACACAACAGGGACCTGCTCCCTTTGGGTTCTCTGACAGAAGTACAAGTCAAATACAAAGCTGGAACGTAGCAGAAGAAAGTGACCATCTAGCAACTGTCACGGAAGAGGAACACAACTAGGACCTGGTCCGTTGGTGTGTCCTGACAGAAGTACAGAGTCCACTATCCATCTGGAACGTAACTGCCCAGAAGTGGCTGTGCAGACAATATATCAGTCACTTCTCATTGGGAAAAAGCGTACACCAAGAGTTGACATCCTTATCCATTGTGCTAACTTTTGTGATAAAACAACCAAGTGCAAGACACACCATTCTTCGTGCATTCAGTGATATTCTCTCAAGAAACAAAAGTATTCATCCGACATTGAAGTCACCGGTGTGTCAAGAACAAGAAGACAACTCCACTAAGGATCAGTTTCTTAATGAGTTTATGTACATCCTTAGTTGAGTTGTAATCTTGTTATTTGTTCGTCATTGTAATTCCTAGTTTGCTTTCTTAGAAGCGTTGTATTAGGAACAAACCAAAATTCGTAAACTTCTGAGTTTATGTTGTGACTAGGGATAGTCATAAGTTTAAAGCCTTTGTAACTAGGATAGTTATAGAGTGACTTGTGGTGGTTGCATCACAAGTTAGTTTGAAGTCTTTGCAATAGGGTTTTTGCAAAGTGGCTTGTAATAGGGAGATTGCAAGTTAGTAGAGTTAAAAGCCTATAAGAGTAGGTCGTGGTTTTTTGATCCCCTTGTGTGGTATTTTTTCACATAGAAAATCTCTTGCCTTCTTTACTTTCAGTCTTTACTGCATTCTAAGCATCATCTCATAGAGGACCAGGTACTCTATAGTTTGGTGGACTCATATAAACTAACAATATCATTGGCAAATTCAGGTATCTAGTTTCATTAGCTCTAGCTAGGAAGAAGACTTCGATTTGGTCTTGTTTTTACGACGTCAGGTGCATTTCATGACAGAACTAAAGGAGCCGTTAGTTTTGTGCATCTGTTTGGGTTTGGTGTTAATAGAGACTAAAGGTGCTCAACTTATATAAACTTAAGAGACAATAAGTGTTCAAGATAATATGTAAAGGACAAATTTAAACCTACCCTCGAACATAAGGGACAATTTGGACCAAAAACTCTTGTTGTTGTTACATGTCATTATGTGATTATTAGGAACCAATTTTTAATTTATTTTATTTTTTGATAAAGAGTTGAATTACAAGTTACCCATCATCCAAAAGCAATTCAACTACTATACCAAGTGAAGGTAGCTATAGACAAATTCTTAGAGAATTCCGAATCCAAGATCTTGTATTTTTCCTCTTTTTTGTACTTCAAATGTGTGATTATAACTAAGACGTACAACTTAATAAACCAAGTAAATGTGTTCCACAATTTTTAAAGCTCTATAGCTAGCTTTCACAAAGGATACCACTTCTTTGCCTGGAATCAATTCTCCCTTTGCCTGGCAAATTTTTAGACGAATTGCTTAACACGATCCTTTATAATTCTTCAGTTCCATATTGAAGCTGCCATTCCTCTACTTAATAGCGATAATGAAAACAAAATTACTCTAAGCAATAATCGAAATGGGATTCGTGGTTAACTTTAACATCTATAGAATCTATCCACGTCTTATGTACAGAGAAGCATTTAGTGCATTAATGTCTTCAGAGATTTAGCTAGTTTGTCCATCATCATTCCCCTGACAGTTTCTTCTAAAGGCCAGCAACAAAATCTTCCATGCACGACCTATATGTTTGCATCCCTGGGACTTTCTTGGCCAACTCCAACCCCATAGACATCCACCTCTTTGCTTCATCCACATTCCCCATCCTCACAGGGATAGCTGCTCTGTTCCATGCTGTCATGGCTAGCCATTTCGCTTCTTCAACTGGATATTCTCCTTCCCTCAAACCCACCATTATCCTATATGCTTGCTTGTATGTTTCCATTGTTGCATCGTCATTGCTATCAGCTCCATGGATGCTTCTTAGACAAATAAGTTTCCTCAGTATGAGTGCCACACTTTCATAATCAGGCGAAGATGAGGCCAGGAGTATGGAGAGGCAGGTGCTTAATGCAAAGGTGGCTACTTCGTGGTTGGAACGGGGTCCTTGTGAAGCGTCAATGCCAATCTGAAGTAGATGATTTGGATTGCAACATTTTGAATTTGCAAAACGCTTAATAAGGAGGAGCTGTTGACTTCCTGTGTCATCAAGCCTTGAATACAGATCAAAAGCACACCAAGTGTACATAAACAAGAGATTAGGCTCAATGATGGCCTCTAACTTGTCATATTCCGTTGAGCTTGACCTTAACATCTGCATCAAGCATCACATGAGAATGAAAATTATAGTCCAGAGAAAAACATGTCTCGAAGATCATGAACATAATAGCTCCATAATCCGGCGGCTAAGAAATTTCAATCAGATAAGAACCAAAATAACAAACGACAAAGTAATAAAATGTGAAGGTCAAAAAAATGGAAGAAGAAATATTCAATGATCGAAATTGGTTACCTTTCCTGCTCTGTCTAGCAAAGAAATAGCTTCCTTCACTTTATTTTCCAGTAATGTACTCTTTCTTTGCCTCTCATCTGAGATTATTGCAGACACGGTCATAATCAGTGATTTGCATACCATTACATGGTTCCCTTCTTTCTCTTCATCAATTGAAGCACCATAAAACTCCGATGCCAGTCTAAAGAACTCTGCAGATAGTGCATGTTGGTCCTCCTGCCCTGTTTTAACACCGGAATTCCATGCATTCACTGAAAACCAGTTCCTTTCCCGTCTCCCAATCTCGCCTTTCCCAAAAAATTTGTCAGCACCTAGCTCAGATAGCCGAGTATGAGCTCGTTTCATCTGCTTTAGGATATCAGAATCATTCTGAGGACCCTGGGATAGAGTCGTCACTAAAGTCCTGAAAACTACAACCTCAGTTGTTGGCATCTGTTTCCCTGTGGGGTAGAAGTTCAAGAGAAGTGACAGAGAAGCAACAGTAACTGGATGACAACGACAGACAATAGCTTCATGAGCAGCTAGAGACAGGAATTCAGTGGTGAAGTCAAGGCGACTTGGCATTGCCTGAAGCTGAGAGATAGCACCATCGCATTCGTTCTTTTGCAGGTAGATCTTAAACTGCCATATTCATATATATCTCAAAATTCACATAGCCAAACAATTAGGAGCACCAATTGAATACATAGATATTCAGGGAGGGGAGAGCAATCACACCTTCAAGAAGGTACTAGCTATATTTGGTTCAAGCTGCAGAAGAAGAAAAAGTATCAGATCAAGTTAACGAGAGAAAATGTGCTTAATTTATTGAATGCACCTTCTCTGCCTCGTTTATGTATTCCTGAGCACGATCTAACTGTGAAAGGCCCATATAGCAGAGACATAAAACTCTAAATCCCTTTGCTCTGAGATTTCTGCTCTCTATGTCAGAAGGGTTATAAAGCAAAGATTTTTCAAATATCTCAGCACTAGTCTGGAAATCTTTTGACCGGAAGTGTTCTGCTGCACTGTGGAAGAATCAAAAGTAGATGTTAAATGATAAGTAGAAAGCATTGCCGCTTCATAAATACATTTGAAATAACGTAAAGAACCAAAAAGAAAGTTTTGCTCAATGCTTTCCTTTTTCCTTTTCTATGATTCCATTCTCTGCCAAGCTGTGGAATTTAGGGCTGAAGCAGTCAAGATTGAAATCTTTCAGAAAGTATATCCATTTCACATATTACCAATAAGAAATACTAGTAACAATTATGATAAGCTGCTAGTAACTGCCAGAGGCTTACATTTGTAATACAATAACTATGCTTCAATCCCAGCTAGTCGAGATCCACTATATGAATCCTCAATAACCATTCTGCTATATTTGGGTCCCTTTTAATAATAAGGCATTAATTGATTCGAGAATCCAACTCCTTTTATTCAATGCTTGAATACATAATTTCAAGTTCTACGTGACAAACAGAATATAAAAGATGTATTCAGCAGGAAAGCACAAAATAATTGAATATACCAGTTCCAAAGAAGGGCATGCATAGCTGTCCTCTCTCTGGAAGTATCCTCTCCACTCAAGAGCGTCAGAATCCTGTCATCAGACACCAGGTCCGATACCACCTTTGCCCTCAATCTGGTCTCTTCACCAGCACCAGCAGGATCCCCCAGTACCTTACTCACCACCCTAATTGCTGCACCAGCACTAACATGGCACCTTCCAAGTAGTCCTAAAAACACTCCCTTCACTGTTGCTGCTCCAGCAGCCCCCACAACTTGAAAGTATGATTCAACAGCCGATACCCAAACTCCTTCAGGAATCCCCTTATCCACTACCATTCCTCTTAGCTCCTTCTCCGCTTCCCCGAACCTCCTTAATCCCAGCCATGCTTTCATTGCCAACACACTAAGGCTCGGATGCTGATCCTTCTCACCGTCTCTCAAAACCTTCACACATTTCAACACGCTCTCGAATTCATCTCTCTGCAAATGAACCACTGCCAAAAACCTAAGCGTCTTCGATCTCAGTTCCTTCAAAGCTAACGTGTCCTCTGTCCTCTTCACAACTGTCAAACCCCTTTCACACAATTCCAGTGCATCATTCATCAGTCTCAATGCTTCATTCACTCCAGAAGCTTCATTTTTCGATAGTATTGCTTTTCCAAATGTCAAATACTGATTAGCTAAAGCTTTATAGTTCTCCGCAACAGCGAAGAGCATGCTTTTCGATCGACTCAATAGAGCGACCGCTAAATTTCTATCAGAGACTTCCCAAGCTGTACGTGATCGAGCAATATTAAGATCTAACAGAAACCTTTTCTCTTCATTTTCTGAAATAGTACTGATTTCAACTTTCGATAGAAGATCCGTAGCTTTCTCGAAGCAATAGTTAGCGTGTTCGAATTTTCGAAGATCGTGCCAAATAAGACCTGTTTTATAGAAGAAGGACGCAGATTTAATAGCCGGCGAGGGGATACCTGAGACGTCACTGGCGAGGAAGAGGAGGTCAGCTGATACTTGACGCAGCTTTGCGTGTTCCTCATCGATTTTATGACCCGAAGTTTTAAAACCGGCAGCATTTGAAAGATCGACACAAGCATTCCAAAGGCGGTAGGATAGTTTCCAAATATGGAGCTTGACGGAGTTAGGGTAAGGAGAGAGGGAATTCAGCTGAGAGATACTACACCGGAGATCGGTGGAGAAGGAATCCGGCAAGGCAGTTCCAGGTACGTGTTTCTCGATATCTTTGATTGAGGATTCAATTTGTGAGCACAGTTGACTGTGAAGGTCGTTTTGACCTCCCCGGAGCTCCGGCGAAGAGATCTCGTCGATTTTCATATTTGTGAACGATGGCTACTGGGAAATTTGAAATGAGAGTAACGTGATCGCGGTTTGTTTCGGAGGGAAATTGGAAAATATTAGAATATAGTCCATCACTTTATAACTTACATTAGTGTTTTAAAAGGCGTTTTCCGGAAGAGCCCGGGACGAGTAGTACCGAAAACGCTCCGAGGCGATGGTGTGGGGCGAAAGTCTCAAGAGGCGTACGCCCAGTAATACGGGCATTTGAGGCGCGTTTTTTTTCTTTTTTCGTGAGACGTAAGCCCCCGAGACTTTCAAATTAAAACAAAATTTCTTGAATAAGTCCTTATATAATACCCAAATTCTCAAAATGTAGCTTGATAATTACTCAAAAGTTTTAAAAAGAAACTGAAATATATTAAATTTAAAAGTCAAAGACATTTTTTATTGATTGAAGCCCTAATTTATGATCTTTCCCAATTCTTTATCTTGTCCGCTAGTCTGTTAATATCTCCCAAAAGCAACAAATATTCAATTTTTTTACAAATACAAAGAGAACTACATTCTCCTTCATAGAAGCAAGTTCAAAGTTCAAATTGCAGGTTAATATCCTTTTTGTTCCTCAATGTAGAAAACCTTATTCTTTCTGACTCAAATTACTTATGCTTCTAAGTAGCATATAGTAGATTGTTTTGACTAGTTTTTGTGGGGATGGAGCACATCTCTCTCTCTCTCTCTCTCTCTCTCTCTCTCTCTCTCTCTCTCTCTCTCTATATATATATATATATATATATATATATATATATATATATATATATATATGTGTGTGTGTGTGTGTGTGTGTGTGTGTGTGTGTGTGTGTGTGTGTGTGTGTGTGTGTGTGTGTGTGTGTGTGTATGTTTATAAATATATACTATAATTATATTATTTTATAAAATATTAAAATTAAAAACCTATGGGGCTTACGCCTCGCTGAGGCATATGTAAAACGCCTCGCCTTACACACACGCATTTTAAATCACTGCTTGACATATAGAGTGATTACTTCTAGTTAGGGGTGTACATGGACCGGGTTGGTTCGGTTTTTATTAAAACTGAACCAAATCAACTATATCGGTTTGGATTGGTTCGATTTTGTCAAGTTTTCGAATTTTTTTCGTACATGAATATTATTTTAATCTTACCTTGTTAAATTTTTGATAAATAAATATATGTTTAGTAAAAATTGACAAACATATAATATTAACATATTCTTTTGGGAGAATTTTCTTAGTAACATATGATAGTTATTTTTCTAGTCGTTTGACAATGATTTTTCATTGATGTACATTTTCAAGGTTATCTGTATTTAATAATTAAACATAAAAATCAATATGATACCTATATAATGATATGTTATATTTAATTTTAGATTATGGAAATACCACTTCAAATTCGAAAAATATAAGAATTTAATAGATCTTGACATATGAATATGGAAGAACAAAGAGATTGACACATTTCACTAACAATTGATAAGAAGGTGATCACACAACCCATTATTTAAAGATAACAAAAATAGAGCACTTCATATTTAACTAAATATTACATCCCATAAGAGAATCACAAATATTACTAGACATTTTAAAAGAAAATTCTATGGAAAGTCTTAAAAGTATATATAAAAATTATATATTTTATATGTCGGCCTGGTTAGGTTTTTTTACTCAATACCAAACCAAATCTAATCGGATTTTTTAATCGGTTTGATTTGACTTTTCGGTTTGGTGTGGTTTTGTTGGTTCCCCAAGTACACGCAAGTATACGTGGCCGTCAAGTAATAAAGTGACTCAAAAGTCAGATATCGAACCCACGGAGACTTAGATTGATCGTTAACTAAGCAAACTAAAATCAATTAATTGTCCAAAATATTTAAGAGTGATATTTTTCTACTAATCTACTATTGTGAAAATTAAACAAATAACAACTAAATTATCAAGAATGCAAATGTGTATGATGAGATTTTACTTCAGAGGATATTAAAATTTCAATGTTGTGGTTGGTTTATCAAAACTATTAAGTTCAATAATCACACTCGTTAATCCAGATTATCTATGGTTGCTAATTAACCGGATCGTTTATATGAATAACATGTTCCCACAATACTACTTACCTGCCCACAATATATCAACCCTATATTCCTATGGTATTGAGTCTATCATTAACGAATATAATACAATATTTAATTAAGCAAGAGTGTTAGGTATATTCCTATCCTAACCGCACAATCGTTCCCCGAGCCACAGATTCAAAAACAAGCTCTCTCTAATTCCACTCTAATCTAAACACGGCTTTCCCAAGCATAACATAGATAGTAGGGTGAATTGGTAGCTACAACAATTCACAAGTTAAATCTAGAATTAAAGAAACAACTAAAAGATAATAATCTGAATTAACTAAGATGTAATTAATAAACATTAATAATCATGTTAACCACAACCCTAGAATGTAGAGTGTTGAGCCACTCATGTTCATAGTAATAATTTTTCAAGTATTTTGCATAAACAAATTACAAAGCAAAGATAAAGGGACGAAGAACTCTATGATTTTCTCCTCTAAAAGTTATCCATGTGATGTTCTTGCCTCCGGTCGCCAAACTTATCTAAAAATGGTGTTTAATGATTATTTATATATGTAGGGAAAAGACTCAAACGAAATAACCAAGTCCAAAACCAAGTAAAATACAAAATAGGCTTTAAAAATCCGGAACCAGCTCGCTACAGATCGTGCCTCGCGACCTCTGCGCACTCCACCTCGCCTCATGCCTTGCGTCGCCAGCCCTGTAGCGCGCTTGGCATCTCGCGTCGCCAGCTCAAACGCGAGCTAAATTGCTCGCGCCGCACACTCTATCGCGATCATTACATCTCGCATCGCCTGCTTTTTCTTACATCTTTGAATTGCTGCCTAACTTTCATTACAGTATACTCATTCTCGTTTCTTGCCTTTGATTAGAAGCATTTGGATATAAGACAAGATTATACTGCTTCGTTCCACTTTCAACTCTTCTTTCTTTGTTTTGATTCCCTTTGTAATATTCAACTTTAATCCTTGTATATTCAATAATCAAATAATCATAACTCCAATCTTGTAGCGTATAAAATACACCTAAAATTTCTCCTTTGCTCCCAATTTCGTCTTCCACGTACCTACATATAAAATAAACTCAATTAAGCACAAACATAGTTTAGCATTAAAGCCCTAAAATCTAAGGTAAGTAATGCACTAAAAATATGGAATTATAGCCAAACATCACTGCCCCACACTTAAACGTTTGCTCGTCCTCGAGCAATCAAACTACACTTTATATAGACACAACCTTTTTAAACAATTCTTCTAACTCATCACACCAAGAATCTTTACAATAGACTAAGCACAAGAGTGTAACATCTTCACCTCAAGATTTGACTCACAAGTACCATGCATTATTCACAACTCACTCACTTACTCTAACATAGAGGTCAATGACATTACCTTTCCTTCATGAATCAAGTGCTCTCACACAACAAGAGAGAGTAGTTCCACACACAATAAAATTTAAGAACAATTAGAAACTCAAGATAGAATAAAATGCACTCACTCTCAGAAATAATATTCATATGCCACAAAAGATGCGTCATAGGCTTGCCCATAGTGTACTACTCTACTAATCAAGCTCATTCAGTCTAGGATCAAGTAGGACTTTAATTGGTTGTATATAGTGTAACGACCCGACCGGTCGTTTCATGAGTTACTGCTCTGTTTGCTCCATTTCTGCTTCTTATTGTCTTGTTCAGCGGTATTATGTGTTTTCGGGTTGGTTGACTCGGTTTCGTAGAGGTTTTGGTAAGGTTTGAGACACTTAGTCTCTTTTGAGCAAGCTTAAGTTGGAAAAGTCAACCGGATGTTGACTTATGTGATAAAGGGATCAGATGTGAGTTCTGATGGTTCAGATAGCTTCGGGAGGTGATTTAGGACTTAGGAGCATGATCGGAATGTGTTTTGGAGATACGGAGTAGATTTAGGCTTAAATTAGCGAAATTGAAATTTTGGCATTTTCCGGTTGCTAGGTGAGATTTTGATATAAGGGTCGGAATAGAATTCCGGGAGTTGAAGTAGGTCCGTTATGTCATTTGGGATGTGTGTGCAAAATTTCAGGTCATTCGGACGTGGTTTGATAAACTTTTTAATCGAAAGTGCAATTTGGAAGTTTTTGAAATTCTTAGGCTTGAATCCGATGCAAATTTAGTGTTTTGATGTTGTTTTGAGTGCTCCGAAGGTTGGAACAATTTTGAATGATGTTATGGGATAAGTTGGCATGTTTGGTTGAGGTCCCGAGGGCCTCGGGTGAGTTTCAGATGGTTGAACGGATCATTTCAAGTTGAAAACAATTGCAGAAAATCTGTTGTGAGTGTTGTAGACTTTTGACCCTCACGTTCGTGAGTGGGCCCTCGCGTTCGTGAGTGGGCCCTCGCGTTCGTGAAGGCTTAGGATGAGAGGCAGGAGGTTTGGCCTTCGCGTTTGCGATGGAGGTCCCGCGTTCGCGAAGGGTTGGGATTAGTGAGCTTCGCGTTCGTGTGTGTGGGGTCGCGTTCACGATGAGTGGGAAGGCTGAGGCTTCACGTTCGCGTACGGGGTGTCGCGTTCGCGATGAAGGAAAAGTGGTAAACTCTAGGTTGTGCTTCACGAACACGAGGCGTTGACCGCGTTCTCCAAGAAGAGGTTTTAAGTGCTGGGCAGAATGTTTTAAAAGACCAGTTCCGTGATTTTTAGCCTAAGTTTCACCATTGTTGGGCGATTTTAGAGCTTTTTGAAGAGGATTAAAGAGGGAATCAAGGGGGAATACTTGGAGGTAATATTTATGGACTTAATACTCAATCCTAATATGATTTTTACCTAATTAATTATGGAATTTATAGAATTTAAGCCTAAATATTGAAGAAACTAGGGCTTGTAATTAGAGACCTAAAATTAGGGATTTGAGGGGTCATTTGTGGTTGGATTTTGGTACTTTTGATATGAATGAACTCGGGAAGTGATAAGGAGTTTACTGATGTAATTTTTATCGGATTTCAAGACGTGGGCCCGGGGGTCGGGTTTGACCAATTTCGGGATTTGTGTTGTAATTTGAATTCTTTCGAGTGGGCTTTGTTCCCTTAGCATATTTTGATGGTTATATACTGATTTTGGTTAGATTTGGAGCATCCGGAGGCCGATTCGAGAGGCAAAGGCATCACGGGCTAGAGTTTGGACCGGATAGAGGTGAGTAATGATTGTAAATGTTGTCCTGAGGGTATGAAACCCTGGATTTCACATCGTTGTGCTATTTTGAGGTGACACACATGCTAGATGACGAGCGTGGGGTCGTGCACCATTGGGGATTATGACTTAGTCCACCCCATATGACTGTTTAACTGCATATTTGATTGAACACTATTTGTTATCATCATGTTTTGGGCTGAATGTTATATTTGGGCCTCGTGCTAACTGTTTGGACCCTTAGGGGATTTTTACTACTATTCCTCACAGTTTTGACTTCATAATTATACTCAGTCATGCTATATTCTACTGTTTTCACAATTCACCCATCTTTACTTGTTTTTGATATTTTAAATGATATTTTAGGTTGAGCATCATGTTTTACTGTTGCCCGAGTGGCTTATGAGATTCCGACTAAGTAAAGCCAATGGCTTGTGTTGTGAGGATACTTTTGGATCGGGCTGCATGCTGCAGCAGTGATATACTGATTCATGATTATGAGGTTGAGGGCCTGATTTGTTAGGCCACAGGGTAGCTTATTATAAGGCCGAGTGCCTATTTGATTATGCCACGAGATAGCTTGATATTGCGCTTGAGCCATAAAGGGCCCCTACCGGAGTCTGTACACCCCAGTGAATACGGGTACCCAGTGTGATATTTGATATAGCTTGAGGGGCTGATGTTGTTCCATGTTATTGCCCGAAGGGCTGGTTCTATTGGTATTTTGCCCGAGGGGCTGATTTATTTTTCTATCTTTTCTCCATGTGTTTATTCATTCTTTGAATTTCTTAAAGGTGTTTTAAAGAGTTTTTTGCTGAACCAAGGTGTTTTTATAAGTTTTCACTGTTTTATTGCATTGTATTGACTTTATACTGCCTCTTTGTAGCATGTTGCTGTGTTTTACGTGTTTTCTTATTGCTCAGCTACCTTTACTTTTATTACTCACTAAGTTGGTGTACTCACATTACTCCCTGCACCCTGTGTGCAGATTCAGGAGCCTCGGGTCCCGCTAGCGAGGGCTGATTGCTTCCAGCAGGCTGTTCGGAGTTCACTAGGTAGCTGCTCGGCGTTCGCAGCCCAGTGCTTCTCCCTCTTATCTTACTTTCCTTTGTACTAGTTCTGTAATAGACTGTGTAGTCTCTTTCATACTGTTAGACAGATGTTTAGATGCTCATGACTGGTGACACCCCGATGTCGGGCTGTGTTTATTTCCGCACTTGTTCTATTTCACTCTATTTTGGGATTTATTTCTTATTAATGACTTAAATTGAATTATTCTAACTGTTTAAATGGATTGGAGATTTGTGTCGGCTGGCCTTGTTTCACGATAGGTGTCATCACGACCGGGTCCGGGTTTAGGGTCGTGACAAGTTGGTATCAGAGCATAAGTTACATAGGTCTCACGAGTCATGAGTAGGTTTAGTAGAGTCTCGCGGATCGGTATGGAGACGTCTGTATTTATCCTCGGGAGGCTGCAGAACCTTTAGGAAAAACTTCATATTCTTGAAATTCTTGTCGTGCGAATCCGTTGATCCGAGTACTAAACTTTTGTTATTCTATTCTATCATAGATGGTGAGGACACATCAGGATGGACGACCACCAGTAACACCAGTTGTGGCCACTAGAGGCCGAGGACGCGGTCGAGGCCATGGTAGGGGCAGGGGTGTAGCCCGCACAGCAGCTAGGACAGCACCTACAGATCCACCAGCTACCCTAGTTTTGGATCAGGTCCCAGTTGTGGACGCTCCAGCAGCACCAGTTGTGCCCATTGTGATTCGGGGTCTTCAGGAGGCCTTGGCTCAGATTCTATCAGTATACACTGACCTAGCTCAGGCGGTCTTAGTTACTATAGCCGCATCTACTTCTCAGGTCGGGGGAGACACTCAGACTCCCGCCGCTCGCACACCTGAGCAGGTCGTGTAGGGACTTCAGATGCCGGGGCACATCTAGCCCAGCCGGCTGCAGCTGCTTAGGACTATGTAGCTCCTGCTACGCTAGAGGACGAGCAACGCAGGTTGGAGAGGTTTGGTAGACTTTAGCCTCCGACTTTCAGTGGTGTAGAGGGCGAGGATGCCCAAGGTTTCTTAGACAAGTGTCAAAGGATTCTTTGTGCAGTGGGTATTCTGGTGACCAGCAGGGTCGCTTTCACTACTTTTCAGCTTTCTGGAGTCGCTTTCACCTGGTGGGAGGCTTATGAGAGGCGTCGACCTGTTGGTGCAGCACCCCTTACCTGGGAGCAGTTCTCCGTTCTCTTTTTGGAGAAGTATGTGCCACAGTCTCGCAGAGAGGATCTGCGTAGGTAGTTCGAGTGGTTGCATCAGGGAGAGATGACTGTGACAGTATAAGATAAGGTTCTCGGAGTTAGCTCATGATGCTGTTTGGTTGGTTCCTATGAAGAGAGAGAGAGCGGATTAAGAGGTTCGTTAATGGCCTCACGTATCAGCTTCGTATTCTCATGACCAGGGAGAGGGTGTCTGGTGCTACTTTTGAGGAGGTTGTTGACATTGCTTGAGAGATTCTGTTCGTTGCCAAGAGCGATATGAGAGGGAGGCCAAGAGGCCTCGGGGATCTGGTAGTTATGGTGGTGCTCCTTCGAGAGGTTAGTTTCAGCATGGCAGAGGCCGTCCATTCAAGCATGCTTAGTCAGCTCACCCAGGTTATCTTGGGGAATCATCGGGTCATGGTTCTCACAGTTCTCATCAGGGCCAGTCATCACTCAGTGCCCTTCCAGCCTAGAGTTCGTCCCGTGCTCCGTCAGTTAAGGGCTCTTCTATGCCAGGTGCATCTGCTAGTTATTCTGGTGCTAGGGGTTCCCTTCAGTCCCTATCTCCAGCACTAGGGAATTGCTATGAGTGTGGAGAGTTAGGTCATATATGGAGGCAGTGCCCTCGTCGTCTTGGGGGTTCATCTCAACAAAGGAGTCAGCCATCGGTTTTAGCGCCAGTTACTTCACCACCACCCGCCCAGCCAGCTAGGGGTGGAGGTCAGTCAGCTAGGGGTCGCCTTAGAAGGGGAGGTTGATCAGGGGGCAGTCAGGCCCATTTCTATGCACTCTCAGCTAGACCTGATGCTATTGCTTCAGATGCTGTGATCACAGGTATTGTCTCAGTCTGCCACAGAGACGCCTCTGTATTATTTGATCCCGATTCCACTTATTCTTATGTGTCATCATACTTTTCTCGTTATTTGGATACGCCTCGTGAGTCCCTTGTTTAGTCTGTTTGTGTATCTACTCCGGTGGGCGATACTGTTGTTGTAGACTGTGTGTACCGGTCATGTGTGGTGACTATTGGGGGTCTAGAGACCCGAGTGGATCTTTTGTTATTATGTATGGTAGACTTCGATGTTATATTGGGCATGGATTGGATATCTCCGTGTCGAGCTATTTTGGACTGTCATGCTAAGACAGTGACATTGGCTATGCCGGGTGTGCCACGGATTGAGTGGCGAGGTTCGACGAGTTATGTTCCTAGTAGGGTAATTTCATTCTTGAAAGCCCATCGTATGGTTGGGAAAGGTTGTCTTTCTTACTTAGCCTTTGTGAGGGATGTTGGTGGAAAGACTCCTAGTATTGATTCTGTTCCTATTGTGAGAGATTTTCCCGATGTGTTTCCTGCAGACCTGCCGAGCATGCCGCCAGACAGGGATATTGATTTAGGTATTGATCTGGTGCCGGGCACTCAGCCCATTTCTATTCCACCATATCATATAGAACCAGCAAAGTTGAAGGAGTAAGAGGAGCAGCTTCAGGAACTCCTTGATAAGGGGTTCATTCGGCCTAGTGTATCACCTTGGGGTGCGTCTGTTCTATTTGTGAAGAAGAAGGATGGCACTATGAGGATGTGCATTGATTATAGGCAGTTGAACAAGGTTACAATTAAGAACAAGTATCCTTTGCCTTGCATTGATGATTTATTTGACCAGTTTCAGGGAGCGAGGGTGTTCTCTAAGATTGATCTTCATTCAGATTATCACCAGTTGAAAATTAGGGACTCGGATAGTCTTAAGATGGCTTTCAGGACCCGATATGGTCATTATGAGTTCTTGGTGATGTCTTTTGGGTTGACCAATGCCCTAGCAACGTTCATGCATTTGACGAACAACGTGTTTCGGCCCTATCTCAACTCATTTGTCATAGTTTTCATTGATGATATTCTAGTGTATTCACGTAGTCAGGAGGAGCACGCAGAGCATTTGAGAGTTGTGTTGCAGAGATTGAGGGAGGAAAAGCTTCATGCAAAGTTCTTTAAGTGTGAGTTTTAGCTCAGTTCAGTGGCTTTCTTGGGGCACGTGGTGTCCAGTGAGGGTATTCAGGTTCATCCAAAGAAGATAGAGGTGGTTCAGAGTTGGCCGAGACCGTCCTCAGCCACAGAGATTCGCAGCTTTCTTGGTTTGGTGGGTTATTATCGCCGGTTCGTTTAGGGATTCTCATCTATCGCATCACCCTTGACCAAGTTGACTTAAAAGGGTGCTCTATTCAGGTGGTCAGATGAGTGTGAAGAGAGCTTTCAGAAGCTCAAGACTGCCTTGACCACAGCTCTAGTGTTAGTTTTGCCATCAGCTTCAGGTTCATATACCGTGTATTGTGATGCTTCGAGATTTGGTATTGGGTGTGTATTGATGCAGGAGGGTAGAGTTATTGCTTATGCTTCTTGTTAGTTGAAGCCCCATGAGAATAACTACCCTGTTCATGATTTGGAGTTAGCTGTCATTGTTCACGCGTTGAAGATTTAGAGGCATTACTTGTATGGTATGTCTTGTGAGGTATTTACTGATTATCGTAGCCTCCAGAACTTGTTCAAGTAGAAGGATCTCAATTTCAGGCAGCGGAGATGGTTGGAGTTGCTAAAGGATTATGATATCACTATTTTGTACCATCCGGGGAAAGCCAATATGGTGGCCGATGCTTTGAGTAGGAAGGCGGTGAGTATGGGGAGTCTGGCATATATTCCCATTAGGGAGAGACCTCTTGCAGTTGATGTTCAGGCCTTGGCCAATCGGTTCATGAGGTTGGATATTTCGGAGCCTAGTCGGGTATTGACTTGTGTGATTTCCCAGTCTTCCTTATATGATCGCATCAGAGAGCGCCAATATGATGATCCTTATTTGTTTGTCCTTAAGGGCATGGTTCAGCACGATGATGCTAGAGATGTGACCATTGGTGATGATGTGGTGTTGAGGATGCATGGACGGATATGTTTGCCCAATGTAGATGGGATTCAGGAGTTGATTCTGTAGGAGGCCCATAGCCCGCGGTATTCCATTCATTCGGGTGCCGCGAAGATGTATCAAGATCTGAGACAACATTATTGGTGGAGGAGAATGAAGAAGGACATTGTGGGATTTGTAGCCCAGTGTCTCAATTGTCAGCAGGTGAAATATGAGGATCATAGACCAGGTGGCTTGCTTTAGCAGATGGATATTCCAGAGTGGAAGTGGGAGCAGATCACCATGGACTTTGTAGTTAGGCTCCCACAGACTTTGAAGAAGTTCGATGCTATTTGGGTAATTGTGGATCGGCTGTCCGCGCACTTTATTCCTATGTGTACTACCTATTCTTAAAGAGGTTGGCAAATATCTATATCCGGGAGATTGTTTGGTCGTATGGTGTCCTAGTTTCCATCATTTCAGATAGGGGCACTTAGTTTAATTCACAATTTTGGAGGTCGGTGCAACGAGAGTTGGGTACTTAGGTTGAGTTGAGCATAACTTTTCACCCTCAGAAGGACGGGCAGTCCGAGCGCACTATTCAGATATTGGAGGACATGTTGCGTGCTTGTGTCATTGATTTTGGAGGGTCATGGGATCAGTTCTATCGCTCGCAGAGTTTGCTTATAACAACAGTTACCTGACGAGTATTTAGATGGCTCCATATGAGGCTTTGTATGTGAGACGGTGTAGATCTCCAGTTAGTTGGTTTGAGCCGGGTGAGGCTAGGCTATTGGGTACAGATTTGGTGCAGGATACTTTAGACAAGGTGAAGGTGATTCAGGAGAGGCTTCGTACAGCACAGTCGAGACAAAAGAGTTATGCTGATAGGAAGGTTCGGGATGTATCCTACATGGTTGGGGAGAAGGTCCCGTTGAAGGTTTTACCCATGAAGGGTGTTATGAGATTTGGGAAGAGGGGTAAATTGAGTCCTCGGTTCATTGAGCCTTTTGAGGTGCTTCTGAGGATTGGAGAGGTGGCTTATGAGCTTGCTTTGCCACCCAGCTTGTCGAGCGTGCATTTGATATTTCATATTTCTATGCTTCGGAAGTATATTAGGAATTCGTCTCATGTTCTCGATTTCAGCACGGTTCAGTTAGATGGTGATTTGACTTATGATGTGGAGCCAATGGCTATTTTGGAGCGTCAGGTTCGAAAGTTAAGATCAAAGGATATAGCTTAAGTAAAAGTACAGTGGAGAGGTCGGCCCGTGGAAGAGGATACCTGGGAGACCGAGCGGGAGATGCAGAGCAGATATCCTCACCTATTTGAGGCTTCAAGTATGTTTCTTGACCCGTTCGAGCACGAACGTTTGTTTAAGAGGGGGAGGATGTAATGACCCGACCGGTCATTTCATGAGTTACCGCTCTGTTTGCCCCATTTCTGCTTCTTATTGTCTTTTTCAGCGGTATTATGTATTTTCGTGTTGGTTGGCTCGGGTTCGGAGAGGTTTTGGTAAGATTTGAGACACTTAGTCTCTTTTGAGCAAGCTTAAGTTGGAAAAGTCAATAGGATATTGACTTATATGATAAAGGGCTCGGATGTGAGTTCTAATGGTTCGGATAGCTTTGGGAGGTGATTTGAAACTTGGGGGCGTGATCGGAATGTGTTTTGGAGGTATGGAGTAGATTTAGGCTTAAATTAGCGAAATTGGAATTTTGGAGTTTTCCGGTTGATAGGTGAGATTTTAATATAGGGGTCAGAATGGAATTCTGGTAGTTGCAGTAGGTCTGTTGTGTCATTTTGGATATGTGTGCAAAATTTTAGGTCATTCGGACATGGTTTGATAGACTTTTTGATCGAAAGCAGAATTTGGAAGTTTTTGAAATTCTTAGGCTTGAATCCGATGCAAATTTGGTGTTTTGATGTTGTTTTGAGCGCTCTGAAGGTTGGAACAAATTTGAATGATGTTATGGGATAAGTTGGCATGTTTGGTTGAGATCCCGTGGGCCTCGGGTGAGTTTCGGGTGGTTGAACGGATCATTTCAAGTTGAAAAAGATTGCAGAAAATCTGTTGTGAGTGTTACAGACTTTTGGCCTTCCCGTTCGCGAGTGGGCCCTCGCGTTCACGAAGGGTTAGGATGAGAGGCAGGAGGTTTGTCCTTCGCATTCGCGATGGAGGTCCCGCGTTCGCAAAGGGTTGGGGTCAGTGAGCTTCGCGTTCGCGTGTGTAGGGTCGCGTTCGCGATGAGTGGGAAGACTGAGGCTTTGCGTTTGCGTACGGGGTGTCGCGTTCGCGATGAAGGAAAAGTGGTCAACGCCAGGTTGTGCTTCGCAAACGCGAGGCATTGATCGCGTTCGCGAAGGAGAGGTTTTAAGTGCTGGGCAGAATGTTTTAAAAGACCAATTCCGCGATTTTTAGCCTAAGTTTCACCATTGTTGAACAATTTTAGAGCTTTTTAAAGAGGATTGAAGAGGGAATCAGGGGGGAACACTTGGAGGTAAGATTTATGGACTTAATACTCAATTCTAATGTGATTTTTACCTAATTAATCATGGAATTTGTAGAATTTAAGCCTAAATATTGAAGAAACTAAGGCTTGTAATTGGTGACCTAAAATTAGGGATTTGAGGGGTCATTTGTCGTTGGATTTTGGTACTTTTGATATGAATGAACTCAGGGAGTGATAAGGAGTTTATTGATGTAATTTTTATCGGATTCCGAGACGTGGGCCCGGGGTTCAGGTTTGGCCAATTTCAGGATTTGTGTTGTAATTTGATTTTTTTTCGAGTGGGTTTTGTTCCCTTATCATATTTTGATGGTTATGTACTGATTTTTGTTAGATTTGGAGCATCCGGAGGCTGATTTGAGAGGCCAAGGCATCGCAGGCTAGAGTTTGGACCGGATAGAGGTGAGTAATGATTGTAAATGTTGTCTTAAGGGTATGAAACCCCAGATTTCACATCGTTGTGCTATTTTGAGGTGATGCACACACTAGATGACGAGCGTGGGGTCGTGCACCATTAGGGATTGTGACTTAGTCCATCCCGTATCACTGTTTAACTGCGTATTTGATTGAAAATTATTTGTTATCATCATGTTTTGGGCTGAATGCCATATTTGGGCCTCGTGCCAACTGTTTTGGACCCTTAGGGAATTTTTACTACTATTCCTCATTGTTTTGACTTCGTAATTGTACTCAGTCATTCTATATTCTACTGTTTTCACAATTCAGCCATCTTTACTTGTTTTTGATATTTTGGGCTGAGCATCATATTTTATTGTTGCCCGAGTGACTTATGAGATTCTGACTGAGTAAGGCCGAGGGCATGTATTGTGAGGATACTTTTGGATTGGGCTGCACGCCGTAGTAGTATATACTGATTCATGATTATGAGGCTGAGGGCCTGATTTGTTATGCCACGAGTTGGCTTGTCATAAGGCCGAGTGCCTATTTGATTATGCCACAAGATGGTTTGATATTGCGCTTGGGCCGTAAGGGGCCCCTCTTGGAGTTTGTACGCCCCAGTGAGTGCGGGTACCCAGGGTGATATGTGATATAGACCAAAGGGCTAATATTGTTCCATGTTATTGCCCGAGGGGTTGGTTCTGTTGGTATTTTGCCTGAGGGGCTGATTTATGTTTCTATCTTTTCTCCATGTTTTCATTCATTCTTTGAACTGCTTAAAGGCGTTTTTGCTAAACTAAGGTGTTTTTATAAGTTTTCACTATTTTATTGCATTGTATTGGCTTTATACTGCCTCTTTGTAGCATGTTGTTGTGTTTTACGTGTTTTCTTATCGCTCAGCTGTCATTACTTTTATTACTCACTGAGTTGGCATATTCACATTACTCCCTGCACCCTGTGTGTAGATTCAGAAGCCTCGAGTCCTGCTAGCGAGGGCTGATTGCTTCCAGTAGGCTGTTCGGAGTTCACTAGATAGTTGCTCGGCGTTCCCAGCCCAGTGCTTCTCCCTCTTATCTTACTTTTCTTTGTACTAGTTCTGTAATAGACTGTGTAGTCTCTTTCGTACTCTTAGATAGATGTTTAGATACTCATGGCTGGTGACACCTCGATGTCGGGCTGTGTTTATTTCCGCACTTGTTCTATTTCACAATATTTTGGGATTTATTTCTTATTAATGACTTAAATGGATTAATTATAACTGTTTAAATGGATTGGGGATTTGTGTCGGCTGGCCTTGTTTTACGGTAGGAGCCATCACGATCGGGTCCGGGTTTAGAGTCGTGGCATGTATGCTGCGAGTCGGGTAGGATACATTTGGATATAAGAGTGACTACACCTCTCTAAATACTTTAATACATATACTTTAACATTTAAATCCCGTACTTGTGTCAAACCATAACTCCACCTTCATATTAATGTATATTAACTCCTTACTTCTTTAAGCACAATTACATCAAGAGTAACCACTATCAAGGAATATTTTTTTTTCACAACAATACAAATATTTTTTTTCTTTTTTTTCTCTTTCAATTCAAGTGGCTTTTATTTTTTCAAAGCAGTGCACCTTTCTTCTTATTTCATTAGTTACACTCAAAAGCCAAACCAACTACCCACTCTTTAACTTTTATAAAGTTTATAACAATTCACGTGCTCATGCGAGGTGAAAAGTTTCAAATAAATGGTTAATTCAAATAAATGGGTACGGCTTGTAATGTGGCTGCCAAAGAAACATGATTACATGCTCAAAGGGGTTAACTATGATACATAACAATTAGGTAGGTAAGAAAAGCATATAACTGGCTCAACAAAGAAACGCCTATATCACTTTCAAGACTGAACAAAACTACTATTTCGCTTTGCAAACACACGGGGCAAGTTCTAGACATCAAATGCGATGCACAGAATAACATACAAACCTCACACACACATGACACATAACTCACTCGGGATTGGACTCATCAAGACACTCTAGTCAAAGCAGTTAAGCAAAGTTAAGATTATACAATTTAAGGTACTTATACAAGAGTCAAAAACTGAGCCTAAGCGTCACAACCCAAGTACTCACTATTCTCAAGGCATAACAAAGTCAAGAGTTATTGCTTCAATTCAATTCATATCACAGTGACTCATACTCCTAAAAAAATAAAACTACCTATACCCAGTTCAAACAAACCCTTGGAAAAGAACCGCGCCACAAAGAAAACTCAAGGGGGAATTACTACATTACCTACAAAGAAAATCTTTTTGTCCTTTGTCTTTAGACTTAAATCCCTCAAGAAAATTGTCTAGGAGATCCATCATCGGGAAGATTCCGATTTTTCTACTTTTTATTTTTATTTTTACTACACACTATACAACTACGAGAACAAAAATAAGAAGTTAACATTTTTCTAACGTCCTACTACTAATTATTTAGAGAATTCTCTCGCCTCACACTTAAAAGACTGCAGTGTCCCTAATGCATAATTAAAGCAAAAAAATAACGAGAGTGGACAAGAAACTCGCTAAAAGGCCAAAGGCCGAAGCAATAACGGCTCATGGGTACTCAGACTTCCCCCAAGCATGACCTTTGTGCGACACCCCATACTTAGTTCTCACTATCTAACTCGCTTTTGCACTCTTCCAATGGCTTTGCTTCCTATGCTCATAATCCTACAAAACAAAAGCAACACTACAACAATAATAAGATAAAAAATAAAAATAAAAGAAAACAGTAAAGATGGGTTACCTCCCAACAAGTGTCTGGTTTAACATCATGGCACGACACATAATCTCATCTAATTATTAACAAGTAACACCTTCGTCTTTTGACGATCAAAGTCACCCCCATAATAGTGCTTTACTCTTTGTCCGTTCACTAAGAACGTTCTCTCGCCACCTAAGACACGCAACTCAATTGCACCATGTGGAGTGACTCTCACTACCTCAAACGGGCCCGGCCATCTCGATTTGAGCTTCCCCAAAAATATTCTCAATCTCGAATTGAACAAGAGAACCAATTGGCCCGATTCAAACTCGCGATGCTGAATATGCTTATCATGCCAGCGCTTGGTCTTTTCTTTATATAACTCGGCATTCTCATACGCATGCAAGCGAAACTCATCAAGCTCGTTAAATTGCATCCACCGCTTTTTGCCCACTAAGTCTGCATCAAAGTTCAGCTTCTTTATTGCTCAATAAGCCTTGTGCTCAAGTTCCACCGGTAAATGGCATGTTTTCCCATAAACCAGCTTGTAAGGGGAGGTTCTGATTGGAGTTTTGTAGGCGATCTGGTATTCCCATAGAGCATTATCAAGCTTTGCAACCCAATCTTTCCTACTTGCACCAACCGTCTTCTCCAGGATCTGTTTTATCTCTCTATTTGAGACTTCAACTTTCCCACTAGTCTGAGGATGGTAAGCGGTTGCAACGTTATGTTTGACCACATATTGCGCTAAGACATTGTCCAAGAGCTTGTTATAGAAATGGGTGCCCCCATCACTTATCATCACTCTCGGAGTGCCAAACCTAGTTAAGATATGCTTTTTCACAAATTTGACTGCAACCTTAGCATCATTGGTAGGAAGAGTTATGGCCTCAACCCACTTCGATACATAATCAACGGCCACCAAAATGTACTTACACCCACTGGACGAGGGAAACAGACCCATAAAATCAATTCCCCAAACATTAAAATTTTCAACCTCCATAATACCATGCAATGGCATCTCATGCCTTTTCGTAATTATTCCTGTTCTCTGGCACCTATCACATCTCCTCACGAACTCATGGGCGTCCTTAAACACCCTAGGCCAATAGAAATCCGATTGTAATACCTTAGCTGCTATTTTGTCACCCGCATGATGACCACCATAAGGTGATGCATGGCATTCATGTAAGGTAGCATTTATTTCAGATTCGGGCACACATTTTCTCATTAGCTGATCAATACAAGATTTGAACAGGAATGGATCATCCCACACATATGACCTCACATCTCTCAATAACTTCTTTTTAGCATATGCTTCAAGATCAGGCTGCATTTTTCCACTTGCCAGATAGTTCACAAAATCCGCATATCATGGCGCGTCCCCAGCAATAATGGCCAACAATGGCTCATCTGGGAATGTTTTTTTTTGATGACATTTCCCTCAGCTACATGATCCCGAGTTTCTAACCTGGACAGGTGATCCGCCACTTGATCCTCTGTTCCTTTACGGTCTCGGATCTCCAAGTCAAATTCCTACAAGAGTAAAACCCAATGGATTAGCCTTGGTTTAGCATCTTTGTTTCCAAACAAATACTTGATGGTTGCATTGTCTGTGTAGACGATGACTTTGGTGCCAACCAAATAGGCCCAAAATTTATCGAACGTCCATACTACAACAAGCAAATCCTTTTTTGTCACAGTATAATTTATTTGAGCGAAAGTGAGAGTTTTGATTGCGTAGTAAATGGAGTGAAATATTTTTCTCCTCATCTGGCCCAATATGGCCCCAATGCACCATCACTAGCGTCACACATCAGCTCAAATGGGTCGTTCCAGTCAGGAGCCACTATGATTGGTACACTCACTAACTTCTTTTTCATCTCCTCGAATGCTTTCAGACAAGCATCATCAAACTTGAACGACACATCCTTCTCTAACAACCTGCACAAAAGAGAGGAATTTTTTTAGAAATCCTTTATAAATCGACGACAAAAACCTGCATGTCCTAGAAAACTCCTAACTCCTTTCACTGAAATCGGTGGTGGAAACTTTTCTATTGCTTCCACCTTAGCCTTGTCAACTTCCAGTCTATCTTTGGACACCTTGTGTCCCAGCACTATACCTTCACGTACCATAAAATGTCACTTTTCCCAATTTAGTACCGGATTAGTTTCCTTACACTTGGCAAGCACTTTAGCAAGATTGGTTAAGCATTTATCAAAAGAAGGACCAAACACTGAAAAATCATCCATAAAAACTTCCACAAACCGTTCCAACATATCAGTGAAAATAGCCATCATACACCTTTGAAAAGTCGCAGGTATATTACACAACTCGAATGGCATTCTCTTAAATGCATAAGTGCAATAAGGGCATGTAAAAGTGGTCTTTTCTTGATCTTCCGGGGCAATAACTGTAATGATCCGGCCAGTCATCTCATGATTTATCGCTCTATTTCCCCCATTTCTGCTTCTTATTGCTTTGTTTATCAGTTCTATGTGTGATCAGGTTTGATTGTCTCAGGTTCGGAAAGGTTTTTGTAAGATTTGAGACACTTAGTCTCTTTTGAGGAAGCTTAAGTTGGAAAAGTCAACCGGATGTTGACTTATGGGTTAGAGGGCTCGGATGTGAGTTTCGATGGTTCCGATAGCTTTGCAAGGTGATTTGAGACTTAGGAGCGTGATCGGAATGTGTTTTGGAGGTTCGGAGTATATTTAGGCTTGAATTGGCAAAATTGGAATTTCAGCGTTTTCCGGTTGATAGGTGATATTTTGATATAGGGGTCAGAATGGAATTCCAGAGTTGTAGTAGGTCCTTCGTGTCATTTGGGATGTGTGTGCAAAATTTCAGGTCATTCGGACGTGGTTTGGTAGACTCTTTGATCAAAAGCGTAATTTGGAAGACTTTGGAACCTTAGGCTTGAATTCAATGTGATTTGGTTGATTCGATGATATTTGAGGTGTTTTGAATATTGGTATAAGTTTGGATGGTGGTATGTGACTTGTTTGTGCTATTGGTTGAGGTCTTGGGGGCTTCGGGGTGATTGCGGGTGATTGACGGAAAGAATGGAAATTGGAAATGACAGCTGAAGTTGTAGTCTGCTGTCATAATCGCACCTGCGGATAGGGGACCGCAGGTGGGGGCTCGCAGAAGTGTAGAGGCAGCCGCAGATACGGCCAAGAGGAGGACCAGCTGGAATCGTAGAAGCGGTAAGGGGAGCACACCTGCGATAGCGTAGGTGCGGGCAATGCATCACAGATGCGGATATTGGCCCATAAGTGAAAACCGTAGATGCAGTGTCTTGGACCGCATGTGCGGAATCCCTGGGTCAGAAAGTATATAATGTTTCCTTCCCGAATTTGTGCTAAGTTCTCCATTTTTGAAGATGGGAAGTGAGCTAAGGCAGTGGATTTTAAGGGGAAATCGAGGAATATCAGTTGGGTAAGTTCCCTAAGCTTCATTACTTGAGTTTATGATCATTTTTCCATTATCTAATCATGGTATTATTGGAAATTAAGGAAGAAAATTGAGGGATTAAGGCTTGGTATTGGAGACCTTGACTTGAGGATTTGAGGGGCCATTTGTGGTCAGATTTTGGGACTTTTGATATGTATGAACTCGTGGAGAGATAAGGAATCTATTGATGTAGGTTTTATCAAATTCTGAGACGTGGGCCCTGGGGTCGGGTTTTGGTTAATTTCGGGATTTATGTCATAAATTGATTATTTTTGCATGGTCTTCATTCCCTTAGTATATTTTGACGTCGTGATTCTGATTTTGGATAGGTTTGACGCAAGTTAAGGCCGATTCGAGGGGCAAAGGCATGGCGGGCTAGAGATTGGACCCGATCGAGGTGAGTAATGATTGTAAATGTCATCATGAGGGTATGAAACCCCAGATTTCACATCGTTGTGCTATGTTGAGGTGACACACACGCTAGATGACGAGTGTGGGGTCGTGTACCATTGTGGATTGTGACTTAATCCATCCTGAATGATTGTTTTACCACGTATTTGATTGGAAACTATTTGCTATCATCATGTTTTGGGTTGAATGCCATATTTGGTCCTCGTGCCAACTATTTGGACCCTTAGGGGATTTATACTGATATTTCCTCATTGTTTTGACTTTATACTGGTACTCAGTCATGTTATATTCTACTATTTTCATAACTCAGCCATGTTTACTCTGTTTTAACCCATTAAATGATATTTTAAATGATAATTTGGGATGGGCATCATGTTTTACTGTTTCCCGAATGGCTTGTGAGATTCTGACTGAGTAAGGCCGATGGCCTGAGATTGTACGCCACGAGGTGGCTTGTTGATATGAGGCCGAGAGCATATTGATTACGCCACGAGATGGCTGATATTGCGCTTGGGCAGTAAGGGGCCCCTCCCGGAGTCTATACACCCCCAGTGAGCGCGGGTACCCATTGTGATATGAGATATAGCTCGAGGGGCTGGTGTTGTTCCATGATATTGCCCGAGGGGCGGATTTTGTTGTCATTGTGCCCGAGGGGCGGATTTTTATGTGTTTATCTATTCTAGCTGCTTTTCATTTAATTATTTAACTATTAAAAAGATGTTTTAAAAAAGCTTATTCTAAACTAAGGTGTCTTTATATGTTTTCACTATTTCATTGCTTTTACTGGTTTTTATACTGCTTCTTTATAGCATGTTGATGTGCTTTTACGCAATTTCTTATCGCTCAGCCTTCATTTATTGTTTTTACTCACTAAGTTGGAGTACTCACTTTACTCACTGCATCCTGTGTGCAGATTCAGGCGCTTCAGGTCCCGCTAGCGAGTGTTGATTCTTCCAGCTCAGGCAGATTCGAAGATTCACTAGGTAGCTGCTCGTTGTTCGCAGCCCAGTGCTTATCCCTCTATTTTTTTTTCTCTTGGTTTAGTTCTGTAATCGACTATGTAGACCCTTCCTATTTTTAATCGGTTAGTAGATGCTCATTACTGGTAACATCCCGATGTCGGACTATGTTGGTTTTATTTCCGCAAACTGTATTGTTTCACTGCTTATTTTGGTATTATAATTATGTTAAAGACTTAATTTGTATTATTTTAATTGCTTAAAAAGAATTGGGTGTTGTATCGGCTGGCCTTGTCTTCACGAGAGGCACCATCACGACCGGGTCCGGGTTTAGGGTCGTGACAAGTTAGTATTAGAGCCTAGGTTACATAGGTCTCACGAGTCATGAGCAGGTTTAGTAGAGTCTCGCGGATCGGTACGGAAATAATTTTATTTATCCTCGAGAGGCTGCAGAACCTTTAGGAAAAACTTCATATTCTTGTCGTGCGAATCTGTTAATCCGAGTACTAAACTTCTGTTATTCTATTCTCTCACAGATGGTGATGACACGCGCTACCGGTCAGGATGGATGACCACCAGTACCACCAACTGTGGCCAATAGAGGCTGAGGACGCGGTCATGGTCGCAGTAGGGGCAAGGGTGTGGCCCGCACAGCAGCTAGGGCAGCACTTGCAGATCCACCAATCGCCCCAGTTCAGGATTAGGTTCCAGTTGTGGACGCTCCAACAACACCAGCTCAGGCACCAACTGTGCCCATCGTGATTCTGGGTCTTCAGGAGGCCTTGGCTCAGATTCTATTAGTATGCACTGGCCTAGCTCATGCGATTTCAATTACTACAGCCACAGCTACTTCTTAGGCCGGGGGAGGCACTCAGACTCCCGCTGCTCGCACACCTGAGTAGGTCGTGCAGGGACTTCAGACACCAGGGGCAAATCCAGCCCAGCTGGTTGCAGCTGCTCAGGACTATGTAGCTCCTACCATGCCAGAGGAAGCGTAGGTTGGAGAGGTTTGGTAAACTTCAGCCTCCGACGTTCAATGGTGCAGAGGGTGAGGATGCCCAGGGTTTCTTGGACAAGTGTCAGCGGATTCTTCGCACAACAAGTATTCTGGAGACCAGCGGGGTCGCTTTCACTACTTTTTAGTTTTCTGGAGCAACCTTCACTTGGTGGGAGGCTTATGAGAGGCGTAGGCATGTTGGTGCAGCACCGCTTACCTGGCAGCAGTTCTCCATTCTCTTTCTGGAGAAGTATGTGAAGCAGTCTCACATAGAGGATCTGCGTAGGCAGTTTGAGTGGTTGCATCAAGGAGAGATGACTGTGACGCAGTATGAGATGAGGTTCTCCGAGTTAGCTCGTCATGCTATTTGGTTGGTTATGACAGATAGAGAGAGGATTAGGAGGTTTATGGATGGTCTCACTTATCAACTTCATATTCCCATGACCAGGGAGAGGGTGTCTGGTGCTACTATTAAGGAGATTGTTGACATTGTTTGTGAGATTGAGTCAGTTCGTCGCTAGGAGCGAGATGAGAGGGAGGTCAAGAGGCCTTAAGGATCTGGTAGTTATGGTGGTGCTCCTTCGAAGGGTCAGTTTCAGCACGGCAGAGGTCATTCGTTCAGGCATGCTCAGCCAGCTCGCCCAGGTTATTGTGGGGCATCATCGGGTCATGGTTCTCACAGTTCTCATCAGGGCCAGTCATCACTCAGTGCCCTTCCAGCTCAGAGTTTGTCTCGTGCTCCATCAGTTAAGGGCTCTTCTATGTCAGGTGCATCTGCTAGTCATTCCGGTATTAGGGGTTCCCTTCAGTCCCTGTCTCCAGTGCCAGGGAGTTGCTATGAGTGTAGAGAGATGGGTCATATGTGGAGGCAGTGTCCTCATAGTCTTGTGGGTTCATCCCAGCAGAGGAGCCAGCCATCACTTCAGCACCAGTTACTTCACCACTACCCACCCAGCAACTAGGGGTGGAGGTCAGTCAGCTAGGGGTCGCCCTAGAGAGGGAGGTCGATCAGGTGGTGGTCAGGCCCGTTTCTATGCACTTCCATCTAGACCCGATGCTATTGCTTCTAATGCTGTTATTACAGGTATTGTCTCAGTCTGCCACAGAGATACTTCTGTATTATTTGATCCCGGTTCCACCTTTTCTTATGTGTCATCATACTTTGCTCATTATTTAGATACGCCATGTGGGTCTCTTGTTTTACCTATTCATGTATCTACTCTGATGGGCGATACTATTGTTGTAGACCGTATGTATTGGTCATGTGTGGTGATTATTGGGGGTCTAGAGACCCGATTGGATCTCTTGTTGTAATGTATGGTAGATTTCGATGTTATTCTGGGCATGGATTGGCTATCTCCGTGTCGTACTATTTCTGACTGTCATGCTAAGACATTGATATTAGCTATACCGGGTGTGCCACGGATTGAGTGGCGAGGTTTGATGATTATGTTCCCAATAGAGTAATCTCATTCTTGAAGTCCCAGCGTATGGTTGGGAAGGATTGTCTTTCGTATCTAGCCTTTGTGAGGGATGTCGGTGTAGAGACTCCAGTATTGATTCTGTTCCAGTTATGAGGGAGTTTCCTGATGTGTTTCCTGCAGACTTACCGGGCATGCCACCGGACAAGGATATTGACTTTGGTATTGATCTGGTGTCGGGCACTCAGCCCATTTCTATTCCGCCGTATCATATGACACCAGCAAAGTTGAAGGAGTTAAAGGAGCAGCTTCTGGAACTCCTTGATAAGGGGTTCATTCGGCCTAGTGTGTCGCCTTAGGGTGCGCCGGTTCTATTTGTGAAGAAGAAGGATGACACGATGAGGAAGTGCAATGATTATAGGTAGTTGAACAAAGTAACAGTTAAGAACAAGTATCCTTTACCTGGCATTGATGATTTGTTCGACCCGCTTCAGGGAGTGAGAGTGTTCTCCAAGATTGATTTCCGTTCGGGTTATCACCAGATGAAGATCAAGGATTCAGATATTATTAAGACAGCTTTCAGGACCCGATATGGTCATTATGAGTTCTTGGTGATGTCTTTTGGGCTGACCAATGCCCCAACAGCGTTCATGCATTTGATAAACAACGTGTTCCGACCTTATCTCGACTCGTTTGTCATAGTTTTCATTGATGATATTCTGGTGTATTCGCGTAGTCAGGAGGAGCATGCAGAGCATTTGAGGGTTGTGTTACAGAGATTGATGGAGGAGAAACTTTATGCAAAGTTCTCCAAGTGTGAGTTTTGGCTTAGTTCAGTGGCTTTCTTAGGGCACGTGGTGTCCAGTGAGGGTATTCAGGTTGATTCGAAGAAGATAGAGGCGGTTCAGAGTTGTCCCAGACCGTCCTCAGCCATAGAGATTCGCAACTTTCTTGGTTTGGCGGGTTATTACCACTGGTTTGTTCGGGGATTCTCATCTATCGCATCGCCCTTGACCAAGTTGACTCAGAAGGGTGCTTCATTTGTATGGTCGAATGAGTGTGAGGGAGCTTTCAGAAGCTCAAGACTGCCTTGACCACAACTCCAATGCTAGTTTTACTATTAGTTTCAGGTTTTTATACTATGTATTGTGATGCTTCGAGAGTTGGTATTGGGTGTGTGTTGATGCAGAAGGGTAGAGTTATTGCTTATGCTTCTCGTTAGTTGAAGCCCCATAAGAAGAACTACCCTGTTCATGATTTGGAGTTGGCTGCCATTGTTCACGCGTTGAAGATTTGGAGGCATTATTTGTATGGTGTGTCTTGCTAGGTGTTTATTGATCATCGTAGCCTCTGGCACTTGTTAAAGCAGAAGGATCTCAATTTGAGGCAGCGGAGGTGGTCTGAGTTGCCAAAGGATTATAATATTACTATATTGTACCATACGGGGAAGGCCAATGTGGTGGACGATGCATTGAGCCGAAAGGCGGTGAGTATGGAGAGTTTGGCATATATTCCCATTGGGGAGAGACCTCTTGTAGTTGATGTTCAGGCCTTGGCCAATCGGTTCGTGAGATTGGATATTTCGGAGCCCAATCGGGTATTGGCATGTGTGATTTTCCGGTCTTCTTTATATGATCGTATTAGAGAGCGCTAGTATGATGATCCTCATTTGCTTGTCCTTAAGGACAGTGTTCAGCACGATGATGGCAGAGATGTGACTATTGGTGATGATGGGGTATTGAGGATGCAGGGTCGGATATGTGTGCCCAATGTAGATGCGCTTCGGGAGTTGATTATGGAGGAGGCCCATAGCTCGCGGTATTCCATTCATTCGGGTTCCGCGAAGATGTATCAAGATCTGAGACAACATTATTGGTGGAGGAGAATGAAGAAGGATATTGTGGGATTTGTAGCTCGGTGTCTCAATTGTCAGCAGGTGAAATATGAGCATCAGAGACCGGGTGGCTTGCTTCAGCAGATGGTTATTCCAGAGTGGCAGTGGGAGCAGATCACCATGGACTTTGTAGTTGGGCTCCCATGGACTTTGAAGAAGTTCGATGCTATTTGGGTGATTGTGGATCGGCTGACCAAGTCCGCGCACTTCATTTTTGTGTGTACTACCTATTCTTCAGAGTGGTTGGCAGAGATCTATATCCGGGAGATTGTTCGTTTGCATGGTGTCCCAGTTTCCATCATTTCAGATAGGGGCACTCAGTTTACTTCGCAGTTTTGGAGGTCTGCGCAGCGAGAATTGGGTACTCAGGTGGAGTTGAGCACAACTTTTTACCCTCAGACGGACGGACAGTCCGAGCGTACTATTCGGATATTGGAGGACATGTTGTGTGCTTATGTCATTGATTTCGGAGGGTCATGAGATCAGTTTTTACCACTTGTAGAGTTTGCTTATAACAACAACTACCAGTCAAGTATTCAGATGGCTCCATATGAGGCTTTGTATGGGAGGGAGTATAGATCTCCAGTTGGTTGGTTTGAGCCGGGTGAGGCTAAGCTATTGAGGACAGACTTGGTGCAGGATGCTTTAGAAAAGGTGAAGGTAATTCAGGAGAGGCTTCGTACAACGCAGTCGAGACAAAAGAGTTATGCTGATAGGAAGGTTCGGGATGTGTCCTACATGGTTGGTGAGAAGGTTCTGTTGAAGGTTTCGCCCATGAAGGGTGTTATAAGGTTTGGGAAGAAGGTTAAATTGAGTCCTCGGTTCATTGGGCCTTTTGAGGTGCTTTGGAGGATTGGGGAGATGGCTTATGAGCTTGCTTTGCCACCCAGCTTGTCGAGTGTGCATCCGGTATTTCATGTTTCTATGCTCCGGAAGTATATTGGGGATCCGTCTCATGTTTTGGATTTCAGCATGGTGCAGTTAGATGGTGATTTGACTTATGATGTGGAGCCAACAGCTATTTTGGAGTGTCAGGTTGGAAAGTTGAGATCAAAGGATATAGCTTCAGTGAAAGTTTAGTGAAGAGGTCGGACCGTGGAGGAGGCTACCTGGGAGACCGAGCGGGAGATACGAAGCAGATATTCTCACCTGTTTGAGGCTTCAGGTATGTTTCTTGACTTGTTCGAAAATAAACGTTTGTTTAAAAGGGGGAAGATGTGACGATCCAGCTAGTCGTCTCATGAGTTACCGCTCTGTTTCTCCCATTTCTACTTCTTATTGCTTTGTTTATCGGTTATATGTGTGATCGGGTTTGGTTGGCTTGGGTTCGGAAAGGTTTTTGTAAGGTTTGAGACACTTAGTCTCTTTTGAGGAAGCTTAAGTTAGAAAAGTCAACCGGATGTTGACTTAGGTGTTAGAGGGCTCGGATGTGAGTTTCAATGGTTCAGATAGCTTCGGAAGGTGATTTGAAACTTAGGAGCGTGATAGGAATGTGTATTGGAGGTACAGAGTAGATTTAGGCTTGAATTGACGAAATTGGAATTTCAGCGTTTTCCGGTTGATAGGTGAGATTTTTATATAGGGGTCGGAATGGAATTCCGGGAGTTGTAGTAGGTCCGTCGTGCCATTTGGGATGTGTATACAAAATTTCAGGTCATTCAGACGTGGTTTGGTAGACTCTTTGATCAAAAGCGTAATTCAGAAGATTTTGGAACCTTAGGCTTGAATTCGATGTGATTTGGTTGATTCGATGATGTTTGAGGTGTTTTGAAGATTGGTATAAGTTTGGATGGTGGTATGTGACTTGTTTGTGCTTTTGGTTAAGGTCCCGGGGGCCTCGGGGTGATTTCGGGTGATTGACGAAAAGAATGGAAATTAGAAATGGCAGCTAAAGTTATAGTCTGTTGTCATAACCGCACCCGCGGCTAGGGGACTGCAGGTGCGGGCTCGCAAAAGCGTAGAGGGAGCCGCATATGTAGCCAAGAGGAGCAGCAGGAACCACAAAAGCGGTAAGGGTAGCGCACCTGTGATAGCACAGGTGCGGGCAATGCATCGTAGATGCGGATATTGGCCCATAAGTGAAAACCGCAAATGCGGTGTCTTGGATCGCAGATGCGGAATCCCTGGGTCAGAAAGTATATAATGTTTCCTTCGCGAATTTGTGCTAAGTTCTCCATTTTTGAAGGCAAGAAGTGAGCTAAAGCAGTGGATTTCAGGGGGAAATCGAGGAATATCAGTTGTTCATTTACTACAACAGTCATACCCCTTTTTAGGTACACATTGAACAGGGCTTAGGCCTCATTTGTTTCTATTAAGATTAAGACGTCTGAATGTAAATGCACGTCTGAATATTAAGATATGCTATGTAGATCTGAACACTGAATGATTAAGACTGTTTGTTTTTCAACATCTGAATGTGTATAATTTTTCTATTTTAAACATAACAAATATAAAATTCAGAAAAAAGTGATTAAAAATTATCCAACAAATTAATAGTAAACTCAAAACTAGTTCTAACTTAAATGCCCAAATATTAGAGTATTTGAATAACTAATTGATAATCAGATCAAGTTTTAACATTCAAACACCAAAAGATAATTTCAAACAACTAAAACACAAAACTCTCAAGTATTTCCTCTTCTTTGTATTAGTTTGAGTGCAAATTGCTTGCGCATGTCATTCATAATCTGATAATCTTCAACTGTCTAGCTAGGTCCATTAGTTTCATCCAATACTGCTTCTTGTTGTCGTTCTTCGTCAAATATTATTTGAAGCAAATCAAACTGATTAAACAAATCATCATTGATGTGCTCCTTTCTGATAAAATTATGAACTACAAAACATGCAATAACAACATCTCTTTGAATATCAATAGGATATGGAGGCATCTTGTCCAATATCGGGAATCTTTCTTTCAGTACTCCATAAGCACGCTCGACGACATTTCGAAGTTGTGCATGAGCATGATTAAAATTTTCTTCCTTAGTTACAGCACGCCTACGATGATAATCTCCTAACCAATATCGAATATTACGATATTAGTTGCATTCAACTTTGTTCTTCAAGCTTGTGAGGATTGATTTCTCTGTTTTTGGCAAGAAGCTTGAATAAGAAACTAAAACATTCAAGTGATGTTTTGTGTAAACTCATTGTAGGTACACCTTGATCACATCACTTGAAATTATGTGAGCATTTTAGTTGGTCAGAGAATGAGTGGGCGCTGGAAAGTGTAGTGCGGAAGAAACAGTGCAGTCAGTCACTTCATTTCCAGTTGTGACCAATTGACTTTGTACTGTGATGAGGAAACCACAAGGGTATCAGTTCCTTATTTAGGTTCCTAGCTCCTGAAGCTGTAGCAATTCACTTGTAGCTAGAATTCGTTAAGCTTGCAGTATAGTCTGAGTAGGTCAGGTTCCCTATCTAACAATAAGTTTGTTAGATCGTCAAAACATAAGGCAGGAGCATTTAAAACCTATCAATTTCCCCCTTTTTGATGATGACAAACTTAACATTTATAGAGTGGATTTAGAGCAGTAAGAACCAGATTAAGTAACAGGGAAACACAGGTTCCCCTGACTTGTAACACATGTGTTCCCCCTGAGTTGATGGCCCCATATTTTCCCCCCCTTTTTGGCATCATTAAAACAACACAGACAGAATAACGGCACAAAGAAGTCCAGCTAAGCTAACTCATGCCACATATGTGCACACAATCATGATAGAGAATAGAAACACAAAAGGAGAGTACTGACATAATAAAACAAGGATTGATATTTATAAAATTTTAATATCCCTTTGCTTTTAAGCAAAGGGCAACATTGGACTTGTTAAAACGGGAGCAGTAGTGTTTCATCCCAACCACAAAAAAAAGGAAAACAAAAACATCCGCCAAAACATCAAAGAAAACTTAACAAACATTTCCAGAAATTGGTCACTGAAGGGGTACTTAGGGGGCACTAGGAGTAAATGGCTTGGAAGCTGCAGCAAGCGTTTGGAGAACGAGATCTATTCGGGCATTTGTCAACTTTTGCTCATTGAGCAGTTCTACTTTTAGGTTCTCTACTTGCGCCCTGAGATCAACATTCTCCTTTGTCAAATGAGCCACTTCATCATTTGACACCGGAACCCCTTGGGCTTGCTGACCTTCCAGGATAGCATTCATGGCCTTCAACCGACGAATTTCCTCAACTACACTGTTCTAAGCATTAATAAGCTGTGAGACGGTTGATGTACTTCCTAACCCCCCCCCCCCCAATTCTTTTTTATGCACTCGCACTCTTTCAAAGTTATATGTGAGAAAGTCTGCTTCCTAGTCCCCACCTTGCCTGTCCCCAGTGGGACTTCAAAAAATTTGAACACTTGAGTAAGCAAGAACCCATAGGGAAGTCCATGATTACCATCTATGAAGGTGGCAACCTTTTGCATGTGTTCAATCATAATAGCAGGTAGACTCACAGGAGTAAAACCGTCCAGTTGCTCCATCAAGAATAGGTCATACTTAGAAGTCACTGACCTCCTCTCAGCTCGAGGCAATAGAACTTTGTTAACCAATTCGAACAACAGCTGATAGACAGGGAGTAGCGCTTTCTTATGGATTTGGTCCCCCTTCTGGTTTGCATTGCCTTTTACCACAACATTTCTGAAGTTAAACTGACACACATTTTTTACACTGGACACACCAGCTGTAGGAACTTTAAGAATCTCTCTAAGCAACTTTACATCGAACACGATGTCTACCCCATTGACCAAGGCACAAATGTGGTCAGTCTCAACATGAAAGAGGCTAGCAAAGAAGCTTTGTACCTCATCCTCATATACCTTAGGTGCATCAATTTGAAATAGATGCGCCCAGTGTTGAAACTCGACCATTTCCAAAATTTGGCACATTCCAGCCATCTCAGAGATTGCTGGGTCAAACGTACGACCCAACAGAAAGTTTTGATGCCTCAGGTGTTCAGAGCCAAGGCTGACTTCACTTCTCATTCTCTTCACAGAACTAGGTTCTTCAAAAGTTTCCGACTTGTGCTTGCCGGACTTCTCTCTACTGAATTTTCCTTTTCCCTTGAATTTGACTAACACATCCTCATTAGTCATCGAAAACTCACTCACCACCTCCTTCATCTTGGACCTAGATGTTGACCCCTTCTCTATTGAAGCAAGCTTCGTCTTTTTCGAAGACCGTCTAACAAGTGAACCAGGTTCATCTGGGGTTTCCTCTTCCACCTCGACTACAGGGATCGCCTCATCACTTACAGGTACACCGTCTTTCACCAACTTTCTCCTTTTCTTCTTACTACTCTTCTTGCTCTTTTGAAGGGTAGAATCGTAGGTCACCTTAACTTGAAGCCTGGTAGTAGGACGTTTGGTTTCAGACTCGGGGGTGGACACAACCCTCCGCTTACTTATGAATGCATCAAGAGCCACATTGTCTAGGTCTTCTTTATCACTAGATCTAATTTCAGGTGCTTGAATTTCCAAGGGCACAACATCGAATGTAGGAACAACACTGTCCTAGGAACGAGAGCCCTGACCTGGGTCCTCCAGAGAGGGATCAGGTTCCTCATGTGATGCCCTAGTAGTATCTGCTAGTGCATCCCCTTCAATAGTTACAATGGCCCTTTCTTCCCCCACACTTTGTGCCTCGTTTTTCTGAGAGGTAATCTCATGCAGTACACCATCAGAAGATACCACAAACACGGTTACAACATTTTTCTCTTCCTCAAATGGTGCTACCACCACCATGGAATCGGTAGCAACGATGGAAAAACTCTTTGTGACTTCAGGGTTTTGACCTTGTTCTCCACTTGGTCTTTGACTGGTGGGAGCCTCAGACGATGGGGAGAATGGAGCATCAGTTTTAAGGGTTTTTGAATTAGGAAGAGACTGGAAAACTGGATGAAGAGTAACTGTAGCGGCAGGAGTAATAGTGGGTGAGGAAGGCTCAGTGGGAGCGGAAGACTCCATAGATTGATCAATAGTAGTTACGACTAAGGCAGAGAGATCGGAAGTTGTCTCAGCCATTGAAAGAAGTGGTATGACGATGCTTTTGGGAAATTCTAATGTAATACTTATGGTTAGGAAGAGCAAAAAAGAGGTTTTTAAGAGGAAAGGATAATTATGAAGAGAGAGGAATAAGCACCGGTTCTAAAACGGCGGTTGGGCGTGGAGAATTGCAATGTTTCAGAGGGAGATGGAATGATTTGAAATGAAGAGACGTGACAGCAGGATTTGAAAAGTTGATGACATAGCAGTTGTGATTTGTACCCTTTTTAAAACGTGTATTAAATGATGCACAGAACTACTAATCTTTGGTACAAGAACCAGGTTCTTGACCTTTTTATTTGAAAGAATCAATCCTCTTTTATCATTCATGCATTGCATCTACAACTTCTATACTCATCATGTGTGTTTACCTGCAATGGTATTGAAGTGAGTTAGACATGGTTAGAAAATACTTTTAGCCAGTTATTTCTTGAAGGTGATTTTCTTAGCCAGATAAAGAGGAATCAGGTTCTCAATTGGGCTTTAAAAGCCCCAGCTTCACTTTGTTTCTTTCAAATTGTTCCCTACTTAGTGTTTTAGCGAAAATGTCTGCAATTTGATCTTCTGTGCTGCAGAACTTCATGCATATCAGCCCTTTCTCCACATTGTCCCTCATAAAATGATGCCTCACATCAATATGCTTTGTCCTTTTGTGTTGAACTAGATTCTTGGCCATGTTGAGTGCACTGGTGTTGTCACATAGAAGGGGCACACTCTCAGTGAGTACCCCAAAGGCCTCCAACTGCTGCTTGATCAATAAAAGTTGAGCACAGTAGGATGCTGCGGCTACATATTCAGCTTCAACTGTTGAAAGAGCCACTAAATTTTGCTTCCTTGTACCCCAAGAGATAAGACATGAACCTAAGAAGTGAGCCATTCCAGAAGTGCTTTTCCTGTCCACAAGATAACCTGCATAATCTGCATCAAAATACCCAATCAGATTAAAACTGTCACCTGACGAATAATACAACACCAGGTCCTGTGTTCCTTTGAGATATCTCAGTATTCTTTTGGTAGCCTTCAAGTGAGATTCATTGGAATTTGATTGAAACCGTGCACACAGCCCTACACTAAAAACAATATCAGGTCTGCTAGCAATGAGATAGAGGAGAGACCCAATAATTCTTCTATATATGGTTTGATTCACAGGAGATCCAGTTTCATCCATGTCCAGTCGAGTGGCAGTAGCAATGGGAGTGTCTATCACCTTTGATGCTTCCATGTCAAACCTCTTCAAGAGCTCTCTGATGTATTTTTGCTGACAAATGGATATACCCTTTGGGGACTGTTTTACTTGAAGACCCAAGAAGAAGTTCAGTTCCCCCATCATGCTCATTTCAAATTCACTTCCCATGAGTTTTGCAAATTCTTCACATGGAGAATCAGTTGTTGCTCCAAAAATGATATCATCAACATAGACCTAAACAACGAGCAGGTTCCTTCCTCGTTTTTTTAAGAAAAGACTGTTGTCAATTTTCCCTCTTTTAAATCCATTTTCCAAGAGGAACTTTGACAACATTTCATACCATGCTCGAGGAGCCTGCTTTAGCCCGTACAAAGCTTTGTCCAGTTTAAACACATATTCAAGGTGCTCATGACATTCAAACCCTGGGGATTGCTTCACATAAACTTCTTCCTTAAGGAGTCCATTCAAAAATGTACTCTTGACATCCATTTGAAACAAGGTGAATTCCATATGAGATGCAAAAGCGATTAGAATTCTAATAGCTTTCATGCGAGCCACTGGAGCAAACGTTTCATCATAGTTAATCCCTTCCTCCTGATTGTAGCCTTGGACCACTAGCCTGACCTTGTTCCTTGTGGTAATTCCATGTTCATCGAGCTTATTCATGAATACCCACCTGGTTCCTATAATGATTCGATCTGGGGATCTAGGTACCAGGTGCCACACATTGTTTCTCTCAAACTGATGTAGCTCGTCTTGCATGGCTGTAATCCAATCTGCATCTTTCAAGGCTTCCTTGATATTTTTGGGTTCTATCTAGGAGAGAAAGGATGAGAAGGCAAGTGAATTTCTGGCTCTTGACCTGGTTTGTACTCCGGAATCTAAAGGAGTAATAATGTTGTCTATTGGATGAGAGCTTTGGTGTCTCCAGTTAGATACCTGAGGTTCATTCTGAGAGGAAGAGGGTATGTTTGGCTGATATTCCTCTGTCCTTCTCTCAGGTGCTAGTGGAGTTCCCTGAACTGCATCAACCACTCTTTCTTCAGCTTCAGTGGTTGTAATTGAGGTACTTGGTTCTATTGAAGATGAGGCAGTGTTGTCTTCATTTAGCTCCTTTACTTGACTCATCATATTTGCCTTTCCATTTGTCATGTTAATGACTTCACCAGGGACTAGTAAGGGTTCTCCATCTTGTTCTTCCTCAGCACTCTTCTCATATGATGGATAAGACTCATCAAAAATAACATGGACACTTTCCTCAACACATTGAGTCTGCTTATTATATATCTTGTAAGTCTTGCTTTGAGAAGAGTAGCCCAGAAATATTCCTTCATCACTCTTGGCATCGAATTTACCAAGCTAATCATTTCCATTGTTGAGAACATAGCATTTGCACCCAAATGTTCTTAGGTGAGTCAGCTTGGGTTTCCTTCCATTCAACAATTCATATGGGGTTTTGTTCAGAAGTGATCTGATCATGCACATGTTCACCAAGTAGCAAGCAGTGTTAACAGCTTCAGCCCAGAAATTCTTTGCAATTCCACTATCGATCAACATTATTCTTGCCATTTCTTCCAGAGTTCTGTTCTTCCTTTCTACTACTCTATTTTGATGGGGAGTTCTGGGAGCTGAGAAGTTGTGAGTGATGCCATTTTCATTGTAGAATTCATCAAATTTGACATTGTCAAATTCTGTCCCATGATCTGATCTAATGCATGTGACTCTAGACTCCATCTTCACCTAAATTTTCTTCACAAAGGCCACAAACACCTCAACAGTTTCATCTTTGGTTCTGAGAAACAGAGTCCATGTGAATCTGGAGTAGTCATCTACTATCACAAAAATGTATCTTTTTCCTCATCTGTTTTGCACTCTCACAGGTCCACACAGATCCATATGCAGAAGCTCTAGTGGCTTTGAGGTGCTCACATCTCTTTTAGACTTAAAAGAGGACTTCACATGTTTTCCTCTAGCACAGACATCACAGACTTTTTACATCTTGAATTGCGACATAGGCAGACCATGGACCAGGTCCTTCTGAATTAGTTTGTTCAGAAGAGAAAAATTTGCATGGCCTAGTCTTCTGTGCCATAATTCAGCAGCATCATCAACAGCTTTCAGACACCTCAGATCACCACTCTGTAAGGACTCAAAATCAGCAACATAGATGTTCTTGTATCTTTTGGCCACAAGTACTATTTCACCGGCCACAAGATCAGAGACTGTACATATTTTGGACCAGAATTCCACCTTGTTTCCTTTGTCATAGATTTGAGAGACACTTAAGATACTGTACTTAAGTCCATTGACATAGTACACATTTTCAATAGAATGAGTGAGTGACTTCCCGACTTTTTCAACTCCAAGAATGTACCCTTTTTTTCATTTTCAAAGGATACACTCCCTCCTTACAGGGCTTTTAGTGAAAGAAAGTCTGTAGTGTTCCCAGTCATGTGCTTTGAACACCCACTATCCATGAACCATTGTTGACCGCTTCCTTTCACTGTTACCTGCACAAGAGATTAAGAGTTAGTTTTAGGAACCTACGCAAGTTTGGGTCCCTTGTAGTAGGCAAGAGGATGAATAAGAGTTCTCTTAGTCCATGTAGGTAATGTGCATTTTTTGTAAGTGGTACCTGGTCCCTCTTTTGTAGTCACCTTTTCAGCAAACACTTTCTTTTTCTGAATTGATTGATTCTTGGCCTGGACATCTTCCTTAAAGCGCCCAGTGTTCCCACACTGGGTACAAGTCCAGTTATCAGAGACAGTGACGAACTTGCTGTGAGGGTTGTGAGGAATTTTCTCCCTTTGGAACCCTATTCCCTGCCTGTTTTCACAATCATTAGTATGCAAGGTAGTGGTAGTTTCTAAGGACCAGGTCCACTTTAGGGACTTTTCAAATCATTCTTTACTCTTTCCAGATTAGTTTGGAGTTGCTCGTTTTTCTCAATTTTAGCAGACATCCTAGATCTCATAGCTTTCACCTCATTTTCAAGCCTAATGTGTTCCTCACTGGCTATCTCCTTTCCCTTTCCAGAATTTTCAGGTTTTGACTTAGTCCATGGTTTCACTGTTGTTTCCCTTAGGTCCGTAATTTCTGCCAACAGATCATCCTTTTCTTTTCTGAGGATTTCAATGGTTTTCTTATGGTCAGTAACTACAGCCACTAAGTCGTCTCTAGTTTGTTCAGATTCTCCTAATTCTAAGGTCAAAGAATCCATATCCTCCACAAGACTATGAAAAGCAGTGATTAATACATCAGCTAAAGACACGAGTCTTTTTGGAGAATAGGATTTCAGATTTCTATGAACATCCTTGAAATTTACCCTTTTGTTGTCATTGTCTTCATCATCATCTGATTGAGCCATCAAAGCAAACGTTGAGTCATATCCAATCTCCTCGTCTTCAACTGCCATCGTGGAACTATCACCAGTACCAGGTTCATCTTCAAACTCACTAGAGGAACCCCCCATGCTGCAAGAGCATGTCTCATCATATTGTCAATGGATCTTTTTCTCTTGAAGTCCTTGAAGGGAACCAGGTTTGTCTTAGCTATTTTCTCATGGTAGTTCTTGGTGAATTCTTGTTTCAAGAGAGGACAGTCTTTCATGAAGTGTCCAGGCTTTCCACACTTGTAACAAAGATCACAGTTTTCTAGTCTATTAGAGCCGTCCCTTTTTAGCATTTCTCCATTGCTTCTAACCATCTTCTGAAATCTTTTGGTTAAGTAAGCCATGTCATTTTCTTCCTCACTTGAATCATTGTTATCAGCTTTAAGTACCAGGTTATTTTCCTTCTTTGGTTCTCTTATTTCATTATCTATCTTTCTCTTCAACTCGTAGGTCTTCAAGTTTCTGATCAGCTCTTCTATGGTCAGCTCATGTAAGTCCTTTGATTCAGTAATAGCATTCACTTTGCTTTCCCAAGAGCTAGGTAGAAAGCTGAATATTTTCCTCACTAGCTTGTTTCTGGGAATAGTTTCACCAAGTGAGTATAACTCATTTATGATGGAAGTGAACCTTGTGTGCATATCTTAAATGGATTCATCGTCCCTCATTTTAAAAAGTTCATACTTGGTAGTGAGCATATCAATCTTAAATTGTTTTACTTGTGCAATTCCCTCATGAGTTGTTTGCAAGGTTTCCCATATCTCCTTGGCAGTGTCGTAGGTGGAGATTCTATTGTACTCTTCAAGTCCTATTCCACACACTAGAATTTTCTTGGCACAAAAGTTCTTCTCCACAACTTTCTTGTCTGCTTTAGTGTACTCTTTGCTGGTTTTTGCCATTGAAAATGGAAGTTCCTCTAGTACCTTGGTTGGAACATAAGGACCATCGCATATGATATCTCATAACTCACAATCCTCAGCCATGATAAAATTGTGCATTCTTGTTTTCTACCACCCATAGTATTGTCCATTGAACTTGGGTGGTCGGTATGTAGATTGACCTTCTTCAAAATTTGGTGGAGCAATCATGAAGATCTTTCCTAGGTGTTAGCCTAATAGGAGGAACCTGCACTGATACCAATTGTTAGTTTGTATGAGTCCAAACAGTAGAGTACCTGGTCCTCTACAAGATTCTGCTGAGAATGCTAATAAAACAGTACGTAAATAAGGCAGAAAATTTTTACGTGGAAAAATCTCACATAAGGGGATAAAAAAATCACGACCTACACCTATAGGCTTTCAACTTTACTAACTTGTAAAAAACCTATTACAAGCCATATTGCAATGACTGCATTACAAAGAATTTACTCAATTAACTTGTGGTACTCTTACCACAAGCCACTTTGTGACTTCCTAGTTACAAAGACTTTTACTAACTTGTGATACTCTCACTACAAGCCACTTTGTAACTCTACAGTTACAAAGACTTTTGTTTATGACTAAACCTAGTCACAACATAAACTCAAGGAGTTTACTGATTTACAAGAGGGTTCCTAATCAAACGCTTCTAGCTAAGCAGTTTAGGAGATACAATAAGTACAATCACAAAGTTACAACTCAACTAGGATAACAACAAGCTATCTTTTAGGAATTGGTCCGTAGTTGCGTTCAACTTTGTTCTTTAAGCTTGTGAGGATTGATTTCTCTGTTTTTGGCTAGAAACTTGAATAAGAAATTGAAACATTCAAGTGATATTTTGTGTAAACTCATTGTAGATACACCTTGATCACATCACTTGAAATGATGTGAGCACTTTAGTTGGTCAGAGAATGAATGGGCACTGGACAGTGCAGTGCGACAGAAATAGTACAATCAGTCACTTCATTTCCAGCTGTGACCAATTGACTTTATGCTGTGATGAGGAAACAACAAGGGTATCAGTTCCTTGTTTGGGTTCTTAGCTCCTGAAGCTGTAGCAGTTCACCTATAGCTGAAATTCGTTAAACTTGCAGTATAGTCCGAGTAGTTCAGGTTCCCTATCTGGTTCTTAACAGTAAGTTTGTTAGATCGTCAAAACATAAGGCAAGATCATTTAAAACCTATCAAAGTCACATATTGCCAAAACATTTTGATAACATCTACCCTTTCCTCTTCCTATGTAAACAATCTGTTGATTAGCTGGAATAACATCATGTACTAATGTCCCATCTAGTGCACCTATTGCTCCCTGCCAATACATAAAATTAAGTTAAAAGTAAAGAAAAAAAATTATTTTTTTGTGAAATTCTATAAAAATAATATGACAAAAAATACCTTAAAAATTCTTCGTAACCTGTTATTAGCACAAGGAATATTCAGATTCGTATCAAATATAGTAGGTGTTATCATCTCATTTGCAAACTTCATCATTGCATCAAGAACCTCATGAAAGTACTTGTGAACCGATTGCAATGAATGTTGAAATCTTCTCTTAATAACCACAAAACGCTCGTTATGTCCTATAATAGTAAAGAAAATAGCTATCTTCTCTTTGACAGATATATGTTTACTATCTGTAAGCCATCCATTGTGCCTAAAATGCTGACATAGCCGAACATATACATCACGTGACATGTGCATTAATTCTATATATTGTCGACTAGTGCCAACAATAATTCTAAGGTATACTTTTGACCAGATAAAGACGATGTTAAATCCTTATTTCTTTTATCATACTCCAGTTTATAATTGTTTCTATGCCAATATAAGTACATCAACAATAATATCTGATCATCGATACCATGTCCAATCTGCTTAACAAGGAGAAATACAATAAACAATAGTAAGCATAATATGGTATATATTTTACAAACATAAAAAATAACAGAAGCAAAATAAAATAATTATAAAAATTTATTTTGTACTCATCAAGCATAACAAGACACCAAAAAGTGTATTTCACGAACAAAACATGTTCAATAAGTATAAAATAGTATCACAAAGTTCCATAATAATACTAGCTGGAAACAAATAAAGAAAATGTTCCACAAAATCAACATCTAATATTTATTCCAGCTAATTAGAGAAATTAAAGCATTCCCCTTTTTTTCCCCATGGCTTTGACCCAACTCTCCAACTTGTCGACCTCTGTCATTTGTATCCATGCTTGCCTATAGCTATCACCTTCACAAAGTATACTAACTGTTACGCGGCGCCTTCCTGAGATTCCTTGGAAGGGCGACGTAAGGCTAAGCAACTGATGTCAGTGCAGTTGCTGTCCGCCAACTGAGGTCCCCTCCGTACGCTAGACTAGATTGTCAGTGCCGTACGGGAAAACCAATGTCAAGAGAAATTGAGAGAACAGGAATGAGAATTGAGAATGAAAGAAAGCTTGATTGCATTAATGAAAGCTATTACAGAAAGGAAATGCGGTGTCGAGGGGGAGAGACACCAGTACAGAGAATTGTTTGCTTGCTAGAAAGTTTTGATTGTTTGGTCCCCCTTAATAATGCTTAAAAAAATAATCCAAAGCTACAAGACTAGACTTGATTAAGCTAGAGAAACATAATGAAATTACATGGAATAAAACTACTCTATATTTACAATGAAAAAGACTTAGTTTGCTATAAGGCAGAAAACAGGGCCGTTGTCGGCAGCATAGTCTTTGGCATCAGGATCTGCGCGCGCGGCATTGTCTGCGCGCGCGGCGCTGTTGGCATCTGCCTGCGGTTGGGCGCTGGCGAGGGATATCGGTGGGGCGACAGAGGCACATGCGCGCTTGTCACTTGGCGCGACCAAGACCACGGGGCCGTCCGTGGCGCTAGGCATTGGAAGGCTTGCTAGGACGCCACGGGGCGCGCCCAAGGGGTCATGGGGCACGGCTGGAAAGCCGCCCATGACATTCTCCCCCACCTGAGTTGGCGACGTCCTCGGCGCCTTACTTGCAAGATAATCTTCAATTAGGCTCTTGTAGGCTTTGAGGTTTGTTCCCCTCTCCCAAGTGTTCTCCTCTGTATCACAGCCCTGCCATTTCACCAAGAACTCCTGGTGATCTTTCCTTGAGGCATGAATCACTCTATCATCAAGGATAGCTTCAACACGCCTTTTCCCGGTTGAATTGGGCCCTCGAATACTGGGTATTGTGAGCTGGCTCCTTGAAGGATCCTCTGTATCTTCCCGAAAAGGTTTCAGGAGGCTGACATGAAAAACAGGATGAATTTTCCACCAAGCTGGGGTATCCACCCGGTATGCAACTTTCCCAATACGCCTTTCAATGGACAAGGGTCCAATATATTTTTGCAATAAGCGAGGGTCATGGACCCCTGCAAATAAGTAACGTTTTGGAATTTTGACCATCACTTTGTCTCCTACTTGGTATTCAACAAAGCGACGATTCTGATCAGCATGCCTCTTCATCCGCTTTTGAGCCTTGACAAGATAGCTCCGCACTATCTCCAAATTTTGCTTCCACTCTTTAGAGAAGCTAGCAGCTCGAGGAGATTTAGACATATTTGGTGCATTGACGGTGTGTGGGAGTAGCGGTTGCTGTCCGGTAACAATTTCAAAAGCGCTTTTGTTTGTACTAGAGCTCTTTTGTGAATTGAAACACAGTTGAGCAGCATCCAGAAGCTTCACCCAATTCTTCTGCGATCCGGTTACAAAATGACGCAAATATTCCTCCAACATACCATTGAACCGCTCCGTCTGGCCATCAGATTGCGGATGAAAACTTGAGCTGTGATTCAGCTTCGACCCAAGACACTTAAAGAGTTGGGTCCAAAAGTTGCTAGTGAAGCGTGAGTCACGATCACTAACAATATCTTTGGGTAGGCCCCAATATTTGACGACATGAGAGAAGAAGAGTCGAGCTGTATCTTCTGCTGATATATATTGTGGGGCAGCAATAAAGGTAGCATATTTGGAAAACCGATCTACCACAACCAAGATAGTTGTTAGATCTCCGACCTTGGGCAATCCGGTGATGAAATCCAGGGAAACACTTTCCCAAGGTCTCTTTGGGACAGCTAGTGGTTCCAAGAGTCCCGCCTGTGTTAAGCGGTCTGACTTGTCCTTCTGGCATACTAGACAAGTCTTCACATACTGAGCAACGTCATCGGCCATTTGAGGCCAATAATATGCACGGCGAAGTAACGCCATGGTGCGTTCTTCACCGGGATGGCCGGCCCACAGAGTATCATGACATTCCGCTAGAAGAGTCCTTCGTAGATCTCCTCCTTTAGGAACATAAAGTCGGTTCCCTTTCACTTTCAGAAAACCATCTTCCATGTAGAACTGGCGAGTCTTGCCTTGTCCTACCAAATCAACCAAATACTGTGAAGCAGGATCTCTGATGAGTAGATCTTGTATCTGGTCCTTGATGGAGGTGGCTACCTCGCTCCCCCTTAGGGTGGCGAGTAAGCACACTGATGCTAGATCAGCTCTCCGACTGAGCGCATCAGCAACATGATTGGTCTTCCCACTTCGGTATTCCAGGTTGAAGTGGAATTCAGCTAGGAGTTCCTGCCACCTGGCCTGTCGACCATTCAACTTCGGCTGGGTCATGAAATGGCTAACAGCTGTGTTGTCTGTCTTGACCACGAACGGGGTTCCCAGCAGATAGTGCCTCCAGAGGCGCAAGCAGTGGACGACAGCCAATAATTCTTTCTCATGGGCGGCATAGCGCCGCTCTGCATCTTTTAGCTTCCGGCTCTCGTACGCCACAGGATGCCCTTCTTGTAGCAAGACGCCACCGAGGGCATAGTCAGATGCATCTGTTTGTACTTCGAATGGCTTGGCCAGATCAGGAAGGGCCAAGACGGGGCTACTAGACATAGCCGCTTTCAATGCGTTAAAGGCCTCCGCTCGCTTGGGTCCCCATTCCCAAGGCGTGATCTTCTTGAGGAGTTCTGTCAATGGTACTGCAATGAGGGAGTAGTTTTTCACGAATCGCCGATAGAAATTGCATAGACCAAGGAACGCCCTCAAGGCGTGGATATCCTTAGGTGGCGGCCAATCTGTGATTGCCTGAATCTTCTGCTGGTCCATCTTGATCCGCCCTTCCCCAATGACATGTCCGAGGAAGTCAATTTGCTTTTGAGCAAAGGAGCACTTAGATAGCTTCGCATATAGTTCATGCTCCCGCAATCGAGCTAGGACCTTCCGCAAGTGCATCAGGTGTTCCTCCAATGTTTGGCTATATACCACAATGTCATCCAAGTAGACCACCACGAATTCATCAATGTACTCCCGGAAGACTTGGTTCATCAAAGTGCAAAATGTAGCTGGGGCGTTAGTCAAGCCGAATGGCATAACTAGGAAATCGTACGACCCATATCTTGTCACACAGGTCGTCTTGTGCTCATCACCCTCTGCAATCCGAACTTGCCAATAACCTGTCTTCAGGTCTATTTTGGTGAACACTGTCGCACCACCCAGTCTATCGAACAAGTCTGCCATTAACGGAATAGGGTACTTGTTCTTCACAGTAATTTTGTTTAGAGCCCGATAGTCCACACAGAGTCGTAGACTACCATCATGTTTCTTTTGGAATAGCACAGGGGACCCGTATGGGGATTTGGAGGGCACGATAATCCCTGTGTCTAGCATTTCCGTCAATTGTCTCCGAAGTTCGGTGAGTTCGGGTTGTGACATTCTGTAAGGCGCCCGGGCAGGTGGCTTCGCGCCCGGCACCAGCTCAATTTCATGATCCACAGTGCGCCTAGGCGGTAGTCGCTTTGGCATGTCTTGTGGCATGACATCTTCAAACTCTAGTAGTAGCTCCTTCACGGGTTCAGGAATGGGACCCGAGGAGCATTCTACATCTTCGATGCAGAGGGTTGCCAGGAACGTAGGTTCGTTTCTTTTGACCCCCTTCTTCAACTGCAAGGCCGAGATGTTTTCAACGGCCATCTTCATGGGCATGCACGGGATAACGCAGGGCTTGGCCCCGTTTGCTCCCATCATCAGTAACATGTCAGCATACGGTACAGGCATGGTGTTGGTTTGCCTCAGGAATTCCAATCCAACTATCAACTCGAAGTCATCTATGATCACCACGCGCAAGTTGAATTTTCCTTCGTAAGGGCCAAGCTTCATCGGTACTTCTTTGGCTATTCCACCCACTGGCTGGGGAGGTGAGTTGATAGCCTTGACACGGCCTCTACCTTTCCCTACGACTAGACCAAGGCGCTCCACCTGAGTCGAGGCTAAGTAGTTGTGGGTAGCACCCGTGTCTACCATGGCCCGAATGGGCTTGCCATTCACCTTCATCTCAACGAACATTAAGGTCCTCTCGTGCTTAAGAGGAGTCTCATCATCCGCCTTCTTTTTCCCTTTCTTGGTGACGGGACATGGGTCCTTCTTCTTACGGATACCAGCACTAGTCTCTGCTAATGCCTCAGAAATGGAGCCAACAATTGCATTGAAGGCACCTACGGGTTCAGTCTGATCCGCATCGTCTGAATCGTCATCTGTCCCATCATCAAAAGTCTGATGGGCATTCATCTGTGCATGTGGGCACTCATTGTTCCAATGTGGTCCGCCACAATGACGGCACCCTGAAGGAGGCTTCCTCCCCCGATCATTGTTGTTAGATGCAGCACTGTTGCTGCCTGTGGAGGGAGCCTTAGGTTTGGTTGAGTTCCGATCTCCCCCACTTCTGCTAGGGCCACCATTGCTAGACTGGCCCCCTTTGAATCCCGCTCGGGTAGGCGGTTGAGGCCTATCCTTCCGAGCTTCCATTTGATAGTCCCCAAGGCATTCAGCTGCTTGGATCGCCTTGGGCAGGGTATCTACCCGTTGCCTTTGTAGCTCCTTACGGGCATAAGGTTTCAGCCCTTCTAGGAAAGTGAAGAGCTTGTCTTTGTCCCCCATGTCGCGTATGCTTAGCATGAGCGCGGAGAATTCCCGCTCGTAGTCCCGCACAGATTTGGTCTGACGGAGCTCCCGTAGCTTTCTCCTTGAATTGTATTCAACATTTTCGGGGAAGAATTGTAGGCGGATGGCTGCCTTCAGTTCTGCCCATGTTTCGAGAGCATCTTCACCGGCCTTGATGGCTTCGTATTTCACCCGCCACCAGAGTTTAGCATCACCCTGAAGATACATGGCAGCAGTTGCTACCTTCTTGGCTTCTTCTAGGCCCCCAACAGCATCAAAATATTGTTCGACATCAAAAATGAAGTTCTCCACTTCCTTGGCATTCCTAGCTCCACTGTATGGCTTTGGCTCAGGAATTTTCAGTTTTTGTGTCGCGGAGGTGGGGTTTGCAGCGCCCCCGACCTGGTTTCCACTGCCTCGCAGTAGGCCCTGTAAGGCAGTATTGACAACATTGAGCTTGTCTGTCAAGTCGTCAATAGTTTGTTGCATGGCAGTCACCCTATCTGCCTCTTGTGCCCTGTAAGCTAAATCCTCGGCACGCTCCTGTTGGAGTCCCTCGAATTTGCCAAAAATTTCGGCTGCCTCTGTGGCTGCCGTTTGCCGATCTCCCTCGGAGTCACGACTGATGTTTTCTATGTCAACTTCGGCCTGGAGCACCCTGCGGTCCAGGTCATCCAACCTTTGCCCTAGGCTGGTTCTTAGTTCAGGCACCGTATCCATGATGGGCAGTAATCCGTCAACCGTCTGTTCAAGGGCCGCAATGCGGTCCCCATGATTCACCATGGTCAGAAATGGTGGTAATGGCAATGCGTTCCCTCGTCCGATGTCGAGCCTAGGCTCTGATACCAACTGTTACGCGGCGCCTTCCTGAGATTCCTTGGAAGGGCGACGTAAGGCTAAGCAACTGATGTCAGTGCAGTTGCTGTCCGCCAACTGAGGTCCCCTCCGTACGCTAGACTAGATTGTCAGTGCCGTACGGGAAAACCAATGTCAAGAGAAATTGAGAGAACAGGAATGAGAATTGAGAATGAAAGAAAGCTTGATTGCATTAATGAAAGCTATTACAGAAAGGAAATGCGGTGTCGAGGGGGAGAGACACCAGTACAGAGAATTGTTTGCTTGCTAGAAAGTTTTGATTGTTTGGTCCCCCTTAATAATGCTTAAAAAAATAATCCAAAGCTACAAGACTAGACTTGATTAAGCTAGAGAAACATAATGAAATTACATGGAATAAAACTACTCTATATTTACAATGAAAAAGACTTAGTTTGCTATAAGGCAGAAAACAGGGCCGTTGTCGGCAGCATAGTCTTTGGCATCAGGATCTGCGCGCGCGGCATTGTCTGCGCGCGCGGCGCTGTTGGCATCTGCCTGCGGTTGGGCGCTGGCGAGGGATATCGGTGGGGCGACAGAGGCACATGCGCGCTTGTCACTTGGCGCGACCAAGACCACGGGGCCGTCCGTGGCGCTAGGCATTGGAAGGCTTGCTAGGACGCCACGGGGCGCGCCCAAGGGGTCATGGGGCACGGCTGGAAAGCCGCCCATGACATAACATATGCACTATATAATGGTTCTTCCCATGCAAGTCCCTCTAATTTCATCATGCATTCCTCAACATTAGGTGCGCTATTTTTTTTTAATCAGTAGCTCCAAAGCAGTACTCATCATATCATCAATTTCCAATTGAGACGATGTAATTTTTCTTTTCTTTCCTGTATTTTTCCTTTCTACTAGAACTGCAGAATTATATTAGTTCTATCATTTTTGTCACCAAGTAGATCTTCAACATCATCAAGTGTATTTTTATCTATATTAGTAGATAAATTTGAGACTCTAGGCCGGAGATTTGTACAACTTGGATTCTTAAGTGCTTTACAGATCCGGAAAGGGTAGAGGTGAAGTCTTCAGTGTCTTAGTTTTTGGATGAGCCTATATCTAAATATATAAGATCACACTCTTAGTATACACGTCAAACCATTTTTCTACAGAAAAAAAGAAGAATAATTTACTAAATAATGAACTAACCTTTATGTACTCATCCCACTCACTAATAGACATTAGAATGGTATTGGTTGCTGGATCATAAATATTGCCAGTTTTTTTAGTTATTGGCACTCACTGGTAGACATTAGAATGGTATTAGATAATCATAATGATTCTTCATCTGCTTTTGGGTAACATTAAAACCATGAGAAGTCTCACCAAAGCTAGCTTAATCTTGTTCCATAAATCCGGCTTCAAACTACTTCCAAGTCTCCCGTTTAAGGATACTTTTTGAATACAAGTTTCTAAAAAAAATTTTACTACATCCATATTTCTCCAACTCACTTATTGATTTTCACTAGATTCCATATCTGAAATATAAAACTCTAATGATCATTGCAAATTGACTAACATTTAAGACTGCACCAAGCACGCAAGAGGAACATACCTTGTCACGGAAAACATTCACTAGTACATTCACAAAACAGTCTAGCAAGTCACAAAAGTTAAGAACTTCCACAGATTAACAAGCAGCTGATATGCCTAAACTATTTGAGAGTTCCATAAATCTGAAACAATCACTAAGAAAGTATACCAATTATGCTCAATTCTTTAGTGTTCAGGCATCGTACTGTTCGTCCATGTCACGACATCAAAACCAACCCAGTCATGATGGCGCCTATCATGGAACTAGGCCAGCCGACACAATTCCAAAACCAATCAATATTTTCATTCTTAGGATAAAATCAAAGCTATTTAACAATAAACCTTTATAAAGTGCTTAAAATAGAAAAACAATGCGGAAAGTCATTGAATACAACTAAGGGAGAATAAGGAGGGAGGAAAGCAAGGCTGTGATCGCCAGGCAGTTAACTTGCTAATTCCGATGAACCTGCCACTAAGTAATCAACACCCGCTACCGGGTTCAAAAATACCTGAATCTGCACACAAGGTGCAGGGAGTAATGTGAGTACGCCAACTCAGTAAGTAATAAAGTTAAATAAAGACCGAGTGCAGTGACGAGCATTTAAAATCATATACATCTCATAATATAAAGGCTCAGTGAAAATAACAAGGTTCAGATCAACAGTTAAATTTCGAACATCTCGTAAAAATTTCAATTTCAATGATAGTTGTTTAAAACATTTGTTCAACATTTTCATTAGAGGCTCAGTATAAAAAACAAAGTGAAAATAGTAATTTCATAAAAACAAGTCCATCGGGCAAACAATCACCCATATATATTTAGCACCTCAGGCAAGCTTCTCAGTCAATCGTGACTCAACTCTCATCAATCAACGCTCATACTCAGCACTCACGCTCAATAGGTACCTTATAATAACAGTTGCGGCGTACAACTCGATCCATAAATATATAGTCGATTGCGCTCACTGGGGGTGTGCAAACTCCGGAAGAATATATATATATCGCTGCGGCGTGCAGCCCGATCCATTATTATATAATCCTCACCAATAGGCCCTTGGCCTCTCTCAATCATCAACCTCACAAGTCACTCGAGCATTTCAGTGAAAAATTAGGGAACTCAGCCCAAACAACTTTCATATATTTAAAAACAAAGTAATGAAACTGAATCAGACAATAAATAGGTAAAAATCATGACTGAAGATACGCTTTCGAATCAAAACAGTGCGAGGATAGTAATAAAATACCCCTGAGGGTCCAAACAGTACGACACAAAGCCCCAAACATGATATTCAACCCAAGTTAACAGAGTCATTTCTAAAACACATAGATATCATATAGAGTTTATTAAAACATGCGACTTTACAATTGCCACGGAACGGGCCAAGTCATAGTCCCTACTGGTGCACGCACACACGCCCGTCACCTAGCATGTGCGTCACCTCATTTATCAAAATAGCACGAAATTCCAGGGTTTCATACCCTCAGTACTAGATTTACAATCATTACTTACCTCAAATCGGACGAAAATCTACACCGCGATGCTCTTGCGTCTCGACTCGGCCTCAAATCGCCCCGAATCTATCCAAAATCAGAATCATATCATCAATACATGCCAAAGGAACAAAACCCACACAAAAATTATCAAATTAGACCCAAAATCCCGAATTTGCTCACATTCGGCCCCCGGGCCCCCGTCTCGAAATCCAACAAAAATCACAAAACTAGAAACTCCTTTTACTCCCAAGTCTATACACACCAAAATCATCAAAATCGGACCCCAAATGGCCCCTCAAATCCCCAATTTGAACTATCTAATTTCAAGCGCTAATCTCCCAATTTCTTCTCAAATTTTTCCACTAATATCATGATTAAATAATGGAATAATCGCCATAAACACAAGATATAAGGCTCAAGTAGCTTACCAAGTCGCACCTGTGGTCCTCCATGCACCTGCGCCTCTTTTTCGCTCCTGCGGAGCTCGCACCTACGGTCCCCAATCCGCAGGTGCGGATATGACAGAAGCAGCAAGACCAGCTGCATTTTGTCAAGTTCAAACTTTCCGAAAACTATCCGAAATCATCCGGAGGCCCCCGGGACCTCAGCAAAAAATACGAACAAGTCACCTATCACCTTTCAAACTTATTCCAACCTTCGGAACCCTCAAAACAACACCAAAACACCAAATCACCCTCGGATTCAAGCCTAAGGATTTCCAAACTTCCGAATTTCGCAAACGATGTAAAAACCTATCAAATCTCATCCAAATGACCTGAAATTTTATACACACGTCACAAACGGCACAACAGACCTACTCTGACTTTCGGAATTCCATTCCGACCCTGATATCAAGATTTCTACTGCCAACCAGAAAACGCCAAATTTTCAATTCGGCCAATTCAAGCCTAATTCTACCATGGTCCTCCAAATTACATTTCGGATGCTATTCCAAGTCCAAAATCACCTAACGGAGCCAACCAAATCATAAAAATTCAAATCCGAGATCGAATACTAAAAAGTCAAAACTTGGTCAAATCTTTCAAATTTAAAGCTTCAAGTTGAGAATCTTTCTTATATATCTGTTCTGATTAACCTGAAGACCAAAACCGACGATTTACATAGGTCACAATACATCATACGGGGCTAGTCATGCCCGAGAACTGGTGAGGGAAGTATAAATACTCAAAACGACCGATCGGATCTTTACAGTCCAAAACCACAATTACGATCAAACCAAAAAGAATATTGATATATTTATTACAAAAGACAAGTATAACAGACTTCCTACCAAGAACTGGCAATCATCCATGGAGTCTACAACTCTCCATATTGTTTCCTTATGGCACCAGAAACTAAGTATTTATGATATTAATGACACAAATACCTTCAATTGGATAAACTCTATGAAAACTGACAATCTGACATGCTTGAGCGAAAGGCCTTGACAAACACAAACAGGACAATTAACAAAAAATAAAATACAGATATATACAGAAGCAAAGATAGATACCTTATCTTAATTAAGAATTAAGCAAATAGGCTAATTACAATATATATCTGTCTATACTATATTAAAAGCACGAAGATCCTTAGCGAAATATCGTTCGCCTTTTTAACCCTTTAAAAATATATTTCACATTGGATAGAATTGTAATTTAAAATATTTTCCTAATATTTAGGACTTTTAGGTCAACTAAAACTTTAATACTTAAATCTTTACATATTGAACTAGGTAAGAGGTCCTAATATTTAGAACTATTAATCTCACCCAACTAAAGATTTCCGAACGTTAATATTGTGGCTTACATTCGAGAACAAAATAAATAAGTCAATAACTTACATAAATGTTAACATTGAGGCTTAAGTTGTCTCCCTTTGTTTTTTGATATATTACTTAAAGTTAATTCAATGTTGATAACAAAATAAATAAGTAATCAAACTAATTTAACAAAAAAACTTCTTTGTATCAACTAATTAGTTAAAACCCAATTTAGATCTTCTCCAAATTCACCATATAAATTTGTTTCTTATTTGAAGAATGCAATATAAATGTAATTCCTTTCATGTTATAGTGAAATATTAAATACTGGGAAGAGATCATAATTAAAATTTGAATTAAAAAATTAAATTAGTCCCTTAAATATTTAGAAAAAAATAGTTAAGTTTTCGAATTAATTAATCATAAAAAGAACCCAATCATTTTCCAAGTAACTAATATTCAAGTTAAAGGATACCTAAAATCGTTTCCATAAGAATAGTATTGATGGTGAAAGAAAATTAGAAAAAAGAGCAAGTTAGAAATAATAAGGATGAAACAATAGAAGACAAAAAAAATTATAAATAAATTTCAATTAATCACATTTACCTACTTTTCTTTCTATTTTGCATTTATTCCAAAAATTACATTTACTTATTGTTTTTGACACATTAAGTCAATGAGACTAATAACTGTAATGAATCTATACACACAAAGATCCAAAAGTAAAAGGTCATATTATTTGTCCAAAATTGATAAATTTACAAACTTGTAACAATAAGGGTAAGACAGTAAAAGATAAAATATATCTAAATGAGTAAGCATTAATTGTTATTATTAATATTATTATTTTGCATTTATTCCAATAAATGAAAACTCCTTATATGTTTAACATATTAAGTTAATTGTTTAAAAAAAAATAAATTAATATTAGCCATTTTTGACTTTATATTGTAACTTGTCAAGTTTTTAGAGATAGCTAGGTGAGATTAGTATTCATTATTTTCAAGACTTACACCTTTTTTTATTTGTAACTTACACACATTATTTGATAATATCTATATTTTTTAAAATTATATATTCATTGATATCGATACACGTGCATTGCGCATACATTAAAGATTAGTATATATATAAAAGCCGTTAACCAACTTCCACTATCTTCTGGGAATCATGGATAGATCCCACAAACTGCATAATTATTTATATATCAGCTGCCACAATGCTGAGAAAAACTCCTTTTGTAACTAAAATCGCGAGGACTTGAGAAAAGAATCATATCTCTACCTTTCGTACAACTTAATTGAAAAGAATCATTCCTTCGATTGAAGTCCCTTTTTTTTTATAGGAAATACTTCACTGTTGGTATACCATGTGCTCGTGCCTATTTTTTAATTCTGTTATGATGTATTATATCTTTGACTAATTTTCATAGGTTATAAAAAGCCATTTTCGTAAGGAAAATTTAATGATCACAGTCAGTATGCCGAAGTAATATATGATGCAGTATCATAATTCCATAGACTCTCCTCATTAACAATCCCTAACTGCCTATGGAGTGGGAATATACCTTAGGTGCTCATACTCATAAATGCTTCAGATTTTCACAACAAAATTAGGGGGAAAATTCTATCTTGGACTCAACTCTAAAGTTTCTCATACAAATCCCATCATAGCAATTCTAATAAAAAGTCAAACTTTTCCCACTCCCCTTACCAAAGTATGTGTTAGAATTTATAATATTAAGTGAACTGAAGAAGAAGGAGAACAGAAATCAGAATATTAGATTATAAAATTCATACACACATGACTGTCCCGACTAAATTTTAATTCTTGTCTAGATATTACAACGACATTGAGAACGATCATACACATGGAATCCTATATTTTCAACAATTAAAATATTGTTCATCAAAGAGAGCCTATCTTACAATTCTAATACACCACATAATTCACAATATATAGATATTTATGAAGTTCCTTTGAACTTTAATGAATCAAATTTGGAGAACAAAATTTCACTGAGTTCTTTATAAAAACAAGCCGTCATAAAAAATATAATGAATATGACAAATTAATAGATGAAATACTTGTGAAAGTTTTGAAATCTTACCAGTTCAAAGTCTTCAGGGGGAAAGGATTTGGGTAGCCGACTGATAGTTGGAGAGAGAGAAGGAAAGAGAGGCCTGAAAAAAAAAAGAAGCGTTAAGTTTTGGGAAATATAAAAGCGTGTTTTAAAGGGTCTGGACGCTATTAAGACTAGGTTTAAGGGCTGGCCGATCCAGACCAGTTCAGACGCGAAAAAAACAAAAAAACAAATGCACTTAATGGGCTTAGATAAGGATCATTAAATTCAGACCCTCGTTAAGTGCAAACAAATGAGGCCTTAACCACTTGCTATCGGGGAGATAGGAAATACTTTACCTGTATCGAGCCACTTAATTACTTCTTTTTTTACCACTTCTTTCATGATTGGATTGAGGAGGCGTTGATGTTCCACACTAGGCTTGTGTCCCTTCTCCATGAGTATTTTGTGCATGCAGAATGCAGGGCTAATACCTTTTATATCAGACATCATCCAACAAATGGCATGTTTGTGGTCCCTCACAACCCTTAAGATTTTTTCTTCCTGCAATTCAGACAAATGAGAAAAAACAATCACAGATAAAGTGCTAGAATTTCTCAAATATGCATAATGAAGATGAGATAGTAAGGGTTTAAGCTCCAATTTTGGGGCCTCCTCATCTGAGGGTTTAGGAGGCGGGCCGATTGGCCTATCCTGAGGCTCAAATTAGGTTCTTTCTCTTATGTATTCGCACGATGCATCCAGAATGTACAACATCTCCTCAACCTCTTCTTCACGTTCTAAGTGATTGAACAACATCAATGCCTTTTCTAATGCATCTTTTTTAAACTCCCTTGGCTCTACGGCTAGTTCATTTATCTCCACCACCGAAATCATGGCCAAGTCCTCGTAATGACTAGGCAGTTGAATGGCTCGATATACATTGAAGAATGTTTCTTCATTGTCTACCCTCAGGATCATTTTACCTTCTCGGACTTTGATAATTGCATCTCTAGTTTCCAAAAGAGGTCGTCCCAAAATGATATGAACCAACTCATCAGCCATGTAATCTAGGATGATAAAATCTGCAGGATAAATAAACTTCCCAATTTGCAGCAAGACGTCCTCAATTAACCCGACAGATCTATCAACTAACTGTAGCAACATTGTGGTGGGTCTCGGAGCTCCTAAGCCCAATTGTTTGAACACTGACAACGGCATCAGATTTATACTTGCACCCAAACTACACAAGGCTCTACCCACATTAAATTCACCAATCCTCACAGTGATGGTAAAACTACCCGGATCCTTAAGCTTTTGTGGAAGCTTATGTTGAATCCTGGAAGTGCACTCCTTAGTAAGTACTACGGTCTCAAACTCGATTAACCTCATTTTATTTGCCACTATGTCCTTAATATATTTTGCATATTTTGGGACATCACGTAGCATGTCTATCAAAGGGATGTTCAAATGTATCTGCTTCAGCATATCTAGGAATTTGTGAAACATGTGGTCATCATTCTTCTTTCTCAATCTTTGAGGAAAAGGGGGTGTCACCCTCTCTGATTTTTACTCAGGCTCTGTTCTGTTTCTCCCATCTACCTCTATAGGTTTTGGCACTCTTTCTTCTTCGAGCCTAGATTGCTCTTTTTTCTTCTTAGGCACTTCTACCAACTTTCTCCCATTTCTCAACGTTACTGCATTGACTTGTGAATTTTTTTCTGTATCACTTGGAAGAGCTCCAGCAGGTCTACTATTCTGACTTTTAGCCATCTACCCAAACTGCCTCTCTAGATTTCTAAAATCTGTGCGCAATTGCTTATTGTATATCAAGAGCTTTTTCATCATATCAGTCAAACTCTCCTCTATTTGCTGTGGGGGTTGAGGTGGACGATTGTAATTGCCTGAGGCCTGACCCCAAGAGAAGTCAGGATGATTCCTCCAGTTCGGATTGGATGTGTTACCATATTGAGCATTTTGATTCATCGGCCCTCTAGCTTGTTTCCCCACGTAGTAGATGGATTCAGGATTCATGGGACATATGTCACTTGTGTGACCTTCACTCCATAACTCGTAGCAAGTAGACATCTTTTCACATATTGCATTTGTTGTGCTTGGTGCATTGTCGTTTTATTCATCTGATTCGCTAATCTCGCTATATCCGCCCTCATTGCTGAGAATTCATCAAGCTCGATCAAACCTGCTGTCTTTTGTTTAAGTACTCTTCGTGGTTCCCCATCTTCGTGCCATTTGTTATCATTAGCAGTGAAATTGTTTAGCAGGATCTGGATCTCACAATACGGTCTTGCCATGCAACTACCCCCACATGCTGAGTCAAAATTCATCTTTGATGCCTCGTCCAACCCATCAACGAAAGTGTGACCCAACACCTCATCAGTCTAACAATGGTGTGAGCAATCTCTTAGTAGCTTCTTTTATCTTTCCCAAGCTTGTCGAAGGGTCTCACCATCTCGTTATTGAAACCCCAGAATCTGGCTCCTCAGTGACTTTGTCTTCTTTGTGGAGAAAAACTTGATTAAGTATTTCCTTGCTAGATCATCCCAATTGTGGATTGAGTTCGCGGGCTCCTTTTGTAACCATTCCTTAGCTTCCCTCATCAGTGAAAAGGGAAACATTGTCAGCCTGACATAGTCTTTGGAAGTGTTCGGATAATTGTAAGTGTCTGTAATTTCCAAGAAGTTCTGAATGTGCTTCTGCGGGTCTTCATGAGATAGACCCACATATTTCCTTGTGGATTGAATAAGATGTACCATGTACTGTTTGAGTTCACAGTGACCCGTAATTTCAGTCTTCACAATCGCCTGAGGCATAAGAGCCAAATTGGGCCTTGAAGCTTCTATCACCGAACGCTCTTCATTACCTGCCATCTCTATTGGTTGTGGTTGAACTATGATGTCCAACTCTCTTTCAATTCTAGTTCTAGTTTCAACTTCCCTCCTCACTCTATGAAGTGTTCGTTCAATTTCAGGATCTAGAGGAAGGGGATTATTTGCCTTCTACTCCTATGCATTCAAGAGAAGAGCCTGCATTATCACAAATAAAGCAAGCTAAAAATTAAAACTTGAACAAATAATGAATAAAAGCTTAACTTAACTAAATAATCAATAACTATGTCCCCGGCAACGGCGCCAAAAACTTGTTGGTTTCCCAAGTACACGCAAGTATACGTGGCTGTCAAGTAATAAAGTGACTCGAAAGTAGGATGTCGAGCCCGCAGAGACTTAGATTGATCGTTAACTAAGCAAATTAAAATCAATTAATTGTCCAAGATATTTAAGAGTAATATTTTTCTATTAATCTACTATTGCGAAAATTAAACAAATAACAACTAAATTATCAAGAATGCAAATGTGTATGATGAGATTTTACTTCAGAGGAGATTAAAATTCCAGGGTTGTGGTTGGTTTATCAATCATATTAAGTTCAGTAATCACACTCGTTAATCCAGATTATCTATGGTTGCTAATTAATCGGATCGTTTATATGAATAGCATGTTCTCACAATACTACTCGCCTACCCACATATCAACCTTATATTCCTATGGTATTGAGTCTATCATGAACGAATATAATATGGCATTTAATTAAGCAAAACTGTTAAGTATATTTCTATCCTAACCGCCAAATCGTTCCCCGAGCCACGGGTTCCGAAATAAGCTCTTTCTAATCCCACTCTAATCTAAACACGGCTTTCCCAAGCATAGCATAGATAGTAGGGTGAATTGGTAGCTACAACAATTCACAAGTTAAAACTAGAATTAAAGAAACAACCACAAGATGATAATCCGAATTAACGAAGATGTAATTAATAAATGTTAATAATCATGTTAACCACAACCCTAGAATGTAGAGTGTTTAGCCACTCATGTTCGTAGTAACAATTTTCTAAGTATTTTGCATAAACAAATTACAAAAAAAAAAAAAAAAAAAGATAAAGGGATGAAGAACTCTATGATTTTCTCCTCCAAAAATTGTCCACGTGATGTTCTTGTCTCCGGTCGCCAAACTTATCTAAAAATGGTGTTTAATGACTATTTATATGTGTAGGGAAAAGACTCAAACGAACTAACCAAGTCCAAAACTAAGTAAAATACAAAATAGGCTTTAAAAATCCGGAACCAGCTCGCTACAGATCGTGTCTCGCGATCTCTGCGCACAACACCTCGCCTCAGGCCTTGCGTCGCCAGCCCAGTAGCGCGCTTGGCATCTCGCGTCGCCAGCTCAAACGCGAGCTAAATTGCTCGCGCCGCACACTCTATCGGGATCATTACATCTCGCATCGCCTGCTTTTTCTTACATCTTTGAATTGCTGCCTAACTTTCATTACAGTATACTCATTCTCGTTTCTTGCCTTTGATTAGAAGCATTTGGATATAAGACAAGATTATACTGCTTCGTTCCACTTTCAACTCTTCTTTCTTTGTTTTGATTCCCTTTGTAATATTCAACTTTAATCCTTGTATATTCAATAATCAAATAATCATAACTCCAATCTTGTAGTGTATAAAATACACATAAAATCTCTCCTTTCTCCTAATTTCGTCTTCCACGTACCTACACATAAAATAAACTCAATTAAGCACAAATATAGTTTAGTATTAAAGCCCCAAAATGTAAGGTAAGTAATGCACTAAAAATATGGAATTATAGCCAAACATCAGGTTTTCCGGTTCGGTTTGTATACCCTACTTCAAGTAGCTTTTATTATCAACTAGTCAATTAACCCGCGCTTTGCGCGATCAATAAGAAAAATAAAATAAAATATATCTACTATTTCTTATAAAGAATCAATTTACACTAATCAATCATCTCTTTGTGATTCTACCATAAATAATTATAACAGGCAAATAACTCATTACAACTGGTAAACTACATTTGTTATTTAAACGTACGCTCTTTTAACTTTTAATGATAATAATAGTGTACATAAGTTAAAATATCATCTTTAAGCACTTGAAAATAAAAGCCAAAAATTGAAATATAACACCTTTAACTTCATCCAGATGAAACGACTTCTCAATCTTACTATCTGAAAGGTTACATTGGACATTGGCTTTAGCAGCAGGAAACTAATACAAGTATCTTTTGAAGCAAATAACATCAACAGAGGTTTTGAAGAAATACTCTTACTCATACACTTTATATTAAATTAAAAAAAAAGTATAAAAAATTAGAGTACTTATAATATTATACTACTCTCATTTAAGAAACAAAAATACTACAAATAACAACTTAAGAAAATAAGAATTTAAAACATAGGTATTGCACTAATGAATACTTTGAGGAATTCTGCCTCAACCACCCACTATTTTCTTCTCCTTCACATTTCAGTTGTGCACCGTGCTTGGCTTTAATTCAACAACAACAATAACTCTCAACCTGCAAAAAACCCTATATCCTCCTCACCGATCAACGTCCACAATTTGATATGCTTTCAATAATTATTGAGCTAAGGAAGTAAATTTCAGTTAACATTTGCAATACAAACACAACTATAATTTTCCTTGAAAGGCAGAAACAGCTCTACTTGATATTCTCATTAGTTAGCATAATTCTTATCTGAGAGTTCATTTATTGATAACATAACATTTAGTAGTCCATTAGCAAACTTTAATTCCTTGAACTAAGTTAATCAGTTCTAGAAAATCAAGAAAACTTTAACTTCAAATGGATCGAGGGTCATTGATTAAAGGAAAAAGTACTAATCTTGAATTGTTAGTACTTTTCCCAAAAGGTATTCCAGAATGAAAGTGCTTTTTTAGCCTTTCAAATTGTTTCCGTGACCAGACTTGTAAATTGCATTCCAAGAAGGATTTATAGAATTGATCCAGCAGATATATCTGATTCTATTTGTAAAAGAGTCATATGGTGGATAAAGTTGTTGAAACATGTTTAATCTGAGTGCTATCTCATAGCTCTAAGATAAGTTGTCATGGAAGAAAAATTATGACCTTAAGAAACAGTAATGGAGATGTACTAAGCATTGGAGCAGATACACCCGGGGGTGGATCCAGCGTAGCGGTGTCGGGTTCATCTGAACCCAATACTTTCGACCCGGAGCATAAATTTATATATATAAATTATCTAAAATAGGAACAAATAGAATATATAAAAACATAACTTTAACAATATAATGAGTATGAACCCATAAAATTCAAATCCTTGATTCACCTCTGGATACACCTTAGACATTATCGACAGATGGTTCATCGCAATACATTAGTTAGAATATGATTTGAAAGAGAGCAGTACTTGCATACGCCGAAATTCCAACCAAAACTCAAGCAGCAGTCAAGAAGTTTTAACAAATAGTTAAAACAATACCTTATCTGTCATTATTTATGCAGAAATTGTTAGATGAAAACTCAAAGTCTCACAAATTGAACGACAACATATCAAAAATATGTAAACTTACTCTGAAAGGGGAAAAAGCATACAGATAAGAAAACACACACATCACAAGAAGTATGAAAGATTTCTTTGGAAAAATCTCAGCAGCACAATGACTAAAAGCACAACATCACAACAATAAAAAGAAAATATTTCGGTGAAAAAACGTATGTGTAACAGTTGTTCTCGAGTTTACAATTCCAATTTTCTTCAACTTCTCCATACTTTATCCGAAAAGATCTTTACTGTTCAAAATAAATTTGAAATAACAATCATAATACCAGCAAAAGAGATTAAAATAAGAATATAATCTATCAATTTTTTGCCTTCATAAGTTGAAACCCCCATCACCTATTTATTCTCACTTGAGCATATCTCATAGGTTAATAGAAGAACTAAGTTTGGTTCTTACAGAGCACCATTATTCGAACCCAACCTATAAACACTAACTAACGAAGCAAAGCTAATCAATATAATACAAATGAACTTTAGCCCGATACAAAAATTCAAAATCAATCAAAATTTACAACATACGTAATTAAATAAAATATCTGCATAAATACATCAAATTAAAGGAGGAATCAAGCAATTGAAATCTAGAGGAGATTTACATTGGCCGACGGAGAGAACAAAGGGAGATATAGATATTTAACTGGCGAAAGAAGAAGAAGAAACAGTTGAAGAGAGGTATCGTAACGGAAGAGGAAGTGAAGCGACGTGTGAAAGTAATTAGAGGAAGATCCACAATTATTAAGATTATTATAAAAGACAACTTTTGAATTTTTGATAGAGCAGTTAAAAGGAAAAATCTGGAGAAAAGGAGAATGTAGAAAATCGAGATTCCTGGGCAATGAGAGGTGATATGTAAGCGTACTTATGTCCCTACTTTATAATGGTAACAAAAAAAATTCAAAGTTATAAAAAAAAAAATCACTTCACCAATGCCTCAATCGAAAGGAGATGCATTTCCCAAATGATTCAGTCATAAAGCACGGTGGAAAAATCTTGAAAAATATTTGGTATTTGTAAAATTAATTATTCCTTTTGGTTTAATTCTTAACTTGGGTTTCGAGGGTTAGTTTGAGAGTTTAAAAGTGAGTGAAGACTGGAGATGGATAAAAGATGAAGAGTAAGAACAGTTTAACGTGAGTCGAAGAGTTTTATCCCCTTTTTATTGACATGAAATATTAATCTTCGATTAGGCATTTTAAATTGAAGTAAATGAAAAAATAAAAGAAAAAAAGTAAAATAAAAATTATCTGATACCAAATAATAGAACTAACCGAAAAACGAACCCTCACGGAAAATTATTTACAAATTAGTGAGAAGTTAGAACAATAACATTATATATACCCTATAATATGGGTGTTCATAAAAATCCGAAAATCCGAACCAAACCGAAAACTAAACCAAACTGACCAAAAAATCGATACTTTTTGGTTTGGTTTAGTTTTGGTTTTGAAATTTAAAAACCGATCAAATTTGGTTTGGTTTTGGTTTTAATAAAAAAAAATCGAACCAAACCAAATATAGGAGTAGCTATTTTAAATTTATTTATTACACCTATATATATGTATACTTTTATACAAAGTTTCAAAATTTTTATAGTAAATGTTAATCGTTTGCACTTTTAGTACAGTTCTTTACCTTTACATTCTAGTTTGATTGGTAGTTTTCTTTTGTTAAGTGTAAGAATCTATTTCATGTTAAAAATAATATATTTTTAATTGAGTCCTTAAATTATTCATCACTATTTGATTCAATTATCATCAATATATCTTGGTAAATAATAGATTTCTCAAAGGGCAATTGATTTGATAGTGTTACATTAAAAATGTGGTCGCCGAAATATGTGTATGGTAGTGTATATCTTATATTTAGAAAAAACCGACAAATAACCGAAAAATCGACATAAACTGAATCAAGAAAACACCGACTTAATTGGTTTGGTTTGGTTTCTTTTTAGGGAAAAACCGATCCAAACCCAACCATGAACCCTCTGCCCTATAATAGTTACTCCCTCTGTTTCATATTATATGAGGTAGTTTGACTCGGCACAGATTTTAAGAAAAAAGAAGAAGACTTTTGAAATTTGCGGTCTTAAAAGCTTAAGGGGTAAAAAGTTTGTGGGGCCATAGCATTTGTATGACTATAAAAGCTTCTCATTAAGGGTAAATGGGTAAAATGAAAGAGTTTAAAGTTGAATTATTTACAAATTTAGAAATGTGTCATTTATTTTGGAACAGACTAAAAAGGAAAGTACCTCATTTAATATGAAACGGAGGGAGTACTAAATATTTTCAGCAATGACTAACCCTCTGGCCTCTATCTGCTTCATCCTTTCTGAAATGAAGAAACACCGAAAACGCCTCATTCTCTGCCTGCAATTGATTTCCTAACATTCAATAAATTCCTGCAATTGATTTCGTAAATGCTAACCACTCCAAAATGCCTTATATCAGATAAGTTCATCAATGATAAAGATCATATCAATTATCAAGTTAGAGGCAATTAGCATTGAAGTGTTTACGGTTCTAACTAATAATTGACCAACCATAATAAAATCAACGAAGCATAAAACAGAACTAATTAATCTCAAAACAAAAAAGAAAGGATTTACCTGGGGAATTTTGGAGAAAGAAAACGAAGAGAGATAGAATTTCATCTAGCAAATGGAAGAAGGAAGAGGAAAAGAGCAAGGTTGCAACAAAAAAAAACTGGGCCTTTGCCGTGGAATAATGAAACAGAAGATGATGAGGCATAATTAAGATAATTATTAAAAGTGTCTTTTCAGTTAAGATAACTTTTAAAAGTGACTTTTCAATTTTTAAATAGATTACTTAATACAGAAAACGACAGAAATTTAAGAAAAAAGATAAATAGTAATCCTAGTTTCTAAGAGGTGTCACATCATCATCTTTTGTCCCTCTTTTATATATATACTAGTAAACTGATCGCGCTTCACGCTATTGTTAAAAATACCAATGAATTGAAAAATATTTTTCTTTTAAAAATTATTAAGTAAAAACTTCAGTAGTATTTATAAAGAAAATTAAACTATTTTCATGTTTATTGTATAAAAAAATGTCTATAATTAAGTAAATGGCACAAAACGTTTTCGTTATCACATAACCATGTATTGTTCATCATTATGTATTGTTTTGTCTGTATTGTTAATATTATTTTGATAAAATTCATGCAACAACGTAATGCCAAGGCCACTTCAATCTTGTTGTTTTTCTAATATGTCAAAATTCAGCTTTGATGGTTTTCTTGTTTTTTGATATTTTAACAACACAACTTACATTTGAATATACGTTTCATTAATTGTATTGCAAATACTTCACATCTAATTAAAAGTTTCTGCCTTGTTTTTTCTTTTTTTTTAAAAAAAAAAATATATCACATCCTCGTTTGTTTATATCAATACATGTCAAGAAGTTGTTTCAAACAAAAGTAACATTTTGTAGAAGTGCAGTAATTCAATCGAGGTATGTCTTCCGTAGAATATTTAGTGGAACATCCCACATTGAAGTTGTTAATTTAAGAGAAATAGAAAACTTGAGGGGGTTTAGCAAGGGATGATATAACCACATTTTCGTGTTTTTTTTTTCTGACCTTATCAACTTATCTTTAGAGATGTCATTTGAAAAATAAAGCATGACAGATATAAAAAAAGGCAAAACATTTCGGATATGTTGCACCAAATAAATTAATTAATTTAATGCTAAACTAATTTGAGTGGCAAGGAAGAAATGAATATTTACATAAAAATAAAGGCACAACGATATGGCCTAGGGAGATTAACCACCGAAGAAAGGAAATTTACCCAAAAAAACACAAAAATCAAAATATTAGACAATAACACACTAAATTGAAAAGGAAGCGTCATTACGACATTACCCTTCACGGCCCTTTCTTCTTACTTTTTGTTTGAAAATAAGGAGTAGTATACAAATAGTTTCATTCACATGAATCTGCATTTAAAAGCATAAAAGGACACAGAAGATTTTTAGAGAGAGCAATTAAAGGTGAAGTGGTGGAATGAAAGCGGTGAGACAGGGTCAATACCAACGAAAAATGGCTTGAAGATATGTGTGATTCTTGTAATTGCTAGTCTTTTGATATGTGTGATTCTTGTAATTGCTAGTCTTTTGTCAAAACAAAAATAACAAACTAAAAGAAAGAAACGTTAATTCTTTACATAATAGCACTATTCATAATACTTAAATTCTAGTATGAGTCCCCCTATGATGTGTATGTTTTTCAAGTGATCTAAAAATGCTCTCTACTTCTAACTCTCCACCGCTTTCTTCAATCCTCCAAAGCCACCAGATATCTCCTATCCCTAACCTCACTCACAATCTTTCCCATCCCACAACTCTACTTTCGATATCACAATGATCATTGATCACATGGAACATGAAGGAGATGCTAACCCCTCCACCAAAAAGTCTTATCTCAATACACTGGTTTCTTCCACTGCTAACCTAGCACCTAATGCATCGACAGACATGTCCACTTTAGGATTGCTGCTTCATGATTAATTGGATGCACCAGCTGATCCATCCAACTTTATTCTTATTTCTCTTGAGGAGAAAAACAGAATATATCAGCCATGGAAGCATGCAGTTATTGTGAAAGTCTATGGTCGAAATGTAGCACATCAAGTACTACGCCAAAAAATCTACACACTATGGCAACCTACTGAAAATCTTCCTCTCATTGATTTAGGCTCCGATTTTTTTCTTCTTAAATTCCAAAACGAAGAAAACAAAAATCATGCACTTCATGATGGACCTTGGTTCATCTTTAATCATTTTCTGTCTGTGCATCAATTCTGAAAACCAAAATCAATTACTCAGCTATATGGTTAAGATTGCTTGAACTACCTACGGAGTTTTATGATTTTCAAATACTTCAAAAAGTAGGTAATAACATTGGGAAACTGTTAACAGTTGATATATGCACTTCCTCCACCACTAGAGGAAGATATGCTAGATTATGTGTTGAAATTCCGGTGGATCAACCTTTACGTACACACACACACACACACACACACACGCACGCACACACACACACACACATATATATATATATATATATATATATATATCTTGGCATGCATAGGCAAAACATCTCATACGAAGGATTAAATTTATTATGTACCAAGTGTGGTCGGATGGGGCATAATCACAGGGTTTGTTCATATATACAAACTCAGACAAATATGGATGTGTCTACTAATTTTACCCTTAATCAAGCTGGAAATATTGAGGAGTGGAAGACAGTGCAATTCCTTAAACGTAGAAGTTCTTTTCCAAAGGTTCCTTTTGAGGCAAATGCATCAGATTTGGAGGTTAACCCTGCTACTCCTCTGGCTGCTTCAGGCAAGTATGCCTCTCCAATTCCTAATAATCATCCATTTACTAAACTCACTATTAATAGTACTAACTCCCATCTTTACACCCCTACTAACTCTAAAAATACTATAACACCTATCATTACTACTAATCAATTTGCTACTCTAATACAAACAGGACTGGACAAGCCAAATCATCTTAGTGCACCACTGGAACAAACTCACATTAATGCACCACTCGAACAAAATTTACTACCTACATCCCTATGCACTCACGTGGAAATTGAGTCGGTTAACTTACCACATGAGCCAATACAAAGCCATGCAAATAGCCACGATAGGCTCCCCCACATGCAAACCACATCCCTTGGTCTAACTAATAATTGCCCCTTACTACAAGAAGACATAATATATTCTTTATCCATTCACCCCTTGACCGGATTAACCACACCAAAGCCAAACCCTATACCTCCCATGCAACTAGGGCATAATGAATTATACACCCCTAAAAACCACTTTGACACACAACAAGCACATCAGTCATTCCTACCGCCCAAACCTCCCACACAACTGACTTCATCTTCTACTCAGTCAAAGCCAACCCCTCTAATTACCAATAAATCTACTACCACATTTACTCCTTCATCTCAATCCATCAATCTACGAAATGTTTTCCCCCAACTTAAGTTATTTTTGTCGAGCACAGAATACACCAATGCAGCCCCATCACCGTCTACACCACCTGACCCTATACACTTCATTCTCTCATCCACCATCAAACCTAATCATGGAACCAAATACGATCATCTACACAGCACACACTCCACATGCACCAACACAACTCACCTCATGGCTGGAGACAGGGTTACAGGATCATGCACTAACCTTCACAATGGAGGTGAATCACTAAGAGGTGACCATCTTAATAAATCTTCCAAGGGACCTAGCACAGATTGTAGTGGAAGGCATACAACTAGGGATGGATATTTATGGGAGATATCATTGGTCCATGATGCAAGCCCCGTACCTTGCTCCATATCAACCCATTCCTCTATCAACCCCATACTGGGATCCACTACATCTCCATCCCCATCTTCTTCAACTGCCCTTCTATCCCCCACCCACTCCGAACACCCCATGGATTCAACCCTACACAACTCAACCATCAAATACCTCACTGATCACTCCACCAACACCAGCTCCCTCACCAACCAACTCACCACCTCATGCTCCCAATCCAGTAAAACCAGACCTCAATTTCCAGGCAGAACTAGAAGCAGCCCTTGTCTACAACAGGGAAACACGGCCAGTTCATTCATGTCTTGACGACATCAGAGTCTTTGTCCAGAAGGAGGAGTACGAAAGAAAGATCTACATAAGGTGCCCCCAGAATCTCCTCAAAGCATCATTCAGGATAAGGCCCACTACCAATCCCGACCTAGGCAAATATGTCATGCTTCTACTTCCAACGTTTCTACTTCGTCCAGGGTAGTCCAGGAATCAGCGGATTAGTTCACCCAATGATAACCTTAGTCATATGAATTTTATTATCTGGAATTGTAGGGGTACACAGTCAGCAAATTTTCCAAGGAATTTCTGCTCATTATTGGACAATAATAGACCATCTTTGGTTGTTCTATTGGAGACTCATTGCCAAAGCCACCAAACTATGATGATTTTAATTTTAATGGCTTAATTGAAGTTATTGTTGTTGGACAATCAGAGGGATTGCTATTTTATGGCTTTCAGATACAATTCATGTGGAACAAGTTGCCATTACCTCGCGGAAAATTCACTGTCACATACAGGTTCTCCTTTTCCCATTCATGTTCCTATTTACAACTATCTATGCTAGCAATGATTTAACTAATAGACAAATGTTATGGCAGAATATCATGCATGTATACGACCATTATAAGGGCCCTTGGTTATTGGGTGGGGATTTTAATGAGATATTACATGCAAATGACAAGTTTGGTGGTTTACCTATAAATAATTCTAGAGCAAATAAATTATTAGAATATTTAAATTATTCACAACTTACAGATTTAGGTTATAAAGGTAGTCGATATACCTGGACAAATAGTAGGCATAACTGCTTTAATATACTTGAACGCATTGATCGTTTAACGGCTAATTATGATTGGATTAAACAATATCCTAATGCTCTAGTTACACATCTACCTCGTATGCATTCAGATCACTGTCCTCTAAAATTAGAGCTCCAATACTGTCCTTTACCTCGCCGGAAAGTTTTTAGATTTGAAATAATTTGGACTACACATCCTACCTTTCCATCTGTAGTCCAACAAGCATGGCTTGATCATGTTTACCTATTACCTTCCATTAATAACTTTACTACTATTGTTACAGAGTGGAATAAATATACTTTTGGTAATCTATTTCATCAAAAAAAGAAATTAATGGCACGGTTGACTGGTATTCAATCTTCAATTCATTACCCCACTAGCTCTTTCCTGCAAAATTTAGAAACTACTTTAACTGTGGAATTTAATAAAATCCTTGAACATAAGGAGGATTTTTGGAAATTAAAGTCACGCATTGACTGGTTAAATGACGGTGACGCAAATACGAAAATTTTCCACCTCAGTACTTTAAATCGTAAAAGGAATAACCGTATCACTGCACTTCAAGATCTAGGGCAAATTGGATTACAGATCCTTATCTTGTTCAAGATCATATTACTTCCTATTATCAACATCTTTTTACTACTCAAAAGATCAGTTCTATTCCTAATAATCATTTACAACCTTGCAATATCTTAACAATGACTGATCAAGAAGCTTTAACTAAACCATTGCAAAATTATGAAATTACTAATGTTATTAACTCTTTCAAACCACAAAAGGCACCAGGGCCAGATGACCTTCATCCCTTATTTTATCAACAATACTGGCACATCATTGGTGACTCTATCAAATACTTTTTTCACAAAGTTTTTTCTGAACATACGATTGATCCTTCTATCAACACCACCTTCATTTGTTTAATTCCTAAACTTAAAACAGCATCCACAATAGCTCAATTTCGACCTATTAGTCTTTGCAACACAATCTATAAAATTATTACTAAAATAATTGTCAACCGGCTCAAATCTATTTTGGATAAAATTATAAACTCAACATAATCCAGTTTCCAGAAAAACAAACGAGCAGCGGATAATGCTATCATTGTACAAGAATTGATTACACACTTTAGAAAAATGAAAGGTAGTAATCCTAACATGCTCTTGAAGCTGGACCTTGAAAAAGCCTTTGACAAATTAGAATGGTCATTTATTTATAATACTTTGATAACCCTTAATTTTCCACTTTCTTTTATACAACTTATTATGTCTTGCGTAACCACTAGTACAACTTCTATTTTAATAAATGGTAATCCTACTGACTACTTCACACCAACAAGGAGAATTCGACAAGGGGATCCTTTATCCCTTTACTTATTTATTTTATGCTTGGAAATATTTTTTAGGCAAATCCATGCATCAGTAGATTATAAGATATGGCTTCCAATATCATTGAGCAGTAAAGGGCCTCAGTTATCACACTTATTCTTTGGGGATGATATCATACTCACTTCTAAAATAACTGATCACTCATGCCAAGCCATAGTCAATACTATTGCTCATTTTACTTACCATTCGGGACAAACTATACATTTTGATAAATCTAAAGTATTCTTCTCTAATAATTGTTCTTCACAATTAAAGCAAGCTGTTAGCAAATGTTTCAAGATGAATGAAGGGTAGAATTTTGGCAAATACCTGGTCTTTCCCATTAAGAAACCCTCAAAGCAAGATTATCAATTTCTTCTGGATAATTTTAAGAATAAATTAGCAGGATGAAAAACTCGCTTCTTATCGAAAGCAGGCAGGATTACCTTAATGCGTTTTGCTTTAAACCAGCTTCCAAATCATATTATGCAATACATAAAACTCCCTACTTATATTATCTCTTCTCTCAACCGTTATCAGCGGAACTTCCTCTGGGGAACAACTTTAGACAAGAGAAAAATCCATCTCGTAAAATGGGCAATCATTACACAACCCCTCGCACAATGAGGGTTAGGAATACAAAACCTATCTACCAAAAATCAGGCATTACATGCAAGCCTTGCCTGGAGGTTATTTAATAACCCTACTCAACTCTGGGCACAGGTTTTACTTCATAATTATATATGCCTTTCACACTTGATTAAAAAACAAGTCTCTCAAACTTGGTGTAACATAATACATGGTTGATCATTTTGTGCTTTAGGTTATAAATGGAACCTGGTAACAGGACATCATGTTAATTTCTAGAAGGATCCTTGGATTAAAAATAATACTTTCCTTCGAAATTGCGTCTCTGGTCTCTTGCCTCAATTTGAGATTAACAAAACTGTTTCAGAATATTATTATGATCATCAATGACATCTTAATAAATTACCTTTTTGCTTACCTCCCCATTTACAGAATGACATCACTAATATATACATGTCATTTGCCCCTATAACTTATGATCAACTATTTTGGGCTCTAACACATGATGGCATATTTTCAGTAAAATCCATGTACAATGCCATCCATAATAATGAGACACATATAACTGTTTCCCCTATTGACTTTAAATGGATTTGGTAGTTGCATGTTCCCCCAAAAATTTCTTTCTTTTTATGGTTACTATGTCATGATCGCCTTCCCACCAATGACTATCTTATGCGCTTGGGTATTCTAAACTCTTCTACTTGTTTACAGTGTCATATGGCTCCTGAAACTTCACAACATATTTTCTTAGAATGCCATGTAGTTGTACAACTGTGGGCTCAGTTTAAGATGTCACCTAGTAATACACATTCACCAGTAACTGCTATTCGTTGGTTAAATCTTTTTATAAATCAACAGTCAACTTACCAATACCATACTCTTCCTAATACCACTCTTATACCCTTTGCCCTTTGGGAGCTTTGGATTATCCGGAATAAAAATACCATATAGCATAAGAACACACTTTTGGATACAACTGTTCTTCTCAATAAGGTAGCAGAATTTTATTACCTCACAAATCCCATTAAGAATAATTGTGCCAAAATACCTCTTTACATCAAATGGCGCCCTCCAAATAATTTATCTTACAAGCTTAACATTGACAGCTCATGCTCTCTTCAACATAATACCTATGGTATTGGTGGTATATTTCGTAATCATCTAGGACACTAGATTATCGGATTTGCAGGGAAGGCAATACCTGGGCCACCTATCCAGACAGAACTGCTTGCTTTGCTCATGGGCTTAAAACTTGTTGTGCAAAAGAAACTCATACCTCTCACTATTGAGACAGATGCACAAGCCTTACTAGGTATGTTTCATCACAATACAATACAATATACTAACATACTTAATGATTGCAGGTTACTACTCAGACAGCTGGATAGTCCCCCTCTACTCAACATCTACAGGGAGCAAAATAATGTGGCTGGCTGCTTGGCCAACTATGGAGCTCAACATGCAACGGAAAGTTGTCTACTTTTTTAAAATTCACCACCTTTTACTACAACTTACCATGAACAAGATCAGGCAAGGATGCTTAGAAGAAGAATGGTTAAACATGAGTCTGTTATGTGTAATACTAGCTCTATGTCTACTTTTGTACTTAGTAACTCTAGTAACGTCCTTAGTAACTCTAGTAGTGTTGGTTCCTATGCAGGGACAGTAGTACTTTCTACTCCTACTGTAAATATGATGTCTCTCAGGCATCTTGTAAACGGCTCTCTTATACGAGCTTAGCTATAATATAAGTATCTTTTTCACCCAAAAAAAAATTCTAGTATTATAAAAGTCACTATTAAACAAAGAAACGTCACTCAGAATTTCAAAAGTCTCATGACATTGCCCTCTTTTTGATTATCCTGAATATTAAAACTACACTGCATATATTTTCAACTTTAAAAAGAGATGGTATTTGGGTACAGAGGATATAAGGGAAGGAAAGTGATTATGGGAAGAAATATAAGCAGTTTTAATTGTGAGATTTTAGAAAAAGAGATAATAAATTAAGAAGAACTAATGACAATTAAAAAAGAATTGTGGTGTTGAAACGACAGGAAGCATTTATAAGTAATAATCGATACAATAAAACAAAAGCAATTACTGAGAGTAATAATTGGTACAATAAAATAGCAGTTACTGATAATAAGGTGCATAACTTCTTCTTTTGGGTCAGAAAAGGTGCCATAAATCCTTTTTTTTGGGTCCGAAAATGTGCCAATTAAGGAATAAAAAATTAAAAATAGAGGAAATGATTAAATGTGATTTATGGCCAAAAAAGTATGCCGCATCACCTTGTCAGTTCTAAGATTTATAAATATATTGATATAGATTGTGGAGTCACTACTTATAAATAAATAATGCAATGAAAAATGATTGTACCTACTTGTTACATTCTCCAAATTATGTTATTGTTAACACCAACAGGGCTACGTGCTTTTACATGAAACAACAAACTAAAATGATTATAATTAAAAAAATTGTCGTTTCAGAATGATAATATAAGACGTTTATAATAAAAGGAAGACAAAAAGGGAAAAAATAGGAGTAATGAAAAGGAAAGTACCACCGTAAAAGATAAGAAAACAGTAACGGCAGAGGAGTGGCCCGCACTAAATGTACAACAAAGGAAGAGCAAAAGGTAATGGAGGTGAAAACATCCAAAATTTGTCCGAGCATGTCACTGACATGACCAAAGTTATTTATAACATACAAACAATGGGAGGTTATGGACTTGAAAAGTCATAACTCATAACGCCAAACAAAGAGGTGTGAGTAATAAATGTAGACTATTAAAAATCGGATAAATGGGAAAATAGGAAGGAAAAAGCCAAAAAAATGAGAAAAAGGATAAAGAGGATTCTCTACCCTATAGAGATGTCACATTACATCCTTTATGTCCCTCTTTTATATATATAGAGAGAGAGATATAGATATATAATTACATAAATGCATCGTCATGGCCAATTTTGATAGTTTTGACTTTTGACAAAGGAAATGATATCATTACAATTTACACATTGCTATTTTACTCCCTAGGTGATTAAATTATGATTCGATGGGCGTTTCATAAATTTTTAAAATACCTGGTGATACATCTAACTGTTAATTATTTTTTTTCAAACAACTTCAACAAAGAATTATGATAAGAAAATTGTATCTCACTCTATTCCAGTATCTCAGTCATGTAAAGTGAGCTGAAGAAAGTATTAATAAGGATTAATTTCTCAATTCTAAATATTTTACACCAGCTATAATTTTAAGATCAATTTGATTAGTTTCTGGAATAAACGGGGAATGAATTTATTTTTTAAATAAATTATTGAGAAGTTTTATTAAAATAAAACAAGACATAAAATTAATACGCTGGAAATAATACAACATATTTATTCCGAAAGAAGTATGTTTTCACACAACAATTTGGGGCAAAAATTCGACAGGGTAGTGGTAAGAAATTTTGAAATGATAATTAAGTCGACATAGTTCAGTATTTTAGAATCAGGTATTCCAAGCTATGTATTTCTTTCGCGAGTTAACGTTGTTGTAGTATTAACATTTATTACGATGATAAGTATATTAATAATACGGGCAAAATATTTTAAATTGTAATAGATGGATTAGCAATACTAAAAACATTATTGAAAGATTTAATTAGTGAAAGAATTTCGAGCAATAGAATAAAAATATAAAACTATACTATATTTCAGGAATAAGAAAATTTATTTTCTTTTGCTATATTTTATTAGAAGGGAAGTAATAATAAAGGACATTAAGTCAAGAGTCATGCTAAAAAGGTCACGATATAGCAATGTAGTAATACTAAGTAATGAACAATATAATAACGATAAGCAAGGGACAAAAAGAGAGAAAATATTCAGGGTAAACAAATAAAGAATAAAACTTATTTGAATTTGAGATGTGAAAATTATTTAAATTATGATGAAAAAAGTTAGATAACTGAAATCTTAATAGAGAAGGTCAAAAATAAAAAATATTGAATAAAACAAACTCAAGTAATGCAGTAAATTAAATATATAATTAAGTTTCTCATTGTCACACCTCCTTTTTACACACCCGAGGGTATATATAGGGAGTTTTTCTAATTTAAGTGACATTATTCGAAATGGGATTATTTATTTAATTTTTTAGAGTCGCCACTTGGAATATTTTAATTAGTGTCCCAAGTCACCGATGTATTTTTAAATCCCAAATCGAAGAAATTCGACTTTCCTTTTGAAGTCTGCGAACCAGAAATTCTAAGTAAGGAATTCTGTTAACCCGGGAGAAGGTGTTAGGCATTCCCGAGTTCCGTGGTTCTAGCACGGTCGCTCAAACTATCATAATTGACCTATTTTCTGATTTTAATACACGTTTTAAACCTATGGTGCATTTTTAGCTCAGTAATCCGCTTTTAATTATTTTAGGAAGATTCAACGTTATTTAAAACATGCCTTGAACTACGCCACATGAAATACACCCGCGGTCCACGACACGTTCTATTTAACGTTGTTAATAATTGAAATTGGGTTACATGAAATGCACACCCGAATTTAATAAATAAGAGAAAATCAATTTAAAGAACGTGCCTAAAGCAACTACGAAATTTCAAATTAATAACAAAAGTTTACGAGAGCCATGTAAAATTCAATTGATGGCACACCCCGATTTTAAAAGAGTTATTGTTAATTACATGAGGGTCATGGGTTACTTAATGAAAATGACACACCTCAAATTGTCTATAAAACCTAGCTAGTTTTGTGAGGGCCATGGGCTTAGAGGTTTATTTGGCATAGCACGCCTCAAATTATTTTAAGAAAAGGTTTATATATTTTAAAAGGCAAACTAAAGGTGCTCCTATTTTTAATTTTAATTTGAAATTAGGTATCACAACCACGCCACGGGAACCGTACCCGTAGTTGTAATAATTTAATTGCGTACCTAAAGAAAACTACGGTGTTTATGAATATTCCAAAGTTATAAAATTTATTTGCGGAAGAAGCGAAACTAATTAACTAAGGAAAGACGGACCAAATTTATTCACTAGTTTATTGTGTGTTGGGCTTGGCAATTTGAAATTGTTTAAACCCAACCAATTCAAGTAGGGCCACTTTAAATGAATATCCTATGACCATATTAGCCAAAATCCACAATCCAACTGAAAGTCTAAACCAGCAAAAACTAAACTCGCTCAAATCTAACCAAAACCTAGCTTTTCATCAATTAATTTATCAACTTACATTAAAATATTGTCTAAATTATAACATGTTAAATCATGATAAAAATTGAACAAAAGCATGCTTAGCATTCCAGTCACAATAAGACATTAATTTCAGAAATAGTCCATTAAAATAAAAGCACAACAAATATCAAGGAAAATAACAAAAAAAAATATGATATTAACATCTACAAGCATACAACGAAAAATAGTATCAAAGTCATGGAACAATTTATCTATTTTATTTCACTTGATATAAGAGATAAAGATATAGAAGAAAACTGAACCTCAACAATTGAATCCTTTGTATTAAAGGTGAGCTTGGTTACAACAAACTCCGGTGAATCGAATCTGACCGGAAAAAGAAAACAGGGACTGAACCTTGAGCCATGAACCTTGGACAGTACCTTCGCCACAAACCTCAACGACTGTTTCATGGATGATTTTTGGAATGAAAATACAGCTCTTTTTCGCTAAAGTTGAGGGCTGTTTCGATGGAGATTTATGACAGGCTTTTCAGTAGTTTTATAGCTGGGTTTTGCTGTGTTTTTGGACTTATTTTCGCAGGTGTTTTGCTGGTTTTGAGTGGCTGTTTTTCAGCAAGGATTTTACTAGTTCTCCCCTAGAATTTTTTTGAGTTGTTGTTACGAGGGAGCAAAGCCGATCAAAGAGAGCCAATTTTCAGCTGCTCATTCCTATGCGTTTTTCCCTTCCTTTCTTGTGCAGATCCCTCCTCCTTTTATTGTGTGTGTGTTATTATATGTAGAGAGAATGATGAAGGAGTGGGTGAAGGAAATATTTTTTGGGGAGAGTGGGGAACATGAGTGAGGAAAATGGGGAGACTGGGGAATATGAGTGAGGAAAGTGGGTAATGAGTGGAGAAAATGGAAAAAGTGGGGGAAGTGGGTAGTGAATGGAGAAAGTGGGGGAAGTGGAAAGTGAGTGGAAAAAGTGGGAATAAATTCAAACATGGTCAAAATTAACTGCTCACAGCTGCCCCTCTTTTCTTGGAGACATGAAGAGTTTTCAAGCAAAGATAAGGTGAGTCATGTGACTAATTTTTGAACAAATCGTTTTTTTTCAAAAGGAAAAATAAACAAAGGAAAGTGTACAACCGAGTCCTGATTTTGGACAGCCTACACATCCCGGGTCATAAAGGAATCAGGTCGCGTGTAGTTCAAGAAGAATGATGGAATGATTAGTTCGAGAGTCGAGTGAGGTTCGATCGAGGCTCCGATCCGCGACCCTGTTTTTACATCAAAAATATATAAAAAAAACTAACAAGCCTATCAGCTATGAGTTACAAGATTCCTATCTATGATTCTTCTGAAGTTTGATCTTGAGTCTTAGATGGTTCTTCCTGCAGACTCTGATATGAATCTTGATGCTCATTAGCTGCAACCGCTAGTTCATTCTTCTTCAGCTTTTCGGATTAAGACGGGACATGCAGAGCTTGTGGCTATGTCTTGAGCAGTACACATCTTTTCTCTGCTTCTGCACTTTGAGTTCAACTTCTTTTCTTTTTCTTCTTTTTTTTTTGTTCGATTGAGACTTCTTCTTTTGGTCATCTAAAACCTTGTTCCTCACGGTGAAAACCTGTTCAGGCACCAAAGCAAATAAACGAACGAAATTTTTCTGCCCCAATTTTCACTAGGAAAATTTCGTGAGTTATTGTAACAAAATCTAAACTACCTCTTTATTGAAAGCAACAAAATCAAGATTATGTATCCTTGGGAAAAGGGATTGGAGAGTGGAGCCCTATATCTATACTAAAAGTCAACTAGGGAGTGGAGACCCTATGTTGGCAAAAGACGACTAGGGAGTGGAGACCTTATGTCTAAAAATAATCTCAACTAGGGAGTGGAGACCCTATGTTGGCAAAAGGGGACTAGGGAGTGAAGACCCTATGTCTAAAAATCTCAACTAGGGGTTGGAGACCCTATGTTGGCAAAATGCAACTAGGGGATGGAGACTATATGTCTAAAAAAATCTCAACTAGGGGTTGAAGACTCTATGTTGGCAAAAGGCGACTGGGAATGGAGACCCTATGTCTAAAAAAATCTCAACTAGGGATTGGAGAACCTATGTTTGCAAAAAGCGACTAGGGAATGGAGACCCTATGTCTAAAGAAATCTCAACTAGGATTTGGAGACCCTATGTTGGAAAAAGGCGACTAGGGGATGGAGACCCTATGTCTAAAATCTCAACTAGGGGTTGGAGACCCTATGTTGACAAAAGGTGACTAGGGAATGAAGGTCCTATATCTAAAATCTCAACTAGAGATTGGAGCCCTGTGTTGGAAAAAGGAGACTAGGGAATGAAGGCCCTATGTCTAAAATCTCAACTAGGGGTTGAAGACCCTATGTTGGCAAAAGGCGATCCTATGTCTAAAAAATCTCAACTAGGGATTGGAGCCCTATGTTGGCAAAAGCGACAAGGGAATAGAGGCCTTATGTCTAAAATCTCAACTAGGGGTTGGAGACCCTATGTTGGCAAAAGGCGACTAGGGGATGGAGACTCTATGTCTAAAAAAATCTCAACTAGGGACTGGAGCCCTATGTTGGCAAAAGGCGATTAGGGAATGAAGGCCCTATGTCTAAAAATCTCAACTAGGGATTGGAGCCCTATGTTGGCAAAACGCAACTAGGGAATGGAGGCCCTATGTCTAAAATCTCAACTAGGGGTTGGAGACCCTATGTTGGCAAAACGCGACTAGGGGATGAAGACCCTATGTCTAAAAAATCTCAACTAGGGGATGGAGACCCTATGTTGGCAAAATGCGACTAGGGGATGGAGACCCTATGTCTAAAAAATCTCAACTAGGGATTGGAGACCTATGTTGGCAAAAGGCGACTAGGGAATGGAGGCCCTATGCCTAAAAATCTTAACTAGGGATTGGAGCCCTATGTTGGCAAAAGGTGACTAGGGAATGGAGGCCCTATGTCTAAAATCTCAACTAGGGGTTGGAGACCCTATGTTGGCAAAAGGTGACTAGGGGATGGAGACCCTATGTCTAAAATCTCAACTAGGGGTTGGAGACCCTATGTTGGCAAAAGGCGACTAGGGAATGGAGGCCCTATGTCTAAAATCTCAACTAGGGGTTGGAGACCCTATGTTGGCAAAAGGTGACTAGGGGATGGAGACCCTATGTCTAAATAATCTCAACTAGGGATTGGAGCCCTATGTTGGCAAAAGGCGACTAGGGAATAGAGGCCCTATGTCTAAAAATCTCAACTAGGGATTGGAGCCCTATGTTGGAAAAAGGCGACTAGGGAATGGAGGCCCTATGTCTAAAAAAAATTCAACTAGGGATTGGAGCCCTATATTGGCAAAAGGCGACTAGGGAATGGAGGCCCTATGTTCTAAAAATCTCAACTAGGGGTTGGAGCCCTATGTTGGCAAAATGCGACTAGGGAATGGAGGCCCTTTGTCTAAAATCTCAACTAGGGATATGCGCCCTATGTTGGCAAAAGGCGACTATGAGATGGATACCCTATGTCTAAAAAATCTCAACTAGGGGTTGTAGACCCTTTGTTGGCAAAAGCGTAAAAGATTGAGATTGGGGATTATAAACTACCATTTTTGTTTGAATGTTCTTCTTATCTCTTTTTTTTTCATTTCATTTCATTTTTTCATTTTTTTTAGTAAAAATGCAGGAATGAATTTGGAGGAGACTTCCCTTTTGGATTGATTATTGCTGCAAACTGTTTCTAGCACTTGTGCATTTCTTTTCCTTTTTGGTTGCACCTGCTTCTTGCACGGTTGCTTTGGATTGTACCTATTTCAAAATTTTCAAACAAAGAATAATTGTTAGTTTAAAATGGTGGTTGGTTTTGTGGCCTTAATTGTTTTTGATCATTTGATCTCGGCCTAACTCTTTTGGTGAGAACCTTTGTCGTTTGCTGGCTTTTCTGAAGATTGATCTCTCTCCTAAAATCGAGGAACTCAAATTTTGAAACTTTCCAGATGACAGTTCAACCACGTGGGCCTTTGGTCTTTTCACCTTATTTTGCCTCTAGGGGCTTTTGACTTTGGATTTTTTTTCATTTTCAATGACTTTGATTTCAAAGCATCGACCATCATGGCCAGTCGGGATCGACCTGATGCACCCGCTGAGGCTGGATACTATTCTTTGGACTTGACTTTTGTTAAGCAGAACCCTGTAAAACCAATCTTGCCACCTTTTCTTTGTATTAGTTTTGGAACAGAGTTAGACCGAAAGGGATTCAAAGAAAATAAAACAAAGGACAAGAAAGTGAATTTAAGGAGAAGTGTCCCTTTCAGGGAGGAAAGAAGGATTTATCTGGAGCGCATGCGGACTTCAATAGACATGACATGCTTCTTGGACTGGATACCTGATCTGCACAACTATCCAACTTCTCATAAACCCACTACGACCCGTGTTAAACCAAGAAACCTTGCCAGGACTCTTTCAGTACCAATGGTGGTGAGGGGTTTCTTCTTTTCGATCAACGACGCCCTTTGCGGGTTTTCGCCAATCGACCTCTCTCATTTCTCTTCTCACTGTTGCCTTATAGCACTCTTTACGAGTTTTCACTAACAAGACTCTCTCGTTTTTCAGTTTCTTTGCTCACCATCGTCTTACGGTGCCCGTAGGTTTTCACCAATAAGACTCTCTCATTTTATTTCTCTCATCTTGATTGCATCGAATCCAAACAACTGCGTTATCTGATTTCGAACACCTTTCACCGATTGATCGGAAGGACTTGAGCAAGGTTTGGGTAAAAAAACTTGGATCGAATTACAACTTTGGAACAATTCAGGTGGGATCATCGCCGAACCATTATAACATCTGCCCCAGTTTCACTTTTCGGGGAAAATTGAATTTTTATTTTGGTGTGACTGAACCCCGGAGAGAGGCTGCCTACGTATCCTTTCGGAATCAAGTCGAACGTAGTTCAGGGACTTTTGTTTTTTAATTTTTTCTTTTGTTTTTCTGTTTTGTTTTGTTTTGTTTTCTCTTTCTTTTTCCTTTCCTTTTTCCTCTTTTCTTTTTTTTTCATTTTTCATTTCTTTTTTTTTAAATTTCATTTTTCAATTTTTTTTAATAACACTTTCAGGTGCCAAAGAGGGTAATCAAAGAAGAGTAACTAGCTCAAATAGGTTTGCAAAGGGTTAAGTGTTTGGATAGTGAGAAAGAAAGCCTTCTTTATCCCAACCGGGGAACATTAATGCTATATAAATGATCCAACATAGTACCTTTTGACTGCATTTGCATTGGCAGTTGTTTCAAAGACATTTCCTTCGATGTGTCCCATGTACAACACACTCTTTTGGCAGTACCCTTGTTACCATGTGTGGCTCTTTCCAATTTGGAGCCAATTTTCCTTTAGCTATTCCAACTCTTTGTTTTATTTCCTAAAAAATTATCTTCATTGCAATCTAATTCTTGATTCCTTATTTCGAAGTCTGACAGCGTCTTAGGATATGGGCATGAAGTCCGCAAGCATGTCATGTTATTAAAATCACATTTAACAGAACTAAAAAAAGAATAAGGAAAACATCAAGATTAAGAATAGAGACATTCATGGACAATGAAATATTAATTTCATTTGATTTTTTTTTTTTGATTTTTTTTTTCAATTTTTGAAGATAGAAATGTTTACAACGGAAAGTAAGACAATAAAGTAAAATATCCGGATCACACCCTGAGATAATTCGGATGCAAAAAAGATTGCAAGACTGGCTACCGAGACTCTCGTCTGATGGGGAACTTTCATGCTTGACGACCATTTTTGGGGCTTTCTTCTGTCTCAGCAATGGCTACAATGGCCTTCAGTATCGGATCAATTCCTCAGCTTCACAAATAATTCCGACTATTGGCCAGATGTTGTGGGCAGACAACAGATTGTTCATCACATCAGGAGCTTCTTCATCCCGAAAAATGATTCTTTCACCTTCAATCAAATCTTCAACTGCCCTTTTGAGGGTCCAACAGTCCTATGTATTGTGTCTCACTGCTCCAAAGTGGTATTCACATCCAGCGCCATCTCGGTGCGAGAGGGACTCGGGGTTTGGCCGATTTGGGGCCACTGGCTATAGCAGACCTCGTCTGACTAACTTTTGGAACAAGCCCGAGTATAATTCACCAATAGGGGTGAACTGATTCTTTTTGAAAGGCTCTCTTAAGTGAGGATTGTACTGGGGAACATTTGATCGGGGATTATATAGATCTTAATAAGGATGGGCATTTCTGGGAGGTGGAGCTCGGTTTTGTACACAATGTTGTGGCTGCGTGCAAGGTTGCGCGTTCATCACCGCATACCAACAAAACCAACCACCTGAACAGAACCTGGTTAATTTGCTCACACAACCTTGTTAGTTTTGAGACATTTAACATATAGGAAATCGCAAGTTGGGATGCAATGCACTTAACAGTTAAACGCTTCTACCATGTGTTTGAACGGTTGCATGTTTCATCTTGGCCTTAACTAACCCTTTCAGTATGTACCTCTTTTCTTTTATTTCTAGCTCTCTTTAATCACGCTTGGTTTTCTCATCTTGTTATTTGCCGCTCTCTTATTTTTTGGCACTCTCTTTTCTCTTTATCTTTTTTTTGTCACTCTCTTTTTATTTTTATTTTCACTCTTTTCTTTTTTCTTTTTTTTTCACTCAATTTTCTTTCTTTTTTTTTCAGTTTATTTTTCACTCAATTAATTTTATGGCTATGATCGAATCCGATGTGAATTGCCTACGTATCATGACGCCGCATGAATCAGATCATACGTAGTTCGGGAAGATCAAAAATGGAGTAAATAAGCTAACTCTTTTTTTTTGTTTACTGTTATAAAACTCAAACCATGAAAGCTTTAAGAAAAAGAAAAACATATTTTTGAATTTTTGTTTTTTTTTTTCACAATTTTCGAAAGAAATGCTTTAAAAGAAGAAAGAAAATATTTTTTTTATTTTTGATTTTGACTGATTTTTGTTTATTTATTTTTATAGAGAGACTTTTAAAAATTCCTTTTCTTTTGATTTGAATTTTGGGAATTTCAAAAGTAAAAGGAAAATATTTTTGTTTGAATTTTCAATCGTTTTCTTTTTTTTTTCTAAAGAAGAAAGAAGATATTTTTGGCTTTTGGATGTTGCCTCTTAATTATCGAAAGAGGGAATTTTTTTTAAGAAAAATGTTTTGAATTTCTGAGCTTCCTATTTAATCTAAACCTTTTAGTGGACATTTAAGCTTAAATGTTTAGCTTTAAGCTTAAGAAACAGATGCGCAAGTAGCACGTAAGATGCATCAGGATGGTCTTTTTAATTTGGGTACCCTGTCCTAGACGGACCCAACCCCTGTGTTGAGTCCCCAAAGTCAAATACACGTGATGCAAACAAACGTTCCTACTAGGGATCCGGCATGAGGCTGTGTTATTCTAGGTTTGAAAACCTAGGTGTATTGTTCTAAACCTTGCTTACCCGAGCGGACAGCTCGAGCCGGAGGGGGGGGGGGGCAGCGTACCGGGAATATAGAAGTTTCACCGGCTTTGCAACTTGTCCGAACCTCGTTCTAAAATTGGGATATGACTCTAATAGAAAAGAAGTCACACAAAGTGCACACTTCCCAAATGATTTAGAAGACTCGGGGAGGAGGATTTCGTAACAGTTTTATATACAATTCAAGCAATATCAAAGCGGTAAAAAGCAGCATTTAGCACATTAGGTTCAAACATGTAAAAATCAGATAATAAATAAAAGTCAACTATAACAGTTATTCCAAGCTTGAATTTTGAGCCATGAACCAGAGATTCTAGGTTCTTTTCCCCGGCAGAGTCGCAAGATCTGTCACACCTCCTTTTTACACACCCGAAGCTAGTATAAAGGAGTTTTTCTAATTTAAATGACATTATTCGAAATGGGATTATTTATTTAATTTTTTTAGAGTCGCCACTTGGAATATTTTAATTGGTGTCCCAAGTCACCGATATATTTTTAAATCCCAAATCGAGGAAATTCGACTTTCCTTTTGAAGTTTACGAACCGGAAATTCTAAGTAAGGAATTCTGTTAACCCGGGAGAAGGTGTTAGGCATTCCTGAGTTCCGTGGTTCTAGCACGGTCGCTCAAACTATTATAATTGGCCTATTATCTGATTTTAATACATGTTTTAAACCTATGGTGCATTTTTAGCTTATTCATCCGCTTTTAATTATTTTAGGAAGATTCAACGTTATTTAAAACATGCCTTGAACCAAGCCACATGAAATGCACTCGCGATCCACGACACGTTCTATTTAACGTTGTTAATAATTGAAATTGGGTCACATGAAATGCACACCCGAATTTAATAAATAAGAGAAAATCAATTTAAAGAACGCGCCAAAAGCAACTACGAAATTTTAAATTAATAACAAAAGTTTACGAGGGCCATGGAAAATTCAATTGATGGTACACCCCGATTTTAAAGAGTTAGTGTTAATTACATGAGGGCCATGTGTTACTTAATGAAAATGGCATACCTCAAATTGTCTATAAAAGCTAGCTAGTTTTGTGAGGGCCATGGGCTTAGAGGTTTTATTTGGCATGGCACGCCTCAAATTATTTTAAGAAAAGGTTTATATATTTTAAAAGGCAAACTAAATGTGCTCCTATTTTTAATCTTAATTTGAAATTAGGTATCACAATCACGCCACGGGAACAGTACCCGTAGTTGTAACAATATAATTGCGTACCTAAAGTAAACTACGGTGTTCATGAATATTCCAAAGTTACGAAATTTATTTGTGGAAGAAGCGAAACTAATTAACTAAGGAAAAACCGACCAAATTTATTCACTCGTTTATTATGTGTTGGGCTTGACAATTTGAAATTATTTAAACCCAACCAATTCAAGTAGGGTCACTTTAAATGAATATCCTATGACCATATTAGCCAAAATTCACAATCCAACTGAAAGTCTAAACCAGCAAAAACTAAATTCGCTCAAATCTAACCAAAACCTAGCTTTTCATCAATTAATTTATCAACATACATTAAAATATTATCTAAATTATAACATGCTAAATCATGATAACAATTGAACAAAAGCATGCTTAGCATTCCAGTCACAATAAGACATTAATTTCAGAAATAGTCCATTAAAATAAAAGCACAACAAATATCAAGGAAAATAACAAAAAAAATATGATATTAACATCTACAGGCATACAACGAAAAATAGTATCAAAGTCATGGAACAATTTATCTATTTTATTTCATTTGATATAAGAGATAAAGATATAGAAGAAAACTGAACCTCAACAATTGAATCCTTTGTATTAAAGGTGCGCTTGGTTACAGCAAACTCCGACCGAAAAACGAAAACAGGGACTGAACCTTGAGCCGTGAACCTCGGACAGTACCTTCGCCACAAACCTCAACGACTATTTCATGGCTGATTTTTGGAATGAAAATACAGCTCTTTTTCGCTAAAGTTGAGGGCGGTTTCGATGGAGATTTATGACTGGTTTTTCAGCAGTTTTGTAGCTCGGTTTGGCTGTGTTTTTTGACTTATTTCCGCAGGTGTTTTTGCTGGTTTTGAGTGGTTGTTTTTCAGCTGAGGTTGGGGTAATTTTGGAGTAAGGATTTTACTAGTTCTCCCCTAGAAATTTTTTTTGAGCTGTTGTTACGAGGGAGCAAAGCCGATTAAAGAGAGCCAATTTTCAGCTGCTCATTCCTATGCGTTTTCCCCTCCCTTTCTTGTGCAGATCCCTCCTCTTTTTGTTTTTGTTGTGAGTGTTATTATATGTAGAGAGAATGATGAAGGAGTGGGTGGAGGAAATATTTTTTGGGGAAAGTGGGGAAAGTGGGAAGAGTGGGGAACATGAGTAGGGAAAGTGAGGAGAGTGGGTAGTGAGTATAGAAAGTGGGAATAGTGGGGGGAGTGGGTAGTGAGTTGAGAAAGTGGATATTGAGTGAAAAAAGTGGGGGGAAGTGGGAAGTGAGTGAAAAAAGTGGGAATAAATTCAAACATGATAAAAAATTAAATGCTCACACTCATACATAAAATTTTACTATTTAAAATTAAAACTCAAAATGATATACTTTGGACGAATTCATAATCACAACTTAGTATTAAACATGACATTATTTCTATTATAGGTAAAATACTAAATGGAAAAACTAATCAAGATATCTTAGTAAAAAAATGTACAAAAGAGATTATACTTTAAATTAATTTTTTAATATAAGTAAATAATACTCAAAAATATTACGTTAACCCGGTTGCTTATGCCAAAACTCTGTATAATAAGAAATTTATTGAATATATATAAATATTTGAATGTGAACCTAGTTATTATTATATTATTAACTTAAAGTTGCTGTAGAAACCCATAAATTTCAAATTTGATTTTTTCTTTTAATACTTTTTATGCTATGCCGAGTTGCAATATTGTTTGAACCATAAAGCAAAATCATCAAAAAAATTGAGTAATCTCGTTCACTTCTCTTCTTGTTCCTTAGGCCATCTCCAACCCTTGCCTCCATTTTCTCCTCCAAAATGGAGTAAAGTTACTCCAATCATTACTCCAAAAAAGATTATTCTATTTTATATTCGTCTCTCTCTTCAATACTATATTATTATCTTTTATTTAAATTTTATTTTCTTATTTTTATTAAAGAAATTCTATATTTTTTTTCTTTTTTACATATTCATCACATATAATTTATATTCCTTCGTATATAACTATTTAATATAAAATTATTTTATTCCCAATTTTAATGTATTTTCAATTTTTACTTTTTAATTTTAGCAACATCTAATATTTTATATTCGCACCTTTCAATTTTAGCAACATCTAATATTTTATATTTGCACCATTCATTTTTTGAGATGATTATATATTTTTTGTATAATTATAACTTATAATAAAATTAACTTACAATTTTAAATAAAACTAATAAATGCACAAAAATTAATTTATCAAAATTATACAGCAAAGTTAAGATGTAAAATTAATATTATAAAGATATTACATAAACATAATTAAGTATGTATAAAGAGATATAAAAGAGTTAATTAATAAAATAAAAAAATAGAGAATAGTAACGGATTCATCCTCCATTTTGCAGCCAAAAATGCAGCAGCATTGGAGTCAAATTTCTCCATAAACTTACTGCATTATGACAAATGAAGGCAACCTTGCGTGGAGATGGCCTATGTACTTATAAAGCTTAGCTGTATCCTTGAGGATTGCACAAACATTCAACGATCACATTAGCTAAGTGCAGTCTGTGAGAATCTGATCCTCTTTCTCTTGATAGTGTCCTTGAGCGTTCCTATTAATTTAGATAAAATTTAAAGCCTGAATATAAGCATAAGCAGAAATTCATCAACAACAAGATCAGCGTTAGGAAAGACAAACTATGTACTACTTTTACACAGAGAAGTAGTAATTACAACAGAAGAGTTGTCATGTCTATGAGAAATCAGAGAGAGTGGAGATCGGGATAAGGGCAACTTTGTCCATGTATTGACCATTATATTAAGGAGGTAAAAAGATTAACTGATTATTAACGATGTTAATCTTTCTATATCATTGTATAGGGGCACTAAGTGTGTTATTTAGAAATACAAGGCTTATATCAGTGACTGAGTCATGTTATAAGAGTAGAACAAGCTTAAATTAATACAGACCCTATACTTAAGTGATGCAAATAGTAAAACATATATACATATAAACTGCTACAAAATTTCAAGCCATGTTTTGTACTATAATTTATTTTTAAAATCCTTTTGGAGCGGGAGAACTCGAGATCTTGAGAAGGAGAAAGGAAAGACATACTGGAAATTAGAGTTCACGGGATAACAAAGTAGTAAATTACTCAACGAGTGCGGAACCAAAATATGGTTTATTTTTACTAAAAATACTCAAATAAGTGTAAAAAAAAAAAAGTTACCAAAGTATATATAACGCCACTAATAGTGGCGCTATACAGTAACGTTAATTGTACCGTTACTGTATAGCGCCACTATTAGTGGCGTTATACTGACAAACTTACATAGCGCCATTAATAGTGGCGCTATATGCCTTATACCCTGACCCCACCAATAATGTCTGGGTTCAATAATTTAAATGTGTATAAAGCCACTTTTTGTGGCGCTATATACAAAAAAAAAAAAAAACCCGGCTAGCCATTTTCTATATAAACATCGTAGAATCGCCCCAACTTCATTCAAAATTTTTTTTTAACTCTTGTTGGTTTCTATTGTTGTTAAATTCTCCAGCATTTTTTCATTATGTCTGAAGAACGTAGAATAAGAGTATCATTATATTGGGGGGTGAGGTTGTGATGGAGAATAACTCTGTGGGCTACAGTTTACCTGCTAAGTGTAATGTTAAATTGCCACTTTCAATTGAGTACGAAACATTGATATCGTTGTTATGCAAAAAAATGAGTGTGAGAAAACGTTCAGTGATACTCAAAGTAACCGGAAGATATCCGTATTCCGTTACGCCGCAAGGGGTTGCTTTTTACTCAGAGTTTAACATCGACGATGATGACACTTTGAGTGATTTCTTGAGGACTCCGGACGAATGCCGGGAATTTCTTGTAATCACAATGTTGGAGATGTACGTGAAGGTCGAAGACGTTCCAAAAAATGAGGTTGTGCGTAGTAGAGATAACCCCCAGTCATCGGGTGGTTATTCTGGATCAGTTTTTGCCGGACATGTTCCAGATGAAGGAATTTTTCTTGATTTAAATTTATCACCGTCGGCGAATGAGCAGCGAGAAAATAATTTATACCATGCTTTCCATAATTCACAAGAAGAGTGGTAAACTTCAATTTCCATGTGTGTTAATTATGTATATTTTTGCGTATTGAATAAATTTTAACGCTCATTTATTTAATAGGGGTACCGGCCGGATATGAATTTTACAAGTGACCCATCCGGTAGTCATCACCTAACTGAAAACGTCCATCATGGAATGTCATCACATTACAACTTGTAAGTGACATCCATGCCCCATGCTACAAATGGCCATGGTGCGGACATTGTGTGCAATTCCATTGGTGGAGAATGAATCAGATCTCCGTGTATCTGACACTGATGGCATTTTCGTACGAAACTGATACAATCATGCTCCATAGTGAGCCAATAATATCCCGCTCGCAGAATCTTCTTTGCCAACACATATCCGCTCATATGGGGCCCACAGACTCCAGCATGTACCTCTGTCATCACTATCGTGGCTTGACCTGCATCAATACATCTCAGCAATCCCAGATCTGGGGTTCTTTTGTACAACATTCCTCCACTGAGGAAAAATCCATTTGCCAGTCGTCGAATGGCTCTCTTTTGATCTCCGGTTGCCTGCTCCGGGTATATCCCCATCCTGAGGTATTCCTTGATATCATAAAACCATGGCTCGCCATCCATTTCTTCTTCTATTATGTTGCAGTAGGCATGCTGATCACGAACCTGAATATACAATGGGTCAACATGGATTTTGTCTGGATGGTGCAACATCGATGCTAAAGTGGCCAAAGCATCGGCAACCTCATTGTGAACTCTCGGGATGTGTCTGAACTCCACTGATCGAAATCGCTTGCTCAAATCGTGCAAACATTGTCGGTATGGTATAAGCTTCAAATCCCGTGTTTCCCATTCACCCTGGATCTGATGTACTAGGAGGTCCGAGTCTCCCAAGACCAAGACGTCCTGAACATCCATGTCTGCAGCCAATCGTAGGCCCAAAATACATGCCTCATATTCAGCCATGTTGTTGGTACAATAGAAACGTAGCTGAGCTGTAACAGGATAGTGATGTCCTGTTTCTGAAATAAGTACTGCTCCTACTCCAACTCCTTTTGCATTAGCAGCCCCGTCAAAGAAAAGCTTCCACCCTGGTTTCTCATTCAGTTCTAACTCCTCTATATGTATCACTTCTTCATCTGGAAAATACGTCCTCAAAGCTCTCACAAGGGATTTTGATGAAATCCGGACAGCAATGTGGGATGAGTCTAGACCAACGGTGCTTGCAAAGGGGATGCTTTTTCCTGATAAAGCACGCGTAAGCAGGGCTTGTAAAATGCACAATGTTAAAGAGTGTCGTGAGATGCAGGTATCGGAGTCAAGTCCGACGGTATACAAGGCTATTTGCCGCAGGTGGTTTTGGCCATGTAATTGGATGTTGCGTGCGTCGAAGAAGAAAACAGGTATGTGGAAAGTGGGTAAATACATTCCCACCCACACATGCGAAATGGACACTTTCAACGGGAATCACTTCAACTTGGATATTGACTTGATATCTCTTGTACTTATTCCGCACATCGAAGCGTCCATAAGGTATAAAATCAAAGAGTGCATTACAGCAGTCTACCAGGAATATGGCCACACAATTACTAAAAGAAAGGCATATCTTGGGCGCAAAAGAGCGTTTGAAATAGTCTATGGTAACTGGGATAAGTCATTTGCAGATCTGCCTAGCTACATGGCTGCACTGCAGCACTTTAACCCCGGAACAGTTATTGAATGGAAAGCTTGAGCGGAGTCCGGGTAAACCATAATATATATTCAATTACGTGTTTTGGGCGTTTAAGCTAGCAATTGATGGTTTTCCGTATTGCCGGCCTGTCATATCCATAGACGAAACTCATGTCTATGGAAAGTACGATATCAAGCTATTGATAGTCGTGGCTGTGGATGCAAATGGACAGATATTTCCTCTAGCCTTTGCTATTTATGCAAATGAAAGCACAGAGACGTGGACAATGTTTTTGAACCACTTGAAAGAGCACGTTGTCAAACATCGTTCAGGTATTTGTCTAATATCTGATCGGCACGGGGGTATATTAAGTTCTGTGGAGAACCTTCCTGCCTGGCAAGAACCTTATGCATACCACCGTTACTGTGTGAGGCACTTTAAGGCCAATTTCAAGAAGGCACATCCCAAAAAAGATCTACATGATTTGATGTGGATGGCAGCAACAGACCACCAACAACATAAATTCCGGAGGCATATGGATTCTATCAGGCAAGAAGACGATGCAGCATATCGTTGGTTAATGCGACATGATCCTGAAAAGTGGACGTTGCATGCAGATGGTGGCAGACGCTGGGGAATTCTTACTACAAACGTGTCAGAATCCTTCAACGGGTTATTAAAGTCGGCAAGAGGATTGCCCGTCACAGCCATGGTGCGTATGTCGTTCAAGCAGATGGCGGAGAGGTTTGTACAACGGTCTGCAGCTGCAACGGAATTGATGGAAAGGGGTGTTGAATTTATGCCAGTGCCTATGAAGAGATTAGAGAAATACAGACGGCGAGCACATTGGCATTCCTTTTTGCAATATGATAACGAACGAAGGTATTTTTGAAGTTCGCACCGCTATCCATAATAATCGGGGTAATAATGTACATACTGTAAATGAATCCACAAGGTTATGCTCATGTGGGAAATGGTCAATCTACCACATGCCTTGTTCACATGCCATCAAGTGTTTTCAACGTGTTGGTTATGCGGAGACCAACTATATTGATCAACAATATAGTGTTTCCAAATACCTAAACACATATAGTGGTCAGCTGCAACCAGTGGGTTCTGAGCATTACTGGCCCCCAGAACCATTTAAAATGGTGTGTAACAAGTCCTATTTGCGTAAAAGACAGGTGCAGAAGAGAACGCGTATACGGAACCAAATGGATGTTAGTGATATCGTATATGCACGCAAATGTGGTATATGCTCGCAAACAGGCCACGACCGTAGAAAATGTCCTTTGGGTGGCAACAATAATCAAGCTCAGGGCGGGTGTTCTTCTATTGTACCTAACTACCCATGAGTTCATGTTGTAATAATTAGTTGTTATGTATACGATTTAAGTATTTATGAAATAATATTTTCTTGTTTGTTAATTATGATTTGTACTTTCCCTTTTTACCTATTTAAATAATAATTTAATATAATTATCGGTATATTTATTATGTGTGTTGTCTTGTCGCTATCACGATATTTAATACACAAAATATACATATGGCGCTATGTGTGTCTTGTCTTGTCAAACTGAAAAAGCTGAAAACATCATGATATGGCGCCATTAGATATGTGTGACCGGCTGACATAAAGTCGTCTCGTCAACATCATGATATGGCGCCATTAGATATGGCGCTATCTAATATAGCGCCATTAGATATGGCACTATCTAATATAGCGCCATTAGATATGGCGCTATATGTGTATTGTTTAGCCTATAAATAATGGGGTCATTGTAGTTATTTTGTGTGCTAAAAATTTCCCCCAAGAAATATTTCATTAAAAGTAAGTAAGGTTTTTATTATAAGCAAATAGTTCACAAATGGCTCAACCTGGTCGTCCACCAATTTGCTTATGTGGAAAACCATGCATGATGGATTGTGGGTGGGAAGGTGCTAACGTTGGACGCCGCTATTGGTGCTGTATGAACAAGTTGTACAAGCAACCCGACGAACCTACTTGTGAATTTGATGAATGGGCTGAGGAACCATGTTATCAGGAAAGCTACAGGGATAGATTACAGGAATTTCATAATATGTTGTTATACCAGCATAGAATACAAAAGGAGGCAGATAGAATTATTACAAATATGAGGGAGAAACTAAAGGAGGTGGAAGATAAAAAATGGAGAGCAGAATGGAATTGTGAAGCACACAAGGAACGCAACGAAAAATATAAACGGGAACTTGCGGAGGTGAAGGCGAGAGTGAAAGAGTTAGAAGAAGAAAAAGAACAAATGGAAGAACGATTTAAGTGGTTGGAGCGAAGAATAAATGACAACTGAGGATGGAGCATTGACGTGTATGTGTTTAGTGTCATTTTCATATGTCATGTATTTTTATTATGTTGGCCTGTTATGTTTGTGTTTGTGTTGTAGTAATGTTTTCCTTGTTTGTTGTACTAAATTTTATTTTAATTTAAGTGGAAGTTAAGTTTAAGTTGTTGTGTTACTATACCAAAAACTATAAAACGAAATGAGAACTAAAAAAAAGTAACTGTCATATTCGACTAAATATTGTTGTTAATGTACAAAAAAATATTATTTACATCAAAAAAACAAAAATATGGAAGACCGAATCAATGTGTCCCGCATCCGGTATGTCTCAAAGTAGCCGTTGGCCTGAGGCGCATCCCCTGCCGCCCGGGTACGCTATCAGGATCATCATCATCAAGTCGTCTCCTTATGGTCGGATGCGGCACAGGATGACATGTATCGGTGGTGCTGTCAGGTCCAGTAGAAGGCTACATAATAATATCAAACTTAGTATAGAAAACTACATAACAATTCACAAAAATTTATATTGTCTTACCATAATCGTGTCTGGATCCTGAATGTAGTCATCTGTCGCAGCATCGCATGAAGCCTAAAAAAGTAAATTAATAAAGTTAAAACAAAATAAATAAGTTATAGTAAAAACAGTAATAAAATTAATACTAATAAACTCATACCTGCGCATGTGATGAGCTGCCATAACTCAGTCGGTGCCCACTATCAAAATCTCGGATCGGTCGAGACTCATCAGTGGTAGACGGGCCAGGGAAATATCTACCCAACTCCACTCCTTGAAAATCCGAGCCCATGATCAAGAATTGACCCGATGGGGTCACCTGCGACGTCCCTGGAGTGTCATAAATGCCAAGGCTGTAAGACGGAATGTCGGTCTCATGCATGCCACCTCCCATATCAGCAGCAACATCATCAGCAGGAGCCTCAAAGCCCCCTTGCTGGGGACCTCCTCTCCGCCCACGACCGCGTTGTCCAACACCAGCAGGTCGTCGTGGAGCAGCAGCAACTCGTCGGCCACCACCCCGTGGCATACCACGACCTCGCTGGTATGTGGCTGGGTCAACATAATCTGGCTGGTGTGCCAAACGCTGATCCGATTGGCCTCGCTGCAGTGTCTGGGCAGCCACATCCATTAAGCGACGACTATAGTCCTGCATGATCACAGGGTCGTGGACATAACTCTGCATCTGCTGCCCCATACGATATACGGTATGCAATCCAATCGCCTGCACAAAAGTTTTTAATATAAACTACGTATTTGACTAGAAATTACTATTAAAGTAATTGATAATAACAGAAAACATACCAGAGCCTCATGTCTCCCGGCGTATGAGACGTATCGACCATCTACCTGATGAACTGGGTTCCCGATAAAAAGTCGGGAAACAGTGCGGTACCATGCCATATAAACTTCGATAGGAAAGTGTTGCGGAGCTGGGGTCAAGTCCCCTCGGCTGTCCCAAATACCCAAATGCGCTGTCAGCCACTCAATAAATGTGTCGTCCACTCTCATCCTATCATCCCTCTCATAATGTAAAGGATCCCATGCAGGCTGAGTCGGTATAGACTGCGGAAATCCAAACTGACGAAATACTCGCTCTGAGGCATGATGCTCAACAATATCGAGGCACGTGAGAGGGACGGAAGCCCTCCAAATATGGCGACCGTGCGTGCAATACGCTGGCAGGGTACCTATCAGCTCTTCGATGTACGACGTCCAGATGAACTATCAAATAATAACACAAACCGTTAGTTTGCGCAACACCTAGTTAAAAATTAATTGGTAAGTTTAGTTAGATATTCACCTGTGCATCCTCCAGAAAATCCAACACATCCCTACAGAAGGGGAGATTATGATGGCCATGATACTCTCGTGCAAGTCTACGACGCAATACCCACCTACAAGCTAGAGGGAGATCAGGAATATGTACATTAGCCGGTAGCTGTGGTAGAGGTGGCCGAAGTTGCAGAAATCGCTCCCACACCCAAACCTAAAACAGAAAGTTGACGTAAAGATTAACTCTAACTAGGTAGAATTGGAAGTAAACGACAAATTATTTGAATAAGTTGTCACATGTAGAAGTGGCAGAAAGCCAGAAACGTCTCTCTGTGTGCCCATGGATGCCCGGCACATCTGCCTGTACAAAAAAGATAGGACAGCACCACCCCAGTTGTAGCTGACTGTATCATCAAAGTCCGCAATATGATGCAGAAAACGAAGGCTCACTAGGTTCCCCGAAGTGTTCGGGAACAAGACCCCCCCAAATAGAAGGAGCAACAACAGCCTCGTATATTGCTCCACATCCACCTCCGCTGAGTCGTCGGTGATAGTATCGTGGATCTGCACCAAGTGGTCTCTAATGGGGACCAACTTGCATACGACTACTCCCAATTGCTACATCTGGGTCCTCGGACCTGAAGCCCGTGAGCCTGTGCAGCATATCCATATATGCAGCCCAGTTAATATATCTCATGTTCCCAGGCAGTAAAACTGGCAAGCCATCGGTGGACATGCCATATAAAATCTCGACGTCCTGGAGTGTGATGGTGGCTTCGCCGATGGGCAGATGGAAAGTGTGCGTCTCCGGTCGCCACCGCTCAATCAACGCTGTGATCAAAGCATAGTCGAGCTGTATCCGGCCAATGCTAATGGTCCTATATAATCCCATCTCCTCCAGGTGATGGACCACACGAGGATGTAGAACGCGGGGAGGAGTCAAAAACTCCCACAATAAATCCACTCTCCTGCCCCGAAAAGTCTGCATAAGCAACTCTAGCAACTCTCCCCCCCATATATGCTCGGATCTATGCTGGGGCTGTAGGGGTAGTAGCTCCGACGTCCGAGGGCCGGGATGTATAGGTGCATCCATGTCGTCAACTGAAAATTCATAATTTTTAATAACTATCATTAAAATTTATGTGTGTTTTTTATAATTTAAATTCATATTTTTTAACAACTTAATTGTAAAATTATATATATATATATATATATATATATATATATATATATATATATATATATAATTTTTATAATTATGGGTTTCGTGCTAGATTTTCTGAAGCTCAGTGGTACCAAACTATCATTAATAATTTTATGTTTTTTTAATAATTTTTATTCATATTTATTTAATAACTAAATTGTAAAAATAATATATATATATATATATATATATATATATATATATATATATATATATATATATATATATTTATAATTATGGGTTTCGTGCTAGATTTTCTGAGGCCCAGTGGTACCAAACTATCATTAATAATTTTATGTTTTTTTAATAATTTTTATTCATATTTTTTAATAACTTAATTTTAAAAATTATATATATATATATATATATATATATATATATATATATATATATATATATATATATAATTTTTATAATTATGGGTTTCGTGCTAGATTTTCTGAAGCTCAGTGGTACCAAACTATCATTAATAATTTTATGTTTTTTAAATAATTTTTATTCATATTTATTTAATAACTAAATTGTAAAAATAATATATATATATATATATATATATATATATATATATATATATATATATATGGGTTTCGTGCTAGAATATAAGATAATTAAACAATTACTACACAATATTACGCTACAAGGCTCTACATTTTACTACGCTAAAGGGGTCTACGTTTTACTACGCTAAAAAGGTCTACGTTTCACTACGCTAATAAAGTATGCATTTTACTACGTTAAAAAATAATCTAAACTAAACGGCATAAAAACACATAAATATACATGAGGATATTAACAAACACATTTTTAGACTAATTTACATATTTTTATACAACACTAAAATTAAATCCGGATAAAATTTAACATGCTAGTTTGGGAAAAAATAAACACAAACCGAAATAGAACACATACACATCAAGTAATATGCATTGTTATAAAAGTTTCAACTTAAAATAAATCGAAATACCTCGATTTAGAATTTTTAAAATGTAGATAGATCGAAATTTTGACTCCGGAAGAGTGAATCCACAATAACACGAAGCTCTACTCGACAGTGGGACCACAAATATTAAACTTTTATCTGACGGGGAGACCCAAAAAAAAAAAAAAATTTTAAAATGGGGGCAGAATCGGTGGTGGTGGTGGGGAGGGACCAGAAGTGAAAATGAGGGAGATGGAAGTCGGAGATGGAACGAAGAAGAAGATGGGGGATTTGTATTAAGGGGTATAGCGCCACTATTAATGGCGCTATGTCTTCAAGTATAAGGCATATAACGCCACTATTAATGGCGCTATGTAAGTTTGTCAGTATAACGCCACTAATAGTGGCGCTATACAGTAACGGTACAGTTAACGTTACTGTATAGCGCCACTATTAGTGGCGTTATATATACTTTGGTAACTTTTTTTTACACTTATTTGAGTATTTTTAGTAAAAATAAACCATATTTTGGTTCCGCACTCATTACTCAACCACCTTTCAATCTAGGTGCTACCAGTTATAGGCCAAATTTCAGTTTTTCCATAGAGACAAAATGAGTGTAGCAGCTTTATAACACATATTATGGTTTTGACTCTTTTCTAATAGTACTACAACTTCACTTCTCAACTGAATATTTATTTTTCAGTGCCAGTAGACCTCAAACTTCTTCCCAGAGCAAATTAAAAAAAGAAGAATATTTTCCAGCAAAAATGATTGAAACAAGGTAAAGTGAGAACCTTTGCTGGCTCACAAGGGTATCTTGAGACCATCAAGAAACAACACATGAGAAAGGAGCTACATTAGTAACTTGATGAAGAATATAAACAAAGATAGTGCATATATGAAAAGATTAGAAGTATCAGCTATTACAACAGACTAATGTTAACAAGGTTATATTCAGTATTAATTCTGCGCATATGAGCAAATTAAGCAAACTTCCAGGGTTAACACTACTGGCTATAGCGATCATTGTCAAAGTCTACTGATTAGTGCAGGTAAGCAGCCTGATAATGGTAGCCATTTCCAAAGAAGTTTCCATGCCCAGGGAGAACGTTGTAAGCAGTGCTACCCAAAAATGATGGAACATGGGTGTCAGTTCCAACGGGGTAAGCATATGGTCTGTCATACACATATTGCGGGTACCTATCAGTCGTCCTAGCATAGAAGTTCTTGTCAGTGGCAGTGTTAGCTACTCGGGGTCCATTCCCAACACCATTGGCACGAGGTCTCTTGGTTTGAGGTTTCACAACTTCAGTTGCCCTTTTCTTGTCTGCCTTTGCTTTCTCCAACTGGAGAATCCTTTTCTGGAGGGGATCCACTGGGTATTGCTCCTGAAGCTTATGGTCTTCAATGCATTTAATTACAGACTTTAGAGCTGCCAGTTCCTTCTCATTGACATCATTCTAGAATAGGAAAAAAACAATTGGTTATTGGTAATCAAACAGACTTATTTCAGGAAAAACTAATTCTCATCAGACAGGTTACATAGATGTGTCACCGCAAGCACTTGCACAAGCTTTAGAATGTGATTGAAATGAGAATTCCAAGATAAACATACCAAGGCAGAGGAACAAACCTGTACAGTAGGCGAAGCGTTTCCAGATTTGACATGTGAAGATGCTTTACTTGCTTCGTCCAAGTGGGATTTCAGTAAAGAAACAGGTGAGAATCGCTCAGTCAGATCAAAGGCAAAAGCTAGATTAACAGCATCTATATGCCTTCCTTTGCTAACCAAGACATCAAGAACACCTGTAGAAGTCCAATCAGAAAGCAACATCTATGTCAGAATTTCATGTACACAGGCAACCTGAGTTACCGAGCCTAGGCAATTAAATCATACGGAATATGGTTTCCTACTGGTAGAAAGCCGTAGTTGATGGACAACACCTAGACAAGGTAAGAATATGATTTCTGAACAAAGATGCTTTTCTGGCTGCCGCTTAGACAATTACTTAGAATTTGAAACTGTTTACGAATTCTGAGGGAAAAAATAATGCAAGACCTCATGAAAAATAAAAAGTGGTGTTATCCTAGGACTCTAGCTGCCACACTCTTTTTTCTAAGACATATTGATCTCTGTAGCTAAGAAATCTACTCAAGATATTCTTTTCCAAGGTGGTGACCAGGGATGCTTCCTTTCCTTCTGTACACATTTATAAGGAGGTATGCATGCCCTACTCTTTTTTCTCTGACAATTTAATCTACACTGCCTCTTTTGACCTTAACCATTCTTTCATTAGATCAAACACGATACTAACCACAAACAGGATAGGAGAATAACAGTCAACTGACATTAATCTTCTGGCTGACCTTCCAGCCCAAACACTCCCCCCTACCCCACCTCCGCTGCTCCTGCCTCATGGAGGGCAAGTAAAAAAGAGCCTACCAAAAAGAAATTTCACAAAGTTTCTTTTAAAAAAAAAAAAAAAAAAACTGGGTAAGTTGTACTCCACAAATTGCAAGCGAGGATGAGTTAACAGATATTGCTAAGTGGAATTAACTAGCATAGAACATGAAGTAATCCTACATTTACTGCCTAAGCCACATATACGATTTGGAAATGCATATCACATGCAGCTCTCGAGGTGACAAGAGGGGCCAGCTTGACATTGCGAAATGCTGAAGGAAGAAAATAGGAAATAAAAAGTAAGGGAGATAATAATAGAATATTATAGCATAACAACGTCAGTATCAAACAAGTTCTAAGGATGTTGTTACCAAATTTCTCATTAATCTTAGTCCATTTGATAAGAAAAAAGAGGTAGTACAAATAGGACAAAGAGAAACATCCATAGAACTTGAGATGTAGTGGTAGATGACCAGACGAATCACATGAGCAATCCTTAAGGCATGTGAGTAAAGTTTGATGTCCAAGAGAAAAGAAATTGACAGAGTCTCAGGCAATAGCTTTTTTACTTCTGCCCCACAAAGATTGTCCTAATTTCTTCGTTGGTGTTGAATCTACGTTGTATATGCATTTAGCTTTGACAACTCATGACAAACAGTTATGACGCCATGGTCACTTCACATGAATCCTTCAAAGAACACTACAAAACATCCTAGTTGCGTATACTGGTTTGCAATTCTTACCCAAATCTGTACATGCGCACACAGATCAAACCACGATTATCTATTTGCAATATTTATTTACTTCACCAAAAGGTACTGTTTTTGTATTGAAATGCAAAAGGTTAGAACTTATAGCAATTTATCTGAAGTTCTAAAAATATAATTTTTATCCATTTCACTATAAACTTGAATAGCAAGACAAAGAGACAACAGAACTCTGGACATGGGCACATAAAAAGCTAGAAAGCTGAAATGACTTAAAGATAGGAAATTTGATGACTATTACTGGCATTAACCGTGTAGAGGCAAACTTCATATAACACAATCCACCTGACACTTGAGCGCAAATGAATCAAGGTGGGCTACAGCCACATTGTTTAACAGTCTCTGAGCCTATACTGTGTGCAACGAACCTGGATTGAGTGACCCCGACTTTACTCCAATAAGAATATTCTTCAATGGTTGGTCAGTCAAAGAATAAGGAGAAATAGGGAGAGAGGACAACAAAGAAGCAGCAGAAAGCAGGGGAAGAAGCAGACAGGGTCCTTGAAAAACTCGTCAAAAATACTCAAAAAGAAAAAGTAGAAGAAAATCTCGAAGATTTAACTTAGATATGTTATGGACACCCACCTGGCATTCTGTCAGACAGTCCAAGAGAACGGCAGAGGTCAGCAGCTTGCCGACGACGTGAAACCATTGGAAGTAGCTTGAATAAGTCATCCTGGTTGAAGTTGGAATTAATACCAAAAGTATCTAGAAGCTGTAAGAATGCATGAGCCTCCAAGGAATTCCCGTTATTTGCATCAATATCAAGTTCATCTAACTTAGGTTTCCAGTCCTCAGCTATTGATTTTGCATGTTCCTTTACATTTTCAGATATTATACTTGGAACAAAATCGATTTCCAGCGTGGTTAATAAAATGCTAAGGCATTCCATCAGCATAATACAAGTTCGTCGAAGGCCTAACAGATTTGCATCTTTTTTAGCATCTGAAATTGACACTTCTGAGGGGTAGAAACCCTTGAGTGAGTCCAGAACCAGAGAGGCAGGGTCACCTGCAGCTCTAAAAGCAATTGGAATCTCCTCCCTTACAGCAGCTAGGTTCTTGAGGTTGTCTGATATAAATTTATGGAGGCCTTCTGGATCCATGTCTTGGCATAGTTTCACTAGCTCTGGATAAGACTTGACTTCCACAATTGCATTCTCAGACCGTTTTCTATTATCCTCTGTACAATTCTCAGTTGTCCCAGAAACCATGGGCTTTGCCTCTAGAAAAGATGGGCCACCTTGATCCTCATTATTAATAACTACAGGTTCTGCAGAATAAGGCTTCCTTTGTTTCTCCAGAGCAACAGCAATAGCAGAGACAGCTGCATCTCTTTTCTCCTGGAGCCTCTCAAGTGAAGTTTGCTCCTTAGCAACAACAGCTGCTTGATGCTTCTCTAATAGCTCTTTAGACTGAACTATTTTTGTTTCAAACTCTTTCTCTTGTTCTTCCAGTTCAGTGAAACGTCTTTTCAAGGACCTCTGTAGCCCATCAAAGTGTTCTTCGAGTTGCTTCCATTTCAGATTGAGAGTAATAGCACGGTGACTTTCCAACTCAGCAAATGCTTTCTGTAGTTGATGTATCTTAGAGGTCGTAGAGTCCATCAATGTTGCAACTGATTGTGTGTCTTCCATGGCAGACAGTCCTAAAAATCACTTCAAAGTTTAGGACAAGAAGTTTGGAAATGAAATTTAATAATATGACCAAAAAAGCATTCAGTTTTGATATCCAGAAGAACTAGAAAAGTTTTGATTTCTAAACTTCTCAACTTTTCTGTATCATTTGAAGATCACTTGTTGAGAAGTTCATAAATATCCCTCGCCTACCAGTAGGAAGATAAACCTAATTAAGATTGAGGTCAGAACATAAATTACACAAACTCTTCTTACATATCAGAAGTTGAAATTCACTATATTGTACAATCTGCCATAGATGCTCCCTAACTGAATCCTCTACCCATCAGCAAGACTCATTCCCAAAATAAAATACCTACTGCTTTATTAAAGAGAATTTTAAGAAATGAAGTTATGATTTGCTTCTAACGAACAACAGTGAACCTCATGAAGAAGAAGAGGAAAAAATAGAAATGCCAGGGATAAACCAGGAGAGCTTAAGAAACATAAACAACAGAGATGCCAGTGATGAAGCAGGAGAGATTAATTCGGAGTTCTACTCATTCAATTAAACTTAAGCTTGACCATGACCTTTTCAAAACTTCTGTTATGTTTATTCGAGCAGTATCAGCCTTTCCTAATGATCTGACCTATTAGTCTCTACACACTAGTCTGTTCACTCAAGAAAAATTAAAGGGAAAAAAGCTAAAGCCTAGTGTTTAACCTTTTTTTTTCTTTTTTTTTGGGTAAAGCCTTACGTCAAACATTTCCCTGGGATGTATGATTACATACCATCAAGGCGGTGTACAATGAGGACAAAGTACGGATTATATTGCAGATGGCCATTTTTGTTAGTAAGTGAAAGTAAAACACCGTTCTCTTCTCCAAGAAGCAACTCATTGAGAACCAAGACATGTTACAACAACAACAACCAGCCCAGTGGAGTCTCACAAGTGAGGTCTGGGGAGGGTAGTGTATACGCAGACCTTACCCCTACCCTTAGGAGGTAGAGAGGTTGTTTCCGGTAGACCCTCGGCTCAAGACAATGAAAAGCAACAATAGAAACAAGCAGTATCAACCACAAACGTCAGAAAGAAAGTAACATCAATCTTAGTACCAAAACAAAAATTAGGCGGAAGGAAGCAATAGCAACAAGCAGTAGCAACGGTAAGATAGTAGGAAAATCGCATGAAATAATAGCAGTCTAAGAATAAGACACTATCTGGTTAACCCTGAAACCCCCTGTACAAGCTAGAAAAACGCTCGACTACCTACTAACCTACTACTGTAATTCTCGACCTCCACACCCTCATATCAAGGGTCATGTCCTCGGTAAGCTGAAGTCGCACAATATCCTGCCTGATCACCTCTCCCAAATGCTTCTTAGGCTACCCTCTACATCTTCTCATACCCACCAAAGCCAATCGCTCACACCTCATTACGGGGATCTAAGCTTCTCCTCTTCACATGCCCAAAACATCTAAGCCTCGCTTCCCCCATCTTATCCTTGAACAAAGACATGTTACGCTGCTAAAATGTCTTCGATTGGAAAAGGAATAGCGACCGGAATCACCAGGCAGTCCAGGCCACCCCAGGATCAACGATCCGCATTAAAGAAGGCCATCTTCCTGCCGCCACGGCGAGTGGAGATGACGCACCGTCGGAGATTTGACTTATGCCGGCATGTGGTGGCACGTGAAAGGTCGGTTGCCAGAGAGGTTTATTGGGTTCTGCTCGCCGAAAGGTCCTGAACCTTGTGGTAGTATTGTTTTTTGCACAACATTCACCAAACAAGTGGGTGACACAAACAATACTGAAGGACAATGGAAAAATGTGTAGTGCCTGTCTTTTTCATTTCTCAAATGTCACTGGTTACTACACAGCGAGAATTTCCTCACCAAGGATTCTCCTCTGTATTTTTTATTTTTAACATGGTTTTAGTGCAAGCAAAGATCCTGCGTTTAAATCTCACGGCCACCCAAAATGATGCAAGATCAAGAATGCTAAATTTCAAGAAATTCAAGAAGTGAAGAATCCATTCAAGATTAGGATTTTTTTTCCTTAAAGATTAGGATTTGTTATTTCTTATTTCCTAGTAATTTAATTCTTGTTTTGTAGGATTATATTTGTAGTTCCGTCAAACTAGGATTGTTAGTTGGTATCTCATTCCTACTAGAATTTTTTTCCTATTTTAGTTAGGATAGGTTTTCTTAACCTTATTCTTATTCTAGTTTAATTAAGATTTGTTTTCCCTAACCTTATCAATTTTATTCATTGTAAGGCCTATTTAAAGGGCTTAATATGCTGAAAATAAAGATTGGAGATTAGTTTTTCTAAGCTCTTGCTTCAAAAACGTGATTTACTTTTTATTTCATTGTTCTTCATTTATTCAAAGCTTCTCACGTTAGAAGAACATTTTCGCTAGTTTTGTGAAAAACTTTAGCGGGGTGCTTTTGTTTTTCGCTCTTCTTTGTGCTTGAGAGATGCAAAACATCAAAAGTACATCACAAAAGCAAAAATATATTTCCAAGTGTTTGGCCCAGGAAAAAGAAACACGTAACGAGGCTTATTGAGATATGAATATAATAGAGTGTTCTCTCTACCAGGTTAAGCTTTTAGATGATATGGTAATACAATTTAATAAGGTCCATTTCTAGCAATGGTATCAAATGCAGACCAATCCATATTCTTGGGTTACCCAATGTGTGTTCCTCTATTATATTGTCGATGCTCCAAATGCGGGGGGGGGGGGGGTTAGAATGTCGCACTTTGGTTGAGGGAATGGGATGTTGTCTCCTTGATTGATCTTGAACAACTCTCGCTTAAAAAACTAGCTTTTGAGGTGAGGATTGCCCAAGATCATATAACGAGAGAACAACTCATTCCCTTTAACCGATGTGGAACATTCTAACATTAGCAATGCTAGAAAACAATGTGGTAGTACCATATCCTGCCGCTTTACATTTACATGCTTCAGGACTAAAAGAAACTTATCATTAAGATTTAGGTTGACAAAAACCAAGTTCTTCATCAGGGCTCAAGGGAAGAAGAGAAAAATGAAGATAACAGAGGTAGGTGAGAGGGAGACAGAGAGGATGAGAGAGAGAAGACAAGTTAACTTTGACCCTTGCAAGACTAACAGCACAATAGGACCTCCAGTTACCTTCATCATATCATGATGCCCTATATTACAAGTACTACGAGGTCAAACCTGTACCTACACTTGGTTGTCTGAATGAGTTGCTCCATATTTTTATTATGGGGTTAAAAATTAAAATCCGCACAAAAGACTAATTTACTTAGCTCATTGCACTTGACTTATCATTAATGTCAAATAGCTAACACACGCATCCGAGGCAGCAAAAGAGTCATCTCCAATCAAAAGTGATGTAGCCTTGTGGCAGCACGTTGTCATACCTGCTGCCTTCAGCTCAAGCTCGCACCTACTTTTTTCAGCTCAAACTGTATATGCAGTTGAAATTTTGTTTAGAAATACAAATAAGTTCCCACCACCACCATCAACAACTTAGCCTCAATCCCAAACGAGTTGTATACTTACCGGCAATGATTCTTCATTTAAATTCATCTCACACCTACACTAAAATAGTGTACGGGATGGTCTAAAATCACGGGTCTGCTTCTACCTAATTATAGATGCGGGTTTTCCTTCTTCTGAAGTTTTATTCCAAACAATAAGATTATCAAATGAAGCCAACGACATCAGGTATGGTGCAAATGTGTCGTAACAGAACTACTCCAGGAATCTAAAAGACGAAAGACAGAGTTAAGAGACAGCAGATAATAGTTCCATACGAAACACGAAGTAATAAACTTTACTGAAAATTTATAGAAACAAGTAAAGTTGCATAAAATAAAATAACAAAAGGGGTAAAAGATAAGAATGAGATGACGAAATTAACATGAGGACACAACTAACTGCTACAAGAAACAAAGCCAAAGAGAAGAGGCTCCGGCATACCAGCCAACGGTGCACTATAATTTCACGAGAACCAAATATTAGCCGGAAAATGGGAGCTGAAAAAGAAATGCAAAGAAAAACCGAATTACCAAGATGAAATGTCAAAACCTAGCTATACATGATGAAAGGAGCTAACTTGAGCATTTTAACAAGCAAAGTTTCACAAATTTGGTAAAATCATAGCTCAAAACCGAGTTTTGATGAATAAGTAAGACTTGATCTGAAGGAAGTTGAGTGAAAGAGCAAACTTGAAAGTGGACTTACTGGATTGGTGGTGACAGGTGGAGAAAAATGATAGGTCGGCGGCAAATTTCGCCGGAGAATCAGACCATCTTGGAACAAGGGTTTCTTTGTCGGGATGCCGCAAAGAGAGAAAAGAGGAAAGTGTCAGTTGGAATGTTGACTGCTATTTTATGACAGCTTCTCGACACAAACCACTACACGCGCGCGCGCGCACACACGTATATGTTCTCTCTCCTTTTTCTTTTTTCTACTATTTCATGGGGCAATCACTTGGAGTGTCTCTTCTTTGTATGGACATAAGAAATTTTGAGCCTGTTTGGACATAAGAAATTTTCCCTTTTTCCAAAATAAATTTACTTTTTCCCGAAATCAGTATTTATGCATAAAATTTTCAATTTTCTCTTGAAGATGAATTTCAAAAATTTTGAAAAATTGAAAAACTCCAAGAACCTGTTTTTCAAAATTTTCATTCAAATCACTCATAAAACTTCAAAAACAACCCAAAATTATATTCATGTCCAAACACAACTCAAAATTTCAAATAGCATTTTCACTTGAAAAAAAAATTCACCTTTTTTTAGAATTTACAATTCTTATGTCCAAACGCCCACTTAAGCCCGTTTGGACATAAGAAGTTTTTCTCATTTTTTCGAAAATTTTTACTTTTTTTCGAAATCAACGTTTGGTCATAAAATTTCTAATTTTCACTTGAAAATGCATTTTGAAATTTTTCGAAAATTTCAAAAACTCTAAAAAATTGTTTTTCAATATTTTCACTCACAAAACTTCAAAAACAACCCAAAGTTATATTCATGTCCAAATACAACTCAAAATTTCAAATACCTTTTTTACTTGAAATTTTTTTTCATTTTTTTTGAAATTTTACAATTCTTATGTCCAAACGCCCACTAATGGCAAAGCTCGATTTTGCCATTTATGCATTTTTTCTTTTAAAGCATTTGGTATTTCTAAATTTATGACTACTTTCAACTAATTCACATTAGTGCTCTTTATTTAAAAAGTTCTTTAGTCATGTCACTCGAATATAAGGAAAGATAATCTTGATCATCCAACAACACCCTTAATAATACTCAATTTTGTTATTAGCGCATGAATTGGACCCCGTTGGCTTCTATGGATGAAATTGAAGTCCGAATGCTGGTACAATAGTCAAATTAAATTCGTACCAAATTGAAGTGGCTCTTTGTCATGAATAATTTCTTCCTTCTTATTTTCTTGGTACTAATAGCCACTGAATAGATGCGAGGCTCAGATAGAAAGTTAATGTGTGTGTGGTGTAGATGGGAGAGTCACCGAATATAACATCACTCTGTATAAATCACCAAATGGTTCAATTTCACCTAATTTTAATAATGTGTGTGGTGTAGATGGGAGGGTCAAAATATTTATAAAAAAATTAATACACTATCATTTAGAGAATCTCCTTGCAAACTCGTGACTGTTCACAGATGGCAACTGAAGTTAGGAGACCCTCTAGTTTCCTAAAATCTTTATGACGTATATCGATGAACATAAAATGATCAACAATAAGTTTTTATGGATAAGCATAGTAAAAAATTTATTGCTAAAATAAACACAGTAAAAATTTAACCGCACTCTATATTTACACTGTACGAATAGATGCATAATATGT